>NC_090933.1:1224729894-1225947462 GCF_040938575.1 Ambystoma mexicanum | reverse complement strand
GGCCCCCAATAATGTCCCCCAGCACCCCCACCCCCCAGCAGTCAGGGACAATTGCCAACAGGGCCACCACTCATGTCCCCCAGCATCCCCACCCCCCAGCAGTCAGGGGCACCTGCCAGCAGGCCCCCACTCGTCCCACACATGTCCCCCAGCATACCCACCCCCCGGCAGTCAGGGGTACCTGCCAGCAGGCCCCCACTCATGTCCCCCTGCACCCCCACCCCACAGCAGTCAGGGGCACCTGCCCAGCAGGTCCCCACTCATTGTCCCACTCAGGTCCCCCAGCACCCCCACCCTCAGCAGTGAGGGGCACCTGCCAGCAGGCCCCACTCATGTCCCCCAGCACCCCCACCCCAGCAGTCAGGGGCACCTGCCAGCAGGCCCCCACTCATGGCCCCCAGCACCCCCACCCCTCAGCAGTCAGGGGCACCCCCCAGCTGTCAGGGGCATCTGCCAGCAGGCCCCCAATAATGTCCCCCAGCACCCCCACCCACCAGCAGTCAGGGACAATTGCCAGCAGGCCCCCACTCATGTCCCCCTGCCACCCCCACCCCCCAGCAGTCAGGGGCACCTGCCAGCAGGTCCCCACTCATGTCCACTCATGTCCCCCAGCACCCCCACTCCCCAGCAGTCAGGGGCCCCTGCCAGCAGGCCCCACTCATGTCCCCCAGCACACCCACCCCCCAGCAGTGAGGGGCACCTGCCAGCAGGCCCCCACTCATGTCCACCAGCACCCCCACCGCCCAGCAGTCAGGGGCTCCTGCCAGCAGGCCCCCACTCATGTCCCCCAGCACCCCACCCCCCAGCAGTCAGGGGCACCTGCCAGCAGGCCCCCACTCATGTCCCCAGCACCCCCACCCCCAAGCAGTGAGGGGCACCTGCCAGCAGGCCCCCACTCATGTCCCACACATGTCCCCCAGCACCCCCACCCCCCAGCAGTCAGGGGGAGCCTGCCAGCAGGCCGCCACTCATGTCCCCCAGCACCCCCACCCCCCAGCAGTCAGGGGCACCTGCCAGCAGGCCCCCACTCATGTCCCCAGCACCCCCACCCCCCAAGCAGTGAGGGGCACCTGCCAGCAGGCCCCCACTCATGTCCTACACATGTCCCCCAGCACCCCCACCCCCCAGCAGTCAGGGGCACCTGCCAGCAGGCCGCCACTCATGTCCCCCAGCACCCCCACCCCCCAGCAGTCAGGGGCACCTGCCAGCAGCCCCCCACTCATGTCCCACAGCACCCCCCACCCCCAGAAGTCAGGGGCACCTGCCAGCATGCTCCGACACATGTTCCACATATGTCGCCCAGCACCCCCACCCCCAGCAGTGAGGGGCACCTGCCAGAAGGCCCCACTCATGTCCCCTAGCACTCCCACCCCCCAGTAGTCAGGGTCACCTGCTAGCAGGCACCCACTTATTTCCCCAGCACCCCCACCCTCCAGCAGTCAGGGGCACCTGCCAGCAGCCCCCACTCATGTCCCACAGCACCCCCCACCCCCAGAGGTCAGGGGCACCTGCCAGCAGGCTCCCACACATGTTCCACATATGTCCCCCAGCACCCCCACCCCCAGCAGTGAGGGGCACCTGCCAGAAGGCCCCCACTCATGTCCCCCAGCACTCCCACCCCCCAGCAGTCAGGGTCACCTGCTAGCAGGCACCCACTTATGTCCCCAGCACCCACACCCCCAGCAGTCAGGGTCACCTGCCAGCAGGCCCCCACTCATGTCCCCGAGCACCCCTACACCCCAGCAGTCAGGGGCACCTGCCAGAAGGCCGCCACTCATATCCCACACATGTCCCCCAGCACCCTCACCCCCAGCAGTCATGGGCACCTGCCAGCAGGCCCCCACTCATGTCCCCAGCACCCCCACCCGCCATGTAGTGAGGGGCACCTGCCAGCAGGCCCCCACTCATGTCCCCCAGCACCCCCACCTCCCAGCAGTCAGGGGCACGTGCCAGCAGGCCCCCACTCATGTCTCACACATGTCCCCCAGCACCCCCACCCCAGCAGTCAGTGGCAACTGCCAGCAGTCCCCCACTCATGTCCCCCAGCACCCCCACCCTCCAGCAGTGAGGGGCACCTGCGAGCAGGCCCTCACTCATGTCCCCCAGCACCCCCACTCCCCAGCAGTCAGGGGCACCTGCCAGCAGGCCCCCACTCATGTCCCCCAGCACCCCCACCCCCCAGCAGTCAGGGACACCTGCCAGCAGGCCCCCACTAATGTCCCCCAGCATCCCCACCCCCCAGCAGTCAGGGGCACCTGCCAGCAGGCCCCCACTCTCCCAGACATGTCCCCCAGCATCCCCACCCCCCCGGCAGACAGGGGTACCTGCCAGCAGGCCCCCACTCATGTCCCCCTGCACCCCCACCCCCAGCAGTAAGGGGCACCTGCCAGCAGGTCCCCATTCATGTCCCACAGCACCCCCACCCCCCAGCAGTCAGGCGCATCTGCCAGCAGGCCCCCACTCATGTCCCCCAGTACCCCCACCCCCGAGCAGTGAGGGGCACCTGCCAGCAGGCCCCCACTCATGTCGCACACATGTCCCCCAGCACCCCCACCCACCAGCAGTAAGGAGCACCTGCCAGCAGGCCGCCACTCATGTCCTCCAGCACCCCCACCCCCCAGCAGTCAGGGGCACCTGCCAGCAGGCCCCCACTCATGTCCCCCAGCACCCCCACCCCCCAGCAGTCAGGGGTACCTGCCAGCAGGCCCCCACTCATGTCCCCCAGCACCCCCACCCCCCAGCAGTCAGGGCACCTGCCAGCAGGCCCCCACTCATGTCCCCCAGCACCCCCACCCCCAGCAGTCAGGGGCACCTTCCAGCAGGCCCCCACTCATTTTACACACATGTCCCCCAGCACTCCCACCCCCCAGCAGTGAGGGGCACCTGCCAGCAGGCCCCCACTCATGTCCCCCAGCACCCCCACCCCCCCAGCAGTCAGGGCCACCTGCCAGCAGGCCCACACTCATGTCCCCCAGCACCTCCAGCAGTCAGAGTCACCTGCCAGCAGGCCCCCACTCATGTCCCCCAGCACCCCCACCCCCCAGCAGTCAGGGGAACCTGCCATCAGGCCCCCACATATTTCCCACACATGTCCCCCAGCACCCCCACCCCCCAGCAGTGAGGGGCACCTGCCAGCAGGCCCCCACTCATGTCACCCAGCACCCCCACCCCCCAGCAGTCAGGGGCACCTGCCAGCAGGCCCCCACTCATGTCCCCCAGCCAGCACCCCTACCCCCCAGCAGTGAGGGGCACCTGCCAGCAGGCCCCCACTCATGTCCCACACATGTCCAACAGCACCCCCACCCCTCAGCAGTCAGGCACATCTGCCAGTAGGCCCCCACTCATGTCCCTCAGCACCCCCACCCCCAAGCAGTGAAGGGCACCTGCCAGCAGGCCCCTACTCATGTCCCCCAGCACCCCAACCCCTCAGCAGTCAGTCGCATCTGCCAGCAGGCCCCCACTCATGTCTCCCAGCACCCCCACCCCCAAGCAGTGAGGGGCACCTGCCAGCAGGCCCCCACTCATGTCCCACACATGTCCCCCAGCACCCCCACCCCCCAGCAGTCAGGGGCACCTGCCAGCAGGCCCCCACTCATGTCGTCCAGCATCCCCACCCCCCAGCAGTCAGGGGCACCTGCCAGCAGGCCCCCACTCATGTCCCCTGCACCCCCACCCCCAGCAGTGAGGGGCACCTGCCAGCAGGCCCCCACTCATGTCCCACACATGTCCCCGAGGACCCCCACCGCCCAGCAGTCAGGGGCACCTGCCAGCAGGCCCCCACTCATATTCCCCAGCACCCCCACCCCCCAGCAGTGAGGGGCACCTGCCAGCAGGCCCCCACTCATGTCCCCCAGCACCCCCACCTCCCAGCAGTCAGGGACACCGCCAGCAGGCCCCCACTCATGTCCCACACATGTCCCCCAGCACCCCCAACCCCCCAGCAGTCAGGGGCCCCTGTCAGCAGCCTCCCACTCATGTCTCCCAGCACCCCCACCCCCCAGCAGTCAGGGGCACCTGCCAGCAGGTCCCCACTCATGTTCCCCAGCACCCCCACCCCCCAGCAGTGAGGGGCACCTGCCAGCAGGCCCCCACTCATGTTCCACACATGTCCCCCAGCACCCCAACCCCCAGCAGTCAGGGGCACCTGCCAGCAGGCCCCCACTCATGTCCCCCAGCACCCCACCACCCAGGAGTCAGGGGCACCTGCCAGCAGGCCCCCACTCATGTCCCCTGCACCCCCACCCCCAGCAGTGAGGGGCACCTGCCAGCAGGCCCCCACTCATGTCCCACACATGTCCCCGAGGACCCCCACCGCCCAGCAGTCAGGGGCACCTGCCAGCAGGCCCCCACTCATATTCCCCAGCACCCCCACCCCCCAGCAGTGAGGGGCACCTGCCAGCAGGCCCCCACTCATGTCCCCCAGCACCCCCACCTCCCAGCAGTCAGGGACACCGCCAGCAGGCCCCCACTCATGTCCCCCAGCACCCCCACCCCCCAGCAGTCAGGGGTACCTGCCAGCAGGCCCCCACTCATGTCCCCCAGCACCCCCACCCCCCAGCAGTCAGGGGCACCTGCCAGCAGGCCCCCACTCATGTCACCCAGCACCCCCCACCAGTCAGGGGCACCTTCCAGCAGGCCCCCACTCATTTTACACACATGTCCCCCAGCACCCCCACCCCCCAGCAGTGAGGGGCACCTGCCAGCAGGCCCCCACTCATGTCCCCCAGCACCCCCACGCCCCCAGCAGTCAGGGTCACCTGCCAGCAGGCCCCCACTCATGTCCCCCAGCACCCCCAGCAGTCAGAGTCACCTGCCAGCAGGCCCCCACTCACGTCCCCCAGCACCCCCACCCCCGAGCAGTCAGGGGCACCTGCCATTAGGCCCCCAATCATTTCCCACACATGTCCCCCAGCACCCCCACCCCCCAGCAGTGAGGGGCACCTGCCAGCCGGCCCCCACTCATGTCACCCAGCACCCCCACCCCTCAGCAGTCAGGGGCACCTGCCAGCAGGCCCCCACTCATGTCCCCCAGCCAGCACCCCCACCCCCAGCAGTGAGGGGCACCTGCCAGCAGGCCCCCACTCATGTCCCCCAGATTCTCCACCCCCAGCAGTCAGGGGCACCTGCCAGCAGGCCCCTACTCATGTCCCAAGCACCTCCACCCCCAGCAGTGAGTGGCACCTGCCAGCAGGCCCCCACTCATGTCCCACACATGTCCAACAGCACCCCCACCCCCCAGCAGTCAGGGGCACCTGCCAGCAGGCCATCACTCATGTCCCCCAGCACCCCAACCCCCCAGCAGTCAGGCGCATCTGCCAGCAGGCCCCCACTCATGTCCCCCAGCACCCCCACCCCCAAGCAGTGAGGGGCACCTGCCAGCAGGCCCACACTCATGTCCCACACATGTCCCCCAGCACCCTCACCCCCCAGCAGTCAGGGGCACCTGCCAGCAGGCCCCCACTCATGTCGTCCAGCACCCCCCAGCAGTCAGGGGCACCTGCCAGCAGGCCCCCACTCATGTCCCCCATCACTCCCACCCCCCAGCAGTCAGGGGCACATGCCAGCAGGCCCCCACTCATGTCCCCCAGCACCCCCACCCCCCAGCAGTCAGGGGCACCTTCCAGCAGGCCCCCACTCATGTTCCACACATGTCCCCACCACCCCCACACCCCAGCAGTGAGGGGCACCTGCCAGAAGGCCCCCACTCATGTCCCCCAGCACCCCCACCCCCAGCAGTCAGGGGCACCTGCCAGCAGGCCCCCAGTCATGTCCCCCAGCACACCCACCCCCAGCAGTCAGGGGCACCTGCCAGCAGGCCCCCACTCATGTCCCCCAGCTCCCCCCGTCCCCAGCAGTCAGGGGCACCTGCCAGCAGGCCCCCACTCATGTTTCACACATGTCCCCCAGCACCCCCACCCCCCAGCAGTGAGGGGCACCTGCCAGCAGGCCCCCACTCATGTCCCCCAGCACCCTCACCCCCCAGCAGTCAGGGGCACCTTCCAGCAGGCCCCCACTCATGTCTCCCAGCACCCCCACACCCCAGCAGTCAGGGGCACCTGCCAGCAGGCCACCACTCATGTCCCACACATGTCCACCACCACCCTCACCCCCAGCAGTCAGGGGTCGCTGTCAGCAGGCCCCACTCATGTCCCCCAGCACCCCCAACCTCCAATAATTGAGGGGCACCTGCCAGCAGGCCCCCACTCATGTCCCCCAGCACCCCCACTCCCCAGCAGTCAGGGGCTCCTGCCAGCAGGCCCCCACCCATGTCCACCAGCACCCCACCCCCCAGCAGTGAGGGGCACCTGCCAGCAGGCCCCCACTCATGTCCCACACATGTCCCCCAGCACCCCCACCCCCCAGCAGTCAGGGGCACTTGCCAGCAGGCCCCCACTCAGGTCCCCCAGCACCCCCAACCCCCAGCAGTCAGGGGCACATGCCAGCAGGCCCCCACTCAGGTCCCCCAGCACCCCCAACCCCCAGCAGTCAGGGGCACATGCCAGCAGGCCCCCACTCATGTCCCACACATGTCCCCAGTACCCCCACCCCCAGCAGTCAGGGGCACCTGCCAGCAGGCCCCCACTCATGTCCCCCAGCACCCCCACCCTCCTGCAGTCAGGGGCACCTGCCAGCAGACTCCCACTCATGTCCCCCAGCTCCCCCCACCCCCAGCAGTCAGGGGCACCTGCCAGCAGGCCCCCACTCATGTTTCACACATGTCCCCCAGCACCCCCACCCCCCAGCAGTGAGGGGCACCTGCCAGCAGGCCCCCACTCATGTCCCCCAGCACCCTCACCCCCCAGCAGTCAGGGGCACCTTCCAGCAGGCCCCCACTCATGTCCCCCAGCACCCCCACACCCCAGCAGTCAGGGGCACCTGCCAGCAGGCCACCACTCATGTCCCACACATGTCCACCACCACCCTCACCCCCCAGCAGTCAGGGGTCGCTGTTAGCAGGCCCCACTCATGTCCCCCAGCACCCCCAACCTCCAATAATTGAGGGGCACCTGCCAGCAGGCCCCCACTCATGTCCCCCAGCACCCCCACTCCCCAGCAGTCAGGGGCTCCTGCCAGCAGGCCCCCACCCATGTCCACCAGCACCCCCACCCCCCAGCAGTGAGGGGCACCTGCCAGCAGGCCCCCACTCATGTCCCACACATGTCCCCCAGCACCCCCACCCCCCAGCAGTCAGGGGCACTTGCCAGCAGGCCCCCACTCATGTCCCACACATGTCCCCCAGCACCCCCACCCCCCAGCAGTGAGGGGAACCTGCCAGTAGGCCCCCACTCATGTCCCCCAGCACCCCCACCCCCTGCAGTCAGGGGCACCTGCCAGAAGGCCCCCACTCAGGTCCCCCAGCACCCCAACCCCCCAGCAGTCAGGGGCACTTGCCAGCAGGCCCCCACTCATGTCCCACACATGTCCCCCAGCACCCCCACCCCCCAGCAGTGAGGGGAACCTGCCAGTAGGCCCCCACTCATGTCCCCCAGCACTCCCACCCCCCTGCAGTCAGGGGCACCTGCCAGCAGGCCCCCACTCAGGTCCCCCAGCACCCCCAACCCCCAGCAGTCAGGGGCACATGCCAGCAGGCCCCCACTCATGTCCCACACATGTCCCCCAGCACCCCCACCCCCCAGCAGTGAGGGGAACCTGCCAGTAGGCCCCCACTCATGTCACCCAGCACCCCCTCCCCCCAGCAGTCAGGGGCACCTGCCAGCAGGCCCCCACTCATGTCCCCCAGCACCCCCACGCCCCTGCAGTCAGGGGCACCTGCCAGCAGGCTCCCACTCATGTCCCCCAGCACCACCCCACCCCCAGCAGTCAGGGGCACCTGCCAGCAGGCCCCCACTCATGTTCCACACATGTCCCCCAGCACCCCCACCCCCCAGCAGTGAGGGGCACCTGCCAGCAGGCCTCCACTCATGTCCCCCAGCACCCCCACCCCCCAGCAGTCAGAGGCACCTGCCAGCAGGCCCCCACTCATGTCCCCCAGCACCCCCACCCCCCAGCAGTCAGGGGCACCTGCCAGCAGGCCACCACTCATGTCCCACACATATCCACCAGCACCCTCACCCCCCAGCAGTCAGGGGTCCCTGTCAGCAGGCCCCACTCATGTCCCCCAGCACCCCCAACCTCCAACAATTGAGGGGCACCTGCCAGCAGGCCCCCACTCATGTCCCCCAGCACCCCCACTCCCCAGCAGTCAGGGGCTCCTGCCAGCAGGCCCCCACTCATGTCCCCCAGCACCCCCACCCCCCAGCAGTGAGGGGCACCTGCCAGCAGGCCCCCACTCATGTCCCACACATGTCCCCCAGCACCCCACCCCCCAGCAGTCAGGGGCACCTGCCAGCAGGCCCCCACTCATGTCCCCCAGCACCCCACCCCCAGCAGTCAGGGGCACCTTCCAGCAGAACCCCAATCATGTCCCCAGCACCCCCACCCCCAAGCAGTGAGGGGCACCTGCCAGCAGGCCCCCACCCATGTCCCACACATGTCCCCCAGCACCCCCATCCCCCAGCAGTCCGGGGAACCTGCCAGCAGGCCGCCACTCATGTCCCCCAGCACCCCCACCCCCCAGCAGTCAGGGGCACCTGCCAGCAGCCCCCCACTCATGTCCCCCAGCACCCCCACCCCCCAGCAGTCAGGGGCACCTGCCAGCAGGCCACCACTCATGTCCCACACATGTCCACCACCACCCTCACCCCCCAGCAGTCAGGGGTCGCTGTCAGCAGGCCCAACTCATGTCCCCCAGCACCCCCAACCTCCAATAATTGAGGGGCACCTGCCAGCAGGCCCCCACTCATGTCCCCCAGCACCCCCACTCCCCAGCAGTCAGGGGCTCCTGCCAGCAGGCCCCCACCCATGTCCACCAGCACCCCCACCCCCCAGCAGTGAGGGGCACCTGCCAGCAGGCCCCCACTCATGTCCCACACATGTCCCCCAGCACCCCCACCCCCCAGCAGTCAGGGGCACTTGCCAGCAGGCCCCCACTCATGTCCCACACATGTCCCCCAGCACCCCCACCCCCAGCAGTGAGGGGAACCTGCCAGTAGGCCCCCACTCATGTCCCCCAGCACCCCCACCCCCCTGCAGTCAGGGGCACCTGCCAGCAAGCCCCCACTCAGGTCCCCCAGCACCCCCACCCCCCAGCAGTCAGGGGCACTTGCCAGCAGGCCCCCACTCATGTCCCACACATGTCCCCCAGCACCCCCACCCCCCAGCAGTGAGGGGAACCTGCCAGTAGGCCCCCACTCATGTCCCCCAGCACCCCCACCCCCCTGCAGTCAGGGGCACCTGCCAGCAGGCCCCCACTCAGGTCCCCCAGCACCCCCAACCCCCAGCAGTCAGGGGCACCTGCCAGCAGGCCCCCGCTCATGTCCCACACATGTCCCCCAGCACCCCCACCCCCCAGCAGTGAGGGGAACCTGCCAGTAGGCCCCCACTCATGTCACCCAGCACCCCCTCCCCCCAGCAGTCAGGGGCACCTTCCAGCAGGCCCCCACTCATGTCCCCCAGCACCCCCACGCCCCTGCAGTCAGGGGCACCTGCCAGCAGGCTCCCACTCATGTCCCCCAGCACCACCCCACCCCCAGCAGTCAGGGGCACCTGCCAGCAGGCCCCCACTCATGTTCCACACATGTCCCCCAGCACCCCCACCCCCCAGCAGTGAGGGGCTCCTGCCAGCAGGCCCCCACTCATGTCCCCCAGCACCCCCACCCCCCAGAAGTCAGAGGCACCTGCCAGCAGGCCCCCACTCATGTCCCCCAGCACCCCCACCCCCCAGCAGTCAGGGGCACCTGCCAGCAGGCCACCACTCATGTCCCACACATGTCCACCAGCACCCTCACCCCCCAGCAGTCAGGGGTCCCTGTCAGCAGGCCCCACTCATGTCCCCCAGCACCCCCAACCTCCAACAATTGAGGGGCACCTGCCAGCAGGCCCCCACTCATGTCCCCCAGCACCCCCACTCCCCAGCAGTCAGGGGCTCCTGCCAGCAGGCCCCCACTCATGTCCCCCAGCACCCCCACCCCCCAGCAGTGAGGGGCACCTGCCAGCAGGCCCCCACTCATGTCCCACACATGTCCCCCAGCACCCCCACCCCCCAGCAGTCAGGGGCACCTGCCAGTAGGCCCCCACTCATGTCCCCCAGCACCCCACCCCCAGCAGTCAGGGGCACCTTCCAGCAGGCCCCCACTCATGTCCCCAGCACCCCCACCCCCAAGCAGTGAGGGGCACCTGCCAGCAGGCCCCCACCCATGTCCCACACATGTCCCCCAGCACCCCCACCCCCCAGCAGTCCGGGGAACCTGCCAGCAGGCCCCCACTCATGTCCCACACATGTCCCCCAGCACCCCCACCCCCCCGCAGTGAGGGGAACCTGCCAGTAGGCCCCCACTCATGTCACCCAGCACCCCCTCCCCCCAGCAGTCAGGGGCACCTGCCAGCAGGCCCCCACTCATGTCCCCCAGCACCCCCACGCCCCTGCAGTCAGGGGCACCTGCCAGCAGGCTCCCACTCATGTCCCCCAGCACCACCCCACCCCCAGCAGTCAGGGGCACCTGCCAGCAGGCCCCCACTCATGTTCCACACATGTCCCCCAGCACCCCCACCCCCCAGCAGTGAGGGGCACCTGCCAGCAGGCCCCCACTCATGTCCCCCAGCACCCCCACCCCCCAGCAGTCAGAGGCACCTGCCAGCAGGCCCCCACTCATGTCCCCCAGCACCCCCACCCCCCAGCAGTCAGGGGCACCTGCCACCAGGCCACCACTCATGTCCCACACATGTCCACCAGCACGCTCGCCCCCCAGCATTCAGGGGTCCCTGTCAGCAGGCCCCACTCATGTCCCCCAGCACCCCCAACCTCCAACAATTGAGGGGCACCTGCCAGCAGGCCCCCACTCATGTCCCCCAGCACCCCCACTCCCCAGCAGTCAGGGGCTCCTGCCAGCAGGCCCCCACTCATGTCCCCCAGCACCCCACCCCCCAGCAGTGAGGGGCACTTGCCAGCAGGCCCCCACTCATGTCCCACACATGTACCCCAGCACCCCCACCCCCCAGCAGTCGGGGGCACCTGCCAGCAGGCCCCCACTCATGTCCCCCAGCACCCCACCCCCAGCAGTCAGGGGCACCTTCCAGCAGGCCCCCACTCATGTCCCCAGCACCCCCACCCCCAAGCAGTGAGGGGCACCTGCCAGCAGGCCCCCACCCATGTCCCACACATGTCCCCCAGCACCCCCACCCCCAGCAGTCCGGGGAACCTGCCAGCAGGCCGCCACTCATGTCCCCCAGCACCCCCACCCCCCAGCAGTCAGGGGCACCTGCCAGCAGCCCCCCACTCATGTCCCCCAGCACTCCCCACCCCCAGACGTCAGGGGCATCTGCCAGCAGGCTCCAACACATGTTCCACATATTTCCCCCAGCACCCCCACCCCCCAGCAGTGAGGGGCACCTGCCAGAAGGCCCCCACTCATGTCCCCCAGCACTCCCACCCCCCAGCAGTCAGGGCCACCTGCTAGCAGACAGCCACTCATGTCCCCCAGCCCCCACACCCCCAGGCAGTCAGGGTCACCTGCCAGCAGGCCCCCACTCATGTGCCCCAGCACCCCCACACCCCAGCAGTCAGGGGCACCTGCCAGCAGGCTGCCACTCATGTCCCACACATGTCCCCCAGCACCCCCAGCCCCTAGCAGTGAGGGGCACCTGCCAGAAGGCCCCCACTCATGTCACCCAGCACCCCCACCCTAGCAGTCAGGGGCACCTGCCAGCAGGCCCCCACTCATGTCCCCCAGCACCCCCACCCCCCAGCAGTTAGGGGCACCTGCCAGCAGGCCCCCACTCATGTCCCAAGCACCTCCACCCCCCAGCAGTGAGGGGCACCTGCCCGCAGGCCCCCACTCATGTCCCACACATGTCCCGCAGCACCCCCACCCGCCAGCAGTCAGGGGCACCTGCCAGCAGGCCCCACTCATGTCCCCCAGCACCCCCACCCCCCAGCAGTCAGGGGCATCTGCCAGCAGGCCCCCACTCATGTCCCCCAGCACCGCCACCCCCAAGCAGTGAGGGGCACCTGCCAGCAGGCCCCCACTCATGTCCCCCAGCACCCCCACCCCCCAGCAGTCAGGGACACCTGACAGCAGGCCCCCACTCATGTCCTCCAGCACCCCCACCCCCAAGCAGTAAGGGGCACCTGCCAGCAGACCCCCACTCATGTCCCCCAGCACCCCCACCCCCCAGCAGTCAGGGGCACCTGCCAGCAGGCCCCCACTCATGTTCCCCAGCACCCCCACCCCCCAGCAGTCAGGGGCACCTGCCAGCAGGCCCCCACTCATGTTCCACACATGTCCCCAGCACCCCCACCCCCCAGCAGTGAGGGACACCTGCCAGCAGGCCCCCACTCATGTCCCCCCACACCCACACCCCCCAGCAGTCAGGGGCACCTGCCAGGAGGCCCCCACTCATGTCCCCCAGCACCCCTACCCCCCAGCAGTGAGAGGCACCTGCCAGCAGGCCCCCACTCATGTCCCCAAGCACCCCCACCCCCCAGCAGGCATGGGCACCTGCCAGGAGGCCCCCACTCATGTCCCCCAGCACCCCCACCCCCCAGCAGTGAGTGGCACCTGCCAGCAGGCCCCCACTCATGTCACCCAGCACCCCCAACCACCAACAGTCAGGGGCACCTTCCAGCAGGCTGCCACTCATGTCCCACACATGTCCCCAGCACCCCCGCCCCCCCAGCAGTCAGGGGCACCTGCCAGCAGGCCCCCACTCATGTCCCCCAGCACCCCCAACCCCCAGCAGTGAGGGGCACCTGCCAGCAGGCCCCCACCCATGTCCCCCAGCACCCCCACCCTCCAGCAGTGAGGGGCACCTGCCAGCAGGCCCCCACTCGTGTCTCCCAGCACCCACAACCCCCAGCAGTCAGGGGCACCTTCCAGGAGGCCCCCACTCATGTCCCCCAGCACCCCTACCCCCCAGCAGTGAGAGGCACCTGCCAGCAGGCCCCCACTCATGTCCCCAAGCACCCCCACCCCCCAGCAGGCATGGGCACCTGCCAGGAGGCCCCCACTCATGTCCCCCAGCACCCCCACCCCCCAGCAGTGAGTGGCACCTGCCAGCAGGCCCCCACTCATGTCACCCAGCACCCCCAACCACCAACAGTCAGGGGCACCTTCCAGCAGGCTGCCACTCATGTCCCACACATGTCCCCCAGCACCCCCGCCCCCCCAGCAGTCAGGGGCACCTGCCAGCAGGCCCCCACTCATGTCCCCCAGCACCCCCAACCCCCAGCAGTGAGGGGCACCTGCCAGCAGGCCCCCACCCATGTCCCCCAGCACCCCCACCCTCCAGCAGTGAGGGGCACCTGCCAGCAGGCCCCCACTCGTGTCTCCCAGCACCCCCACCCCCCAGCAGTCAGGAGCACCTGCCAGCAGGCCCCCACTCATGTCCCACACATTTCCCCCAGCACCCCCACCCCCAGCAGTCATAGCACCTGCTGGCAGGCCCCCACTCATGTCCCCCAGCGCCCACACCCCCCTGCAGTCAGGGGCACCTGCCAGCAGGCCCCCACTCATGTCCCCCAGCACCCACGTCATGACGATCCTCAATCATGGGCCTCATGGTCGCCCAAATCACACCCCACGCCACCCCAGCCCAAAGACCCAACCAAGTATTGCATCCACCCACAGAGAAATGGCCATTACATGATACAACCCGAATGGCAAGTATGTACATGAACACATGTCTGTCACACACACAATGGGTGCAAGTGAATGTGAAAACCCATATCATGACATGCATGAAACCAATGAGAGAATACTGCACATCGAAGTTTGAAACAAAAATGTATTGAACACAACATGAATGTAATGAAAAAAACACTCAATAATGGGAATAAGAAATAAAATGCAGCATGTCCTTAAAAGAATAAAAAATATGAAATCAGAATCCAAAGAAATCCAAATTAAAATGTGTCCAAAGTCTCAGTCCAACAAATCAAATCCAAGGGAAAAAAAATATCTGAAATCCATTGCGCCATGGTGAAATTAAAATAAAAACGAGAAACATCCACTGTTCAACTATATACAAATCACCAATCCAGGGTCCATTAGCCCAACAAATGAAATGAAACCTACAAAAAACACTACCTAATAAAGAACTATATACAAAAATGTGGTGCATTGTCCTAGCGGCCCAAAATAAACATAAACAGAAAGGAAACCTAACACTATCTAACTATTTACAATGGCAGCGGGCTAGCCCGACGGCTCACTTTATGATGTCCCGGGCCAGGGCATCATCGAACTCCCGCTCAATGTCTTGGAGACGGTCCTCTTCCATGGCCCCGAGGGCTTGTAGGGACGACGACATGTTCACATCCAACTCCCTGCGAATTGCCTCGAGGCACTTGGCCCGCCTCAGTGCCCTCCGCATGGAGTTCTCCGCCCTGACCATTGTGAGCCGTGCCTCTTCCTCCCGCTCCGCATCTATGGCATGGCCCAACCGCTGCCACACGCAAGACACTTGGAATCCTGGGTCCTCCTGCCCTCTGGCCGATGCCTGCCCCTCTGATGTTGAAGGCCCCGAGCCATCATTGCTCCCACCACGTTGCTGCTGTGCCTGCGCCCTGGCTCTTGCTGTCTGCACGTCCTCCTCCGGCTGGGGTTCAGTTGTTGTGGTGGCCACCCCTTCTGGACGTCCGACTCCCGAGTGTGGCAGGGATGTGTCCTCCACCAGCCTGGCCGCTGGGTCAGAGGCAGCTCCACAGGGTACCCAGGTGATACACAGGTGGGAAGATGGCTTGGAGGACGACTGGCGTGTAGGGGGTTCAGGTGAGGAGGGGGTTGCAAGAAGGTCCAGCACATGGAGGAATCCAGCACCAGTGACCCGTCCCAGCAGGTCAACGTGGTCAAAGAGGCATCCGAGATGACGTGCAGTCTCTTCACGAAAAGACCGCAGGTCACCTCGCATGCCCCGTTGACGCAACGCTATCCCGGCAAGGACAGGCTCAACACGGTCCCGGATAGCCACGTCCACAGGGAGAGGAAGACCAGTTGTTGTGTGCTCATCCCCTCCCTGAAAACGGGTCTGGACGTAGGTATCCCTGCTGGTGCCAGATGATGCAGTGACAGGATCAGGGACAGGATTGCACACAGGCACCTCCACGGCTGCCTGTGATGCCTCCTGTCCCTGCCCCTGCACTGCACCACTAGCACCAGTGGAATCCCCACCTCCAGACCCCGTGTGTGTCCCTCCCGCGGCCTCCTCCTCCACCAACCCCCCCACCAACCTGGATGACTCCATGCCATCTTCCTCCGTTGGACCCTGTGTGGTCTCAGCTGCCCCTTCTGCAGGCGAGGAGTCCACCTCCAACCTCCGCCTCTTGGACATACCCTCAGCAGCTGCGGCCTGGGACACGGCACCAGACTCCTCACTCCCCGACGAGATGACAATCTGGGAGGGGAGCCGGGCCTTGCGTCTCCGGCTGGTGGTGCCATCCCTGCCGCTGTGCTCCACAGCACTCTCTCTGCCCTCTTCATCAGTTGACGCTGCAGACAGGGAGAGATAAAACACATACATCAGGGCACTGTACAATGGACTGATACACACATGACAGTTGCACATGAGTGGCAGTGTCAAACTTCAGACATGGCATCACACTCCACAACACACATGTCATTTCAACTCACACACATGAGCATTTCCACAGCAATATTGCACCAGGCACCAACATCCATACACATAGAACAGCATGAACAGCCGAAGGTGAGCCTGACATCACATGAAACACAGGGAGTGCACTAGACATGCACACACGCCACCACACTTACATGCATGTCCACATCTCCTCCAACTGTCGCATCTGGCATTCAGCCTTCTACATATCAGTGTCACATGCATCCATGTTGCATCACAGTTGCACACTTGTCAAATACACACACATGCACATGTACACAGTGCAGATACATGCAGCAGGAACCACCATCCGTGTGTGACACCACAACCATGCAAAAGTACATACACAGAAATTCAAACATGTGTGCTCCCACACCTACATTTGCACAGCATGCTTACCAACAGATACACCATCGATGTGTCTCACACCTAAGAGGACTCACATGTGGCAGCCTCACGCCCCTGTTCATACGCATCCCTACATGACCCTATGAAAAAACATGTGCAACCTGGACACTACTGGCACACCACCACACGCACAGCGTCCAATCAGTATGCATTTACACTTACCGCTCGACTCCAGAAGGGTCTGCTTCTCAAGGAGCTTGACGTGGAGCGCTGAGCATATGTGTTCCAGGACCCTCATTTGGTGGTCGGACAGGTGGCCCGGCGCCCCTTGGCATCCACTGCCTTCAAGAGGCGCGAGCCTTGTTGAGGTTCCTGGACCTGAAGTCCCCCCAGCGCTTCTTGACATGTTGTAAGTCGCTGACTGTCATCCCCTCGGCGTTGATGGGAGTCACGATGTCCATCCAGATCCTGGTCCATCCTTCATTGTCGGCGCATGAACTTCTAAAGAGGGCATCATACTGCCCCAGGACTTGCTCCACCAGGACACCAACTTCCCTGGCACTGAAGCTGGTGTCCCTCTGTCTCTCTGGCTGGGGTTTGCCAGTGGTGCCAGATGGTGTTGTGCCCGACATGGCAACCCCAGAGGCAGGAGTGGGTGGGCAAATGGGTCCTGGGGCTGGACTGTGGAGCGATGGTATCTCAGTCGGGAGTCTTCGGTTCCAGCAGGGGTGGTCACAGTAACTGCACCCCTGGCTGACGTGCAGGCAGCAAATAGTAGGACACATGGGCAGCAGGCAGTCAGGCAGCAGCAGATGGCAGGTGGGAGCGTGCTCGGAGCTCTGGGGGGCAGTAATTCAGCCTTCTGGGCAGGAGCGTGGTCTTCCGTGTGTTGTTGAGTGGCCAGCTTGATACAGAGTGATTTGGCACGTGAAATTCTTGCACGTCAGCGTGAAATTCGAGGAAAGGCCCTTCGCGCGTAAATTCGTCAGCACATGTACGCGGTTTTATTGGACCAAAGGCCCTTAGCGCGTAAGCGCTTCTGTGAGGTGACTCGCGCAGGGCGCTTCCCTCGTGACGTGGGCATAGTGGTTAAGCGCGCGTGAAAAAACTGCACGTCTGCGTGTGAATGCGTGTAATCCGAGGAAAGGGCCTACGTGCGTAAGTGACGTGACGCGCGTGGGCATTTCCATCAACACGGGTGCATGTTCATCGTACACGTCCAAAAACTGCACGTCCGAGTGTCAGCTCGTGTAATTGGAGGAAAGGGCCTTAGCGCGTACACGCGTAAGTGACACTGTATGTGTGGGCTGCTTTAAAAGGTAGGACCTCATTCCCTTATACGTGTGTTAGGCAGAAACCTGTGCAGTTCCCTCTGGGACCACTGCAAAAAGTTTAAGACTACAGGAGTTTGCGGCAAACCCAATTGGTAGCAGTCTGCACTACCCAGATTTACTTGGTAGCTGTGGCTGAGCAGTCAGACTTCTCTCAAGACGAGTTAGGCAGTATTTGGAATATACAAGAAAGGGCAATTTACACAGTAGAACAAGCAGACACGGATCAGAGCTTGGGTGTAAAGATATATAATTAATTTATTTAAAAACACATCTATGAAAAATACACTGGCACTAATATGGCAAACAACTTCATTCACAATTACTATAAGTATATTTCAATCCCATACAATATTTCGACAAGTGTAGGTTTAACGGCACCACTTATTTGCAGATAGAGGTGAATGTTTTAACCTAGATGGCACTCTAATATTCGTTAGAAAGGGAGAGAAAAGGCAGGGTTTGAAACCAACTCAGTACCAACACGTTTACGAAGCAAATGCAAGACAAGCAAGGCAGGGTCTACTGTAGATCACAAAGTTCAGAGGCCAGGCCCACTCAGAGAGAGGCAAGGCGATATGTCCCAAAAAGTATCACAGTGAAAATGCACTTCAAGTCTTTGTAGAAAAATGTCACAGAAAGGTTGGACTAGTTTCAGAACAAAAGTTAAGAAGGTCTGGAGGCGACCCAGTGGAAAGGTAAGGATTTAAGACACCTCACGCTAACCGTCACAAGGGAAGCCAGGCGGACACAGTACCTTGAAAGTGAAGAGACAGCTCCGGCGGGGGCAGTTGTTCCTGGTGGTGGATGCAAGTCGGGGCTTTGCCAGAAGATGAGAGGATCTTGTTGTCGAGGAAAGTTGAAGATCGTTGCACCACCAGGGAAGAGACCAGCCGCGGAGTGCTCAGTCACAAGGTACCACTTTTTGGTCGCGGTACAGTGGTTAGCGGCTTTCCGGTTGCCAGGGTGCTCAGCAAGGGCAATTCGACCACTAAACGTCCTGGAGCGAAGAAAAAGCAAGGGACCGGTTGTTCCCACCAGTCAAGGGAAGAAGACTCTCCAGCCGGGAGATTTCCTCTGTCGTTGGGAAGTGGTGAGTCGGTTCAGCAGGGCTCCACCGGAGGTGTCGTCGTTGCAGGTCGGCTCAGCTTTACCCTCGTCGGATTCTTAGGTCCTGTGGCGACATCTGAAGTCCCAGTCCCCAAAGCCCTGCTTTTATGCAGAAAACCCCCATTCATTCAGCCTAGCTGTCAATCAAACATACTAAGCGGTGAGCGGGGCAGCTCACCACTTGGGCCAATCACACAAGAGTGTGACTTGAGTTGGCAAGGCAACTCAGTCCAGGGTGCCTAAACTCCCTCCCACACCTCCTGTGGTACCCAGACAGAATGGCACCACTCTGGAGGGCTTCTGTGTAGAAGCCCACCAAAAGTGGAACAAAGGGCTCAACCTTTGGTTTGGAGTTTCAGAGGCGATATGTTAGAGACTAATGTGAAAAAGTATTAGCCTCGAACAATGGGAAGAATCCCATAGGAATATTTTCGCGGTTGAATATAACAAGTAGTATCCACTGCCACCAGCCAAAACTCGACGAGGGGGGATGGGACAGTGCCCCCTCGAACAACAGACCCAAGGGTAATAGAATTACCCCTACCAGTACGTTCACAATAGGATGGTTTGTACTATTCCTGTTAGTAAATTTAGGTCTAGAAAGCCAATGGTGTCTTTACAGGCCCTGGGAGACAGTAGTCAGTCCAAGGGTATGGAGTCTATGGTGGGGATCACCTAGGACACCCCAGTGTTACGGCACGGAGGATGCGGTGTAACACACATAGCAAAACACATGAGGCCCTATGGAGTAAAAGACCCCCTAGCCCATAGAACACATTAACATTCAAAGAAATACCACAAATCATGTCCAGAAGTGGGAGGAAAAGAGTCTCATTCTTGGCAGGATGAAAAAAAAAACTCCAGAAATCCAGCAAAGCTGCTGGGGGACTCACTAGGTTAGGAAATTCAGCCGAAACAGAGAATTCTCCCTAACACTCGCCCCCCCCACCCCCAGACTAAGGGACAGGAGGATTTAATCCACTCCTGGATGAATCTCATACCTCTAGTTGATGACATACATCCTAGAGAGACCATCTGCATTTTGGTGTTGATACCCTGACCTGTGCTCAATGGTGAAATCAAACCCTTGCAGGCAGATTGTTGATCTCAGTAGTTTGGGGTTTTCCCCTTTCATTTGCATTAACCATCTCAAGGGTTGGTGGTCAGTCTGAATGACAAAAGTAGAGACATACAAGTATGGCCTAAACTTCTTCAGAGCCCACACGATAGCAAAGCACTCTCTTTTGATTGTTGCCCACCTTGTTTCAGGATCCTTCAACTTGCGGCTGATGAAGCAAACGGGGTGCTCCCTACCTTTCCCATCCAGTTGACTGAGTACGGCACCTATTCCTACATTTGAAGCATCTGTCTGCACAATGAACGATTGGCGGTAATCAGGAGCTCTGAGTACTGGGGCTTGGCAAAGAGCCTTTTTCAGGTTTTCAAAGGCCTGATTGCACTCCTCGTTCCATTTAACCTTCTTAGGGAATTTTGGAGAGGAGATGCTATGGTCCAATAGTTCTCAATGAAATTCCTGTAATACCCAGTGAGACCTAAGAAGGCTCTCACCTGGGTCTGAGTAGAAGGTGTTGTCCAATTTTGGACAGCTTCAATCTTACTGAGCAAAGGCCTTATTTCTCCACCTCCGAACTCATGTCCAAGATAGACTACCTTACTCTGTCCAATTTGGCATTTCCTCGCCTTTATGGTCAGATTGGCTCGTCCAAGAGCCTGCAAAACATCTCTTAGGTGGTTTACATGTTCTTCCCAGGAATTGCTGGACACTGTTATGTCATCCAAGTATGCCATGCAGAAGTCCTCCATCCCATTCAGAACCTGATTTACCATCTGTTGAAATGTAGCAGGTGCATTTTTCAATCCAAAAGACATTACCTTAAACTGGTATAAGCCAACCGGGGTAGAAAATGCAGTTTTCTCCTTGGCATGGTCTGTCAGGGCTATTTTCCAATAGCCTGACGTCAAGTCAAATGTGCTGAGGAACTTGGCGGAACCAAGTATATCCACCAACTCATCTGTTCTTGGCAAAGGGTGGGCATCAGTCTTGGTGACTGCATTAAGAGCTCTATAGTCCACACACAGAATCTAAGTTCTTTAGATCCTGCCTTTGGTACTAACACAATTGGGCTAGACCATGGACTCGTAGAGGGCTCTATTACCCCGAGATCAAACATCTTGCTGACCTCACCTTTTATGTGGGTTCTTACATTTTCTGACATTCTATATCCTCTGCTTTTGACTGGCAGACAGTCACCAGTGAGTATGTCATGCTGGCCCCAAGGGGTCAAGCCTGGTTAAAGTGAGAACAGGGAGGCAAACTGATTCAACATAGATTTGCAATCTTCTTGTTGCTCAGGTGTCAGATTTGAAGAGAGATTTACTCCTTCAATCTTTTCGTCTAAAGGTAAGCCTCTGAGGAGATCAGGAAGAACTTCACTCTCTTCTTCTTCCTCGGATGATGCTAGAAGCAACGCTCCTACATCAGGTCTTGAGACATACGCTTTGAGTCGGTTGGTGTGGAAGACTGTTGGAGTCTCCTTGGGATTGCCCAAGTCCACCAGATAGTTGACCTCTCCAAGGTTATCCACAACTCTGAAGGGTCTCATCCATTTGTCTTGCAAGGCCCTCTGCCTTGTTGGGATCATAACGAGAACTAGATGGTCTTGAGTGAACTCAACCATGTTAGCCTTTTGATCATGCCAATGCTTGACCGATGCTTGTTCAGCTTTCAAGTTATCACTTGCTTTCGCCATCATGTGTGACATTCTCCTCCGGAGACCTATCACGTAGTCAGTCACTCTGACTGGCTTGGGAGAAGGAGCACTCTCCAACCTCTCCTTAATAAGGGCCAATGGACCTCTGACGGGATGACTATAGAGAAGCTCAAAGGGAGAATAACCTACTCCTTCCTGAGGGACTTCTCTATAAGCAAAGAGAAGGCATGGCAGTAGAAGGTCCCACTTTCGTTTAAGGGGTTCCTCTAAAGCACCTATCATGCTCTTTATGGCTCGGTTGAACCTTTCTACCAACCCATTGGTTTGTGGGTGGAAAGCTGTTCAGAACTTGTAAGTAACTCCACAGGTTTTCCACATGACTTTCATGTAATGGGACATCAAGTTTGACCCCCTGTCAGAGATTACTTCCTTAGGAAACCCGACCATGGTAAAAATATCAAGGAGGGCCTTAGCCACAGCCGGAGCCGTAACAGTCCTCATAGGAATGGCCTCAGGATACCTAGTAGCATGGTCTACTACAACAAGTATAAACCTGTTGCCTGAGGAGGTTGGAGGATCAAGGGGACCAACAATGTCAATCCCTACTCTCTCAAATGGGTCTCCCACAACTGGGAGAGGCACTAAAGGTGCCACATTCTTGGAGCCAACCTTACCAGAGGTCTGGCAGGTGTGGCAGCTCCTGCAGTGTTTTTCTACTTCGGCCCGCATCTTTGGCCAATAAAAGTAGAGAGAGAGCCTTTCCTTAGTCTTCTTGAAACTCATGTGACCAGCCAAAGGAATCACGTGGGCTAACTGCAAGAACTGTTGTCTGTTCTCTTGGGGTACTACAAGTCGTTTGTAGTCTCCAGGTGCAGACTCGGTCGAAGAGGCCATCTTCCCAGTGCAACCTGTATTTCCCAGGCTCTTGCCCTTCAGCCTGAGCTTCTGCCTGGTGGCGAAGACCTTCCAGAGTTGGACATTCTCTCTGGCCCTTACTGAAGTCTGCCCTGTTGGGTCCACCTTCTGCCAGTAAAGACTGCAGCTCAGGATGGTCAACAGGATCCAGATCTCCAATGAGTTCCTGGCCTTCCATTAGCTCTTCCTCAGAGTCTAATTCTACCACACAGGGTTGTACCACCCTCTCAGCCTCAGCTGGAGGGGGAGTTACGGGTGTAACTGTGGACAATCAAGGGGAAGTCCTTGTTGGCTGCACTGACGTGCTGGCTGCTGGTTTCGGTTTAGAAGTTTTAGGTTTCCCTTTCGCTTCTGATTTCTTTGAGACAGCAGCTGACAAATCCAGTGGAGCAGGAGTGATATCCTTCTTCATCATTGCCTCGGGAGTACCTCTCATGGTTCTCTCCCTTGCAGGTCTGGTTAGCTCCTGTAACCGTTTACTAGGAGGTCTGGGGGTATGAGACACAACTCCGAGAGTTTTTTCAAATCGTTACCCAACAGAACTCGTCCTGGTACCTCACTTTGTATGCTTACAGGTATCTTCACAGTCATGTCATTACACTGGATGAGAACTGGTAATTGGGGAAGCATCTGCACAGGCCCTCCAGCTAACTTGGTGAGGCGTTTGGGTGCCTTAGCAACATCCTCAGCCTGAAAAAAAAGATTTATCCACCACAGTTATGCTGTCCCCAGTGACCCTGATGGCAGGAGTCTCGTGACCATTCACCTGGACACTGTCCTTATAATACTCTTTAGTATTATCTGGGGTAGAATTATAGACATCTAAATTATGTTGTTCCCACAAAACCAGAGACACTAAAGAAACACTGGCTGAGACTCCAATGGGTTCATCAGCCAGCAGTAGAAAATTTCCACTTGCCATTTGGACTTCCTCCTCTGGAGCGAAGGCGAAGGAAACAAGCTGGACCCCTGAAGGTTTAACCTTGCATCTGGGATCTCCTTTCACATGGTCAGTCGAGCCACAAACAAAGCATTTACTGAATGCTTTCTGGAATGGTGGCTTGTTCTGGCCTCCTTCTGGTTTGGCACCAGAAGGTACACTATTCTGCTGTGGTTTTCCTTGTGGCTTACCCTTATGGTTTTGTTTGGGGCCCTCTTTGGAATTTGAGCTATTAGAATTCTCCTTTGAGTCTTTGTTAGGCTGTTTTCACTCATCCTTTTTCTGAGTTGCCCCAGAATCCTTATGAGTAGCCCTGATGGCAACCCACAAGTCAGCAGCATTAGCTAGTTTCCTGGAATACAATTCCTTTGAATCAGCCAAGTGCTGTCTGAGCTCAGGAGAATAGGCATCATAAATAGACTCCAACATACAAAAATTCTTCATACCCTCATAAGTGTTCACCTTATAACCCTTAATCCATCCCTCTAAGTTTTTCAGACCTTCACTCACCCAGGTAGCCCAAGGGGTACCATCATGCTTTTTGAGGGATCTAAACCTCTTATGATACTGGGAAGGGGTCTTCCCAAATCTAGCTATCAGAGCTAGTTTCACACTCTCATACTCTCTCCTATCCTCCTCCCCCAACTCCATTACCGCATCAGTTGCAACAGGGGGGAGCCTAGAGAACAACCAGGTAAGTAACTCATTACCTGTGATGTTCTGGAGCCCATGATTATACTCAAACAAACTCAGCGAATCCAACACATACAACTTTGGTTCATACATACCAATTAAATCCTTAGGCATCCGGGGTCTTTTGGGACTGGAACTTCTAGAGGAGCCAGAGACAGAAGCAGTTTCAACAGACAACTTTTTCATTTCTAACCCATGCTTGAGCTCCATTTCTTTGAGCCTAAGAATTTGTTGCATTTCTTGGTGCTTCTGTTCGGTTTGAGCAGTAATCCTTCTGAATTCCAAGTCTATTTTCATTTTTTCTAGTTCAAGGACTTGAGGACTTAGTGTGGGACCTGTTATAGGCCCAGTAGGTATAGCTGGTAAGGCAGACAGAGGAGCAGGGGAGACAGTTTCATTAGCCTCTCCTTCCTCTTCAGCCTCTTCATCACTATCATCAGAACTTTGATTTAGATCAACACCATTACTGTTATCTACATTTGCTGGAGAAGTTGGTTCCTCGGAACCAGTACCCAGACTTTGGTTTTACAGCATCTCGCTATCAGTTCTACTTTCTTGCCTCTTACAGAAAGATTCTCTTGTCTACAGAGAGCTCTCAAACTCTCAGAATTTTTACCTGGCAAGGACTCTTGACTGTAAACTTCCATAGTAGACATGTTTTTATTGAAAGTTGCTTTTTAGTGCTAAGGTTTGTGGTTAGTTATCCTAAAGTGTTGAAAAGCACTCTAAACTGTATACTCGATACAAATCCCACCACTGTACACCAGTGTTAGGCAGAAACCTGTGCAGTTCCCTCTGGGACCACTGCAAAAAGTTTAAGACTACAGGAGTTCGCGGTAATCCCAATTGGTAGCAGTCTGCACCACCCAGATTTACTTGGTAGCTGTGGCTGAGCATCAGACTTCTCTCAAGACGAGTTAGGCAGTATTTGGAGTATACAAGATAGGGCAATTTACATAGTAGAACAAGCAGACACGGATCAGAGCTTGGGTGTAAAGATATATAATTAATTTATTTAAAAGCACATCTATGAAAAACACACTGGCACTAATATGGCAAACAACTTCAATCACAATTACTATAAGTATATATCAATCCCATACAATATTTCGACAAGTCTAGGTTCAACGGCACCACTTATTTGCAGACAGAGGTGAATGCTTTAACCTAGATGGCACTCTAATATTCGTTAGAAAGGGAGAGAAAAGGCAGGGTTTGAAACCAACTCAGTACCAACACGTTTACGAAGCAAATGCAAGACAAGCAAGGCAGGGTCTACTGTAGATCACAAAGTTCAGAGGCCAGGCCCACTCGGAGAGAGGCAGGCGATATGTCCCAAAAAGTATCACAGTGGAAATGCACTTCAAGTCTTTGTAGCAAAATGTCACAGAAAGGTTGGACTAGTTTCAGAACAAAAGTTAAGAAGGTCTGGAGGCGACCCAGTAGAAAGGTAAGGATTTAAGACACCTCACGCTAACCGTGACAAGGGAAGCCAGGCGGACACAGTACCTTGAAAGTGAAGAGACAGCTCCGGCGGGGGCAGTTGTTCCTGGTGGTGGATGCAAGTCGGGGCTTTGCCAGAAGATGAGAGGATCTCGTCGTCGAGGAAAGTTGAAGATCGTTGCACCACCAAGGAAGAGACCAGCCGCGGAGTGCTCAGTCACAAGGCACCACCTTTTGGTTGCGGTACAGTGGTTAGCGGCTATCCGGTTGCCGGGGTGCTCAGCATGGGCAATTTGACCACTAAACGCCCTGGAGCGAAGAAAAAGCAAGGGACCGGTTGTTCCCACCAGTCAAGGGAAGAAGACTCTCCAGCAGGGAGATTTCCTCTGTCGTTGGGAAGTGGTGAGTCGGTTCAGCAGGGCTCCACCGGAGGTGTCGTCGTTGCAGGTCGGGTCAGCTTTACCCTCGTCGGATTCTTAGGTCCTGTGGCGACGTCTGAAGTCCCAGTCCCCAAAGCCCTGCTTTTATGCAGAAAACCCCCATTCATTCAGCCTAGCTGTCAATCAAACATGCTAAGTGGTGAGCGGGGCGGCTCACCACTTGGGCCAATCACACAAGAGTGCGACTTGAGTTGGCAAGGCAACTCAGTCCAGGGTGCCTAAACCCCCTCCCACACCCCCTGTGGTACCCAGACAGAATAGCACCACTCTGGAGGGCTTCTGTGTAGAAGCCCGCCAAAAGTGGAACAAAGGGCTTAACCTTTGGTTTGGAGTTACAGAGGCGAACACATACGCCATTTTAAAAACCGAGTTCTGGTAGAAAATACCAACCGGTGAATTTATTTAAGATAAATAAACCGGCGGTATGTTAGAGACTAATGTGAAAAAGTATTAGCCTCAAACAATGGTAAGAATCCCATAGGAATATATTTGCGGGTGAATATAAAAAGTAGTATCCATTGCCACCAGCCAAAACTCAACGAGGGGGACGGGACAGTGCCCCCTCGAACAACAGACCCAGGGGTAATCGAATTACCCCTACCAGTATGTCCACAATAGGATGGTTTGTACTAGTCCTGTTAGTAAATTTAGGTCTAGTAAAGCCAATGGTGACTTTACAGGCCCTGGGAGACAGTAGTCAGTCCCAGGGTATGGAGTCTCTGGTGGGGATCACCTAGGACACCCCAGTGTTACGGCACGGAGAGTGAGGTGTAACACACATAGCAAAGCACATGAGGCCCTATGGAGTAAAAGACCCCCTAGCCCATAGAACACATTAACATTCAAAGAAATACCACAAATCATGACCAAGAGTGGGAGGAAAAGAGTCTCACTCTTGGCAGGATGAAAAAAAAAACTCCAGAAATCCAGCAAAGCTGCTGGGGGACTCACTAGGTTAGGAAATTCAGCCTAAACAGAGAATTCTCCCTAACAACGTGCTTTTCGTGGAGAGCAAGTGGGTGAATTCTGTACTTCTTGTCGGTTCACACGCGATTACTTCACAGAGTTTGAAGTTCGTACTCCCTGTTACCTCTGACAGCGTTCTTTCTTTTTTTTGGGCCTGTTTCCTCAAACAGCGTTCACTTCTTCTTTTGTCCTGTCTCCTCAGACAGCGTACAGTTCTTCTTTTGGCGGGCGTGTTGCCTAGGCGCACACGCGCATTTTTGGCACGTTCTTTTTCCAGGCAGACGGTGGTCGCACACACATTTACCAACCGTGTTTGCCCCGTGTGTCGCATACCCCTTCAGAGGTCATTGTAGGCTGCGTGTAACATGCGTACGCTTGTTTTTGTGTTTCTGGGAGCCACTGCGTATTGCGGGTTCATTTTTCCACGCACGTGGTCTACGAGGGGTTGCGTGCATGTTACTTTTTTGTTTTTGGGGTGCCTGTGCGTTGCGTGACCCGTCATCTTCCCCCAGGGGTCACAGGCAGCCTTGCTAGAGCACTAGGGTACGAATTCCATCTAGTACCCTACCCCTTTCACCCCCAATTGCCCAAGACAATTGTTTACTGCAACTCCATTACGTACAACAACATCAGTGCCATGGTTGGGAGGCGACCAAGCGGTACGGGAGTCAAAGGTGGCTGACCTCCAAAAGGTGGGTGTGGTGGGTGCGGTAGGGGACGTGGCCATGATTTGCAGGGTGCCCCTAGACCCCCATGTGTGGAGGACCAATCAGGGACACCCATGCCCCCCCATGGTTGAGGGAAACGTGGCTGACACCATCCCAGCTCAGCCCTTGTTGGACCAGCCCATTGTGGCACCTGACCCGGCACAGGATGACTCCCAGGCTGACTTCCAGGCCAGCAAGTCTAAGCCACGTGTGCCAGTGCAAGTTTGTGTCACCAGGCCACGTGGATCTGGGGCAGCGATGTCACCTGCTACCCCAGCTCTGAGTCTCCCAGCCGGGACATTGTCGGTCCTGGTCCATCAAACTGACGTTGTCCCTGCCAACATCACACTTCAGCCAATGCCTGCACCAAGACCTATGGTCATTGTGCATTTGCACACTCCCAATACACAGTACACCTGCGCTTCTGCCCCTACTGACCAGAGCGGCGCAAGCCACTCAGGCTCTGCTCCACCTTTGAAGAAGAGGAAGAAGGGTGCTCTGGCACTACAGGCTGAGACCCCAGACACGGCTACACAGTCCGGCACGTCAAGGAAGCCTAGCTTTAATGACCCCGAACTTGATGCACTTGTGCCCTATGTGTCGGCACATAGCCGCGAAATGTTGGTGACTGCAGGGTGCAAGACCACACCTGGTCAATGTAGGGCACACTGGCAGACCATCGCGAACCGCATACGTGCCCTTGGATTTGTGAGGCACACAGCTGATGATTGCTACAAGCGGTGGAATGACCTGAAACGCAGAGCAAAGAACAAGTTGGCCTCAAATCATGCCGCTACTCTGGTGACTGGCGTTGGGTCTCCACAAGAGGACAACAAACTCACTGAACATGAGTCTGTTGCTGGGACCTTCATCACAGAGGAACAGATCCAAGGTGTGAGAGATCTACCTGATTACGATGCATTGTCCGGTGAGTACCCATGCATGTGTGTGTAATCCATGTGTATGTTGTTTGGGTGACGGGTTCTGATTGAGTGCCAGGTGAGGGTGTGTACTCCTGAGTGTCATGGGTCACCCATTTGCTTCCTCCCATACATTCACATGCCTTGGATTTGGGTATGACTGTATCCCTTCTGCCCACAGTTGCCAATTAGGCCCACATTAGTGCACTTTGCCTTGAACTGTCATCTTGCAACTACATTGTTCAGATTTTGTAAGTATTCATTCAGGCTGATTGTTTCACTCTCCCATTTTTACTACGCATTTTTCTGCCCTATTGCAACATATGTGATATGCTTCGGTCATTGTTTACAGCCCACACTAGGCCACTATTATTACCTGGTTATGTTAATGATTACACCATTCAAGCCGATGGAGTATTGGGCTGCAGAAATTTTTTATTAGGGCCCGTTTGCATGTGGAACATGACAGATGTTTCCTGTAATGTTAAAGTGACCAACCATTGATAAACCCACAATGACTGTTTTATTGGACACTGGATGTGTTTCAGTGTGTAGCACATGCATATTTAGCAACACTAAATATGTACCTCACTGCTACTGATACTGTCCTACTGGCAAATGGCATTAGCTGTCTAGCCTGCTTACTTGATCTAACTGCTAAACTGTCAGTGCCATTGATTTACACATCTAGCCTATTGTGCCTTATCACTTGACCTATGCATCTAGCCTATTGTGCCTTATCACTTGACCTATGCATCTAGCCTATTGTGCCTTATTACTTGACCTACGCATCTAGCCTATTGTGGACTACCCTACACTTGTTCATCATGTTCGATGCTAATCTACCTCACATCCTGCCTCCCTTGGTGTCTGCGACACGCCTGAACTGTAACACTCCTGGCCAATACTTACATCCTAGTTACAGGTCCCCTGAGACAGTTACCTTTGTATCACTACCATGTGCTACACTTAGCAGAAACCTGAGACTTCTTGCCAGGCTAACCAAATTGCACAAACACCTCCGTAGTCTCTTACCCCTACCAACATCAAAACCAACTATCAGCAGGTTAGTAAACTGAGCCATACTAGGCTACCACTGCCACTCCCTACACGCAATTCTGATGCCTGCCCAATTCACAATAACAAGCCTAAGCCACCTAACAAGATCCAGGCTACAGATGTCACTAAGACCCCACCCATCGCAGGAGCACTCCTTAACGTGAGATCGCTCGTCGCCCATGCCCTTGACATAGCCGACCTAATCACAGAAGGTAATATTGATTTTCTCGCGAACCTCTGAGACATGGCTACATAATGCTGCAGGACCCTCGCTTATGCTAGCCCTCCCCGATGGTTACATGATATTCAGACAAGACCGAGAAGGTGCAAGAGGCGGGGGTATCGCCATAATCTCCAAAACGAGCCTCTCCCTCAGACTAGTCACTACCCAATTGTTTCAATCTTACAAAACCTTATCTGCCAAACTCCAGATAAACAATAATCAATCACTCACTATTCACCTATTATATAGACCTCCAGGCCCTTTAGGTACCTTTGAAGAGGATCTCCATACCTTACTCACTAACAACCTTAAACCATGCTCTCAACTAATCCTTCTTGGGGACTTTAACCTAGGTTTCCAAGACATTACGGATACTAATGCCTCAGTGTTAGCCAATATGATTCACTCACTAGGCCTAACTCTAAGTTAGGCCTAGTGAGTAACTCTAACACTAACTTTAACATTAAGTTGACAAGCCCACGTACTTGAAAGGGAGAATGCTAGTTTGGATATCAGACTTCAACTGCCTAGCCACTATTTCTTCCATAATGCCCTTACCCTGGACAGACCACCAGTGAGTGTCGTTCAACTTAGCCACCTCCAGTCCCAACCCTATGTCCCCACTACTAGCGCCACCATGTCTAACCAGAAATAAAACATGCATTACTGCAGAGAACGTTATCCCAGCTATATTACCCACCCTCAACGCACTATCTGGAAATCTAAATTCCAGTAACTTAGTGCATGAATTCAATAACATTATGCTCTCTGCCCTAGATAAACTGGCACCTCTTAAACTTAGATCAAGCAAACCCAAAGCTCATCTAATCAAATGGTTTACACCACAGCTAAGAGACCTACGTATCCTGAAAAGAAAAAGCGAAACCACTTGGAAGCTCTGCCCTTCAGTCGATAACAAAGCTAAATTAACCTCTCTCTCTGCACTATACAAAAAAGAAGTTTGCCAGGCAAAACGCAACTCGTACGACGATCGTATAGCCAAGTCCAATTCTAGCATGAAAGAGCTCTTCTCCATTATAATAGAACTTGAGTCTCCAATCGCTATACAGGACACCTGTACCAAGGACACATCATGGTGCACAGATATCCAACAAGCCCTAGCAAATAAAATTACCACACTCCAAAATAAAATTCAGCTAAAAAAAGAAACACTGAAAATTCAGGATTCACCTAAAATGCCTCACACTAATAATGTATTGGAGCACAGCAATACCTTCCACTTCTCCAAAATGACCACCCTGGAAGTAGAAAAAATCATCCTTTCGCTCAAACCTTCCAACTGTAAAGGCAACTTCTGTCCAGCACAACTAATAAAAGACGCTGCCAGAGAATTATCTCCCTTTATCACTAAACTGATTAACGCCTCCTTTGCCTCAGGCACTATCCCGGCCAACCTTAAACAGTCCTGGGTACTCCCCCTCCTTAAAAAGCAGAACTTAGACCCCCTCATCCCCACTAATTACCGTCCCATTACTACAGTACCATTTCTCCTCAAGATACTGGACAAAGCTGCATATAACCGTATTCAAAAGTACCTAGAACTACACAACCGCTTAGGAGAGAGACAATCGGGATTCCGTCCTTTACATGGAACAGAAACTGCCCTAATCATTCTGAAATCCCAAATTAACGAGCTGAGAGACAAAGGGAGGACCTCTCAACTGCCTTTCATTTAGTGGATCATAAAGTCCTCTGTAGTCACCTGGATTCCGCCGCCCACTTCTCCCCGGAGGCCATCAGATGGATCGAGTCATTCCTGAGCGAAAGAACCATGAGAGTCTTCTCTCCCTCAGCGGTGGCAGATCCCATCCCTATCTCGTGTGGTGTCCCCCAGGGCTCTTGTGTCTCCCCAACTCTATATAACATCTTCACAAAGCCCCTGTTTGATGATCTGGACCATCTAGGTATCACCTACACTAACTATGCAGATGATACACAGATCCTCCTCCTGCTTTCTGGGGATCATGTGAAGGAAACAGAATTGGTGAACAAGGTATATCTTATCATCCAGGCATGGATGGCCACTCATGGCCTCTGTCATGATAAGACAGATGATGATAAGCCTGAGTTGATAATCTTGGGCACCCAAGCCAATATTAAAAAACTAGGCCAGAAATTCTCCTCCTTCAATATAGATGGGAATATCATCCAAGTGCCCAAGGATGTAAAAACCCTTGGATTCTATCTTGACTCCACCTTATCATTTGACAAACAGGTAAATTCCCTTGCCTCCTCTACGGCTTACACCTGCAAATTGATAAGAGCCGGTAAACCATTCCTTTCTAATAACAGTTGCTTAATCCTGGCCAGAGCCTTAATACTCTCCAGAATTGATTACTGTAATGCACTATACTCCGGAGCCAATAAAACAATAACTGAAAGACTACAAACATTACAAAATAATGCTTTGAGAGCAGCACTAGGCATAAATAAAAGATCCCATATCTCCTCCGCCAGACGCCATCACAAATGGCTGACCACTAACAACAAAATACAACTGAAGATGTTATCCCTGACCCATAAAGCCCTCAATAACTCCGCCCCCAGATACTTGATAGATACATTCCACAGGAGAACCTCTCTCAGACCAACCAGAGCTGTCAATTCTAAAAGTCTGATAATACCTAACTTCAGACTCAACACGATCGGTGGAAATAGCTTCCCTGTAAAGGCTGGAAAAACTTGGAATTCACTGCCACAAGACCTGAGAGTGGACTTGCCCTTCCTTCGCTTCAGAAAAAATGTCATTCAACTCCTAACCTCTACTGACCTTAGCTGACCTGTGTCACCTACCCCCCACTGTAATCATTCGCGTCAAACTTTAATGTATATTTCAGTAACTTCGATTGACTAGACCTTGAATATTGTATATTTTGTAATTATCTGTGATTTAGAGACCTTTATTGTACACTGAATATCATTCTATGTTGTAACCATGTAAGCTTTGCATTTTCTTAATGTTGAGACCTGCTACCCATGGGTCTGGCGTGCATAAAAAGTAAATAAAACAAACAAACATACAAACAAACAAACAAACTATTCAGCATTATTCTTCGCATCATGTCGATGTGACATGGATGTGTGACAGTACTCATTCACTGACATATTGCTGAAGTTTTGTAATTTACCGTGGCTATGCTACATGGCATCTGTGTGGTGGCATGTGTCATGTATGTGTATTGGACATGCCACTCACAGCCTGATGTGTGATGCCAGTGCTACCCAACATGCTGCAAATGTGTTGCTTTTCCATCTTGCTCTCCCCAGTGTCTGCCTTTTTGACTCCACTTCCAACTCTTTGACAGTGCATGCATGGCAGGGTTATTGTCATGTGGGACATGTGTAAATCATGTACTGGATCTCTGGCTTGTCACGGCCTATGTGTGTGCTATGGTGCTCATGCCTGTTTCCATTTGTTGTCTTTCATGTTTTTTTGCAGGTGATGATGCACTTGATGCTGTTGAGGTTGAGGAGAAGGTGCAGACCCAGGAGGAATCTCAGGCACGACTGGGCACCAGTGGGCAACGTGGTGTGGTGGTGGGTGAAAACCCAATGTTACTGCAGACCATACTGTCCAGGGGTGTATCTGGGTGCACCTCCCAGACCTCTATTCATGTGCTGAATCGGATGCTGAGACTTATGTGCCGTCGCAGGTAAGTGTTTCTGGCAGGGATTCTATTCTGCTTTAAACAAGAAAGAGAGATAAAGGGGTATGTGCCACCAGCATACCCTTAACATCAAGGGGTTCACCCTTAAGATTTTATGACAATAGAGCTGTTGCTCAGTGTTGCTACCCACTGGCTTTAGACCTATTAGCCCTAGACCATATTATTGTCCTATAGCCACTTTGGGCAGAAAGTCAGACTCCAGTAGACACAAGATAGTAAAAAAATATCTATATTTTATTTTATCAATTTGCGCTCAAATTTAAGAACATCATCAGTGTCGGCAATATAATCTTTGATAGTCCTTCACCAAACGTTTCTGTTCTGTCCAACCCACCTGCACCAGGGGTAGAACCCTCTATGGGGATGTAAGTGTTGGTAGGTCCGCCTTTGGCGGTTACGGATGCAGGGTCACACTCCACAGCATCTGATCCTGTGCCTGGGCCAGCAGATCAGAGGGGGATGCAGTCCTGCAGCCTCAGGCAGTGCCAGCACAGCAAGGTGCAGATCGCCTTGCCCCAATCAGGTGTGGTGCCCGTTAACATGGTTGCCGTGTGCCACCAGGCAATACTATATGGAAAAACTCCATGTACGGTATGGCAACCCAACAGGCAGCATCAGTAGAAATGATGGCTCAGGCAATGGAGAGGGTGGCTACTTCCATTATCCCCCCTGAAAGGCAGATGGAGCAACAACAGCAGGCAACAGACTCCATTTGCCAATCACACAGGGAAGACATGTTGGTCCAACAGGGACTGACGGGCGGCACTGGAGACTCTGCGCAAATCCATATCAATAGAGTCCCAGGGCCACAGGGAAGCCCTGAGGGTAGAATTACATAACCTCAGGCAGACTCTGATTGAACTTGAGGCTTCCAGTAATTTAAGGGCAGAACAGCAGCTGGAGCAGCTCACACGTTCACTCTCAGCTGAGCTGCATGCAACACGTGAGGAGATCCGGGCATCACGCGAGGCCATGTGTGCAGAAATGCAGGCAACCCGTGATGTGCTGCATGGGGATCTCCGCACTTTAATCCACCAGAATCAGACCTTCCAGACCCGCATTCTTGCTGCCATGGAGGACCATACCAGGGCTTTGTGTGGGCTGCCTTCCATAGTGCCACCACCTCCTGATGCAGCAGCAGAGGATGGGCAGAGCAACAGCAGTTCTCCCCCAATGGCATAGCCGTGCAGGCCATGAGCCCAAGGAGGTATTTTTTTTCTCGCAACATCCACGCAGGTGGGTGTTGGTGTGCACCCTGTCCTTGAACCTCCTGGGTGGCCTCCCCCACCCCACCTGGCCCCCACATGGCCATTTTTGATTTTTGATTTTTTTTATTTTTTTACAGTGTGTTGCCTTGTGTTGCTCCCATGGGCATCCACTGTATTCCGGCTGGGCACATGCAGGCTTGTCCTGAGTTTGGGTTAGATTCTTGGGTTCGTGAGACAAACACCCCTCCTGCTTCCCGTTTCCATGGGCTTGCAAAGGGTGTGACCAAGTGACAGTAATTACACAGTGACTTTGGGCTCCCATGAGCTGTGTGGGCAGTCTGTAGTCAATACTGTGTAGATATCCCTAGTGGATATTGTTGTTGTATTGTACACTGCATGGTGTATTGATATGTGCTTGTGCATCCATATCTTCCTCCTAATTTGCATTTTCCTTCCTCATGTCTTCACAAGGCCGTCTACTTTGCAGATGCAGTTCATGTTGTATGCAGTACACCGAGATATTTGCGTGGCAGGAACACTCTACAGTTGGAAGGGGTCGATGTGCTGGTGTATTCAGGTTGTAAGACTACCACTACTTGAACTTATTACTGTCATGTTTTTGCATTGTGTTGGTGGTAAGTATTTGGTAATGTGTGCTGTTAGTTATACATTACTGGGAGTATATTGTGTGTGGGCAGTTTCCATTAGGGACCGTGTACTTTGTGACACTTGTGTCAGGTCTTGTGCATTGCTTTGTTTGCTTTCACATTGCATGACATGCCATGGTGTGTTTGGTGGTGGAACTGAGGAGGGGTTGGGTGACATGGCGCTGTTCTCATGTTGTATTTAGCAAGGGGGTAATGAATTTAGCAGCATAGATGTATGTCTTTTGATGACACAGCATTGGTGGTGTTTGGGTAGGTAGGGATGCACACAATGTAACACTTCCAGGTGACCAATCTCAGGCTGGTATCGTTGTGACAGTTGACTGTCCCTTATGTCATCATCATTGATTGTCAGCTGGTATGTGCCCGGGCTATGTGCACTCCACAGGGGTGTGATTTTATGTGAAGTAATTAGCCACCAGCTGCGTATGGGCTGCCTCACCGCGTGCCCTTTCCCCTCCCATGCGCAGCGGGCGTATATGTGGTTTGGGATGTTGGGGCACCACCATGTCCACCGGCAGGCCCCGGCGTGTTGCAACATTGTGCAGGACACATGCTGCCACTATGATCCTGCACACTACTGGGGGAGCGTATAACAGCTGCCCACCAGAACGGTCAAGGGAGCGAAAGCGTGACTTGAGCACTCCGAATGTGCGCTCCACTATGCCCCGGGTTGCAATAGGGGCTGTCTTGTATCTTACCTCGGGTGGCGTGGTGGGGTTCCGAATTGGCGTCATCATGTGGGTGCTCAGAGGGTAGGCACTGTCCCCTGGGGAGGTGGTGATGGGTATCATTAGTGGGGTTGTGACATTACTCAGTATCTGACATGCGTGCATGTGCAGTGGCATTTACACTCACCAAGCAGCCATGTATCACCATGCCGGCTAGCTTCTATGTCCCTGTTTAGGGTTGACATTCTGTAAATGAAACTGTCGTGGGTGGACCCTGGATAGTTGGCATATACTGAGGTGATGATTCCCTTGGCATCACATACTACCTGCACGCTGATGGAATGCCAGTGCTTGCGGTGTCTATAGATGTGCTCAGATGCCCTGGGGGGACGTAGAGCCACATGGGTGCAATCAATGGCACATAGCACTTTGGGGAATTGTGCCGCCCTGTAGAAATCCTGGACGGCAGCCTGCCTTTCTGCAGGTGTTCTATGTGCCTGCGGACTGATGGGTGTGCAGTCATGATGGCCAACACCTGTTGTAGGCAGCGTGACTGCGTGGCCTGTGACACTCCCCCCCCCACTATAGCACTTGTCCTCTGAAATGATCCAGTGGCCAAGAAGTGCAGTACATTGAGGACTTTCTCCAGGGGGCTGAGTTCTTGGGAACACAGGGTGGGTGATGTGAGGTCATCCTCCCACTCACTCACCAGGTTGAGTATTATGTGAGGTGGAAACCTGTACCTCCCATACACCTGGTCATCAGGCATCCCAAAAAGGCTGGTTCTGGGTGTAAAAATTCTGGGCCTGACTATCCTCCTCCTGCTCCTGCGGTATCCCACGACCACTGCTGCTAGGAACGGTATATTCATCTTGGCGTCTGAGCTTGTTTGTTGTCTGCGCGCATTTTTATGCTGCGCCGGTCCACGTACGCCTGCTTCCTGCTGGCGCACGCATTAGCCCTGTTCGATTCCATGAATACGTGTTGTAGAAGCGCGTGTGGCTGTTCCGCGCATTTGCCTCCTGTACTTCCCCCGTGACGCCCACATTTTCACGACTTGTTCCCCATTCCGCGTGTTACGCCCCCTGTCCCGCCTACTTTTGTTGTGTGCACTGCGTTATGTGCACTTTCGCTGTGCGCTTAGCGCACGCTGTTTGGAGACGTGTGCAGGGGCGTGTGCCTCGCAGAATTTTAGCGCACATCCAGGGATTTACACGCGTACGGACTTCCATGAATCGCTGTGCGCGGGTTTCGCTGCGATTTTCGCACTTGCACTGCGATTCGCACGCTTGTGCCGAAAATTTCAGCGCACATTAATTCCATGAATCGGCCTGTATATCGTTCACCAGAATTTCACCTCCATTTTGTTAAAGAAGTTTTTCCTCAGTATCTGTCTGGTATCCTTGCCAATTAACAATGTAGGAGTGACTTTCTGTGTGTAATAAGTTGAGGCAGGATACAGTGAACATTTACCATATTTGTTCATGATAACTTTAGCCTGTGACATGGCTGGTGTTATTTTATGTTCCAACAACTGCAAGTGCATTTCATTATGCATTACTTGATCTATTGTCATCCCCAGATATATGTAAGAAGGGACCACTTTGAGACGTGCCTTATTAATCATCCATAACAAGGAGCTACGATTAGAAACACTTGTGTATAGGCGCGTTACAAATACCATATCATATCATATCATATCAGAACTCATTGGAATATAGTCCATTTTTGGGGCTTTTGCAGATTAATTTATTTTGTTTCCAAGTAAAGTGCTAAAGCTTTGATTAAAGGTTGCAGACCTATCAGTGTTTCAGATATGGGAACTAAGTTGCCTGCATACAACAGTGCTTTAATAGATACTCGTTTCATTTTTGGGGAGTCAGATGTAATGCCTTCAAATGCTTTCCCAACATGATGGATGAAAAAGTTGAAGAGGGCTGAAGCAAAGCCCTTTGGAAGTATGTATGGAAGATGACAGCAACCCCTCAATGGTCAATCTTATCTGAACTGACGTTTTCAAATGAAAAGCATAAATAATGTCACACAAAGAGGAGGGACAGTTTGCATCTCGAAGTTTAGTCATTAGGAGAACTCGTGAGATGGAGTTGAAAGCCGAGTGAAGGTCAACAAATGTGAAATAGAGTGGTAGGTTAATCGAATGAGCATAGGACCCTATTGCATTAAGACATAAAAGGTTGACCCCTATACCCATGCCCGTCACAAATCCGGTTTGATGCAGATCTCGCTGATGATGGGTTTCTGTCCATACATTAAAGTCTCTTAAGATAAGTCTGGCAAATACTTTTCCTGGGGCATCCAATAGGTCTAATGGCCTATAATTGGAGTGGGATGTGTGGTCTTCCTTCTTAAAGATGGGGACGATTAGTGATTTACGCCATGACCTTGGAATGTCACATTTATTGAGTACCTCCTTAAATATGTTATACATAATAATAGCCCAATTTCGAGGATCAGCCTTAAACATAGCTTTGCTGAGCCCGTTGGGACCCATGACCCTTGTTTTACTTTCTTTCATGATCAGCTCTTCAATGATTACCACTGAGGAATTCACTTTCCAAACATCAGGAGCACGTTTGCAATAACTCATATTATCAAAATCAGCGTCCACATATAATGAGGTGTAATGTTGTACCCACTGATGTTCCAGTACTTCATTAAGTTGACTATGCATTTGCATATTTTGCTTCACGTTGTTAAGGAGTTGCTAGGTTTCGGCTGAGTTCTTACTGTGTAAGGAGGACAACATGGCTTCACTATTTCATTGAAACTGCCACGCTCACCGACCTCGAATCCAATTGTGATAAAATTAGATTTTGCTGCTTTTAATAGTGGGCCTCTCTGATTTATCGCAAATTTATTAATGGCCTTTTTTCATGTCTCCATTTTGCATTTCTCTACCCTTTTTTCTGAGTCAAAGTAATGTTGATGTCTCAGTGTCTTAGAGGTTACTATCGACCATGTGAATGTGCCTAAAAATATCTGAGTATTCCTTCGGTGAAGTCTTCCAATATTTTTGTAATAGTTCTGTATTCAACAGTTGAAGATTGTCATCACACCAGCGAAAGCGGTTTTCAGCACTATTAATAATTAATGATGGTTTGTAAAATTGAGCCAATGGGATATTGATGTTAGTATCCAAAGTCCACATTAATGACAGCATATTATGATCGCTCCGAGGTTGTTGCACAATTTCAAATTTTACCACTGCATTAAACAACTCTTCATCAATATATATATAATCAATAATACTTTGTGATACGCCCCTCCTCCATGTGCCCTGCGGAGGAACATCAACAGCCACTGAGCCATTTTTATGTGCACATTTTGTTCCATAATAAGCCTGCTCCATCGCTGTGCATCAGAATGTCTTACTTTGGAATTAATGTTGATGCAGGACTGATGTTAATGATTTGAAAATCAATCATCAGCTATTCCTGCTGGATTCCTATATATATTGATCAATGTGATTTTGTGATCTCTACTAGTTGAAGAAACTTATTCGGAGCTGCCCATGGTTTGATGGTGAACCCAGAGCTCTTTTTAACTGTGACCAATAATCCTGAGGTTGGACGACCTCTAGTGGATTCTTTCGCAGGCACTAACACAATATCATGGTCATCCCAAGTCGGTGTACTGGTGAGCCAGGTTTCCTTGAGTGCAATGATATCATATTGATTTAATTGATTTTTGTTGGATGTCTGTAGGTGGATGTGACCACGAGTGTTCCAGCAGGCTAGCCATATTGGTTTTGTTCTTTTACGTGATAAAAGTTATGCGTAGCCATGCTACTGGACCTGCGGTTGTGGGTTTATCTCAGATTCATGGTTTTTACAGTTTTTTTAAGGATAATCATTTATGGTGTCCTGTTGGGGAGAGTACTCACAGAGTTTTGAGCTATGATAAAACCCAATCTAAAAAGGTCCATTCTAGCCCTCCACACCGTGTTAAGCACTACTCCAGATAGAATCCAAACTCTCACTATGGAAAGATCCTCGTCACACAAAAATTCCACCTGTCCAATGTCAAGGGAACACACATCTTCTAAAGCCGGGATTTCAGCAATTATGTTCAATATTCTGGAACGACAAAAATCGTACTTATGGTATGGTAAAGCGCGACATTTCATTATTTATTAACAAGTGCGTGTATTGGGGAATTTTGTCCCCCACTGGTTTATCTATTTGCTCACTTTTATTAGGCATGCTAATTGCTTGCTGATTCACAGGGGCTCTAAGACCATTCAATGTGCATTTATTTGGCTTATGAACTGCTCAGTTCTCCAGCAAAGCTTCACCTTGCCACTGTGTTTGTGTTTTGGTAGATGCTTCTCTCCACGCTGTTGCTTCAAGTGATGGGGAGTCATAATCAATGATAGGTTGCTGGATATTCCTTATCTGATCTTCTCTGATGCATCGACTGCATGTTTTATATCTATGGCCTTTGCCTCTGCACTGCGCCTGAGAAGCGTGAGCATCTGATGTAGAGGCTTGCAAAGGATCTGGGCGCGGTATATTTCCCGTTACTGTTTTATTTGGCTGTTTCATTTTGGTCTGTGCCGATAATGCATCTTGTTCTAGTACTGCTATGAGGTCATTTAAAGGTTCATATGTAGATAGATGCTCTACCTCTGGAGCAGTGACCGGGCTATCTGCATTCCCAATCATTTTCTTGTTTTTTAAGTTCTCCCCTATATTTTTGTGGGGGCGGGGGGTTAACGCTTTGCAAATGGCTCGAAGAAAGAGCTTAGCACTCTTAATGCTTGAGGCTGCAGGTGCTCGCATGTTTTTAGGTTGTTTTTTCTTTGCATTTATGTTTCATCCTTAGCCCATCGCTTTGAAGTTGGTTATGAGGGGCGCTTCTTGCTGTTCTGTAGACCCCCTTTCTGTAAATATATCATAGTGATTCATAAATACATTACATGTTTGCAATCCACTCTCTTGTTCCAGACTAACCCGCGATTCGTTAATATGCACATACCATACGATACATTCGAGCATTCGTCACTCACAGGTTTAATTATTTTACTAAACTGTGGCCCCGCAGGAATCAACACGCATTGTTAAGTCGCCAGATTTTGCATATTTACCAGAGACCCCGCTGGACATAACTTCACTTTGTCACGTAACCTACCTGATCTGATTTCCATCTCTTGCGCAATCCATTCCGCGATTGTTTGAATCTGTGCGGATCGGTTGGTCATTTAAACCTCCAACGATTCAAATAATTTGAACAAGCTCAGAATTGCTGTGTTGATAGATGCGAGTGTTATATGCATTAGAGCCTGTTGGTCTACAGAAGCTTGCAGCGATTGTATTGGTGTTTTGCATAAGTTATTGAATGAGTTGTCGAGTCCATAGAGAATTTCTCGTAATAGTTTGGAGAAGAGTTCTGATTTGTGTTATGGGACAAATCATTTACACTTGCATGTATAATTGCATGTATATAAATATCCGTAATCACCTCACTTGCTTTAGATGACTTCTGTGGGGTATCCAGATTAGTATTGATCACCACCGCTCGCGTTGTAGGGTTGGTTCAGTTTCTAATATTGTTAGATCCGACACCACTTGTAGCGATGGAGCCGAAATTGCAAGACTCTCAACCGTTGTATCTGATAAATTATCCGCGCGAGTCGAATACAAGTTGCGAATATCTGTGTGTCTGTTATCCATCACCAGTGTCAGAGTAATTGACTTCCGCATAGTTTTCCTAGGAGCGTCCTTTTACGCATGAGGCGAGTTGAAGTGAACAGGCATGTTTGTTTTTAAAGAGTAAAGCTGTGTTATCATTCACTCTCTTATGTATGTCAGCACCCGACAGTACACAGTGAATTAAAGGAATTTCCGAGGGCCTACTCACCACTGTTACACAGGCCAACAAACACAAGATTTAGAAGCCCTGGTCATACGTTCGCTGCTGCAGCGAAGCAGCAAATCGTTGCTGCCAAGGTGCTTCTCAAAGGTGCATGTGTGCTGGTGCGGGCGCATGCTCGGTTTTATGCGTGGGGAAACAAAAAGGTATGGCCAAAGCTTGTAATCCAAAGAAAGGTTCCTAATATAAGAAATAAAGCACTGTAAGTTGTTGCAGTTGCTCAAAGTCCACAATATATATAAAGCAGAGTCTGTATGGTACTATTACCAGTTGTTTTGCTTGCAAGTAACTTGAGATGTCCAGATGAGATCAGCGTTCAGAGGAAGAGCACGAGCGGCAAAGCGGGGCTTCCAAGGTGCTTCTCACAGGTGCACGACCCTATCTCCACTACCCCCTTCTTGGGAAAGCTCTTAGAGAGGTTGGGCATCTCCCACCTGATCCATCACACTGAATCTGTTGGCTGTCTCCACGATCAGCATTCTGGCTTTAGAGCAGCCAGAGGCCTGGAAACTGTTCTCCTGAACACTCGTGATGACTTGCTCTCAAACCTTGACTCTAACTCTTCCATTCTCATCCTCTTCGATCTGTCTCTGCCTTTGACACGGTCAATCATTCCACCCTCAAAAATCAGCTCAGTGATACCCTGGGCATCATGGACTGGGCACTGAACTGGTTGACCTCTTTCTTTTCGAATCAGCCCTCCCAGGTGCAACTGGGTCCTATTCTCTCCTCTACCTCACTCTCTACTTGCAGCATCCCTCAGGGCTCTATCCTCTCGCTGTGGCTTTTTAACATTTACCTTGCCCTCTGACCCACTTGAGTTACACTTTTGCTCCTCATTTCCAGTGTTACACTAAAGACACACAGCTCTCCTTTAAGCTACCCTCCTATACCTGCTCTCCTTCCTCTTTCATTCCCGATTGTCTGATTGCTATTCAGGCATGATGCGCTGCTAACGATCTATGCCTTAACACCAGTAAGACTGAGATCCTTCTGATTGAGACTCCTGCCCCAGCATTCCCTCCTACTCTCTGGCCACCCTCCTTGGGCACTCTCGCCTCACTCTTGTGTGAGGCAGAAAACCTAGGTGTCTTCTTCGACTCTTCTCACTCCTTCTCTCCTCATATTGCTGACCTTGTCAAAAAGCACCACATTCAACTTCACCTCTTCAGAGTCATTCTCCCTTTCCTCGCCTTCTCCCAGAATCTCAATGTCTCCAAAGCTCTAATTCTCTCCAGGCTGTATTACTGCAACAGCCTCTTCCTTAATCTGCCTCTTTTCTCCTTGCGCTCTCTTCAACGAATCCAGAACAGGAATGCAAGAGTTATCCTTGGCCTGAAGCCCAGGAACCATAGCTCTCCAGCCGTAAAAGCTCTCCACTGACTCCAAGTGGTTGAAAGGATCAAATTCAAGACCATCTTCATCATCCACATTGTAAAAACAAGGAAATGTCGAGGCTGAGTACCACAAAAGGAAATACACCAAACACGGGCTATAAATATTCACAGATCTTTATTCTACTGTACAGTTTATATAGAACATAGAAACAGATAGCTATCTGGCTCTCAACACCCCCACAATGAGTACCAGCCCGTTAAAGAGAGGAGAGAGAGTGCTGGACATCTAGACATTCGTTTTTTTATACAATTTCTGCAATATTGCCCATCCCCTCTACATGTTAATAATCTGCGGTCTAGAGTTTGTGCCTAGTTCACATTCACTTTATACAATAATATGCAGAAGGATTACATGAGTTTGTATTTCCATCAAGTTACAATGGCGATGTATATTCTCGGATTCCGCGGTAAGCTTTAGTCTATGTCCCAACACAATGTAGTTCAGCCCGTGTCCACGCTTGGCGTTTGCACTTAATTGTCGCCGATGTGTATTCGTGGATGAGGCTTGTTAAACCAGACAATGCTAGGACAACAATTTATACAGAGCGCAAGGTCTCTTTACCCAGTGTGAACAGTCGGCTCTTGGACAGTATAACCATTAACAGAACTCAAAGGTCGGAAGGCTTGGTTGCAAGTTAGAAACAAAGTCTTAGAACAGAAAATGTACGAACAGAAATCAAAATGGCGGATGATTCTAAAAATGGCGGCAAAGTCGATCCAAAATCGGAACTTTGCAACACGGTTTTCTTCGCAGAGCGACTAGGCTTAGGCCAATATAAATCAAAAGGAAGTACTAATATGATTTCCGTTTAACAACATGACTTTCTGGGGCTTGGGACCTAGCTACATCCAACTTTCTCTTCCTAAATACCTCTCTGCCAGAGTCCTTCAGTCCCCTAGCTCCAACACTCTGCAGATCAGATTCTCCAAGCAGAGAGTGGGGGTAGATCTCTTTATTCAGCAAGGGGCCTCCCTCTGGAATGGCCTGCCTGTCTCTCTTCGACTTGAGCTGGATCGCCTTAAGTTCCAGAAGCTTCTCAAGACCTTCCTTTTCTCCTCCTCCCTCCATCTACCCCTCCTTGCTAATTTCCACCTACCTTTGTGACTGGCTGCATGTGTCCTCTTTGCGGCCAGGCCCTCCTTCAACCAGTCTTCCCCGACACAACGTACCAGCACTTTCCCTTGCACACACTTCCCTTCCTAGCCCACTGAGTGTGGTCCACCCCGTCCTTGCACTAGTTGATCCCTACCCGTGGCTCCCTTACCACTTGCCCAGCCCCTGGAGTCCTCTCCTCCTGCACTTATTCCTCTTCTCCCTATCCCATCACGTTGCCCTTTTTTCCCCACCCCCCTGCACTTCTTGTTAATGCACTTGCATGATTTGAATGTCACAAGGTCTAGTAGGACTGTTATTGCTGTTTTCTCCTCTGTCCCGCCTCCCCTTCTTGTGTCATGTGTCACCTGGATTTTTTTTTGCTGTATATGCACCATACAAATATTCAATAAATAAAATAAATAATATGTATTTACAAGTATAGGTATATATTTTATTCGTTAAATAAACCTTTAAAACACTTCTACAGTAAAATCTTGCATGCATTCACATTTCATATTTAACATTGTAAAATCTATCAAATTAAAAGAATACATTCCATATGCAACCTCTAATAACATAATAGTCATATCATTAACAATGATCACACAATTTCTAAAACTAATCACCAAATTAGACAGTACATATTTTCTGAAAACAAACATATTTTTTCCACATATGTAAAGTTGTAAAATTTTATAACGTGGAATTGCCAGCATATATTGTTGCCCAGGACAGACCTGAAGTGGAATTGACAATTTAATATTTCATTTTATGATCACCCTTTCTATGGGTCTCCTCTAATTTGTTACACTCTGTTAGAAGGTGTCTGGAGGTTTTGACTTTCTCTTTCTAAAATGTACAAAGTCTAAGCTCACATGGGATATTGAGCTAGGCTCCTGTTCTTGATGGTGTAGGTAACAGGCCCAGTCTTAATCGCATCACAAATCTTCTAACGTGCATTAAAAAAAGCATTTGGGGCCAGACTATCTAACATTTGCACTAGTGCAATAAATTGAGCAAATGCACTTTGCGGCTTACTTAATACTGACATGAGCAAACAGGTTGTATCCAAATCATATTATCATACAGTGCAAAAATAAAACAGGCGGTTTTTTGTGAAGTTTATTTTGCGTAACATAAATAGAAAAGATATTAAGACATGTTTTTTCTTGTTGTCCTAGTGAAAACATTTGTGGATACCAGGGATTGGGGCACACCCTATTTCAGTATTCCCTTGTCCATTTTTCTATTTGAATTTATAAAGCACACACCGGCCCTGGGGCATTATGGCACTGTTACAGACTGCTTGCTTGCTTACACAGTTGAAAAACAGTTTTAGAATACCAGTAGTATCATTGAGAATGTCCAGGTTCCTTGGTTACATTGGAACACTTGCTTTAGTTGGAGGAACGGGATAGACAGACATTACAGATAAGGATAGGAAGAGGAAGGTTGGCAGGTAACGCTAGGCAAACAGGTTGGTTTTCAGAATTTTATGGAATGCTGTGTATGATGTTTCGTTTCTGAGTGTTGTGGGGAGTACGTTCCAGTTTTTGGGTGCTAGGTGTTGGAAGCTGGAGTCTCCTGCTTTAGCTCATTTGAAGGGTGGTACATATATCTGATTGTCCAGGTGAGAACTGATAGGTCTGGAGGATGCGATAGGGGTGATACTTTCTGATAGGTAGGGTGGGACATTGTGTGAGAGGCACTTGTGTGTGATGGCAAGGGTTTTGAAAAGGATGCGCTGTTGACCGGCAGCCAGTGTGCCTCTCTCCTAGCCTGGGAGATATGTTCCCTTTTAGGGATGCTCAGTGCCGCCCAGAAGGGCATTGTTCTGTGTGACTTGTAGTTTGTTAATGTTTTTAGAGGAAATACCTCGGAAGAGGGCATTGCAGTAGTTGGGTTTGGTGCCGACTGTGGCCCTGGCGATGGTGAGGCAGTTCTTGGTTGAAGAAAACAGCATTGATAATTTTAGTGGTGAATGCAGCGTAGGAGGCGATAGCATTGACCTGGTGTGTCATGGACAGGGAGGAATCAAGGTCTACCCCTGTTTTAACTGATGGGGATAAAGTGATAGGTGTATTATCAATGTGGAAGGTACAGTATTGAGGGGAGAGTTTATTGAGCATCTCTTTGGTGCCTACCAGGAGGATCTCGGTTTTATGTTCATTGAGACAAATATTGTTTGCTGCCATTCATATTTGGATGGCTCCGTAGATTTTATTTAGGGCTTTGGCTTCTTGTTCGGTTAGTGGGAGAAGGACTTGGTATTGTCGGCATAGTTAGTCCATGACACACACATCTAAACAAGTCCAGATACTGAATACACCCATATCCAGCATTCCCACAATAGGCAGTGATGAACCATTGAACGTGAACGCAGAAGGCCAACAATGCACACAGCCCAGCCATTGCAAATGCTGGTAATTGCCAGATTTCCAAGAGGAATTGTTGGAGCTGGCCCCCATCAAGCAGCTCACTAATCATGTCAGCTCTTCACATTGAATCTGACTCTGTCATTCCGACTCTAAAGAGTTGATTGTTGGCAGTTGCAGTGCTTGGAGTTCAGATCTAGATTAACCTCAGTGGCTGCCATAAAAGTATTCAACCCACAGGCTTTTGACCACCTGCTGTGCTCTGCATTCACAGTTACGTTCTGTAGTTATGATGACAAAGGAACTTGATTAAATACATTAAATGAATCACTTTGGCACTGTGATAGGTTGGCATGGTAAACTGAGCTGTGGCTACTGGTGCATTTCAATTGACGAGCATGATACTTGAGTTACAATTCGAAAGTTTAGCTCTCAGCATCTAATGTCGTGGTGGATCAGAAGAAGACAAAAAAAGAGGGCCAGACAATGGCAAAAAAGATTGCAAGTTCACAAATTTCAATTTGTGACTTTTCATAATAAAATGATTGATGAATAAAGTATGGAAATGACCAAAACATTCCGCTTGTGCAAAACAATTGAGCACATTAATTCATCACTAGTGTTGCTGCTTCGATAATATGAAATAGAGCAAAAAGGTTTAGCCGCAAACTGTACTTCTAAAAATGTGTTTACGAGGGCAAAATTAAGCAGACGGTGATCAAACCTGTTTGCTCCAATCTACTTTATTTAAACATTTTCTTAATTTTTAGCATTTGTGAATATGTTAGATAATCTGGTCCTTCTAGTGCATTTGTTTTGGAAGATGTGTTATAAAAGGTAGGTTTTAAAGGGCATTTGGTCACTGACAATGGCCCAAAAGTTCAGTCACGCAATGCACCAATTCATCATAATGGCCTAGGTGGACCCACAAAAATGTTGCAAAATGGCTGGTGGGCTAGGTATCCGTCATCATTGCCCTGGTGTCATTCAAGCTAGTCCAAGAAATATGTTTGGGCTGTAAGAAGAGAAGCCAACATGGGGAAGACTGGAATGTGGAGGCACTCTCTCATGCCTTTGTCCCTTCCCCACCTCAATCGTTCTGACCTAATTCCATTGTTTTCTCAAGTCATGGTATCCTTTCAGGCGTTCTATTCAAACTTTGCTAAAAGCATTGAAAAGTCCTCCCAGAGTTCATCTAAGCACTCAATGTTTACTCAATGTGCACCATTACACTTGCCCACTCCTTCATAGTTCTTGCTTAGTCTACAACCTTCAAACTTCCTTGCTATCCAACACTTCAGATCCAACATTTATCTCCATTTATGGTACCGGCACAAAACTGATTTCAATCTCTCCTTTTCACATGCAAATATTCTATTGAAATGCTCTCCAAAGGCCTGCTAATTCATACTGCTACACCAACCTCTTCTCTTCTCTCTGTTCTCAGCCTTCGGAGGGACCAAGGACCACGCATTCCAGTCTGATCCTCTCATCCACAATCATTCCATCTTCAATCCTTGCCTCCTGTCACTTCTTCCCCTCTACTGCATTACCCACTTGTACTCACTCCAACATATGACATGTGTTCCCCACACCACCAGCTGAACAGGAACCCATCCTCCAGACCACCAACCTCTTTTGAGCCCCTGCTGATCCATGTTCTTCCTACACTGATAAGGAGATGGAACTACCTTCCTCCTCCTTGCCTCTTCCTTACCTCCTTATCTCCACCTGACTCGTTCAATTATCCAGAATCTCACTGTCCTCTGTCATCTATCTAACCTACTTTGAGATGGCCACCCTTAAACTTCATTTAGGAAACCTAAAGGTGACCTTAATAACTCTGCTAAAAAATGGCCTGTCACTCCTCTCCCTTTCCATCCTATTGCATACCTAGAGACATGACACAAAACCCGAATTCAGTTTAGATGTTCGAGCCATTGCTCCACAGACACAGTGCTACCATTGTCTGATTTAATTTGATTGATTTTGGAATGTATATCAGGCATATACACCAAAAAGGGATCCAAGCAGAGTCTGCATCTGGGCGCAGGTGATACAATGCTAAAGGATATAGTCATTACAGGGTTCTAGGCAAAAAGATAGGTTTTCAAATGTTTCCAGTAAATAGACAGAGTCAGTTTTTCGCGCTACAGCCTACCACTCCAACTGATAAACTATCCTCATCTTCCTTAGTCTCTCTGGTGGTTTTTGACACTGTTGACCACAAGAACAAGCTGACAGAACCCATGACAGCACAGACAACACCCTAGAACTGACAAAGGGAAACTCACAGAAGTACAAGAGCGACAAGGCTAGGGGGAACCGACCACGAGTGACAACTCAATCAGAAAAGAACAATAACAAACAAGGCTGACACAAACAGGCACAACTACCAACCCCACCCACCCAGACAGAGCAATGGATATGGGCATAGGTCACAAGTAGATAGATCCGCAGGGACCAGTTTGCATCAACCACAGACTGGGATATAGGGGCTGGCCTGGGTAAGAACAAGTATAGAAATTTAGAGATGAATGTTATGGCCAGTCAGGGTCATTCATAAAAGGATACTCTGGGTGCCAGCTGAGATCTTAAAAATTGCTTTAATCAGGTCTCATCAAGGAGATTAGGAAATAAAGTTACAGGTAAGCCCACTGGCTCCCACCGGCCAGGCTACATCATTCTCAACTGCCCTGGGTGGAATCTCATACCAAAGCATTCTAATCAGTTACACTCCAGACATTCCATTTGTGACCTCACACTTCCAGTCACACAGCATGCATACAGGTAGGGAGATTAAACAAGTAGCTTAACAGCTTAATAGATAGCAAGGATACCATTCCTAACAATTAACAAATGCAACATAATGACAGAGAGATGAGAGACAGCCTTATCATGCTGAAACTAGATCACTGTATGGAAGACAATGTTGTCTAAATCTCAAAAGACACACAATAGGAGTGTGCATTTTTTTTTCTTCTTTTTTTTTCTTCTTCTCTACGGAAAACAACTCTAATAACCAACCCTAATAAAAACTACTATAAACCTCACCCCTCTTCACAAACCGCTAAAAACCTACTAAACACAACCATACCTCTTAAATGACAGCAACCCTCACGCAATTCACCACACTAGAGGTGACCCCGCACAATCAAGCTTCAGACCACGACACAGATCCAAAAGCACTCTGGCCTCAATCTGTGATGATCTTAAGATCATTGCTGACTCTGTAGAATTTGTTGCACTGATCCTCCTAGACCCGTCTGCCACTTTCGACACAATTAACCATTCAATCCTACTTGACCGCCTCCACTCCCTTGGAATATGTGGAACTGCTCTCAAATGGATAGCCTCCTTCCTGAACGACAGGAAACAAATAACCCTCCTCTCCACTTTTGCCTCGGCCGCTTCGCCCAGTCAATACCAAAATACCACAAGGAGCATGCCTATCAGCCCTCCTATTCAACCTCTATGTGTCCACCCTTCCTTGAATCATCAGCCCACATAACATCCTGTGCTAAAACTATGCTGATGATACACAAATCATCCTAAAACTACTCAACTCAGACTCCAACTCTAAGCGCGACCTCGCAGCCTGCCTCCTTGACATCGACCGTTAGATGACTTCAAACCACCTCCTCATAAACCCCACTAAAACCGAAATCATAGTGTGTGGCAAAACCAAGCCCCCCCCCCCCCTCCATGGGCCAACCACCTACCACCTCTGCCACAATAAAAAACCTTGGATGCACTCTGGACTCTGAGCTAACCCTCTCTCGTCAAATCAACAATGTATCAAAGTCTTGCCATTACCATCTCTCCTTTCCTAATAGACTAGCCACTTTTAAGTCTATTGTAATTTCAAGACTGGACTACGCTAACTCCCTTTATCTCAGAGTCCGGGCATACCACCCTATTAAATTGCAAAGTGCACAAAACGCTGCCACCAAAATGCTACTGGCACTGGGCCCAAGAGACCACACCTTTCCAGTTCTCAGAACACTCCACTGGCTCCCAGTTGGAAGAAGGGCCACTTTCAAGACCCTGTGCCTCACACACCGTCCAGTGCACAAGACCAGCCCTCTATACCTGCAAGACAAGCTAAAACCCTACCTCCCACCATGCACCCTAAGATCAAGCTCGGCCCTCCTTTTAGTGATCCCAACTACCAACTCGGTCAGGATAGGAGGATCCTCATTTTCGGCCTTTGCCCCCAATCTATGGAACTCACTTCCACACCACATCAGACACACCAAAGTCTATTTGTCATTCTGCAAACTACTAGAAATGTGGCTCTTCCCATAACATCAATGACCACCTAAAGAAGTTGCTGAATCCCCCAGCAACCCAACGACAAAACACACAATGCAACTATCCTAGCTGGTGTTCGAAACCTCCCGTCCGCCCCACAGGACAGGATAAAATGGATGGAACAGATGGAATAGTTGGAGTGAATGGAGTTGATGGTTGGAGTAAACAGAGTGGGTGGACAGAGTAAACAGAGTTGATAGAGTTGATGAAGTGGAGGGAATTAAGGAGTAAATGGAGTCGATTGAATAGATGGTACTCGATGTATGGATATAACTTTATGATATGGACGTAATGTATGGTGTGGACGGAATTAGATAGAGTGTATGGAGTATATCGAGTGGATTGAATGGATGGAAGTGCATAGAGTGAATGTAACTGACTGGAATTGGTTTGAGTGTATGAAGTGGAACGAATGGAATGAGCGGAATGAATGGAATAAATGGAACAAATGGATGAGGTGGATGGAGTGCATGGAGTAGGTGGAGCAGATGGAGCGAATAGAGCAAATAGAGTGTGTGGAGCTGATGGAACAGATAAATGAATCGAGTTGATGGAGTGGATGGAGCGAATAGAACAAATAGAGTGTGTCGAGCAGATGGAACAGATGAATGAAAAGAGTCGATGGATTGGATGCAGTGGATAAAATCAACTGGAACTGGTTGGAGTGATTAGAAGAGGATGAGGTGGATGGAGTGGATGGAATAGATGGAACGGGTAGGTTAGACGTAACTTTTGAGTAAATGGAATGGATTGAGCGGATGAAACGGATGGAGCGGTTGAAAAAGATGTAGTGGATGAAACGGATGGAGTGAATGGAACAGATAGAGTAGATGGAGCTGATGGAGTAGATGGAACGGATGGAACGGATGGAGTGGATGGAACAGATAAAGTAGATGGAACGGATGGAGCCGATGCAACGGATGGAGACAATGGAACGGATGGAGTCGATGAAACGGACAAAGTAGATGGAGCAGACAAAATGGATGAAACGGATGAGTGTATGAAATGGATGGAGCGGATGAAACAGATGGAGCGGATGAAATGGATGGAGTGCATGAATCAGAGAAAGTAGATGAAACAGATGGAACGGATGGAGCAGATGAAATGAAGTGGATAGAGTGACGGAGTGGATCGAATTAGATGACTTGAATGGAACTTGATGTCATGGATGTAACTGGATGATTGAATGGAAATAGGTGGTACTGGATGGAACTGGATGAAACAAACAGAATGGATGGAGTGGATTGAGTGACCTAATGAATGGAGTGAATAGAATCAGATGACATTGATGAGACTGGACAGAGTAGATAGAACTGGATGGAATAGATGGAACTGGACTGAGTGGATGGAATTGGGCAGAGTGTATGGAACTGCACAGAGTGGATAGAACGGGACATAGTGGATGGAACTGGACAAAGTGGCTACAAATGGACAGAGTGGATAGAACTAAACAGAGTAGATGGAACTGGACAGAGTGGATGGAATTGTTGCCATATATCTGTATCCCCTATATACGCTATATATCTGTATCCCTATACATATCTGTATCCCCATATATACCTATATCGACCCTGTTGCTATACATCCGTATGTCGCCATGTATGTCTCCACCGTACTGTCCACATGCCTTGTCTCAGGTGCTTCTACTGATAACCACCATATAACACCACTATTCTTACTCTCTACTACACACCATCATTCAATTACAACACAGCTATACCCCTGATAATTCGGCATAGCTGTTCACTTACGATTAAGGGCACCGGTAAGGATGCCAGTGCTGCTAACCCCTTACCGCTGCATTCTGAGGTCCCTTAGTGGTTACCGCTAAGGACGGCAGGTTTTACAAGCCGCCCTTAGCGAGAGCCGCTAAGGGACCAGGGAGCTAATAACTGGCCCGTTATTAACATGCCCGTTATTAGGTCCTTCCCCATTTCCATTGAGCTCTATGGGGACTCAATGGGAATGGGGATGGGTATATTGAATGGGGACTTACCAGGTCCTCCAAGGTTGGAATGACCCGGTAAGTCCCCATTCAAAGAACCCGGACCCAGATACGAGTTTGGAGGCAACCTCCAAGCTCGTAATGAACCCAATGTCTCTCTACTGACTTGAACTACGGTTCCCGAGGGCGTTCAACCTGCCAGCGCTTTGAGGTCATACCAATGATATATAAGGTGCTATATAAATGCCAAGTAACATAACATAACAACTAACACACCACACAGCCCCTCACACAACAGCACACAAGGACTCCGACCGGATACCACACCAAAAAGCTCAGCAAACAGTGTTAACAGAACTGAACCTGCCAACAGCACATCAAAGCTCCCTTGCTCCTCTCCAAACTTTATCCTACTAACTGCCCTAACCTATCCCCCTTTCTTTCAGATCCGTCAGAGCGCTAGGGGACCATTACGGTGGTGATAGTGCTCAGTACAAATAGCCTTTAACATTAACATTAACATTAACATACCTTTCCTTGACCCAGTCAGACCTCAATGAGTTTTCTCAGAACGCCACTTATGGTTTGTGGCTGGTATTACTGGCTTATGTACATCCACTATTCTATGTGTCTCATCTGACACTGCCTTCTTTTCAGCATGCAAAGAAGGAATCACTCACCACACTTACACACACCTTCCTACCTTGCAGGCATTTATTCACTTTTCCTTGCTTGCTATTTTAGCTACAGTGGTAAATTAGCAAACGCTTTACCGCTCTGGTATAAACACCAAACCCTTTTGATTCCCCTGTATAGAAATGATTCACAGATGCATGAATGACACCAAAATCCCAGCCTTTCTTTTCTATTTGAACACTCTGTATTAATATAACAATTATAAACAGAAATACTTCTTACCACATGATATCACAGCATCACCTACAAAATATAAAATAGAACAGAAAACAAACAAGCACATTGCAAAAAAAACGAATTTGGTGTTTGGCACTTTAAACATAGAGAAATATGAACATGCAGATTTATTTTTTTATCTTAACTCCCTGCACTGCCAATAAATTATGTCCTCCCATTCATTCTTTTTCCTCACTTGACACTAACTCACCCACAACATTGCTGCTTTGCAGACCCAGTGCTAAGAATTCCTTCACATGTGTGGGGAGCTCCCAGCTGATTGAGTTCGTAGCTAGCACTCACACCCACATGGATTGCAGCAGCATTTATTATGTAGCACTGTCTGTCTCTCTGTCCCAGCACAATCTGAATGCGTCCCCTTGGTCATTCCTTAAGAAAACTCCTCCTGCCTATCACCCCTAGGTCAGCACTCTATTGACGTAGATCATCCACCTACAATCCATACCATTCAGAATAAAAGAATGTGCTGCATTATTTCTTCACCTGTTTAGAATGAAGTTTACAATGAAGACTTCAGCCTCGTAAAATAACTGTTTCATTTTCCTTTCCTGCTGGTGCATATTTCTGCTCTCCACAAATAAACAAGTGCACATGAACTGAGTGTGCATCTCTTCATGGAAAATAAAGTGAATTTCAAACCGTGCATGTACAAACATATAATGCATTTAATTGTGCAGAAAAACTGCATTAATGTTAGAGGAGTTAAAATTAGCATATTAGTATGTCCGTTAGTACAAAGTTAATAAGTTATGTATTTCTAATGCAGTTCGCACACATGAAAACATCCACTTTATAAAAATGTGCACCTCTTCATTTTAAAATGACAGCACACTGTGCTAAAACGTTTTTTTTTTTTGCTAAATGCTTTGAAAAATGTGCCTGCTGGCTGTTACTGAAAACTGCTGTGCACCTATTGTGCACCTAAATGGCTGCATTTAGATATTGCATACTGCCCAGACACATTGCTTTTAAAAATAATGTCTGAAGTTTGAAAAACTTGGCCTGGCTGCATTTCCATGCTGCATACTGCATACTGGCAATAAAATCCCCATACATATCCTTGCATACCCTCCTTTTCGGACAATTCCGGCTAACAAACCCATAATTAGAGGAAACCCAAATTATTATTTTGTATTTGTTTAAATGTATGCGCATTGGGATATCTCTCATTTCCCATTGTTGCTAGTAGTATAATCAACATCCTCATCTTTATAGACAAAATAACCAGCCATCCACCCATCACCATCAGCAACACTGCCAAACACACCATAGTGCGTTCCTCCCAGGTTTCCCAGTTAAACATATCTACCTCCATTACACTCAGACTAGTAACCCTGATGTTATTTTTCCTCAGATTCATCTTAATGGTGTCCTTTTCCTTATGACTCAACAAAAAATCTACACCTGGATCAATTGAGTCGAGTCCCTTTGAAAAAACTCAATGTTTTCCACTTGGCTTTCCCAAATAGCATTTGCAACATGGAACAGGGTTAAACCCACAACCAAGACAATTGTATCTTTCGAAACCTGTAGGTAAAATACATTATATTTCAACTGCTTGACAACAAATGTGCCATGATTCAAATGTGTAATTGTATAATTTTCAAAGAGGTGCTAACCAACCACCTATTTTTAACTAGTTTAGCTTGTGATAAATCCTCACCCGGATTGCTAATAACTACATCACAGCCCCCTGATACACCTGGGTCAGGTTTCAAAACACAAATAGCATCTGCAGCATTGGGGACAAATAGTTTACCTGGACACATGTAATTGTGTTCTTTAAAACTTAGACATGTGTCCAGATTCGAATTCAAGTGAACCTCAGTTTCCCATGACTGAAATGCCACCACCTCTGGAGTTTTGATTTTTATGTATTTCCCATCTTTCCAAAATCCCACATTATGCACCCACTTAGTCTGGTAAGTAAGTTCAGGAGCTATATATATGACACATAACATGAATCCAATTTCCATTCTTTCTAAATTCACATATAGGGGCATTGCACTGCCCATTTCAAACACAATTTTAATTTGCATTTTTTCTATTTCTCTGTGAGAAATTCTCACCATCATCTGATGAACAATTTCCTGCGAAACAAAGTATAACAGAATATGTCCTTGAGGTTATTGGGAAATTGCAGTTTGAACCTCTCTCATATAATGTGTTAACAACCTATCAAGAGGAATTACTATATTCATAATATCACTTAACACCCAGTCATGTTTAATTATAACATTTGTGCTGTGTTGCAGAATTTCTGCCTGCTCATTTAATAGAATAACAGTTTCATTGATGAATTTTACTTGCTCATCCAATCCACCTCTAATTCCATCCAAAACCTTTTGGATCATGTCCAGATCATAAGTCAATTGCAGTGCCTTGGCACTCAATATCCCTACTGAAATTGTGTTAGCAGTAGACATTGTAGAACTTATTACAGCTCCAATAATAGACATCACCAGAGAGACCACAAGCAATACTGCCCCTCTCTTTCCCCTCCTTTTCTTTATATCCGCTGAATTCACAAAGGTCATCTCTAATTGCAGTAAGGGATTACCGGTACTGGTAAGGGCATCGGTGCAGGTAATCCCTTACCACCCTATTCCGAGGTCCCTTTGTGGGTCCTCCCTTAACGGCTGGTAAAACCTGCCGTTAAGGATGGGACCCGCAAAGGGACTTTAGAGGTAATAATGGTACCGCAATTTGCGGTACTGTTATTACCACCTTCCCCATTCCCATTGGGCCCTAGGGGGCTAAAATGGGAATGGGGAAGGCCATGGTTAATGGGGAATTACCGCCCCCGCCAACCTTGGAATCGGTAAGGTTTTGGAGGAAACAATGGCGCTAATAGCGCCATGGTTACCTTCAGGGTATTAATGTGGCCAAATGTCTCTTATTGCCTGCTTAGCATCCTCCTTTCTCCTTTCTAGCCAATCTCTGGTCTGAATCATCCATAATTACAGTTTTGTTAATAAATCTCTCAATCAAATTGTCAGGGTTTATGGGTACATATACATTTTGATAAATTAAATGCATGTTCCCATAATAAACCCAGGTGCTTCCTCCACTGCAATGCCAGATGCGGGTCCAGTCTCAATAATAAGTTGTGCTCCTGTGGCTTGACCCACCACAATCAGTGTAATCATCATCCATGTTGCCGGTGCAATTGTCATTGTTTTCCGTCCTGCAGACTTGATCTTCGCCCCCATCCAGGCTTTCCTGAGACTTCCTCCCGTGGACTCTCGGAATCCATCATCTCTCACGCCCTCCGGTCCTGCGACCTCCGTCCCCTGCCAAGAAGTCAATTAATTGTGTCTAAATCAAATAGAAAAGTGTCATGATTCCTACCCCTCATGTCCCCAGCCCTCCAGGATGTCAGGCTTGAGCCAGGCCACGATCACCTACATGGCCCTCAAGGGCCTCTCCATCCCTCCAAAGACCCACTTGGAGTCAGACTTGGCTCTTGTGGCACCAGACTCACTCACTCCCATAGGATAACATTGGGGATTGGACTTGTAGTGCATTGATGGGGACAAGAAGGATGCCCCCACATATTTTGGTTCCCTGAACTGCATGTGCAGTCTAGTCCTTTGGGTGTGGTTCAGCACAGAGACACCTGGGATACCCAGAGACTATTTAAGCCACGCCCAGGCTGAGAAACATGCTTTGTGTTTTCTGCACCTGCAGCGTGACACTCACCGTGTTCGGATCGGTCTCCATTAGGCCTGCATCTTTCTTCTGCGCTCAGCTCCTGCAAGAACAAGAACACAGTTAGGAACAGCCTTACCTTGCGGCGCTTCTGCCCATCATCCATCGCTCCTTCTGTTCTGCGGGCATCTTCGGTGGTGTCATTCCCATCCCGGCAAGCCGCTTCCTAAGGAAAAGGGAAAATAACAGAAAAAAGACATGAGTAAGCATTCAGCAAATCTTCGATCATTTTTAAAGACTGTACAAGCTTCAAACGTTCACCTGAATCCCAGCCGCTCTGGAGGAACTCTGTCTCTGGAACTTCTCATCCAACTGAAAGAGGGAAAAGACACTCCAGGTTAGCGTGGAAACATCTAGAGGTGCCGCATACCGCGCTTACTCACCGCATTTCTTCTTCATAACCGGCATCCACGCTGAAAACGTCGCGGCACCTAAAAGACACAGAAAAAGAACTCAGTTCAATACAAATATGAAAGGGTCGCATCGCACATCGCTCTCTCACTCACCTTCAGCGCTACTCATCTCAGCAGCACGTCGCCATCCCCGGACGCCGGCCATCATCTAAGGAAGGAAAGGAACGAAGTTAGAGAACTGTTCAAAAGACTCATTATACTTACCTGTCAGACTCTTGCCAGTGAAGTAACTAGGCAGCAACGAGCCCACATCAATCAATGCACCGCTGCGCTGAAAGCAGGACGGAGAGCACACTTTCCAAGAAAACAAGGTGAGATGCGGATCAAATGGAAGGGTTGGACCCCGGGGAAGAAGGGTTCAAGCACACAGAGACAATAGGGAGTTAAACTGTACCAATCCTGTGTTTCAGGCCCAGTCTCCAGTCGAGTGGACTCCAGGGAAGGGTTCGAGGTTATAAGAGGTCAGAACAGGCTCAGTGACGTCCCCGTGGATACCAGGTGAGCGTTACAAAAAGGAACAGATTAACTACATAGCACTATACCAATTTTACCCTTTCTACTACCTTACCCAAAACAAAAATGTGGCCCAAAACATTATGATCCTTTACTTTCGAATGCCTGCAATTAAGAACATGTTGGAGAAAAACAATAATATTTACATCTCACATTATTATACATCACAGCAATTTTCATGCAGAATACTTTACCGCAATGTACCATAGTAAGTTTACCTGATTCAGCACCTTCCAACAATGCACATTACCACACTTTTTCTAAATGTGGTACTTTCATTTGCATTATCTCCACACTAAACAACATATCTGGTTTCTCATGGCGTGAGACATATACCACCCTGTCATTAGGTTACATACATTATGAAATAGCCAACTGCATCTTTCTTTTCCATGTAATAAGTACATTTAACGTGTCTCTACCTGCTCAAATCTCCTAACTTCATGCCTCGGTTGACGGATTAATTTGGTTAACATGAACAAACTGTTCTGCCACCATTTCACCCTCTGTCTTTATAGACCACGGGGGACACTTTATCTTTTATTTCAAAGGGACCATGTCATGCCACAAGAAAGTTTGAGTTTTTATGTTTACCTTTCCCGAAATGAAACTTATATACCCGATCACCTATTTTATACTCTTTCACAGATGTCTTTTTATCATAGTATGACTTTGCACTATCAGCATCTCTTTCCAATTTCCCTGCACAAATGCAAATGCATGTTGTAAATGCTTTCTCAGTTCTTCCACATACTCGTGAACTGTAGATGCACTCACAAGTGTTTGCTCATGCGTCCTGTATAATAAATGTTGCAGCAGTACTATTTTCCTTCCTGTCAACACCTCATGAGGACTGATACCCGTCGCTTTAGCAGGAGTCGATCTAATTGCCATCAATACTAAAGGTAATTGCAAATCCCAACTAGAACCTGCCTCCATTACAAACTTCTTTAGTATCTCCATGACAGATCTATTGCAATGATCAATATTCCCAGAAGAGGCGGGCCGATATGTGATATGCAATTTCCTTTTTACCCCCAATATCTGCCACAACTTGCTCATTAAGGTGCTTGTGAAATTACTTCCTCTGTCTGACTCTATTCTTTGTGGTAATCCAAATCTTGAAAATATATGATTTACCAGCAATGTAGCTGCTGTTTGTGCACTACAATCTGGTGCAGGAATACATTCTACCCATTTCGACATTTAACAAAATACCATCAAAAGATAACGTTTTCCCCTACTCGATCTCTTTAAAGGCCCTGCATAGTCGATTTGTAAATCCGACTATGGAAGAAATAAACCTCTTTTCATTAATGGAGCTCTATGCATTGGTGAAGCAGGTTTAAATTTTGCACATACCAGACACCCCCTGGTATATAACACATCGTGGGACATGTGTGGTCAGTAAGCATCATTTTTCAGTATCTCTAAAGTTGTTTGTGAACCTCTGTGTCCTGCAGTTATCGCATCATGCGCATGGTGTAACATTATCCCTCTGAATGCAAGAGGAACCACCCACTGTATTTGTCCTGTTATAGATTCCCTGATCATTAGACCATCCTGTAGTTTAATTTGTTTTTTGTTCTTTAATAACACTCTCAACACTTTTTTCCTGTACAATCATTTTCACTTAAAGGATTTTGTTCGGGGTTCATCAAATGATTATAATAGACCCCCAATACAGGGTCATCTTTTTGTGCCTTAATCAGATCCTGTTCTGGTGTATCATAACTCCATTGCACTATGGGTTGTTTAACTTCTTTTGGAGCTTTAGAGTGTGTAACTGCATCTATTTGTATTTCACCAATTAAGTGTTCAATAGGCAACAATTCTCCCATAATAGCCCAAATCTTGGCCAATTGATCTGCTTTATCATTTCCCTCCTTATCCTCTGCTGGTGTTTTAAAATGTCCACAAATTTTCTCCAGTATACTGTTAAATCATTCTCTGACACTAATTTGTCTATAGCTTGTATCATTTTCCCATGTTTGAGTGGCTTTTTGTTATATGTGAGCATGCCTCTTGCTTTCGAGCCAGGCAGATATTCTATGAAGCTATTTTGTGCATAATCAGAATCAGTCACCAGGACAATTTCACTAAATTTGTTATCAACTGCAGTAGTAATTGCTTTATAAATGGCTGCTAACTCTGCTACCTGGCTACTCCTAGCCCCAATTCTCATTCCTATACTATGAATGTCTTCACATCTCAACCAGACATTTCCTATCCCTGACAACAACTGTTTATTACTGTCATTTTCAATGTGAAAAGCACATCCATCAACATATACAATTGGCAATTCCTTGCATGTATTTTCATCAAACGCTTTGTGTGGTGATTGTTTAAACTCCTGCAAACTGGACTGCACCTCTGCTTCATCTGATACACATTCAGCTGTGCAGTCATGTAGATCTGCCAACTCTTGAGCAATTGGGCTCTTTTTATTCTGGCCATATCTCACTTCTACAGGAAAGCCCTCCAATGGCAATGTCCATGAAGTAATTCTGGACTGTGCTAGATTGCCAGATCTAATCCTTTTAATCAGTAAAAACTGTAATGGTTGATGGTTTTTCTCAATGATCACCTTCTCACCTTGGACAATGTGACAAAAATGTTGCAATGCCCATACAGTGGTCAGAAGAGCCTTTTTACATGCAAGGAATTTAATTTCAACCTGAGAAAATGCCTTACTCGCATAAGCAATAGTTTTATGTTTCAAATCATGTTTTTGAGATAACAGTGCTGACATTCACTGCTCAGTGAATCCTATTCCTTTAAAAAAATCTTAGTTTTTTATGGGATAGGCCAAGCATGGTGCCTTTATGAGGCAATTTTTCAATTTACCAACTGCCTAAGATTGCTCCTTTTCCCATTTGCAGGGCGTATTCAGCTTCAATAGTTTAGTCAATGGTTGAGTGATTTCAACATAATTTCCAATACATTTCCTGTTATAGCCCGTCATTCCTAATAAACTTTTTAAACCTTTCATGTTTCTAGGATCTTTCAATTTCTGTATGACCTCCACCTTTCTCTTTTGTGGATTTAACCCATGTTCAGTTACTTCATGGCCTAGGAAATTCACCTTTTTCTTACACCATTGGGCTTTCTGTAATGATACTTTGGCACCCGTCTTTTGCAATTGGTCAAGTACATGTCTAATTCCATCAAAATTACTTTTTAAGTTTTCATTTTATATCAGGACCTCATCTACATAACCTGCGGTCCCTCTTTCCGCTGCATCTGGCATAGCTTTTAATTCCCTCAGGTCTGCACAACCAGGACCAGTTTGAAACTGCAGGCATTCAGAGAACATATTTAAAAAAAAACTTTGTACTGCCAGTTAAAGTAAAGAGGCTATGTTTCATGTGTGCAAACTGCATTAGAATACATCTGATTAACCTTGTACTAACATTACTTAAATACTAATTCTAACTTCTCTAACATTAAAATGCAGTATTCTATGCACAACGAAATACAATATATGTTGTGGGCACTGTTTAAAAGTAATTTTTTTTCTTCGTGAAGACATGCACACTGCCGTTTTCTTCAGCTTGTGGAGAGCAGATGCAGGAAGCAAAACAAAACAGTTACTATAATCATGAAGCTTTCATTGTTTTGAAAATGAAGGCTGGCACAGACACATTTGTTTTACCCTGATTGGTAGAAAATATAGGCAGACAAGCCATGTCAATAAAGGGATGGGCAAAAGTTTTCTTGAGAAATAGAAATGAAGAGAGCAGTTAGTTCATGATGGGCTGAGGAGAGAGACAGACAGAGTTTCCAGGGGGTAGAGCGCTGACTGAATATAATCAGTTGGTGCTCCCCCACACAAGTTTACGAAGGCGTTTCGTGCTGACATTGCATCTGGGAACACAACGAGGTTGTGCAGGGATTTCATAGAATTACCGGCCTTGGTATGTTAAGTGCTAAGTAAGGACCAGATAAAATGCCATATGTGTGACTAAGATGTATTGCAATGCAGGGAAGTTAGGAAATCATTGCATGTTTATTTTTCTCTATTTTCAAAATGTGGGAACATTAATCCATGTTTATAAAATACCTGCTTGTTCTGTTTGTTCTTTTATATTGCAGATGATGCTTGTAAATAAGAGGCAATACAAAACACATATATAAAAACTATTGGGATTTTTGTGACATTCATGCATCTGTGAATTATTTACATAAGTGAAATACAAAGGGGAGGTTTATATCAGTGCAGTAGTGCATTTACTAATTTACCACTGTAATTTAAATAGCAAATAAGAGAAAGTCAGTACTAAATATCTACCAGTAAAGGATGTGTGTGCTATGTAATGAGTGAGACCTCCCTTGCATGCTGATCGAAAGGTGTCTAATCTGATACATAGATTACTCGATGTACATAAGCCAGTAATGCCTAATGGCACACAGACTACTGGATGTACATAATACTGTAACGCCAGCCACAAACTATAGGTGGCACATTGAATAAACTCATTGGGTTCACTGAAGTGCATAAGTCTGGGGCTCTCTACAGACAGCTGGCTGCGAGGATTAAGTTCAAAACCCTCTGCATTGTCCACAAGGCCTTCTGGGGCCTGGGGCCTAAATACCATCAACTCGCTCTTCCTAAATATCTTCCTTCCCGAGCCCTTCGCTCATCCATCTCCAACTCCCTCAGGGTCAGCCGCTTCTCGAAGCAACGTGTCGGGGGTCGAGCTCTCGCCGTGGCAGGGGCCTCCCTCTGGAACAGCCTTCCTGCCTCCCTGAAACTTGAGGAGAACCATCTCCGGTTCCGGAAGCACCTCAAAACCTTCCTCTTTGCTTCTGCTTTCTCTCTCCCTCTCCCCTGCTAAAGTCTCGACTGAATCTGCACCGAATCTGCAACTGGGCCACTCTCACCGACCTCGGTCCTGGTCCCAGCCACTCTCCTCTTGCACTGCCTCCCTGGGAACCCCTGCACTGAGGGACTGTCTCTGTATGCCTACAGCCCCCCCTTTCCCAGCACTTGTCTGCACTTACCTTGCACTTGCCACCAGCTGGCCTTATTTATTTACTTATTCTACTTACTTGTACTGCACTTCCCCCCTCCCCTTCCCCTTGCACTTTTCCCTTCCCCCTACCCCTGCACTTGCGCGGTCTGAATGACACCTGGCCTAGTAGGATCGTTGTCTGTCTTCCCCTTGTTCCCCCCTCCCTGCCTCGTCGCTCCTTGAAACACTTGTTTATAGGCGCGTTACAAATGCCATATCATATTATATCATATCATAGCTAGAAGGTAGTCTAATAGAAAGGAAAGGTTTGTTTTATGATGGGGTTATAGTATAAAAAAGAAACCATGCTCACCACTATACCACATGAATAAAATAGCGCAAAACAAGATACCACTAAAATTACCACCAATACAAGCTAACAAGGTATGGCACTAACATAGTTACCAATAGTTAATAGCTACCAAACCCGCTCTAAATGTAAGACTAATTTACCACCAATATTTTTACAGTAAGAAAATACCACCATATCCTGAATTTACCCCAATAAGACAAAATCTCCTACAATTTCTAACACAACCTCTGGTAATGTGGCAACAGGTAAATCAGTTAGGCTGCAATCATATGCGTCTTTGGCAAAAACGTCCTTAAATTCCATAAATATTTTTCTCAATTAATTCTTACCCTCTTGGCTATCACAGGCATCTGCTAACCGAATCTGCTTCTCTACCATCTTTGAAAATTCCAGGAAATACTCCAATGGAGAAACCTCTGTGCTTTCATCCAACTGTGTGGCTGTATCTCTCTGCAAAGCTGCCACTTTGAATATTTTGGCATATCAGCCTCCATTTCAATGGTCTGATTTCCTGTTTAATTTTCATTTAAATCAAATAATATACAATTCTCCTAGTGACAGCACACTGCCTCATTGGAATCATAGGGGTACACAGATTGAATTTTGAACATCCCTTTGGGTTGTGAATCCAGGTATTCTGGCAACACACCCTGTGCATCTACATATCTCTAAGGGATATTCCCAATCACCATATTGTTGAAATCTGCAGTATAATGTGATTTTTGTATTTCCATTCCTAGCACGGAATTCTCTTCTAAATGAACATCTTGACATCCTTTATTAGCCACCATAATTTTGACGGACCCCTCCCCAATATCTACCAATGGGGTACATCCATAAACCAGCCCTTGCTTTTTCATGGATTCATTCAAGCACACAAATTCATCAGAATCCTTCCTTTGCTGTCCATTTTTGCACTTCAGTGTTATAGCAACCTGCTTGGTGAATGCAGGAAAAGTAATATCCTTCTTCACCTGTAGTTCAATTGCATATGGCATCAATTGTGCACAATGATACACCTTTCTTTTGTCTTCAAATTCGGGTGCAGACCTGCCTAGCCGGGACCATATTCTTTGGTTAAGGATATCTAACACCATACACATCCTGTGCATGATATCATTGCCCATATCAAAATCATTTTATGTTCCACTCACTATCCACACATTGTGGTAGATGTTTTTTTTTGTCCTAAATTAATCTTTAGCATGCACCTTCCAGCAATTCGATTTTCAAAATCTGGATTGTCCAAACCAGAGATGTATTGGTTTTTAATTCTAAATTTCAGGATCTCCTCCCTTTCCATTATTCTCTGCAGTAGTTTCTCATTAATAAAATCCCTTTCCTGTTCAAGCGCCAAAGTGGCGTTTATAATTTTAGAATGGCCATTTATACCAATATGAATCTATGGCTGCTCATCTTCCATATGTATTTCGGCAAGAGTGGTGATGTCTTTTTCTGTGTCTACTTTAGGGCTGGTGTTCTGTTTGCATTTCTTCTCTTTTAAATAGAAGCACAATGTGTGTTCATCTATTTCAGTTTGCCATTTCTTCCTAGGATACAAATAAATCTGCACAGATTGTTTTTCTTTTTCACTTTGCATTTTTAACTGACATCAAAATAACGGTGACACTAAGCACACAGCTATTCTGGAGGTACACCTCCACCGCATCTTTCATTTTTGGCAACAGTATGGCATTCATTTATGCTGCTGTTTTGTGACTTTATTTTCTTATACCTTAATGATTTTTTAGTTAAAGACCACAGAACCCCATTTACCACCTTAATGAGAGGAGACAATCTTTTCAGGCAATCTGTTCCCATCAAGAATGGAATTTCACAAATAGATGTGATCAATACTTCCTGTTTCATTCTGTGTGTTCCTATCTTTATGTCAACTTCAGTGACACCTTCATTAGGCACCTCCTCACCATTAAACTTATGAACTGGGCCTTCACTCTCTTTCACTTTGATCTGATTCTGTGGAAATCTCCCTTCATTGATACTTTTTACCAATTCTTTGGACATAATTGTGGCCTGTGCACCTGTGTCAATCATTGCAAATGTATTGCCCTTCTATTCCACAGTAATGGGAGCATAATATCTGTCTTCAACTTCCTCTAATACCTACAAAAAGTGCACATTTTTACTGATTTCAGGATTCACTTTTCTCAGACCCTTCTCACTCTTGGATAAGCACATCGGTAAACGAAAGGACATTTTTCCCTCCTTTCTGTCCATTTCCATTTGAGCCTTACCCATCTCCCCATGTTCAGAGATCATTTGGAGTGTGGCCACTGTTCGCCCTTCCATCCGGGGATCATCAGAGTTCACACTGCAATTCTCCAACTGAATGTGTGTATAAACATCACCTGATAATTTGTCATTTTCTTATTCTGGGCATTTGTTGGTATTTGGCATAAAACCAGTCTTTTTAATTTCTTCAAAAATCTGTGGCTCAAAGAACCCTCCAGGTGACTGATCTGTACCCTCAAAAATCTGTGGCTCAAACAACTCTCCAGGTGACTGATCTGTACCCTCCTTTTTAGTACTTATTCTTCCTGTTTGTATTTTATTAGCATCGTGATAGTCTAGGGAGGGTGTTTTAACATTCACATCTACTGCCTCATCAATTTGTACAAATTTCCAATGTTTGATTCAACGCTAGGTTAAACCAAACCTCTTTTTTAGATGTGTTTGCAATTTCTGCCTCATGTTCATTTGTAGGTTTTTTCATTTTTAAATCATTAAAAAGCTCAGGGTCATTATGCAAAACCGGATCAGGGGAATCTGTCTTTTTATCATTTCAGGTGTCATGAATATTTAGTCACTTATTACCAGAAGCCACCAGGTCTCTTCTATGACCTTCTGCCCCTTCATTTGATGAATGTTTTTTAGCTGTACAAGGTTTCCTATTTGTTCAGCCAACATTTTTATTTGGGTCTCGAGACTGAAATCTTTCCATTTGTCTAGAATCTTCTCTTTGCGGCCTATGATGCAGGCCTATGTTCTCCCCCAGGTTAAATCTATTCTGGTATCTCTCAGGAGAGTGATTCCTATTTGAATTGTTTCTGAACTCTTAATTCATGTGGGATGGGGAGTGGATCGTACCTATTCTTTGGTTGTATTCCCCTGGTGGCGGTTTTTGATTGTATTGACGTGGAGTATCATTCATATTCTGCCTCCTTACGCAATTACCACAGAGTAAAATACCACTAAAATTACCAACAACACAAGCTAATATTATATTATCACCAAAATAGAGTAATACTAAACTATCACTAAATGTAAGGCTAGTTTACCGCCAAAAGGTTATGGTAAGTAAATACTGCCAAATCCTGATTTTACCCCGATATGACAAAACCTCCTTCAAAATGGTGGTGAAGGATGTTGAAGATGAATGTGACGAGAACTGAAAGAGGCATCCCCAAGATAGGGACCAGCCTGATATTTGGAGACATTTATTTTCATCATGTGTGCTCTACTGGAATATCTCCAGCACACTCAGGGTACATTATCCGAATCGTAGGAGGAGAGGTGATGCGGGTAGGCTTTGAGTTTGGTGCTGGGATACTGACAAATGCTATTAATGATCTTGTTAATTATTAGTGATTGTGCATATTCTAATAAATGTGTGTGTTCAGTAAGCTACCCATCAAACAGTGTCCAGCATGCAAAATTAAATATTACCTTGGTGCTAACCAAAGAAATAGATAATTATTTTTAATCTAAGCAGAAGCCTTTCTAAGAAAGAAGCTCATTTTGTGGTGCAAAATGGAATCCATTAAACATGTTTAATTTTGCTAACATTGTAAACTGATTCTTTTGTACATTTTACAATGTACATATCCAAAAATTACTTCCAGCTTTTAACATATTCATAATACGACCTAAGGCATGATGCTTATCTTACTGTGCAAAGTGCATTATCAAAGCGTCGAGTAACCAAATACATTATTTCTATTGTACTCTTGCAAAATACCCCTCTGAGGAGGGCAAAGAGGATAAATAGCAGCAATGAGATGTATGGCTGTGTTGCATAATATCAAAGATCATTTTGGGAGCATAAGATTGACCACAGATCTTTATACTAAACAAATATGATTGTGATAAAAACGACGGCGTGCTTCAATCTCTAAACATATAATGCACAATAATGTTGTTGCTGATCTTTGTACACAACACTCATTGTAACATTAAAGTGTTTGTAGTCATGAACCATATATGCTCATTCAACAGATTTGAGTTTTGGATCTGATTGTAAAATGTCTTTGACATATTTCAGTTGAGGGTCATTTGGAATAACATGCCCACTCCTATATGCAAGCAAATTCACAGACCATTAGTACATATTGCATGGCCAGTTCTCAATAGACATATGTTTTTGAAGAATGAGATATATGTGCATGCAATGATATTTAATTATCCACTAAAAATATGATATTTTACATGGAAAGAACATATATATATATATATATATATATATATATATATATATATATATATCTTACACAATTATGTCCATAGATCCCAGTTCTCAATAAACAAACATCCTTGAAGAATTTTATATATATATATATATATATATATATATATATATATATATATATATATTCAGTGAAAAAACTTTGTTAAAGGGACGTTATGGTTAAGTTGCGCTACTAAAAACCTATGAAATTCAGTGAAAAAACTTTGTTAAAGGGACATTATGGTTCCAAGTAAAACCGAACTCATGCCGCCACCGTGCACTGCTAAGACTAACACCCAGGATATCAAAGATGACATCACAAATGTCATTGATGACATCACTGATGACATCACATGTCTGGCTCACTATTTTTTCTTTCTTTTGCTGACATATCTAGGCCACATGGTTTTCTTCAGTAACAGTCAGAAACTAAGAATTATATTTTATTTGTAGACGTATCCTTCTAGTAGGTTCTTACAGTAATTCCCTTAGAGTACAGTCACATCATATGAAACATATACATATGGGAAAACACAAGCTTGAAAGACCGCAATCCTTTTTGTGCATAAAGATAATCACTAGACTTATGAGCACTTTCTGTTAGTTCTGTTGTTATTTTTTATGGCTGTACTTTCCCTGTGGGTCCAATCACATCAAGTGCTAGATATACATAGGCTAAATAGCAGCTTTGAAACAGAGCAATCATTTATTTGCATGAAACTAATCAGTTAAGTTATGAGTTGTTTCTGCTACTACTTGTGCTTTTTTGCTAACTTCACTTTCCCTGTATATACCCATATTGGTATGTGTTCTTGTGTCTTTGTATTTTGTCTATAGTAATGCAATTATGTAATACATGGGTTTTATTAGCTACTTATTACATATTTCACAGTACACAAAAATCTATTAAGAAAACAATTATCATTTCATTATTCAACATATTAACATTACCAATATCATACCTTCATCTTGTACGCTGCACACAATGTTATGTTTCTGTATGAGTAGCTTAGTATACTAAATAGAACCCCATAATAGGATGCTATTTATATCAATGCATCGTTCAATGCACTTATTAGGGTATATTTCTTGCAATGATTCTTGACACTTTTTTCGCAACATAATAAGAATACCTTCTACACATATTTCATGAGAAGTACATACACATGTGATGTGATCATTGATGTCATCAATGACATTTGTGATGTCATCTTTGATGTCCTGGGTGTTAGTCTTAGCAGTGCACGGTGGCGGCGCGAGTTATGGTTGCTTAGCTTACCATAACTGCTGAATTTCAAGGGTTTTTCGGTTTTATTTGGAACCATAATGTCCCTTTAACAAAGTTTTTTCACAGAATTTCATAGGTTTTTAGTAGCACAACTTAACAATAATACTTTGCCTTTATATACATGTCATATGGAACTGACTAGATCTCTTCTTATGAACTTGATGTCCGCAAACTTATTTAATGTTCGCGGACATGTTCGGAGAACAGTACCACCACCTAGAAACTCTGGGGAGGTATGTGTACTAGTTATATCATAACATAGGAACATTTAACAAATTCACAAAGCAGCACACATACAAAGTATATGTAGTAATACTTACAAAATGTTACCCATATATGTAACACACTAACCATTCATGTAAATACAATATGTTTTAAAATGGAATATACCAAAAGAAGATAAAGTGGCTTCCACCATAATTACCTCACAGACGCTCCACAACCAACAGCAAGACCAGACGTATACACTACTGATTACATATCTCACCAGACATAGTAAGTGCACTTCTTTTTACTCATATATTTATAAACTTTCTATATTAGAAAAAAAAACATATTACTTCTTTGTTTTCTCACAGAAATGTGTAGTACTCTGGACTGGCTAGAGGACCATTTCCCACAAGACGAAATGTTAGAAGATAGTCCACCTAATGGTACACACTTTACTGTATAAACCAATTGATAAATATTATTTTGTATGCATTCAACATATACATTCTTTTTTTACAGACCCTACAAAAATTGCAACTTCCAAAGAAAAAGAAGTGGTGGATAACACTCTTGAACACATTACCCACAAAATGGACCAACTTATGGCAAATTTTATGGATTTAAAGAACTTTGTGGAAGATCACCTAAAACCACCAACAACATACCATTGTCCCACCTGTACTTGTCCCCCCTCACCATATCCCATTCATTTATCCCCAAACTCTCTCCATGGACCACAACGTTTTGATGAGATTTCCATCCCTTCTTCACCTGATCCCACTAATATTGAAAACCCTAATTCTCCTTTTTTTGTTTCCGTTTCTGCCCCACCTTCTCAGTCATAAATTGTTTATATATGTTAAATAAAGTTACTTTTTTATATTGTGTTGTAATTACTTTCAGTTCCTTGTAATAAAACCAATTTAGGTGTCCACGGACACCGGGGTTGTTCGGAAATGTTCGTAAAGAAACGAAAATGTAACTGTCCTGATGACACTACATCTGTCCGTAATGTTCTCATGCAAGTTCACAATGTTCTAAGAACACTCGTAGTGTCCTGAAATGTTCGTAAAGAAACAAAAATTAAAGTGTTCTAAAGAACACTATATCTGTCCGTAATGTTCGCTATCAACTTAAAACTGTCCTAAGAACACAATTGGTGTCCTGAAATGTTCGTAAATAAACAAAATGATGTGTCCTGAACAACAGTACAACTGTTCGTAGTGTTCGCTACCCAATTGAAAGTGTTCTAAGAACACAATTGGTGTCCTGAAATGTTCGTACATAAACTAAATTACACGTGTCCTCAAGCACACTATATCTGTCCTTACTGTTCGCTACCAAGTTTAAACTGTTCTAAGAACACACGCGGTGTCCTGAAATATTCGTTTCACGTGTGACGCACTTTTAATTACTTCAGAACCCGAACAGTGTCCGTGGGACATCAATGCGCATGCGCTAACCAATCTCCATGCACTTGGTGTCCTGCGGACAGGCGCTTCCTTCGCAGACTAGTTCGCAAACAGATCATATGACTGCGCCCACGCTCATCGTGTGTCCTGAAATGCGGACACTGTTTGTGTCCCCGAACAATTTAAAAGAACATTTTCAGTTAATCCATAATACTTTTCAATAAAATCTCACCATGCCACAAGTCCCACATAGCAATCTTGAGTTTCTATATACCTTTTGAAACTTTCCGATCCTTTTTTTGTGTTCGATCTGATCGCGCACAGTGCGCATGTCCGCGGACCGCGCACAAGCACCCCCATAAAAGACAACGCCCAAGAGCTTATTCCCATTGTGTTTCTGGCTATTCTTCAGAACACAGTGATTTTTGCTGCCACCTGCAGACTACACCATCATCGACATGGCATCCTTGGCTGCTGAACTGCCACTTGGTGCTGCACCTGCTTCAGCACCACCACCACCCCCTCCACCACCACCACCTCCCCAAGGGCCTGAAGAGGTGAACAGGACTGAGGATGTGGAGGAGGAAGAAGAGGATGATGAGAATGAGGTAGAGGAAATCCCTACTACCAACACTAGACGTGAGTCTTGGGTGTGGCGGTTATTTACCATTCATGGGAATGGTCCTAAGGCTTGTGCGAACCATGTTACCTGCAATGAGTGCAAAATGATACTTAGTCGCAGGAAGCACGGTAACTACAGCTTTGGGACCACTACTATGAAGCGACACCTGAGGTCATTTCACTCTGGGGCTATTCGCAGGGTTGTACCTTCCGAAGAACGTAGCAGGTTGATTTCCTCTACTTCATCCTCTGTTTCTGATCCTGTCACCACAAGGACCAACTCTGTGGGTCAGCGTCTTTCTCAACCTGCCTCACAGGCCATACAGAATGCTGATGACCCTTACCTTTCGAGGGTCACAGTTGTAGGTATGTACTGTGACACAATACTCTGCAGGGGGAGCGACTTCGGAGTGCTTTTGAGACTATCGTCTCAGAGCACTAGAAGACCTGCTCACTACCCAAATAAAACCCACTCTACATCTTCCTCTCTCAGCTCGCCCGTTCTTATCCCTGTGGTTGGTGTCCCCCCCTTTACCCTCCTTTACCCTCCTCTCCTAGTGTGTCGTGTCTGAAAAACCAAAAAAAATGCAAAATTACAAAAATCAAAGAAAAATAAAGCTCTTTTCAGAGCCGCCTTTCCCAGTTAAAAAATAGAAGTGAAAATAAATGAAGCAGGCTCTTTGTATTTTTTAGAAGTTCGCGGACAGTTCGTGAACATTAAAAAAATTGGGTTACTACTCCATCACAAACATTGTAATTTTCTCTGGAAAGAAGTGGTGGCTCTGAAAAGAGCCTTTGGGTGGTGTTTGTAAGTCAAAAATTGTAAATGCTTAACATCTACTTCAAAATCGTTGTTGTAATTCCAAAAAAGGTCGCAATGCATTTTGTACATTTCTCAGAAAAATCTGATTGCCAGCATAAGTAAGATGGACTCCATCTCTGCGAAAAATTATGTACTACAAAACATAATATTTTCATTGTGAAAAGAAGACATGCCAAAATCTCTTCGAAAGCCACAAACAGCCTTATTAACATTGCGCCTTGCTTTTTCCATTTGTGGACCAAATGAAAAAGAACAAAGCCACATTTGTCTCTGCGCAATCCGTGAAAATATCACTTGAGAATTAGGAAACATGTCCATAACCTTCCTCAGTCCTTCTTTCATAGCAAATTGCAAAAAAATTCCAGTCACATGCCCTAAACTGTTCCCTCCACAATGAATTACAATTATGTCTGGATGTTGCTCTGTCTCCAAAGTAGCACAGAGAGGTAGCAAGTCCAACCACTTCATTCCACGTACTCCATGCCAGTGTACTTCCACATGTGGGAATCCAAGATCTACAGCTACTCCAAAGCTTTCTGCATGCACCTTCAACCAATGTATCCACGAATCTCCTAAAATCCAAACAATCTGTTTTCTGAAACACACAGCCATAGCTATCTTTTGTTCTCTCAGCAAAAAGAGTATCTCAGAAAATCTCTCCTGGCACAACACACCCACCAAACTTTCCTGACCAATCCCTTTCAGTGCTTATTCTCATTTGCATGACTTCTGAACCCATAAATCCCCGGATGTAACTCCCGATGTCCGGGAACTACCGCCATGTCCGCGGACATATCGTAACATGAACAGCCCTTCTACCATTTCCACTACACTCTCTCTGCCATTCCCTCATTGGATGTACCTCGAAAATCACATGACCATGCACCAATCACATTCAAGACCTCTACATCTAACTGCATCATCATAGATCAGCACTGCAAATGTATTCTGAATCTCTCTGAGTACAAGTGTCATATCATTGGCAAGCAGCATCTACCACAAATACTGTGAAGTCTTCAAGATTTCTACTTGCAGCTCCATGCATATCCATATGCATGAACACAAATTTCAGGTATGCATATTTTCTGTATAGTAGATGACATAGCTCTCAACCATTTTTGTTTTACAGGCTGGTGAAATCAGCCGATTTTGTTTTTGGCGGGTGAGACGCCCATTGGAATGAATGGGCGTGCAGGAGGCTTGGCGGGTGAGTCTGCCCTTTACAAGGCGTGTGACACCCGCCAAAAGCTGTGAGTTGAGAGCTATGGATGAACACATTTTCAAACAGACTTTTACCTTGTAAAATCTGTAAAATGAATTTACTGTACTTTTTTCAATTTCCTAAAATCAACTATCACTTATACACCTTTATACCTTTTACTTTCTTTATACACACACACTCAAATCATGTTAAACTAACATTTTTTAAATGAAATATATAGACTACATATATTTAAACAAAATTGCATGCAAACACAATCTATGTTTAAACATTTATAAACATACTTATACAATTTCATATTTTTTGTTTTTATTTATTTATTTACTTAATTACTTTATATTAGACATGACATTGAGGCGCTATTATCTAGAACAGTTTACTTACAGAAATATTAGCATTCACTAATATATTATAAATTTCACAAGACATAGTAAAGATATTTTATTTTTGCTACAGTTAGTCATTCAATACAATTTGTTCATTAAGAACATATCACATGTGCTGAACTGATGCAATGTATCTTATGTAAATAAATTAGTTTAATGGTTTTACAGAAGGCACTGAGGATTTCAATTAAAAAAATCAATATCTAAATTAAAAACAGTGCTATATACAAACAAAGTTACTAATTTGAAGCTTTTACAGTTGCAGTGAAGACCAGTTTCCTGAAAAGAAGCAGCCGAATTCAAAGAAGAAAGAAAAACTAAGAAGTTACCTGTTAATTTAAAAAAAAAGTAAGTAAAATATCACCATAATATTTATATTATTAATCAAATATACTATAACATTAATACCAGCTATTTTGGTTTCTTAAAATAGAGATTTTGTACCATTTTGTCCAAAAATGTCCATGTCGTAAACAGCGATTTACAGCCCACAAATTTCTATTTTTGGACACACAAATTAGCCAACTGAACCACTACAATTTTCATATTATAGAACATACAACTGTTTTAATTGTTTACATTAGATTTACTATTTGTACTTTTCCACACCACTAGCTTACTTTTTTTTGTCATCTGAACCCCAGTTTAGTGACACATAAATTCAATAATACCTATCCCTACTAGTTTTAGTTCCCAATGCACAATCACACACCATTACATACATCTTTATCATCTTACTCAAACACTCATGCACACAGCACACATACATTCCAGAACACCCCAACCCATATCTTCTTTATTTTTTTCAACAGACCCTAAAGAATGCCTACCAAAAGACAACTCCGTAGAAAGCAACGCAAAATTAGAGCAAATGAAAATAAAGGAGTCCAACATAAGCATCCATCTCTAGCAGAATTTGTAAAAAAAGTTGAAACAAAACAGCTAATATAATTATTTAGTGAAACACAAGAAGTTTCAAGTACAACAACTTCGCTTCCTCTATCAAAATGTAAAACAAACCAAAAAATAATTAACAGAAAATCAGCTATCAGTACAGATAAAACTACTTCTTCAAATTTTAATATAGTGCAAAGTAAGCATACCAAGAAAAGTATTTTAGCCAAAATATACCGTCACAAAGTCCTTCAAAATCTTATAAAAACAGGAGAGAAATCAGGTTCAAAGCTTAAAACCTATCGTAGGAAATTAATCTTAGAAGCATTGATGGACAGTGCAATTCTTCTCAAAAGAAATGTATTTATTTTACTGTTAAACAAAATGAAACCACTAACAAAACTAATAACTAAATTACAAAAAAGACTTCTCAATAAGCGAAATGTCAACAGAAAGAACTTCTTAAGTATCTGCGGAGGTGAATGGAATCACACTACGAGCACAGAACCATATTTTAATGAAGAAGCGTACAAAAAAAGCAAACAAATACAATTGACAGAAATAGCAGTGGTCGAGGTTATGAAAAAGTAAATAATACCATAATGGAACAAGAAGTACTCCTTACAAAAATATGCCCTGAAAACCTAGAATTACCCCTCCATTCAACTGAATCAGAGCGTCTAGTGTACAAATGGCCATGCACGTCAATGTGTAACATTCCCAAGCAATGTTTCAAATCTTTACACCAATTCCTCAATAAATATGTAAAAAGCAAAGACAAAATCAAAATTAAATTACTGCAAAATATAGATACCTGTCCAGTGCGCAAGTACACAGGACTACAAGGATATTCATTGGTCTGCATTACAGGACCTACTTGTAAAACCACTTTCCATGATATCAAAAGGATATCAACACATCATTCTACTATAAGAAATCTAGTCTATAAACTGTACTATGCTAAAAGTCCTGATTTAGCACTAGCAAAGTTAAATAACATCCTTCTACATGGTACAGCAAAAGACCTACTTGAAGAAATTCACTACATCCAGAAAAAATATTTTGGAAGTGAAAGCCATTTACAGAATGAAATAGCTTTAAACCAATTAAGCAACAATTCTACACATGACAACCTTTTGCTAAACACATACAAAAAAGAAATACTAACATTTAAAAGTACCTCAGCTGAATTACCAAACCATGTATGTGTATGTTGCCGTAGAATTTTTTATAAAAGTAACACAAAAACTGTGGACCTATCATACAAAATAGAAGACAATGAAGATTCTAAATGGTTTGAATTAGCTCTCTACCTTCTAGCAGAAAACAAATATGAAATAACTGATCCCTTAATACTTTGTAGTTATTGCACTACAAAACTTGACAACAACCAAACTCCTTCACATTCGATCACAAATAATTTGGAATTATACCCAGTACCAAAACCTCTACAACAACTTAATTTATATGAGAGCATCATAATTCAAACAGTACACCCATTTCAAGCAATAATACACCTTCAACCAAAAACAGCAAAATTACCTCCCTCTGAATTGGTAAAAGGCATTCGTGGAAAAGTAGTTTATTTACCATTAAATCTAAAAGAAAATGTGCATACTCTAGGAGTGCAACGTCCAATGCAGCAATCTTTAATTATATTAGTAAATGGAGTACCTACAAAAGACAAAAAAATATGGCAACAGCTGGTAGATTTATATAAAGTTAGACAAGCCTTCCAATATCTTAAAGAGAATAATGAATATTACAAAGAAATTAATATTGAAGAAAACTTGAAAGATACAACTGAAATAATTCAAGACACACAAGAAGCTGGTCAATTTGAGCTACTAGATCCTGCAACAATATCAAATACTTTAGACCATTATACAATTCATCCTTTGCACTGTAATGACACCGTACAAGATGTACTAGAAAATTACCAAATGCGTCAAACAAAAGGATCGCCAATCAGTATATGGGAAAAAAGTATAGAAGCACATGCTTTTTCTCTACTCTTTCCTACTGGCAAAGGAGGAAGGTATGATGATAGACCTATTCAAATATCAGCTTCAGAATACCACTCATTACGGATGTATTCTGAAGATCCCAGATTTTGACAAAATGTGGAATACATATTCCACCTACTCTTTGAAAGTGAACTAGCAACTTTATTTTACGGAGTTGCACATAAATTAAAATCAGGATCACACTTTCAAAATATGACAGCTACACAATTATTAGAGAAAGTGCAACAAAAGGATGAGGTTTTATAATCAAATATTACTAATCTATTAGCAAATATGCGTGGTACTAAAGAGTACTGGTTTCAACGTCATGGAGATGTACGTTGTATGATCAGAAACCTTGGCCCACCCACTTGGTTTGTTACATTAAGTTGTGCAGAATATGCATGGGAAGATTTACATGATTTCCTATGCATATCAAATAAAAACAAAACAAACATAGATATTCTAACACCTGGAGAACTTTGTTCTTTGGATCCTGTTAATGTTTCAAGATATTTTCACCATCGCTTCATTGCTATGCTACATTTTATTTGTAATAAAACTGTTCCTCCCTTTGGAGAAGTGCAACACTTCTTTTGGAGAAAAGACTACCAAGCCAGAGGAGCACCACATATCCACATGCTGTTATGGATTAAAGATGCTCCTAAATTTGGTCAAGACAGTGATGCCACTGTTTTACAGTTTATTGAAAAATATGTCACTTGTGAAATTCCATCAGAAGCCACAAATAGTGATCTTCGTGCACAAATTTTACAATTTCAAAGACACAAATGTGGAAAATATTGTTGTCGCAAATACAAAAACAAAGGCAAATACTACACCAAATGCCGATTTGGTTTCCCTAGACCAGTTACAAATACAGGTCAAGTTAACAACCTCATGTCTTCAGTTAGACATACTGTTAAAGGAAAGTCACCTAAAAATACATATTACATACAAAGAAAAGAAGAAGAAAAATATATCAATGATTATAATGCAATCATTGCCCACTTATGGAATGCAAACATAGATGTGCAGTACATTGCAGACAATTCTACTGCAGTTGCACAATATGTCACAGCATACTTAACTAAAGAAGAAAAAACAGAGCTCCAAGACCTCTGGAATGACCTGTCATCAGATAAAACAGAAATTATACAGCTTGGGCATAAAAACGCTCACCCATAGAGAATGTGGATCTTATGAAGCAGCTGATTGTTTAACTGGTACTTCATTGTATGGTAAATCCGAAAATATAGTATGGCTAAGTCTTGGTCCAGCTAAATCTAGAAAAAGAGTTCTAAAATCATATGAAGATATAGAAACAATAGCCAAACATGATCCCAACGGCCAAGACATTTTAAAAAAGAATTTATTGGACACATACTACCCAAACAGAAGTAATACTTTGGAAAACATGTGTCTATACCAATTAGCCCAAAACTACACATACAAAAATAATATGAAACCCGATGAAAAAAAAAGGTAAATATAGAGTGACAGACTGTGAAGGCAGCTTAGTTAAACTCACTAAACCAAATTTAATTAATCATATCAAATTGTCATTGAAGACTCCTCAACATAAAGAAGTATATTAAATGCCCCAGCTACAACTCTTCAAACCATGGAGAAAAGAAGAACAATTACTAGATAACTATGACTCATATGAGGATGATTTCAAAGCAAATGAAAGCACTATAACTGATGTAAACTTTACACAGTACAAAACAATGTTGCACAATGAACAGCAACATGAAGAAGAACTCCAAGCCCAACTAGATAAGGATACTCCTGACAGTAGTCAACTTTCTGTAACAGGAAGCCAAGAACCACTGGGAGAACCACTAATAACAAATGAGGCAGAATTAGCTATGATAGAAGTAGAAAACACCATGTGTCAGTATGAAGATAAGGAAGACTTAACTATACTACAATCAAAACTAAACAATGAGCAAAGTAGCATTTTTCAAGAAGTAACAAAACAAATTGCACACGGTGTAAAACATGAAAATAAAGAATGTTCCTGCCATAATTATAAACCTATACTACTGTACGTCAGTGGTGAAGCTGGTTCTGGCAAAACATTCCTAATCAAAATCATTAGTAAGTTCCTTCAACAATTGACAAACAACAAACTGTCAGCTGTTGTCACTGCCCCCACAGGTTTAGCTGCCTACAACATAGGTGGTGTTACATTACACCAATTACTACTATTACCAGTAGAACACCAGAACAAATTAGACTATTACAAACTTTCTGCAGAAGCTGCAATGGAATTACGCAGAGTATTGAAACAAATGAAAATGCTACTAATAGATGAAGTGAGCATGGTCTCCAACCTGATGTTAGCTTTGATTCACCTCAGATTACAAGAAGTACTCAAAACAGACTATGAAGAGCTCTTTGCTGGAAAACACATTATTGTTTTTGGAGATCTGCTTCAATTAACACCAGTAAAAGGTGAACCTATTTTTAAAACATTAGGGCACAAACTCTGCCGTAAAACTGTTGGCAGCATTGGAAATGTCAACCTTTGGCAACATTTCCAATACAGAGAACTAACAGAAAACATGCGCCAATCTGCAGATCTAACTTATGCCAACATTTTAAAAAGTTTGAGAGTTGGTATACTTTCTAAAGAAGCAGAAGCAACATTGAAAACCCAACACATTAATGCACTTTATGGCGATAATGCATGTGCTACAGATGTTATGGAACAGTTAGCCCACAAAAATGTCAATTCTATGGCCTTAATGCCAACTCATGCAAGCTGTTTCAAATTCAATGAAATCATGCTAAGTAAAGAAATGCAACCAATAATGGAAATTAGCGCCACAGACAAACTAGATGTACATGGTATGACACTACCCATGTTTGACCAAGCCACAACAAGACTAAATAATTTAGAAAAATCAATCTCAAATACAGCAGGCTTAGAAAATATGTTAAAACTATCCTTAAATTGCAGAGTAATGTTTAAAAGTAACCTTGACGTGGACCAAGGACTAGGTAATGGAGCACTGGGTACAGTTGTTGGCTTTCAAACATACCCACGTGACAACAAAATTCAGTTTGTCAATATACTCTTTGACAAACTTTCAGAAGTAAAACGGATAGGACGCTCAACAGCTAGATTCCTTCTCTTCAAATATATGTATGTACGCAGAGAACAATTCATAAATCACAAGGTCTTACCCTAGACAAAGCAATGATAGATATTGGTAACACAGTCTTTAAAGAAGGCATGAGCTACGTAGCACTATCACGCTTACGTACACTTGACGGTCTATTTCTAATCAACTTTGATGCAAGTAAAGTAAACACTGATATTCCTTGCATTTTAGAATATAATAGACTTTGCTCACTATACACTTCCCATCTAAACACATATTCTGTTCCACAAAAACTAAAACGTTGTAAAAGAAAACTAAATCAAACAGAAATGCAACAGGACATCACTGCAAATCCTCCAAAGAGAGTAAAAGAAACTAATACTTCATCAAGTACCACAAACAAAAAAGAATCAATTAGAGAAAGTAAACCAGGTACTTCTTTAAAGAAGGAAGACAAACTCCAAAAAAAGCAGTTAGATACAGAACTACCTGGACCATTTAAATTCTCAAATATAGTTGGTGTAAGTTGCTATGCAAATGTAGCAATGAATATTCTATTTCAATTACCACCAATTGTTGACAACATTTACTCACACAGTACAGACCCATTGTGTTTGCAAATGTTAGTACTTCACAGAAATGCAGCAAACAATCCTGACAACACATATACAGGCCGATTCATGGAATAATTAGCCCGGCGAAGTGGCCAAAAACATGCGAATCGCAGTGGAATAGCGAAAATCGCAGTGCAAGTGCGAAAATCGCACGAAAAGCAGCGCACATCGATTCATGGAAGGCCGTGCGCGAGAAAACCATCGGATGTGCGATAAAAAAGTGCGCGGCGCACGTTGGCGCACAGGCCATCTAACTGCGTGCGCCATGTCACAGCGAAAATCGCACAGGCCACAGCGAAAATCGCACATAGCGCGGCGCACGCAACAAAAGTAGGCGGAACACGGGGCGTAACACTCGGAATGGGGAACAACTTGCCAAAATGTGGGCGTCACGGGGGAAGTACAGGGTACAAGTGCGCGGAACGCCCACACGCTCGCCTACAACACGTATTCATGTAATTGAATAGTGCAAAAAAGCGCACGCTCAAACCAGCGCACAGGCACAAACACGACCGCCACAAGAAAGCAGTCGGTAGCGTCTCTGCGCCTGTAAGAAATGTGCGCCAAAAGGTGCGCCAACAAATAGCACCTATATACAGCCATGATGAATGTCCTATACTGTGGCCCTCCAGGACAAATGACGTGCAAAGGGGTACCCACAAACACGGACACCCGCTGACAAAAAATACGTGTGCGTGTATACCGGGGTGCGCGGGAAGTCTCACACGCGATTTGTCCGGGTACGTGGATTTCAGGGGTGCGCGGGAAGTTCCACACGCGATTTGTCAGGGTACGTGGATTGCAGAGGTGCGCGGGAAGTTCCACACGCGATTTGGCCGTGTACGTGGATTTCAGGGGTGCGCGGGAAGTTCCACACGCGATTTGGCCGGGTACGTGGATTTCAGGGGTGCGTGGGAAGTTCCACACGTGATTTGTCAGGGTACGTGGATTTCAGGGGTGCGCGGGAAGTTCCACACGCGATTTGGCCGTGTACGTGTATTTCAGGGGTGCACGTGAAGTTCCACACGCGATTTGGCCGGGTACGTGTATTTCAGGGGTGCGCGGGAAGTTCCACACGCGATTTGTCAGGGTATGTGGATTTCAGGGGTGCGCGGGAAGTTCCACACGCGATTTGTCAGGGTACGTGGATTACAGGGGTGCGCGGGAAGATCCACACGCGATTTGGCCGGGTACGTGTATTTCAGGGGTGCGCGGGAAGTTCCACACGCGATTTGTCAGGGTACGTGTATTTCAGGGGTGCGCGGGAAGTTCCACACGCATTTTGTCAGGGTACGTGGATTTCAGGGGTGCACGGGAAGTTCCACACGCGATTTGTCAGGGTACGTGGATTGCAGGGGTGCGCGGGAAGTTCCACAAGCGATTTGGCCGTGTACGTGGATTTCAGGGGTGCGCGGGAAGTTCCACACGCGATTTGGCCGGGTACGTGGATTTCAGGGGTGCGCGGGAAGCTCCACACGCGATTTGGCTGGGCACGTGTATGACAGGGGTACGCGGGAAATTCTACACGCGATTTGGCTGTGTGCTCCCAGGTATTCCCTGTACACCCTCCACGGCCCCTGCAGGCAGCACATACCACAGGGGACTACCCTGCACACCTGCTCATGTCACCCAGCACCCCCACCCCCCAGCATCCAGGGGCACCCTCCACCAGGCCCCCACTCATGTCTTCCACCCCCCCCGACCCCCCAGCAGTGCAGGGGCAGCCTCCACCAGGCCTCCACCCATGTCCCCTATAACCCCCACCCCCCAGCCACCAGGGGCAGCCTCCACCAGGCTCCCACTCATGTCTCCCACCACCCCCACCACCCAGCAGTGCAGGGGCACCCTCCACCAGGCCCCCACCCATGTCCCCTATCACCCCCACCCCCCAGCATCCAGGGGCACCCTCCACCAGGCCCCCAACCATGTCTCCCACCACCCCCACCCCCCAGCCACCAGGTGCAGCCGCCACCAGGCCCCCACTCATGTCTCCCACCACCCCACCCCCCAGTAGTGCAGGGGCACCCTCCACCAGGCCCCCACCCATGTCCCCTATCACCCCCACCCCCCAGCAGTGCAGGGGCACCCCCCACCAGGCCCCCACTCATGTCTCCAACCACCCCCACCCCCCAGCCACCAGGGGCAGCCTCCACCAGGCCCGCACTCATGTCTCCCACCACCCCCACCCCCCAGCAGTGCAGGGGCAGCCTCCACCAGGCCCCCACCCATGTCTCCCACCACCCCCACCCCCCAGCATTCAGGGGCACCCTCCACCAGGCCCCCACCCATGTCTCCCACCACCCCCACCCCCCAGCCTCCAGGGGCAGCCTCTACCAGGCCCCCACTCATGTCTCCCACCACCCCCACCCCCCAGACACCAGGGGCACCCTCCACCAGGCCCCCACCCATGTCCCCTATCACCCCCACCCCCCAGCAGTGCAGGGGCACCCTCCACCAGGCCCCCACCCATGTATCCCACCACCCCCACCCCCCAGCATCCAGGGGCACCCTCCACCAGGCCCCCACTCATGTCTCCCACCACCCCCACCCCCCAGCCACCAGGGGCAGCCTCCAACAGGCCCCCATTGATGTCCCCTATCACCCCCACCCCCCAGCAGTGCAGGGGCACCCTCCACCAGGCCCCCACCCATGTCTCCTATCACCCCCACCCCCCAGCCGTGCAGGGGCACCCTCCACCAGGCCTCCACTCATGTCTCCCACCACCCCCACCCCCCAGCCACCAGGGGCAGCCTCCACCAGGCCCCCACTCATGTCTCCCACCACCCCCACCCCCAGCAGTGCAGGGGCAGCCTCCACCAGGCCCCTACCCATGTATCCCACCACCCCCACCCCCCAGCATCCAGGGGCACCCTCCACCAGGCCCCCACTCATGTCTCCCACCACCCCCACCCCCCAGCCACCAGGGGCAGCCTCCACCAGGCCCCCACTCATGTCCCCTATCACCCCCACCCCCCGGCAGTGCAGGGGCACCCTCCACCAGGCCCCCACCCATGTCCCCTATCACCCCCACCCCCCAGCCTCCAGGGGCAGCCTCCACCAGGCCCCCACTCATGTCTCCCACCACCCCCACCCCCCAGCCACCAGGGGCACCCCCCACCAGGCCCCCACCATGTCCCCTATCACCCCCACCCCCCAGCAGTGCAGGGGCACCCTCCACCAGGCCCCCACCCATGTATCCCACCACCCCCCAATATCCAGGGGCACCCTCCACCAGGCCCCCACTCATGTCTCCCATCACCCCACCCCCCAGCCACCAGGGGCAGCCTCCACCAGGCCCCCACTCATGTCCCCTATCACCCCCACCCCCCAGCAGTGCAGGGGAACCCTCCACCAGGCCCCCACCCATGTCCCCTATCACCCCCACCCCCCAGCAGTGCAGGGGCACCCTCCACCAGGCCCCCACTCATGTCTCCCACCACCCCTACCCCCCAGCCACCAGGGGCAGCCTCCACCAGGCCCCCACTCATGTCTCCCACCACCGCCACCCCCCAGCCACCAGGGGCAGCCTCCACCAGGCCCCCACTCATGTCTCCCACCACCCCCACCCCCCAGCAGTGCAGGGGCAGCCTCCACCAGGCCCCCACCCATGTCTCCCACCACCCCCACCCCTCAGCATCCAGGGGCACCCTCCACCAGGCCCCCACCCATGTCTCCCACCACCCCCACCCCCCAGCCTCCAGGGGCAGTCTCCACCAGGCCCCCACTCATGTCTCCCACCACCCCCACCCCCCAGCCACCAGGGGCACCCTCCACCAGGCCCCCACCCATGTCCCCTATCACCCCCACCCCCCAGCAGTGCAGGGGCACCCTCCAACAGGCCCCCACCCATGTATCCCACCACCCCCACCCCCCAGCATCCAGGGGCACCCTCCACCAGGCCCCCACTCATGTCTAACACCACCCCCACCCCCAGCCACCAGGGGCACCCTCCACCAGGCCCCCACTCATGTCCCCTATCACCCCCACCCCCCAGCAGTGCAGGGGCAGCCTCCACCAGGCCCCCACCCATGTCTCCCACCACTCCCACCCCCCAGCAATGCAGGGGCAGCCTCCACCAGGCCCCCACCCATGTCTCCCACCACCCCCACCCCCCTACACCAGGCCCCCACTCATGTCTCCCACCACCCCACCCCCCAGCAGTGCAGGGGCAGCCTCCACCAGGCCCCCACCCATGTCTCCCACCACCCCCACCCCCCAGCATCCAGGGGCACCCTCCACCAGGCCCCCACCAATGTCTCCCACCACCCCCACCCCCCAGCATCTAGGGGCACCCTCCACCAGGCCCCCACTCATGTCTCCCTGCACCCTGGTCCTCACAATCACCAACCATGTGCGTAATGGTCAGCCTCCACAGCCAAAAGGCCCTACCAAGTAACCCATTCACCCACATGGAAATGGAAATTACATGTTACACCCCCAACGTACATAAAGCAAATGAACCCATGTCTGTCACACACAATGGTTGCAAATGAATTGGAAAACACCCAACATTACATGCATGAAACCAATGAGATGATACCACACAGTGAAGTATGAAAACAAAATTGTATTTAAAAAATATGAATGCAAATGAAATGAAACAAACTACAATGCCAATGAAAAAAAGAAAAGGTGCATGTCGGTCCAAAAAAATTAAAAACACCAAATCCAAAAAAATTTACTTCAAAGTCACATTAAAAATGAAATCAATCCGACAGAAAAAAAATAAATCCAAACACCATTGCTCCATGGAGAAGAAATAAAAAATTAAAAAATAAAACAATCCAATGAAGAACTATGTACAAAATATCCAAGGGTCCATGAGCCCAACTGAACAAAGGAAACCTACAAAAAACACTAACAAAAATGCAACTATATACAAAAAGTGGAGCTATGTCCGTCGACTCCAAATCATAAGAATAAACAAATGAAAACTAAAACTGAAGAACTATATACAAAGGCGGCGGGCAAGTCCAGCGGCTCTCTCCGTAGTGTACCGGGTCAGGGCATCATCAAACTCCTCGTCTATGTCCCGGAGGCGGTCCTGTTCCATGGCCCCGAGGGTCCGCAGGGACGACGCCATCTACTCCTCCAACCCCCTGCGGATTGCCTCGAGGCACTCGGCCCGCCTCAGGGCCCTCCGCATGGAGTTCTCCGCCCTGACCATCGTGAGCTGCTCCTCTTCCGCCCGCCGCCGCTCCGCACCTATCTGCTGGCCCAACCGCAGCTACACGGAAGACACTTCCTGTCCTGGGTCCTCCTGCCCTCCGGCCGATGCCTGCCCCTCCGATGTTGATGGCCCCGAGCCATGATGCCTCCCACGTTGACTCTGCTGCTGCCTCCGACGCAACTGCCTCTGCCAGCACGACGGCATCCAGGCTGATGGAATCCACCGACGCCGTCGTGCACGTGCCCTACCTGATGATGCCGGCACATCCTCCATCTGCTGGGGTACAGTTGCTGTGGTGTCCACCCCTGCTTGACCTCCGACTCCCGACTGTGGCAGGGATGGGATCCCCACCAAGCTGGCTGCATAGGTCAGGGCAGGTCCACAGGGGGCCCTGGTGGCATCTGGGCCGGAAGACGGCAAGGAGAACGACCGGCGTATAGCCTCCAGAGAGGAGGAGAGGGCCGCCAGATTGGCCAACACATGCAGGAAACCCCCAAACATGGAAGATCCCAATTGGGCCACGTCGGCACGGTGCTCTTCGTGATGATGTGCGTGCTCCTCCCGGGAAGCACGCACGTCATCACAAATTGCACCCTCGGGCATCACAACCCCAATCAGGACCTTCTCCATACGGACACGGGTCCCCTCGTCCACAGGTGGAGGGGAGTCAGGTGACATGGACATCCCCTCTACCTGGGGACGGGCCTGGGACGGGGCATCCCTGCTGGTGCATGGTGGTGCACTCACAGGGTCAGGGACAGCGACATGCACAGGCCCCTCCACGGTGACCTGTGCTGCCTCCTGCCCCTGGCCCTGGACTGCACCACTTGCACCAGCAGGGATGCCCCCACCAGGCCCCATGTGTGCCCCTGTGGCGGCCTCCTCCTCCTCTGTGGAAACCACCAACCTGGATGGCTCCTCACCGTCTTCCACCGTAGCAGGCCCCTGTGGGGGCTCACCCACCCCTTCCGCTGCAGCCGTGGGGGCATCCCCGCCACCTTGCTCCACAGCGCCGTGTCCGCCCTCTTCTTCACTAGCCGCTGCGTAGAGGGAGACAAAGAACACAAGCATCAGGGTACTGTACAATGGTCCCCTAGACAGGAAGCAATAGCAGATGAGTACCACTGTCAAAATACACTTCCATCATGTCCCTCCACAACACATGGGTCATTCCAGGCACAACACACACAGTAACAGGCATGGTGCATGCCATGGACATTTCCATACATGTCCAATGGACTCTTGAAACATACAATGATATGGAACTCACATGTATCATGGGTCATGCCTATCACATGCACACACTTCACCTCAGTCACATCCATCTGGCCCCATACACCCCAAACACAGCGGATACAAGGGTAACTAGGCTGCATCAGTGAATCTGTGCATTGTCACACACATGGTCATGCATCCATGGCATGCACAAGTCACAGACACGCAGGTCAGGCACACAGACATGGCTACCATATATGTACCTGGCATCAGCACCCATCCCTCACCCCCACCCATGTCCAGGAACAGAGACTGGCATGCTCTCATGTTTGAAATCTGCATAGGGCTCCCCATGTGGCATTTAAACACATGCAACAACCATGTGGTTCACACATCACTGGTCGCACATGCATTACCATGATGTCCCTGCACACATACATGCATACATGGCATATGTCACACATACAGGCAAGTATCAGAGAACCAGCACACCACAACATGCCCTGTCTCACACAGCTATGTTTGGACACTTACCGCTCAACTCCAGATGGGTCTCCCTCTCAAGGCTCTGGGCGTGGAGCGCTGGGCGTACGCGTTCCAGGACCCTCATCTGGATGGAACTCATGCGGCCCTGGCCCCCCTCCACGAGACGCCGGGCCTTCACGAGGGTCCTGGACCTCAAGTCCTCCCTGTGCTTCTTGATCTTCTGGACGTCGCGGGTTGCCACCCCCTCCGCGTTGATGGCAACCACACAGTCGGCCCAGATCCTCTCCCGTCCTTCCTTGCTGGCACGGGACGATCCAAAGAGGGCATCATACTGCCCCAGGACATACTCCACGGGACACCAGCTTCGGTGGCAGTGAAGCTGGTGCCCCTCTGCCCCTCTGGCCTGGGGTTGCCACTGGTGCCAGATGTGGAAGTGCCCGACATGGCAAGCCCAGAGGCAGGTGTGGGTGGGCAACTGGGTCCTGGGGCTGGGCTGTGGAGCAATGTAATCCCAGTCGGGAGTCTTCAGTTCCAGCAGGGGTGGACACAGCAACTGGACCCCTGCAGATGGCTGATGTGCAGGCACCAAATGGCAGGGCACGGTGGCAGCAGGCAGGCAGGCAGGCAGCAGCAGATGGCACATGGGAGGCTGCTCGGGGCACTGGGGGGCAGTAATTCGGCCTTCTGGGCAGGAGCGTGGTCTTCCGTGTGTTTTCACGTGGCCAGCTTGATACGGAGTGATTTGGCACGTGAAAATCCTGCAGGTCAGCGTGAAATTCGAGGAAAGGCCCTTAGCGTGTAAGCGCGTCAGCCCGCATACGCGATTCTATTGGACCAAAGGCCCTCAGCGCGTAAGCGCGTCTGTGACGTGACCGCACGGGTGTTTCCCACACAGCACGTGATGACGGAGCACACGTGGAAAGACTGCATGTCAGAGTGTCATCGCGTATAATTGGACAGCACGTCAGAGTGTCATCGCGTGTAATTGGACAAAAGTGCGCGTACACGCGATTGGCCTATGTACGTGTATTTCAGGGGTGCGCGGGCACTTACACACGCAAGTACGTCAGCGCACCTGTATCCCGGGGTGCGCGGGAATTTCCACACGCTATTGGACTGGGTACTGGATTTCAGGGGTGCGCGGGTCACTCGCTCGCCTACAACACGCACAACGCATACATTTGCGCGCTAAGAAAATAGCTCAGACCCAGGATGAACATACCGTTCCTAGCAGCAGTGGCCGTGGGCTACCAAAGGAGGAGGAGGAGGATAGTCAGGGCCAGAATATTCACACCCAGAACCAGCCTTTTCGGGATGCCTGATGACCAGGTGTATGGGAGGTAAAGGTTTCCACCACACATAATACTGGACCTGGTGAGTGAGTGGGAGGATGACCTCACATCACCCAACCTGTGCTCCGAAGCACTCAGCCCCCTGGAGAAGGTCCTCAATGTACTGCACTTCTTAGCCACTGGATCATTTCAGCGGACAAGTGCCATAGTGGGTGGGGTATCACAGGCCACCCAGTCACGCTGCCTACACCAGGTCTTGAACATCATCACTGCACGCCCAGGGGCGTGGCCTGGAGTCGATGGCGAGCAGAGGCTGATTCGCCGAGCTCCGGCCGAGACGCCGTTTCCGAATCATTTATCTCCGGCTTCAGCGGGTTAGCAGCCCCCTGAATAGAACGCAGCGGTGTGTGAGGCGATCCCACATAAATCCTCCTCGAGGGGTCGGACTTTCCGGCCCCCCAGACGCCGGCGCTGATCACCGAACGCACTCCCTCCCCCCGCCGCGCCTGGATCCAAGATGGCGGCTCACGGAGTCTAGCGAAGCCTCCGCATAGCACCCCCGCCAGCACATCCAGGCGGGGAACACCGCGGAGGAGCATCACAGCGGAGCGGCCCCCATCCCAACACCTGACCGCGGCTGGCACCCGATCCTCGCCCTACTCCCCTACCACCACTTCGGAAGGCCCCGGTCGACACTACGTGCCGGAGTTGCCCTATTTCCGGAGCTCCACCGAGGCACAAACTGCATTTTGGAGACGGCGGTGGGGAGCTCACCTGCCTCCAACTTTCTCCCCTCTACCGGAGACCCAGCCGAAAACGAACACGCCGCGTGCTCCGGGGTCAGGAGCACGCGGCGACACCATCGGCCTCCCCCTACTGGGCCTACAATCTTCTGCAGGGAGGCCGCTGCCGGGTGGCCGGTCCGGAGGAGCTGCTGGGGCACTGGGCCGCTGTGGCCCGTTGCTTCGCCCGGTGTCCCGGAATCAGGAATGGCCCGGAGGGCCGCGACGAAGCGCCAACCCACGGAGCAATCGTGAGCACAGCCCCGGCTGCACTCCCCAACCACAGCCTGCATCGTCCATGCAGCCGGGCCGCCCAACTGGACTCCTCCACCAGGGGGGGACAACTCCGGCCTTCCCCCTCCTGAGCCTACATTCAACTGCAGGGAGGCCACCGCTCGGTGGCTGAGCCGGAGGAGCTGCTGGGGCGCTGGGCCACTGTGGCCCGTTACTTTGACCAGGCCTGGAAATCGGAAACGACCCGGAAAGCCGTGACGGTGCGCCGAGCCAAGGAGCAACTGTGAGTACGGCCCCAACTACCCTCCCCAACCACAGCCTGCATTGTCCCCGTGGTCGGGCGGCCCAGCAGGACTCCCTCACCAAGAGGGGACAACTTCTACCCTAAGCGCCCCAACACTATCACCCCTAAGCCCAGGGACAGCGACGCAGGTGCTAGGATAGCGGATAGAGCACCTGGAAGTACGGAGGAGCGCCCCACCTCATGCGCCCTGGACAGCCTCCAACTACTGAAACAACAACTTCCCAGGGCACAACCCACCCTAGAACACCGCTCCGGGCTACACAAGAGAGCGGCCCCGAACTTCACCCCTCCAGACTCAAGACTTCGGGGCAACCACTATTACGTCCCCAACATGGCCGCCAAAAATAAAACCAGGGCCGCCACCATGGACTCCTTTGTCTCAGCCAGGGCGAAGACTCCCACCCAAGCCAGGGCCAGCTCCACCGAAACCATTCGCTCACAAGAGACGGACCCCAAAGATAACCACTCCCAGATAATGGATGCTATTGCCTCATTAAAGACCCACATCGACTCCAAGATAGACGAGTTTAAAATAGACATACAACTCATTCGCCAAGATGCCCGCAACTTAACGGAAAGGGTGACGGCCATGGAGAAAACCACAGAGGCGGGGTCCGCGGCCGCGGCGACCCTACAATCTGAAGTTTCGGACCTGAAAAGGAAGGTCACATTCCTAGAAGAAAGGGCGGAGGAGGCCGAGGGCCGGGCCAGACGAGGGAACATCAGAATCTTAGGTATCCCGGAGGGGAATGAAGGCCTAAATACCACGTCCTATGTTGAAACCCTGCTGCTACAGGAAATTGGGGCCGGCAAATTGACTCAGGGATTTTCGGTGGAGAGGGCCCACAGGTCCCTACAGAAACGACCCCCCCCTGGATCACACCCACGGCCAATTATAGCCAAGATACTAAATTTCCAGGACAGGGAAACCATATTAAGATATTCCAGGGAAACAGGCCCTATCACACGGGGCGAAGCTAAGATTTCCATATACCCGGACTACACCCAGAAAGTACAAAGGGAGAGGAACTCGTTTGTTCCGGTCAAAGCGAGGCTTCGCCAACTGAACCTTAAATATAGACTGCTGTACCCGTCCCGCCTGAAAGTTATCCACAAAGGGCGAGCAATCTTTCACGAAAATCCAGAAGCGGCCAACATGTGGCTAGAAGACAATAACCTTGCCGACGGTGCAGATAACCCAGGTGGGGAAGACTGAACCCTGGGGGAGCAGGGCTGGACCCCAGGGACCCCCCACACCACCCACACATGAAGCATAAACAGCCGGACCCAAGCAGGTAACTCAATTAACAGTATATCATATGGAAACGACCCTCGTTTGGCCTCGCCGCCTCGCAGCAACCCCGCCCCCAGCGAAAGAACCAACCGGGCGAGTTTCTGCCCGACCCAACTCGCGCCCGACTCCCGGATGGGCACAGACGGCGCGAGAGCGCCTGAGCACCGCGACATAGTTGTAGTCGCTGGGCGCACCAGTTTGAGTTATGTTATCAGTTCAGTTAGTACCATAGTCTTCGTTCCACTGATGCTTGAAAATACCGTGATGGCCACAAGATACGCTTCAAAAATTGATGAACCAGAGGCCTATCACTTACAACTTATCAATCACGCTCTGATGCCACACTGGGCCGCCGCGGCTGCCCCCCACGCCAAACTCAGAACACCACACCAATGGCATCACAACTCAATGTTATGACGTGGAACGTAAGGGGAATGGGCTCGTACCTCAGGAGGAACCGCATACAGTCCTACCTCAGGAGGAAGAAAGTCTCGATAGCGATGTTACAGGAGACACATCTCACCGAGGACGCTCTGTCTAAACTGGCAGACCGATGGGAAGGAACTGTGAGAGGATCCCCATATTCCAAATACGCAAGGGGTGTGTTAATATGGATAAACCCTAATGTGCCCTTCCAATTACATGGATGCGAATCTGACAGGGACGGCAGATATGTAATAATGTGGGGAACTATAGAGCAGACCCCGATCTGCTTAGCTAACACATATTTCCCGCAACATGGAATCCCGTCGTACCTCAGCACACTGAGCTCCAAGCTGGCACACCACCGAGGCCAAACCTTCCTGTGGGGAGGAGACTTTAACTGTGTTATGGACACAACTATGGACAGATCGCTTCCTCCCCCCCAATCTAGCAACCCTGCAACCCGTGCCTTGGCAGAAACACTAGACCAACTCAACCTAGTGGACATCTGGAGGATACAGCACCCAGCCGATAGGAGTTATTCCCATTACTCAGCCCCACACAACGTCCACACAAGGATAGATTACTTGTTTATTGATCGTGACGAAGCCCCGCTGGCGATAACCACAGAGTATCTGGGGAGATCTATTTCTGATCACTCCCCGTTAATCATGCAATGGAGGCAGAGAGGACCCAGACCCCCGATTCCCATGTGGAGAATGCCTTCCGCGACACTAGAGGACGCACAGTTCAGAGAGGACCTTGCCGAGAGGCTAGAGGAGTACGTCGATATCAATAAAGGATCCGTCTCCACTTGGAGCACACTGTGGGAAGCCATGAAGGTGGTCACCAGAGGAGAAATCATGTCTAGAGCTGGAGGCATCCGCAGACAACTAAAGACATCACTTGAGGCCCAAGAATCAGAGATCACCCGCCTGGAGTCCACTCTTGACACCTCCCCAGGAGTCGAAACGGAACTGAAAGCGGCCCGAGAAAAATGCCAGCTCTCCTGGGACAGGCTGGAAAAATTTGACTTCGCTACATACACCGCTCGATCCCACAGGGAATCAGACAAACCAGGTAAGCTGTTGGCCTGGTTATGCAGAAGAGAGCACCCTAAACACTTGCCAACAGAAATAATAGATGCAGATGGTGCATCCCACAGGACACAGATGGGGATCAACAAAGCATTTGCCGAGTTCTACTCAAAACTATATGCTCATGAAGCCCGGATCCCCACCACCGAAATAACAGACACCCTGGATGAGATCGATATGCCCCAAATATCCAGCGAACAGAGAACTGAACTAGACATGGACATTACTCCCGACGATGTAAGATGGGCCATCAAGTCGCTCGCCACCTCCAAGACCCCAGGTAGCGACGGACTCACGCCGGAATTCTATAAAGCATACGAACCCATCCTCACCCCCATCCTACACGAAGTCTATCAGGAAGCTTACACAAACGGGATCCTCCCCAACACCATGAGAGAAACTATAATCATCCCCATGCTCAAGCCCCACAAACCACCTACTGACTGCGACTCATACCGACCCCTGGCCATGCTCAATTATGATAGCAAGATCCTCACCTCAATACTGGCCAGCAGACTTGCTAAAGTGCTAGGGTCCATAATCCATGAGGATCAGAACGGATTTGTCCCAGGTCGCAACACCACAGCCAATTTGAGGAGGCTTCAACACATCATGGCCGAAACTCATGACTCGGAGGAAGATCTAGCGATACTGTCACTTGACGCCATTAAGGCCTTTGACTCCATCTACTGGGAGTGGCTGGTGGAGGCCCTGCGGGCTTTTGGCTTCGGAAATGGTTTCATCAGATGGGTCCAGGTTCTCTACAACTCCCCAGTGGCCAGGGTCAAGACAGGCGGAACAATTTCAGAACCTTGGAAAATACAGAGGGGCACGAGACAAGGATGCCCACTCTCGCCCATGCTGTACATACTGGGACTGGAACCGATTGCTTTATACTTTCGTCAGCAACTCTTTGACGCCGGCATCAAGGTGGGCAACGTTCATAACATAATATCATTGTACGCTGATGATGTTCTCCTGTACCTAACAGACCCAGAGCTCAATGCACCGACGGCACTGGAGGTACTCGACAACTACGCGAGATACTCCGGAATCCAATTTAGTAGACGCAAATCCTCAGCATTCCCCCTGGCCGGATTGAGAGACGTCTCAGCGGAGGACCTTCCGAACATAGGGATAAAATGGCAACCCGAGAAGTTCAGATACCTGGGGATTAATCTCGGCCACACCCCACAGCTCACACATGAGCACAACACAGAAGCAGCCGTCACCAACCTCCGACGGTCCATAAAATTCTGGTCCAAACTCCCACTGGCGATGGTGGGAAGAGCGGCGATCGTCAAAATGATAATCCTCCCTCGCTTCTTATACTTCTTTGTGAATATTTGCCATTACATACGGCCCCCTTTCTTCAGGAAACTGGAAGCTATTATCAAGGACTTTATATGGGGTCCTCACAGGCATAAGCTGTCACTGGCCACTCTGACCCTCCCACACAGAGAAGGTGGAATAAAACTACCAGATCTTCAGTTCTACTACTTGGCCGCCCAGCTCAGTCACATCACGAGATGGCTGTCAGACGAATCTTCAGCCGAACTGGGGCTACTGAAGCAACACCACACCAACTTAACTCCCAAGGAAATCCTATGGGTTCCCATCTGCCGCTCTCCGGAAACCCCCATGGTTGTCGAGCTTGGCAGACAGATATGGACCAGGACTTGCCACATCAGGAAGGTGCAACACCCATACTCTCCGGACCATCCCATAATGGCAGATGTGTGCAAGAAGGAGGCAGACCTCCCCATAGCAAGGAGGTGGGAAGAAGCCGCGATATACACATGGGGAGATATGTTTGAAGATGGACTGTTCAGGGACTTCGAATCGATCCAAGAAATCGAAGGGCTACCCAAAGGCCAGTTCCTTTGGTACCATAGGCTCAAACGTACCGCCAAGAATCAGTGGCCCACCTGGCCAGAGGAACCAATCTCGGACCCTCTACTACAAGAAATGTACGACCTCTCTGATGGATGGAGACCTGTCTCCAGGTTATACAACAGGCTCATCGACAAACCTAACCCTAAGGGACCGACACTGAGGGCAAAATGGGAAGCAGACCTCGCAGCCCCGCTCACTGATAAAGAATGGGAAAGAGCACTAATATTCCCCAAGAAAGTGTCGAGAAATTCCAGATTTGGCCAGATACAGCTGAACGTCCTATATCGAACTTACATGACCCCCCACAGAGTTGCTTCGTTCAACGCGAAGGTCCCACCGGTGTGCCCATGGTGCGGGAACGACAGGGCAGACATGATCCACATGTTCTGGTCCTGCACCAAAGTGACGACACTCTGGTCGAAAGCCAAGCAATCCTGCAGAGACGCCGGCATGGAGCGATACGAATGGTCACCAGGAGAGTGCCTATTGGGTACATACCCCAGACCGAGCAAATTCAAACACCTCGTGAAACTAATGGACATTTCATGTATACTTGTCAAAAGGACCATAGCGATGGCTTGGAAGACACCAGCGGGCCCCAGACATGAGCGCTGGTTAAACGAAATGGCGAGGTGGACGGCTGCAGAGACCAGAGCCTGGCAGGAAGGAACTACATCCAGCGGAGAAGCTACAAGCGGCTCCCTGGTCGCCTGGAGGGCCCTTCTGACGAACATGCTCTTCAATGCGGACCATAAGCCCCCTTGAACACTTGTTGCGGTTCACAGTAACAGGCTCCCACCATCACAAAGTATATGCCTCCTGCAGCTGTTCCCCTCCACTTCCTGAGAAGCCACACTCTGGACTGAACCACCATCACGAACTTCACTTACCACATCACACGAAGACTATCGTTGTTTAAGATAAGTTTCCTTTTGTTTTCTTTTTCTCCCCATCTCATTCTTTCTTTCCTTCTTCTTCACTTGTTTAATTCACGAGTTTGTATTGTTTCACCTTACCACGAAACTAATAAAATACTTTGAAAAAAAAAAAAAATCACTGCACGCCCATCAGTCCGCAGGCACATATACCTGGCCAGAACACCTGCAGAAAGGCATGCTGCCGCCCTGGATTTTTACGGTGTAGCACGATTCCCCAAAGTGCTAGGTGCCATCGACTGCACCCATGTGGCTCTACGTCGCCCCAGGGCATCAGAGCACATCTATAGGAACCGCAAGCACTGGCATTCCATCAACGTGCAGGTAGTATGTAATGCCAAGGGAATCATCACCTCAGTATATGCCAACTATCCCGGGTCCACCCACGACAGCTTCATTTACCGAATGTCCACCCTAAGCCGGGACCTAGAAGCTGGGCGGCATGGCGATACATGACTGCTTAGTGAGTATGAATGCCACTGCACATGCATGCATGTCAGATACTGAGCAAGGTCACAACCCCACCAATGATACCAATCACCACCTCCACAGGGGACAGAGCCTACCCTCTCAGCCTCCACATGATGACGCCAATTCGGAACCCCACCACGCCACCCCAGGTAAGATATAACACAGCCCACATTACAACCCGGGGCATAGTGGAGCGCACATTCGGAGTGCTAAAGTCACGCTTTCGCTCCCTTGACCGTTCTGGCGGGCAGCTGTTATACGCTCCCCCAGTAGTGTGCAGGATCATAGTGGCAGCATGTGTCCTGCACAACGTTGCAACACGCCGGGGCCTGGCCGTGGACATGGTGGTGGCACCACATCCCCAACCACATGCACAGCCGCTGCGCATGGGAGGGGAAAGGGCACGGGGGGAGGCAGCCCGTACACAGCTAGTGGCTAATTACTTCACATAGAAATCACACCCCTGTGGAGTGCACACTGCCCTGGCACATTCCATCTGACAATCAATGATGACTCAATCTGACACTGATCCTGAATGTCTGGAGAATCAACCGTGAAAACCATATCAGCCTGAGATTGTTCACCTGGAAGTTTTACAATGTGTGCATTCCTACCCACACAGACACCACCAAGGCAGTTTTGTGAAGAAACACATTCAATCAGCTAAAATGAATACCCACTTGCAAAATGCAACAAGAGGACAGTGCCATGTCAGCCAACCCATCCCCATCACCGCCACACGACACACCGTGCCATGTCATGCTATTTGCAGGTAAACAAAGTAATCCCCACAACATGACACAAGTGTCACAATGTACAGTGTCCCTAATTGAAACTTGCAACACCTGAAATGCTCACAGTAATGCAGGACCAACAACAAACTTGAGCAGGTACTACCATTAACATGACATCACAAATGTAATAAATTAGTAGTCTCACCACCTGGAAATGCCTGCACTCCCACCACTTCCAACTGTACAGTGTTGGCGCCATGTAGAGTTGTAGGTGCACTGCTGCCAACATGGACCCCATCTCCAAACTAGAGGGCCTTGTGTAGACATGAGGAAGGGACCTGCAAATTGGGAGGTAGACACAGATGATGAGTTACACATCAATGCAACATGCAGTGTACAACACAACAGCAATATGCACTAGGAATGTATACACAGTATTGACTAGACTACCCACACATGTAGTGGGAGTCCAATGTCACCATGTACGTCAATGTCACTTGGGCACACCCTTTGCAAGCCCATGGAAACAGGTAGCAGGAGGGGTGTGTGTGACTCAAACCCAAGCATCTGAACCAAATACATGACAAGCCTGCATGTGCCCAGCCACAATGCAGCGTATGCCCACAGGAACCACGGAAGGCAACAAATTGTCCCAAAAAAATTGGGAAAAATAAAAATAAAAATTAAAATAAAAATTAAAATTAAAAAAAATAAAAAAGGGCCATTGATGGGCCCGGGGGGGGGGGGGGGGGTTGGGGAGGCCACCCAGGAGGTCCGAGGACAGGGTGCACACCAAAACCCACCTGTGTGGATCCTGGGAAAAAAAACACCTCCATGGGCTCATGGCCCACACGGCTACCCTATTGTGGGAGTATCACTGCTGTCGCTATTATCACCCTGTGCAGCTGCATCCGGAGGTGGTTGCACTATGGGAGGCAGCCCACGCAAGGCCCTAGTCTGCTCCTCCATGACTGCAAGCATGCGGGTGTGGTAGGTCTCGTTCTGGAGGATGAGTGTGCGGAGGTCCCCATGCAACAACTCACGGGATGCCCGGACCTCCGCCCTCGTTGCCTGCATCTCAGCTGAGAGCGTACGGGTGAGACGCTCCAGCTGCTGTTCTGTCCTTTGGTGTGTTGAAGTCTCAAGCTCAACAAGAGTCGTCCTGAGGTGAAGGAGCTCCTGCCTCAGGGCTTCCCTGTGGCCCTGGGACTCTATGGAGATGGCCTCCTGCAGAGTTTCCAGTGCCGCCCGCCTGTCCCTGTTGGACGCCAACATGTCCTCCCTGTGTGACTGGCAGATGGAGTCGGTCACCTGCTGTAGTCGCTCCATCAGCCTTTCAGGGGGGACAATGGAAGTGGCCACCCTATCCATGGCCTGAGCCATCATCTCGGATGATGCTGCCTGTTGGGTTGCCATACCGTAAATGGATTGCTCCCATGCGGTATTGCCAGGTGGCGTACGGCCACCACGTCGGCGGGCACCACACCTGTCTGGGGCAAGGCGAACTGCGCCTTGCTGTGCCGGCACTGCCTGAGGCTGCAGGACTGCATTCCCCCTCTGATATGCTGGCCCAGGAACAGGATCAGATGTTGCTGAGTGTGACCCTGCATCCGTAACCACCAAAGGCGTAGCTGCCAACACTGACATCCCCATTGAGGGTTCTGACCCTGGTGCAGGTGGGTGGGACAGAACAGAATCCCTCCCTGGAACACTCACCTGCGACGGCACGTAGGTCTCATCATCCGAATCAACACCTGAGTAGAGCTTGGGGGAGGTGCAGCCAGAGACACCCCTTGAGTGCACGACCTGCAGCACTTGTGGGTTCTCACCCACCACCACACCACCTCCCTCACTGGTGGTTGGTCGGCCCTCGGACCCCTCCTGGGTCTGCACCATCTCCACAACCCCAGCAGTATCAGGTGCGTCTTCCCCTGCAAAGACATAAAAACAAAGAAATGGAAACCGGCATTAGCACCATGGCACACAATGAGGGCTGAGAAGCAAGAGAACCAGTACTTGATTGACACATGTCCCACATGACTAAAACCCTCCCATGCATGCACCCTCACTGCATATGAAGGGCAGGCAAATGGCACACACTGATGACACCAAGATGGAAGATGAACACATTTTCTGCATGCTGCCTGGCAGTGCCATCACACATTGGCCTGTGATTGCCAGGTGAAACACACATGCCATCACACAGATGGCATGTACCATTGCTATTGAGTGAAGATGGAGAGGAGGGCAGCACCTATTCATTCAGTCCAGTTCCCGCATGTAATAGCTTTTCTAATTCAAACAGGTCAGATTTTTCACCGGGAGCTGCCAGTCCAAAATGGTCCAATTGCACAGGGACATGTGTGAACAAATGATATCCAGGTAACAAAGTCATTCCACTTTACCATAGCCATGTCAGACATGTGACTAGAGGACTGAGAAATGCCTAGTAAAAGTGGTGGAATGCAAACAATCTGCCTGAATGAACAGAGAAAAATAAGCAACAATGTTGTGGCAAGGGGACACTTCAAGGGCAACTGGCGTGCTGTTGGGCTAGATGTCTACTGTTGGCAGAAGGGATACTGCTATGGCCAAATGCAGATGCGCAGGATGTATTGCATGAAGCACATGGCTGACCCATACGACTCAGGCGCACACACTCTCACCTGGCACACAAACAGAAGCCCTCACACACACACCATGCACATGGATGACACACACATGCATGTGCACTCACCGGACAATGCCTCGTAATCAGGCAGATCTCCCATGCCTTGGATCTGTTCCTCCGTGACGTAGGTCCCAGCGACTGACTCATGTGGAGTGAGTTCAATGTCCACTACTGGAGACCCACCTCCAGTCACTAGAGTAGCGGCATGACTTGAGGCCAGCTTATTCTTTGACCTGCGCTTCAGGTCATTCCAGCGCTTATAGCAATCATTGGCTGTGCGCCTCACGATTCCAAGGGCACTTACGATGTCCGCAACTGTCTGCCAGTGTGCCTGGCGTTGTGCAGGTGTGGTATTGGATCCTGCAACAATGACCATCTCATTATCATGTCCGGACACATAATCGACAAGTGCATTCAGTTCGTCATCCGTGAAGCTGGGCTTCCTCGACGGGCCGGACTGTGTAGCCGTGTCTGGGGCATCAGCCTGTGCCGGACGAGCACTCTTCCTCTTCCACTTGGAAGGTGGTGGTGATCCTGAGTGTCCTGCGCCGCTCTGGACACTAGGGGCAGGAGCCCTGGTGGACTCTGTATCAGGAGTGTGGGATTGCACACTCAGCATGGGAGTTGGTGCAGGCATTGGCTCAAGTGTAATGGTGTCAGGGGGAATGTCAGCAGGATGGACTAGGACCGACACTGTCCTGGCTGGGTGTGTGAGAGCTGGGGTGGATGGAGCCGCAGCTGCCCCTGCAGCCTCTCCGCCCTGCCTACTTGGGGCAGCAGATGACATTGCTGCCCCAGATCCATATGGCATGATGACATCAACGTGCACCAGCGCACGTGTCATAGGCCTGCTGACCTGGAAGTTAGCCATGGAGTCAGCCAGGTCTGGTGCCACAATGGGCTGGTCCAACAAGGGCTGAGCATGGATGGTGTCAGCCACATCAACCTCAACGGGAGGGGGGGGGGAGATTATGGGTGCCCTTGACTGGTCCTCCACGCATGGGGGGACAGGCTCACCCTGCAAGTAACGACCAGGTCCCCTACCGGATCCACCACGGCCATCACTTGTGGCTCTTCCACCTTTGCCACCCTTACCGAATCCTCGCCTCCCAGCCATGGCACTGATGTTAATGTGCGTATGGGAGTGGCTGTAAACTATTGTCCTGGGCAATTGTGGGTCAAAGGGGTTGGGTACCAGATGGTAATTGTACCCTAGTGCTCTAGCAAGGCTGAATGTAACCCCTGGGGAAAGATGACGGGTCACGCTACGCACAGGAGGCCCAAAAAAGGGAGATGACGTGCACGCAACCCCTCCTAGACCACGTGTGCAGAAAGAAAAACATGCACTACGCTGTGGCACCCAGTAACACAAGAATGAACGTATGCGTGTCACACACAGCCTAGAATGACCTCTGAAGGGGTAGGCTACACACGGGGCAAGCACAGATGTTAGATACGTGCGTGACTCACCGTCTGCCAGGTAAAAGAGCGTGACAAAGGAGCGCGTTTGGTTGGCAACACCCCCGCCAAAAGAAGATTTGTACGCTGTCTGAGGAGACAGGACAACAGTAGAAGGGAACACTGTTTGAGGGAACAGGCCCAGGTAAACCAGTAAAAGAGAAAAAAGAGAAAAAGCTGTCAGAGGTAACAGGGAGTACGAACTTGAAACGCCGTGAAGTAAATCGCGTGTGAAATGACAAGAAGTACAGAATTCACCCACTCGCTCTCCACGAAAAGCACGTACAAGGAAATGGTGTTCTACACGTACCTTTTATGCAGGCCCACACGTCCAGCGTCACTTACGCGGCGTGTACGCGCTAGGGCCATTTCCACCAATTACACGCTTTGTCACTTCTGCGTGTAGGGGCATTTCCACCAATTACACGCTTTGTCACTTCTGCGTGTAGGTCCATTTTCACCAATTACACGCTTTGTCACTGCCGCGTGTACGCGCTAGGCCCATTCCCACCAATTACACGCTTTGACACTCGGACGTGTCTTTCATTTTTTTCACACGCAACATTTTCCAATGTGTGCCCAATTCAACGTGCACATGACTTCATAGACGCGCATACGCTGTCGACGCATTTACGCGCTAAGGGCCTTTCCTCGAATTACACGCAGACGTGTTGGATTTTCACGTGCCAAATCACTCCGTATCAAGCTGGTCACGCGTTCACACACGGAAGACCACGCTCCTGCCCAGAAGGCCAAATTACTACCCACCAGAGCCCTGAGCACGCTCCCACCTGCCATCTGCTGCTGCCTGACTGCCTGCTGTCCACGTGCCCTGCCATTTGCTGCCTGCACATCAGCCAGGGGTGCTGTTGCTGTGACCACCTCTGCTGTAACCGAAGACTCCCGACTGCCCAGCCCCAGGACCCAGTTGCCCACCCACTCCTGCCTCTGGGGTTGCCATGTCGGGCACTGCAACATCTGGCACCAGTGGCAACCCCCGGCCAAGGAGGCAGAGGGGCACCAGCTTCACTGCCACCGAAGTTGGTGTCCTGGTGGAGCATGTCCTGGGGCGGTATGATGCCCTCTTCAGAAGGTTGCGCGCCGACAAGGAAGGACGGACTCGGATCTGGATGGACATCGTGACTGCCATCAACGCGGAGGAGGTGGCAGTCCGCGACTACGAACGTGTCAGGAAGCACTGGGAGGACTTCAGGTCCAGGACCCTCAACAAGGCCCGGCGCCTCCTGAAGGCAGCGGATGCTAAGGGGCGCCGGGGCCCCTTGTCGGAAGATAAGATGAGGGTCCTGAAACTCATATCCCCAGCGCTCCACATCCAGGTCCTTGAGAAGCAGACCTGTCTGGAGTCGAGCGGTAAGTGTACATGCATACTGATTGTAAGCTGTGCGTGTGGTGGTGTGCCAGGAGTGTGCAGGTTGAACATGTATTTTTATGTGGCCAAGTAGGGGGGGTGTACAGGGCCGTGAGGGTGACACATGCGAGGGGTCTCATGTGTGACACATGGATGGTGCTTGTGTGTGTGGGCTTGCATGGAACAGGATGTGGAGGAATGATTGTCAGGTGTGACATGGATGTCGATCAAAACACTGCGACAGTTGGCGGAGGTGTACACATGCATGCAAGTTTGGTGTTGTGTGTGCATGTGTAGTGTACTCCCTATGTTGCATGTGATGTGTGGAAAACCTTTGGCTGCTCATGCTGTTGTATGTGAATGGATGGTGCTGGCTGTTGCATTATGGCTGTGGTATGGCTCATGTGTGCAAGTTGAAATGACATGTGTGTTGGGGATTGTGATGCCATGTCTGAGGTTTACCAATGCCACTCATGTATAACTGTCATGTGTGTATGAGTCCATTTTACAGTGCCCTGATGCCTGTGTTTTCTTTCTCCCTGTCTGCAGCGTCAACTGATGAAGAGGGCGGAGAAGGTGCTGTGGAGCACAGCGGCAGGGGTCGCACCACCAGCCGGAGACGCAAGGCCCGGATACCCTCCCAGGTTGTGATCTCGTCGGGGAGTGAGGAGTCCGGTGCAGCGTCCCAGGCCGCAGCTGCCGAGGGGAGGTCCAAGAGGCGGAGGTTGGAGTTGGACTCCTCGGCAGCAGAAGGGGCAGCTGGGACCCCACAGGGCCCAACGGGGGAAGATGGCATGGAGGCATCCAGGTTGGTGGGGGGTTTGGTGGAGGAGGAGGCCATGCAAGCGACAGTGGCGGGGTCTGGAGGTGGGGATTCCACTGGTGCTAGTGGTGCAGTGCAGGATCAGGGACAGGAGGCAGCACAGGCCGCCACGGAGGTGCCTGTGTGCAATCCTGTCCCTGCTCCTGTCACTGCATCATCTTGCACCAGCGGGGATGCCTACCTCCAGACCCGTTCTCAGGGAGAGGATTGGCTTACGACACCGGGCCTTCCACTCCCTGCGGATGTGGCTATCCTGTACCAGGTTGTGCCTGTCCAGGGTGGGGTGGCGTTGCGTCAACGGGCCATGCGAGCTGACCTGCAGTCTTTTCATGATGAGTCTGCACGTCTTCTCGCATGGCTCGTTGACCGCGTTGACCCACTGGGACAACTCACCAGGGCTGGATTCCTCCATTTCCTGGACCTTGTTCCGACCCCCTTCTCCACAGAACCCCCTAGGCCCCAGTCGTCCTTCATGCCATCTTCCCACCCATGTGTCACCTGGGTGCCCTGTGGAGCTGCCTCCGACCGTGCGGCCAGGCTGGTGGACAACAGATCCCGGCCACAGTCGGGAGTCGGACGTCCAGCAGGGGTGGCCACGTCAACGACTGCACCCCAGCTGGAGGAGGATATGCAGGCACCATCGGACAGGGCACATGGACAGCAGCAGCTGCAGCAGCAGGAGGCTGTAGGTGTGAGCCACGATAGCTCGGGGCCTTCAACATCGGAGGGGCAGGCATCGGCCGGAGGGCAGGAGGACCCTGGACGGGAAGTGTCTTCCGTGTGGCAGCGGTTGGGCCACGCCATAGATGTGGAGCGGCAGCAGGCAGAAGAGGCGCGGCTCACGATGGTCAGGGCGGAGAACTCCATGCGGAGGGCCCTGAGGCGGGCCGAGTGCCTCGAGGCAATCCGCAGGGAGTTGGAGGTGAACATGTCGGCATCCCTGCGGACCCTCGGGGCCATGGAACAGGACCGCCTCCGGGACATAGACGAGGAGTTCGATGATGCCCTGGCCCGGAACACCACTAAGTGAGCCGCTGGACTGGCCCGCCGCCATTGTATATAGTTATTTAGTGATAGGTTTCCTTTGCAGTTTATTTTTATTTGGAGTCGACGGACACTGCTCCACCTTTTGTATATAGTTCCATTTTAGATAGGTTTTTTGGTAGGTTTCATTTCTTCACTTGGGATGATGGACCCTGAATACTTTGTACATAGTTGGACTTTGGATTAGGATATTTTTTTAACTATGAATATTTTTTGCCATGGAGCAATGGTTTTCTATTTCTTTTTTACCTTCATTTACTTTTCATGGATTTGAACTTTGGAAGATATTTTTTCGTATTGTCATTTGTTGATTTCATTTTGAGACAGCCTGCTTAATTTTTTAATTATTTTACTTGTGTATTTTGGTTGATTTTGATAGCCATTGCTGTTGTTTTTAATACATTATTTTGATTTTTTCATTTTTCAATGTGTGGTTTCATCTCATTGTTTTCATGCATGTCATGATATGGGTTTTCAGGTTCCCTTGCAACCATTGTGTGTGTGTGAGACACATGTGTTGAATTACATTGTTTCCATTGGAGTAGTATCATGGGCACATGTAATACTTGGTTGTGTCTTTGGGCTGTGGTGGCTGGCCATGAGGCACATGCTTGAGGATTGTCAGGGCCTGTGGGCAGGGTGACATGAGTGGGGGCCTGGTGGAGGGTGCCCCTGGTGGTGGGGGGGTGGGGGTGATAGGGGACATGAGTGGGGGCCTGGTGGAGGCTGCCCCTGCACTGCTGGGGGGTGGGGTGGTGGGAGACATGAGTGGGGGCCTTGTGGAGGCGGCCCCTGGTGGCTGGGGGGTGGGGGTGGTGGTAGACATGAGTGGGGGCCTGGTGGAGGGTTCCTCTGCACTGCTGGGGGGTGGGGGTGGCGGGAGACATGGGTGGGGGCCTGGTGGAGGGTGCCCCTGGTGGCTGGGGGGTGGGGGTGGTGGTAGACATGAGTGGGGGCCTGGTGGAGGCTGCCCCTGCACTGCTGGGGGATGGGGGTGGTGGGAGACATGAGTGGGGGCCTGGTGGAGGGTGCCCCTGCACTCCTGGGGGGTGGGGGTGGTGGGAGACATGGGTGGGGGCCTGGTGGAGGGTGCCCCTGGTGGCGGGGGGTGGGGGTGATAGGGGACATGAGTGGGGGCCTGGTGGAGGCTGCCCCTGCACTGCTGGGGGGTGGGGGTGGTGGGAGACATGAGTGGGGGCCTGGTGGAGGCTGCCCCTGCACTGCTGGGGGGTGGGGGTGGTGGGAGACATGAGTGGGGGCCTGGTGGAGGCTGCCCCTGGTGGTGGGGGGTGGGGGTGATAGGGGACATGAACGGGGGCCTGGTGGAGGCTGCCCCTGCACTGCTGGGGGGTGGGGGTGGTGGGAGACATGAGTGGGGGCCTGGTGGAGGGTGCCCCTGGTGGCTGCGGGGTGGGGGTGGTGGGATACATGGGTGAGGGCCTGGTGGAGGGAGCCCCTGGTGGCTGGGGGGGGGGTGGTGGTAGACATGAGTGGGGGCCTGGTGGAGGCTGCCCCTGCACTGCTGGGGGGTGGGGGTGGTGGGAGACATGAGTGGGGGCCTGGTGGAGGCTGCCCCTGGTGGCTGGGGGGTGGGGGTGGTGGGAGACATGAGTGGGGGCCTGGTGGAGGGTGCCCCTGCACTGCTGGGGGGTGGGGGTGGTGGGAGACATGGGTGGGGGCCTGGTGGAGGTTGCCCCTGGTGGCTGGGGGGGTGGGGGTGGTGGGAGACATGGGTGGGAGCCTGGTGGAGGGTGCCCCTGCACTGCTGGGGGGTGGGGGTGGTGGGAGACATGGGTGGGGGCCTGGTGGAGGGTGCCCCTGCACTGCTGGGGGGTGGGGGTGGTGGGAGACATGAGTGGGGGCCTGGTGGAGGGTGCCCCTGGTGGCTGGGGGGTGGGGGTGGTGGGAGAAATGAGTGGGGGCCTGGTGGAGGCTGCCCCTGGTGGCTGGGCGGTGGGGGTAGTGGTAGACATGAGTGGGGGCCTGTTGGAGGGTGCCCCTGCACTGCTGGGGGGTGGGGGTGGTGGGAGACATGGGTGGGGGCCTGGTGGAGGGTGCCCCTGGTGGCTGGGGGGTGGGGGTAGTGGGAGACATGGGTGGGGGCCTGGTGGAGGGTGCCCCTGGTGGCTGGGGGGTGAGGGTTTTGGGAGACATGGGTGGGGGCCTGGTGGAGGCTGCCCCTGGTGGCGGGGGGTGGGGGTGATAGGGGACATGAGTGGGGGCCTGGTGGAGGATGCCCCTGCACTGCTGGGGTGTGGGGGCATTGGGAGACATGAGTGGGGGCCTGGTGGATGGTGCCCCTGCAATGCTGGGGTGTGGGGGTGGTGGGAGACATGAGTGGGGGCCTGGTGGAGGCTGCCCCTGCACTGCTGGGGGGTGGGGGTGGTGGGAGACATGAGTGGGGGCCTGGTGGAGGCTGCCCCTGGTGGCGGGGGGTGGGGGTGATAGGGGACATTGGTGGGGTCCTGGTGGAGGCTGCCCCTGCACTGCTGGGGGGTGGGGGTGGTGGGAGACATGGGTGGGGGCCTGGTGGAGGGTGCCCCTGGTGGCTGGGGGGTGGGAGTGGTGGGATACATGGGTGGGGGCCTGGTGGAGGGTGCCCCTGGTGGCTGGGGGTGGGGGTGGTGGGAGACATGAGTGGGGGCCTGGTGGAGGCTGCCCCTGCACTGCTGGGGGGTGGGGGTGCAGGGGGACATGAGCAGGTGTGCAGGGTAGTCCCCTGTTTTGTGGGCTGCCTGCAGGGGCCATGGAGGGTGTACAGGGAACACCTGTGAGGACCCACCCAGCCTAATCGCGTGTGTAACTTCCCACGCACCCCTGTAATACACGTACCAAGCCAAATCGCGTGTGATAATTCCCGCGCACCCCTGTAATACATGTACCTGGCCAAATCGCATGTGAGAATTCCCACGCACCCCTGTAATACACGTACCCAGCCGAATCGCGTGCAAAACTTCCCGTGTACCCCTGTAATACACGTACCCAGCCAAATCGCGTGTGATAATTCCCGCGTACCCCTGTGATACACGTGCCCTGGCTAATCGCATGTAAAACTTCACGCGTACCCCTGTAATACACGTACCCTGACCAATCGCGTGTTAAACTTCCCGCGTACCCCTGTTATACACGTACCCTGGCTAATCGCGTGTATAACTTCACGCGTACCCCTGATATGCACGTTACCCGCTTTGCGTTCCTTGTTTGGCAGCCCTGTAAACTGGTCCAGGGTTAGCGCAGCCCTTTGCGATGATTTTGCGATTTTGATGGCTTTTCCTTGCGCAAGGGCGTTCTTGGGGGCGTTACTGGCGCTGCTGCAGGGTCGCTGCGATACTCTGCGCCACGGCTGGTTTGGGAGCCTAAAATCCATGAATACGCTGTGCGCGGAAATCGGTTTTAGCGCACGTGCCTGGCGCAGACAATCGCACGCGGACACTCTGCGCCAGCCGCTTGCGACACTTTTCTGCAAAATTCTATGAATTACCCTGATAGTGTTTTTGCAATCAGACGACAATTGGACTACTGTGCTGGAATGGTGAAATTCACTATAAACTCACAGGAAGATCCACAAGAATTTCTAATGTACTTACTACAAGTACTGGAAAACAAAAACATACCTATAAATGAAATCCTTCAGATTTCATACATGTGGAAACATACATGCACTCTCTGCAACAATTTGACACAAGAAGAAATCACCAATGAACGCTTCATATATATATCAATACCAAATTGTAAATCCATTCCATTTCAGCGACTTTTACAAAATGAAAACCATGGTAGATTATGCTCTACCTGCAATTCAGATAATCGCTCCACGTTAGTAATACAAACACATAGTAAATACGTAATACTAATGCTTCTACGTTACAATGCAGATGGTACCAAAAACAACTGCAAGCTGACTGGATTCACACATGGTCAAATATCACTTGGTAAGAAAACCTTCACAACAATAGGTATAATCTACCACGCAGGAGCCACAACCAATTCAGGGCACTACACGGCATACATAAAAAAGAAATGTGGATGGTTTGAATGTAATGATAGTACCATTACTCTAAAGCAGAGATTACCAGCAAATCTTACAAACGCTTATTTGATGTTCTTAAAACCAAAATTTGATAAATAAACTGTATTTAAACCTTTAAGTAAATTTGTGTTACAAAAATATAAACTGTTAGAATACTCCAAAAGCTATCTAACTGCTCAAAGATTCTACAACAACTAATCAGATAAATGAATACCACTAAATTAGACCAAAAAATACACAGTTAGAATACGCCAATTGGTATCTAACTGTCCCAAAATTATACATTTGTGTTAAAATAATATAAACTGTTAGAATACTCCAAAAGCTATCTAACAGCTCAAAGATTCTACAACAACTAATCAGATAAATGAATACCACTAAATTAGGCCAAAAAATACACAGTTAGAATACGCCAATTGGTATCTAACTGTCCCAAAATTTAACAATATCCAAATAGGTAAATCAAAACCACTAAAATATATTAAAAAAATAGACAGTTAGAATACGCCAATTGGTATCTAACCGCTCCAAAATTTTATAATATCAAAACAAATGAAGAATCTGTTACTGCTCCAAAAAAAATACAACAAAGCAAAGTATAAAGCATTAGCCAGAAACAACAAGTGAACACTGAAAACAAACAAACAAATAAACTGTAGCATAACAGAAAAAGGTTTTTTTTTTTTAATCCAACATGGATTTTATTTTCTCCCACAGATCCAATGATTTCAGCAACAAATACAGAAACTGAGCAAATTGCACAGTACTCTGATTTGTACTCTACTAAATATGAGGGTCGAAAAAAAATAAAAGTATATTGCTTATACAATGTAATAAGTCATTACAAAATACTAATACTAACATGCAATTTTCTTTTATCACAGAAATGAGGAAGAAAAACATGGACTCCCATTACTAGACCAAACAGTAAGTATACAATAATAAGGACAACCATAGCAGCATATCACATCCATAGTATCTAATACCTTTGTTCCTTATACATTTGTTTTTCACCCAAAGTTATAAGCAAATATGAATGTGATATGCTGCGGTGTTTGTTGCCAGGGCATAGAGTCTTGGGTGCATGGCCAAATGGCCATGCACCCAAGACTCTATGCCCTGGCAACAACCACCGCAGCATATCACATCCATAGAGTCAAACATTTCAACTATGATCTACGGGAAACTGTTAATGTCCACGAACAATGTGAAACACTTTGAACTTGCCAGCGAACAATACGGACACCGTTTTCAGGACACCCCCTACGAACATTTCAGAACAACGCGATAGTTCTTACAACACTTTCAACTTAACAACGAACAATACAGACAGCGTCCTAAGGACACCCCCTACGAACATTCCAGGACACCGGGAGTGTTCTTAGAAGCGTCTTCAGAACACCACCATCTTGTTTATTTGCGAACATTTCAGGACACTGCGAGTGTTCTTAGGACACATTCAACTTGACAAAGAACAATACGGACAGCGTCCTCAGGACACCCCCTACGAACACTCCCCGGACACCGGGAGTGTTCTTAGAAGCGTCTTCAGAACACCACCATCTTGTTTATTTGCGAACATTTCAGGACACTGCGAGTGTTCTTAGGACACATTCAACTTGACAAAGAACAATACAGACAGCGTCCTCAGGACACCCCCTACGAACACTCCCCCGACACCGCAAGTGTTCTTAGAAGCGTCTTCAGAACACCCCCATTTTGTTTATTTGCGAACATTTCAGGACACCGCGAGTGCTCTTAGGACACATTCAACTTCACAGAGAACAATACGGACAGCGTCCTCAGGACCTCCCCTACGAACACTCCCCGGACACCGCGAGTTTTCTTAGAAGCGTCTTCAGAATACCACCATCTTGTTTATTTGCGAACATTTCAGTACACCGCGAGTGTTCTTAGGACACATTCAACTTGACAGAGAACAATACGGACAGCGTCCTCAGGACTCCCCCTACGAACACTCCCCCGACACCGCGAGTGTTCTTAGAAGCGTCTTCAGAACACCCCCATTTTGTTTATTTGCGAACATTTCAGGACACCGCGAGTGTTCTTAGGACACATTCAACTTGACAGAGAACAATACGGACAGCGTCCTCAGGACACCCCCTACGAACACTCCCCGGACACCGCAAGTGTTCTTAGAAGCGTCTTCAGAACACCCCCATTTTGTTTATTTGCGAACATTTCAGGACACCGCGAGTGTTCTTCGAACACATTCAACTTGACAAAGAACAATACGGACAGCGTCCTCAGAACAACCCCTACAAACATTTCAGGACACCGGGAGTGTTCTCAAAAACGTCTTCAGAACACCCCCATTTTGTTTATTTGCAAACATTTCAGGACACCGCGCGTGTTCTTAGAACACATTCAACTTGACAGAGAACAATACGGACAGCGTCCTCAGGACACCACCTACGAACACTCCCCGGACACCGCAAGTGTTCTTAGAACAGTTTCACTTTGCTTGCGAACAAAACGGACACATATTGACTCCTTAGAACACCCCCTATTCAGTTTATTTAGAACATTTCAGAACACCCGTGATGGCCACAAACGAATTGAACACAAAAAGAACGTCTAACACATAAAAAACACAACTTTCATCCTATCTCATACACTCCCACCCTCCCCAAACACTGCTACACACCAACACACTCTACAAAATACACATTTTGAACAAAGTTTCACCGCGCTGTCCGGGAACGTCCGCGAATCCAATATGGCGGGCGCTACCGAAAAATCTGACATGCTTCACGCTCCACGCCGCCCAATCAGCGAACACGTCGCATGTCCGCGAACATGACACAAGCCCATGGGCCAATCGGGGTGCTGTCCGCGGAGCGAACATGGAAGTCCGTCCGCGAAGCGAACGCAGATATCACTAATTTTTTTGCCTTACATTTTGGTCATTTTTAAAAAAACTACTGGACAGATTTACACCAAATTTACAAAAGCACGCTTTTGGGACCAGGCCACCGCTCCTGCTGCAAATTTGGTGTAAATCCGTCCAGCGGTTCGGGCTGTAGCCGTGCGCAAGGTTTTTTCCCATTCAGTCTATGGGAAAAAAAAAAGTTTTGAGACCCCCCCTATAACTTTTCCCCCCCTGGACGAATCCTCACCAAACTTTGCAAAAAAATTCCGTCCAGGGAGAGCGAAGTTATAAGCCGCCCAAAAAGTGCTCTTCCTATGGAAACAGCAACTTAACCATAAATACATGGCCACTACCGTGTTTCCATAGGAAGAGCATTTTTTGGGTGGCTTATAACTTCCCTCCCTCTGGACGAATCCTCACCAAACTTTGCAAAAAAAGTATATGGCCCACTCTGAATTTTTGTGTTTGGAGAGGTTTTTTGCAAAGTTTGGTGAGGATTCGTCCAGGGGGGGCAAAGTTATAGTGAGGGTCCCAAAACTTTTGTTTTTTCCCATAGACATAATGGGAAAAAACTTTGCGCACGCCTACAGCCCAAACCGCTGGACGGATTTACACCAAATTTGTGGCAGGAGCGGGGGCTTGGTCCCGAAAGCATGCTTTTGCAAATTTGTTGTAAACCCGTCCAGTAGTTATTTTTTTAAATGATCAAAATGTAAGGCAAAAAAATGTGTGATATCTCTGTTCGCTTCGCGGACGGACTTCCCTGTTCGCTCCACGGACAGTGCCCTGATTGGCCGAGCGGCTTGCGCGATGTCCGCAGACGTCTGACGTGTTCGCTGTTTGGACGGCGTGGGGCGTGGAGCACGTCAGATTTTTGGTGGCACCTGCCATCTTGCATTCGCGGACGACCGCGGACAGCGAGGTGAAACTTGGTTTAAAAATGTTATTTAGTGGAGTGTGTTGGTGTGTAAGAGTGTTTGGGGAGGGTGGGGGAGTATGAGATAGGTGCAATGTTGTATTTTTTTATGTGCTAGACGCTTTTGTTGTGTTCGATTTGTCTGCGGACAACACGGCTGTTCTGAAATGTTTGTAAATGAACAAAATGGATTCGGTGTCAAGTTGAAAGTGTTCTAAGAAGACGCGTGGGGTCCTGGAATGTTCGCAGGGGGTGTCCTGAAGACATTGTCTGTATTGTTCGTTGTCAAGCTGAAAGTGTTCTAAGAACACTTGCGGTGTCCTGAAATGTTCGTACATAAAGAAAATGGGGGTGTCCTGATGACGCTGTCCGTATCATCCTCTAGCGAGTTGAATGTGTTCTAGGAACTTCCTTGTGTCCGCGGACATTAAAATGGTTGAAATGCTTGAATCTATGGGTGTGATATGCTGCGGTGGTTGTGGCCAGGGTATAGAATGTTGGGTGCATGGCCATTTGGCCATGCACCCAAGTCTCTATGCCCTGGCCACAACCACTGCAGCATATCACACTCATATGCCATGCAACCAAGAGTCTATGCCCTGGCCACAAGCACCGCAGCATATCATACTCATAGTGGCTTATAACTTTGGGTCAAAAACAAATTCATAAGGAACAATGTTATGAGCCAGTATGGGTGTGATATGCTGCAATGGTTGTATTTATCATGTTATACTTACTATTTGGTTTAGTAACGGGAATCCATGTTTTTCTTGTTCATTTCTGTGATAAAAGAAAATAGCATGTTAGTATTAGTATTTTATAAACACTTATTACATTGTACAATCACATTGTTTTCTTTTTTTGACACTCATATTTAGTAGATGACAAACCAGAGTACTGTGCAATTTGCTCAGTTTCTGTGTTTGTTGCTAAAATCATTGGGTCTGTGGGAGAAAAAAAATCCATGTTGGATTAAAAAAAAAACCTTTTTCTGTTATACTACAGTTTATTTGTTTGTTTGTTTTCAGTGTTTACTTGTCTGACTAATACTTTATACATTGGATTGTTCCAGTTTTTGGGAGCAGTAAGATATTAGGTATTTGTTTGGATATTGTAAAAATTTGGTGCAGTTAGATACCAGTAGGCGTATTCTAACTGTTTTTTTTTTATATAATTTCGTGGTATTGCTTTATCTATTGGATATTTCTAAATTTTGGGACAGTTAGATACCAATTGGCATATTCTAACTGTCTATTATTGCTCTTGTTTGGATATTTCTAAAATTTGGGACAGGTAGATACCAATTGGCGTATTCTAACTGTATATTTTTTGCTCTATTTGAGTGGTATTAATTTATCTGATTAGTTGTTGTAGCATCTTTGGGCAGTTAGATAGCTTTTAGAATATTTGACAGTTTATATTTTTTTACTACAAGTGTACTTAAGGTTTAAGTACAGTTTAGTTATCAAATTTTGGTTTTAAGAACATTAAATAAGTGTTTGTAAGATTTGCTGGTAATCTCTGCTTTAGAGTAACGGTACTATCATTACTTTCAAACCATCCATATTTCTTTTTTATATATGCAGTGTAGTGCCCTGAGTTGGTTGTGGCTCATGCGTGGTAGATTGTACCTATTGCTGTGAAGGTTTTCCTACCAAGTAATATTTCACCATGTGTGAATCCAGTCAGCGTGCAGTTCTTTTTGGTACCATCTGCATTGTAACGTCGAAGCATTAGTATTACGTATTTACTATGTGTTTGTATTACTAACGTGGAGCGATTATCTGAATTGCAGGTTGAGCATAATCTACCGTGGTTTGCATTTTGTACAAGTTGCTGAAATGGAACGGATTCACAATTAGGTATATATATATATATATATATATATATATATATATATATACAAAGCGCTCATTGGGGATTTGTTCTTGTGTCATATTGTTGCAGAGAGTGCATGTATGTTTCCACATGTATGAAATCTGGAAGATTTCATTTATAGGTATGTTTTTGCTTTCCAGTACTAATAGTAAGTACATTAGAAATTCTTGTGGATCTTACTGTGAGTTTCTAGTGAATTTCACCATTCCAGCACAGTAGTCCAATTGTTGTCTTATTCCATAAACACTATACGTGTTGTCAGGATTGTTTGTTGCATTTCTGTGAAGTGCTAACATTTGCAAACACAATGGATCTGTACTGTGTAAGTAAATGTTCTCTGCAATTGGTGGTAATTGAATAAGAATATTCATTGCTACATTTGCGCAGCAACTTACACCAACTATATTTGAGAGTTTAAATTGACCAGGTAGTTATGTATCTGAGTGCTTCTTTTGGAGTGTGTCTTCCTTCTTTGAAGAAGTACCTGGTTTACTTTCATTAATTGATTCTTTTTTGCTTGTGGCACTTGATGAAGTATTACTTTCTTTTACTCTCTTTGGAGGATTTGCAGTGACATCCTGTGGCTTTTCTGTTTGATTTATTTTTCTTTTATAATGTTTTACTTTTTGTGGAACAGAATATGTGTTTAGATGAGGAGTGTATAGTGAACAAAATCTATTGTATTTTAAAATGCAAGGAATATCAGCGTTTATTTTACTTGCATCAAAGTTGATTAGAAATAGACCCTCAAGTGTACGTAAGCGTGATAGTGCTACGTAGCTCATGCCTTCTTTAAAGACTGTGTTACCGATGTCTATCATTGCTTTGTCTAGGGTAAGACCTTGTGATTTATGAATGGTGACTGCGTATGCAAGAGTTAGACAAAATTGTTCTCTGCGTACATACATGTCTTTGAAGAGAAGGAATCGAGCTGTTGAGCGTCATATTCTTTTTACTTCTGAAAGTTTGTCAAAGAGAATATTGACAAACTGAATTTTGTTGTCACGTGGGTATGTTTGAAAGCCAACAACTGTACCCAGTGCTCCATTAACTAGTCCTTGGTCCACGTCAAGGTTACTTTTCAGCATTACTCTGCAATTTAAGGATAATTTTAATATCTTTTCCAAGCCTGCTGTGTTTGAGATTGATTTTTCTAAACTATTTAGTCCTGATGGGGCTTGGTCACACATGGGTAGTGTCATTCCATGTACATCTAGTTTGCCTGTGGCGCTAATTTCCATTATTGGTTGCATTTCTTTACTTAACATTATTTCATTGAATTTAAAACAGCTTACACGAGTTGGCATTAAGGCCATACAATTCACATTTTTGTGGGCTAATAGTTCCATAACATCTGTAGCACATGCATTATCACCATAAAGTGCATGAATGTTCTGGGTTTTCAATATTGCTTCTGCTTCTTTAGAAAGTATACCAACTCTGATACTTTTTAAGATCTTGGCATAAGTGAGATCTGCAGATTGGCGCATATTTTCTGTTAATTCTCTGTATTGGAAATGTTGCCAAAGGTTGACATTTCCAATGCTGCCAACAGTTTTATGGCAGAGTTTGTGTCCTAATGTTTTAAAAATAGGCTCACCTTTTACTGGTGTCAATTGAAGAAGGTCTCCGAAAACAATAATGTGTTTTCCTGCAAAGAGCTCTTCATAGTTTGTTTTGAGTACTTCTTGTAATCTGAGGTGAATCAAAGCCAACATTAGGTTGGACACCATGCTCACTTTATCTATTAGTAGCATTTTCATTTGTTTCAATACTCTGCGTAGTTCCATTGCAGCTTCTGCAGAAAATTTGTAATAATCTAATTTGTTTTGGTGTTCTACTGGCAGGAGTAGTAATCGGTGTAAAGTGACACCACCTATGTTGTAGGCAGCTACACCTGTGGGGGCAGTGACAACAGCCGACAGTTTTTTGTTTGTCAATTGTTGAAGAAACTTACTGATGATTTTGATTAGGAATGTTTTGCCAGAACCAGCTTCACCACTGACATACAATAGTATAGGTTTGTAATTTTGACAGGTGCATTCTTTGTTTTCATGTTGTACACCAGGTTTAATTTCTTTTGTTACTTCTTGAAAAATGCTACGTTGCTCATTGTTTAGCTTTGATTGTAGTATAGTTAATTCTTCTTTTTCTTCATACTGACACGTGGTGTTTTCTACTTCTATCATAGCTATTTCTGCCTCATTTAGTTATTAGTGGGTCTCCCAGTGGTTCTTGGCTTCCTGTGATAGAAGGTTGACTACTGTCAGGAGTGTCCTTATCTAGTTGGGCCTGGAGTTCTTCTTCGTGTTGCTGTTCATTGTGCAACATTGTTTTGTACTGTGCAAAGTTTACATCAGTTATACTGCTTTCACTTGCTTTAAAAGCGTCTTCATATGAGTCATAGTTATCTAGTATTTCTTCTCCTTTTCTCCATGGTTTAAAGAGTTGTAGCAGGGACATGCAATATACTTCTTTATGTTGAGGAGTCTTTAATGACAATTTGATATGATTAATTAAATTTGGTTTGGTGAGTTTTACTAAGCTGCCTTCACAGTTTGTCACTTTGTATTTAAAGTTTTGTTCATCAGGTTTTATATTATTTTTGTATGTGCAGTTTTGGGCTATGTGGTATACGCTCATGGTTTCTAAAGTGGTACTCCTGTTTGGGTAGTATGTGTCCAATAAATAGTTTTTAAAAATGTCTTGGCTGTTGGGATCTTGTTTGGCTATTGTTTCTATATCTTCGTATGATTTTAGAACTCTTTTTCTAGATTTAGCTGGACCAAGACTTAGCCATACTATGTTTGCAGATTTACCATACAATGCAGTACCAGTTAATCGATCAGCTGCTTCATAGGATCCACATTCTCTATGGGACAGCATTTTTATCCCCAAGCTGTATAATTTCTGAGACACTGTTTTATCTGATGACAGGTCATTCCAGAGGTCTTGGAGCTCTGTCTTTTCTGATTTGGTTAAGTATGCTGTGACATATTGTGCAACTGCAGTAGAATTGTCTGCAATGTACTGCATGCCTATGTTTGCATTCCATAAGTGGGCAATGATTGCATTGTAATCATTGATATATTTTTCTTCTTATTTTCTTTTTATGCAATATGTATTTTTAGGTGATTTAACTTTAACACTATGTCTGACTAAAGACATGAGGTTGTTCACTTGACCTGTATTTGTAACTGGTCTAGGGAAACCAAACCGGCATTTGGTGTAGTATTTCCCTTCGTTTTTGTATTTGCAACGACAATATTTGCCACATTTGTGTCTTTGGAATTGTAACATTTTTGCATGAAGATCACTATTTGCGGATTCTGATTGAATTTCACAAGTGACATATTTTTCAATAAACTGTAAAACAGTGGCATCACTGTCTTGACCAAATTTAGGAGCATCTTTAATCCATAAAAGCATGTGGACATGTGGTGGTCCTCTGGGTTGGTATTCTTTTCTCCAAAAGAAGTGTTGCACTTCTCCAAGGGAAGGAACAGTTTTGTTACAAATAAAATGTAGCATAGCAATGAAGCGATGGTGAAAATATCTAGAAACATTAACAGGATCCTGTGAACAAAATTCTCCAGGTGTTAGTATATCTATGTTTGTTTTGTTTTCATTTGATATGCGTAGGAAAGCATGTAAATCTTCCCATATATATTCTGCACAACTTAATGTAACAAACCAAGTGGGTGGGCCAAGGTTTCTGATCATACAACATACATCTCCATGACGTCGAAACCAGTACTCTTTAGTAGCACGCATATTTGCTAATAGATTTGTAAGATTTACTTGTAAAACCTGATCTTTTTGTTGAACTTTTTGTAATAATTGTGCAGCTGTCATATTTTGAAAGTGTGATCCTGATTTTAATATGCATGCAACTCTGTAACATAAAGTTGCTAGTTCACTTTCAAAGCGTAGGTGGAATATGTATTCCACATTTTGTCAAAATCTGGGATCTTCAGAATACATTTGTAATGAGCGATATTCTGATGCTGATATTTGAATAGGTCTAACATCGTATCTTCCTCCTTTGCCAGTAGGAAAGAGTAGAGGAAAATCACGTGCTTCTATACTTTTTTCCCATATGCTGATTGGTGATCCTTTTGTTTGACGCATTTGGTATGTTTCCAGTGCATCTTCTATGGTGTCATTAGAGTGCAATGGATAAATTGTATAATGGTCTAAAGTGTTTGATATTGTTGCAGGATCTAGGAGCTCAAATTGACCAGCTTCTTGTGTCTCTTGAATTATTTCAGTTGTATCTTTCAAGTGTTCTTCAATATTAATTTCTATGTAATATTCATTATTCTCTTTAAGATATTGCAGGGCTTCTCTAACTTTATGTAAATCTACCAGTTGTTGCCAATTTATTTTGTCTTTTGTAGGTACTCCATTTAACAAGATAATTAAAGAATGCTGCATTGGACGTTGCACTCCTAGAGTGTGCACATTTTCTTTTAGATCTAATGGTAAATACACTACTTTTCCACGAATGCCTTTTACTAATTCAGAGGGAGGTAATTTTGCAGTTTTTGGTTGAAGGCGTATTATTGCTTAAAATGGGTGCACTGTTTGAATTATGATGCTCTCATATAAATTAAGTTGTTGAAGGGGTTTTGGTATTGGATATAATTCCAAGTTATTTGTGATAGCACGTGAAGGAGTTTGGTTGTTGTCAAGTTTTGTAGTGCAGTAACAGCAAAGTATTATGGGGTCAGTTATTTTGTATTTGTTTTCTGCTATAAGGTAGAGAGCTAATTCAAACCATTTAGAATCTTCATTGTCTTCTATTGTGTATGATAGGTCTACAGTTTTTGTGTTACTTTTATAAAAAGTTCTGCGGCAACATACACACACGTGGTTTGGTACTTCAGCTGAAGTACTTGCATATTTTATTATTTCTTTTTTGTATGTGTGTAGTGAAAGGTTGCCATGTGCAGATTTGTTTCGAAGTTGGTTTACAGCTAATTCATCTTGTGAGTGGGTTTCACTTCCAAAATATTTAGTCTGGTTATAGTCGATTTCTTCTATTAGGTCTTTTGATGTACCATGTACAAGAATGTTATTTAAATTGGCTAGTGCTAAAGCAGGACTTTTAGCATAGTACAGTTTATAAACTAGATTTCTCATACTTGCATGATGTGTTGATATCCTTTTGATATTATGGAAGGGTGTTTTGCAAGTAGGTCCTGTAATGCAGGCCAATGAATGTCCTTGTAGTCCTGTGTACTTGCATACTGGACAAGCATCCATATTTTCAGTAGTTTAGGTTTGATTTTGTCTTTGCTTTTCACATATTGATTGAGGAATTGGCGTGAAGACTTTGGGAATGTTACACATTGACGTGCATGGCCATTTGTACACTAGATGTTCTGATTCAGTTGAATGGAGGGGTAAATCTACGTTTTCAGGGCATATTTTTGTAGGGGTACTTCCATTATGGTATTATTTACTTTTTCATGACCTCGACCACTGCTATCTATGGCAATTGTATGTGTTTGCTTTTGTTTGTAGGCTTCTTCATTAAAGTATGGTTATGTGCTTGTAGTGTGACTCCATTCATCTCCACAGATATTTAAGAAGTTATTTTTGTTGACATTTCGTTTATTGAGAAGTCTTTCTTGTAATTTAGTTATTAGTTGTGTTAGTGGTTTCCTTCTGTTTAACACTAAAATAAATAACGTTCTTTTGAGAAGAAGTGCACTGTCTATCAATGCTCCTAAGATTACTTTCCTACGATAGGTTTGAAGTGTTGAAACTGGTTTCTCTCCTGTTTTTATAAGATTTTGAAGGACTTTGTGACGGAACATTTTGGCTAAAATACTTTTCTTGGTATGCTTACTTTGTACTATATCAAGATTTATAGAAGTTGTTTTATTTGTAGTGATAGTTGATTTTCTGTTAATTGTTTTTTGGGTTGTTTTACTTTTTGATAGAGGAGGCAAAGTGTTTGTACTAGAAACTTATTCTGTTTCACTACATAATAATAATAATAATAATAATTAGGCTTTTATATAGCGCTACAAACCCTCAGGTATCCGAGCGCTGCTTATTATTACCCACGGTGTGTGGTGCTCATTTATCGACCTCGGAAGGATGAAAGGCTGAGTTTGGCCCCGCCGGGATTCGAACCTGCGTTAACAGGCTCTGCACGGGTGTCAAAGCGAGCGCTCTACTCGCTGTGCCACTTGACATGACTGTATTAGCTGTTGTGTTTCAACTTTTTTTATAAATTCTGCTGTAGATGGATGTTTATGTTGGAGACTTTTCTTTTCATTTGCTCTACTTCTGCTTTCCTTTCTACGGAGTTGCTTTTTGGTAGGCATGCTTTAGGGTCTGTTGAAAAAAAAAAAAGAAGGTATGGGTTGGGGTGTTCTGCAATGCATGTGTGTTGTGTGCATGAGTGTTTGAGTGAGATGATAAAGATGTATGTAATGGTGTGTGATTGTGCATTGGGAACTACAACTAGTAGGGGTGGGTATACTTGAATTAATGTGTTAATAAACTGGGGTTCAGATAACAGAAAAAATAAGCCAGTGGTGTGGAGAAGTATAAATAGTATATCTAAAACTATACAATTAAAACAGTTGTTTCTTCTACAACATCTAAATTCTAGTGGCTGAGTTGGGTAATTTGTGTGGCGAAAAAATAGGAATTTGTGGGCCAATCTGCCAGTAAATCACTGTTTAAGACAGGAGGATTTTTGGTCAGGATGGTGCAGAATCTCTATTTTTTGGGCACAGGAGTAGCATGAATTAACATTACAGTGTGTTTGAGTAATAATTCAAATATTATGGTAACAATCTACTTACTTTTTTTCTAAAATGAGGAGTTTGCTTCTTAGTTGTTCTTTGTAATTCAAATTTGGCTGCTTATTTTCAGGAGAATGGTCTTGGCTGCAATTGTAAAAGAAAGAAATTAGTAATTAGGTTTGTATATAGCACTATTTTTAATTTAGACATAGATTTTTTAAAGTGAAATGCTCAGCGCCTTCCTCAAAACCATTAAAAATATCTTATGACTAACTGTAGGAAAGAAAATATCTTTACTATGGCTTGTCAAAATCATAATGTACCACTGTATACCACTATTCATGTAACTAAGCTTTTCCACATAATAGTGAGTCCATGTGATAGCCTGCTTTTCACGTAAGAGGGAGTGAATGTCATAGCCTGCTTGTGCTATATAAATATAAGTAATTATATAAACTAAAAAAATTTAAACCAAGTATGTGTTTGTACAAATATTATTCTTTGAGATTTGATGATAGAGTGTGCATGTAATTTTGTTTGATCATATGTAGGCTATATATTTTATTTCAAAAATGTTAGTTTAACATTATTTGCGTGTGTGTGTGTGTACAAAGAAATTGAACGGTATAAAGGTTTGTAAGTCACAGTTCATTTTAGGAGAATGAAAAAATGATCGTAGGTTCATTTTGCAGATTATACAAGGTAAAAGTCGGTTAGAAAATGTGTTCATGTACTGTATAGAAAATATGCAAACCTGTAGTTTGTGTTCATGCATGTGGATATGGATGAAGCTACAAGTAGAAATCTTGGAGACTTGTCTAGTATTTCTCGTAGATCGTGCTTGCCAATGGTATGAGACTTGTAGTCCGAGAGATTCACCGTACATTTGCAGTGCTGATCTATGATGATGAAATTACATGTAGAGGTCCTGGATTTGATTGGTGGATGGTCATGTGAATTCTTAGGTACATCCAATGAGGGAATGACACAGAGAGTGAAGTGGAAATGGTAGAAGGGCTGTCCATGTTACGATATGTTCGCGGACATGGCGGTAGTTCTAGGACACTGCGTATTACATCCGGGGAATTTGGGGTGGGGAGGCATGCAAATGAGATTGAATGTATCAAGGGACTGGTCAGTAAAGTTTAGTGAGTGTGATGTGCTAGGAGAGGTTTTCTCAGATATTCTTTTTGCTGAGAGAAGAACAGATGGCTATGGCTGAGTGTTTTAAAAAACAGATTGTGTGATACATTGGTGGAAGGTGCATGCAGAAAGTTGTGGAATATCTATAGATCTTGGATTCCCACATGTGGAAGTGCACTGGCATGGAGTCCATGGAATGAAGTGGCTGGACTTGCTACCTCTCTGTGCAACTTTGAAGATAGAGGAACATCCAGACATAATTGTAATTCATTGTGAAGGGAACAGTTTAGGACATGTGTCTGGAATTTCTTTGCAATTTGCAATGAAAGAAGGACCTCAGAAGATCATGGACATGTTTCCAAACTCAAAAGTAATTTTTTCACGGATTGCGCAGAGACAAATGTGGCTTAGTTCTTTCTCATGTGGTCCACAAATGCAGAAAGCAAGGCGTAATGTCAATAAGGCTGTTTGTGCCCTCTTAAGAGATTTTGGCATGTCCTCTTTTCACAATGAAAATATTATGTTTCGTACTACATACATTTTTCACAGAGATGGTGTCCATTTTACCTATGCTGGCAATCAGATTTTTCTGAGAAATGTACAAAATGCATTGCGACCTTTTTTAGAAATGCAGCATGCATTTCGAAGTAGGTGTTAAGTATTTATAATTTTTGACATACAAACACCTCCCAAAGGCTCTTTTCAGAGCCACCACTTCCTCCCAGAGAAAAATGCAATGGTTACAATAGGGTATCATCCCAATTTTTTTTATGTTCGTGAACTGTCCGGGACTTTCAAGAAATAGAAAGGGCCCTGTGTTATTTATCTTTACTTCTGTTTTTTAACTGTGAAAGGCGGCTCTGAAAAGAGCCTTATTTTTATTTTTTGATTTTTGTTATTTTGTATTTCTTTTGGTTTTTTACACACGACACACTAGGAGAGGAGGGGAAAGGGAGGTGAAGGGGGGACACCAACCACAGGAATAAGAAAGGGCGAGCTGAGAGAGGAAGATGTAGAGTGGGTTTTATTTGGGTAGTGAGCAGGTCTTCTCGTGCTCTGAGACGATAGTCTCAAAAGCACTGGGAAGTCGCTCCCCCCTGCAGAGTACTGTGTCACAGTACATACATACAACTGTGACCCTCGAAAGGTAAGAGTCATCAGAATTCTGTATGGCATGTGAGGCAGCTTGAGGAAGACGCTGTCCCAGAGAGGTGTTCCTTGTGGTGACAGGATCAGAAACGGAGGATGAAGGCAATCAACCTACTACGCTCTTCGCAAGGTACAACCTTGCGAATGGCCCCAGTGTGGAATGAGTTCAGGTGTCGCTTCATGGTCGTAGTCCCAAAGCTATACGAACCATGCCTCCCGTGACTGAGTACCATTTTGCACTCATTGCAGGTGACACGGTTCGCACGAGCCTTAGGACCATTCCCATGAACGGTAAACAACCTCCACGCCCAAGAATCACGCCGAGGGCGGGTAGTAGGGTTTTCCTCTACCTCATTCTCATCATCCTCTTCTTCCTCCTCTGTATCCTCACTCCTGTTCCCCTCTTCAGGCCCTTGGGAAGGTGGTGGAGGGGGTGGGGGTGGTGCTGAGGCAGATACAGCACCAGGTGGCAGCAGTGGAGCCACAGAAGCCGTAGGTTGAAGATGGAAATCTGCAGGTTGCAGCAAAAATCTCTGTGCTCTGTATAATAGCCAGAAACACAACGAGAATGAGCTCTAGGGCATGGTCTTTTATAGGGGTGCTTGTGCACGGTTCGCAGACATGCGCGCCGTCCGCAAGACAGATCGAACACCAAAAAAGGTTCAAAAAGTCACAAAAACTATGTGGAAACTTAGGATTAGTATGTGGGATTTGTGGTAAGTTGAGTTTTTAATGAGAAATATTGTGGATTACTTGGAAATGTACTTTTAAAGTGTTCAGGGACACAAACAGTGTCCACATTCAGAACACATGATCAGCGTGGGCGCAGTCACATGATTGTTTCATGAGCATGTTCGCTAAGGTAGCAGCCGTCCGCAGGACACCCAATGTATGGACATTGTTTTGCGCATGCGTGTTGATGTTCTATGGACAGTGTTCGGGTCCTGAACTGATTAAAAGTGTGTCACACGTAAAACGAACAGTTACGGACAGCCGTTTGTTCTTAGCACAGTTTAATTTACTTGTGCACAATACGGACAGACATAGCGTCTCAAGCACACCTCCATTTTCATTTATTTACAAACAATTCAGGACACCACAAGTGTTCTTAGAACGGTTTCAACTTGCTAGCGAACACTACGAACAGGCATAGTCTTCTTAAGGACACCTCCATTTTTTGACTGAGAAGGTGGGGCAGAAACGGAAACAAAAACAGGAGAATTAGGGTTTTCAATATGAGTGAGATCCGGTGAAAAAGGGATGGAAATCTCATCAGAACGTTGTGGTCCATGGAGAGAGTTTGGGGTTAAATGAATGGGATATGGTGAGGGGGGATAAGTACAGAAACCTGGCTCAAGCATTACAATGGGCCTACAATTGATCCAGCAGGTCCACAGGGTTATGAATCCTTTTTTGCCAAACCAGATTCAAGGGAAACAGGGAGGTGTTGCTGCTTTTGTTAAGAAAACTCTCCATCTCGTTGAGAAACCATGTACTGTAAAGACTGAGATGTTACATCTAAAATGAATTCCCTATAACAACACTTGCATACATTTTATAATTTTGTACCATCCTCCTAAAGATATGCCCAGCTTCATTGACGATATCATTCAAAACTTGGAAACATTAAATAAGTCTGATAGTTTCACAGTTTTGATGGGTGAATTGAATAATTGAAGAGGGCACATTACTTACAAAGAAGCAGTATCATTAGAATCCAACTTAAATAACAATGAATGTATGGTTACTGACAAGGAGGCAACTCACATTAAAAGGAACGTACTAGATTAAGTTGCATCCTGTAACCTCAAGAATTTCAATATCAACACGAAACCATGTATCTGCTCAGATCGTTCATTTCTAGAATTTCACATTCAGCCCCTTACTGAGCAGGTAAAAAAACGTACTACAAAGAGAAGATTCTTCAATAAGAACTTTAAAAAAAACAAAGCAAATAATCTCTTAGGCTGCTTTAATGAAATCATGGAATCTACTACAAACTTAGATCCTCCAAGCACTCTCGCTACCTTGTACGGAAGGACTGTGACCAATATGTTGAACCAGATAACACCTATGGAGTGGAAAACTGTCATAGAGGACATGTGTCACAACTCCTGGTTCCTCACAGTCCTTGGAGTCTTTAAAAAAGGAAAGAGACATTGGGCCTCATTACGCGGTAGGAGGTAGCCATCCTGCTATTAGCACCATGGATACCCCCTTACTGCATACCGGGTCCGGTTCTCGGAATGGGTACTTACCGGGTCATTCCAACCTTGGAGGACCCGGTAAGTCCCCATTCTGAGAATCCTTCCCCATTCTCATTTGAGCCCCCTTAGGACTCAATTGGAATGGGGAAGTAGCTAATAATGGTACCACAATTTGCAATACCGTTATTAGCTCTGAAGTCCCTTAGCGGGTCCCTTCCTTAACACCTGGTCAGACCAGGTGTTAAGGAAGGGACCCGCTAAGGGACCTCGAAATATGGAGGTATGGGATATGGAGGTATGCCGGTAATCCCTTACCTCCTACCTCGTAATGAGGCCCACTGTGTCAAAGGGTCAGGAAAAATTGAAATCAGAACTAGATAAAATAACGTGTAAATGCATTGCTAAAGTGGATAAACTAGCCATTGTTGATAATCAAAAAATTACTTTAACACTCAGTTAACAACAGATGCAGATAACAACTCAAAAACACGTTTCGAAATTCTTAGATGACTGGAGAAGCCTGAGGTCCAAGCACATCCATTTCTTCCATCTAATGACTACTTCATAAGGACACACTAATTCCTCTCTGACATAATTGCAAATGCTAGAGAAACACATTTGAAGGGACCTGAACATTGATGCAGGTACTAATACTGATACGTTTCATGCTGACTTGACTGCCATTCCCCAGGAAAAGCTGGCAGCCTGTGACAGAAATGTTACATTCAATCTTATCACTGTGATTGACATGGAGAGCGTGTTAAAAAAGCTATGGACCGCATCCTGCTTTGGTGATGTCATTCCTGCTAAAGCGATTCTGGTTTACATGAACACATTTGCCCCCTTTCTCACAAGATTGTTTAACCCCTTGTTTGCGCACAATCGCTAGCTTGCAACTTCAAGCACACTTAGAAACTGCAGGCATCTTACATCCCAGAAAATCGAGCTTCTGCTCTCAATAACAGCACAGAAAGCAACTGGCTTGATTCACAATCTAACATGCGGCACATCCTGGACAAAGGGAAATCAAGCCTGTTGATACTGCTTGATTTGTCAGTGGCGTTTGACCTCCTTGACAATGACCGCCTTATAAACAACTTTGATACAGTGTGTAATTGATCAAACACGGCCACCAATGGATACATTTGACTTTTTAAGCAACAGGTCTTTTTAAGTAACAGAAGGTCCACTGTTCACTGGGACAACGCAACATCTACCCCAGCCCGATACCATATGGGGTTGCACAGAGTACATGCGTGTGGCCGGCATTATTTAATATATACATCAAACCACTTTGTGACATTCTGGCCAATTCACCAACTACCCCGGCGATACTCAATTGCTGTTTGAGCTGGGTTTCACATAAAAGACTGATGTCGACAGATTAGCACAATCTATCAAACGATCAAACAGTGGAAGTCATCGCACTGGATGTGCCTTAACAGTAACAAAATTGAGCTATTAATATTTGGGCCATCCCAAGCGATGTCAAAACTCTGTGCCAGTTACTTGCATTTCCCTATGTAGAACAGCTTAGTTCCAGTCCTAGCCAAAGTCAAACATACTGGGTGTGTACTTGGAAGCCCCCCCGTGTGTGGAATCTCAGGTTAAATACATTGAAGAAAAAAATAACTCACGTTACTACCTTAAACGTCAAAGTTTCAAATAACCCCTTTCCTTTTGCAGTTCTATTTTACTATCTATATTGGACTACTCCAATGCTCTTTTTGGGTGGTGCCAACAAAAGTTGTACTTGCAAACTTCAAGTCATCCAAAATGATGCTGTTCGCATTGTTAAATATCTTCCCCTGAAAAAAAAAAAAAACACACATATCGGACATAAGAAAAGAATTGCACTGGCTCCCAGTAGCTGCTGGGTCCAGTTCAAAATCCTCATCTTGACCCACCAATGTGACCATGGCAACTCACCCGCCTATCTCAAGAACAGACTGATTAGGCATGAGTTTAAAAGAGCACTGAGGTCAACCGATGCATGTGGTGTTTCAGTAAATCTGCATGCCATATTGAACTAACTTTAAAAAATAATGATAATTTAAATCCCTATTTGGTCAATAGCTGTGGATATTGTAGACTAGCGTCTCACACTACCAATGTATTTGTAGAATAATTAAGCTTTTAGACTGGTCTTAGGCTCGTACTAGGCGTTATGGGCCCTGAAGAATGAGTTAAATGCCCAAGAATAACAAGGGTGTTTAAGGAGGTTACAAGCCCATAACGCCTAGTGCAGCCTAAAGGTGGGCTTTGTAATGCTATCATAATCCATATCACTCTTTGAAATATACAGTAGACAGATATTGTTAGTACATAAATCCACCTCAGTGGTTGTTTGGATTTGGCTCTGCCGATAGCCTTGGAATGAAGAGTTCTAACCAAACCAATCTGTGGGCTCTACTCGTTCGTATAGCCCATGTATAGTACATGTTCTGAAAGGGAAAGTGAGCTAAAGACTTAGTAGATTCTCTCCCAGGGGTCATCCACCCACAGGTCAATCAGCAGTGTTCGTGCTGGTAGAGGGATTCCCAGAACCCCCCTTGTTTTGCATATTAAGTAACTTTGGGTCTCAGCCTAAGGTACCAGGGGAATCCAGACGACGTGCACCCCTTGCTCACTGTCGTGCACCCCTTGCTCACTGTTCTTAGAGAGGCACAGCTCCACCTCACTGATGATGACCAACAAGGCTGAAACATGTGTATTGGGTTGCTGTTGCTACTCTTGTTCAGAGGAGAATTGCCTAGCATTTCGGTGCTGGACTGCCCTGGGCAGGACAAAGACTGATATGCAGGGAAATTACTCCTTTGTGAAAGTGACAGTGAGCTAAAGACTTGGTAGAGTCTCTCCCAGGGGCCATCCACCCAAGAACAGGTCAATGGACTGTGTTTGTGCTGGTAGAGGGATTCCCAGAAACCCCCCCTTGTTTTGTGTATTCATATTAGTCTGCACAGAAATACATTATTTTCAAGATAATACCCAAAACCCGTCCACCTAAAAAAGATCTAACTTCAAAACCTGACAGTTGTCGGAGCAGCAAGACATGCACTCAAATGTCAACTCATAGTCTAATTTATTTGTATGACATGCATCCCTGTTGAATGATATTGAAAACATATATATTATTTTTTTAGGATTATCTACATTATATGGGGCTTTTTGTAAGTGAGGTTTTATCATGTGTAGGCAATTGCCCTAACAATGATTTAGGAAAATTGTTTTTAATTCATGCAAGTAACAAATAATTCAAGTGTAAAATACATCTGTTTTTAAGGATGCACTAAGCACTTTATCATGTTCCGATATAGAATTATGTCGTGAGGCTGCTAAATGCACTAGGCACTTCATAAACTGTAAATTGAATTTTCATGTTATCAAATGCACATAGCACTTTAACAACATCTGTTGTATTTTGCAAATTTTGCACAGCTCTTGAATACTGGTAATAGTATTTCAACGGGTAAAACTAAGTACACTTGAATCGAAGAATTTAAAAGAATGTGTGCACTACGCACTTTATTTTAGATGCTGCATGAAATCATTTATTTTCACTAGAACTTACCTCACATAAAGCGGTTTTTGATAACTATAATCGTTCGCCCTGAGTCAGCCAAGCACGTTTGAAAAAAGCATGTTTTGTTTTTCTTTGCTATTTAGCTTAATGAGTTCGAACCCGTTTTAACCCATTCCAAGATGGCAAACTTGTATAAGAGACAAAAAAGAAAGTGTGCACGATTCTCTACACAGAAGTCATAGAGTTGATGACGGTATAAATAGTCCAATTGTGTCTGTTGCCCTAAACGTGAACAAGCGGTCTGTTACCGCGAAACACGTCGTTTTTCGTGTTTGTTTCTCCTGTCCTGGAGAAAGTATTGATTTTTGGCTGACATTACCTGGTTTCCTGCCTCAGTGTTTTGCTGTGATTATTGCAAGCAAGACTGTTTCCCGGAGTGCCTACCACCTTTCCTGGACCTAGGTTCAGGGTTTTCAATATATATATATATATATATATATATATATATATATATATATATATATATATATATACATATATATATAAAGAGATGGCCGTTAAATTAAATTCAGGCCTATGCTGGGAAATGAGGAATCCTCCAAATAAAAATCAAAAAGGCACCATAAAATCTAAAGATAATGATAATGGTTCTATAATGCTTCACGTCAATTGTTCACAACTCAAAACTCAAAATGTTTGACCAACACTTACCTACCCTTTTTGCTAAATCCTACGTATGGGCACCTCAATAACTGCCCACCCATCTTGGAGTGCAATTGGCATAGCTCTCATTCTGTCATAAGGGATTTTAGGAGTCACTGTCCCTGAACTCATGAAAGAGGCCAACTCACCTGGAGATCATCAGAGAAGCCTGACACAATACAATGAAAATACAATTATATTACTGGCTTTAGACTCCTCACACCACATTCATCTAGCTCCCACACCATCGACAGATCACAGACAATCCCAGAAAGATTCCTTTAACCTTAACTGGAGATCAGCTGTACCCAATATTGATCTCTCAGATCCTAAGTCTACTCGATCAGTGTGTTTTTTTCAGGAGCCCCCAAGCCCTTTTCCACAATCTACCCTCTAACTTTCTAACCCACAATTTGTCCCTGTCCGTAAAGATTTTCAGGGCATAAGCCAAGCAGAGAACAATACATGTTTTACAAAGTTTTACTAGCTCTTCAATGGAATTTCCCATATCATATCTCATCATGTTCAGCAATGCTACAAATATTTTTTCAGTTTTCTATCGGACAAGGTTTTCCAATAGCCCTGTTCTCATACAACTAGATATAAAGACTCACAAGCATATGTTTCAGTCAACAATTTCAATTTCTTCATTATAGATTCTCCATCTGAATTTGCCTTGTGCTAATTTGTTTCCACCAATAACCATAACCTTTGTTTTCTTATAATTAACACTAAGGTTATTCAAATATGAGTACTCTGATATCCTGGTCATACTACCATGTAATCCAATTGAAGTGCTGTCAATCAGGAGGGTATCATCCATGCAGGAAGGCCAGCTAATCATTTCTTTACCAATTCTCGGGGGGACATTTCATATTTCCCTGAGGTGCTTTCCCATAATAGCTACATATAAGTTATATAGGGTCGGTACCAGTGGGAAACCTTGCTTTAGTCTGAAATTTATTTTAATTTCTCCACTCAAAATACCCTCCTGATAGATCCGCACTTGTGCCACAATTTTGGTGTATAATTCCTGTATGAAATATAGGACCCACGGAATCAAGTTCCAGTAATTAAGTTTGGCCCATAGATTCTCTCTATCAACCATATCAAAGACACCCTTATAATCTATAAAAAAGATATCACGGGTGCCCTTTCTTGTCTAAATTCTGTTTGGAATTTCGGTAATAGCTTTGATTTTCTTATCCATGCCTCCAATTCAGTCAATAAAGCTATTTTTAAAAAGATGTGTTAGAATTAAGCCCAAATAATTGGATTTGTGTTTATAAATCAGATTAGGTATCCCATCAGGACCTGGTGCCTTAGTGAGCTTCATTATCATGATTGTAGCTTCTACAGCATCATACTCAATATTTATGGCTGAGATTAAGTCATCCTTCATGTACACAGGTTTCTTCAACCCCACCAGTTTCTTTCTATAATAGAGCATTACTATGTATGTGTGGCACTCACTTTCGGATATGATTTATTTCAGATCCCACTTTATCGGGGTTGGTCATATGGTTTTTGTAAAAGTTCCAAAATGTATGACCATCACAAGAGCGTAGGTCCTTATCTGTGAGGAACCATTTGGAGGAGAATATCAAAGCTTTATGTCTTTTAAGGAAATGTGTATATTTTGTCCTCAATTAAGCCACATGTCCTTCACCCATGGAACAATTTTCTCTATTACTCCTCTTTATTATTTTCAACGCTCCCACAGGTCTTCAGTGTCGTTTTCAAATGATTTTAGTTTTACTAATGTAGCAATGTATTGCTTAGTTTCTCACTTAAATCCTGAAACATAACCACTGACACCATTCCACCCTTTACATGCTTAGGGCAAAATGTGTCAAAGTAGCTCGTATAGCACTATTTATTGTTTATTGTCCATTGAGTTCTATTACAAGCAAGGTTTACCCCAACATCTCCAATGATCCTTCCCTTCCAATGTGTTTCTGAACAAATGGTAAACTTTTTTACAACATGATCACTTGCCAATGTAGTTATAACTTGGAGTTTTCCCAGCTGCTGGCACATTGAAAGGGGCTCCACTATGTAATCAATCCAAAAGAGGCAATTCCCAGTACTCCACGTATACGGGTGGCCACTGGATTTTGATTCCTCTAGGTATAATTGCATTAAACAATTTGTATTTATAAACATATCCCAGGGGTCTGCTCCACTTATTATGTCTTCCCCTTCTGATATTAGCAAGGGACCATGATGATTTGTCACCTTTTTGTATTTCTCAGCTGTGTCCTTAAAAGGTATTCTTACATAATTTAGATCCCCCTATATCATAAATAATGCTCTCATATTAACTTTTGTCCACTCCTCAAGTAGATTTTCCAGTTCAACAATAATCCTTGCAGAATGGACATTTTTCGAGGGATAGTAAACATTAATAATCAAAATGTGTTGGTCAATATCCTCAATCTTACAGACCAAAATAGCCCCCAAAATATGAGGTGAATTTGGAGAAAAATCATATTCAGAAAATGATTAGTTCTAGCACCCATTATAAGGCCAACCTTATTTTATTTGGCCTTTCGTTGAATAATCTGGTAGCCATCCAACTTAAAATCTTGAATCATTCAAGTTTCCTGAAGGGCAAACACATATGTTTCCAATATGAAAGACATCCCTAACACATTAGATATAAAGGAATTATACCCTCTTGAATTCCATGAAATCACTCTTAACGAGAACCTATCATGGGTAATATGTCAATCAATCACGTTGCAGACATTTCCATATGCAGAGCCTGTATCCTTAGCGTCCCCATTTCTAGTGTTACCTTTTAGGCCATTCACAATTTGTCGAACCAGTTTCTGAATATCTATATCAGAATTTGCTTTGGTGTTTTCTTTGTTCTTCTTTGTTTTATTATCCTTAGAAGAGACATGTTCTTCTATTCTACTAATTTCATAGCCCAATTCAAGAAATTGGGCTGATTAAGATAAAATGCATTCCATAATGATAGGGGAAACTAAATGTACTATAGCCCAATTGGGATCATACACCGAGTTTGAAATCTCACATTTTTTTACTGTAATTTAGAATGACACAATATATCTTTTATACTAGCTGTCTCCAGAAGGATGTTTAGTGCTACCAAGTTCTGTTTCTCCATATCCAACAAAGGAGAAGAGACAGTCTGCTCATTATTCATCCAATAGGATTAATCATCGTTTATGTCATAATCTCCAGTGGGTAAAATGGAAATTTGTTTCCCAAAGGAACTTTCCCTCCCCTTTATTACTCAGCCAATTTTCTAGGCAGCCTTGTTTCATTGCCTTTCCACGTACTGGGGGATTTTTTACTTTCCTGCTTTTCTGTTAATTGTTTCTACTCCCAACATTAGGTCTTATGGGGGTACCAGGATCCTTCTCCTCTACTTAGAGAAAATGTTCCAAAGACTCTACACATACAAACCTGCTCCGGCAAGGTTTTGGCCAGAGATCATGTGACACAATTTATTTGGTTTCCTCTCTTTTTATTGTTATTGGCCATTGGCTTTTTCTTTACTCTATTAGTCTTTCCTTCTAAAACAGACTTCTCTGTACCTTTTTTATTTTGTTCATATAATGGAGAATCTAAGTTGGTGGCTGGTATCTCCATTTCACCCTGAACCGTAAGGATGGAGTCATCGGCTAGTAAAATATTCAGTTCAGAATCCTTTACCCCTCGCACATTTATAGAAGGGGACGGCAGATCAGCTGGGGAACTAATGGACCTAAATTCTGTATTATTTGATACCAGATCCACTAATTTGATCAACCCTTCTTTCAAGAATTGTTGCTCTTTGAAAACAGAATTACACATGGTAAAAAGGGTTTCCAATATTTTTAAATGTTTACGATTCACAACTATACTCTTCTTTGCAAGAATCAGAAGAAGAAGAAGATTCTTCCAAAAAAGGCAAGGAGGCATATACTCTGGCAGCAATTATCTCTAAATCAGTAGATTTTTCTAAGTTTGTTGCACAAACAGAATCTAACATCTATATTAGGCTCAACAACTTCGAAGCATGCACCTGAATGCTAGTTAAAGGTTTATTTAAATGTATACACATTTTTAGGAGGGAATTACTGTTGATAGGTTCTGCCTCAGATAGGTCGTAGTGTTAAGCACCTCATTTCCTGCGTGGATTTCTACCTCCATACTCGTGGCAGAATTTCCCTGCTTGGGTACAGGTTTAAGGTCGGTGGTTATCTTGTCTTGGGCCATATTAGGCTCACCTCTTTCTTCCCATATTATATGATAGGTTGTTTATAATGTGCTTAATACCAAGAGGTTTCTTAGCGCAGACCTGGGGATCAAACCTGTGGTTCTCCGTGTTGTCTTGCTTCCAAGGGGAGGATGTTGCGCCTGAGCTATACTCCCCATACAGCTTCCTTCACACCCAGTATCGTTAACTCAGTATGGACCAGGCCCAGTGTGTTTTTTTTTTACTAATGGCAGTACATTTTTTACCCACCAAATCTCCATGGGAACGCTAGCAAGCCAATTTAGCTTTACTCCTCAATTGATATCTTTTTTTAACTGGAGGCGTAATCAGTATAAATGTTGTAACTCGAATGTCACAAGTTCTCAATGTCACCACACAAAATTAGAAATTTACAATGCCCTTTTTGTAATATTCCACTTAAACTTGAAATTATACCAGCATTCTCAAACGTGGCACCAATGCCACAGAACATGCCACGCTCCCCATGAACAGCCGAACAGCACTCACAGGTGCACTCGATCGGTGTGTGTGTGCTGAGCGCATGACACGGCTGTATTTGAATGATGTTGGAGGCAGGTAAGCCTGGCCAACAATCTTTACTCTAACTAAGATAAAGAGAAAGTCAATTAAAACTGTACGTTTCAAATTGGAAGTCCAGTGATTGTTTATACAGAGTCTCAAGGGCGGTCTCAGGCTGGTACCTACACACTCCGTTGCACAAACACAGCAATCCCAGACAGAGTCCCTCAGCCAAAAAGCACTCACAGGTGCACATGATCAGTGCTTGCGTGTGTTCCGTGCATGTGCACAGCTGTATTTGAGTGTTGTTGGAGACAGGTAGGCATGGCCAACTATCTTTATTCAGTAAGCTGTCCCAAAGTAACAAAAATAAAGAGAATTAAAAAAAAAAAAACGGTAAGTATTTCAAATAGGAAGTCCATTGATTGTTCATACAGAGTCCAAAGGGCAGTCTCAGGCAATACTTCCACGCTCCATTGCACAAACACAGTGATCCCAGACAGAGTACCTCAGCCAAACAGCACTCACAGGTGCACTCGATCGGTGGGCACGCGGTGCGCGCGAGCCTTGTGCATGTACAATTGTATTTCAATGTTATTGGAGGCAGGTAGGCGTGGGCAACAATCTTTACTGAGTAAACTGCCCCAAAGTAACTCCCAGACAGAGTCCCTCAGACGAACAGCACTCACAGGTGCACTGAATCGGTGCACATGTCAGGAGATGCAGGGAAATTCCCAACGTGACAAAGAGAACAACAGCATTCAAAAGGGGCCCAATTAAACCAATATGCCCTGGGTTGCCTCGTTTGACTCCCCATTCCCTGTGGTGGAAAGTTTGGCTGTACCATACATGACTTGCTAGAGTGATTGTCTGTTACAGCATGCTGGCACACATTGCTTGCATGGCAAGGAGATGTACAGCTGACTATGGTGCTCTGGAGACTCACCTACATGTCAATCACCTGAACATTCCCCACTAAATTGAGCAATGGTGGAATAGACTGAGATAAGTTACATATTATTACATTGAGATGTGTTAGGGAGATTTCTCACACAAGTGCTTAATTCCCTCTACCTTAGAGCCCTCCAGCTGTTTTGCTATATTTTGGGGCTTTGAACTTTTCATTTTCAATGTGTTTTACTTTTGTGCTCATGGACTATGGAGTCTCACCCACCCCATAGGCATCATCTTTTTACTGTGTGTCAACCAGCACCTTCAGTGCAGTGACACTGAGTTGTCTTTTCAGACTTCCCTCTTTAAACGTCATTTTGTGGGACTGACTACTGTCTCCTAGAACCTGTGAAGTTGCCATTGACTTTAGTTGTCTTTTTAAATGTACAGACCCAGTACACCCTATCTTGCCATAGAGTACTGGAGGGGTTAATAGTTATCACCTTTTGTCTGATTCTCATGGAACATTAGTATGTTCCCCTTTCTCTAAGATTTGGCTCGTGGCAGTGGTATGTACCATTTTTATTTTACTGCGAGCTATGAAAATAGCCTCACTACTGTTAGAGGCTATGGTGGTAGCCTCAAACTCTAACCCGCTGGACCCCTTTTATTTTTATTTGGTTCCGGTAGGGTTTATTCGCTATTTCTTTTTGTAAAGGTCTTCCTCGTGTTTTACTCTGCACGCCAAACCAGGTTTGCTTCCTTTGTTCGCCGTCCTTTGGCGGGCTTCTGCACAGAAGCCCTCCTTATGTTCCTGAGTATCTGGGTGGACAGGATGTGAGGGAGGGGTTTGAGGCCCCCTGCACAGGGTCTCCTTGGAGACCCAAGTCACACTCTAGTTTGATTGGCTAGGTGGCTGTCCTGCGAGGACAGCCACCCTGCTGTGTGATTGACAGCCAGGCTATGTGAATGGGGGATTTGGTGCATAAAAAGCCAGTCTCTGGGACTGGAAGGCAGAGTCGCTACTGGATCGAGAGAACTGTAGAGAAGCTGAGGGAAGACGACTGCTGCAACTACTGGACATCCCGGTGAAGACCTGCTGCAGGTCCGAATCACCCAAAACTTCGACGACAGAGAAGATCTGCAAGGAATGTTCTTCCCTTGAACTTGGTGGGACCAACCAACTCGCCAAACGCCGGCCTCCCTCTCCTGGTCGAATTTGCTGTGCATCACTGCAGTGAACCGTATAGCCAGGGGGATCGAGACCTGTTTGGGTTTTAAGGAGCGCACCTTTTATTTGAGGTTTTGCTCTGCTGTTGGCTTCTTCCCTGGGCAGTGCAGGATCCTCCAGATGTCCTCTTTCTCGTCACCATGACAGAAGCTTCAGGAACCGTGAGCCTTCAGGAACTGCCAGGAACAACTGCCTCAGCTACAGCATTCTTCTCCATCTAAGGTACTGCGCACATCAAGTTGTTCATTCCATCCGACCACGGTGAAAGTGCTTGAAATCTTTTGCCTCTCCGAAGTCTTTTCCTTCTCTTCTCTTTTGAATAGCTTTTTCTCCGACCAACTTCGTTTTGAACTCTTGCAAAGACTTAAACGCAAAATACTCTGAACTGTGTGATCCTCTGCAAAGACTCTGAACCAATAACATTTGCCCAGGCCTAGAGACTTGAATCCTAGTTTTAGTAGCCTTTTATAGATTGCCCTGCCTATAATTTGTTGGTGTTGTTGATTTTAAATATACTTGCCTTCTCTCCCTTTTAAATTGCTGGAGTGCCATTTTGTTCACACTTCATTTTGAGCTTAACTTCTCCAGTATTGATTGTGGGTTATTGTAGTATATTAAGACTGTGATTTTCTAATGCTTTATACTAGTGAACTGTTTTATAAGTGATGGTGTAAATAAATGTATATTCTTTTACTCAGAAACCTTAAATCAGTGTTTGTTTGAACCATAGTAATTGTCATTTGTGTAACCTCTTGTAATGCTCACTTTACTCTTGAGATAAGTCTGGCTGCTCAGGCAAAGCTACCCCTTTACTGTGTAGTACAGGCTTGTACCAAAGAGGAATTTGAACTTACACTTGTAGTCTTAATTGTGTGTGGTGTTCCCAAAGAGTACTGCATATGATTCTGCCTAACAAGAGGACATCCACTTCCACCACTCTCCACCAGGGGCACACCTATCTAGCATTCACATCAATATCTTAGTCCCGCGCCCACCCTCTGCATCCTCTTGCTTTCGCTCCTTGTTCCACCCTCCCCTACCCCGCCAGTGGAACTCATTTCCAGCCCCTGAAATGAAAAATGCCATTAACTTATTTCATACTTGCTTTCAGTTCAGTCATCCAACGGCATACCATATATTTCATGGGGGCCTTCAGACATTCCCAGTACTTTCTGCCCACCTTTATTCCCCCTCCCCGACAAATCGCCCACCTTTATTCCCCCTCCCTGACAACTCACTTTCTATATGCTTGCTTAAATCTCCTTGTAAACACACTTTGTTACCCTGTTGTTTGGTTCTCCTTCCCGAGATTGGAATCTCTTTCTTCTTTCATATTCTGCTAAGAGAGTGCAAATTGTTGCCTTTTTGGCGGTTCCCAGGCAATGTAAAGAACATAATACATGTTCTTCCCAGTGGTCAGTATATAACAAGAGGCAGTATTTGGCAGAGGCGTTGCTAGGGGGGGGGCTTCAGGGGCTATTGCCCCAGCTCTTTTGGTTGTAGCCCCAGATAGAATCTCAGGGTCTACAGCCGAAAGGCTAGCTAGCCCCGAATCGTGACAATCCCAACATTAGTGTAGCCCCGGATCTTTTCCAGACCTAGCAACACCCCTGGATTACATATCCATACACTACTGGATTAATAGTGTGTGATTAAACATATTACCTGCACCATTCATTTAATGCCCACCTCTCAAATAATCTGTCGAAAAACAATAGCAAAAATACTTATAGCGATCAATTCGTTCTAATTTGCTAAATAATGAGTGGGGAATTACTGTAATTGAAAGGGCCATTTCGCTTAAAATATTGCTTTACTGATTTTATTAAGGTATCCCAATTTAATTGACAATTAAAGAAACATCATCAGAACTTAACGTGTCTTTCAATTGCTACAACAATAGTGTTTTTTCTGAATTTGATTTAAAAAAAAAAAGCGAATTTCAGTCCTGCCCTGTGACTCTTGGTTAAAGGAAATAGTTCTTGTTCCCTCCTCGGGAGTTTGCAATCTGCTTGTGGGCTTTGCTCAATCTCTTATTTTATGGACCACTCTCCCCCTAAACAATGTTTTACCAATTATGCTGCCTCAATTCTGTTCTTCAAGAAGCTTCTGTATTCCCTCATCCCGATGATTACTTTTCTTATTGCTTCCCTAAGTAGCTTTTCGCGTATGGTCACGTGATCATATAGATGATGATTAGTCTACACACGCAGCTAGTATGGGGAGTGTTGTTGTGCTCTATTTGCCTGTCCTGCTCGCCATGATGAGAGGAAAATAATGTTGGTGTATGATGTGTGAAGGTGAGGCTCTGAGTGTAATTTACGGATGAGCTTGAGGGAGTGAGGTGTCCGGTTGGTGTCCTGTATCTTTGTGAGCGTCAAGGTATCAGAGGTAAATCAGGAAGTTAATATGAATGAAGATGTCTTAATTATACTTGAACATACTACGTCATCTCTAGGTAAACCTCTGTGCTAGACATACCAATTTGCTGATGAGGATAGGATGTGACCCAATGCATACAAAGCACAATGGATTTAAATAAAATGAACATTGAGGTGCAAGGAATTGCCATTTGGCTAGGATGCAAAGCTCTGGCTTTTTTGATTTTTATTAACCAATAGAATGATATGGGTAATTGCATCCGCAAAAGGGTAATCTGACAACCAGATTCCCCTTTTCGATTAATTTCATGCCAAAGTATAGTGCACTTGTGCCCTGCTGCATCAGTAGCCTGATCCGTGGCACCGGCTCTACTCATGGCACCAAGCAGGTTCGAAGGTTGCGAGATCCCCACTTGACAGTCAGAACAACAGCCAATTACCTGCAGCGCAGCGGCAACATTTAAGATATGCTGCCCTTTACCCCAAACTATGATGATCATAAATTACCCATGATGATGGCATGGTAAAATCTAAATACAATCAATGCCTATGTTTAGGCATCGTGCATGGTACTACATATGATCATGACAGCAACATCCCAATTGATATTGCACATTTGTCACCTCTTGTGAGTTAGCCTTGCCGTGGAAGGTGATGTGTATTCAGCCGGGTATAGAGTGCCAAATGGCAGGGAAGGAGCCTGGTGGGCCTGGCCTCCTCTTTTATCTCTTTGTGCGGGCAGTAAACACCCTCTGCCTGAGACAGCCGGACAGCATGCAGCTGACTTGGGCCCGGGCATCTAAGGAGCACTCCCATTCAAAAGGAATAGCCTCACATGAGGGTGCTGCATTTCTAAGCGCCTTTGTTCATAGTGAGAAGGGAAGGGTGAGAGATTATAATAGACAGGAGTGCTCTTGTCCATGGATGGAGACATCCACCATTTTGTTTCTTTCTGCCTCTTTCTCTCTTTCCTTTCCCCTCTACTTCCTGTGGAGCAAAGCACCTTGGGTGTGACATCAAAAGGGCAAACTCCACTCTGTTCAAGGGAAGGCATTGGACCACTAAGGCAACCTAGCTTAAGGCCAATCACCTGGGGACTTGTGCCATTAGAAGAATGGGGTGTTCACCCCTTAAGCAGATTCACACAGATCCTCCTAGACCCTTTAAGGCTGCAGATTCACTTTGAAGATCTCACTGGACTTCCTTTGGGTAAGTGGCACTTTCCAAAGACCTCAGCCTGAGGTGAAGAAGGAATCATCCAAGACAGAAGGAAGTGTGGTTACCTATTCACTTCCAGGGCACATTGGGAGTGACCATTGCAGTGGTTCAGGACTCTACTGTGTTGCACCTGAATCTCCTAAGCTATGAGAGCAGACCCTGAACAGATCCATCCTGCCCGCCAGTCCCCCTGAGTGGGCCTCACAGCAACCGGATGGCCAGTCAAGCTAAGCTCCCTGCTCTACCGCACAAAACCAGTCTCTCAATTTTAACAACACATTGAACAAGAGGGAAGTCGCTGGTGCTGGATGTTACACTCCCCCACCACGTTGAACTTGCTGCACTTTCATCCAGTTCAACACTCCATCATTTCCTAACTAAAGCTCATCACCTGCAGGGCTCCAAGGGACTGTTCAATGCTGTGACCTGAACTGAATCAATAGGGAATAACACATTGATTCTAAACAGGGATTTCAACCACAGTTAGCCCTTGAATCACTGCCTCATCCACCTGCAAATCAGCACACCCAATATTACCAAAGTGATGACCATCACCCGGCGACTCGAACCACTGGAGCATCACTCATCAACCCCTGATGCAGGCTAAAGCCTGGCTCAGCATGGCCAAATGTGAAGCGAGAACTACCCTTCTAAGGCACAGTACACCTGCCTTCACCCCTACCCAGTGCTTGCATTCTCGTTGGGGACCACATGATCCAACATGTATGAATCGAGATTGATCTGCACGCATCTACTTTCGGCAACCTACCAGGCACTAAGTTCAGGTACTGTTGATTCTGAACTGCCTTCTCGGGCTTCTTCTTAAGACTGAACTTCATGCAATTAAATGAGCATTTTAATTGCTGATTTGGGAGCCCGCATGGAGCAGCTGTGACAGGGATTTGGTAATTTACTTACAGCCCCAACGCAATTTTTTGGAACAGACGCGTTGGTGTGTTTGTTTTTCTAACACCAAAGGAAACAAGAATGAGAAACAAACTTTATGGTAATGAAAACCAGAAACTATTTACCAATGGCATGAAGTTCAGAAGTTAAGAGGACGCCTGAGATCATTTTGTGACTGGGAAGGTTTGTGTTGTGTATAAGGTGCACCCACCTGTTCACAAGGGAATCTGTGTGCCATGAATAACACATATAGAACAGCATTTGCTGCACAGAACAGGGAGAGCTACAAAGAGTCCCAAGGGTAGTGTTTTGAGAAGAGGAAGGTCTACTTGTGCCATGTATACATTTCAGTTTCATCATGGGGAGTCACCTGCTATCTGTCCTGATAAACGCCTAGCCAAACTGAGGGGTGTTGAAGATAGAACCTCCTAGATGAGATGCACATCAAGAAGTGCTTATGAAAGTGCTGTTAGCTGATGTGCTGGAGACATGCTGGAGACTCTAGAAACTAGTCTCAATCGAGCCGTGAGACCAATGAACATACTGCCAAGGCAAATCATTGACCCCTCCCCCCACCAGAAAGTGCGCTATATGAAGGCACAGCCACCACATTGGGGCACACGCATCCGGAATTGCTTACAAAAGTGCTGTTCGCTGATGATATGATATGATATGGCATTTATAACACGCCTATACACAAGTGTTTGAAGGCGCTGGATACATGCTGGAGACTCTGGAAACTAGCCCTGAGTCCAAGGAACATACTGCCAAGGTGCCATAGCTCGGACATGTGTTATATACTTGTTGGACACTTGGAGCATTTTACTATTATAACAGAGGCAAATTGTTGCCGCCCCCCATCCAGGTGGTGCCATATATCAAGGCACGTCAACGCGCATCATAGCACACAGAATCCGGAAGTGGTTACAAAAGTGCTCTTTGCTGTTTGCAGTGTGATGGGTGTGAGGTGAAAAGGACATAGTGAGCTGCCATTAGCCAGCAGACCCCGGTGTCACCTATCCGGTCTGTGGAGTTGTGACAAATCAACGTCCGGGGCACCAGTGGCCAGGGATGAATATCAGTTTCTTACCATTCAATCAGCCCGCACCTCTGGTACACCAGAAGGGATCCGAACAGATTGGAACACAAGTAACTTATAAACCTCCTTGTCCAATTTTGGTAACGTGGACAGAACAGCAGGCTTATCTCTGCAAAGTCGTGGATCTTTGGTTAGTTGCAACAGAGCGAAAATACAATTATTACCGAATGATAAAAGGGACTGTCCAATCAACGTTGTATAGAATTTCTACTTTATTATTATTACAGCAGACTACAAAATACCACCCACTCTGTAATGGAACACAGAGGACAGACAGTTTCACAAAGGAAGGGGATGCACTCTGGATACTGATCGAAGTGTAGTCAGTAAAGCAATCAGTTTGAACTGTTCAAAGTAATTTGCTTTCAGCACCAAGGGAGCAAGGGGTCGTAAATGTCAATAGTGGCCTTCAGTGAAGGACCAGGGGGACGTAATCACAATGTACCTGGTATTTGAGATGATCTTGATGCTCAACAGTGTCGAGTTGGTTCCAGGACATTTTGCAGCTCCTGCGACAGAGTTCAAGAAGGGAGACAGCTACGGGTATCAGGTGGCAGGCAGTTTGGCAAGTGAGGCTGCAGGCTGGCCTACATGCTGGCTTTGGTTAAAGATTCATTGTCTCTGTGCTGGTTGGCGGACATGGAACACTGGTCGAGGAGTCTCGGACAGCTTGAGTGACTGCAGCGTGACAAGAATCAGTTCTGCAGCCGGTCGTGGTTCGAGGGATTGACTGCCTGGAAAATGTCCTTAAAAGATGGATGCTGGTTGATGCTTGTGTGGCACTCCTCCTACCTTTCAAGGCGGACGGCCCAAAGCTGTGGAGAGTGTTTGCATTCAACAACCCTGTCCGTTGTTGAGTGACTCTCTGGCACTTTCAACTTAGGAAGCTTGCTGGCAGAACCTAGCAGGGCATGCTGTGTGTTGGCTGGGTAACAGCTTTGGACCTGCTGGATGGGTCCTCTGAGTCTGGTATCTCCCTCTGTTCCCTGTGAGATGTTTAGGGGATGGATCTTGCTTCCCTCTTGGAAATCCTAGCCTTCCTTCACTGGCATAAAATGTAATGTAGACTACACCTTAAGCCTGGGTCCAATGCTGAGTTCTGCTTTCCTGCTTCTGGTGAAGCCTTGGGATGATCTGCTAAGTGAGGGGCTCAGCCCTCTTTTAAAGCTAAATGGGCCCCAGTGATTGGTGCAGGCTAATCCTACCTAAGGAACCAATCCGTGTCCCCACCAACAATGTTCTGTTCTGCTTTAGGTCAGGTCCACAGTTCTTTGCAACAGGAAAGTTAAGAGGTGACAGCATGTACTCCTAAGTCCCACCCATCTTCCTGTCTGTAGTAGATCAAAGTGTCTCTCTAGTTAACTGAGCCCTCTGTGACTCTTGATCAAAGTGCAGGTCTCCCTTGAAGCTTGTGATGAGAGCAAACTTTCTGTCTCCCTTAAAACATATAATTCTCCTTTGTGATGAGAGCAAACTTTCTGTCTCCCTTAAAACACATAATTCTCCCTATTAAAGGGGTCTGCTCTGCAGAGGTTGCTTACGGTAAACAGTAGACCCAGACATGCCATTCAGTGTCCTTCATACACAGGGGTGTGAATTCACTTCAAGTTGACACATTGCATATCAAAGAGGTGTTAGTTTTCCTGCCCATTGTTAAGTTCTATGACCAGGCCTATTTGTAGGCCTGCTTCAATTAACTTGCATCAGTATGCGCTACCACCACACAGAGCATAGATAATAGAACAGGGAGTGGATCCATGCATGCAGCCTTTGACATTTAATTAGGCTGGCCATGGGAGGAGGAAGGTGTTGCCCTTCTCCTCTGGATTTTTTGATGCACCCCTTGATGTCATCTGTCAAATATAAGTGACAAGGAGGACTGCGCCTGTAGTCTGTGTCCCTCAGAGTACACTGGACTATGCGTTTGTTGTGCGGTGAGCATTAGAAAATGTGTGCGGATTAACCCCACATATTTTCAGCGGTTGATCTCCCATCATTCATTTTCATTTTCAAAAAAATCAGGAAAGCCCAAGCGAGCCCACATTCCCCGTGCGGATGGTCGAATTCCTCACAGGAGGGGTGAGGGATAACCAGTGCCCATAAGATGCACAGAATCCAGAATATGGCTTTCATTGTGTATTAGGGCAACGTGTGTACCCTTTGTTGTCGTACGTGATTTTGTGTGCTCCCTCTCCCTCTTACCATTCTAAGGGGAACATGTTAATTCAGAGCATGAACAATTTAAACACTGAATGCAAAGTGACAAACAGTGTTCAAGTTGAGACTGTGACCGTATGTTTGGTCGTGCCGCCGCCAAGCCTAAATATGGTCCCTAGCAAAAGAAAACACTGTAGAGGGGGCACAGCTGTGTGCTTATCGTTGCGCGACCACCGAACTTGTGTTCCCAAATCTATCATCTCTTTTGGGAATGTAACGATGGTAGCAAAAATGACAAATTACTTTCTGAAAGTAGATGGCTCAAATATGATTGAAGAGGAAGCCGCTGTGCAAGAGATAGTTACAGATTTAAATAAATCATTGCAGCGTTTTGGCTCAAAACTGCTTGAGAGAATATTAACCCTTGTGTGCCATGTGGGCACCAATGCTGGTATTGTTTCTGACCAAACTTGTCTAAATGAGGTGCTACACAAAGTAGTGGGACAAACTCCAGTAGTGAAAGTGGTGATTTAAGTGAAGTATTGAGAAACCCACAAAGCAATGATCTGTTAGCTGTAGCTATGATAACTAGTGACATAACCAGTTATTTAACTTTGTAACAGCCTGTGAAGATGTTGAGCACATTAATAAGAGTTTTGTATGAATTATGGGTTACAGCACTATGAGAATGGCAATGTGCTGACAATTGACGATCAAAAGGAGGACAATGCGCAAGGGTCTCGGATTGTTGCAAAATACACCCTGACACATATAAAATGTGGCAATGCCAATGGCATGCGCGATGAGTTGGATGGAGAGGTTGGGGCTGCGGCTGCATCATTGATGACCATAAGGGAACTTTGTTGGCTGTAGTGTGAAAGCAAAAAGAAGATATCGAGGCTGAGTACCCCAAAAGGAAATACACCAAACGTGGGTTCAAAAGATACACAGATCTTTATTCTACAACTGAACAGTTTCAAAGGACAAAGCAACAGATAGCTATCCGGCCCTCAGTACAACACAGCGAATACCAGCCCTGTTCAGTGTGTGCAGTGATTGGGACTGTACATCGGAATAGTCACATCTTTTATACAATCCAAAACATGATGTCCAACCAACTTGTAAGTTAATGAATCTCGGATCTAGGGTTCGTGCCGAGTTCACTTCTAATTTATGCATCTATACATTTACGGATTATTCTTAATACATTCTCCAACAAGTTACAATAACAACAGTGTGTCTTTGGATTTCATATTGAGCCTTCGTACACATTTATACAATATAGTTAAACAAGTGTTCACATTAGATGCTCGAACAGTATTGTGCACAATATGTGTTAATGGATTAACTTTGTTGGTACAGGTAATCCTCTATACACAGGTCAACGAAGGACAAGGTCTCAGAACATGACCCTAACATTTGGCCTGCGGGCAGTTTACACATTAACTTGTACACAGATGTCAAGAGGGCCATGTTACATTGAAACCGACACTGTCCACCATCTTAGAACACAGGGTGACTTTAGAGTAAGAATCTAAAATGGCAGATGAACCTAAAATGGCGGCTAACACAGATCTGAGGTCATGACCTTGCAACGTGGATTTCTTCGCAGAGCGACTGGGCTTAGGCCAATATATACAGTAAAGGAGGCAAGATATGATTTCCCGTTCGACAAAACCTCCTTTTGACCTAATCTGACAACCAGATTCCCCTTTTCCGTTAATTTCATGCCAAACTATAGTGCACTTGTGCCCTGCTGCATCAGTAGCCTGATCCGTGGCACCGGCTCTACTCATGGCACCAAGCAGGTTCGAAGGTTGCGAGATCCCCACTTGACAGTCAGAACAACAGCCAATTACCTGCAGCGCAGCGGCAACATTTAAGATATGCTGCCCTTTACCCCAAACTATGATGATCATAAATTACCCATGATGATGGCATGGTAAAATCTAAATACAATCAATGCCTATGTTTAGGCATCGTGCATGGTACTACATATGATCATGACAGCAACATCCCAATTGATATTGCACATTTGTCACCTCTTGTGAGTTAGCCTTGCCGTGGAAGGTGATGTGTATTCAGCCGGGTATAGAGTGCCAAATGGCAGGGAAGGAGCCTGGTGGGCCTGGCCTCCTCTTTTATCTCTTTGTGCGGGCAGTAAACACCCTCTGCCTGAGACAGCCGGACAGCATGCAGCTGACTTGGGCCCGGGCATCTAAGGAGCACTCCCATTCAAAAGGAATAGCCTCACATGAGGGTGCTGCATTTCTAAGCGCCTTTGTTCATAGTGAGAAGGGAAGGGTGAGAGATTATAATAGACAGGAGTGCTCTTGTCCATGGATGGAGACATCCACCATTTTGTTTCTTTCTGCCTCTTTCTCTCTTTCCTGTCCCCTCTACTTCCTGTGGAGCAAAGCACCTTGGGTGTGACATCAAAAGGGCAAACTCCACTCTGTTCAAGGGAAGGCATTGGACCACTAAGGCAACCTAGCTTAAGGCCAATCACCTGGGGACTTGTGCCATTAGAAGAATGGGGTGTTCACCCCTTAAGCAGATTCACACAGATCCTCCTAGACCCTTTAAGGCTGCAGATTCACTTTGAAGATCTCACTGGACTTCCTTTGGGTAAGTGGCACTTTCCAAAGACCTCAGCCTGAGGTGAAGAAGGAATCATCCAAGACAGAAGGAAGTGTGGTTACCTATTCACTTCCAGGGCACATTGGGAGTGACCATTGCAGTGGTTCAGGACTCTACTGTGTTGCACCTGAATCTCCTAAGCTATGAGAGCAGACCCTGAACAGATCCATCCTGCCCGCCAGTCCCCCTGAGTGGGCCTCACAGCAACCGGATGGCCAGTCAAGCTAAGCTCCCTGCTCTACCGCACAAAACCAGTCTCTCAATTTTAACAACACATTGAACAAGAGGGAAGTCGCTGGTGCTGGATGTTACACTCCCCCACCACGTTGAACTTGCTGCACTTTCATCCAGTTCAACACTCCATCATTTCCTAACTAAAGCTCATCACCTGCAGGGCTCCAAGGGACTGTTCAATGCTGTGACCTGAACTGAATCAATAGGGAATAACACATTGATTCTAAACAGGGATTTCAACCACAGTTAGCCCTTGAATCACTGCCTCATCCACCTGCAAATCAGCACACCCAATATTACCAAAGTGATGACCATCACCCGGCGACTCGAACCACTGGAGCATCACTCATCAACCCCTGATGCAGGCTAAAGCCTGGCTCAGCATGGCCAAATGTGAAGCGAGAACTACCCTTCTAAGGCACAGTACACCTGCCTTCACCCCTACCCAGTGCTTGCATTCTCGTTGGGGACCACATGATCCAACATGTATGAATCGAGATTGATCTGCACGCATCTACTTTCGGCAACCTACCAGGCACTAAGTTCAGGTACTGTTGATTCTGAACTGCCTTCTCGGGCTTCTTCTTAAGACTGAACTTCATGCAATTAAATGAGCATTTTAATTGCTGATTTGGGAGCCCGCATGGAGCAGCTGTGACAGGGATTTGGTAATTTACTTACAGCCCCAACGCAATTTTTTGGAACAGACGCGTTGGTGTGTTTGTTTTTCTAACACCAAAGGAAACAAGAATGAGAAACAAACTTTATGGTAATGAAAACCAGAAACTATTTACCAATGGCATGAAGTTCAGAAGTTAAGAGGACGCCTGAGATCATTTTGTGACTGGGAAGGTTTGTGTTGTGTATAAGGTGCACCCACCTGTTCACAAGGGAATCTGTGTGCCATGAATAACACATATAGAACAGCATTTGCTGCACATAACAGGGAGAGCTACAAAGAGTCCCAAGGGTAGTGTTTTGAGAAGAGGAAGGTCTACTTGTGCCATGTATACATTTCAGTTTCATCATGGGGAGTCACCTGCTATCTGTCCTGATAAACGCCTAGCCAAACTGAGGGGTGTTGAAGATAGAACCTCCTAGATGAGATGCACATCAAGAAGTGCTTATGAAAGTGCTGTTAGCTGATGTGCTGGAGACATGCTGGAGACTCTAGAAACTAGTCTCAATCGAGCCGTGAGACCAATGAACATACTGCCAAGGCAAATCATTGACCCCTCCCCCCACCAGAAAGTGCGCTATATGAAGGCACAGCCACCACATTGGGGCACACGCATCCGGAATTGCTTACAAAAGTGCTGTTCGCTGATGATATGATATGATATGGCATTTATAACACGCCTATACACAAGTGTTTGAAGGCGCTGGATACATGCTGGAGACTCTGGAAACTAGCCCTGAGTCCAAGGAACATACTGCCAAGGTGCCATAGCTCGGACATGTGTTATATACTTGTTGGACACTTGGAGCATTTTACTATTATAACAGAGGCAAATTGTTGCCGCCCCCCATCCAGGTGGTGCCATATATCAAGGCACGTCAACGCGCATCATAGCACACAGAATCCGGAAGTGGTTACAAAAGTGCTCTTTGCTGTTTGCAGTGTGATGGGTGTGAGGTGAAAAGGACATAGTGAGCTGCCATTAGCCAGCAGACCCCGGTGTCACCTATCCGGTCTGTGGAGTTGTGACAAATCAACGTCCGGGGCACCAGTGGCCAGGGATGAATATCAGTTTCTTACCATTCAATCAGCCCGCACCTCTGGTACACCAGAAGGGATCCGAACAGATTGGAACACAAGTAACTTATAAACCTCCTTGTCCAATTTTGGTAACGTGGACAGAACAGCAGGCTTATCTCTGCAAAGTCGTGGATCTTTGGTTAGTTGCAACAGAGCGAAAATACAATTATTACCGAATGATAAAAGGGACTGTCCAATCAACGTTGTATAGAATTTCTACTTTATTATTATTACAGCAGACTACAAAATACCACCCACTCTGTAATGGAACACAGAGGACAGACAGTTTCACAAAGGAAGGGGATGCACTCTGGATACTGATCGAAGTGTAGTCAGTAAAGCAATCAGTTTGAACTGTTCAAAGTAATTTGCTTTCAGCACCAAGGGAGCAAGGGGTCGTAAATGTCAATAGTGGCCTTCAGTGAAGGACCAGGGGGACGTAATCACAATGTACCTGGTATTTGAGATGATCTTGATGCTCAACAGTGTCGAGTTGGTTCCAGGACATTTTGCAGCTCCTGCGACAGAGTTCAAGAAGGGAGACAGCTACGGGTATCAGGTGGCAGGCAGTTTGGCAAGTGAGGCTGCAGGCTGGCCTACATGCTGGCTTTGGTTAAAGATTCATTGTCTCTGTGCTGGTTGGCGGACATGGAACACTGGTCGAGGAGTCTCGGACAGCTTGAGTGACTGCAGCGTGACAAGAATCAGTTCTGCAGCCGGTCGTGGTTCGAGGGATTGACTGCCTGGAAAATGTCCTTAAAAGATGGATGCTGGTTGATGCTTGTGTGGCACTCCTCCTACCTTTCAAGGCGGACGGCCCAAAGCTGTGGAGAGTGTTTGCATTCAACAACCCTGTCCGTTGTTGAGTGACTCTCTGGCACTTTCAACTTAGGAAGCTTGCTGGCAGAACCTAGCAGGGCATGCTGTGTGTTGGCTGGGTAACAGCTTTGGACCTGCTGGATGGGTCCTCTGAGTCTGGTATCTCCCTCTGTTCCCTGTGAGATGTTTAGGGGATGGATCTTGCTTCCCTCTTGGAAATCCTAGCCTTCCTTCACTGGCATAAAATGTAATGTAGACTACACCTTAAGCCTGGGTCCAATGCTGAGTTCTGCTTTCCTGCTTCTGGTGAAGCCTTGGGATGATCTGCTAAGTGAGGGGCTCAGCCCTCTTTTAAAGCTAAATGGGCCCCAGTGATTGGTGCAGGCTAATCCTACCTAAGGAACCAATCCGTGTCCCCACCAACAATGTTCTGTTCTGCTTTAGGTCAGGTCCACAGTTCTTTGCAACAGGAAAGTTAAGAGGTGACAGCATGTACTCCTAAGTCCCACCCATCTTCCTGTCTGTAGTAGATCAAAGTGTCTCTCTAGTTAACTGAGCCCTCTGTGACTCTTGATCAAAGTGCAGGTCTCCCTTGAAGCTTGTGATGAGAGCAAACTTTCTGTCTCCCTTAAAACATATAATTCTCCTTTGTGATGAGAGCAAACTTTCTGTCTCCCTTAAAACACATAATTCTCCCTATTAAAGGGGTCTGCTCTGCAGAGGTTGCTTACGGTAAACAGTAGACCCAGACATGCCATTCAGTGTCCTTCATACACAGGGGTGTGAATTCACTTCAAGTTGACACATTGCATATCAAAGAGGTGTTAGTTTTCCTGCCCATTGTTAAGTTCTATGACCAGGCCTATTTGTAGGCCTGCTTCAATTAACTTGCATCAGTATGCGCTACCACCACACAGAGCATAGATAATAGAACAGGGAGTGGATCCATGCATGCAGCCTTTGACATTTAATTAGGCTGGCCATGGGAGGAGGAAGGTGTTGCCCTTCTCCTCTGGATTTTTTGATGCACCCCTTGATGTCATCTGTCAAATATAAGTGACAAGGAGGACTGCGCCTGTAGTCTGTGTCCCTCAGAGTACACTGGACTATGCGTTTGTTGTGCGGTGAGCATTAGAAAATGTGTGCGGATTAACCCCACATATTTTCAGCGGTTGATCTCCCATCATTCATTTTCATTTTCAAAAAAATCAGGAAAGCCCAAGCGAGCCCACATTCCCCGTGCGGATGGTCGAATTCCTCACAGGAGGGGTGAGGGATAACCAGTGCCCATAAGATGCACAGAATCCAGAATATGGCTTTCATTGTGTATTAGGGCAACGTGTGTACCCTTTGTTGTCGTACGTGATTTTGTGTGCTCCCTCTCCCTCTTACCATTCTAAGGGGAACATGTTAATTCAGAGCATGAACAATTTAAACACTGAATGCAAAGTGACAAACAGTGTTCAAGTTGAGACTGTGACCGTATGTTTGGTCGTGCCGCCGCCAAGCCTAAATATGGTCCCTAGCAAAAGAAAACACTGTAGAGGGGGCACAGCTGTGTGCTTATCGTTGCGCGACCACCGAACTTGTGTTCCCAAATCTATCATCTCTTTTGGGAATGTAACGATGGTAGCAAAAATGACAAATTACTTTCTGAAAGTAGATGGCTCAAATATGATTGAAGAGGAAGCCGCTGTGCAAGAGATAGTTACAGATTTAAATAAATCATTGCAGCGTTTTGGCTCAAAACTGCTTGAGAGAATATTAACCCTTGTGTGCCATGTGGGCACCAATGCTGGTATTGTTTCTGACCAAACTTGTCTAAATGAGGTGCTACACAAAGTAGTGGGACAAACTCCAGTAGTGAAAGTGGTGATTTAAGTGAAGTATTGAGAAACCCACAAAGCAATGATCTGTTAGCTGTAGCTATGATAACTAGTGACATAACCAGTTATTTAACTTTGTAACAGCCTGTGAAGATGTTGAGCACATTAATAAGAGTTTTGTATGAATTATGGGTTACAGCACTATGAGAATGGCAATGTGCTGACAATTGACGATCAAAAGGAGGACAATGCGCAAGGGTCTCGGATTGTTGCAAAATACACCCTGACACATATAAAATGTGGAAATGCCAATGGCATGCGCGGTGAGTTGGATGGAGAGGTTGGGGCTGCGGCTGCATCATTGATGACCATAAGGGAACTTTGTTGGCTGTAGTGTGAAAGCAAAAAGAAGATATCGAGGCTGAGTACCCCAAAAGGAAATACACCAAACGTGGGTTCAAAAGATACACAGATCTTTATTCTACAACTGAACAGTTTCAAAGGACAAAGCAACAGATAGCTATCCGGCCCTCAGTACAACACAGCGAATACCAGCCCTGTTCAGTGTGTGCAGTGATTGGGACTGTACATCGGAATAGTCACATCTTTTATACAATCCAAAACATGATGTCCAACCAACTTGTAAGTTAATGAATCTCGGATCTAGGGTTCGTGCCGAGTTCACTTCTAATTTATGCATCTATACATTTACGGATTATTCTTAATACATTCTCCAACAAGTTACAATAACAACAGTGTGTCTTTGGATTTCATATTGAGCCTTCGTACACATTTATACAATATAGTTAAACAAGTGTTCACATTAGATGCTCGAACAGTATTGTGCACAATATGTGTTAATGGATTAACTTTGTTGGTACAGGTAATCCTCTATACACAGGTCAACGAAGGACAAGGTCTCAGAACATGACCCTAACATTTGGCCTGCGGGCAGTTTACACATTAACTTGTACACAGATGTCAAGAGGGCCATGTTACATTGAAACCGACACTGTCCACCATCTTAGAACACAGGGTGACTTTAGAGTAAGAATCTAAAATGGCAGATGAACCTAAAATGGCGGCTAACACAGATCTGAGGTCATGACCTTGCAACGTGGATTTCTTCGCAGAGCGACTGGGCTTAGGCCAATATATACAGTAAAGGAGGCATGATATGATTTCCCGTTCGACAAAACCTCCTTTTGACCTAAGCCAATCGCTAAACTACTTCTAATCACTTTACGAATAACTCCACGTCCCAACGTCCATACACCCTGAATCACCATCGGAGATATCAATTGCCATTAGATTGGTTACCAGAATTTCTTTTAACACATATTCATTGGAGTTCTTGTCTGGGGCATATACCTTGCATCCTAATGTACCCATCGCCTGTGCACAACATCCTCCTAATATCAAACATATACCAGGAAGGCATTGTATACAGCAACAAAGGAACAACAGAATTCCCAAGATGATCAGCAAGATCGAAAGTAGCTTCCAACCCCAAGATCGCAATAAGTCCCAGAACCAAGTGCTAAGATCCCAGTTTCCCTCTGGAACATGCACTTCTGAACTTAGGACATGCAGATTCTGTATTGCCTTGAAGATAGTTGGGGAGGAATCTGGCACGAAAACACATCAATCGGACCCCACTAATTTACATACCCCTCCACGTTCAGCCAGGATGACATCTAATGCCATCCGGTTTTGAAGTGCTACTAACCTTATTGCTTTCTGTTCTAGAGTCATATTATAGAGTATGTCATCGGTCCGGTTGATGGTTCTCTCCAGCACTCTCACTAGTCTCCTGATCTCTTCAGAGTTCATTATTTGTCTCCAAAATGGCCAAAGGACTTAGCTACATCGCCCAGAATTTGCGCTGAAGTGTCAACATCGTCGTCAAGCCGTGGACGAGCCTTTGAAACCTCTACAGTACTGGCTATGAATACCCCGGGTAACAGGATCCCTAAATAACAAGTTCCCTGCCAATCCCTGGGTAACCATGGAAATGCTACATTACCACAAACAAAGTAGACAGGTTCACCTAAATACAAAGGTCTGTTCTCCCCAGTCAATTTGGCAACGTTGGCACAACCTTTAAAATCACCCATTGACTGAGTACCATTCCTCTGTATGCAGAAAGTAACTGAATTGGGGCTATGATTGACAGTGTAGGAAGGAGGCATGGCATCCTTATTGCCTATAGGAGCCATTTTAAAAGAAATCAAAGATTGAAATGGACGAGACAGTCTATTGGAAGGCCTAATAGAAGCAACATTGGGCTTACTCCTATTTGCAAAGAGCGAGCACCCCAAGGGAGTCAGAACACATTTTTCAAACAGATTCAAATTAGTCCCATCAAAGTTCCCTGACATGCTATCGTTCCAGCAACCAAAGAATAGTGCTCTAAGGGAAGCATAGCATGCATTTGTCAAAGGTAGAGGATGAATATACCAACCTTGCCCCTTTTCCCCGTGTTGCGGTAAATGTGAACCGACCCAACAGTTGGACTTATTACAGATGGCATGTGTAGCATTCATAATGAGTAATAGCGTATTGTTATGATATCTCTGTCTATGCTGAGAGTCCCTAGGAGATAGAGTGTGCAGATGCACGAAAGGAGTAGAAACAGTAAGTACATTTTCAGTCGGCAACAAATTCTCAAGCGGATGTACTTCTTCTAGGTACCAGAAGCCTAAAACAATGACTATTATAAAACCAATTAACATTATCACAAAGCAGCAGTACGTTTTCGGGGCCCACATAGTAAATGGTTGTTCCAATAGCTGGTCACACAGTCTTTTCCCTTTTCCATACGAGCGGAAGCAGTTGCAGGCATTGTAGTCTTCAAACGAAAAAACACCAATGTTTTTAGCTGGCGACATCCAGGCTGAGCGTCTTCTTAGTCCTTCGACAAACCCTAGCCAACAGAATCCCCTTTTCAAACAATTAATCGTGCCAGAGAGAAAGCCCTTGATGACATTCTTCTTCTCCGAGCGCACAGCCGAACTGTGCCGTAAGTCTATTTCCTTGGACGCAGATCGTACCTTGCGATCCCTGGTACTGATTGATCCGTGAACAACTTGTCGTCACTTCCCACTGGAAGCGGCGAATGAACGGAAGTAAGGTTAGAGGCACAATTGGGGGTCGCCTCTGGAAACAGAATGGTTGGAGAGTGTGGGGGTGGAATGGCTGTTTCCCCAGACCTCACAGGATCAGGGAGAATCCCTGACACAATTTCGATGCCAGTTACTGCTTTGGGATCGTTGGTTGCAGTACTGATTGGCCATTTGATGATGTTGACTTATAAACAACGTCAGCACGCTACATTTTGAGAATAAAATACACTATTGAAGAATTAAATATTTGTTCAACTTGGATTAATGGAAAATTGAAATATTTGATAAATCCCGTTGGGACTAAAGGGTGTGCGGCCCACACCGCAGACAAGATTGTCGAGGTCATTTTTCAATCAGCTTGGATATCCCTTACGGAATCAATACCGTCATCCATAGTACAGGCATTTGTGGCTTCCCTTGAAGTATACATGTCTGAAGAGAGATCAGTGGCAGTCTGTTTAGCTATCTGATCAGCAAAAGTGTTCCCTTTTCCTACATCATTTACAATCTTCTGATGAGCTGCACATTTTACGATAGCTAGCTGAGTAGTGAGTGCAAGCGCTAAGAGTAGCCGTACTATCAAGGAGCCATGCTGGATCTTTGTACAATGTGAAGTTAAGAACCCTCTTTCCGACCAAAGTCTCCCAAGGTTGTGAAGCACCCCAAAGGCATACTGACTGTCAGTGTATATATTCACGGAAAGCCCTTCGAAAAGTTTGCAAGCTCGGGTCAATGCTATAATCTCTGCGGCCTGCGCAGAGTTATGCGTGATTCTCTTGGTTTCCATGACGGTGCTCAATGTAGTGATTGCATAAGCAGCTGTGGATGTACCATCTGGAAGTTTGAAGCAGGAGCCATCGCAAAACAGCTCCCCTTGTGGACTCTTCAAAGGAGTATCATTTAGATCAATTCTACCCTTTGTCTCTTGTTCGGTAGTGTAAAGGCAGTCATGTGTCTCTTTGGCGCTGCAAGCAGAACCTTGCGGGAAAGGTAAGAGTTCAGCCGGATTAAGAACACAACTTAATTTGTATGTGTGGTGCAAACAAGATCAATTCATATCTCGTCAACCGTGCGGAAGTGAGGTGTTGCCTTTGAGTTATGTTCAGTAGAACATCTACAGAGTGAGGTACCATCAGGGTTAAAGCATAGCCTAGGACCATTTCCTCACTCTGTTTTACAGCAGCAGCAGCGACAGCTCGCAAACATCTTGGCAAAGCGTATGCTACAGGATCAAGGACGGAAGAAAAGTAACCGCATGGCCTATTCTTCCCTCCATGTTCCTGCGTTAATACAGCCAAAGCACATCCATCACATTCATGCACAAAAAACACCAAGGCCTTTTCATAATTTGGTGTGCCCAAAACCAGTGCTGAGCACAATGCAGTCTTGAGCAAATCAAATACACACTGGTGCTCCATGTTCCACGGCAATGGCGAAGAAATGCCCTTCTTCGTCAGAGCCAACATCGGCTTAATCGTTAACGAAAAGTTGGGGATCCACTGCCTACAGTAAGAAGCCATTCCTATCAAGGTTCTAACTTCTTTCTGTGTATTTGGAACAGACATGCCAGAAAAGAGTTTCATCCGTTCAGGCGTCAACCTTCTTCCCTCCTTTGACAGGAGACCAATATTGAACATTTTTAAGCAAAGCTTTATGTCCATGTTTCGCCAGGTGAATAAGTAACAACACAGTGCCCTCCTTACAAGCGCTTTCTGAATCAGCAGCTAAAAGCAAGTCATCAACATATTGAAGCAGTGTACAAGTAGAGGGCAACTCAAGGGTATCAAGCTGCTCTTTCAAAGCCCTACTATAGATGCTCGGACTTTCCGTGTAACCTTGTGGTGCACAGGTAAATGTGAAGGAGCGTCCCCCCAAGGTGAGCGCGAACAAGTACCTACTGTCCTTGTGTATAGGTATACTAAAGAAAGCATTCTTTAGATCCACAACACTAAAGTGAGCAGTTGATGCCGGAATCATAGTCAATATCGTTGTCACACCAGGCACAATTGGAAATTGTGGAGCGAAGATCTTATTGATGGTACGCAAATCAATTATAAAAAGAAAAGGAATTGCATTATCGCCTTTTTTGTACACAGGCAAATTCGGACTATTGCACAAACTACCTGCAATTTCCTCAATCACCCCTCGATGCACAAAATCGGAGACAATGCATTTCAAAGGTTGCTCACCATCGATCTAAATCTTATACTGTGGAATACGTGGCAGCTTCACTCCATGTTTCAAAATGATTTTAACAGGCTCAATTTGCAAACACCGACATCATTGTCGTCAACTGCCCACAAACACTCCGGAACATCACTAAATTCCGGCGGCAAAGATCTAGTCAAGAATTAAGAGACAGAAAGTTGCTGTGGTGAAATCGCAAAATGCACTCCATCAGAGGAACAATGAATTACCACTTTTAATTCCTTCAACAGATTCAACCCCAGCAAATTCTCCCACAATTCGAAGTCAAAAGGAATGGACAATGGTCTGTAAAGGGACCCAAAGAAATAGGTACCGGCGAAGAAACTGGACAGGCAACTGGTGTGCCAGAAAACCCTACAGAAACATCAGTTTGCCCTAACAGTGGAATGTTTGGAACCCAAGAATGATCAATGGAACACTTCTGTGCCCCTGTATCTATCAAGAATAGATGTTTCCTATTTCCCACTATCATTTCAACGTAGGGACCTTTCTGATTAACGGGAATAGGCGTTGGTTCCAAACCCTGCTTCGGGCAATCGTAACGAAACAGAATGTCGTTAAAAGGAAGTTCTTCAGACGGGTAAGCGGCAGAAGGATGGTTAAAAATGTTTCTAGTATCGACACTTCGTGCCTGATCATCCTGTGAAAAAGGTTGCTGTGAATCTTGTGCAAACTGACCTCTACCTGGGCCTGGGTCGTCTACCCATATTCCCAAAAGTGTTATTTGACCTCTGTCGGAGGCTCGGGCATTGTGCACGCCAATGACCCTCTTGCCTACAAAAGGCAAACTGGTTAATGTTTACAGGACCCAAGGGCACATTTCTTTGTAGAACATGCTGACCTCTAAACTGTGAATTACCCCCCCTAGGGCCTCTAACAATTTGCTGTAACAATACTTTTGTCTTCAAATCACCTTTTCTCTTTTCGACTCTTTCCTTTTTTTATTATTGACACGATTCTCATAGTACTGAGCCATGTGCAGTACTTCTGATTGAGACTTCGCTTGCCAAGCGCTCTCGGAAGACATGATTTGACTGGATGTCAGGCAGCAATCCATGCACAAATTTGTCTACAAATAATATTTTCCCAGACTCTGTGCCCAAATCTTGTCCACTGAAATCCAAGAATACCTTTTCGAACCGATTAAAGAACTCAGTAGCACCCTCAGACTTCCCTTGGACACAGGCAGTAAGCTTGTCCCAAATAATTCTCTTTTCGGGAATTATAGTTTTCAATTTCACAATTATTCTGTCAGGCAAAGTTAATATCACCCGAGGTGGTCTTTCGCCAGCTGGCCTTTCTCCATCGAGTCTAATTATGTTAGCCCATGTATCTCCTAACCCTGCTACATCGTCTATAGTTCTAACCTGTTTCCACAAATCTACGGGCAGGAGTACGGGAAATAACAGATCAATATCACTTAAAGTGAATACTGAGGATTGCAAAACAGACTCGATTTCTTTATAGAATCCTGTCAGATTTTTCCTAATGTCGGGAATAGATTGCCTAATGGTGTTCACTTCCTGTCTCGAGAACGGGATGTGAACAAACTGAGACACATAATGTGCAGGTATTTCACAGGCTTGTGCACCCGTTCCGACATCTGCTGGAACCTCGACTTTTGGGACAAGTGTCGGAGGAACCTCTCTCATAGGCAACTGAGAAGTAGGCAACTCCAAACGCTTACTAAGCAACAGAGCCAAATCGAGCGCAAAAGCAGCTGAAGAAGTGTCAAATGAACAAGCTCTCTTGTAAATTTCCAATAACTCTGCAGGACAACAACAAATCTTTCTTTTTACACACTCATCCTGGAGGTATGCTACCATTACTTGTATCAGTTTCCTCTGCATTTCTGGCGTATAATGAGTATATGTGTCATATACTTCAACAGGCGTTATCGATGTGTCTGAGATCCATCTAATCGCGTCTTTCGTGCAAATTCGCATTTCCTCAGATATCGATTTATGACAAAGAAGGAACCGTTTCTGCACATACATAATGTCCAAACTATCTCCATCTTCACCCTCCTTATGTAACCTTTCCAACTCCTTTCTATACTCAAGTACCCTCTCAACATGCTCTTGTACCTTCTCCGCAGTGTCTCTAGAGAACGCTTAGGTGTTCAGATCCCTCAACCCTTGTGGGAGATCTGTATCGTTTAATCTGTCCCACATTACACACAACTGAATCCCTAATCCCTCAATAAAAACATTTTTCTCGGGAAAATTGTCCATATTAGAAATTATGGCAAAAAAATTAGCTTGATCACCCTTCTCCATACAAAGCTTAGCCCACGCAATCAATTCACGTTTCTCTCTGGAGGTACAGTATTGCGAGTGACAACCCTCGATCCCGCTCCCTGATCTACTACAAGCGGTGCAGGACCACTTAGAAGAATAGGCAAATTCAACGGAGGAGTTATCACTGGCGCAACGGGCAAAAGTGGAGGAGCAGGTGGAGGAGCAGCAACAAAATGAGGACCAATGACTGGAGGAAGAGGAAGAGCAGGAGGAACGATAGGAACAGCAGGAGGAGCAGGAGGAGGAATAACAGCAGGAAGAGGCAAACCAGCAGGAAGAGGAACATTCAGAGGTGGCGCAGTGACACCAGGCCTTAGTTCATTTAACAATTTATCGATAAGTTCATCGGAAACATGAAAGTCTTTAGAAGGATAGATTTTCTGGATAACAAGTGAGAAAGCCCTATCCATATTCCTAGCTGTCTCAGACTGTTTATCTTGGTCATATAAAAATGCTTTTTCGGCATTCGTCTTATGACGGCGCGCATGTTTTTCTCTACTCTTAAGCTGCTGTAAAGCTTCTTTCTTCCAATTATGTAACACGTCAAATGCTGCAGGTATAGCCTTTTTCTTTAATAATATTGATTCTAAATACTCAATACGAGGGATTTCAAAACTACCATTGATTGGCCACTGAAGTTCGGAAGCATGTATAGTTTGTCTGTGCCAAATATCATTAAACACTATACTACCAATGCCATGATTACAGTACATAGTACAAGCCGGTGACCCTTCCTGTGGCATCGGACGACTAAATTCCTAAGATTGTCTGTCACTGCGGAATAACGCCCTGAAGGAGGCAGACAATTTCCCAGGCATATCAGAATACTGGTGTTACCTGGTCAATAATTGTACTTGCAAAAACAATGGCCCAAAACAAATTATCAGGATACTTAAGAATCAGGTCACGACTCACCTGATCAAGCCTAAGGAGGTCCAAGCGTATTTCAAAGTTTTCTAACAAATGTTACCCCGTGTTTGGTAATTTCGGCAAATCTGCCCGCCTCGATAAATGGACCCTCGTCAAGATGCCGACTCGTCCAGGGATCGGGCCGTGCAGCGCTGCTGAGGTGTCGCGTCTCATTCAGGAAAGGGCCCCTGTTACACCGTCCAATCTCAGTCCGATAGCCACGTCAACCTTCAACGAGCTGGCATCAATCTTGAGAGTCCCTATTCGGGCGCCATTTTTTAAGCAAAAAGAAGATATCGAGGCTGAGCACCCCAAAAGAAAATACACCAAACGCGGGTTCAAAAGATACACAGATCTTTATTCTACAACTGAACAGTTTCAAAGGACAAAGCAACAGATAGCTATCAGGCCCTCAGTACAACACAGCAAATACCACCCCTGTTCAGTGTGTGCAGTGAGTGGGACTGTACATCAGAATAGTCGCAGCTTTTATACAATCCAAAACAGTGATGTCCAACCCACTTGTACGTTAATGAATCTCGGATCTAGGGTTCGTGCCGAGTTCACTTCTAATTTATGCATCTGTACATTTACGGATTATCTTTAATACATTCACCAAGAAGTTACAATAACAACAGTGTGTCTTTGGATTTCATATTGAGCCTTCGTACACATTTATACAATATAGTTAAACAAGTGTTCACATTGGATGCTCGAACAGTATTGTGCACAATATATGTTCATGGATTAACTTCGTTGGTACAGGTAATCCTCTATACACAGGTCAACGAAGGACAAGGGCCATGATTACAAGTCAGGCGTTAAGGGTTTAACGGCGTCGTTGGCGCCATTAACCCTTAACGCCTGATTCACACTTTAACGCCTGCTTTTTGCAGGTGTTAAAGTCCAAGGCGCTAAGCGACCTTGGTGCTAATTACGGCACTGTAATTTACGGTGCCGTAATTAGCGCCTTCCCCATCCCCATTATGCCCTATGGGGCAAAAATGGGAATGGGGAAGGGCAAATGGTGAATGGGGAATTACCACCCCACTCACCTTGGAATGGGGCGGTAATTCCGCCATCCACCTCCACCATGGCGGAATCCGGCATGGACCATGGTGCTAATAAGCACCATGGTCCACCGCCTGACTTGTAATGAGGGCCACGGTCTCATTACATGACCCTAACATTTGGCCTGCGGGCAGTTTACACATTAACTTGTACACAGAGGTCAAGAGGTCCATGTTACATTCAAAACAACACTATCCACCATCTTAGAACACAGGGTGACTTTAGAGTGAGAATCTAAAATGGCGGATGAACCAAAAATGGCGGCTAACACAGATCTAAGGTCATGACCTTGCAACGCGGATTTCTTCACAGAGCGACTGGGCTTAGGCCAATATATACATATACAGTAAAGGAGGCATGATATGCTTTCCCGTTCAACAGTAGTTGTGCCAACTATTGACATGGGGACATTTGATGGAGAGTGACTGCTGGCCCCAGACATCCAAGAACACAGTGAACATGATAACACGTTGATATCATGACAGCCATGTTTATTGTCTTTGAAAATGATCTCTCCCCGTTAGTAGAAAGGTGTCAGCGAATTGAGAACAAGCTTGATGTACACTCACTATTGCTACACAAAAGTATTAAGAAAGTGAGGAAAATATTAAGAGAAAAAGGAACACTTACAGATCGAGAAAAGATATTTAGTGCTTTGAATGTGGTTGAACAATTTAGACAGACAGAGTTGGCTAAATGGACTGGTTCCATGTGTTAAAATCGCGGCAGAAATGGCTGTGGACACAAAATATCACAGCAAAAAGGCTGTGGTGTTGCCGCTGCAATCCATGTAAAGGATGCGGGGGACACCCCCACATCCTCTGGACCCATTATACCATTTAAGGAGTGCGGGGGACACTCCCGCAACCCCTGCTCCTCTTAAATGGTGTAATGGGTACACCTTTAACGGGTCAAACCACGTGATTTTTTGCACGGGCAAAATTTTTGCCGCAATTGTATCTCTGCATACCAATGGATTGGTACATTTGTGATAGGGGTGGGAGATGAGCTGGCCACACCCAGAATTCAGGTAGGATTAGTTATGGAGGGTGTGCATATAGACAAAGAGACTGAGTTGGTTTAGAAAAGGGACACTGTGTGCGGATGGGGTCAAAAAAGAAAACGATGAAGAAGAAAAAAAAAAATAAGAAATTTGCACAGTCAATCATGTATGCAAATGAGACACAATCCAAAAACATGATGTATTATGCATTATATATGAGAATATCTCTGAATTTACTAAAATAGACACACATTAAGAGAAACAATGTTAATACCCAAACAGTACCAGGAGATGATATGATGTTACTTAGGGGTGACTTGTGTACAGACAGAAAATGTGGATGCAAAACTAGATAAATGTTGATATGCGCAACGCAATGAGGCTCGTAATCCCTTCAAAATTGTGCAAAATGACTATCTGCTAACAAAGCGTGTGGAAAAATGGATGTGATAAAAGCACTACAACTAAGACCAATTGCAGAACATGATTGACACCCTCCACTATATAGAGCAACTGTCTTAGCAATATTACATAGAGTTTTCTCTCTTCGGGTCATCAAAACAAATGATACTCAGATAGTAGATCAATCTTTATATATAAAGCTGAATGGATGTATGTGTGAGTATATATGTGTGTCCGGCTATACAAATCCACACCGTCGAACTTCAACCAAATTTTGTATGGATTCCTGTTTTGTGTGGGGCAAGATTGTAGTCTATGGTTGGATGCAAACATCTTATATGCAAAAAACATATTTGTATGTGTGCATGTATGTGTGTTTGCATGTATATACAAATCCAGAATATTAAACCCGCTGTTACCAAATTTTGCATGAATTTTTCATTTGTATGGGAAAGGTTTGTAGTGTGTGTTTGGATGCAAAATATGTACTCCGTACATACCCTCATTTACTGATGCTCACCCCAATTCACTACAGTGGGTACTTGAAAGAGGCAACATTTTGAAAAGTGTTTGAAGCAAAATGTTAGATATGTTGGTTATTCCTTTAAAATGTATTACTACTGTATACAGTTTGAAAGTGTTTATTAAAGGATTTTTTAAAGGGAATACAAATAAATTGAAATGTGTTTTATCATACCACTCCAGTTTACTTAAGTTCATTAACAAGAAGAGAACACAATCAATCAATCTTTTTTGGACATTTTCAAAAACGTGCTGAAGCCATTAAGTGACTGATACATGCCGCACAAAAAAGAACATCAGTTGGAAAAGTTCCATCTGAGGCAAAGTAAAAATCAATATTAAGAGCCTCTGAAACACAACAACAAACAACAGAGGACAAGAGCCACAACAACTTGCCAACCAGAGGACAAGAGCCACTTTCTCCAGGGCAAATGAAATTCCAGAGCAAACTGAAGACTTGCTGACATGAGGGCAAGAGCAACATCCTCCAGGGCACATGAGATACCAGAGCAAACTGAAGCAAAACCTGCTGACAAGAGGACAAGAGCAACATCCTCCAGGGCACATGAGCCACTGCTCGATCAGGGCACGGACAACACTGGGTACCCCAGCTAGTTAGAACATAAAAATAAGAGTACTGCAAACATTTGGTTTAAATCAGACACAATATTAGAGTATATTCTCAGTTATGAAGATGAGATTTTTAGATATGGGTACATGTGTGAGAGCACAACAGTACAAGACAGAATCTTTGATAGTGCAGATGGAAACAAGCAGCATCTGAGGCCAGAAAAAAAATGGACCGTCAATCCAGGTGTGAAATCTCTAGAGGAAAATGGCTGTTAAGACTTAAGTGAGAGGATGAGCCAAGCTGATGATGATTGTGGAAATTAAGGGTATTGGCAAAGGTTACCAAAGTTATTTAAAGCACACTTTTCTAATATATATTTGTGACAACAAACTGCTGTGTTCATGGAACAATAGAAAATGTGCACATTTGTCGGCTGATGATGGTTTGCTTTCAAATATACATTTTCTCAGTTTGGTCACGCTGCAGGAAACGTGGATGACTGAATTGTGTGAGATCGATTGAAGAAGTACGTACCAGGTGTTGGCTGTGAAAGGGCCAATTGAGAGACCCAAGGGTGGACTGTTAGTATCAGTTTGTCATTCATGGGAAATTATTGAGTCCAGTGGGCCATTCCCCGTGGTCCAACTGGTAAAGATCAGTGTGATACTTTGAGCAAATGTGAGATGCTCATTACAAATGTATATGACCCTGCTAATGCCATAGCAAACAAGAACAAAATAGTGGTAGTGAAAGGAATCTTAGATACCCTAGATCATTGCCTACCCATATGGGTGATTGAGGACCTCAATGCTAAGATAGAAACAACATCAGAGCGTTCCCTGATCCACGGGGGTCTGCCTCCTATGATGCATCATCTGCTAGAACACAGGGCAAAGCCTGGCGATAGATGTTAGATACACATAAACTCATAATACTAAATGGACATTGCGCTGGTGATGCCCATACATCATATACCCGGGTAGGCAGCAACAGTACTACCACGCTGGATTATGTCTTTGTCAATCATATGGCACTGGGGTATGTGGGGAACATGGCCATTCTAATGAGAGAGGAAAGTGACCACATGCCAATATGTGTAATACTAACTAGTAGATCTGTTGAACCACATGACCTGAATGGTGGTATCTACTTAAACCATGGTGCCAATAGAGTCCAGTGGCACAACACAAACTTAGCTAAATCCAAGCATTTCGTGGAAAGAGAATTGCCACTCTATACTGAAAGATGGACAAGGGAGCATGAGTTTATGTGGCCTTCTCAGTCTTAATTATGAAAATCAAAGAAGTCACGAAAAACAAAAAGAAAACGAAGAGCCCAGCCCAAAGGTGGCATAGAGGTGACCACAATGGTCGACACTATGACAATAAAATGTAAGAGACCAAAAAGAAACTTGAACATGATATTGCTCAGGTACTCACCAGAACATGAGCAATAGGAGAACCATTGAGTTAGCCTACCAAATTAAAATGCTAAAAGTTGTCTATTGGGGCTGGCTGGGAGCACATCGCTTAAACTGTGAAAGAGAGGTCTGGATGCAGTTAGCCAACCATGCAAGGAATAATAATAACAAGGGTATCTGGTCAACAATTAGGGGCACTGTTAAAAAGGATCTCCTGATCAATAGTGTGTCTGAGGATGCATGGAGGATTCATGTAGCTAATACGTGGAGACTCGGCTGATTGGCATCATGGAAACCTGGCTGTGCAAATCCTCTCTGTCGGACATCGCTGTGATCATTGTGAAATTGCACACATCTCTTGTGGCTGGTACCAATGTGACATGTAATGGTCTAGTTGAAATGTTCCCGGGTATCTGGACTCAAGCATTGCACACACTATTTGGTCATATTGAAAAACAAGGACACGACCCTGGCTCCAGGAGAGAAAGTTACATTCTACTAGTCCCTAAGAAAAGCTGCTGGAAAAAAAACATCTAACTATTGAATGCTCGCCATTTTAGATATTCTGTCCAAGATTTGTGCTAAAACTTTGCAGAATGAGTTAAATCTAGTGGATTGAAGATGCACATTTCCTACCTTCTAATTAGATTGATTTTTAGAAGACATTCCAGTACCGTGCATAATCCTATTATTCTGGAGTCTGCTGTAGAATATGTTTGGAACAGAAGCCAACTTCCAGTATAGGGAGCATATATAGATATGCAGCCTTCAGCACGGTTATGAGGAATCGCATATTGACCAAAGTGGTGTCGTGGAACATTCCTCATAGCCTGTTAAATATGATTATGCAGCTGCACTGTAACAATAGTGTCAGAGTACGAATGAATGGGGAGGCTTGTTTATATAGTGTATTTCCCACATGCAGGGTGGTGAAGCAGGGCTGTTTTCTAGCATCAACCCTGTTTAATCTTTAATTTAGCAGATCTACCCGAGTTTGTGATTCCATCCACTGCAAGCCCAGTGAAAGTTGGTGTGTTGAAAGTGGGCTGGCTTGGCTATGCAGACGACTTGCTATTATTGGACCACAACCCTAGTGGACTACAATGTATGCTTGATTCACTGTGTGAGTACGCAAAGCTCAATGGCCTTCGTATTAATATTGGTGAAATGAAGATCATGGCTTTTTTGGGTAAAAGTAAATGTAAGTCTAAATTCACGTGAATCATTGATCAAATGCCTGTGATGATAGAAAGACATATACATATTTGGGAGTGGTAATTGACGATAAGATGGATTGGGATACACATTGTAAGAGAATCTCCAGGATCAAGAGTACATTCATTGGTAGGCAGGGTGGTTGTTCTATCAACACCATCCTACTTCTTCACACATCTAAAATTGTTCCACCTATGCTCTATGGAGTGGAAGTGTGCTGTGAAAAGTATGAAGCAGAAATCAATAAACCTGAAGGTAAAATTCTTTGCTTACTTTTTAGAATGCCCCAGTCACAACCTGTAGAATACATTTGCTTGTAATTTGCTCTTATACGTCTGACAGTGGTGTCCTCTAAGAAATAGGCCAAGTGCTATGCAAATCTGTTGCAACTGGAAAATGGGACGATAATGGTAGAATATTTCTGTGCAATTAAGAGATTGGATAACTATGAATTGTCTGGTATCTTGGGAAAATGTCAGGTCAACTATACATTATGGATGGTGGGATTTAAACAAACCACTCACGGCTCAATCTTGTCAGTGCAAAAGAAATGGGTGAAATGTAAATCATGTGATCACAGCAAGGAGGTGGATATGGTTAGGTTGGCATCCAATGTGAATAGTGGACCTTTCATCCAACACTGGAAGAAGAGTACACAGCAGCCTCATTACATTGGTGCCTACCCAAGCAGTAACGTAGTGAGACAATATTTATTGTTCAAATTCAAGAGTGTTGGAAATTTGATGGCACATGAATTGGCCTATTACGATCAGCACACCTATTGAGACTATGTGGGAAAATACTATTCAATCCTCTATTCATATTATAGTGCATTGTGAAAGCCTGAACACTTTCTGATCTATAGATATGAAATCTTATAACAACTCGTTCAGTGATAAGGATGTGCATTTAATATGGGGTATTTCAACGGATGGTAATGATCTTAATTGTACATACCATTTGATGAGATTTTATCAGAAGTGTATTTTGATTTTAGATTGTTTCAGAATATTTATTAATTTGAGCGACTGTATGATATTAGAAAGAAGTAGAAATCATTTCTAGTCTTTTTAGCTAAACATGTATGTTTCATGTATATTCAAAGTCAACTTGGCTGTATGTATATTAATAAACAAAATAAACAAAATAAGAAGCCGAAACACACGTCTGTAGACACTGTTTTGTTTGCATAATACACAGTGCTTCAAAGAAAATGTATGCAAGTCTGAGACGGAACACATGACCTTTGAGTTTAAATTGTCATGATTTTTTACATTGTCAATTGGCCATAAGAAAATATTGAAATAAGGTATGAACATTGTAAATGGCCAGAGGAAAGACATTGAGGTGACATATCTAGAGAGATGTCTGTTTATGAAGAAAAGGTGAATTTGTTGTTTAATGTAATACTGCTGCTTTGAACTCTTTTGAGTCACTTTTACTACCCCAGCCTGCAGCGGTGGAGAATTGTTTCCATTGAGCGCAGCTCAGAGTGATCATTTTGTTTTTGGGGGAGAGCTGCTGCTTGACGAGCCTTGCAGGAGGTGGAGTTTCTGTGGAGCTCTGTATGCTGTCGTACCCCGTCATTTCTGTGTTATGATTTCAGTGAATGCAGAGGTTCTCGCCCATTCACCAACCCAGTGTGTTGGTGCCTGGCTCTAGAGTGGTGCAGATCTGTTACGAATCACCCCCACCAGAGGAAACACCAGTGTGTAACACCTGATTACAGGAAACTCTGTTGCACTTGTTGTCTCTGTGTCAATGTGGGGACACAGTGCCCCTGACAGGAAAGACTGTGAGGATCAACAGGCGCTTGCAGAGATTTCCTGTGGGGAACACATATCATAAAGGTGTGGGGCTATCTGGAGACAGACGTGTGTGATTGATTGTGAAAACTGCAAGGCTTAGTAGAAGTTCCCCAGTGTGTATGACTCTCGCATTGAGGATGTAATGCTGCACCCTTGTGAGCAGGAGGTCAGCAATCCTACAGAGGCCACAGGTGATCTTGAGATATGTGCTTTGATTGCTGGATCCAGCACCACATGATAGTTTTTGACCGTTTTTTTTTTCTTTTAGAAAGGTAGTAATTTCAGTTAAGGGTGACAAAATCCAAGAGTTAGATGTAGTGTGAGGCTGTTTCCATGGGAACAATAGCAGTTTGGTTGTAGCATCATGTGTAGTCCAGTATTGTAGAAACATTAGTAAAGGTAGAACCTGGATGATTTCTGGTTAGGAGGTCATCGGCCTTTGTCCTGAAGTGTGCATGCAACTTGTTGCGGCCCGATGATTGTCGAGGAATTTTGAATTTGTGTGCAGTGTTGAGTTGAAGTACCTGCAACATAGTGAAGCTCAGTGTGAATTATGGAAATTCCCAGGCAAGCTCAAATGCTATTAATGAAATGTTTGGTTTGCATATATTGTGCAACGTGTGCATATAGCTTGATTGAGGTATGCACTGTTTTCTTGAGTGAAGCCTTTGGAATGGTTTGCCATGAGCGTTTCCGCTATGAACCTTGTGAAAGTCTCCTGAGCCATAGCTGTTATTTGTAAGGGCCAACCTGTAGTGTGTTTTGTTTGAGCATATTAATCAGTAAAGATGCATGTATGTAGTTGATGTACATGAGGCACCCTTTGGGACATGGTACTTTTTTAAATGGTATAAATGAGCTATTGTGAATGTTTGGAGCTGGATTTCACTCCAAAGATGATATGGTGAGTCTGAAACAAGTTATCTGCTCAGTGTGTTTGCTTGTATTGTGAAGCATCTCAGTGTTCTGAGTGTGATAGACTTGGTTACTCAGTTCAATAATATCACAAGGTATGGCCAATCTCTGCATTTGTAGAATGTTTTTTCGCTGGATGTTGAAGGTCTAATATTGTTGTAGTTGAAGCAGTTTTGGTGCCTACTTTGAGGCTGTTTAGTCACATAATTGTGATTGCCCTTTTTTCCATTGCCACTTTGTTTTTCTCATCTGTCAGGTGCATGACATGAAAAGCAGAGAAAGTATGGAAAAGGGGAAGGCTATGACAAAGGACTATGGTGAAGGATAAGAATTATGAGAAAGGATTTTGATGAAAAACTAAGAAGAAAGAAAATACCATGCTGAAGGACCATCAAGAAGGCAAATAATTTGCATGAAGAACTATGATGATGGACTATGACAAAATACCCTACTGAAGGGGAAGGCTGTTATGAAGGTCTACAATGAAGGAATAGGACTAGAACAAAGGACAAAATAGAATGAGAAGGAATATGATGAAGGACTATGATAAAGGAGAAGAACTTTGTGAAGCACGTTAATGAAGGTGAGGGACCATGTCAACGTAGCTTTAGGAAGGTGATGGATTATCTAATATAGCTATGATGAATGACTGTGACAAAGGACTATGATAAAGAAGCACTAGAACAAAGGACTATGATGACAGTACATTTCTAGAATTAAGGATTCTGTTGAAGGAGAAGGACTATCAAATCCAAGTCTGTCAGACCATCAAATCAACCCATCACAGCATGACCATCCCCTCTACCATGGCACGCACACTGCCCCACTGGACTGGATTCTCTCCTCTCTTTGCCCTGGATCTACAAATAAAGATGGCCTTCCTCAAACGTAATTCTTAATCTGACGATATAATTCCAGTCTCAAACATTAAACAATTGATGGGCCTGGTGCTCAATTCGCCCCTCAGCATCATCAATGCCTCCCTCACCAGAAGGCTCATTTATGGACACCCTCAAGGCTAATCTCATATGACCTACTTTGAAAAAACCAACCCTACATCCAGACGACCTGGCCAATTTATTGGCAAAATCTTGGAAAATTATTGCTACAACTACTCATCATGATCAAACAATTCCACCTCCTAAATGACTATCAGTCAGGGTTCTGTCCAAAGTGTAGCATTGACAGAGACACTATTCAGGTGGTGGATGATGCTCTCCAAATCAGGCATAATAATGACTCACACCTCCTCGTCCTCTTAGACCTCTCAGCTGCATTCAAAAGCGTCGACCACCACATCCTCCGTTCCCTCCTTGCTGACAGGATGGGATTCCCGTGCACTGTCCTGAACTGGTTAACTGCTCAGGCAAATACCAGGCTGCCCAGATATATTTATTTTTATTTTCTTGTTTTCTTGTTAGGTGCTTATACAATAAGAATATACGGTTTCAAAACAAACTAGTTGCATTCTAACTGACTCCATGTTTCCAGTAGAGTTTCCCAAGCCTCCATCCTCTTATCAATCATTTTTCACCTTTTCATGGAGCCTCTGGGCACTTTCCCGAAAGATCCCAATATAGCTATCCACCAATATGCAGAAAAAACTCAGTTGTACATGACAGCACATAGCGTGTAGGACATAATGGGCCTCATTAGGACCCTGGCGGTATGGGGTTAACGGCACCAATAGAGCTGCCGGCGCAGTTAACCCCATTACCCCTCATTATGAGGTCTGCTCGCGGGACCCGCTCTGGACACCTGGTTTCACCAGACGTCCTTTGCGGGTCCCGCGAGCGGCCCAGCATGCTAACAATGGGCCCATCATTAACGGGGCCGTTGTTAGCATGCTCCCCATTCCCATTGAGCCCTATGGGGGCTCGAATGGGAATGGGGAGGGCCTGGTTTTTCCCCATTCAGGGAACCCGGTACCGGACCCGAGTTTGGAGGCAGCCATGCCCTTATAAAGGGCATGGCTGCCTCCAAACTCGTAGTGAGGCCCAATGTGTCCCTGCGATTACCTAGCCATCATCTATTCTTGGATGTTGACTGCCTACCTTAAACTAAACCCATCCAAGACTGAATTCACACCTGTCGGTCCGCCCGCTAAATTTCAACTTATCAATCAATGACTCAAAGATATGCACCTGGAAGAATTTCATCCACAACTCTCAAACTCAGCAAAATTCTTAGGCTTCACTATTGACAGCAATCAGTCCTTCTAGAAACACAAAGACAAGAACGCCCAAATAGCCTGGCTCAGAATCTCTATCCTTTGAAAATCAAACCATTCATCCCGCTGCAGGACTTCTAGAACATAGTTTAGGCCCTTCTGGTCTTGCACATGCTCTCCTGACAGGGCTCCCAGCTGCTCACTTGGCCCACCTAAAAGCAGTCCAACACACTGCATCACTTTTCATTATGAGTGTAGGGAAATTTGACAGAATCACGCCATCCTACGCATCACATTGGCTTGCTCTCGAGCCCAGGATACTTTTCAAGACTGCGAGTGTCATCAACAAAGCAGTCGCGAGTAGCACTCAAACGTACCTAATGGCTAAGCTGCACATATTTAGTGGCAGAGGCTCCTCCCACACCAAATTCACCAACAAGATTCAATCACAACTCATTAACAAAGAGAGGACCCGCAAACAATCCTTCTATTGTCATGGACTCACCCTCACGCAATGCCTCCACAAATCTCGAATTTCATAAATCTCTCAAAACATTGCTTTTTCAACAACACCTGACCAAGGATTAATTCCAATAGATGCAATAAACGCACCACAGACCTCAACTCACAGTACTGCTTTACTGTTACTTGATGCCAGCCCAAATACTGGCTACCCACACTCTATGTTGAGTTCATTAAGCATTTCATGGTGAAGAACTGTAGTCCATGGTGGGGATATCCATTCACTATTACATTGTGCTCATCTTCCTCTACACAGTGCTCACTGACAGGCTTTGAGATGTACTTCCTCTCATTCGAAAATGTTTGGATTACAACCCGGAGTTAAGGAAATGCCTGAAGTCATATAATTGCTAAACAATTAGGGAGCTTGTGATGTGATTTTTACTTTATCCGTTCCAAGTTCTCCCAAGCCCCCTGAACAGCTGGAGGTTTAAATTTCCCCAGCTGGGCAACAGGTAAGTGAGCCGGTACAGAATTCCCTATGCCCCCTACCCCAAATTCCATCTTCCACGCACACTCTCCACTTCACCCCAACCCCTATCCCACTTCGCTACGGCAGCCTACACCCTCACCGTAGACTGGAAGACCTGGCGTTCCATACTTCTCCAACATTGCAGTGACTGCCATGGTAAGGGAGAAGGGACTACATGTAGTTCCTTTCCACTTGACCATAGTGGCTATCTTGTTTTCTATTTTGTATTTTTTTTAAGTTGAGAATTGCATGCAAGCAAACACTGGTGGTTCATTGAATAGATTTTGTACTCTTGTGCCATTCTTAAAGATATTCCAATGTTTTTTGATTGTCTTTTTGATTTTGTTGCTTTGAATGGAGAATTTAGAAACGTACACAGGTGATTCCAATTCTCTGACTGGTTTCTTGGGAGCAGAGAGTAAGGTGTCGCGATCAAGGATATTCATTCTGCTGGCAGCCAGATCCAATGTATATATATATGTGTTGCGGCAACCTTCCTCTCACTAAGCTTCTTATTAGTGACAGTTTGATTTTGTGGAAAAACTTATATTTTGGAAAACCAACAGAATCGCTCCATGCAGTCATCATTTCTTTGATTTTTGTTAAACTTTGAAATACCTCTGGATACAAGAAGGTTTTTGAACTTAATAACCTGACGCTCCAATCGGGGCCATTTTGAGAGCGGCTGTGTGACTCTGTATTCATACATGGTCTCTTGCCTTTGTTGTATTTTTAAGTCCGGGTGTCTCCAGACTTGTCTCTGCCAGCTCCTGTTGAACTTCAATGAACATTATTTTTCATTTATACTTCTCTGTTTGCAAAGTCAAAAACAACCCAAACCCGAAACAGCAAAAATGCAGATAGAAAAAAGGTATGGCCTAAAAAGAAATAATTGTCAGTGTCCTCTTTATGCTACCATACAAACGAACTGCTGCTGTCACTGTGATGTAGATCTTTAGATGACAAAAATATCCAGGCCCCAATGGGATTCCCTGCACACCCATAGGTCCTTCACCTCAATAGCAACACATAAGGACCAAACAGCGGAACAGCTGGTAGAACACAAAAAGAAGGTACTATCAGAGTCAATGGAAAAGGCTGACCAGCTGGCTCAGCCACAGCAATCTGCAGCCACATCCGATGTCAAAACCAGGAAGTCCCGTGCCTAGCAGCTTTCCTGTGCCAACACACGCTGTCACACACAGCGGAACCACACCTCCAGCCATCCACCCGCCGGGCCGCACCTCCCACCCCCGCTCTTCCACCAAATGACAAAAGGAGTGAGGCAAGGTGGGAGCCTCTCCAGAGAGCAGGCGCAGTGCACCAGCAGGAAAGACAACAGCGACAATGCAGATTGAGCCGAGCCACGAAGGGTGAGACAGGCGCTCAGCTTAGCGTTCAGAGGAAAGGACCTCAGGATATGTGGGAATCAGGTAGTGCAATCCTTGACCAGACGGTCAATCAGTCAAAGTTGAGGGGAGAGCAGAGTTGTCGGCTGCCAGAAGGGAGGGCGGAGGTGGCCTTATTTTCTGATGTTGGGTGATAATGACTCATACAAATGACCTTGGATCCATTATTCTTTGATCTCTTCTACACCAAAAGGTCACAAACAGTGGTGGCAAATGAGCTATAAAATAACTGAACATAACATAATTGCATAACACAATATTACAGAAGTTTGACTATGTGTACTCATTTTTTGTCAACTGTGGACAGATATTGTCAAACATGCTTTCAAAACGCCGTTTTAATCATTCTTCCATGAGGCACACATCGAAGCTTCCTGTTTTATCCACAGACTATTCTTACATGTGACTACGACAATGAACAGTGATGAACGTTTCAATGCAGAAGGCAAGCCAAACAAAACTAAACCAATATAAATATTTCCAAATACACAATATGCGATCCACGGAATTTACTGTCTATCTCTGCCAGTTTTTTCATGGTGAATTGATCAGGTTACCATTGGGGTAATTGAGTGGGCAGGCTCGATCCAAAAGCTTGATTAATATGTCAACCAATCACAGTGCTTGCCATGGGACTACCTGGCGTGGAGCTTTTTTTGGACCCTGTGGCTCTGATCTGAATTTTTGCAGCTGGCAAAATTTGGATTTCACTAAATAAACCTCAGTGGGTGCCAGAAATACTGCCTGCCCCAGGCCTTCACAGGCATATAACTATGAAACTACAGAACTATGCAATTGTCAAATAGCTATAATGCACGCCAGTCTCAGTCATATTTTGCAGTTTTCAGAGAATTGTATAGTTATTAAACATTGTCCGTTTAATGGGAGTATATTAGTTCCCCAAGCACCAGCTAAGAGATGGGGGGGGGGGACCTATCCAATGATGCCCTTACCCCTGCTGTAATATCACATATCTTACTTTATTGTCCATTACACTGTACTGTGATGAATTCAGAAATTCTTTAAAACACCTCCAACATCACTTTGTATGTTAAGCAGATATTCTTTAGACAGACAGGAGGAAACAAGAGGGAATAGTTTAACAGAGGGGAATGTGATTAGATATCTGATTATCATAACAATGTGGATTGAACATCACCACTGTCAATGCATTGGGCAGCATAAAGCCATTGTGTTATGCCTGCTTGTGTCATTATGGAAGGGGAGCCGCCATTTAAAGACCAGTCTTGGTCCTGCAACCATTGGGAGCAGTCCAGCCAGACCAATAAGGCAATGCACCTACGTCACCACCATACCCTGTTATATTAGGACTTGTATGGCCTCATTAGCGAGGTGCTGCCTGACTCCATGAGCACAATAAGAAAGGGAATCACCTCTGGGCATTCGTTCTCTTGATTAGCGAGACAAACTAATGTCCCTAACCGCTCACCTTATAACTGAAGGTCAACACAAAATGCATTTAAATACTCCACATAATCCATTTTCTTATTCGCTGCCTGTCCGATTCTTTTTTAGGTTTTGGCTCAAAGATGTCAAAAAGTGACACTTTGTATAAACAGAAAACAATTTTAAGAGTAAGAAAAAGAGAGGATGGACTTCTCAGATAGGTACATCTGACAATGCTATGACCCCCCCGCACACCTGTGGCACAACAGAGCATGTTGCCTGCCATTCGGATTTAGCAAGTGAAATGGATTTAACTGACTTGTCTTTTTCCTTGATGTATGTCTTGCTAATTCAAAACACGTGATAGTCAATGCAGTAAGTGACTGCAGAATAATGTGACATCTCAAAGCTCTAATATTGCTGTCTCACCCTGATTAAGTGCATAGACCCGTATGACTCCTGTTCTGTCAGTGTTTGTTGAAGAGGAAACATGCCTACAGAAATAGGCAGCATCTGCTTCGTGTCCGTGCACAGTACTGAATCCTTAAAATCAGAATAATAAATAAAGATATATAATAATAATAATAATAATAATAATAATAATAATGATGATTATATAATGCAGGGCAGCCTTCAATATCCATAAAAAAGGGTGAACGTACTTATTCGATTACAGGATAGTTGTGACATCACAACTGACCTATAATAAGAAAATGGTATCATAATACGCTTCAATTGTGACATCACAATGCCTGCTGCATGAGCCAACAAAGTTCAGAATTCCAGCTGCCACTGCAGCAGTTAGTTAAAGCTGTCATACACTTTTCACATTCCTTGCTTGTTAAATAGATTTCTGTGACAGTTTATTAATTAATTGGTTTTGGTAGAATGTTTAATGTGTGTACTGCAAGAGTTTAACAAGAGTGGGGCGTGGCCGAACGCCGAAGAAGATGGCCACGCCCCACTCTTGTTGGGCCGAACGCCGAAGAAGATGGCCGCCTAGCACAGCCGCTCCGCCTCATCACCTATTATATCAGCATTAAGTCCCTTTTTTCTTTAGTTCTACCTACCTTTTCCTCTCGCTAATCAAGAATTTCACCCGCTCCGAACATAATAGAAGAGGTTTGGCTGCTGTCCTTCTGCTCGCAAAGTTGCTGCGTCTCCCGAAGCGGGAGCTCCTACTGTCAGCCTTCGACGCGCCGTTCCTCATGTTGAGAGGTGAGGCGTAACGCGACGCTGCGGATTTGGCCCTACACTACTCCGTAGTGCAACCCCACCTCTGGTGTTGCAGGCCTACTGCAAGGATATAAATAATAAGTGAGAACTTTTTCTTTTATTCATAGATCACTTGTGAATTACACTACGCTCGTAAGGCAGCTACTTAAAAGTTACATCACAAGAGTTTACTCCTTTGGAACGTTATCTTTTTTTATTACATTTCAAAGTAGAGAAGTGGCTCTGCTTTAAGTAATATTTACCTACTCAAAGTCATTTGATATTACACTGCATTAATCATCTAACTAATACTACTTCAGCCAATTCATGTTTTTTCCTGGCACGTACACAAATATCTATTTTTGTTATTGTGTCTACTACGGATGTTACAGAAGAATTTCTTGTGCTGAAGGAAAGAAAGAGTTAGATTTACTGTGTTTCCATCTGGACATAGTTGCTTTACTCCTAATATCTGTTTAGCCCTTAACCAAGTCTGGATTTGCAGTTGGAGCGCATGAGCTTTGTGCCATACTTCTTCATATATATTGGTGGTGCTGTATTATTCTCTCTTAGTATATCTCATCTATAGTCTGCTCCTTATTATCTATGACTATTCACGTCAATCTCTAACTAATAGAGACAAGCACTTTGCATAATATGGATATAAGAATTGCATACTAATTGATTTAACATCACCATACTTGGATAACTATACCCCCTCTGAAAGTTAAATACGTCATTCTTTACAATCATATAAGATTGTCTTGAACTATGGCTGGCAGCACAATCATATTATTGATCTTCAACTACAGTTCAAATGGCTGCTAGCAAAGTCATTCAGAAAAATATGTCTACTGCAAAAGAATCTAACACATTGTCGACAAACCTCAAAGACCTAAAAGTGACTCAACAACGCCGCTTGGTATTTCTGACCCTGCCATTGAAGCCATACTAGCTGAAATTAGAGCACTTAAACCATTCGTTGAGACCACAAATCTTACGCTACAGCAATTAGATGACAGATGGAGGGTATTTGAAGAGTGAAGAAGTGGAAAGAAGAGTGGGGTTAATAGAACATTTATTCCCCAGAGTTGTACGGATTGAAAAGTCCATCAAAGACCTTCAAAACTCAACACATCCTTAGAAAACCGCAGCAGACGTAACAATCTATGAATTTCCAGTCTGACTCCATTGCTATCTTGCAAACATGTCTGCCTGCCATACTACATCTATCTCCGGATACAGCTCTTAACATAGAGTGTGCTCAAAGAATAGGTCAACCTTCAGCCTCCACTACTTCTCGTCCTTCACCTAGAACAATAATATTTTATCTCCTGCAGTACTCCCAGCTTCAGCTCATGGTATCTACTGTCAAGGAACGTAAATCCCTCATCTGGCATGGTAACAAGATATTCATCTCTCAAGATGTGGCTAGAAGCATGCCCCAGGCACAAAACTATTCCTATCTTTTTACCCTGCCCTGAAGCAGCTAAATATTAGATATGGACTATACCACCCGTGCTCTTTTAAAGTTATGCATGAGAGTTGCACAGCCATGTTTGATAACCCAGCTGACCTAAGGACCTTCGTTCAATCCATCAAAAATGAAGGCATGGACACTTCCTCCCCTACTAATGCCTCTACCTCCTCCACTACATGAGAACTTTATTCTTTCACTTATTGTTCTTTTTTTGCTACTTACTTAATGCCATAGTTATTCACTTATCATAATGTGATGGGATGGGCACTGTGGCTGCGTCCTTCTTCTACTACTACATTTTCTATCCCTTTTTTTCCCCATGTTCTGTCTGATCCTTGTAGTTGCTTTTATTCCTTGTCCATACACATTCAGTCCATGATTCGACTCCCTATCGACTTTCCTGTTCCCCGATGCGTTTACCTTTTGTGTCTCTGTTTGGGTATTTACGATTTAAATTACATTTCTACTGTACTAAATCTAAATTTATTTTACAGTTTTAAGCTCTGTGTCTATCACTATTTGAATGATTAAATGACCGTTAAGTGTATTACATGGAACATCAAAGGCTGTAATGATCCCATCAAAAGATGTAAAATTATTTCTCACCTTAACAAATTCAAACCATCAGTCCTGTGTATACAAGAAACACACCTATCTAGTAAAGAAGCAATGAAACTTAAGTCCCTTCAGGTTAAGGCGGTTATTTCCAGTCCAGCTTTAGCCAAAAAATACATAGAAATGGAGTTGCTATATTAATCAGTAAAAAACGATCCTTTAAAATTCTAGATCAGGGTGCCGATACCAATGGTAGATGGGTCTGGGTAAAACTTTTTAATTGAATCTACACATGTGTCCATTTAGAACATATATGGTCCTACTATGCCTGATCCAAACTTTTGGATCTCAATCAAACAAACGATACTCAAAAACTAACTTCACATATCTGGTCATGTATGGTGATGTCATTCAGGTCCTTGATCCATTTAACGATCGAAAATCTAGCTGTGTATTTAAAACTAACAAAACTCATAAATCCTTTATGAGCTGCCTAGCCGAAACAGGCCTAATTGATACATGGAAGTTGTCCCACACGCAACTCGATTATACCTTTCACTCACCCCCTCACGCCTTGATTATATTTTCTCCATGAAAACCCTTACTGGCTCCATCGTTGACTCTAAAATGTCAAGTATAATTTAAGATCACGCCCCTGTATGTACGTCCTTTTCTCTTTCAGATATAAACAAGACCTCTACTCATTGTACACTTAATAACTTTCTTTTACAAGACCCACAGTTCATTCAATCTGTATATGCATTCTATCAACAATAGTTTGCAGACAATCAAGACTATGATACCTCTGTTGTAAATAATTGGTATGCGTGTAAAGCAGCTTTATGAGGTTAAAAAAAAATGTACGTAAAAAACACTTGGGGCCTCATTAAGACCTGGCGATATGGGTTTAACGGCGCCGGCAGCTCTACCCATACCGCCCTATTATGAGGTCCCTTTGCGGGACCCGCTCTGGACGTCTGGTCAGACCAAACGTCCTTTGCGGGTCCCGCGAGGTGACTAGCATGTTAACAACGGGCCCGTCATTAACAGGCCTGTTGTCAACATGCTCCCCATTCCCATTGAGCCCTATGGGGGCTGAAATGGGAATGGGGATGGTCCGGGTCCAGGTTCCCTGAATTGGGAAATACCGGGCCCTCCAAAGTCGGAATGGCCTGGTATTTCCCCATTCAGGGACCATGGACCCAGACACGAGTTTGGAGGCAGACATGCCCTTAATAAGGGCATGGCTGCCTCCAAACTTGTAATGAGGCCCTTAGATGTTCTTTATTCTAACTTACCCAAGCCAAGCAACTTTATTATCAGAACTCTTGCCCGGCCAACCTCCGTCAGATGTTAGCTCTGCGCTTTCAAATCAATAAAGATATCACCAATCTCACTGCAGGGACCATACTTAAATATAAAACAAAAATGTACCAAACATCAAATAAAGCTCGCAAGGTGTTAACCTCTTATTTGAAAACAAAATAGGAAAAGTTCTTTATTTCCCACATTAAAGATACCTCGGGCATCTCACATTAATGCTCTGATGACATACTTAACTGTTATAATATGTTTTATGGTGATCTATATACACCTGAAAACCCTATTCCTCATGATAATATTGTGTCATATTTCAATAATATTAGTAGAACATCATACCCTCAAATTGATCTTTCCCAGTTAGACAATGATATTACACTTCCGGAGATCACTATCAACGACTTGGGTAAAGGCAAGCACCTGGTCCTGATGGCCTATTCAGCGAATTCTAGGCTAGTCTATCTGATTCCCTTTCCCCCAAACTCAAAACACTTTTTTATTTCTCAAAACTCATCTTCTGGCTCATTTTCAGAAGCTTTACTTATTGTATTTCCTAAACCAGATAAAAACCCTTCAATTCCCAGTAATTATCGGCCCATTTCCCTTATTAATATTGAAAGCAAAATGTTTGCTAAGATACTAGTCAATAGAATCGAATCCTCACTCCCGGCCCTCATCATATCAGACCAAACTGAATATGTAAAAGGACGCAACATTTCCTCAAATGCAAAAGATAAGAAAGATTTACAAGGTTCTGCAGCCATTGCATTGGATGCAGAAAAAGCATTTGATCGTGGTAATTGGGATTTTATGTTTCGAGCCCTACATTGGCATGGTTTTGGTGATAGGTTTATCTCCCTAGTCAAACTTCTGTACTCTCCAAAATCCTCAATTTTTCTTAATGGCCAATCTTCCTCCTACTTCCCTCTACTCTGAGGCACTCAGCAAGGCTGCCCTTTCTCATCGATCCTGTACATTCTTTCACTGGAACCATTATTATAATCCATTAGATCCAATAAAAATATCCCGGGTATTCCAGTGGGGACCTCACATACAAAAATAGCTCATTAAGAATCCTAAACTTCACCTCCCTACTTTACTTAATACACTATCTCAGTTCGGCCAAGTATCAGGATACAAACTTAATAAAGACAAATCAGAAATTATGCCCCTAAATTCCAATTGTCACAAACACGATATTGATACCTTCAGCTTTAAATGGTGCAGTGAATTGATTAAATATTTGGGCATTCACTTTGCACTCGCGATACATGATACTATCAAACTTAATACCCAGATATTGCTTGATAGACTCAAAGATCTAACTTCCAGATGATCCACCCTCTACCCCTCCTGGTGGGGACGATTAGAAACTATTAAAATTATGGTTTCCCATATTGTTCTATACTATTTGCAGCTGCTTTATGTCCCTCTATCACTTCCCATTCTCAAATCTATATACTCTTTTCTACTGAACTTCCTTTGGACTTTGGGGTGTAGGAAAAATAAATAGAATAGCCTTAGCCTAGCTGAAAACACCTTATGACATGGGAGGGGTCAGATTTCCTGATTTTAAAATGTATCACTCTGCTTTTCTCCCAAAACAATCCCGTCACCGGTTTGCTGACCCAGAAATTTCCGACACGCCCACATGGTGTACTTTGGAGAAATATTTAGTTCACCCATATGAAGTCAATGACCTCATCTATGTATTTAAACATTTATCTATAGCTATTTCCGATCCGATTAACGCCTCCATCTCAGCCCCACAAGTCTTTCTTTTTCCTCATACCAAAAGTCCCAATAAGTGCCTTTCCTCATTATTATGGCACAGCAAGAATATTGTGATTAATAATAAGGTTCTTAGTCGGAAATCATGGTTAAAAAAGGGAATCAGATTTATTCAACAAATTGTTCAAGGTCCCTCCATTCTCTCCTTTCAGCAATTATCACTTCAATTCGCCACTCGCAAGGCAGACTATAATTACTATAACAAACCAGTTAATTCCTGCCTAGATGCACTCCTTCACTTCTCCAATGTGGTTCTCTCACCAGATGCTTTTAGACTACTACAGTTTACCATGATTAATCATGTAAGAGACTCGAAATTTTACAATATTCTTGCCTCAACATCTGAGATTTGTTCTATACGTTTTAAATGGAAAATTACTTTGGTTGCCCTTTGGAAGATCATACTTGGTCCCTTCTGTTTTCCAAAATCAAAAATATTTCTGTTTCAGCGAATATTACTCAACATTATTTCTTCTTTATTCATAGACTGTTTATTACTACTGAAAAACTAGCAAAAGCTGGTCTTGTAGTTCGGCACAAGCCTCATATGACACATGTTCTTTAATTGTCCATTTACTTTCAGGTTTTGGCAAAATATATGGAAGTTCATCAAACGTATTTTGTCTGTGGATATTCCGTTGTCTTTTTTAAATATCGTTTTAGGTAGTTTGGCTATCACAATTAACTTTTCACCTGACTCTGCCAAACTTTATGATTTGTTGTTACAGCATTGAAATGTATTACAGTTAACTGGAAAGACTCCCGGTCTCTCTCTGCTAGAGGATGGTGGTATTCTATCTGTCACACTCAAAGAATGGCACTATTTATGGCTAACAACCTAAATTCTTTGCCTAAATACAATGCTAAATGTTTTTTTTTCATTCGCTATCTCAACTGTCAACTCGCATGCACATGAGCCTTCTTATTTACACTCAATATTACAGCTATCTTATAATAGATTTATTTACAGGCTTGTTTTATTTCACAATTACAGTTGTCATGTAAACCTGATAAATACATTGGGACTCATTACAAGTTTGGAGGTAGCCATGATGCTATTAGCGCCATGGCTGCCTCCAAACTCGGGTCCGGGTCCGTGTCCGGGTTTCTTGAATGAGGAATTACCAGGTCATTCCAACCTTGGAGGACCCGGTAATTCCTCATTCAAAAAACCAATCTCCATTCCCATTCGAGCCCCCATAGGGCTAAATGGGAATGGGGAGGGAGCTAATAACGGGCCCGTTAATACCAGGCCCGTTGTTAGCTCCCTGGTCCCCTTGCGGTACCCGCAAAGGACGTCTGGTCTGACCAGATGTTCTGAGCGGGTCCCGCAAGGGAACCTCATAATAGGGCGGAATGGGTTTACCGGCACCATTACCGGCGCCATTAAACACATTCCGCCCACCTCGTAATGAGGCCCATTGTCTTACTATACCCTCCTCCCTCCTTCCTTCTCTTACATTTGTTTCGTGTCTGTACCTTGTCTATCTCCTTGTATGTCTCCCCATTTAAATCTGTCTCCTAAGCAGACTTCTGGTAACAATTTGTTACTACAATTTTCACTTCTTCATTCATGTATATTAACTTAATTTGTTACCAAATATATATTGTATAATGAGTACCGTTATTATTAGCAACTTAAGACTTCTGTTAATCGTGTGTTCTTGGTTCAGAATGACTTCTGCATTGTGCCAAAACTTGTACTTTTTTTTCCTTTATTCTATAAAACTAATATACTTATTAAAATTAAAAAAAGACTTTAACAAGTGTGAGTAAGAATGAAGATTAACCCTGCATACTGCACAGGGAGTCTTGATACTATTAAAGAAACAGAGGCAAGCATTATGCTTCAACGTCTTTATTTCTACGCTTCAGAAGTTTCAACAAATAACAGAAAATGCTATACAACTTTTCATTGGTCTTCATTGCAAGTTTGCCAGTCCAGAAACAAGGGTGCCGGTAATCTCACTGGCACCCTTGTTTCCGGACTGGCAAACTACAAGTCTGCCTGCCGGGACCGTTGTATCCAACAGGTCTGACCATGCCTCCTATGGGGCAGACGAATGACATGGTTAAGGGTGGGCCAGGCATCGCCTATATACAGGACGAAATTAAACATATTAACTTGTCTGTCGTATGCAATGCCTGATCTGGAAGGGTTAGTAATACTCGCTTCATATTACTCCCTCTGCCATTGACGCTACTGGCTTAAAGTAAAAGGTTCTAAAAATGCTATTTCTAGCCCAGTCTTCTGTGCACAGAATCTCGCTCAGAGATACTCCTGTTGTGAGTGCATAGGACACCAATGCACCCCTCACTGAGTGCGCTCCAAATCTTGTCAAGTCAATTCCTTCTAACTGCATGATTTTGCGGACCCATCTCACTATAGTGGCAGTCGCTTCCGCTTTATGCGGTTTTCTATGCGCTATTAGCAGTTGAAACACGCCTGCTGGGCGAAGCTCAGCCATCCTACTTTTGTATTCTTGTATACATGTTGCTACGCATAACTATGGTTGGCCGGTCAGATAAGGATATGAGATTGACGAGGAGTTCATCTTAGTCCTTATAGTGTGCGTGAAGGTTATCGTATTGGGCCCATACGTTTTTTTAAATGCTTTGACGTCCGATACTCTCCTACACGACACTAGTCCTAAAAGCATGGCTAGTTTACCTGATAATTGCATCAGAGACAAATATTTATTCGCTGGTTAGTTCATTAGAAATAACAGCACTATGTTCACATGCCAGAGCTGGGAGTATCTCACTTCTGGTGGTATTCGGAAATGGGCTCCTTTCATAAGCCTAGTTACTGCTGGTTTGTGCCCTAGTGTGCCCCGTCCACCTGTTCATGCACTGCTGACATTTCTGATCTATAAACTCCTAAGGTCCTGAAGGCTTTGCCTGGGTTGCTGCTACAGGGGCAGAAATCGGATGAAAACCTCTACCATTACACCAGGCTGCCCAGCGACTCCATGCTGCGCCATAGCTTCTTCGCATTGAGGGAGCCCATGAGTCTGTGATGAGTCCTGCAGCTTGTTCCGAAATTCCTGGCAGTGACCATCTTTGCCTGATACTTTGCATTCCACAAGAGGAAGTGTCCACTTCACTCTCAGAGGATGAAATGACCCAGTTGGGTCCATGAGCAGGTGTTTTCCTGTGGGAAGAATCCGTGGTAAGTTCACGGAAAGCTCCATCAGGGTTGGGAACCACACTTGGGATTTCCATACAGGAGCTACGATTATTGTCGTTGCCTTTTCCATGCAAATTTTCGCTAGTGCTTTGCTCAACTTCATGAAAGGGGGGAAGGCAAAGTGCAATTTCCCATGCCAATCCTGAAGAAACGTGTATGTCCCTAGAACTGTCTGATCTGGTCTCCAACTGAAGTCCCTGTCCTTCTGAGTGTTCAGTCTGGAGGCGAACAGATCTGTGCATATGGGACCCCATAGTTGTTCCACTTGTTTGAAAACGTTTGTGTCCAGTCACTGTCATCTGTCAGGTCACGGGAATTCCAGTCCGCTCTCCTCTGCTAGGAGTCTGGACATCGTCGCTCCCAGGTAATTTATATATCGGACTGCTGAGATGTTGTCCATCTTCAGCAGGATTCAGCAGTTTGCTTTGAATTTCGTAAATGCTTTTATCGTGAACGATCCAGCTAACAGATTGAGACTTTAGATCAAGACGCATCTCGTTCATGCTCCATTCCCCCCCCTGTCTCTAAGGTGCCACAGAACACTCTCCAGCCTGCTTTGCGGGTCTCTGACTCTACCACTAGGTCTGGTCAGACTCCAAAAATGGCACATCCGTTCCATGCTTCCATATTCTGTAACCACCATTGTAATTCTGTTTTAGACTCTTGGTCTAGTGGTACCGACCGATGGTATATCAGCCCTTGCTTTATATGTTTGATTTTTGGCCTTTGCAGCACCCTGCAATGAAGGGGGCCTGGGAAAATTGCTTGAATGGAGGAAACTAGCAGTCCTACAATTCTTGCTAAGATTTGTAGCGAGATAATCTGTTTGTCGAGGCATACTCTTATCTCTTTTTTGATATCCTGGATCTTTTTGGCTGACATCTCTAGTGTTGCCTTTTTTGTGTCTACTACAAATCCCAAGAAATCGTGACGTTCCATTGGGGTCATGTCCGACTACTTCTGATTGATCAAAAACCCTAATGACGTCAGGAGGTTGTTTGCCCAGGACGTTTCAATGATTAGCTTCTCCCTTTCGTCTACCAGCAGCAGGATATCATCTAGGTATATAATTATACAAATCCCTTTTTCTCTGATGGCTGCGCTACTAGCCTCATGAGCTTCGTAAATGCCCAAGGTGCTGAAGTGAGGATGAAGGGCCTTGTTTTGAATTGCCATAATCGCCCTTCCCACTGAAATGCTAGAAATGGTTATGTGGCTTCTACGGGTACTGCGAAATAGGCATCTTTTAGGTCTATCCTCATTAACCAGTCCCCTTCTCTTAGTGTGTCTCTCGGCTGATGGATCCCTTCCATCTTGAAGTGCCTGTATGTCACCCAGCTGTTTAGTTCCTTTAGGTTTATGACTGGTCTCACTTTCTCTTTTCTGTGGACCAAGAACATATTGCTCAAAAATCTGGGGGTTTGGGTGCATGGCTAGATGGCTCCTTTGCTCACGAGTTGCTCTAGATCGCTGTGCAGGAGATCCCTTTCTGAGTATGCCATGTGAATGGGGTGCGGATATACCTCAAGCAGTGGATCCTGTACAAACTCTATCTGCAACCCTGTAGTTGTCTGCAGCACCTATGCATCACTGGAAAGCGTGCACCAGTTCGGCCAGAACTGTCGGGTCCTCCCTGCTACTGGTGGGTAGCTCGCTTGTGTCAGAGTTGTGTGCTCTTCCAGCTCCCCTGCTCCTGTGTTCTCTGGGGAATCTCCTTCTGGTTGATAAGAAGGCATCTTGCTGCCTCCCTTCCCAATAGTGCGCTCTATTTCCATGAGGTCTTTGTGTGTCCGGTCATGGTAAAATCTCTCCCCAGGTAAAATCTTCTTTATTGAAGATTGCACTTTTTCCAGGGAGTTGTAGGTACCTACAAATCTCTCCATTTCTTTCCCGAAGGTTTCTCCGAAGAGTAGGACTTCAGCTGCTTCCCCCGCCTCGTAATTGGCGATGTCGCTCAGCTTTCAGTTTATTTTTAGGAGGAGTCCTTTTCTGCTCTTAGAGGAGATTGCGCAATTGGCGTCAGTTGGCTACGGTGTCCTCATTGATTTCTTTGCTGTTGTCCCTAGCTCTTTCTGATAGGTCAATTTTTTTCACCAATGGACCTGTAAGTTCTAGTACCTTCTCCTCACAACTCTTCCAAGACCTTTCTCAGTAGTCCTCATTCATATTGCTCATATTATCTTCTCTTGGGGAGCGGGTCTTGGATCTGTCCTGTGTTGTTGACCTGGGGGAGTCCGGGTCTTGTATTCTCCTGAGGGCTCTGAATCTCAGGCCCTTTTGTGGATGTGCTCTTTTGTTTTACCTTGGTGCTGGTTTGTTCCTGGCTTAGCAGAGACAATGTTGCCAGCCTTTCTTGTAAGGGTATAACTCCTTCTGCCACTGCATCGACCAGGGAGCTACCCAGTACTTCTTTGAAAATAAGCGCTAAATCTTGCGCTTCTGCCTCTTCACTCCATTCTTGGTCGGACCTCTTTAATATTTTCTGGGTGCTGTGCCACTTACCTGCAAGCAAGTGTAATCAAACGTCCGCTGCTCTTTCTTGTCTGAACTCTTATTCGAGTGTAGCTGGCCCCCTGTATTACAGCTTGACTTCGCTTGATGCTTTCTTTGCCAAGTATGCTCTTAACCGGTAACTCTGTGCTATACCGTGCTGTGCAGGCTTCGTTGGCACAGCTTTTATGTCAATTGTATATAGTATAGATATTGTAAGATATAATGCGGCTTGTTAGTGTGCTTTACTGAGCTTCATCCGATGGAGCTGGCTCGTAATTGTGAGCCACGTCATGTGTGCGACGCGGGTGAGCCAGGCAAGAGTGGGGGCTGCTGCACTCCTTTGCTGAAGCCCAGAAACCCGAACGAAGACCCTGGCGCACTTTGAATTAAGCTGGGGCACCGCCGTCTTTTGCAGGCACTATGAATCTCGCAGTATGCACCCACACTGCGCTACTCCGGTGTTGCACGTCGCCTACTGGAGGCTGCGGCTGCGTTATGTGAGTTAATCTAATGTGTGCAACACTCTGTCACCATGATGTCTTGTGCTAATGAGCCTTCAGTCGTACTCTCACATATTGATGCTCAAATTAGTCTATAAGTACATGTTTATGTATGCTCTACTGAACCAATGAGTACTTATTCATAACTATTTTGCAAGGATGTCAAAATCATAACATATACACCGATTTTCTAGTGCATGTACGCTCTACAGTAAACATAGGTACTTATCTTGCTGAAGAGCAGGAAAAGAAGAGGAAGAGCAGAGAGACAGGATGTGAATACTAGACCTAGAGGAAATAAGACTACAGAGACTGTGTAGAAAAAGGGAAATGTAGTTTGAAAAAATAAAAAAATAAAACATTACATGTTGTATGGCATTTTCTGTTATGTGGTGAAACTGCTGAAGAGTAGAAGTACAGAAGTTGAAGCATAATGCTCGCCTCCAGTCTTGACATAGAATCTGCAGACATACATTGATTATATAGATCAGCAAATGGAAGACCTCTTACATTAGATTATACAAGAGTCCAGGTATTAAAGGGGATTACAGTGAATGGCCATGTATTATAACTGATAAAATACCACCTACCATATGTAAAAAGGGTATTACAAAAAACCTTGGAGTTTCGTGAACTTATATAAAAACTCAGCTTTTAGCTTCGTGCCTCTATTTGGTCACGGAACGTCTCGCTGACTTGCAATATCCTTATAACGTGCTCTATCCCATATACATTTGTCCCTGGTGATAGTGATATGATTAGAATGTGTATATCATTTCATTTAATCTGTTGCAGCTGATTAACCATTTTGAAAGATAAAAGGTTCGAATAGTGGCATGGACACTAAACACCATGCCAGGATCACCTGCTTTCATTTGTATAATGGCCTCGTATTCCTGTGATCAGTGATGGTGTACCCAAAGGAGAAGGTTGTTTATGACTTAACAAGCAAAGAAGAATAACAGAACATTGATTTCTTAATGTTTGATTTGTTTAAAGAGACATTTCCTAAAAACATTTATTTGAACTTGATGCCAGATTGCAGATGTACTCTGCTAAAAATACTATAATGCAAGACAGAACAAATGACAGAAGTGCAACATCCATTAGCCACATTTCCTTACCCAAGACTTGTTACAGAAATATATCGATTTCCTATTATTCATCCACTTTATTGATTCTCAATGTATTAACTTGATAGTTCGGAAAATACTGAGTTAGCTGCGCCAGAACTCAAACGTGAAACCAGCGTGTTGAAAGTATATGTCAGCAGGGATGCATATCCGACTCAGCTATCTTACCGGCTATTGATGGACTCTGTCAAAAACGCACACAGACAGATTATGGAATTATATATTTTTGGGCCTAAAATCACCCAGTGTCCTGAAGAAAAACACCTTAGAGATCATTTTCGAGGTCTCTGCATCATAAATGGAGACGTGCAAGACATTTGTTATTTATGCAAATTGTTCCTCAAGAATATTAATGAGGGATATCCTGAAAACCCATACCGATCCCGCCCTCGAGGCCTGGAGTTCGACAACCCTGTGCTAAGGTGTTACACCTGTCTGAAGGCCTCCATTCATGCTGTGGAGGATTTTCAATGTTTTTGAAGGCATAGGGCGGTGGGCGGAATGGCAGCTACCTCTCTGCCTCCCTTCTTCCCTCCACCTTCAAAAACAAACAATTTTTTTGCCAGCACAACATTTTCATTCTGGCGTTAGACCAATTAATTCCTATTGAATATGCCTGTTTTTTTTTTACACAAGCAAAAAGCAGGCAGATTCCATAGGACATCATTGTAAACACTGCCTGTCGTGCGTGCACGGCAGGCAGCGTTTACTCTATTTGCAATGTGGCTTGCAAAAGAGAGGTGTAAAGAGGCTTCTGCTATCTCTTTACACTTCTCTCTTGTACTTTGCAGTGCAAATGACGAAAATTGCCAGAGGGGAACGGTTAGCACATAAGTTCAGTGCAGAACTACTAATATGTAGTGTACTAATATGTAATGTACTAATAGTGCAGCCACGATCATCCGAGGGAGAGGGCAGGAGCCCCTGCCCGCACCGACCACTCACCCAGGAGCTGCAGTTGTGAGCAGCCCATCTCGAGATCCCACATCCACCAGCACGGGATTACCATCATCCAGGGTGAGGTCTACAAGCCCCTGCTCACCCTGCATTCGAAGCCCCTGTGCACCCTTTGAGTAGTAAGCGTACCGCTCATCTTGCCTGTTTGAAATCCCTGTCTGACCTTGTCCCATTCTGCTGCCTGACCTTGCAATGGCGGGCGCAGCGCGGGATGAAAACGAGGCTCCAGCCTCGTGGCCTGATTGCTAGGCAACCGAAGGCCATCTAAGTGGGAAACATCCGCCGGCAGGCGGAAACGCCGGCCAGGAGGCGAAGGCCAGAGGAAAAGGCCTTGTTTGCCCTTGTTCGCCGGTGGATGCCGCCAGCCGCCTATTCCGACTCCAAGGACTAAGTCATCTAGCTCCACCACCACATCCCACCGCTCGCCCAGTTACTACTAGTCTGCAAAAGGTGAGAGCCCCATCTGGTTGCTAACCATGCCACTTGTGCTTGCAGATCAATGACTATTGTTTACGCTTCATCTGTATAATCTGCTGACACCCGGCCAGCACCGTACTTCCTATTAGAGCTAATCTTTCATTGTGCCCCATTGCACTGCCTGTGCACCACCAGAGACTATATCACTGACTGCCCTGATCAGATCACTGTAGCATTGTACTTACAGCCAGTGCTCTCCTGTGCCGCTCTTGCCCAATTGGCACTCTGATCCTGTGTTTACACTGTATTCTAATACTGTAGCTTACAGCCCAGCTCTCAGCCTAACGCTGTCCCACGTGCATCAATGGTATTTAGCCTAGCTCTTGTCCCACTTAGGATTATTGTTGTTAGCCTAATGCTTCTGCATGTATGATAATGTCATCTAGCCTAAACTGCACCCCTCCTAGGATTATTGCTACCAGCCTACTAGCACTTTACTATTGACTACGGTATCTAGCCTTATTGGTGTAGACAAAGTGAGCCTAGCCTCATCTTACACCACCCCACATCCTTAGCTATGATAAACTGGATATTGTGCATCATGTTCCCCTTCTGCCTTGTCCCAGCGGACACCCCATGCACTGGCAACCACTTCCTCGCCCTCAGTAATGGGCTCACCAAACTAGCTTGCCCAAGACACCATCCCATCCCCTGTCCTACCCCCTTCCTCCCCACCATACCTCCTTTCCCATCCTCCTCCATTCTCACTCCCAGTCCCAAGGACCCCTACATAACCAGTAAGGAACACCATCCCACCCCAGCCATCATCAATGATCCACATGTACTCCCCAACCCTTCAATCAATGGTAAAACATACCCTATCCAAGGATATAAGAGAACATCCCGATTAAGAGCACGCACAAGGTTACCACACCACAACACCATTACCAGGTCCCAGCCACCCAGATCACCCAATCCTTCGGCCCACACAACAAATAATAAACACACTCAGCCTACAGTAACTAAAACTACTCCACCGTGTTGCCCACCTACTAAAAATTCTCTCACTAAGGATCCCAAACCCCCCATTAGTCTAAAAAATGCACTCATCAACGCCCACTCCCTTGGAGCCCACGCTATTGAAATTCATGACCTCATCATCGAACTCGACCTAGACCTGTTAGTAATCACAGAAACCTGGCTACACCAAGCCTCAGGTCCTCTTTTAGCACTGGCCATCCCACCAGATTACACCATTCTCAGATCTGATAGGACCACCACTCCAGGAGGCGGTGTTGCAATCATTACTAAAAATAGCATCAAACTTAGATCAAGTTCCATTGAAATAATCGCAGGGTACGAACTACTGCTCGCCAAACTCACCTTGAATGAAAACACCACAATTAACATAGTGGTCATCTATAGATCCCCTAGCACAAACAGCCACCCAGAAACAGACATCCCACTAATACTGGCGCCCTTCCTTAAACCCAAAACGAAATGTATCATCATTGGTGACTTGAATCTCGGTTTTAATGACAACCAAGATACCAAAGCCACCGCCCTTCTCCTGGCACTAAATGACATGAATTTCTGTCAACACATCAATGTCCCCACTCACACCAAGGGCAGGACCCTTGATTGGATCCTCTCCCTCAACACCAACATCACTCTAGGCCCGATTACCCCACTTAGTTGGACAGACCACTACTGCATAGAATTTACTATCACTAGTGACGACCCCTGCACACCCAAGAATATAACTATGGACACCATTGAAAGTAGAATCCCGAAAAAGCTCACAGCTGAGAACTTCGACCCCACCTTGAACAAATTGCTAGATACACACTCAATCCTCAGCAATGACCCAACTACCATCGCTGAGTACTACCACAAATGCCTCTCCACAGCGATTGACACCATAGCACCTGTCACCTCCAAACTAAGACGCCTCAATAAAAAATCCAACTTCTGGTTCAACGAGGAACTAATCGTCCTTAGAAGGAAAAAACACTCTCTCGAGCACGTCCATAATAAACATCCCTCCCCGGACGCAGCCAAAGCATTCAAAGACGCAAATACCCTCTACAAATCAGCTATCATCATCCACAAAGCAAACGCCTACAATGCTCGCATTAGCAATGCAGCATCAGACTCCAAAGAGCTCTTCTCTATCCTTAGAGAACTTGAAAATCCACTCCCAACCGACACACCCACAAACACAAGTAAAGAATGGTGTACCACCATACAAGACGCTCTTGCCTCCAAAATCACTATGCTGCAAAATAAAATCAATTCCAAAAAACTACTCCTAGCAACCAAAAACTCCCCCTCCCCTAATCCCTGCGCCCTTTCCAGTGACAACTCCAACCCCCCCTTCCAATTCACACCAGTCACCCACGACCTCGTACTCGACACAATCTCCAAACTAAAAGCATCCAACTGCAAAGGAGACACTGTCCCGGCCAAATTAGTCAAAGCCTGTGCACACACCCTGACCCCTCTCATCACTAAATTTGTCAATGCCTCATTCAACTCCAATACAGTTCCGACCTGCATTAAAGAAGCCTGGGTTACCCCGCTTCTAAAAAAAACAAATCTAGACCCCACCATTCCAACTAATTATCGCCCCATAACCACGGTCCCATTTTTACTCAAAATCATCGACAAACTAGCCTAGAACCAAATTCAAACCCATTTAGAATCCAATCAGCTCCTCGGCACCAGACAATCAGGTTTCAGGCCTAACCACAGCACTGAAACAGCTCTCTTGGACCTCAAAATCCAGATGGATGCCATCAGAGATTCAGGGAAACTTTGCATTCTTCTGCTGTTGGACCTCTCAGCCGCGTTCGACCTGGTGGACCACGACAAACTCTGCAACTCACTTACCCGCGAGTTTAACTTCTCCAGGGCAGCCACTGCTTGGGTGAAATCCTTCTTAACCGACCGCACCTCCAGAGTGTCCATAGGCAAAGAAGCAGCCAACCCCATTCCAGTCCCCATAGGAGTACCCCAAGGCTCGTGCCTTTCTCCCACGCTGTACAATGTATATACCAAGCTCCTGTTCTCAGCACTTGACGAAATGGGTGTCATATACACAAACTTTGCGGATGACACCCAGATCCTTATACCACTGACAGGCAACTATGACCAGGACACACTAACAATCAATAAAATCTACGTCATCATACAAAACTGGATGGCATTAAACAGCCTATGTCTTAACGATGAGAAGACAGAAGTCCTCATCGTAGGATCTCCAGCCAAAATAGCAACCCTTCAGCCAGAATATTCAATCATCAATATCGACGGTACCAATATTCCAGTGTTAAAGCAAGTAAAAACACTGGGCGTGTACATCGATGCCAGCCTGACCATGACTAAACAGATCAATGTACTTTCCTCCTCCACGGCCTACACCTCTAAATTAATTGCGCTCAGCAGACAATTTCTGACCCCAGCAAATTGCCTCACCCTAGCCAGAGCACTGGTCCTATCGAAATTGGATTACTGTAATGTATTACTACTGGGCACCTCTAACACCAACCTAGCCAAAATGCAACTTTTGCAAAATAAAGTCATGAGGGCCGCTCTAGGCATAAAAAAATCAGACCACATATCCAAGATTAGGAAAAATGCCCACTGGCTCCCCATCAAAGCCCGAATTATCTTCAAAACATTATGCATCACCCACAAATGCCTTACCAAAAAAGGACCTATCTACCTCAATAACACTCTGCATCCCAAATCCGACATGAGACTACTTAGATCCAATGACAAACTCCTCCTGGACCCCCCCCGATTCAAAAACACAAGAGCAGGGGGCAGCAGCTTCACCACTTTAGCCCCTAAACACTGGAACACCCTACCCATCCACATTAAAAAAGCATCTTCCTTCACGATCTTTAAGAAACAGTTAAAAACCTGGTTATTCAACCAATATTAGCACCCAAAGATAGGACCCCGTCCATCTTATACTGCTGTGAATACTTAGGCTATTGTATAATGTTGTGAATATTCTGTAATTTATATCATGTAATGGAACGAATGTAATGTTTTGATTTTTACTAATTGCTAAGCTGTCTTTTAACCACGCCGTGACACCTGAGGGTCTGGGCGTGTAACAAATAAAAAAAAAAAAAATCCTCAAGTATCATGCACCCATCTGTGGCTCCAGATAACGTGATCCCTCTGAAAATGATTTTAGACAACAAGGGAATTTTCTCTCGGTTCCTTGCAGAATTTATTAATGCCCCCTTCCTCACTAATACAGTTCCTGACTGCATCAAACATTTCTCCATTCGGCCATTCCTGAAAAAAACAGGATGGACCCCAATGATGCAGTAAATACGAGGCCCATCACCAACCGCAACTTCTTTTTGAAGTTATTGGATAAAGAGGCCAACTATCAGATTCAGACTGTCATTGAATCTATCAATATACTACATCCAAAACAATCTGGCTTCTGGCCCACTCATAGCACAGAGGCAGCCCTTGTAGATTTTCAGTCCCACATGCTGAGTCTTATGGACCAAGGCAGGTCTGGCCTCTTGTTCCTATTAGACCGCTCAGCCGCGCTTGACTTACTGGACCATAAGTGACTCCTGAATACCCTAAGGAGCACCTGCCTTTGCTCGGAAATGACATGCAAGTGGGTTGACTCCTTTCTATCAGGGAGACAAGCACAAGTCTGCTGGGGGACTCCTCTTCAGACCCCACCCTGTCCACCTGTGGAGTGCCGAAGGGGGCTTGTATGTTCCAGATTTTGTTCAAGTTGTATGTCATCTTCCTATGTAGTCTTTTGGAAAAATCCGGAGTTTTCTGGACAAACTACGCTGCTGACACTCACCTGGTCCTGGAAATCTCTTGGTGAATATGCTACTGACAGCCAGAATCTCGACAACATCTATAAACTAGTGGATTCCTGGATGGTGGATAACTGGATGTTCCTGAATAAGGGTAAAACAGAGTTACTTATTTTTGGCTCCCCTCAACCAAGAGCCAAACTTAATATCAGCTATCAGTCCTATTTCATAAAGGAAGGCAACAAGAAAACATCAAAAACACTTGGCATACAAACCGGCTGTGCTTTGAGTGCAGAATCCCATGTGATCCTGGGAAGTAAAAACTGTGCATACCAGCTAAAACTGCTCTGGAACATTCAGCCCTACCTCACCATTGCCTGTGCAACTATTCTATCTAGACTAGATAACTGTAGTGCGCTATTGGTGGGTGTTGATAAAAAGAAGCATCCAGAGACTGCAAGTTATCCAGAACAACGCTGTTCTGAATCTACTGGCAGGGCCTACGCTGGCTCCCTGTCTCAGCTAGGTGTCAATTCAAAGCAGCCACCTTATTACACAAGTGCCTTTATGGGAAATTCCAATGCTACTTGAAATCCACTACTGCTTGGTATGAACCGTCAGTATCTCTCTGATCGTCAATTACCACACTTGTCATCTGTCCCACCTTCAAAAGATCAAAAGGGCTTGGTAGATCCTTTCCAAACTGCTCTGCCACAATATGGATCAGTTTCCCTATAACTGCGTTCAGACACGTACATCAGAACATTAAACAAAACCTGAAGACATTCCTCTTTGAATAATCCTAGACCCGGCTCTTGGCTCTGTCCTCCTGCACTGATGTCCTGTCAAATTTTATTTGTTGTCTTTTGTGTAAATATGCACCCTGATGCCCCCGGGCTGTGGGGTGTTATAAATAAACAAATGAAAATATAAATAATAATAAATAAAGGAGGTCCCATGAAGAAAAAGTAAGATTTATATTTAAAAAAATGAAGCACGTGCTGTTTGTAACATATTATTGTGTTCAAATATGATTCTCAAACTATTGTGAAAAATTATATTTTTAGAAACATCTACCCCGACATTTATTTATTTGTTTGTACATTTTTTATAGCGCAACCGAGCCCTGAGGTATCTGGGTGCTTAGCTTAAGAATATGGTTACAGGTTAGTTTTCTGTGGTAAAGATGTTACATACATACCGCAGGACTTACATAAATGTTAAGTTACATGTTGTCATGAGGGAGGTATATTCCTTTGTTACATACAGGTTACGTACAGTCATCTGGGGCAAACAGCTAAGTTTTAAGGCCTTTACAGAATGACCAAAGTGGCAGGTTAGCTCTGAGATCCAGTAGAATAGAGTTCCAATGTTTGGACGCGATTATAGGGAAGCTGCGGCTTCCAACTTTTTGCAGTTTAAATCTCGGGATAGTGAGGTGGTAAGAGGAGGAAGATTGGGTGGGTCTATTGGTCTGAGCTTTGGAGATTTGGTTGGCAAGGTAGGCTGGGAGGCTATTGGGCAAGCATTTGTGCCTTAGTGACAGGACTTGCCTACCTGGTGAGATATTGTCTTTTTTGAGGATGTTGAGGGCAGCTCTGATTGCATTATTTTGAGTTATTTGCAACTTACTGTGCCTGCAAAGAGGGAGTAGCAGTAGTCAATTATCAAGATGATGAGTGCTCTGGCTAGTGTAGCAACGTTGTCTGTTGTTAGGATAGGTCTACTGGCTGTGATTAGTTTTGCAGGTAGGATGCCAAGGAGGCAATGGCATTGACTTGTCTGGTGAGAGACAGAGATGAGTCAAAATAAACTCCTAGAGTTTTTACTTCCTTGGCCACTGTGATGATGTTACCATTGACATTGAAGGCTTTGTAGAATAGTGGTGGTGAGTTTAATCTATGGGGGTTACCGATGATGAGTAGTTAGGTTTTTTCTTCATTCAGACAAAGCTCTTGTTGCGCCATCCAGGTTTGGATTGTGAGGTAAATATTATTCAGGAGTTTAATGTTAATGGCAAAGTCACCTGAGATAGGTAGGAGTATTTAGGTATCATCAGCATAGTTAGTGTATGTGACGCCCAGTTTGTCGAGGAAGTAAAAGAGAGGTTTAGTAAACACATTGTAGAGAGTGGGGGAGACACAAGAGACTTGCGGTACTCTGCATGTGACCGGAATAGGTTGTGCTGCTGCAGTGGGAGAGAAGACTCTCATGGTCCGATCAGCCAGGAAAGATTTGATCCATTTAATAGCACTGGTTGAGAAATGGGCTGCGTGTTCCAGGTGTTGATAGAGGATATTGTGGTTGACTAAGTCGAAGCAGCAGGCATGTCTAAGAGGAGGAGAATGGCTAGATTTCCTTTATACTTGATTTGAGCCATTTGGATTTTGAGGTCTAGTAAAGCAGTTTCTGTTCCGTGCCCGGACGGAAAACTGATTGGCGGAGGCCTAGGAGGTTGTGGGTTTCCACATATTTTGGATTTGAAGATACGTAACTCTGTTGAGGATTTTCAGGAGAAATGGCACTGTAGTGATTAGTCAAGATGTTAGGGCCAAGAGAAGGTTGTTTAGCAGTGGGAGCACCCATGCTTCTTTTAAATTACCTGGTACGTTGCTGGAGTTGTTGATTAGGGTTGTGATGAATGGTGCAAGTTCCTCAGCACAATCTTTGATGATGGTTGCGGGGCAGATTTCACCTTGAAATCTGGAAGGCTTTAGGCCATTGATGATTTTTAGTGTTTCTGCAGTGGTGTTTGGGGTGAATTCGAATCTGGGCCTGGGGGTGTTGTTGGTAAGGGGCAGATCAGGTTGTCGGTTGATTGGGGCAAGCTTAGATGATTTGACTTTGATTTTATTGTGCAGTGTGCCAACTTTGTCAGACAGTGCATTTTGGATATTAGTACACCAGGTAAGGTCCTTGGTGCAGTGGTCTGAAGTGTGGGCTGGTGATTCAAGCTCCCGAAGTATGGAGAAGAGTTCTTTGGTGTCAGAATTGCCATTCTCGATTCTCATGTTGTAGGCGTTGCCCTTTGCGTGGATGGTGGCCATTTTGTTTTCGGTCGCTAGGGGATTGAAGAGACATTTGTTTTCTAGGGACGTTTTTTTTCCAAATGTTCTCTGCTGTTTATTTGGCTGTGTGAAAGCTTTTTAGGTTGTTTGTAAACCATGAGTTGGAATGGGCGATGGGTTTGGGTTTGCGGAGGCTTAGAGAGGCCACTTTGTCAATGGCTTCTTGCAGGGTTTGCTTGTAGAGCAATACCAGTTTGGTATGATTAGAGGTGGTGTTTATGTGGGTGATGGTTGGGAGTAGTAGGGGAAGTATATTGTCAGGTGTGATGTTCTTGTGGTTTTGAGTAAGAGCCGTTGGAGTGGATTGCGGTGGGATATTAGCTTTGATTGGGAAGCTGATATTAAATTGAATGACAATGTGGTCTGACCAAGTGCAAGGTATGTTGGCTAGGATGTTGGTGAGACAGTTTAGGTCGGCTAGCCTACCTTGTGTACAGCGTTTGGCATGGGTAAGGCTAGTAAGGCCATGTGCTTCTATAGTGTTAGAAATGGAAGTAGACTGTGAGTCGAACGGGTCGTTCAAGCCTAGGTTGATGATCATTTTTTAAAGAGGTTTGGTGTTGATGGTGAGAAGGGAAGCTAAATCTTCCTCAAAGGATTTCAGAGGGCCGAGCAGTCTGTAAATTAGATGAAGGTGAAAGTGAGAGTTTGAGCGAGATGAGTTCCCTGATGGGAATGTCTAGTTGGTGGTGGTTCTTATTTGGATGTTGTTTTTGGCAATGAGTGCCACTCCCCCACCTTTAGTGTCTGTTCTGTCTTTCCTAAGGATAGTGTATCCTACGGGGGATGGCCATACAGAGAATAGGTCCGGCTGCTGCATGGAGCCAGGTTTCTGTGATTGTTAGAACATCGGCGTCTAGGGAGGTGATTAGGTCAGCTATGTCTAACGCATGTGCCAGGAGGGATCTAGCATTGATGACAGTGCCCTTGATGTTGGATAAGGTCAGTGTTTGCTCATTGTTCAGTAGGTTAGCTGAAGGCTTTCCAAGCTTACACTTTTTTGTAGTATCCTTCATGTTTTGGGGGCAGCGGGAAGATAAGCATTTGTTATTTAGCTGAAAGCATGGAGTGGTGTGTGCCACGATGTTTGGGGAAGGAGGTTTATTATTGGGTTCTGTGAGGTCCAGTGTTTCCTGTTCATTGATAGTCATAGGTGTATCTTGAGGATCCAAGGGAGGTGGGAATAGTTGTGTTTTGGGGAAAAGGTGGGATGGGGGATATCTCTTGAGTCTGGGAGCACAATTGCCATTTGCATGTAGCTTTTTGCTTGGCAGGTCAAGTCTGGGAAGCGATTGTGTGGTTCCCCCGTGTGTGACATGGGATCTAGGGTAAGTCGGTCCCAACTACATAGTAGACTGGGGAATATCTATTGGCTGGCAGTGGTATAAGAGTTGTCATGTAGGGGTGGCCGTAGGCAAGGGGGTGCCTTAGGTCTGAACGTCTGATGTGGCACCTGGCCAGGATGGGGATGAGATGGACTTTCAATAGCCAGGCGAGGTATGTGTCATGCCCATAAGCATATCTGGGTTGGCATTTTAGCAGTCGGGCATGGTGCAAAACATGTAGGCATTAAATCTATCTAGATTTGAAATAAACCAGTTAGGCACGTGACTCAGTGCAAAAAACAGTAGAATGTGAATGGTGGGAACACATGAAAATGACTTTCAGCAATCAGGCATAATGTAGGATTTAAACATCAAATGCATCAGGATTTAAACATTACATTCACATTCATGGAATGGATGGGGGTGGCAGATTTGTTCATTCCAAATGATGCCACATCAATCATAGACCTTTTTATCTGTACCAAAAATCTGGCATAGCTATTTTGTGTGCATGTTGTTTATGCAGAGTGTCTATGCTCTGTTTGCATCAGAATGGCCTCCACCTTGTTTCGCTCCTGCGTGTACTATAGAGGAAATAGAAAGTGAATACACAAGAGCCAACATTTGTCATAGCCCAGCTGCCTGCAACAATGTGTCTGTAGATTTTATACAAAATCAGGCATCATCATCACCAAGGAATGCAGCAGCAAGGTTCTCAGTGCTTACTTAACCTTAAAAGGTCATCGAGATCATGATGGCCACTGGGGTATACAACAGATGTTGACATCCACTGCAAATATTGAAATAAAGTCAGGTATTCCAGCACCTAGCACTGAATGTACTGCTCGCAAGTCAGAGTTATGAAGCAGATGTTTCGAGTGCCAGGCCCTATGACTCTGCTCCTTGGGGCTGTTGAAGCTAATGTCAAGGCATTGTTAGAAGCCTCCAGGAACGTTTCAGACACACATGATAGAATAATCCTTTGATTCTAAACGCTCCAGGCTCAGTGACAGGACTGCAAACTGAAAACTTGCGTGGCATGAACGGGTGGTCAGGGTCGGACTGGTACAAGAATTAGGGAGGATAGCTCAGCGGCAAGGTGCTTGCCTTGGAAGCAAGACAACACGAAGCAACCCAGGTTCGATCCCCGGGTCTGCGCTTAGAAACCTCTGGGTATTAAGCGTGTTATAAATAACCAATCATATCATAGGCCCGAGCACCCCAAAAAAAGTGGCCTTCATCCGTGAATCGCGGCAATTGAGGACTTTACAGAAAATGCTACTCAAGAATGTTATGGAGGCTTAATGGTGTTTGTTGCATGTAATGCTCTTTGTTAACACCTAGGAAAACAAGTGATAACATTTGAAAGGCTCAGTTGGCCTCGCCAAGTTTTGAACCTAGGCACTCCAGATCACACATAATCACAGCAGTGAGCGCTCAACCTGCTGATCTATCATATCTGAGTTAGCATAGGAGCAAGAAACTCCTTCATTATTTACTTCCATTCTTCTGTGGACCTTCCTTGTTCCCTTGAACTTTTGATGTTCTTCTTTCTTTTTTCCTTCTTTCCTTTCTCCTTTCTCCTTCCATCTGCTACCCTTTCTTTCCTGGGCATCTTTCATCCCCCTCCTTTCCTTCCTAAGATTGTTTGCTTCCTTTCTCTCTACCATATTTCTTCTCAAATGTTTTCCCTATCCTTCTACCCTCGCTCTTTTTCCACTCTCCTACCGTTCCCCCTCATTCCTTTCCTTCCCCGCTCTCCGAGGCTTTTTTCTTTCTTTACACTATAGCAAAGGTCATTCATACTAACTGCTAAGCTATAAAAGAAACAAACCATCAGTCAAACATCCTCTCCCCCCTGGCTCTGCACTGGTTTTGCCGGCCCCCATGAAGAAAGAAAGGCCAGCAGCTCTGAATCTTTTGGTTCTTGGCAATGGTAGATGCACCCTCTGGTCTTGTGTCACGGGCACCACGTCACACCGTACCTGCAATTTCCAATGAGGTGGATGTCTCGCGAGAAATAATTAATGTATTGGATGAAGAGATCTCAGAGCAGAAATGGATCAGCAGAGGCAACAATGTGAACATTATTCATTTATGAATCATTTTTTATAAATCTTTTAAAATATTAAATATCCCTATTTCTATTTTCGACGGAAAAAATCCTCTAGAAACATAATTAGAACTGGTGTCTTGTTTCTTACGCGTTGGTGTTTATCTGTGTTTTTGTAAGTCCCGGAAACCAAGCGATACGACTCAGATTTGAAGCCCGCACAGATAGAGAAGATAAAAAATATATATATATTGCAATATTATCATTTTATAAGAGAACATCACGCCTGGACTCACCGCCAGAAGAATTCAGATTGAAATGGAGGAAATTGATTTCCTGTTCATGAATTGAGGGTGGAGGTGTTTCACAGGAGGCTAGGACAGGGTCAACGCCTGGTCTTGGAAACAAGACCACGCAGAGCAACAGAGGTTTGAATTCCGCTTAGAACCGAACTCATGTACGGGAACAAAAAAAAAACAATGAAATAAATGAGGCTAATAGGTTAGCAACGGCCTTAAATGGATGCCAACGTTGTGGAAATTCTGAACGACCAGAAACCATAAAACATTTACTGATGGCGTGCCCCGAAAAGAGAGAGGCGTACTTAGTACCACTTTTTGTAAATCAAACCACCATAAACAAAGAAGCCTGCTGGAGTCGTTTGATGGCTGGTGAAAAGACCAGATGGACCATGTCCACCGTAAAACTCCTGGACCTGGCTCTGAAAAAGATCAATCAGCAAATTTCAGTGCCAGAAACTTGTGGACTATAAACATTTGCACACTACTCTTCTAGTTTTTCTTCTATGTAATGGAATATTTGATTGTTTATACACTTCACTTACCTGCGGTGCCGGACTACGGTTTTACTAAGAAAGTGGTTGTCTAAGTACAATAGAGATTTGTTTCATTTTCTTCTTTCTATTGAGCTCACGACACTGGTAAAAATCTTAAAAGATTAACCACAAGAATAAAAAAAAAAATGAGGGTTGAATCCCGGATCCACGCTTAGAAACCGAACTCGGTACGGAAAAAAAAAAAACAATGAAATAAATAAATAAACTATTTTGTAAGAGTTAATGGATTAATAGAGACTTGACAGGATGGTTAGAAGTACATCAGGCACCATGCGATGTGACAGTCAGGTGCTAAAGAAGACGGACAACAGTTCTAATTATGTTTCTAGACCTTTTTTTTTCAATCGAAACTAGAATAAAGGAAGGTTAACACTGAGTATTGAGGAGTGGTTTGATGAACATGTTTTTGCTCCGTTTAACTACCTGTAGTAGGCGACTGTTAAATGGTGGGATTTTGCACTTGAAAGAAAATAGCTTTTTTTTTATAGGGATGTGTGCAATATTGTATATGAACCTGGACAATATACTGTTGTTTAGAATAGTTGTACATAGATGGTGGCTGCGTTTGTATCATCATAACCAGTTTTTTTGCACATCTAAGCGTACTTTGCACATTTGGTACTGACTCTTTTTACATCTGTTTTATGTGCCTTTGCACAATTGTTGATGAATTCTATTAAACATTTTTTCTATTGTGTGTTTATTGTCAAATTGGTTTCTGTTTCATCAAAGCAAAGTTAACACGTGTGTGTTACACTCTAACGTGTGCAAATAGCCTCAGGCACATCTTGGCTAAGGTTTGGTCATTTCCGATCACAGACAGGCCTTTCTGGAATATTCCAGTCATGTTCTTGACGGGAACTCTGAGGGTGTACATGCCTTGTTGCAAGCAGTCACAATTAGCATCATCAGCTGTGAGGCCGCATGGAACTGTATTACTTTCCACATGTTGAATTCCAATTGTAGCTTCTTTGGCTGGTAATCAGGTTCTCTCAGCAGGTGAACTGATGCACACCTGTTGGATAGTCCTTGGTGCATGAAAATGTGCATGACGATAAACAATTTGCCTGATGAACTCCATGTGCCTATGTCATTTAATGTAGGTCTTTGCTTAAGAGGGCTTGCATGTACATCTCTTGACATAGTTTTAGAATGAAGTTGGGAATTGTATGTGAGGTGCTATGCTAGGCCCAGGCTCTAAATTGTCCTACACTCGAACTAGAACATCTATTATAACATTAATGAGCTTGAATCACCCCAAATCACTGGATAGGCCGAGTGCTTTCTCATTGGTCAGCCTTTAGGCATTGCTCTTTCTTCCAAGAAACATTCTAAAAACTGCCTTTCGGCTGCCCAATCAGGATGGACGGATATGTTTGTATTGCTAAATGCATATATATGAAATGAGGAAAGCTACAGGGAGAGCCACTCTTGCCATAACTGTACATTTAGCAAAATTAGAAGTCATTTTGAAAAAGAAAATAATCTTAAAAGATAAAGTACACTGAGGCGTGGCGAAGCAGGGGCCTAATGACGACATGGATGCTGATACAGGTGTCAGAGCAGCAGCCGCCAGAGCCGAAGTTTCTTTTTTGAAAGTTAATCATGAGAGAAGCTGGATGAAGCAGTCGTTTTTGTCTGCGGCCTGCGATGGACAAGATCAAGATGGCCGCCCCCGCAACGGGTGTACGGACAGGTGAACTTGAAGATCCCATGGCAGCTCTCCACTTTTGGGGGAAGGGCGAAATTTCGGGGAATATCTCAGCAGCCAATGGTGGATGTATCAAAAGAGCAGAGGGGGGAATTGGCCCGACGTGATACGGTTACCAGAGGCAGGTTGCCGCCTCCCCTGTCTTCAAAGACATGAAAGAGAGTAGAATCAATAGCCCGGAGTAGCTGCAGCGTGTCCAGTAAAATAAGAGGAGTTGCGCAGGACTGGGAGCAGCCTGGAGACGTTGCATCTAGCCCTGACTGCTCAGAGTGACTCCAGCAAGGAGGGCCAGATACCTGGCACGTGATAGCCTTAGGAGGGAAACATGTGACACCAGCAGGCCCGGGAGAAAGTGGAGGTACTTCCTGTGCACAAAAATAAGGAGAGCCTGTTGAGAGGCCCGTGCCTTATGTGTGGTAAGTGAATCAGGTTAGACGTGTTAGCATTTTACCTCCTCTGTGTTAAGGTGTCTCTTCGGTTCTCTGTTACAATGAGTGGGTTCTGCAGGCTAACTGTAAGAAGCAAAGGTGCCAAGAGGAAATCACACAAGGCCAAAGATAAACTCTCATCTACAATTAAGAAGATGCTTCAAATGACTAGATCCACTCCTAACGTGACTCCTTGTCCTGAGTAGGTGGCGGAATATTTGTCCGACTCGCAACTAGTTACTAAAGGAGGTATTGCTCGCTTATTGCAGTCTATCCAAAAGGACAGGGCAGATACACTTCTAGAACTTAAAGGTTCCTTTCAAGAATTGTTACAGAACGTACAAGAGGCTCAAAATAGATTAGGTGATTTGGAGAATGCCTTCTATAAATATAGAACAACTTTGCGAAAATTGACCAAATACTCGCTGCATTACATGTATTTCTGTCTTCCCTGGACCAAAGGACGGAGGACACTGAAAATCGTTCACGCTGGACCTATATAGAGATAAGGGGGATCCCCCATTATGTTGTAGACCGAGACCTGGAAGATTATCTACGTGACGTGTTCACGGAGATCCTGGGTAAAGCTTCTGGGGATGATCTCACGCTGGATAGGACGCACCCAGAATTTCAACAGCATCAAAACTTTCTTCCAAATGTGCTCTCAAGGGTGCTTTATTCTGAAGATGTGGTCCCAGCAGGGTGTTTTATTTAGAGGCAGCACACTTCTGTTTCAAGATGTGGTGCACGGGAATATTCGGAGGCGCTGACAGATGAAGCTGCTTACATAATGACTGCTTCACAAAGAAATTCCTCTATAGATGCGGCTACCCGTTAAGAGAATGTTCCAGTTTGAGGGGTCTAACACCAATTCACCTGCCTCCAAACTGCAGTAGAATTGCTTGAAATCCCAAATGAGGAGCTCTGAATGCCTGTCTTGGAGCAACCTAAGGGCCCAAAGACCGATGCCGCTCGAGTACGATCTCGGAGGGAGCGATGGAAGGAGCATAGGAGACCCCTCATGGACAGGCGAGAGCGAAGTGGTGGCTCTGAAGGGGGCACTTGAGGGGACTTAGGGCGGCGTCTGTCCTTTGCTGTGTACCTGGAGTCTCACTTGGTTTGGAGACTCCTGAGTAGGCAGCTGCAACTTAATTTTGGTCTTCATTTGTTGGATACTCATTAGAATTGCATGAGGTTGTGTTTTGATTAGAATCATAGATTAATATGCAGTGGCAATTGTAGTACACAGCCAAACTTAGGTTTGATACCTAATTTTCCCCCATAGCGGGGTCAATTTATGTTTAAATTCTTCAAGGCAAATTAGCAGAACAGTCGATGATTATTTTGTACAGTGGCAGGATGCAGATGTAATGTCCATTACGGTTGGGGTGAATGAGGTTCAAATTGCTAAATGCATTCCCTGGGTACAGGATGAGGGCATTGCAAATACAAATTGGGCATTGTAAAGAGGGAAGGATCCTGGTAAAATGCAGAAGGTGCAAAGTACAGGCAACCGGGGTGCATGACATAGGGGTGAGGCCGTGTTGCAGATGATGACATGATGGAAATAAATGGGGGAACTTAAAACTGTCTTCTTCAGTGTACAAGGTCTTAATTCCCACATGAAATGGAAGTGTGCTTGCCAATTTAAGAGAATTGAAGGCTGATATAGTGATGCTTCAAGAGACTCACTTCTAGAAGGAGGACTGGCTGAGCCTGCGGTGTAGATGATTTTCACATCAAATTATTTCCTCAGAATAAGAAAGCAGGTGTGGCAATTTTATTTAGTCAGTATCTAACATTTAAGAAACTGGGGGATGGTTGAGACAATCAGGCGAGATTTTTTGGTATTGACATTAGCTTCTGGGACAGAGATTTAACTGCGTTCCTGATCTTATGCCCCAATCAACACATGAAGGAATTTTACACTGATTTGTTCCCTCATATTGCCCAATTTATGACGGGGGAATTGGTGGTAGGGGGGAATTTAATGTGCTTCTTCACAGGGAGATGGAGAGGGCAGGACCGATCGCGGCGTCAGAGATGGCGGATTCTGAATTTCTGCGATTAGCTATAGAAGATATACAGTTAGTAGATTTGTGGCGATATCTACACCCTCAGACAAGGGAGTATTCACATTTCTCTCATGTTCACTGTCGTTTCTCTAGGATAGACTATTTCTTAGCATCCATATCCCTTCTGCCTTTGATCTCAACTTCTTGTATGGAATTGGTGGCCACCTCTGATCATGCCCCTATAATGATGCAAAGATATGCATACACATCTTGATCTAGGAAGGCCACTATGTGAAAGGTTAATGATTTCCCTTCTAGCAGGCGTAGCCTATTGCTCTTCTATATGCAAAAGGATTTTGTTATATTTCCCAGAAAATACACTGCAAGATACTTCGTTTGAAACGATTTGGGAGGCTTTTGAACCCACTTTGCGGGGCAAACTTATTAGCTTGGCATCAGCATGAAAAATATGTTAACGAGGCAAAGATCAGAGGTGGAGAAAAGGGCGCAGGAATTCGACCAACATTATAAAATGGTTGCCGCGTGAAGGGTGTTTCGACAGCTACAAACGGCTAGGGCTGAACTTAAAGCACTGTGGGCGGCAAACATATTCTATACGTTGCTAAAAAAAAAAAAAAAAAACCTTCTATTTTAACGCGGTATCCAGTCAATTCACCGAAACAAATTTCACAGTGGTACATTTCAGTGCAAACATGATATAAAAAAATACAGAGAATATTAAATAAATGAATCTATATAGGGTAGATGGGTAAGGGGTTAAAATGGGTTGGGATGAGGTTGAGTTGGTGTTATAAGGATAGAAAAATGGGGGTATTGGCCGGGACCCCCCTAATAAAAAAAAAGAAAATTCTGTATTATTTCAGTATTTTGGTTGCGGTGAAATGTACCGCACAGAAATGTGCTTCAGTACTATCGCATATAACCCTTTAACGCATCTCATAAAGCCGCCAGCGTGCTCAGGAGGAAAGCATTGCGAAAGTTGAAACAAAGAGTTACAGTGATCTTCGCTCAGACTAACAATAGTCTTTAAATGCTGCATTGCTAATGGGAACAGAGGGATTGACAAGGACCAGGTTTTGTGTATCTATCTTAGATGCGTTTATTCAGATTCCCTTTTTTACCCCTTTGCACATTCATCCAGGTTCCTTTCTACCCATTTATAAATTCACAAACAGGGTGTTCTTTTAAATGCTCAGAAATGAGGGTGCCCCACAGGACTCACACCAGTTAGGAACAGGGGCAAGTGAAGGCGCAAATCATGACAGGGTCATCTCAAACGGGGATGAAAATGCTTTAGTTCCCCTGAGCATTTCACGGAAACTGACTCATTAAGGACCTGTATCTGTGGAATGCCCTTTCAACCGTGTGGTTGTTATGAGCCAGTCATAGCTCACAAGACTCATTTTTGAAAGTCGGCTGAATTGCGCATCTTTGCGCTAGTGTCACCCACTCATGAAATGCACAGGTCACGTTTTCCAATAAGGGGCCAGATTACAGAAACTTTTCACCAGTGCAAGTGCAAAGTTTGCACGGTATTAGCACTAGGGCGAAGTTTGCCCTATTTTAAAAAAAAAACTATTGCACCATCACAAGTGCATTTTGTCGTGGTATAAGCACCAGGGCAAAAATTTCCCTTGGGCAGAAAAGATTTATTTTCACTCCATTATTGCACCAGGGCAAAGTTAACACTAGTGCTAATGCGGAATGGTGTTAGCACCAGGGCAAACCTTGCCCTGGTGAAAATACACATCGGAAATGTATGTTTTTTGCACTTTGTCCATTTTTGCCCTGGTGCTTATACCATGCCAAACTGCACTTGTCATGGTGAAATAGTTTTCTAATATGTCCAAGTGTTATTTTTTGCCCTAGTGCTAATACGGTGAACGTTGCACTTGCACAAGTGCACATTTTCTGTAATCTAGCCCCAGGTAGCCTTAGAAGCATCTGACGAATGTTCGCACTGGTGGGGCGTAAATGTACATGAGCCACGGAGCGCAGCAAGCTAGTCCTAACCAAACCAAACAAGGGTGGTTCAGGGGTGTTCTCCAACAAGGAAAATATTTAAATCATTGGTAACATGTTTGCATTTTACAGCATTTTTGGGCAAAAAGTGGGTAATAAAAAAAACACACAGTTTGCAATCTATTTTGCACGGTAGAACAGATTGAGCGCATGGGATTTACCAGCAGTGCGTAGGACCACTTTCCAACAGATGTTCAATATGCCTTTTCCCACAGTATATTCCAGTATTTGAAACATGTTCATGCTGGCTTTGACCATATGGGCCGATGCATGCTGCACCAATATATGCCAGTGATAACATATGGGGATTTCAACACGATTCTGGACACCATCGAGGACAGATTTGGTAAGGCCGCTAGGTGACTTTCTGGGGTCGCCCAAGAGATCTATGATGGCATGGACCACTTTTCACTGATAGCTCTTTGGCGGACACTGAATCCAAGTGGTATGGTATGTATACTTACAAAGCACCACTATGGCCTAAGGGTATCCTGGTGCTTGAGCAGGAAGAAGTAAAAGTAAAAAGAGGAGCAGACAGCGGGCAAATATATATAGAAAATGGCCAAACACAAGATGGAAAAAGGTAGGTTTTAAGTAATTTCCTAAAAGCCAGGTGACATTCCATTGCATGGAGAAACTGCAGATGGCTATTCCAAAGTTTTGGTGGGGTCACCGAAAACGTGCGTCCCATGACTGAACCTTTTTGAAATCGCAGCAGAGTCAGGAAAAGTTGTTGACGGAACAAAGTGCACGAAGAGGAATGCATGCACTAATTTTTTCGTGGAGGTGCCTGGCACCTTTACCATAAAGAGCCTGCTGAACAATAGTTCTCCAATTAGCCTTCATTTCATGATATGCACTTGAGAACAGACTGTAAACTGCTCCCCAGAACGTTTTCGGATCATTTTGGGGTGTATCCATTTGCTCTGCGCAGTTCACTCCACTAGAGCTAGCTCACCAGGATGCAACTCAGACAAATTCAGTTTTGGTAGAGGCACCCAGCAAGAATGACCCCTGTCGCTTCTGTTATTTTCTATTGTGATGTAGCCCCTAGCCATTAGGATCAGACAACATCACATTCACAGAGGTTCAGCGTTGGAAATTCAAAGAGAATTAATTTCTCTCTACATCAATGACATGTTTTTTTATGTTAAAGACCCCCATAGGAATGTTCCCTTCCTTACTCAAGAGGTGGTGAACCATTACTCTACTCAAAGTTTTGCATGAACTTGTCTAAATTAATTTTCTTTTTATTAACAGATGCCACCGCTAAACCAGTTAACCTGGGGGACTACAGATGGGATCCTCAAAAGGTGAAGTAGTTACGTTTAACAGTCAACAGGGACCACACTTCTATGCTCCTTGACAACCACGTACAGCTGATAGACTTAGTCAAACGTAAAATCATGAGATGGTGTAGCCTTCCGTTATCCACCTGGGGAAGAATCAACCTGGTCAAGATGCTAATAATTCCCACGTTTTAATACTACTTAGTAAATATTACTGTCTACCCAGGTAGGCTTTTTTTCAGCGTCTAAGATGGCTAGTTATATATCTAGCCTGGAGTCAGGACAGTGATGGGTGGGTTCAGCTATCATGACCTGTCCCTTCTGGCCACCCGGGCTATTTTCACCATGTACTGGTTTCCTGGGTCCCCATCGTTCTAATGAACAGAAATAAACTTACATACAAGAAGGGTTGAAACATCTGAGTAATGAAGATTGGTATAAAGTGCTAAACAATAACCCAATACCAGATTTGAAACTTACTTGGAAAGATATGAGTACTACATTGTGGAATGATGGTTTATTGAATGATGAGAAATATACCTACATGGACACGGCACACCCAGTGATGGCTGTTATTTACTTTTTGCCAAAGGGTTCATAAAATGTATGATACATTTCCAGAATACCGACCTATCATAAATGGCACAGGTTCAACAACAGAGAGGATCTCACAATATATAGAAATTAATCTGCAACCACTGACAATGACTTTGGCGTCCTTTCTCAGAGACTTAACGAACGTTATACAACAGTTGGAACAAATACCTTGGGATAACAACCACTTGTTTGTCACACTGGACGTAGTTTCTTTGTATACCAATATACAACATGAAAAGGGTTTAGAGAGCACAGGGTTCTTCCTTAAAACGAGATCCATTTCTTATGTCAAACAAAATTAAATGTTACTTCAAATGTTATAGTTTGTGTTAGAGAACAACATCTTCACTTCCAATTCAGTGCTATACAGGCAACAACAAGGAACAGCAACGGGTGCAAAATTTGTGCCATTGCATGCAAATCTATTTATGTTTTTTTTTTCTAACTGAAACATGCCTGGCAGCACATTGCATTGAATGACAAAAACAACATTATGTATTGGGGATGATACATATATGATGTCTTAATGATATGGAATGGAGCAGAATAAGAACTTCAAGACTGTGGGCCTCATTACAACCTGGCAGCTTCGGATCGCGGTGATTCCGTGACGGCGGTAATAAAGTTTCCGTGTCCGCAAGGTTGCGGAAAGACCGTCCGATTACATGTTGTTGGTCGCGCGCACCACACGGACACAGAAACGTTGTTTCCGCCGTCACGGAAAAATCCACGGAAATGGACATAGCGCTGCCACAAGTAGCGCAAAACCCGTGTTCGCCTCCGTCGCCACGGAAACGGAACCGGAAATACCACGATCGCCAAAAACCGGAAACAGAGAGGCGGCCATCATATAAAGCACAATCCATTGCCATCCAGAGTCAGCACAAGCACAATCCATACTGTGAGAAGGCAAAAGGGACCACCAGCATGTCTGCCAGGATTCCAGCGCAGAGGCAGCGCAAACAGCGCTTCAGTGAGGCAGAGCTAACTGTGCTCGTGGAGCACATAGTGGAGCATGCAGAGATGCTGTTCAATGCCGATCAACGGCGTGCCACACAGCAGCGGAGGAAGGAAGTGTGGGCAGAAGCAGCACGCAAGTGCACCGCTGTGGGCGTGACAGTGAGGAGCATCAAGGACTGCCACAAGCGGTGGGACGACCTCAGGCTGAGGGTTTGTAACCTCATCTCCACACACCCCCAACGCAGCAGTGGGACAGGTGGAGGACCCCCTTCCCCACTGAGGCTGCAAACATGGGAGGAGCGTTGCAGCAGTGTCATCCACCTTGAGCGCATTCATGGGATCGGGGAGGCTGAGGCAGGAGTGAGCCCACCTGCAGATGCTGGTAAGTGGTCAAACATGAATGCCATATGAGAATATGTTGATGGCATTACAGTGCCAAAGGACCCATTAACCCCTCTCCCCCCAGGCAGTGCATGACTGGCCCAAAGGACCCATTAATAACCCCCCCCCAGGCAGTGCATGGCTGGCCCAAAGGACCCATTAATACCCCCCCCCAGGCAGTGCATGACTGGCCCAAAGGACCCATTAATAACCCCCCCCCAGGCAGTGCATGACTGGCCCAAAGGACCCGTTAATAACCCCCCAGGCAGTGCATGACTGGCCCAAAGGACCCGTTAATAACCCCCCCCAGGCAGTGCATGACTGGCCCAAAGGACCCGTTAATAACCCCCCCCCAGGCAGTGCATGACTGGCACAAAGGATCCATTAATAACCCCCCCAGGCAGTGCATGACTGGCCCAAAGGACCCATCAAGATCCGTATGGCACCCAATATTACAATAATGCATACCCCCAGCAATCAGATGCATGTAACGAACACTATACAATGACCAACCTGTATGATTCATGTGATGCACCCATCAGCCACCACCACAACACTAATTGCATGTCCTCTGTGTCCCCACAACCGTATCCAGTGACAGTGACACTGCACAACGGGCAGGGCAATCAGCACCGGCACGTGCCCAAGCCACCCCCCCACACAAGAGGATGCTGCCAGCAGTTCGGCATCTCAGCCCCCACTACCAACTGCAACAGATGTGCCAGCCACCACCACCGACATCCCCACCGTCTCCAAGCTGCCTGAGGCAAGACAGGTGCCACGGGAACCCACCATGCCCACCCAAATCAACACAGAAGGCAGCTGCACTGCAGAGGAGGTGGCCTGTAGTGACAACAGTGCCCCGGTAGAGCACTCTGATACTGGGCCACAGGGGGAGACACCCACATTTGATGACCTGGGTTCCTTCCATCAGCTGGAGTTTAGCCCCACTTCACTCAGAAGTCCCATGAGGTCACCCACCGCATCCATGGCAGAGCTGAATTCCCGCATGCAACGGATGGAGGAGCAGCAGGCAACCCTCACCAGAGGCAGCTTGAAGAATCTAGGCTGCAGAGGGAGTGCTATAGCACGTCAGTGCGTCGCCTCTCAAGGTCTATTGGACGCTTTGCAAGCACAACAGTCACCCTGGCACGCCATGTGTGGGAGGGTAACGCCAACACCTCCAGGCTCATTGAGGCCATGTTGATTGGGCAACAGGCAGATCTTGCACGGATGCCATCCATACCGGATTCTGTGCCATCAAATACCACCACCCCATCAAGCTCCACTACTGCCAGTCCAAGGAGGCGCTCAAGTCGGTTAACGGGGCTCTCGGGCAAGGATGCACAGGCACAGAAGTGCACACGGAAGTGATGATATGTGTGTGGGGCACTGCAGGACACACGTGGACTTGAAGGGTGTGAGGGGTGGGTATGTTTGGGTGGTGGGGGAGGTTGTTTTGGGTGTTTGAACATTGGGGCCTGGGTGGGGGTGGGTACGTTTCGGTGGTGGGGAGGTTCTTTTGGGTGTTTGAACATTGGGGCCTGAATGGGGGTGGGTACGTTTGGGTGGTGGGTGGGCTCGGGTTTACAGCTTCCCTAACCATTTCACCCCCTTCCCTGTTGTGAATTCATCAATATATCATCATTTGAAAGCAAAACATACATGTGTGGGCATCTATCATTTCATTTGCAGTACAACAAATCATTTATGGTCATCACTCTATGCATTGCTGTGAATGTGCTGTGTCTCAAAAGTAAATGCGAATCAGCTCATCCCGTGCTCTTTGGCCATCAAGTGCACCCCCAGGGGGAGGTGGTGCTATCCCATCCCCATCCCCATCTCCATCCCCATCCCCATCCCCATCCCCATCTCCATCCCCATCTTCTTCATCTGCATCTGGGGGCATTGGGATGTTCCTGCGCAGGCACAGATTGTGCAGCATGGCACATACGAGCGTGATTTTACCCGTCTTCACTGGGCTGTACAGCAGTGATCCCCCAGATCTGCTCAGACAGCGTAAACGGGCCTTCAGAAGTCCGAATGTCCTCTCAATCATTCCACGTGTGCGGACATGTGCCCTATTGTATTCCTCTTCATGCCTGTTCCTTGGTCTCCGTACAGGTGTCATCATCCATGGCGTGAGTGCATATCCAGCATCACCTACATGGGATGAAGATGGGGGGACATGTCAGTGTTTGTGGTATCATGTCTTAATCTGATGCTGTGCTATCTTGTATCATTGTTCATTCATGCATATGTGCCATGCAGTGGTTTGAAGTGTTCATTGGGCATCACAGTGGATGACCCCAACTGGAAATTGGCCTGCACATTTATGTGCATGTGTACTGTGCCCTGCGGGTAACATTGGATTGTGAGTATGTCATAGTGCAGTGCACACATGGCAGAGTGACTCCACTGTACTGAAGTAGTCAATGCACGACGTCTCATTTACAGGCATCTCGTGCATTGGGAGGGCAGTATTCCATTTGTGGGTGGGTGTCTGCAGTGGCACAATGTTTATGGGACAGTGACAGGATGGGCTGTGGCAGGGTGTGTACATGCACACTGTGGTGAACTGTCATGTCTTCCTTTGTGATGTTTGGTTTCCGCTGTCTATTTGGTAGATGGGAGGGGGGGTGATGCATGTGCGGCCCAGCGGCACACTCACATTGCTCTTTGGCCTGGACACATACATAACGCTTCAACAGGGTCAGAGCATTGTCAGCTGTACTCACCCAATAACCATGTGCTTTGTCCGGCATAGCGTTCCATGTACCGTGGCAACGTGGAATTCCGCAGTACCATTGAGTCATGGGTTGAGCCTGCGAAACGTGCGCAGTAGTGTGTAATCAGTAGCGTGGCATCACATATCATCTGTACATTCAGTGAGTGATACTGTTTCCTATTGCGGAACACCATCTCAATTGCACGTGGTACTGTCAGCTCAATGTGGGTGCAGTCAAGTGCACCTATGCAATTTGGCATGCCTGCTATGGCAAGGAAGGCCAACTTTGTGGCAATGACCTCGGGGAGGGTACGGGGTAGAGCTATGTGTTCCGACACATGGCGCAAAAGGGCATCCAGTACCTGTACCAGGATTTTCGAGAAACAGGGTTGTGATATGCCGTGCAGCTCACCGACTGTGTGTTGAAAGGTGCCAGTGCCAAGGAAATGCAGCACAGACACAACCTTCAGGAGGGGGGGGGTGTGGCAGTGGGGGTGTCTATGTGGCTGCTGATGTCGTCCTCAATCATGGCAGTGATGTACAGGATTGTTTGGCGGTCCAGCCGGTACAGTGTGTGGACCTGTCCTGGGGTAAGGTTCCAGGGTGAGGCCCTGATGCGTGGTATTTCAGGCTGCCTGCGGGGTAGTGGCGGCTGCACAATGGGGTTTGCAATAGGTGCAGGGTTGGCTGGTTGGCGCCTGCGCCTCCTCTGCCTCCGCCTCCTCCTCTGCACCATTGCTGCCATCATGTGCAGTGCTGCCTGTTGGTTGAGTAGGCCCAATCCAAGTGCCACTAGAGCTGCTGCCTGCATGGTTCTGTGTTGTGTGGGCTGGGTGTGGCCCTTTTGTGGGCTCCCAGTGTGCTGCTGGGTCCAGCTGGGCTGATTTGGTGCACCTGTGCCCTGATTCTGTGCAGTAGGCACTGTTTAACGTCATGTTTGCGGTGGCAGCGGTTCCGCCACCGTGATCACAGTTTTAACGCCATTTTTCTGGCAGTGTTGCCATGGCCGCGCTGGTTGTGATGCTCGCGGTGTTTCGTGTTGCCGGTAACGGAGGGGTTTCCGTGCAGGTGGACTTTGCGGGACCCTTAACTCCGTGGTGGCGGTTTGAGGAGGTGCTATTTCCGGGGCCGCAGGTCATGATTGGGCGTATGTGGAAACGGTGCCGGTATGGTTTTACCGCCAGCGTTAACTCCGGACCGGTGTACTTGTAATGAGGCCCTATGTTAGTTATCTGAATAGTAATGTCTACAACAGTACATTCACAATGATTAATAGCAAAGAGAACATTGTGTTTCTGGATTTAGAACTATACACAGATGGACAAAAAGTCCTAACCAATTTACACACCAAACCGTCAGCAGTCAACAGCATCTTACATGTAGAAAGCAACCATCCCAAACACATCATAAAAAGCATACCGTATGCAGAGATTCTCAGAGTAAAAAGGAATTGTAGCACTGGAGAAGCATTCAATGAACATATGAAAAAATTAAAAATGAAGTTTGTGCAACGAGGCTATTGACTGAAAGAATAAATAAAGCACTAATAAAAGCAGGCAATATCACAAGAGACTATCTAATAAAATATGTACAAAAAGTTAAGCCAGAAGCAAGTAAAGTCAATTGAATTATTACATACAGAAGTGATGGTCGTATCTTAAAAGGTATTCTCAAAAACACTGGAATATACCTAAAACAGATGACAGCATCAGGAGTTATTTGGGTGAAACCCCCTAAATAATTTTCCAATGAGCACCGACACTGAAACAACATATCAGTCCTAGTAATTTGAAGAAAAAACAAAAGAAGGATCTCTGCAGCTTCCTTAACATACGATCACCGAAAGGCACATTTAGATGTGGGAGCTGCAAAATGTGTCACAGATTGCAAATGGAGTCAAAAATTAAATCCTGCCAAATGGAAGATAGAGAGACATTCAAAACTTTATCAATTGTAACAGCACATTTTTTGTTAATGGAATTAGATGTGTGTGTCAAAAAATGTACATTGCAAGTCCCATTACGCACCTGAAAATGAGACTTCTCGAGCACATGAGGGGAATAAGGAACAGAGATACAAGATACCCATTGTCCATGCATTTCAGTACTGAACACCAAGTCTCAGAAGTGGAAAATATTTGATTCATGGGGCTCGAGAAAGTCAACAGTCCTGAGAGAGGAGGTACCAGAGAACTTCTAATAAGATGAAGAGAATCTGAATGGATTTGTTTAATGGACACAGTAAACACAGGTTTAAACATGGAACATGAGGTGGCCCATTGGATTTTGTTAAGGTTACTCCTAAAGAAATCTCTGAATTATAAATATGTGCCAACTGTTCTTGACAAATGTCAGCATATGAAAAGGATAACATGCATGTTGTAAGAAATAGGTTACAGACAAGTTTTTGCATGCCAAATTACTAAAATACTTGAGACAACATTTCTAATATGTGCAAAATGTATGTTTTGAGCTTTAGAACAAGTTACATAAGTTATATATCACACACACACACACACACACACACACACACACAAAGAGGACATGAATCTAACTAATTAGCTTTAATCACATCATGGGAATATGGTATATAAACAAGTATTGCAAGGAGGGAAGAAAAGGGAAAAGAAAACTATAATCTAAACATTTGAAGCATATATTTATGGTTTATCAGCGGCAAAACAATATGTAAACACGATCCGAAATTCAAAATGGCCACGTCACACAAATAAGCAATGACGCAGCAGTTTTAGATGTGATGACATCATTGTGCATGTATGCGCGATGATGATGATGTCATTTGCGCCAATGAGTTTAAAACAGCAAAGAAAGAGCTTGTTGATGGTGCAGGAAGGAGATCAGAAGGACATTTGTATCCTTTGTGACTAATTGGATTGAGGTACGGAGGGGGAACCTTCAAACAGGAGAGACTTATTGCTAATATGGCATTGATACTTTTGCATAACAGAAACAAGGTCTCACTTTTTTCTGAAATATAATTTACTCAATGTTTTCTGCTATGTATGCATAGTGACAGAATTATCAGCCTACTTGAAGCTTAGAATATAGCTTCAGCATGATTTCAAGTTTTGGGGTTTCTTTATGAGAGAAAGATTGTATACAAATAACGTACAACATCTAATGAGCCTGATAGAAATGTAAACATATTCTGAATTTTTGCTACAAATAAAAGCAAGTATTAGGTAAATTAATTTAAAACTATCATTTCTGATTTGAGGTGACATCCCATAAACAGATATACAAAGGAGACTGTAACGAGCAGAGAGGAAATTAGGAGAAAGATAGAATAAGTACTTTAATGTATATATGACACAGAAAAGTACAAAGGTCAAATAAATCAAACACACATATATATATATATATATATATATGTATATATATATTACATGGCCACGGTAGTGGCCATGCAGTTATGGTTAAGTTGCTGTTTCCATAGGAAGAGCAAATTTTGGGCGGCTTATAACTTCGCTCTCCCTGGACGGATCCTCACCAAACTTTACAGAAAAAGTATTTGGGTCACTCTGAATTGTTTTGCAAAGTTTGGCGAGGATTCGTCCAGGGGGGGCAAAGTTATAGGGGGGTCCCAACACTTTTTTTTCCCATAGACTGAATGAGAAAAAATGTTTGCTCGCGTCTACAGCCCAAACCGCTGGACCGATTTTCACTAGCAGCGGCTTGGTCCCGAAAGCGTGCTTTTGCAAATTTGGTGAAAATCCGTCCAGTATTTTTTTTTAAAATGACCAAAAAGTAGGTTAAAAAAAAAATTTGTGATATCTGTGTTCGGTCCGCGGACACACTTCCCTGTTTGCTCCGCGAACAGTGTCCTGATTGGCCAATCGGCTTGCGTGATGTTCGCAGACAAGCAACGTGTTCGCTGATTGGACGGCGTGGAGCGTGAAGCGCGTCAGATTTTCAGTAGCGCCCGTCATCTTGGATTTGCGGTCGTCCGCAGACAGCGCAGTGAAACTTTGTTGAAAATGTGTATTTAGTAGAGTGTGTTGGTGTGTAGGAGTGTTTGGGGAGGGTGGGAGTGTATGAGATAGGATGAAAGTTGTGTTTTTTTATGTGTTAGACGTTCTTTTTGTGTTCGATTTGTCTGCGGACATCACGGGTGTTCTGAAATGTTCTAAATAAACTGAATGTTCTGAGGACTCAATATGTGTCCGTTTTGTTCGCAAGCAAACTGAAACTGTTCTAAGAACACTCGCAGTGTCCTGAAATGTTCGCAAATAAACAAAATGGGGGTGTCCTGAGGACGCTGTCCGTATTGTTCGTTGTCAAGTTGAATATGTTCTAAGAACACTCGCGGTGTCCTGAATTGTTCGCAAATAAATAAAATGGGGGTGTTCTGAAGACGTTTCTAAGAACACTCCCGGTGTCCTGGAATGTTCGTAGGGGGTGTCCTGAAGGCGTAGTCCGTATTGTTCGCTGGCAAGTTGAATGTGTTCTAAGAACACTCGCAGTGTCCTGAAATGTTCGCAAATATGAATGGGGGTTGTGGCTGACAAGTTGAATGTGTTCTAAGAACACTCGCGGTGTCCTGAAATGTTCGCAAATAAATAAAATGGGGGTGTTCTGAAGACGTTTCTAAGAACACTCCCGGTGTCCTGGAATGTTCGTAGGGGGTGTCCTGAAGGCGTAGTCCGTATTGTTCGCTGGCAAGTTGAATGTGTTCTAAGAACACTCGCAGTGTCCTGAAATGTTCGCAAATAAACAAAATGGGGGTGTCCTGAGGACGCTGTCCGTATTGTTCGTTGTCAAGTTGAATATGTTCTAAGAACACTCGCTGTGTCCTGAATTGTTCGCAAATACACAAAATGGGGGTGTTCTGAAGACGTTGTCGAACACTCGCTGTGTCCTGAAATGTTCGCAAATATGAATGGGGGTTGTGGCTGACAAGTTGAATGTGTTCTTAGAACACTCATGGTGTCCTGAAATGTTCGCAAATAAATGAAATGGGAGTGTTCTGGGGACACTGTCCGTATTGTTCGTTGTCAAGTTGAATGTGTTCTAAGAACACTCGCGGTGTCCTGAAATGTTCGCAAATAAACAAGATGGTGGTGTTCTGAAGACGCTTCTAAGAACACTCGCGGTGTCCGGGGGAATGTTCGTAGGGGGTGTCCTGAGGACGCTGTCCGTATTGTTCTCTGTCAAGTTGAATGTGTTCTAAGAACACTCGCGGTGTCAAGAAATGTTCGCAAATAAACAAAATGGGGGTGTTCTGAAGACGTTTCTAAGAACACTCGCAGTGTCCTGGAATGTTCGTAGGGGGTGTCCGGAAGGCGTAGTCTGTATTGTTCGCTGGCAAGTTGAATGTCTTCTAAGAACACTCGCAGTGTCCTGAAATGTTCACAAATAAACAAAATGTGGGTGTCCTGAGGACACTATCCGTATTGTTCGTTGTCAAGTTGAAAGTGTTCTAAGAACTATCGCGTTGTTCTGAAATGTTCTTAGGGGGTGTCCTGAAAACGCTGTCCGTATTGTTCGCTGGCAAGTTGAAAGTGTTCTAAGAACACTCATAATGTCCGCGGAAATTAAAAGTTTCCATAGACCATAGTTGAAATGTTTGACTCTATGGATGTGATATGCTGCGGTGGTTGTTGCCAGGGCATAGAGTCTTGGGTGCATGGCCATTTGGCCATGCACCCAAGATTGTATGTCCTGGCAACAACCACCGCAGCATATCACATTCATATTTGCTTATAACTTTGGGTGAAAAACAAATGTATAAGGAACAAAGGTATTAGATACTATGGATGTGATATGCTGCTATGGTTCTCCTTATTATTGTATATTTACTGTTTGGTCTAGTAACGGGAGTCCATGTTTTTCTTGTTCATTTCTGTGATAAAAGAAAATAGCATGTTAGTATTAGTATTTTGTAATGACTTATTACATTGTATAATCAATATACTTTTTTTTTTTTGGACCCTCATATTTAGTAGATTACAAATCAGAGTACTGTGCAATTTGCTCAGTTTCTGTATTTGTTGCTAAAATAATTGGGTCTGTGGGAGAAAAAAAATCATGTTGGATTAAAAAAAAACCTTTTTCTGTTATGCTACAGTTTATTTGTTTGTTTGTTTTCAGTGTTCACTTGTTGTTTCTGGCTAATGCTTTATACTTTGGCGTGTTGTATTTTTTTGGAGCAGTAACATATTATTTATTTGTTTTGATATTATAAAATTTTGGAGCAGTTAGATACCAATTGGCGTATTCTAACTGTCTATTTTTTTGATATATTTTAGTGGTATTGATTTATCTATTTGGATATTGTTAAATTTTGGGACAGTTAGATACCAATTGGCGTATTCTAACTGTGTATTTTATGGTCTAATTTAGTGGTATTTATTTATCTGATTAGTTGTTGTAGAATCTTTGAGCAGTTAGATAGCTTTTGGAGTATTCTAACAGTTTATATTTTTTTAACACAAGTTTACTTAGGGTTTAAATACAGTTTAGTTATAAAATTTTGGTTTTAAGAACATCAAATAAGCGTTTGTAAGATTTCCTGGTAATCTCTTGTCGGGGGGGATTCTGCCGGGGTCGGCCGGGCCGTCCGCAGACCTCCGGGCAGGGAGGCCCCAACTCCTCCCGTGTATATCTCGGATCGAGACAGAGTATGAGGCACACACAAGGAGCAAGGCAACTTCTGTCGTTTATTATGCAAACGGCAGGGATGGGTCAAGGAGCGTACGCGTTCGTCCTGACACACACACAATAGTGGGGCTCGCAGGCCCTTTTTACTACATTATGACGCGCTACTTGCGTCATTCCAAAAAGTTACCAAAAGAACCTATCGCCACTCTTGATTGGTTGCTCGAGTGGTGGGGTTAGTATAGTACGCATATAGAGAATGATATTAGTGGTTAAGATGTAGTCAGGTGGTATATCTGGGTTGTCCCTACAATTAGATACATAAGAATTGTTACATGAAGACCCCTGAGGATTGGCTAACGTTACTGACGTCTGAGATAAGAACCTCATGTTCTGATTGGTGCATCCGTGAGCTCCCCAGCCTGGGATCACCGTTGTTCCCAGCACACGGTGCACCTGTGGTTGCAACAGTGTTTCAATATGGGTACGTGCAGGCAATGTGAGGATTTATTCATAGGTGGGAGACTGACCGTTCCCACTGTAGCAGGTGTCCATTGAGCCTTTCAAGTGTGTCGGCCTGCGTCTCGTAGCGAGGTACCCAGACGCCTTTTCTCTCCTGGGTTTTGGCATCTCGTCAGGTTCGGCTTGGTCACGTGGGGAGGGACCGTGTTTGAGGCATAATTCTGCACAATTAATATTGTTTTTCCACTGTATGTCTGGTTTAATTTGCAGATATGATTTTAACATTGGTACGTGGAGTGCGAGGTTGCAACATCGTGCCTTTGAAGATTTGTTTCTTGACTGTGGGTTTGCAACATTACGACCTTGGCTGGTTGCTCCACTGGGTTCTTTCTGCAGGCTCAGCAACCTGACTTTTGCTTTGTTAATGTTCACGGGAACTCTTGCTTGAGGCCTACTTGGGCCTGGTGCACGGGTAATCCATTTAGTGCATGGATGCTTTAGGTTATAGTGGCATACAGTTTCATGGCCAGTATCGTGTTTCCATTATATCTCTCATGATGGTAACGGGTTTCAAGAGAAGCGTGAGCAAGCGTTATAAATGAGCTCATGGTGCGTCTTGCGTTTCTGCATTCTGAAAGCCTATGTAAAAATAATAAAGATGCACGTCCGTGAATAAGCCTGTCGCCTACGTCAGAGCACTGAGTATGTTCTTCGTGTAGATTGGTGTGGAAATGTTCAGCGTGTATAATAGTTCAGCGGTGCTTCCCGTTATCTAGGTCGTCATGGCATCTCTAACGATGTGTAGATTTCAGTCTAGTTGGTCCGTGCCGCAGGTGTCGGCATGGCCAGTGCGGGCTGTTGGGCAGGCAGATGGACACATCCGTATGTTTCTGTACCAGGGTATTTGGTCATCTGGTAAATGGGCAAACTCTTCTCGTGGCGGGTGTCTGGGCCGCGACCCTCTAGGCCAAGCGCGAGAGGTGAAGGACGGGAGTCTGGTTTTCCATTCTCCCACTTCAGTCCCCCCTCTGGTCGACTTGTCGACCACAAACATATCCTTCTCGTTATCTCCTCTTACTCTCCATATCTTGGTTATCCCTCCGAGATGTCCATAATGGTTTACGTGATCTTCAAATGACCAATACATGTATTCGCATGTTCCTCCAGGAGTACAGTACACCCATCTTCCTATGTAGCTCCTAGGGTTCCTTGGGTTCTCGATCTTCACTGATGGTGGGTCTAGATGATTGGCGATGATTTGGGTGCGCAACTTCTCCCTTTCGTGTATTATCACACCTGTGTGCTGGCCGTCATCCGCTGGCATCAAGGGGTGCATTCCCACCATTTCCAGCAACTCATCAGTTGAGCGCGCCTTCCGGGCTTTCCAAAATCTAATTATTATCAGTGCAGCTCCAGCCAAAATAGCACATCCCACTATTATTTTCAGTCCATCTGACAGCCAAGATGGCATCCATGACCATAATAGTGAAAACCAGCTTTTATCCTTGTTTACGCCGTTACTTTCGTCCATCATTTTGGAGTGCATCTGGGCCAATTGTGAAACTGCTTCTGTTAGTGTACCATTGTCGGCATCGTTGGCAGGTATGAACGTGCAGCATGATTGTCCTATCTTTGCACAAACTCCTCCTTCCATTGCTGTGAGAAGGTCCAATACATATCTGTTCTGTAGTGCTACCATCCTTACAGCTCGCAGCTCCTCTTTAATTGCGTTAAACCCATTTACTGTCGAATTTATGGTCATCATTAGTTCCCATCTGGTTATTTGCAGCCATTTTGCGTTTGCGTATGCCTGCAGTCCCGGATGTATTATTGAGGAGAAGAACATTGCTGCTCTGCTGAATAGTCTGTGTTCTGGCGGTATTGAGGTTAGTTCCGTTTCCGACCTTCCCCACAGATAATTTCCTGTTAATGGCTCTCCTTGTCTTTTTCTCCTGTTTAGGACAGTATCATTGCTGTTGGTCCTGTTTTCTTGCTCCTTCTGAAGTGGTGCAGATCTCTTTCTTCTCCTGTCTCCTTCATCCATTTTCGGAAATTTCGCCACATCGACATGCTTCTTAGGTACCACTAGTGATGGTACATTGACGTGTACCATTGTGCACACACCACTCCACAGGGGAGGCAGTGTATGATATGCCTTTTCTCCGCAGGCCCAATAATGGTCCATTATTACTGCTGTTCCCGCTCCCCCCTCAGGTAACTCCATCACACTTGCACAATTGGTGTTATATCCCACGTCCACCTCTCCTTTATGCTGGTAACATACTTTGGGCGCAGTCAATGGTAATATAGTTATCGGGTCTTCATCTTCTTCTACCCACGTGAGCATTGGTACATACTTGATCCATGTCGTCCAACATCGATGATTGTGTGTCTCGATGGTTGAGATAGTTTCTTTTGTTACCATGTTGCTGCCAACCACTCCTATCTCCCAGCTGGTACCCAGGAACACCTTTCCTGTTATCGTCAGTAATGGCCTCTCCCAGCATCCTTGTTTACCCGGAACTTCCGTGGCGTACCAATCACATGGTAGATACTGCAGTGTTACCTTCTTTGTTTCTCCTTTTTCAGGGCCACTTGTTATGTATCTGAATGCTTCAGCATGTAAACTGGTCTTGTGATAACTCAGATAGGTCTTGAGGAAGTTGTTTTCATATGGGTATGAGTCTCGTGTTTTCCATGTCATGTGCACTACTGTTCCTTGGAATCTTCCTTTCGTTTGGAACAGGGCCAAATATATTATGCACTGTGCTGTTTTTTCATCTATTTCTGTGGCAACAAATGTTCGTGAAGCGCTCATGGCGTATGGTATTAATGAGCAAACGTAACAGCTATCCTCAGTTGTCTGCTTACCAATGCGGGTCATGTGCTGGTACCATATGTTGTTTGTGACGTGTGCTGAATCTTGTACATAATTATCAATACCTTTATTGTCTGAGTATGTGCTGCGTTTAACTTTATTTCGCTTTTGTTCATTGTTACTGTTACCACCTGACGTAACACCTGTTGCAGCAGGGAGGTGGGGTACATTAGGTTTGGGTGCAGCAAAAAAACTCATAGCATAGCTGTACTGCCATACAGAGGCAGCCAAAACTCCGGTGATCATAAAAATCCCTATTATTTTTATTACATATGCTAACCTCACCGACATTTTTGCTCTTACCTTGCTGCAGTCCTGGCAGCGTATTCTTGCGACGTTAAAGTTGCCCGCCTAAAAATTCTCAAAAAGTGCTTGTTATTAAATGTTAGTTTTGTTTCATTAAGCTCTCCCTATCAAATAGTCATTCAGTGCCCAGGTGAAGAGTTGCTCCCACGCTACTCTAAGTGATCGGTCTCTCAAGACCGGCAAGTATGGGCGGAGGTGGGGCATGTAATTTTCTATGGCCAGGAGGAAGGCCGTGTAGTATACACGTACCCTTTTCTTTTTTAAGTATGTTGGCCTTTTTATTTCGTATACAAATTGGTGTGACAATTCTTCTGGGTAACTATCGTCTGGCAGCACCATCTACGCCTGCACACTGAATTTGTTAGATAACTTTTCTTAACAATACAATATTACGCAGCTCCTGTATGTGCGAGAGAAAAAGAGAACATTCACGTGTTTACATGTGTATTGGTGCAAGCGAAGTCCTTAGTTTTTATTACAATTGTATTTAGTAGTCAATGGGGGGGGGGTTTGCTCAGATGGCGGGAGCAGTTTTACTCTTTGAACGTGTGACCATGGGGTGGGCAGTGTGGGGATCACCCCCTTCTTCGTCCGTTATTCTCTCCGAGGGAACAATTGGGTCGTTGTCTGTGGTTGTGTTTTCTTCCGCTGCCGGGGATGTTGTTGGCGTTTTTCCAATGGACCTGTCGTTGGCGCTGGGGCGGGTCTGCAGTTTGTAGATTTTTACATCATGCAGGTGGTTCCACGCACGCTTATCCTTTAGTTTTACTGCTCTTGTTGATACGTCCTCTACTAAATGGGGGCCAGTGAACCTCTGCTGGTTCCACTTTCTATTAAAATTTCGAAGTAGTACGTGGTCACCTTTGGCAAGTTGGCACAAGTTCTCCTTTCCCAATTCTGTATTTTCGTCTATTTCTTGGTTGCTGGTGGACCCGCCCCGTGTGCGCTCGAGCTGTTGAGACACAAACACAACGCTAGTAATCAAAGAAGACACATATTGATACATTTCATCACCTAACACATTCGCAGAACTTTCTTGGTCGGTGAATGCCCTTGACGTTGGTGTTAGGGGAAGGCGCATTTGGCGTCCAGTAACCACCTCGTGTGGGGTGAGGTGGTGGTCGGACCCTGGCCTGTTTCTAAGTTCGAACAGTGCTAACGGAAGGCAATACAACCAACTTTTCTTTGTTGTTTGCTGTATTTTAGCAATTGCCTCCTTCAATAGGCCATTCAGGCGTTCACATACACCATTGGCCTGTGGGTGGTACGCACATGCAAATTTGTGTTTAATGTTCAGTAGGGATGTGATATGCTGGAACATTTCATTTGCGAAATGGGGTCCGTTGTCTGATCTTAACACCTCGCACACTCCCCACCTGGGGAATACCTCCCTTACTATAAATTTGGCTGCTCTAAACGCATCAGGGTGTGAACAGGGCCCTGCTTCGATCCACCTAGAAAATGGGCATACTACTACTATCATGTATCTATTGCCTTGACAAATGTTGATCATATCAACATAGTCAATGTGGAGGTGCCGAAAAGGTCCTTCTGGTCGGGGTATGGTACCTCTTATCACCTTTAAAGTATGACCGGCCGTGAACTGTTGACATGTAAGGCAATTGCTGATAAACTTTGACACATGGGATGTTAACTCGGGACAGAACCAATCTTCTCTAATTCGTGCTGCTATTATTTCTTTGCCTGTATGGGCAGGGTGATGTAATTGGTTCAAGGCGGTATTTAACAATGCCAATGGTATTACAACTTTCCCAGTGCCACCCTGGCGCCATAGTGCGTCGGTTGGTGACATTGTGCATCCTCTTTTCACCCATACTTCTTTTTCGGCCATTGGTGCAGCCGCTTGTAACTCCATAATCTGGGTGGCTGGGAGATGGGTGTACCCTTCTTTTATTAACATCTCCCTCGCTATTCCCCTCCCTCTCCCTCTCTGTGAGTCTGTGGGGTTCCATATCTCACCAAAATATGCAGCATATTTTGCATGTGCGTCTGCTGCTGCATTTCCTTTTGATATATAGTCTTCTCCATTGGTGTGTGCTGTGCATTTTACTAGGGCTAGTTCTTGGGGATCGTTTATTACTTCAATTAGTTCAGCCAACAAGAGGGCATGTTGTACTGGAGTTCCGTCAGCTCTCCTAAACCCTCTTCTTCTCCACTTTGATAGCCCTGAGTGGACAGTGGATGTAACATATGCACTGTCGGAATATATAGTAACTTTTTTATCAAAACTTTCCTTTAGTGCCAATATGAGTGCAACCAGTTCCGCCGCTTGAGCAGAGTAATGCTGTGGTAATTGTACACACTTAATAGCCACACACACTGGCGCTTCCATCATTTGTACTACTGCTGCCCCAGTCCTCCTTATCCCGTCTCCTTGATCAATAGTTGATGACCCATCAATAAACAAAAGCTCACCTCCCTCTAGTGCGTTTTCTTCAACTTTCCTAGTACATGAGTACATCTCAGTTACTTGGGTGCAGTCGTGGGCGTAATCTCCCTCTTCAATTACTTCTGCTAGGAACCTTGCAGGGTTAACCGTGCTACATCTAACAATTGCCAGTTCAGCTTTGGACAAAATAATCTCATAACCTGTTGCCCTCTGTGTCGTCAGTGTGGACTTAGGTTTATTCAATATCGCAAATAGTGCATGTTCTACAAATAGTGTAGTTGGACACCCCATAGTTATTGATGATGCTTTTTCTACTGCAAATGCAGCTGCAGCAAGACCTTGTTCGCAAGAGAATTGTCCTAACATTATTGGATCTAAGTGACCGCTGTAAAATGCTACTGGTTTATAGCCCATGCTAGTCTTTTGGGCCAATACTGCTTTCATTACTGCTGAGTCGCAATGTGAAAATATAAAAAATCGTCGCTCATAGTCTGGGGATGCTAGTACTGGAGCAGTTGATATTGCTTCTTTTAATTCATCAAATGCCTCCTTCATTTCCATAGTCCATCCCAACTTTTTCTCCCCTTTATTTGCTTCCTTCAAACCCTCAAGCAGGGGTCCTATGTAAGAGCTGTAATCAAATACCCATGCTCTACAGTAGTTGCACAGTCCCAGAAATTGCTGCAGTTCTCTTACAGTCTGTGGCACGGGAGTGCCTGATATTGCCTGTGCTCTTTGTGGTGCAATCCTTCTTCCATATTGTGATATCAGTTGGCCAATGTAAAGTACCTGTTCCTGACAGTATTGTATCTTTTCCATGTCTACCTTGTACCCCTTTTCAGCCAATATCGTCAACATTTTTAATGAGTCCTCTCTACATTTATCTTCATTTGTACTGCAAATTATTATGTCATCCACATACTGTAACACTGTGCTTTCCAACTCAACGTTACCCAAATCCATCTGTATTACCCTATTGAAAATTGAAGGTGATTCACAATATCCCTGTGGTAATCTGGTATGTTTCCACTTCCTATTTCGGTAAGTGAAGCTTGTCAAGTCTTGTGAGTCTGGGTGTAATGGTATTGAGAAAAAAGCATTTTTAAGGTCAATCACTGTAAACCGTGATGCTTCTGCTGGAATGCCACACAAAATTGTGGCCGGGTTTGCTGTTACTGGATACTCTGCTTCTACTATGTTGTTCAACGGTCTGAGGTCCTGTATGAACCGCCAAGACCCTCCTTTAGCCTTGCGCACCGGGTACACAGCTGTGTTGCATGGGGATTCTGAGGGGACCAATATGCCATTGTTTATAAGGGCTGTTATGGTTTCGTATATGCCCTCATCTGCCTCTCTTGACAATGGGTATTGTTTCACTCTTGGTAGTATGGCACCCTTTTTTAATTTTATCCTTACACCCCCTATGCTTTTAATGCATCCTACATCATAAGGGCTAATAGTCCATAATGATTTTGGCACCTTTGACATATCTTCTTTAAAAAATGGGACTGGTGTGCCAGCGGGTGCCTCAAGTGCCATTGCAATTTTCTGTGCCACTTGTTTGTGAGCCACTGTTAGCCACATTTCTACACTCATCATGAACACCATTTCATTTTCCTCCTTTTCTTCTGAAAACAACTCTTCATCTGACACCTGGGTCAGCCTACATCCTTCTGCTAGTGCTATCACCGCCCTCCATGCTCTCCCTTCTTTATCTTGGGCGTGCACAGCAACATAATCAGCTGTTGCAATAATGCTCTCAATGTCCACTGCAAGGACCTTCCCTTCCAGTTCATTAGCTGGTGTTTCTGGTCGGAATAGATAGGCTGCTGGTCTCCTCCATATTTTCCCTCCTATCCCTGGCATCCATGCAAATGCCATGTCTGTTCCGTACTGGAATAGCTCGCCGTCTACCGGCTCCGCCCTGATCGCTATCTGTCCACAGTATGCTTGCAAAATCTGTCGTGCTGCAAGCATGTTAATCCCTGGAGTAGAGCAAATTATGCCATCCTCTGTAAAGGAGATCGTCATATTTAATCTGTTCATTATGTCCCTCCCCAGTATGTTTACTGGTGAGGCACTATAATACAAAAGTGGTACTGACAGATCGTAATCTCCAATAGATAGCGGAACGTTATCAGTAAATGGAACCAACCCTTTAGCCCCAGAAAACCCTTGTGTGTTCATGGCTTCGCCTGACATCTTAAACTTACCTTCCCTTATGCAAGACCGGGTTGCCCCGGTGTCAACAAGGAATGATAATTTTTTGTCACCTATCGTTACCTCTATGCGTGGCTCCTCCGCACTATTAGGTGTTACTGACAGGATGGGACACACCAAGGCCGTCTGTGGGCTGTCCTATTGGGGGTACAATGACTGGCCATTCCCTGTGTAAGGGTTGTGCCCCAACACCGTCACCCCACCCAATTGCGTTCGTTCAGGTTGTGGTGGTGGTTGTATTAACGCTGCACCAGTTACTTGTGGCAGGTATTGTTTTATTTGTTGTTGTGGTAGGGAATAGTGTTGGTCACTCCCTTGTGGTGACATCTGCTGTGGTTGTATGCCCTGCTGTTCTTGTGATGTCCTATGTTGTGCTTGTTCGTTCCATGCTGGTGTTCCTGGCCTGACCCTGCATGTACGTGACATGTGTCCTAATAGTCCGCAGCTCCAACACACGGGTGGTTCCCTGTTTTGCCATGGGAAGTTCCCTGTGTTGTCCTGGTATACTGGTTGCCCTGTCTGGTAGTTATTTCTGAGTCCCCCAGCCTGTTGTTGGGTATTATATCCGTATCCTCTTCCCCTCATAAACCCTCCTCTCCCTCTATTATAATTATAATACCCAGCTCCTTGCATTGGGTACCCTCCTCCCATGTTCTGTGCGTGTGATTGCAGAGGCAGCACTTGCTCTATTACCTCTTGTGGAGGCGCTATTTGAGCTGGATTTTGTGCAGCCACTACTTGCGTTGGGCTTTGGGCCATTGGTGTTGGCGCAGTTATTAGTGCCCCTTCCATGGTATATTTAGTAAGTTTTTTCTGTACTAATTTGGCCTCTTCTGTTTTCCTGTCCTCTTCCTTTTGTTTCATTTTTCCTTGCCATGTTCTACAGTGATGTACTATAGTCAGTTGTATTTCTGGCCATGGTTTTGCTTCCATCCCCACTACTTTCTTTAATTGTCTCTGAACTCCTTCTGGGAGCCCTTGTACTAGTATATGATAAAATATGGCTGGTGTTTTGTCCCATTGTTCTCTAGTTTCCATGCGCCACTTCTCTTGAATATCCTGGATATAATCAACAGGATCCTCGTTCTCACCCATCTTACGGGAAGTAATGGCTCCTATGTCTGATGTGTCTGGGTACTGCACTCTTAGTGCCTGCCATAGCGCATGTCTGCAGTTTGCAAATGGTGCCCCATCATGCGATGTGTTTGTTATTGTTACCCCATGGAATCCCGCTCTTTTCCAAATGTCATCCGCTCTATCCCCTAATATTGATATTAACAGGCCCTTAACATCTCCCACTGCTAGTTTCTGTCCTGCGGTGTGTTTTTCCATTTCATATATCCATTTACCCGCACCTCCACTTAATGATGGGAGCCTACATTTTATGTTTTCCTTATCCGTATGTTTCCAAGGTACATATTGTGGTCTAACCCCTCCTCTCTCCAGCAGTGGCATTACATTCTGTCTTGTGTCATCCTTTATGCTCCATGATGTTAACTCTTCACACCCCTCCTCTTCCCCCATTCCTTTTACTACTTCAAATCCTTCCTTACTACCTCTTCTCCTACCTCCCTCTTCTTCCTTTCCCCTTTTTTCATCCTTTCCTGTGTTCAATATTGGCACGTCTGTTTGCCTGTCTTGCCTGCGACTAGGGAGGTCCCTAAGCCGACATGCATAAGGTGTAACTTCGTCCATGAAGGGTGCGAGCTTTATTCTGTGCAGAGAGCGTGCAGTTGTTGAACATGTGGGGTGTGGCGTTAGAGAGCGTGATGGTGATGTGGGTGGCGTGTGTTGGTTGGTGAGCGTCGGTGGCGTGTGTTCGTTAGTTTGTGTTTCTCCCATTCTTTTCACTTCCTCCTTACTTCTCTCCAGCTCCTCCCATCTTCTACTCACCCATGGCGAATCTATGTTTGTTCTAGTGAGGTATAGCTTATCTAAGCTTTCCCTTTCACTCTTCCTTCCATCCTCACTACAAAAATCATTCATAAATTGCGCCCCCCACTCTGCCTTTTTTCCTTTTATTGTTACAGTTTTTAAGTCTATTAGGTCTCCCTCTTCCTTTCCGTTGTTACCACCTGTTCCCCTTAGTGCTGACGTTGTTGCTACCTCTCTATTTTTATATACTTCTCCCCATCTTTCACTCTCCCTCTTACTCTCTTCTCTCTCCCCTTCACTCCTCTCCTCCATCTCCCTACTATTTTCCTCTCTTTTCCTTTTTAATTCCTCCATTACTTCGTTGCTCATCTGTTCCAATATCCTTTCATCCTCTCTCCTCCTTTCCCATTTCACCCTTTCTCTTTCTACTATATTCTCTATTACCTTCCCCTCTTCATATTTTTTAGCTGTCTCTGATATTATCCTCCTCCTCCATATTTCCATTTCTTTTTCATTTTCTTCTTCTTCCTTCTTCTTCTCCCTCATCACTACTCTTGATACCCTTTCTGCTGCTGCTTTTACCCTTACAGCTTCCCTCTTTCTCTCCTCACTTTGCTCCCTTAATTTTTCCAATTCGTCCTTACCTTCTTTCCTTTTCCTCACTCTCTCTCTTTCCTCCCCCTCAAGTTGTTTTATCAGTTCATTCTGCTCATCCCTTAGTTTAGCTAATCTTTCCTCCAAAATCTCTTCCTTCTGCCGTAGCAGCTCCTCTCCCCTCATTTCACTCTCTCTTTCACTATCCTCGTTTGTTTTCTTTACCGCCTCCCTTTCCTCTCCAGTTAGTGATCCTCGTAATTTCAACAATATCTGTGCAGCTACCCACTCATCGTTTCCTATCTCTACAGTCTGCTCTTCTCTCCTCCCGTCCCCCATTGGTATCTTTCCATGAGCCACATATGGTGGAGGGCTGTATGCCGGGTTTGAGTATCCTTCAGCCGCCCTTAACTGTCCTTTTATTTCTCCTAATTCTCTTAAAGGGTACAACCCTCCCCCCTCTGTTTTCACTCCCGGTGTTAAGGGTATCTCATTGCTCGGTTCCTGTTTTATGTCAGCTAATTTATCAACCTTTCCTCCACCCAGTTTTTCATTCCCCATATTCTTTGTTCCTTCACTCTCCTTTTCCCCATCCGTTCCTTCTTTCTTAATCTCCTTTTCTTCCGGTGTTTCCCCCATAGTGAACATTCCATTTGGTCCTGGTCTAGACCCCTGGAACATCCTCCATAAGTTAAACACCTCCACATGGTTTGCCAACTTCTTCCCCTTGTATGTATTGTGCAGATGGTTTAATAGTGAATGTTGGGCATATGGGTCAAAGCTACCATTAGGCGGCCATGGTGTCAACATTTTGTTGTCCGTCCCCTGGGTCCACTCTATGCTGTACTTAATTAACTTCTCCCTATGTGGTGGCAGTGTGGTGCATATATGTTGTAGTGGGGTAGTGAGGGTATTCCCCCACCCTCCCAACCCTCTCCCGTATGACATACTAGCGCACCCTTTCTTACCCTTCCCCTTGCTACCAGTTTGCAACATACAACCTTTTATTGCTTACCTTGCCCCGCAAGTGTGGGGACTTACGACAATCCTTTGACAAATTATGCAATGATAATAATCACAAAACAAAAAAAAAAAATTATAAAACAAATATATTTATGATGTTATATTATATTCCTTCCCCTACGGCCCCCTGCGGCCGAAGCGCACGCAGCCCCCTGCAGCTGCGTACCCCTTACGACGATCTTACACAGTCGTCCTTTTTCCCCGTTCTCCTCCCACCTTTACACTTGCCGTGGCCGGCGTTCTCCGTGCGCAGCCACGCCCCCTTCCCCTTCTCCTCTTTGATCCACTCGTTTATCGTTTATCTCCGTGTCCGCTCCTTTATCATGTTTCTCTTCCCCACCAATGTCAAACCCAAAGCTTCTTGTGTTCACGATATTTTACTAAATCCCTACTGGTGACGTCACCTATTTCTTCGAACTACTGGTATATTCGTGTTATGTTCTTTAAATTCAAAATACACTTGCAATCTACCCCGCTAACCCTACAGCTGTCTTCCTGTCTCTCCTGGAACAAGGTAATCTCATCAATACTATAACCGGACTGCGCACGCTGCGTCGCCTCGCGTGTGATACGCCCCTCAACAGGAGGGCTTAACCAGCCAATTATCTTCCGTTTTGGGCAACTACGTAACTAGCCACCGCCCACAGGGAAACGTCATCTACCTATCGAGTTTCTTGCTCGAACAATAGGGAACCTCATCTACCTATCGAGTTTCTTGCTCGAACAATAGGGAACCTCATCTACTCATTGAATGATAAATGTCAAATCGTAGGAAACCACACACACCCACCCTCACACGTAGTCGCGATTTAGGCCAATCAGTGTCTTTCGAGCGGCTGCACGTGATGTTTTCGTGCCCCGCCCCCCTCTTTCGCGTAACGTTAGCTTTTTGTTGCGAGCGTCTGCACGTGTTGTTCTCGTGCCCTGCCCCCCTCTTTCGCGTAACGTTAGCCACCTTCTCTCGCACTCAATTCACTACCATTCATTCCATTATCATCACTCAATTAAACCTTCACCCCACCTTTTTACAATACCTCCCTCCTCCCTTATTTACTTCCGCCCCCTCCCTCACAATTTCGCATTGCTTGTTGTGCGTGTCATGCTCACCAAGTTCCCTCGATGCAGGGCCGCTCGACTGCGTGCACCCCTCCAAGCGGCTCGCCACCTCCCCTCGTCTGGACCACGTCTGGACACTCGCCGACCGCGGGCGGGATACTTCTCAACCGGCTCCCGAGGGCCAATATCCGGATTGCGCTGTCCGGTCCTCTCGCAGCTCCGCGAGGCCAAGCGCGAGAGGTGAAGGACGGGAGTCTGGTTTTCCATTCTCCCACTTCACTCTGCTTTAGAGTAATGGTACTATCATTACATTCAAACCATCCACATTTCTTTTTTATATATGCAGTGTAGTGCCCTGAATTGGTTGTGGCTCCTGCGTGATAGATTATACCTATTGTTGTGAAGGTTTTCTTACCAAGTGATATTTGACCATGTGTGAATCCAGTCAGCTTGCAGTTGTTTTTGGTACCATCTGCATTGTAACGTAGAAGCATTAGTATTATGTATTTACTATGTGTTTGTATTACTAACGTGGAGCGATTATCTGAATTGCAGGTAGAGCATAATCAACCATGGTTTTCATTTTGTACAAGTCGCTGAAATGGAATGGATTCACAATTTGGTATTGATATATATATGAAGCGTTCATTGGGGATTTCTTCTTGTGTCACATTGTTGCAGAGAGTGCATGTATGTTTCCACATGTATGAAATCTGAAAGATTTCATTTATAGGTATGTTTTTGTTTTCCAGTACTTGTAGTAAGTACATTAGAAATTCTTGTGGATCTTCTTGTGAATTTATAGTGAATTTCACCATTCCAGCACAGTAGTCCAGTTGTTGTCTTATTCTATAAACACTATAAGTGTTGTCAGGATTGTTCGCTGCATTTCTGTGAAGTACTAACATTTGCAAACACAATGGGTCTGTACTGTGTAAGTAAATGTTGTCAACAATTGGTGGTAATTGAAATAGAATATTCATTGCTACATTTGCGTAGCAACTTACACCAACTATATTTGAGAATTTAAATGGTCCAAGTAGTTCTGTATCTAACTGCTTTTTTTGGAGTTTGTCTTCCTTCTTTAAAGAAGTACCTGGTTTACTTTCCCTAATTGATTCTTTTTTGCTTGTGGTACTTGATGGAGTATTAGTTTCTTTTATTCTCTTTGGAGGATTTGCAGTGACATCCTGTTGCATTTCTGTTTGATTTATTTTTCTTTTATAACGTTTTACTTTTTGTGGAACAGAATATGTGTTTAGGTGGGGGGTGTATAGTGAGCGAAGTCTATTGTATTCTAAAATGCAAGGAATATCAGCGTTTATTTTACTTGCATCAAAGTTGATTAGAAATAGACCGTCAAGTGTACGTAAGCGTGATAGTGCTACAAAGCTCATGCCTTCTTTAAAGACTGTGTTACCAATATCTATCATTGCTTTGTCTAGGGTAAGACCTTGTGATTTATGAATTGTGACTGCGTATGCAAGAGTTAGAGAAAATTGTTCTCTGCGTACATACATATCTTTGAAGAGAAGAAATCTAGCTGTTGAGCGTCCTATCCTTTTTACTTCTGAAAGTTTGTCAAAGAGTATATTGACAAACTGAATTTTGTTGTCGCGTGGGTATGTTTGAAAGCCAACAACTGTACCTAGTGCTCCATTAACTAGTCCTTGGTCCATGTCAAGGTTACGTTTAAGCATTACTCTGCAATTTAAGGATAATTTTAATATCTTTTCTAAGCCTGCTGTGTTTGAGATTGATTTTTCTAAACTATTTAGTCTTGTTGTGGCTTGGTCACACATGGGTAGTGTCATACCATGTACATCTAGTTTGTCTGTGGTGCTAATTTCCATGATTGGTTGCATTTCTTTACTTAGAATGATTTAAATGAATTTGAAACAGCTTGCAAGAGTTGGCATTAAGGCCATACAATTGACATTTTTGTGGGCTAATTGTTCCATAACATCTGTAGCACATGCATTATCGCCATGAAGTGCATTAATGTGCCGGGTTTTCAATATTGCTTCTGCTTCTTTAGAAAGTATACCAACTCTGATACTTTTTAAAATGTTGGCATAAATGAGATCTGCAGATTGCTGCATGTTTTCTGTTAATTCTCTGTATTGGAAATGTTGCCAAAGGTTGACATTTCCAATGCTGACAACAGTTTTACGGCAGAGTTTGTGTCCTAATGTTTTAAAAATAGGCTCACCTTTTACTGGTGTTAATTGAAGCAGATCTCCAAAAACAATAATGTGTTTTTGGAGCTCTTCATAGTCTGTTTTGAGTGTTTTTGGAGCTTTTCATAGTCTGTTTTGAGTACTTCTTGTAATCTGAGGTGAATCAAAGCTAAGATCAGGTTGGAGACCATGCTCACTTCATCTATTAGTAGCATTTTAATTTGTTTCAATACTCTGCGTAATTCCATCGCAGCTTCTGCAGAAAGTTTGTAATAGTCTAATTTGTTCTGGTGTTCTACTGGTAATAGTAGTAATCGGTGTAATGTAACACCACCCATGTTGTAGGCAGCTAAACCTGTGGGGGCAATGACAACAGCTGACAGTTTGTTGTTTGTCAGTTGTTGAAGGAACTTACTAATGATTTTGATTAGGAATGTTTTGCCAGAACCAGCTTCACCACTGACGTACAGTAGTATAGGTTTATAATTACGGCAGGAACATTCTTTATTTTCATGTTTTACACCATGTGCAATTTGTTTTGTTACTTCTTGAAAAATGCTACTTTGCTCATTGTTTAGTTTTGATTGTAGTATAGTTAAGTCTTCCTTATCTTCATACTGACACATGGTGTTTTCTACTTCTATCATAGCTAATTCTGCCTCATTTATTATTAGTGGTTCTCCCAATGGTTCTTGGCTTCCTGTTACAGAAGATTGACTACTGTCAGGAGTGTCCTTATCTAGTTGGGCTTGGAGTTCTTCTTTGTGTTGTTGTTCATTGTGCAACATTGTTTTGTACTGTGTAAAGTTTACATCAGTTATAGTGCTTTCATTTGCTTTGAAAGCATCCTCATATGAGTCATAGTTATCTAGTAATTGTTCTTCTTTTCTCCATGGTTTGAAGAGTTGTAGCAGGGACATGTAATATACTTCTTTATGTTGAGGAGTTTTTAATGACAATTTGATATGATTAATTACATTTGGTTTAGTTAGTTTAACTAAGCTGCCTTCGCAGTTTGTCACTCTATATTTACCTTTTTGTTTAATCAGGTTTCATATTATTTTTGTATGTGTAGTTTTGGGCTATGTGGTATAGACACATGTTTTCCAAAGTATTACTTCTGTTTGGGTAGTATGTGTCCAATAAATTGTTTTGTAAAATGTCTTGGCTGTTGGGATCATGTTTGGCTATTGTTTCAATATCTTCATATGATTTTAGAACTCTTTTTCTAGATTTAGCTGGACCAAGACTTAGCCATACTAAATTTTCAGATTTACCATACAATGCAGTACCAGTTAAACGATCAGTTGCTTCATATGATCCACATTCTCTATGGGTGAGCATTTTTATGCCCAAGCTGTATAATTTCTGAGATACTGTTTTTTCTGATGACAGGTCATTCCAGAGGTCTTGGAGCTCTGTCATTTCTGCTTTAGTTAAGTATGCTGTGACATATCGTGCAACTGCAGTAGAATTGTCTGCAATGTACTGCACATCTATGTTTGCATTCCATAAGTGGGCAATGATTGCATTATAATCATTGATATATTTTTCTCCTTCTTTTCTTTTTATGTAATATGTATTTTTAGGTGACTTACCTTTAACACTATGTCTAGCTGAACACATGAGGTTGTTCACTTGACCTGTATTTGTAACTAGTCTAGGGAAACCAAATCGGCATTTGGTGTAGTATTTCCCTTTGTTTTTCTATTTGCGACGACAATATTTTCCACATTTGTGTCTTTAAAATTGTAAAATGTGTGCATGAAGATCACTATTTGTGGCTTCTCTTGGAATTTCACAAGTGACATATTTTTCAATAAACTGTAAAACAGTGGCATCACTGTCTTGACCAATTTAGGAGCATCTTTAATCCATAAAAGCATGTGGATATGTGGTGCTCCTCTGGCTTGGTATTCTTTTCTCCAAAAGAAGTGTTGCACTTCTCCAAGGGGAGGAACAGTTTTATTACAAATAAAATGTAGCATAGCAATGAAGCAATGGTGAAAATATCTTGAAACATTAACAGGATCCTGTGAACAAAGTTCTCCAGGTGTTAGTATATCTATGTTTGTTTTTTTTTATTTGATATGCGTAGGAAATCATGTAAATCTTCCCATGCATATTCTGCACAACTTAATGTAACAAACCAAGTGGGTGGGCCAAGGTTTCTGATCATACAACGTACATCTCCATGACGTCGAAACCAGTACTCTTTAGTACCGCGCATATTTGCTAATAGATTTGTAATATTTGATTGTAAAACCTCATCCTTTTGTTGCACTTTTTCTAATAATTGTGTAGCTGTCATATTTTGAAAGTGTGATCCTGATTTTAATATGTGTGCAACTCCGTAACATAAAGTTGCTAGTTCACTTTCAAAGAGTAGGTGGAATATGTATTCCACATTTTGTCTAAATCTGGGATCTTCAGAATACATCCGTAATGAGCGGTATTCTGAAGCTGATATTTGAATAGGTCTATCATCATACCTTCCTCCTTTGCCAGTAGGAAAGAGTAGAGGAAAAGCACTTGCTGCTATACTTTTTTCCCATGTGCTGATTGGCGATCCTTTTGTTTGACGCATTTGGTAAGTTTCCAGTACATCTTCTACAGTGTCATTACAGTGCAAAGGATGAATTGTATAATGGTCTAAATTATTTGATATTGTAGCAGGATCTAGTAGCTCAAATTGACCAGCTTCTTGTGTTTCTTGAATTATTTCAGTTGTATCTTTCAAGTTTTCTTCAATATTAATTTCTTTGTAATATTCATTATTCTTTTTAAGATATTGGAAGGCTTGTCTAACTTTATATAAATCTACCAGCTGTTGCCATATTTTTTTGTCTTTTGCAGGTACTCCATTTACAAAGATAATTAAAGATTGCTGCATTGGACGTTGCACTCCTAGAGTATGCACATTTTCTTTTAGATCTAATGGTAAATAAACTACTTTTCCACGAATGCCTTTTACCAATTCAGAGGGAGGTAATTTTGCTGTTTTTGGTTGAAGGCGTATTATTGCTTGAAATGGGCGTACTGTTTGAATTATGATGCTCTCAAATAAATTAAGGGGGTAATTCATAGAATTCAGCGCACAAGTGGTGCACACGGCTGGCGCACAGTGTGCGCGTGCGAATCCCTGCGCCAGCCGCGTGCGCCAAAACCCATTTCCGCGCACAGCGTATTCATGGATTCCAGCTACCAAAACCAGCCGTGGCGCACAGTGGCGCAGCGACCCTGCAGCAGCGCCAGTTAAGCCCCCAAGAACGCCTCTCGCGCAGGGAAAAGCCATCAAAATCCCCAATCCAGCGCAAAGGGCTGCGCTAACCCTGTACCAGCACGGCAAGCGGGCTACGTGTATCACTGGGGTGCGCGGGAAGTACCTCACGTCATTTCAGATGGGTATGTGTATTTCAGGGGTGCGCGGGAAGTTTCACACGCGATTCCATCAGGGTACGTGTATTTCAGGGGTGCGCGGGAAGTTCCACACGCGATTTCAGCAGGGTATGTGTATTTCAGAGGTGCGCGGGAAGTTCCACACGCGATTCCATCAGGGTACGTGTATTTCAGGGGTGCGCGGGAATTTTCACACGCGATATCAGCAGGGTACGTGCATTCCAGGGGTGCGCGGGAAGTTCCACACGCGAATGTCCAGACTACGTGTATTTCGGGGTGCGCGGGAAGTTTCACCCGCGATATCAGCAGGGTACGTGTATTCCAGGGGTGCGCGGGAAGTTCCACACGCGAATGTCCTGGCTACGTGTATTTCGGGGTGCGCGGGAAGTTCCACACGCGAATCTCCTGGCTACGTGTATTTCGGGGTGCGCGGGAAGTTACACACGCGAATCTCCTGGCTACGTGTATCTTGGGGTGCGTGGGAAGTTTCACACGCGAAGTCAGCAGGGTACATGTATATCAGGGGTGCGCGGGAAGTTACACACGCGAGTCTCCTGGCTACGTGTATCTTGGGGTGCGTGGGAAGTTTCACACGCGAAGTCAGCAGGGTACATGTATATCAGGGGTGCGCGGGAAGTTACACACACGAATGTCCTGGCTACGTGTATTTCGGGGTACACGGGAAGTTTTGCACGCAATATCAGCAGGTACGTGCATATCAGGGGTGCACGGAAAGTATCACACGCGCTTCCATCAGGGTACGTGTATTACAGGGGTGCGCGGGGAGCACCACGCGTGAATTGCACGTGTGGGTCCTCCCAGGTGTTCCCTCTACACCCTCCACGGCCCCTGCAGGTGGCTCACACCACAGGTGCCTACCCTGCACATGTCCGGCAGGCACCCCATCCACCATGGCCATGCCCCCCAGCCAACCCACATGTCAACTTGCACTACTGCCCACCAACGCATGTCCCCCTGCACCCCCAGACACCAGGCGCACCCTCCACCAGGCCCCCACCCATGTCTCCCACCACCCCCACACCCCAGCAGTGCAGGGGCACCCTCCACCAGGCCCCCACCCATGTCCAACTCATGTCCCCACCACCCCCACCCCCCAGCACTGTGGGGCACCTGCCAGCAGGCCCCCACCCATGTCCAACTCATGTCCCCACCACCCCCACCCTCCAGCACTGTGGGGCACCCTCCACCAGGCCCCCACCCATTTCTCCCACCACCCCCACCCCCCAGCAGTGCAGGGGCAGCCTCCACCAGGCCCCCACCCATGTCCAACTCATGTCCCCACCACCCCCACCCCCCAGCAGTGCAGGGGCACCCTCCACCAGGCCCCCACCCATGTCTCCCACCAACCCCACCCCCCACCAGTGCAGGGGCACTCTCCACCAGGCCCCCACCCATGTCCAACTCATGTCCCCACCACCCCCACCCCCCAGCAGTGCAGGGGCACCCTCCACCAGGCCCCCACCCATGTCTCCCACCACCCCCACCCCCCAGCACTGTGGGGCACCTGCCAGCAGGCCCCCACCCATGTCCAACTCATGTTCCCAACCACCCCCACCCCCCAGCACTGTGGGGCACCTGCCAGCAGGCCCCCACCCATGTCCGACTCATGTCCCCACCACCCCCACCCCCCAGCAGTGCAGGGGCACCCTCCACCAGGCCCTCACCCATGTCTACCACCACCCCCACCCCCAGCACTGTGGGGCACCCTCCACCAGGCCCCCACCCATGTATCCCACCGCCCCCACCCCCCAGCAGTGCAGGGGCACCCTCCACCAGGCCCCCACCCATGTTCAACTCATGTCCCCACCACCCCCACCCCCCAGCAGTGCAGGGGCACCCTCCACCAGGCCCCCACCCATGTCTCCCACCATCTCCCACCCCCCAGCACTGTGGGGCACCTGCCAGCAGGCCCCCACCCATGTCCAACTCATGTTCCCCACCACCCCCCAGTACTGTGGGGCACCTGCCAGCAGGCCCCCACCCATGTCTAACTCATGTCCCCACCACCCCCACCCCCCAGCACTGTGGGGCACCCTCCACCAGGCCCCCACCCATGTCTCCCACCACCCCCACCCCCCAGCAGTGCAGGGGCACCCTCCACCAGGCCCCCACCCATGTCCAACTCATGTCCCCACCACCCCCACCCTGCAGCAGTGCAGGGGCACCCTCCACCAGGCCCCCACCCATGTCCAACTCATGTCCCCACCACCCCCACCCCCCAGCAGTGCAGGGGCAGCCTCCACCAGGGCCCCACCCATGTCTCCCACCACCTCCACCCCCCAGCAGTGCAGGGGCACCCTCCACCAGGCCCCCACCCATGTCCAACTCATGTCCCCACCACCCCCACCGCCCAGCAGTGCAGGGGCACCTGCCAGCAGGCCCCCACCCATGTCCAACTCATGTTCCCCACCACCCCCACCCCCCAGCACTGTGGGGCACCTGCCAGCAGGCCCCCACCCATGTCCAACTCATGTCCCTACCACCCCCACCCCCCAGCAGTGCAGGGGCAGCCTCCACCAGGCCCCCACCCATGTCTCCCACCACCCCCACCCCCCAGCAGTGCAGGGGCACCCTCCACCAGGCCCCCACCCATGTCAAACTCATGTCCCCACCACCCCCAACCCACAGCAGTGCAGGGGCACCCTCCATCAGGCCCCCACCCATGTCTCCCACCACCCCCACCCCCCAGCAGTGCAGTGGCACCCTCCACCAGGCCCCCACCCATGTCCAACTCATGTTCCCCACCACCCCCACCCCCCAGCACTGTGGGGCACCTGCCAGCAGGCCCCAACTCATGTTCCCCAGCCAACATGTCATCACAATCTAGATCCCTGGTCCCTATGGTCAGCCTCCAAATGCAAAACACCCACCCGAGTATTGCATCCACCCACTCAGAAATGGCAATTACATGACAGAACTCCAATTGCAAGTTTTGAAACAACCACATGTCCCTCACATACACCCAATGGGTGTCAGTGAATATCAAAACCCATATCATGATATGCATGAAACCAATGAGATGATACTACACATTGAAGTTCGATAAAAAAATATGTATTAAAGGAAACATAAATAGATCCAAAAATAAAGAAACAGAAATGGGAATGTACAAAAATGAAAAGAAGCATGTCCGTGAAAAAAAGCAAAACCAAAAATCATAATCCAAAGTAATGGTGTCCAAAGTCACTGTCCACAAAAGAAAATCCAATGGGAAATAATAATTGAAAGCCATTGCTCCATGGGTAAATTGTGAAAGAAAAATAAAATCCAACAGTGAACTATGTACAGACGAACAAGCCAGGGTCCATTATCCCAACAAAAGAAATGAAACCTATCTAACAACACTAATTAATAAAATAAACTATTTACAAAAAAGTGGCCAATGTCCAAAAGATCCAAAATAAATCAAAAAACAAAGGAAACCTAACACTACCTACATAACTATGTACAAGGGCAGCGGGCTAGTCTGTCGGCTCACTTTTGGATGTCCCGGGCCAGGGCATCATCGAACTCCTGCTCAATGTCCCGGAGGCGGTCCTCCTCCATGGCCTCGAGGGTCCGCAGGGCCGTCGACGTGTCCACCTCCAACCCCCTGCAGATTGCCTCGAGGCACTCGGCCCGCCTCAGGGCCCTCCGCATGGAGTTCTCCGCCCTGACCATTGTGAGCCGTGCCTCTTCCGCCCACTGCCGCTACGCATCTATGGCGTGGCCCAACTGCTGCCACACGGAAGACACTCCCTGTCCTGGGTCCTCCTGCCCTCCGGCCGATGCCTGCCCCTCCGATGTTGAAGGCCCCGAGCCTTCATGGCTCCCATCACGTTGCTGCTGCTGCTGTGCCTCTGCCCGTGCACTGCCTCCTGCTGCCTGCACATCCTCCGCCGGCTGGGGTGCAGTCGTTGATGTGGCCACCCCTGCTGGACGTCCGACTCCCGACTGTGGCAGGGATGCCTCCTCCAACAGCCTGGCCGCACCGTCAGAGGCAGCTCCACAGGGCACCCAGGTGACTGATGGGTGGGAAGATGGCACGGAGGACGACTGGCGCGTAGGGGGTTCAGTTGAGGAGGGGGTCGTAGCAAGCCCCATCAAACGGAGGAATCCGGCCTGGGTGACCTCTCCCAGCAGGCTGACGTGGTCAATGAGCCATTCGAGATGACGTGCAGTCTCCTCATGAAAAGACTGCAGGTCACCTCGCATGGCCCGTTGACGCAACGCCACACCAGTCAGGACAGGCTCAACCCGGACCCGGATAGCCACGTCCGCAGGCAGAGGAAGGCCAGTTGTCGTTTGCTAATCCAATGCCTGAAAACGGGTGTGGACGTAGGCATCCCTGCTGGTGCAAGATGATGCAGGGACAGGATCAGGGACAGGATTGCACACAGGCACCTCCGCGGCGGCCTGTGCTGCCTCCTGTCTCTGGTCCTGGACTGCACCACTAGCACCAGTGGGAACCCCACCTCCAGACCCCGTCTCTGTTGCTTGCACGGCCTCCTCCTCCACCAAACCCCCCACCAACCAGGATGACTCCGTGCCATCTTCCCCCGTTGGGCCCTGTGGGATCCCAGCTGCCCCTTCTGCTGCCGAGGAGTCCAACTCCAACCTCCGCCTCTTGGACCTCCCCCCGGCAGCTGCGGCCTGGGACGCGGCACCGGACTCCTCACTCCCCGACGAGATGACAACATGGGAGGGGAGCCGGGCCTTGCGTCTCTGGCTGGCGGTGGGATCCCCGCCGCTGTGCTCCACCGCACCTTCTCCGCCCTCTTCATCAGTTGATGCTGCAGACAGGGAGAAATAAAACACAGGCATCAGGGCACTGTACAATGGACACATACACACATGACAGTTGTACATGAGTGGCATTGGCAAACCTCAGACATGCCATCACAATCCCCAACACACATGTAATTTCAACTCGCACACATGAGCCATACCACAGCCATATCGCAACTGCCAGCACCATCCATACACATACAAGAGCATGAGCAGGCAAAGCTGAGCCAGACATCACATGCAACACAGGAAGTGCACCACGCATGTACACACACCACCACACTTGCATGCATGTGTACACCTCTGCCAAGTGTCACAGTGTTCAGATGGGCATCCATGTCACATCTGCCAATCAGGCTTCCACATCCCGCTGTCACATGCATCCATGTTGCATCACTGTTGCACCCTTATCAAATACACACAAATGCACATGTGGTGGTGTGTATACATGTGTGGTGCACTTCCTGTGTTGCATGTGATGTCTGGCTCAGCTTTGCCTGCTCATGCTGCTGTATGTGTATGGATGGTGCTGGCAGTTGCGATATGGCTGTGGTATTGCTCATGTGTGCGTGTTGAAATGACATGTGTGTTGGGGATTGTGATGGCATGTCTGAGGTTTGCCAATGCCACTCATGTACAACTGTCATGTGTGTATGTGTCCATTGTACAGTGCCCTGATGCCTGTGTTTTATTTCTCCCTGTCTGCAGCGTCAACTGATGAAGAGGGCGGAGAAGGTGCTGTGGAGCACAGCGGCGGGGATCCCACCGCCAGCCAGAGACGCAAGGCCCGGCTCCCCTCCCATGTTGTCATCTCGTCGGGGAGTGAGGAGTCCGGTGCCGCGTCCCAGGCCGCAGCTGCCGGGGGGAGGTCCAAGAGGCGGAGGTTGGAGTTGGACTCCTCGGCAGCAGAAGGGGCAGCTGGGACCCCACAGGGCCCAACGGGGGAAGATGGCACGGAGTCATCCAGGTTGGTGGGGGGTTTGGTGGAGGAGGAGGCGTGCAAGCAACAGAGACGGGGTCTGGAGGTGGGGATCCCACTGGTGCTAGTGGTGCAGTGCAGGACCAGGGACAGGAGGCAGCACAGGCCGCCGCAGAGGTCCCTGTGTGCAATCCTGTCCCTGATCCTGTCCCTGCATCATCTTGCCTACGTCCAGACCTGTTTTCAGGCAGGGGATGAGCAAACGACAACTGGCCTTCCTCTGCCTGCGGACGTGGCTATCCGGGTCCGGGTTGAGCCTGTCCTGACTGGTGTAGCGTTGCGTCAACGGGCCATGCGAGGTGACCTGCAGTCTTTTCATGAGGAGACTGCATGTCATCTCGAATGGCTCGTTGACCACGTCAACCTGCTGGGACAGGTCACCCAGGCCGGATTCCTCCGTTTGATGGGGCTTGCTACGACCCCCTCCTCAACTGAACCCCCTACGCGCCAGTCGTCCTCCGTGCCATCTTCCCACCCATCAGTCACCTGGGTGCCCTGTGGAGCTGCCTCTGACGGTGCGGCCAGGCTGGTGGAGGAGGCATCCCTGCCACAGTCGGGAGTCGGACGTCCAGCAGGGGTGGCCACATCAACGACTGAACCCCAGCCGGCGGAGGATGTGCAGGCAGCAGGAGGCAGTGCACGGGCAGAGGCACAGCAGCAGCAGTAACGTGGTGGGAGCCATGAAGGCTCGGGGCCTTCAACATCGGAGGGGCAGGCATCGGCCGGAGGGCAGGAGGAACCAGGACAGGGAGTGTCTTCCGTGTGGCAGCGGTTGGACCACGCCATAGATGCGGAGCGGCAGCGGGCGGAAGAGGCACGGCTCACAATGGTCAGGGCGGAGAACTCCATGCGGAGGGCCCTGAGGCGGGCCGAGTGCCTCGAGGCAATCCGCAGGGGGTTGGAGGTGGACACGTCGACGGCCCTGCGGACCCTCGGGGCCATGGAGGAGGACCGCCTCCGGGACATTGAGCAGGAGTTCGATGATGCCCTGGCCCGGGACATCCAAAAGTGAGCCGTCAGACTAGTCCGCTGCCCTTGTACATAGTTATGTAGGTAGTGTTAGGTTTCCTTTGTTTTTTGATTTATTTTGGACCTTTTGGACATTGGCCACTTTTTTGTATATAGTTTATTTTATTAGTTAGTGTTGTTAGATAGGTTTCATTTCTTTTGTTGGGATAATGGACCCTGGCTTGTTCGTCTCTACATAGTTCAATGTTGGATTTTATTTTTCTTTCACAATTTACCCATGGAGCAATGGCTTTCAATTATTATTTCACATTGGATTTTCTTTTGTGGACAGTGACTTTGGACACCATTACTTTGGATTATGATTTTTGGTTTTGCTTTTTTTCACGGACATGCTTCTTTTCATTTTTGTACATTCCCATTTCTGTTTCTTTATTTTTGGATCTATTTATGTTTCCTTTAATACATATTTTTTTATCGAACTTCAATGTGTAGTATCATCTCATTGGTTTGATGCATATCATGATATGGGTTTTGATATTCACTGACACCCATTGGGTGTATGTGAGGGACATGTGTTTGTTTCGAAACTTGCAATTGGTGTTCTGTCATGTAATTGCCATTTCTGAGTGGGTGGATGCAATACTCGGGTGGGTGTTTTGCATTTGGAGGCTGACCATAGGGACCAGGGATCTAGATTGTGATGACATGTAGGCTGGGGAACATGAGTTGGGGCCTACTGGCAGGTGCCCCACAGTGCTGGGGGGTGGGGGTGGTGGGGAACATGAGTTGGACATGGGTGGGGGCCTGCTGGCAGGTGCCCTACAGTGCTGGGGGTGGGGGTGGTGGGGACATGAGTTGGACATGGGTGGGGGCCTGCTGGCAGGTGCCCCACAGTGCTGGGGGGTGGGGGTGGTGGGGACATGAGTTGGACATGGGTGGGGGCCTGCTGGCAGGTGCCCCACAGCGCTGGGGGGTGGGGGTGGTGGGAGACATGAGTTGGACATGGGTGGGGGCCTGGTGGAGGGTGCCCCTGCACTGCTGGGGGGTGGGGGTGGTGGGAGACATGGGTGGGGGCCTGGTGGAGGGTGCCCCTGCACTGCTGGGGGTGGTGGAGACATGAGTTGGACATGGGTGGGGGCCTGCTGGCAGGTGCCCCACGTTGCTGGGGGGTAGGGGTGGTGGGAGACATGAGTTGGACATGGGTGGGGGCCTGCTGGCAGGTGCCCCACAGTGCTGGGGGGTGGGGGTGGTGGGAGACATGGGTGGGGGCCTGGTGGAGGGTGCCGCTGCACTGCTGGGGGGTGGGGGTGGTGGGGACATGAGTTGGACATAGGCGGGGGCCTGCTGGCAGGTGCCCCACAGTGCTGGGGGGTGGGGGTGGTGGGGAACATGAGTTGGACATGGGTGGGGGCCTGGTGGAGGGTGCCCCTGCACTGCTGGGGGGTGGGGGTGGTGGGAGACATGGGTGGGGGCCCGGTGGAGGGTGCCCCTGCACTGCTGGGGGGTGGGGGTGGTGGGGACATGAGTTGGACATGGGTGGGGGCCTGGTGGAGGCTGCCCCTGCACTGCTGGGGGGTGGGGGTGGTGGGGACATGAGTTGGACATGGGTGGGGGCCTGGTGGAGGGTGCCCCTGCCCTGCTGGGGGGTGGGGGTGGTGGGAGACATGGGTGGGGGCCTGGTGGAGGGTGCCCCTGGTGGCTGGGGGGTGGGGGTGGTGGGAGACATGGGTGGGGGCCTGGTGGAGGGTGCCCCTGCACTGCTGGGGGGTGGGGGTGGTGGGGACATGAGTTGGACATGGGTGGGGGCCTGGTGGAGGGTGCCCTTGCACTGCTGGGGGGTGGGGGTGGTGGGAGACATGGGTGGGGGCCTGCTGGCAGGTGCCCCACAGTGCTGGGGGGTGGGGGTGGTGGGGAACATGAGTTGGACATGGGTGGGGGCCTGGTGGAGGGTACCCCTGCACTGCTGGGGGATGGGGGTGGTGGGAGACATGGGTGGGGGCCTGCTGGCAGGTGCCCCACTGTGCTGGGGGGTGGGGATGGTGGGGAACATGAGTTGGACATGGGTGGGGGCCTGCTGGCAGGTGCCCCACAGTGCTGGGGGGTGGGGGTGGTGGGGACATGAGTTGGACATGGGTGGGGGCCTGCTGGCAGGTGCCCCACAGTGCTGGGGGGTGGAGGTGTTGGGAGACATGGGTGGGGGCCTGGTGGAGGGTGCCCCTGCACTGCTGGGGGGTGGGGTTGGTGGGGACATGAGTTGGACATGGGTGGGGGCCTGCTGGCAGGTGCCCCACAGTGCTGGGGGGTGGGGGTGGTGGGGAACATGAGTTGGACATGGGTGGGGGCCTGGTGGAGGGTGCTCCTGCACTGCTGGGGGGTGGGGGTGGTGGGAGACATGGGTGGGGGCCTGCTGGAGGGTGCCCCTGGTGGCTGGGGGGGTGGGGGTGGTGGGAGACATGGGTGGGGGCCTGGTGGAGGGTGCCCCTGCACTGCTGGGGGTGGGGGTGGTGGGAGACATGGGTGGGGGCCTGGTGGATTGTGCCCCTGGTGGCTGGGGGGTGGGGGTGGTGAGAGACATGGGTGGGGGCCTGGTGGAGGGTGCCCTTGCACTGCTGGGTGTTGGGTGTGGTGGGAGACATGGGTGGTGGCCTGCTGGCAGGTGCCCCACAGTGCTGGGGGGTGGGGGTGGTGGGAAACATGAGTTGGACATAGGTGGGGGCCTGGTGGAGGGTGCCCCTGCACTGCTGGGGGTGGGGGTGGTGGGAGACAAGAGTGGGGGCCTGCTGGCAGGTGCCCCACAGTGCTGGGGGGTGGGGGTGGTAGGGAACATGAGTTGGACATGGGTGGGGGCCTGCTGGCAGGTGCCCCACAGTGCTGGGGGGTGGGGGTGGTGGGGACATGAGTTGGACATGGGTGGGGGCCTGCTGGCAGGTGCCCCACAGTGCTGGGGGGTGGGGGTGGTGGGGACATGAGTTGGACATGGGTGGGGGCCTGGTGGAGGGTGCGCCTGCACTGCTGGGGGGTGGGGGTGGTGGGAGACATGGGTGGAGGCCTGCTGGCCGGTGCCCCACAGTTCTGGGGGGTGTGGGTGGTGTGGAACATGAGTGGGACATGGGTGGGGGCCTGGTGGAGGGTGCCCCTGCACTGCTGGGGGGTGGGGGTGGTGGGGACATGAGTTGGACATGGGTGGGGGCCTGCTGGCAGGTGCCCCACAGTGCTGGGGGGTGGGGGTGGTGGGAGACATGGGTGGGGGCCTCGTGGAGGGTGCCCCTGCACTGCTGGGGGGTGGGGGTGGTGGGGACATGAGTTGGACATGGGCGGGGGCCTGCTGGCAGGTGCCCCACAGTGCTGGGGGGTGGGGGTGGTGGGGAACATGAGTTGGACATGGGTGGGGGCCTGGTGGAGGGTGCCCCTGCACTGCTGGGGGGTGGGGGTGGTGAGAGACATGGGTGGGGGCCTGGTGGAGGGTGCCCCTGCACTGCTGGGGGGTGGGGGTGGTGGGGACATGAGTTGGACATGGGTGGGGGCCTGGTGGAGGCTGCCCCTGCGCTGCTGGGGGGTGGGGGTGGTGGGGACATGAGTTGGACATGGGTGGGGGCGTGGTGGAGGGTGCCCCTGCACTGCTGGGGGGTGGGGGTGGTGGGAGACATGGGTGGGGGCCTGGTGGAGGGTGCCCCTGGTGGCTGGGGGGTGGGGGTGGTGGGAGACATGGGTGGGGGCCTGGTGGAGGGTCGCCCTGCACTGCTGGGGGGTGGGGGTGGTGGGGACATGAGCTGGACATGGGTGGGGGCCTGGTGAAGGGTGCCCTTGCACTGCTGGGGGGTGGGGGTGGTGGGAGACATGGGTGGGGGCCTGCTGGCAGGTGCCCCACAGTGCTGGGGGGTGGGGGTGGTGGGGAACATGAGTTGGACATGGGTGGGGGCCTGGTGGAGGGTACCCCTGCACTGCTGGGGGGTGGGGGTGGTGGGAGACATGGGTGGGGGCCTGCTGGCAGGTGCCCCACAGTGCTGGGGGGTGGGGGTGGTGGGGACATGAGTTGGACATGGGTGGGGGCCTGCTGGCAGGTGCCCCACAGTGCTGGGGGGTGGAGGTGGTGGGAGAAATGGGTGGGGGCCTGGTGGAGGGTGCCCCTGCACTGCTGGGGGGTGGGGTTGGTGGGGACATGAGTTGGACATGGGTGGGGGCCTGCTGGCAGGTGCCCCACAGTGCTGGGGGGTGGGGGGGTGGGGAACATGAGTTGGACATGGGTGGGGGCCTGGTGGAGGGTGCCCCTGCACTGCTGGGGGGTGGGGGTGGTGGGAGACATGGGTGGGGGCCTGGTGGAGGGTGCCCTTGCACTGCTGGGTGGTGGGGGTGGTGGGGACATGAGTTGGACATGGGTGGGGGCCTGGTGGAGGCTGCCCCTGCACTGCTGGGGGGTGGGGTGGTGGGGACATGAGTTGGACATGGGTGGGGGCCTGGTGGAGGCTGCCCCTGCACTGCTGGGGGGTGGGGTGGTGGGGACATGAGTTGGACATGGGTGGGGGCCTGGTGGGGCTGCCCCTGCAATGCTGGGGGGTGGGGGTGGTGGGAGACATGGGTGGGGGCCTGGTGGAGGGTGCCCCTGGTGGCTGGGGGTGCAGGGGGACATGCGTTGGTGGGCAGTAGTGCAAGTTGACATGTGGGTTGGCTGGGGGGCATGGCCATGGTGGATGGGGTGCCTGCAGGACATGTGCAGGGTAGGCCCCTGTGGTGTGAGCCACCTGCAGCGGCCGTGGAGGGTGTAGAGGGAACACCTGGGAGGACCCACACGTGCAATTCACGTGTGGTGCTCCCCACGCACCCCAGTAATATACGTACCCTGATGGAATCGCGTGTGAAACTTCCCGCGCACCCCGAAATACACGTAGCCTGGACATTCGCGTGTGGAACTTCCCGCGCACCCCTGTAATACACATACCCTGATGGAATTGCGTGTGATACTTTCCGCGCACCCCTGATATGCACGTACCCAGCTCAATCGCGTGTGTAACTTCCCGCACAACCCCGAAATACACGTACCCCGCTCAATCGCGTGTGTAACTTCCCACGCACCCCCGAAATACACGTACCCCGCTCAATCGCGTGTGTAACTTCCCGCGCACCCCCGAAATACACGTACCCCGCTCAATCGCGTGTGTAACTTCCCGCGCAACCCCGAAATACACGTACCCCACTCAATCGCGTGTGTAACTTCCCGCGCACCCCCGAAATACACGTGCCCCGCTCAATCGCGTGTGTAACTTCCCGTGCACCCCTGAAATACACGTACCCCGCTCAATCGCGTGTGTAACTTCCCGCGCACCCCCGAAATACACGTGCCCCGCTCGCACAGGCCCAATTGCTGTATGTTGCCACTTTTGTAATGCGCAGGGACGCTACCGCCTGCCTTCGTGTGGCGGACGTGTTTCGGCTTGTGCGTGTCTTTGGCTGTGCGTAGCTTTGCCCTATTCGATTCCATGAATACGTGTGGTTCGAGAGCGTGTGGGCGTTGCGTCTGCTTCCCTGCATTACATCCCCAGTTACGCCCTTATTTTCGCGCGTTGTTCCCCATTCCACGCGTTACGCCCCGTGTTCCGCCCACTTTCTGGTGTATGCGCCGAGGTTGTGCGCTTTCACTGTGCGCGTCACGCACGCCTTTCAGGATGTTGCAGTGACGTGTGCGCCATGCACGGGTTTGGCGCACATCCCGAGGAAAACACGCTCAGGGACTTCCATGAACCGCACTCGTGCGCCTGTTTTTTTGTGCTTGCGCCTGCTTGCGCCTGCTTGCGCAAAGATTTTGGGCGCACGTTTGTTCCATGAATTGGCCCCTCAGAATCTTCATTGTCTTCTATTTTGTATGATAGGTCTACAGTTTTTGTGTTACTTTTATAAAAATTTCTACGGCAACATACACATACATGGTTTGGTACTTCAGCTGATGTACTTTTAAATTTTAGTATTTCTTTTTTGTATGTGTTTAGCAAAAGGTTGCCATGTGTAGAATTGTTGCTTAATTGGTTTAAAGCTATTTCATTCTGTAAATGGCTTTCACTTCCAAAATATTTTTTCTGGATATAGTGAATTTCTTCAAGTAGGTCTTTTGCTGTACCATGTAGAAGGATGTTATTTAACTTTGCTAGTGCTAAAGCAGGACTTTTAGCATAGTACAGTTTATAGACTAGATTTCTTATAGTTGAATGATGTGTTGATATCCTTTTGATATCATGTAAAGTGGTTTTACAAGTAGGTCCTGTAATGCAGGTCAATGAATGTCCTTGTAGTCCTGTGTACTTGCGCACTGGACAGGTATCCATATTTTGCAGTAATTTAATTTTGATTTTGTCTTTGCTTTTTACATATTTATTGAGGAATTGGCGTAAAGATTTGAAACATTGTTTGGGAATATTACACATTGACGTGCATGGCCATTTGTATACTAGACGTTCTGGGCATATTTTTGTAAGGAGTACTTCTTGTTCCATTATGGTATTATTCACTTTTTCATAACCTCGACCACTGCTATGTATGGCAATTGTATTTGTTTGCTTTTGTTTGTACGCTTCTTCATTAAAATATGGTTCTGTGCTCGTAGTGTGATTCCATTCACCTCCGCAGATACTTAAGAAGTTCTTTCTGTTGACATTTTGCTTATTGAGAAGTCTTTTTTGTAATTTAGTTATTAGTTTTGTTAGTGGTTTCATTTTGTTTAACAGTAAAATAAATAACTTTCTTTTGAGAAGAATTGCACTGTCCATCAACGCTTCTAAGATTAATTTCCTACGATAGGTTTTAAGCAGTGAACCTGATTTCTCTCCTGTTTTTATAAGATTTTGAAGGACTTTGTGACGGTACATTTTGGCTAAAATACTTTTCTTGGTATGCTTACTTTGCACTATATTAAAATTTGAAGAAGTAGTTTTATCTGTAGTGATAGCTGATTTTCTGTTAATTGTTTTTTGGTTTGTTTTACATTTTGATAGAGGAGGCAAAGTTTTTGTACTTGAAACTTCTTGTGTTTCACTAAATGACTGTATTTGCTGTTTTGTTTCAACTTTTTTTTACAAATTCTTCTAGAGATGGATGCTTATGTTGGACACTTTTATGTTCATTTGCTCTACTTTTGCGTTGCTTTCTACGGACTTGACTTTTGGTAGGCATTCTTTAGGGTCTGTTGAAAATAATAAAGAAGATATGGGTTGGAGTGTTCTGGAATGTATGTGTGCTGTGTGCATGAGTGTTTGAGTAAGATGATAAAGATATTTGTAATGGTGTGTGATTGTGTATTGGGAACTACAACTAGTAGGGATAGCTATTCTTGAATTTATGTGTTACTAAACTGGGGTTCAGATGACAAAAAAAAAGTAAGCTAGTGGTGTGGAAAAGTACAAATAGTAAATCTAATGTATACAATTAAAACAGTTGTTTCTTCTATAATATGAAAATTGTAGAAGTTCAGTTGGGTAATTTGTGTGTCCAAAAATAGGAATTTGTGGGCCATTCTGGCTGTAAATCGCTGTTTAAGACATGGAGATTTCTGGACAAAATGGTACACAATCTCTATTTTTAGGCACCGAAATAGCTTGTATTAACGTTATAGTATGTTTGAGTAATAATACAAATATTATGGTGATATACTACTTACTTTTTTTCTTAAATTAACAGGTAACTTCTTAGTTCTTCTTTGTTCTTCAAATTCGGCTGCTTCTTTTCAGGAGACTGATCTTCACTGCAATTGTAAAAGCTTCAAATTAGTAACTTTGTTTGTATATAGCGCTGTTTTTAATTTAGATATTGATTTTTTTAATTGAAATCCTCAGTGCCTTCTTTAAAACCATTAAACTAATTTATTTACATAAGATACATTGCATCAGTTCAGTACATATGATATGTTCTTAATGAACAAATTGTATTGAATGACTAACTGTAGCAAAAAGAAATATCTTTACTATGTCTTATGAATTTTATAATATACCAGTGAATACCACTATTTCTGTAGGTAAGATGTTCTAGGTAATAGCGCCTCAATGTCATGTCTAAATTAAAGTAATTAAGTAAATAAATAAATAAAAACAAAAAATATGAAATTGTATAAGTATTTTTTTTAAAGATTTAAACATAGATTGTGCTTGCATGCAATTTTGTTTGAATATATGTAGTGTATATATTTCATTTAAAAAATGTTAGTTTAACATGATTTGAGTGTGTGTGTATAAAGAATGTAAATAGTATAAAGGTTTATAAGTGATAGTTGATTTTAGGAAATTGAAAAAAATACAGTAAATTCATTTTACAGATTACACAAGCTAAAAGTCTGTTTGAAAATGTGTTCATCTACTGTACAGGAAATATGCATACCTGAAGTTTGTGTTCATGCATATGGATATGCATGGAGCTGCAAGTAGAAATCTTGGAGACTTGTACTGTATTTCTGGTAGATGGTGCTTGCCAATGATATGACACTTGTACTCAGAGAGATTCACAGTACATTTGCAGTGCTGATCTATGATGATGCAGTTAGATCTAGAGGTCTTGAATGTGATTGGTGCATGGTCATGTGATTTTTTAGCTACATCCAATGAGGGAATGGCAGAGAGAGTGAAGTGGAAATGGTAGAAGGGCTGTTCATGTTACGATATGTCCGCGGACATGGCGGTAGTTTGCGGACATCGGGAGTTACATCCGGGGATTTTTGGGTTCAGAAGTCATGCAAATGAGAATAAGCACTGAAAGGGATTGGTCAGGAAAGCTTAGTGGGTGTGTTGTGCCAGGAGAGAGTTTCTCAGATACTCTTTTTGCTGAGAGAACAAAAGATAGCTATGGCTGTGTGTTTCAGAAAACAGATTGTTTGGATTTTGGGAGATTCGTGGATACATTGGTTGAAGGTGCATGCAGAAAGCTGTGGAGTAGCTGTAGATCTTGGATTCCCACCTGTGGAAGTACACTGGCATGGAGTACGTGGAATGAAGTGGTTGGACTTGCTACCTCTCTGTGCTACTTTGGAGACAGAGCAACATCCAGACATAATTGTAATTCATTGTGGAGGGAACAGTTTAGGACATGTGACTGGAATTTTTTTGCAATTTGCTATGAAAGAAGGACTTGGGAAGGTTATGGACATGTTTCCTAATTCTCAAGTGATATTTTCACGGATTGCGCAGAGACAAATGTGGCTTCGTTCTTCTTCATTTGGTCCACAAATGGAAAAAGCAAGGCGCAATGTTAATAAGGCTGTTTGTGACTTTCTAAGAGATTTTGGCATGTCCTCTTTTCACAATGAAAATATTATGTTTCGTAGTACATACATTTTTCGCAGAGATGGAGTCCATCTTACTTATGCTGGCAATCAGATTTTTCTGAGAAATGTACAAAATGCATTGCAACCTTTTTTGGAATTACAACAACCATTTTGAAGTAGGTGTTAAGCATTTATAGTTTTTGACTTACAAACACCACCCAAAGGCTCTTTTCAGAGCCACCACTTCTTCCCAGAGAAAATTGCAATGTTTGTGATGGGGTAGCAACCCAATTTTTTAAATGTTCGCGAACTGTCCGCGGACTTCTAAAAAATACAAAGGGCCAGCTTCATTTATTTTCACTTCTATTTTTTAACTGTGAAAGGCGGCTCTGAAAAGAGCCTTATTTTTTTTGATTTTTGATATTTTGTATTTTTTTGGGTTTTTTATACACGACACACTAGGAGAGGAGGGGAAAGGAAGGTAAAGGGGGGGACACCAACCCCAGGGATAAGAAATGGCGAGCTGAGAGAGGAAGATGTAGAGTGGGTTTTATTTGGGTAGGGAGCAGATCTTCTCGTGCTCTGAGACGATAGTCTCAAAAGCACTACAAAGTCGCTCCTCCCTGCAGAGTACTGTGTCACTGTACATACATACAACTGTGACCCTCGAAAGGTAAGGGTCATCAGCATTCTGTATGGCCTGTGAGGCAGCTTGAGGAAGACGCTGTCCCACAGAGGTGGTCCTTGTGGTGACAGGATCAGAAACAGAGGATGAAGTAGAGGAAATCAACCTGCTACGTTCTCCGCAAGGTACAACCCTGCGAATAGCCCTAGAGTGAAATGACCTCAGGTGTCGCTTCATAGTAGTGGTCCCAAAGCTGTACTTACCGTGCTTCCCGCGACTGAGTATCATTTTGCACTCATTGCAGGTAACACGGTTCGCACGAGCCTTAGGAACATTACCATGAATGGTAAATAACCGCCACACCCAAGACTCACGCCTAGTGCGGGTAGTAGGGTTTTCCTCTACCTCATTCCCATCATCCTCTTCTTCCTCCTCCGCATCCTCACTCCTGTTCCTCTTTTCAGGCCCTTGGGGAGGTGGTGGTGGAGGGGGTGGGGGTGGTGCTGAAGCAGGTGCAGCACCAGGTGGCAGTTCTGCAGCCAGGGATGCCATCTCAATGGTGTAATCAGCAAGTTGCTGGAGAAATAGCTGTGCTCTGAAGAATAGCCAAAAACACAATGAGAATAAGCTCTAGGGCGTGGTCTTTTATAGGGGTGCTTGTGCGCGGTTCACAGACATGCGCGCTGTCTGCGGACAGATCGAACACAAAAAAAAGTTTGAAAAGTTTCAAAAGGTAGGTAGAAACTCAGGATTACTATGTGGGACTTGTGCCATGGTGAGATCTTATTGAAAAATATTATGGTTTAATTGAAAATGTACTTTTAATTTGTTCGGGGACCCGAACAGTGTCCGCATTCAGAACACGCGATCAGCGTGGGCGCGGTCATATGATCCGTTCGCGAACAAGTCCGCGAAGGAAGCGCATTTCCGCAGGACACCAAATGTACGGAGATTGGCTAGCGCATGCCCGTTGATGTTCTACGGACACTGTTCGGGTCCTGAACTAATTAAAGATGCGTCACACGTGAAACAAAGATTTCAGGACACTGCGTGTGTTCTTAGAACAGTTTAAATTTGCTAGCGAACAGTAAGGACAGATATAGTGTTCTTCTGGACACGTTCAATTTCGTTTATGTACGAACATTTCAGGACACCAATTGTGTTCTTAGAACATTTTCAACTTGCTAGCGAACAGTACGGACAGGTATAGTGTTCTTTAAGACACCTCCATTTTCGTTTAATTACGAACAATTCAGGACACCGCGTGTGTTCTTAGAACAGTTTGAACTTGCTAGCGAACACTACGGACAGATATAGTGTTCTTTAGGACACTTTAATTTTTTTTTTATGAACATTTCAGGACACCGCGTCTGTTCTTAGAATAGTTTCATCTTGCTAGCGAAAAGTACGAACTGGTGTAGTGTTCTTCAGGACACCTCCATTTTCGTTTATTTACGAACATTTCAGAACACCTGCACTGTCCGCGGACACCTACATTGTTAAAAAAAAAAAAAAACGAAACTATTTACAACACAATATAAAATTAAACTTTATTTAACATATATTAATAATTTATGACAGAGAAGGTGAGGCAGAAACAGAAACAAAAACAGGAGAATTAGGGGTTTCATCATGATTGTTATTAGGTGAAGAAGGGATGGAAGTCTCATCAAAACGTTTTGGGTTATGGAGAGGGTTTGGGGATAATTGACTGGGATATGGTGAGGAGGGACAAGTACATGTGGGGCAATGGTACAAGGTTTTTGGTTTAAAATGATCTTCCACAAAAGTTTTCAAATTATTAAAATTAGTTAACAATAAAACCATTTTTCCTTCTATACTGTGAAAAGCGTTATCCACAACAGGTTTTTCTGAAGTATTTTCTATTTTGGTATGCTCTGTACAAAAAAAATATATATATATATATATGTTAAATGTATACAAAATAATAATAATTAAATGGTTTATATTATAAAGTGTTTACCATTAGTTTCAATATCTTGTGACATTTGTTCATGTGGGAAATGTTCCTCTAGCCATTCCAGAGTACTAGACATTTCTGTGAGAGAAAAAAAAAAGATAATGGCCCTCATTACGACCCTGGCGGATTTCGCGGTGCTAAATGCACCGCGAAGCACGGCGGAAAGCCGTCGATAGCGCCATGGGGGTTGGCGGATTTACCACCCCATGCCGACCTTGGCGGAGCGGTAAATCCCCAATCCCCATTTTACCCTTCCCCATTCCCATTCTTGCCCCATAGGGTATAATGGGAGTGGGGAAGGAGTTAATTACGCCGCCGTAAAGTACGGCGGCGTAATTAACAACGAGGTCCCTTAGCGCCATGGTTTACTCCGCCCGGTAAAACCAGGCGGAGAAAACCTCCATGGCGCTAAGGGAACTCGTAGTACGGCGGACGGGTCCGCCGCGATTAGCGCTGGCGGAAACCCACTCCGCCAGGGTCCTAATGAGGGCCAATATATTTTTTTATCTGTTAGGGAGAATTCTCTGTTTAGGCTGAATTTCCTAACCTAGTGAGTCCCCCAGCAGCTTTGCTGGATTTCTGGAGTTTGTTTTTTCCATCCTGCCAAGAGTGAGACTCTTTTTCTCCCACTCTTGGACATGAATGTGGGTAATTCCTTTGAATGTCAATGTGTTCTATGGGCTATGGGGTCTTTTACTCCATAGGGTCTCATATGTTTTTCTATGTGTGTTACACTGCACCCTCTGTGCCGTAACACTGGGGCGTCCTAGAGGATCCCCACCATAGACTCCATACCCTGGGACTGACTACTGTCTCCCAGGGCATGTAAAGTCACCATTGGCTTTACTAGACCTAAATTTACTAACAGAAACCATCCTATTGTGGACGTACTAGTAGGGGAAATTCGATTACTCCTGGGTCTGTTATTCGAGGGGGCACTGTCCCGTCCCCCTCGTCGAGTTTTGGCTGGTGTCAGTGGAAACTACTCGTTATATTCGACCCTGAATATAACTCTATGGGATTCTTCCCATTGTTGGAGGTTAATACTCTTTCTCGTCAATCTCTAACATACCACCGGTTTATTTATCTTAAATAAATCTATCGCTTGGTATTTTCTGCCAGAACTCGGTTTTTAAAATGGCGTCTGTGTTCGTCTCTGTGACTCCTAAACCAAAGGTTGAGCCCTTTGTTCCACTTTTGGCGGGCTTCTGCACAGAGGCCCTCCAAAGTGGTGCCATTCTGTCTGGGTACCACAGGGGGTCAAGGAGGGGGTTTAGGCACACTGGACTGAGTTGCCTTGCCAACTCAAGTCGCACTCTGGTGTGATTGGCCCAAGTGGTGAGCCACCCCGCTCACCACTTAGCGTGTTTTGATTGACAGCTAGGCTGAATGAATGGGGGTTTTCTGCATAAAAGCAGGGCTTTTGGGACTGGATCTTCAGAAGTCGCCACAGGACCTAAGAATCCGACGAGGGTAAAGCTGAGCCGACCTGCAACGACGACACCTCCGGTGGAGCCCTGCTGAAATGACAGAGGAGATCTCCCGGCTGGAGAGTCTTCTTCCCCTGACTTGTGGGAACAACCAGTCCCCTTTGCTTTTACTTCGTTCCAGGGCGTAGTGGTCGAATTGCCCATGCTGAGCACCCCGGCAACCGGATAGCCACTAACCCCTGCACCGCGACCAAAAGGTGGTGCCTTGTGACGGAGCACTCCGTGGCTGGTCTCTTCCCTGGTGGTGCAACGATCTTCAACTTTCCTTCGACGACGAGAGCATCTCTTCTCTTGGCAAAGCCCCGACTTGTATCCACCGCCAGGAACAACTGCCCCCGCCGGAGTTGTCTCTCCACATACAAGGTACCGTGTCCGCCTGGCTTCCCTTGTGTCGGTTAGCGTGAGGTGTCTTAATCCTTGCCTCTCCATTGGGTCGCCTCCAAGCCTTCTTAGCTTTCTGTTCTGAACTGGTCCAATCTTTCTATAACAATTTGCGACAAAGACTCGAAGTGCATTTCCACTGTGATACTTTTTGGGACATATCGCCTATCGAGTGGGCCTGGCCTCTGAACTTTGCGATCTACAGTAGACCCTGCCTTACTTGCCTTGCATTTGTTCGAAAAAGTGTTGGTACCGAGTTGATTTCATACCCTGCCTTTTCTCTCCCGACCTAACGAATATTAGAGTGCCATCTAGATTAAAGCATTCACCTCTGTCTGCAAATAAGTGGTGCCGTGAAACCTAGACTTGTCGAACTATTGTTAGTGGGATTGATTTACTTATAGTAATTGTGATTGAAGTTGTTTGCCGTATTAGTGCCAGTGTGTTTTTCATAGATGTGTCTTTATAAATAAATAACTATATATCTTTACACCGAAGCTCTGTTCCGTGTTTGCTTGTTCTACTGTGTAAATTGCCCTATTTTGTATACTCCACATACTGCCTAACTCTTCTTGAGGGAAGTCTGACTGCTCAGCCACAGCTAGCATGTGAATCTGTGTGGTACAGACTGCTACCAAGTGGGTTTACTGCCAAACACCTGTAGTCCTAAATCTTTTGCAGTGGTCACAGAGGGAACTGCACAGGTTTCCGCCTAACATTATCTAATACAGAAAGTTTATAAATATATGAATAAAATTAAGTACATTTACTATTTCAGGTGAGATATGTCCTATGTACTCAGTGGGTCTGCTCTTGTTCTCAGTTCTGTTGTGTTTGTGAGGTAATTATGTTGGAAGCCAATTTATTTTCTTGTGGTATATTCCATTTTAGAACATAGTGCATTTAAATGAATGGTTAGTGTGTTGTATATATGGGTTACATTTCTTATGTATTAGTACATATAATGTGTTTGTGTGCTTTTTTTGAATTTGTTAAATGTTCCTATGTTATGATATAACAATCAAACATACCCCCCCAGAGTTTTTTAGGTAGTGGTACTGTTCTTCGAACATGTCCGCGAACATTAAATGAGTTCGCGGACATCAAGTACAGTAGAAGAGATTCAGTCAGTTCCATATGATATGTATATAAAGTGAAAGTCATTATTGTTAAGTTGCACTACTAAAAACCTACGAAATTCAATGAAAAAACTTTGTTAAAGGGACATTATGGTTAAGTTGCGCTACTAAAAACCTATGAAATTCAGTGAAAAAACTTTGTTAAAGGGACGTTATGGTTAAGTTGCGCTACTAAAAACTATGAAATTCAGTGAAAAAACTTTGTTAAAGGGACGTTATGGTTAAGTTGCGCTACTAAAAACCTATGAAATTCAGTGAAAAAACTTTGTTAAAGGGACATTATGGTTCCAAGTAAAACCGAAAAACCCTTGAAATTCGCCAGTTATGGTAAGCTAAGCAACCACAACTCGCGCCACCACCGTGCACTGCTAAGACTAACACCCAGGACATCAAAGATGACATCACAAATGTCATTGATGACATCTCCTGTCAGTCAGCGTGTTCATGTTTCAGGTCTATGCAACGTGAACCCACTGATTGACATAAGCAGGCTCATCTCCTGCAGGCAGTGTGTCTATGCTGCTAGCACAATAATGTGAGGTGGCGGGCCAGTCTTCTGATGCCCCGCTGCCTACAATCATTATGCTTTACGTTAATTTCAGAGATGAAAGGGATCCGTAACAAACAAAATAATGCATAGTAGCTTACGCGCCCCTTCTCAGAGGAAGGCACCACAGTCCCATGTGCATGTAACACACACGTCGCCCACCCCTGTCGTTAGTGGTGGGGTACAACTTGGTGACCTGCACTTTTAGTAGTGCAATTTAAATGAGCATATTCTCTGTGCTCATTTCATTTGTGATACTGTTTGAGAATCTGCCCCCTGTCACTACTGAGCATGTACATTAAAATTATCAAATTGAAGATACACAGAATTCTCCGGAGGATAGATTTGTGTCACTCCCACAGTACAATAATATAACTACAATGGTCGAATAGCAGGTGTCTGAAACCTTCAACTCTCCAGACCATTTTAACTTAAATTTCAATTACTCCTAGCTCGCATTGTTAATGGTGAGGGATCATGGAAGTCATAGCCCAAATCATCTCTAGGGCTGCAGGTTAGAAACCTGCAACCTTTGGCACAGCCAATGTTTCAAACTACAATTCCAATCAGTTTTAGCATTATAGTCAGTGGTGAGGGATCATGGGAGTCATAGAAGAGGCACTGTCATTTAGCATTGCCTATTCCTTTGAAATTAATGCCCAACAGAGATTGAAGCAAGATACATGTTGTAACGGGATTCACACAACTTGGATGTGTCAAACTCCTGCATTGTGTGTAAGGGATAAGTGACGCCATTTGGGGGTTGCTATGGGTCAGCTGCTACCCCTGCTGTCTTCCTTGCTACCCTTGGCCCAAAAAAATAAATGGCTGCTACTAGTAGCCAGCGGGTCTTTGTCGAGGTCCACTGGACAGTGGAACATGGTATTTCGGTTCCCTTTAACACTGCACCGCAGAATCAAAAGTTTGTATCGACAATGGGGTTTCACGCTCTGAGAAACAAGGAAGCTTTTCCTTATGCCTTATTTCTAAAAAGGACTCTGGAGCTCACAAACATGGTACAATGCATCATTATGAAGTCAGTGGTAACCCACTGGTGCTACACGAGGGTTGCTGCTGACTTCATAACACCGTTTCTGCCGCCTGATATCCTTGTGCCACCATGATTTTACAAGTCCCGATGGCCTGGGATGTCAGGAGGCAGGAACTGTAAGTCCCCATTCCCGTGAAGTCCCATAGGACTCCACCGGAATGGGGACACGGAAGCAACAGCTAACAGTGTCGGTGCTTCCGTGAAAACCATACTTATTCATTTTTTTATTTATTTATTGCATTTGATTACACACCCACACCCTTAGGTGTCACGGCGTAGGCTACATACATATTGGGCATCTTGAGCAGTTACATACATATTGGGAATCTTAGGGAGTTACATCAATCTTGGGAGTCTTAGGCAGTTACATCGGTATAAAGGGGACAGGTGGGTTCCACTAGATAATGCAAGGTGCATGTGGATTTGGCAACATACAGAATAAGGACACATGCTAGGTTGCACTTGTGCTGTTAATAATTGTTAAACAACCAGGTTTTTAGTTGTTTCTTGAACTTTGGGAAGGAAGTTTTGTTACTAAGGTGGGTGGGAGGCGAGTTCCAGATGCGAGGAGCTGCTATGGGGAAACTAGCGTTACCTGCTCTGGATGTTGTGAAGCGTAGGATGTGGAGGTGTGTATTGGCATTGGATCTGAGTGTTCTGGCAGTGGTTTTGCGAGAGATGCTTTGGCTGAGGTAGATAGGGGCGCTGTCAGAGATGCATTTGTGGGTGACGGTGAGAGTTTTGTGGAAAATTTTAGCTTGTACTGGAAGCCAGTGAGCATCTCCTCTCTGTTGAGAAATATGATCTCTTCTGATAATGCCCCAAGCTGCTCTAAGGGCTTTGTTTTGGAGGAGTTGCAGTTTGTTTAAATTCTTTTTTGAAGTACCTAACAGTAGAACCTTGCAGTATTCTATCTTTGTTAGGATAAGGGCTCTGGCAAGTGTCAGGCAGTTTTCGGCAGAGAGGAGTAGCCTACTTACAGGCCGATTCATGGAATAATTAGCGCGGCGCAAGTGGCCAAAAACGTGCGAATCGCAGTGGAATAGCGAAAATCGCAGTGCAAGTGCGAAAATCGCACGAAAAACAGCGCACATCGATTCATCGAAGGCCGTGCGCGAGAAAACCATTGGATGTGCGATAAAAAAGTGCGTGGCGCACGTTGGTGCACAGGCCATCTAACTGCGTGCGCCAGGTCACAGCGGAAATCGCACAGGCCACAGCGAAAATCGCACATAGCGCGGCGCACGCAACAAAAGTAGGCGGAACACGGGGCGTAACACTCAGAATGGGGAACAACTTGCCAAAATGTGGGCGTCACGGGGGAAGTACAGGGTACAAGTGCGCGGAACGCCCACACGCTCGCCTACAACACGTATTCATGGAATAGAATAGGGCAAAAAAGCGCACGCTCAAACCAGCGCACAGGCACAAACACGACCGCCACAAGAAAGCAGGCGGTAGCGTCTCTGCGCCTGTAAGAAATGTGCGCCAAAAGGTGCGCCAAAAAATAGCACCTATATACTGCCATGATGAATGTCCCATACTGTGGCCCTCCAGGACAAATGACGTGCAAAGGGGTACCCACAAACACGGACACCCGCAGAAAAAAAATACGTGTGCGTGTATACCGGGGTGCGCGGGAAGTCTCACACGCGGGTTTGCGGGAAGTTCCACACGCGATTTGTCAGGGTACGTGGATTACAGGGGTGCGCGGGAAGTTCCACACGCGATTTGGCTGTGTACGTGGATTTCAGGGGTGCGCGGGAAGTTCCACACGCGAATTGGCCGTGTACGTGGATTTCAGGGGTGCGCGGGAAGTTCCACACGCGATTTGTCAGGGTACGTGGATTTCAGTGGTGCGCGGGAAGTTCCACACGCGATTTGGCCGTGTACGTGGATTTCAGGGGTGCGCGGGAAGTACCACACGCGATTTGGCCGTGTACGTGGATTTCAGGGGTGCGCGGGAAGTTCCACATGCGATTTGGCCGTTTACGTGGATTTCAGGGGTGCGCGGGAAGTTCCACACGCGATTTGTCAGGGTACGTGGATTTCAGTGGTGCGCGGGAAGTTCCACACGCGATTTGTCAGGGTACGTGGATTTCAGTGGTGCGCGGGAAGTTCCACACGCGATTTGGCCGTGTACGTGGATTTCATGGGTGCGCGGGAAGTACCACACGCGATTTGGCCGGGTACGTGGATTACAGGGGTGCGCGGGAAGTTCCACACGCGATTTGGCCGTGTACGTGGATTTCAGGGGTGCGCGGGAAGTTCCACACGCGATTTGGCCGTGTACGTGGATTTCAGGGGTGCGCGGGAAGTTCCACACGCGATTTGTCAGGGTACGTGGATTTCAGTGGTGCGCGGGAAGTTCCACACGCGATTTGGCTGTGTACGTGGATTTCAGGGTTGCGCGGGAAGTACCACATGCGATTTGGCCGTGTACGTGGATTTCAGGGGTGCGCGGGAAGTTCCACACGCGATTTGTCAGGGTACGTGGATTACAGGGGTGCGCGGGAAGTTCCACACGCGATTTGGCTGGGCACGTGTATGACAGGGGTACGCGGGAAATTCTACACGCGATTTGGCTGTGTGCTCCCAGGTATTCCCTGTACGCCCTCCACGGCCCCTGCAGGCAGCACACACCACAGGGGACTACCCTGCACACCTGCTCATGTCACCCAGCACCCCCACCCCCCAGCATCCAGGGGCACCCTCCACCAGGCCCCCACTCATGTCTCCCACCACCCCCACCCCCCAGCCACCATGGGCAGCCCCCACCAGGCCCCCACTCATGTCCCCTATCACCCCCACCCCCCAGCAGTGCAGGGGCACCCTCCACCAGGCCCCCACTCATGTCCCCCTGCACCCCCACCCCCCAGCATCCAGGGGCACCCTCCACCAGGCCCCCACTCATGGCCCCTATCACCCCCAACCCCCCGCCACCAGCGGCAGCCTCCACCAGGCCCCCACTCATGTCTCCCACCCACCCCCAGCCACCATGGGCAGCCCCCACCAGGCCCCCACTCATGTCCCCTATAACCCCCACCCCCAGCAGTGCAGGGGCAGCCTCCACCAGGCCCCCACTCATGTCTCCCACCACCCCCACCCCCCAGCCACCATGGCCAGCCCCCACCAGGCCCCCACTCATGTTCCCTATCACCCCCACCCCCCAGCAGTGCAGGGGCACCCTCCACCAGGCCCCCACTCATGTCTACCACCACCCCCACCCCCCAGCCACCATGGCCAGCCCCCAGCAGGCCCCCACCATGTCCCCTATCACCAGGCCCCCACTCATGTCCCCTATCACCAGGCCCCCACTCATGTCCCCTATCAGCCCCAGCCCCCAGCCACCATGGGCAGCCCCCACCAGGCCCCCACTCATGTCTCCCACCCACCCCCACCCCCCAGCCACCATGGGCAGCCCCTACCAGGCCCCCACTCATGTCCCCCTGCACCCCCACCCCCCAGCCACCATGGCCAGCCCCCACCAGGCCCCCACTCATGCCCCCTATCACCAGGCCCCCACTCATGTCCCCTATCACCCCCAGCCCCCAGCCACCATGGGCAGCCCCCACCAGGCCCCCACTCATGTCTCCCACCCACCCCCACCCCCCAGCCACCATGGGCACCCTCCACCAGTCCCCCACTCATGTCTCCCACCACCTCCACCCCCCAGCAGTGCAGGGGCAGCCTCCACCAGGCCCCCACTCATGTCCAACTCATGTCTCCCATCATCCCCACCCCCCAGCAGTGCAGGGTCAGCACCACCAGGCCCCCACTCATGTCTCCCACCACCCCCATCCCCCAGCAGTGCAGGGTCAGCACCACCAGGCCCCCACTCATGTCTCCCACCACCCCCATCCCCCAGCCACCATGGGCACCCTCCACCAGGCCTCCACTCATGTCTCCCACCCACCCCCACCCCCCAGCCACCATGGCCATCCCCCACCAGGCCCCCACTCATGTCCCCTATCACCCCCACCCCCCAGCAGTGCAGGGGCAGCCTCCACCAGGCCCCCACTCATGTATCCCACCACCCCCACCCCCCAGCCACCATGGCCAGCCCCCACCAGGCCTCCACTCATGTCCCCTATCACCCCCACCCCCCAGCAGTGCAGGGGCAGCCTCCACCAGGCCCCCACTCATGTCTACCACCACCCCCACCCCCCAGCCACCATGGCCAGCCCCCACCAGGCCCCCACTCATGTCCCCTATCACCCCCACCCCCCATCCACCATGGGCAGCCCCCACCAGGCCCCCACTCATGTCTCCCACCCACCCCCACCCCCCCAGCCACCATGGGCAGCCCCCACCAGGCCCCCACTCATGTCCCCCTGCACCCCCACCCCCCAGCATCCAGGGGCACCCTCCACCAGTCCCCCACTCATGTCTCCCACCACCCCCACCCCCCAGCAGTGCAGGGGCAGCCTCCACCAGGCCCCCACTCATGTCCAACTCATGTCTCCCACCACCCCCACCCCCCAGCAGTGAAGGGTCAGCACCACCAGGCCCCCACTCATGTCTCCCACCACCCCCATCCCCCAGCAGTGCAGGGTCAGCACCACCAGGCCCCCACTCATGTCTCCCACCACCCCCATCCCCCAGCCACCATGGGCACCCTCCACCAGGCCTCCACTCATGTCTCCCACCCACCCCCACCCCCCAGCCACCATGGCCATCCCCCACCAGGCCCCCACTCATGTCTCCCACCACCCCCACCCCCCAGCAGTGTGGGGCACCCTCCACCAGGCCCCCACCCATGTCTCCCACCACCCCCACCCCCCAGCAGTGCAGGGGCAGCCTCCACCAGGCCCCCACCCATGTCTCCCACCACCCCCACCCCCCGACAGTGCAGGGGCAGCCTCCACCAGGCCCCCACCGATGTCTCCCACCACCCCCACCCCCCAGCAGTGCAGGGGCAGCCTCCACCAGGCCCCCACTCATGTCTCCCACCACCCCCACCCCCCAGCAGTGTGGGGCACCCTCCACCAGGCCCCCACTCATGGCCCCTATCACCCCCACCCCCCAGCATCCAGGGGCACCCTCCACCAGGCCCCCACCCATGTCTCCCACCACCCCCACCCCCCAGCAGTGCAGGGGCAGCCTCCATCAGGCCCCCACTCATGTCTCCCACCACCCCCATCCCCCAGCCACCATGGGCACCCTCCACCAGGCCTCCACTCATGTCTCCCACCCACCCCCACCCCCCAGCCACCATGGCCATCCCCCACCAGGCCCCCACTCATGTCTCCCACCACCCCCACCCCCCCAGCAGTGTGGGGCACCCTCCACCAGGCCCCCACTCATGGCCCCTATCACCCCCACCCCCCAGCATCCAGAGGCACCCTCCACCAGGCCCCCACTCATGTCTCCCACCACCCCCACCCCTCAGCAGTGCGGGGCACCCTCCACCAGGCCCCCCACCCATGTCTCCCACCACCCCCACCCCCCAGCAGTGCAGGGGCAGCCTCCACCAGGCCCCCACCCATGTCTCCCACCACCCCCACCCCCCAGCAGTGCAGGGGCAGCCTCCACCAGGCCCCCACTCATGTCTACCACCACCCCCATCCCCCAGCAGTGCAGGGTCAGCACCACCAGGCCCCCACTCATGTCTCCCACCACCCCCACCCCCCAGCCACCATGGGCACCCTCCACCAGGCCTCCACTCATGTCTCCCACCCACCCCCACCCCCCAGCCACCATGGCCATCCCCCACCAGGCCCCCACTCATGTCCCCTATCACCCCCACCCCCCAGCAGTGCAGGGGCAGCCTCCACCAGGCCCCCACTCATGTCTCCAACCACCCCCACCCCCCAGCCACCATGGCCAGCCCCCACCAGGCCCCCACTCATGTCCCCTATCACCCCCACCCCCCAGCAGTGCAGGGGCAGCCTCCACCAGGCCCCCACTCATGTCTACCACCACCCCCATCCCCCAGCAGTGCAGGGTCAGCACCACCAGGCCCCCACTCATGTCTCCCACCACCCCCATCCCCCAGCCACCATGGGCACCCTCCACCAGGCCTCCACTCATGTCTCCCACCCACCCCCACCCCCCAGCCACCATGGCCATCCCCCACCAGGCCCCCACTCATGTCCCCTATCACCCCCACCCCCCAGCAGTGCAGGGGCAGCCTCCACCAGGCCCCCACTCATGTCGCCCACCACCCCCACCCCCCAGCCACCATGGGCAGCCCCCACCAGGCCCCCACTCATGTCCCCCTGCACCCCCACCCCCCAGCATCCAGGGGCACCCTCCACCAGGCCCCCACTCATGTCTCCCACCACCCCCACCCCCCAGCCACCATGGCCAGCCCCCACCAGGCCCCCACTCATGTCCCCTATCACCCCCACCCCCCAGCAGTGCAGGGGCAGCCTCCACCAGGCCCCCACTCATGTCTACCACCACCCCCACCCCCCAGCCACCAGGGGCAGCCTCCACCAGGACCCCACTCATGTCTCCCACCACCCCCACCCCCCAGCAGTGCAGGGGCAGCCTCCACCAGGCCCCCACCCATGTCCCCCTGCACCCAGGTCCTCACAATCACCAACCATGTGCGTAATGGTCAGCCTCCACAGCCAAAAGGCCCTACCAAGTAACCCATTCACCCACATGGAAATGAAAATTACATGTTACACCCCCAACGTACATAAAGCAAATGAACCCATGTCTGTCACATACAATGGTTGCAAATGATTTTGAAAACACCCAACATGACATGCATGAAACCAATGAGATGATACCACACAGTGAAGTATGAAAACAAAAATGTATTAAATAAATATGAATGCAAATGAAATGAAACAAAGTACAATGCCAATGAAAAAAAGAAAAGGTGCATGTCCGTCCCAAAAAATGAAAAACACCAAATCCCAAAAAAATGTACTTCAAAGTCACATTAAAAATGAAATCAATCCGACAGAAAAAAACAAAAATCCAAACACCATTGCTCCATGGAGAAGAAAAAATAAAATTAAAAAATAAAACAATCCAATGAAGAACTATGTACAAAATATCCAAGGGTCCATGAGCCCAACTGAACAAAGGAAACCTACAAAAAACCCTAACAAAAATGCAACTATATACAAAAAGTGGAGCTGTGTCCGTCGATTCCAAATCATAAGAATAAACAAATGAAACCTAAAACTAAAGAACTATATACAAAGGCGGCGGGCAAGTCCAGCGGCTCACTCCGTAGTGTTCCGGGCCAGGGCATCATCAAACTCCTCGTCTATGTCCCGGAGGCGGTCCTGTTCCATGGCCCCGAGGGTCCGCAGGGACGACGCCATCTGCTCCTCCAACCCCCTGTGGATTGCCTCGAGGCACTCAGCCCGCCTCAGGGCCCTCCGCATGGAGTTCTCCGCCCTGACCATCGTGAGCCGCTCCTCTTCCGCCCGCCGCCGCTCCGCACCTATCTGCTGGCCCAACCGCAGCCACACGGAAGACACTTCCTGTCCTGGGTCCTCCTGCCCTCCGGCCGATGCCTGCCCCTCCGATGTTGATGGCCCCGAGCCATGATGCCTCCCACGTTGACTCTGCTGCTGCCTCCGACGCAACGGCCTCTGCCAGCACGACGGCATCCAGGCTGATGGAATCCACCGACGCCGTCGTGCACGTGCCCTGCCTGATGATGCCGGCACATCCTCCATCTGCTGGGTTACAGTTGCTGTGGTGTCCACCCCTGCTTGACCTCCGACTCCCGACTGTGGCAGGGATGGGATCCCCACCGAGCTGGCTGCATAGGTCAGGGCAGGTCCACAGGGGGCCCTGGTGGCATCTGGGCCGGAAGACGGCAAGGAGAACGACTGGCGTATAGCCTCCACAGAGGAGGAGAGGGCCGCCAGATTGGCCGACACATGCAGGAAACCCCCGAACATGGAAGATCCCAATTGGGCCACGTCGGCACGGTGCTCTTCGTGATGATGTGCGTGCTCCTCCCGGGAAGCACGCACGTCATCACGAATTGCACCCGCGCGCATCGCAACCCCAATCAGGACCTTCTCCATACGGACACGGGTCCCCTCGTCCGCAGGTGGAGGGGAGTCAGGTGACATGGACATCCCCTCTACCAGCGGACGGGCCTGGGACGGGGCAACCCTGCTGGTGCATGGTGGTGCACTCACAGGGTCAGGGACAGCGACATGCAAAGGCCCCTCCACGGTGACCTGTGCTGCCTCCTGCCCCTGCCCCTGGACTGCACCACTTGCACCAGCAGGGATGCCCCCACCAGGCCCCATGTGTGCCCCTGTGGCGGCCTCCTCCTCCTCTGTGGAAACCACCAACCTGGATGGCTCCTCACCGTCTTCCACCGTAGCAGGCCCCTGTGGGGGCTCACCCACCCCTTCCGCTGCAGCCGTGGGGGCCTTGCTCCACAGCGCCGTCTCCGCCCTCTTCTTCACTAGCCGCTGCGTAGAGGGAGACAAAGAACACAAGCATCAGGGTACTGTACAATGGTCCCCTAGACAGGAAGCAATAGCAGATGAGTACCACTGTCAAAGTACACTTCCATCATGTCCCTCCACAACACATGGGTCAGTCCAGGCAAAACACACACAGTCACAGGCATGGTGCATGCCATGGACATTTCCATACATGTCCAATGGACTCTTGAAACATACAATGATATGGAACTCACATGCATCATGGGTCATGCCTATCACATGCACACACTTCACCTCAGTCACATCCATCTGGCCCCATACACCCCAAACACAGCGGATACAAGGGTAACTAGGCTGCATCAGTGAATCTGTGCATTGTCACACACATGTGTCATGCATCCATGGCATGCACAAGTCACAGACACGCAGGTCAGGCACACAGACATGGCTACCATATATGTACCTGCCATCAGCACCCATCCCTCACCCCCACCCATGTCCAGGAACAGAGACTGGCATGCTCTCATGTCTAAAATCTGCATAGGGCTCCCCATGTGGCATTTAAACACATGCAACAACCATGTGGTTCACACATCACTGGTCGCACATGCATTACCATGATGTCCCTGCACACATACATGCATACATGGCCTATGTCACACATACAGGCAAGTATCAGAGAACCAGCACACCTCAACATGCCCTGTCTCACACAGCAATGCTTGGACACTTACCGCTCAACTCCAGACGGGTCTCCCTCTCAAGGATCTGGGCGTGGAGCGCTGGGCGTACGCATTCCAGGACCCTCATCTGGATGGAACTCATGCGGCCCCGGCCCCCCTCCACGAGGCGCCGGGCCTTCACGAGGGTCCTGGACCTCAAGTCCTCCCAGCGCTTCTTGATCTTCTGGACGTCGCGGGTTGCCACCCCCTCCGCGTTGATGGCAACCACACAGTCGGCCCAGATCCTCTCCCGTCCTTCCTTGCTGGCGCGGGACGATCCAAAGAGGGCATCATACTGCCCCAGGACATGCTCCACCAGGACACCAACTTCGGTGCCAGATGTGGAAGTGCCCGACATGGCAACCCCAGAGGCAGGTGTGGCTGGGCAACTGGGTCCTGGGGCTGGGCTGTGGAGCGATGTAATCCCAGTTGGGAGTCTTCAGTTCCAGCAGGGGTGGACACAGCAACTGGACCCCTGCAGATGGCTGATGTGCAGGCACCAAATGGCAGGGCACGGTGGCAGCAGGCTGGCAGGCAGGCAGGCAGCAGCAGATGGCACGTGGGAGGCTGCTCGGGGCACTGGGGGGCAGTAATTCGGCCTTCTGGGCAGGAGCGTGGTCTTCCGTGTGTTTTCGCGTGGCCAGCTTGATACGGAGTGATTTGGCACGTGAAAATCCTGCACGTCAGCGTGAAATTCGAGGAAAGGCCCTTAGCGCGTAAGCACGTCAGCACGCATACGCGATTCTATTGGACCAAAGGCCGTCAGCGCGTAAGCGCGTCTGTGACGTGACCCGCACGGGTGTTTCCCACACAGCACGTGATGACAGAGCACACGTGGAAAGACTGCACGTCAGAGTGTCATCGCGTGTAATTGGACAGCACGTCAGAGTGTCATCGCGTGTAATTGGACAAAAGTGCGCGTACACGCGATTGGCCTATGTACGTGTATATCAGGGGTGCGCGGGCACTTACACACGCAAGTACGTCAGCGCACCTGTATCCCGGGGTGCGCGGGAATTTCCACACGCTATTGGACTGGGTACTGGATTTCAGGGGTGCGCGGGTCACACGCTCGCCTACAACACGCGCAACGCATACATTTGCGCGCTAACAAAATAACAAGCTCAGACCCAGGATGAACATACCGTTCCTAGCAGCAGTGGGCGTGGGCTACCAAAGGAGGAGGAGGAGGATAGTCAGGGCCAGAATATTCACACCCAGAACCAGCCTTTTCGGGATGCCTGATGACCAGGTGTATGGGAGGTACAGGTTTCCACCACACATAATACTGGACCTGGTGAGTGAGTGGGAGGATGACCTCACATCACCCACCCTGTGCTCCCAAGCACTCAGCCCCCTGGAGAAGGTCCTCAATGTACTGCACTTCTTAGCCACTGGATCATTTCAGCGGACAAGTGCCATAGTGGGTGGGGTATCACAGGCCACCCAGTCACGCTGCCTACACCAGGTCTTGAACATCATCACTGCACGCCCATCAGTCCGCAGGCATATATACCTGCCCAGAACACCTGCAGAAAGGCATGCTGCCGCCCTGGATTTTTACGGTGTGGCACGATTCCCCAAAGTGCTAGGTGCCATCGACTGCACCCATGTGGCTCTACGTCCCCCCAGGGCATCAGAGCACATCTATAGGAACCGCAAGCACTGGCATTCCATCAACGTGCAGGTAGTATGTAATGCCAAGGGAATCATCACCTCAGTATATGCCAACTATCCCGGGTCCACCCACGACAGCTTCATTTACCGAATGTCCACCCTAAGCCGGGACCTAGAAGCTGGGAGGCATGGCGATACATGGCTGCTTGGTGAGTATGAATGCCACTGCACATGCATGCATGTCAGATACTGAGCAAGGTCACAACCCCACCAATGATACCAATCACCACCTCCACAGGGGACAGTGCCTACCCTCTCAGCCCCCACATGATGACGCCAATTCGGAACCCCACCACGCCACCCCAGGTAAGATATAACACAGCCCACATTACAACCCGGGGCATAGTGGAGTGCACATTCGGAGTGCTAAAGTCACGCTTTCGCTCCCTTGACCGTTCTGGCGGGCAGCTGTTGTACGCTCCCCCAGTAGTGTGCAGGATCATAGTGGCAGCATGTGTCCTGCACAACCTTGCAACACGCCGGGGCCTGGCCGTGGACATGGTGGTGGCCCCACATCCCCAACCACATGCACAGCCGCTGCGCATGAGAGGGGAAAGGGCACGGGGGAGGCAGCCCGTACACAGCTAGTGGCTAATTACTTCACATAGAAATCACACCCCTGTGGAGTGCACACTTCCCTGGCACATTCCATCTGACAATCAATGATGACTCAACCTGACACTGATCCTGAATGTCTGGAGAATCAACCGTGAAAACCATATCAGCCTGAGATTGTTCACCTGGAAGTGTTACAATGTGTGCATCCCTACCCACACAGACACCACCAATGCAGTTTTGTGAAGAAACACATTCAAGCAGCTAAAATGAATACCCACTTGCAAAATGCAACAAGAGGACAGTGCCATGTCAGCCAACCCATCCCCAGCACCGCCACACGACACACCGTGCCATGTCATGCTATTTGCAGGTAAACAAAGTAATCCCCACAACATGACACTAGTGTCACAATGTACAGTGTCCCTAATTGAAACTTGCAACACCTGAAATGCTCACAGTAATGCAGGACCAACAACAAACTTGAGCAGGTACTACCATTAACATGACATCACAAATGTTATAAATTAGTAGTCTCACCACCTGGAAATGCCTGCACTCCCACCACTACCAACTGTGCAGTGTTGGCGCCATGTAGAGTTGTAGGTGCACTGCTGCCAACATGGACCCCATCTCCAAACTAGAGGGCCTTGTGTAGACATGAGGAAGGGACCTGCAAATTGGGAGGTAGACACAGATGATGAGTTACACATCAATGCAACATGCAGTGTACAACACAACAGCAATATGCACTAGGAATGTATACACAGTATTGACTAGACTACCCACACATGTAGTGGGAGTCCAATGTCACCATGTACGTCAATGTCACTTGGGCACACCCTTTGCAAGCCCATGGAAACGGGAAGCAGGAGGGGTGTGTGTGACTCAAACCCAAGCATCTGAACCAAATACATGACAAGCCTGCATGTGCCCAGCCACAATGCAGCGTATGCCCACAGGAACCACGGAAGGCAACAAATTGTCCCAAAAAAATTGGGAAAAAAATAATTAAAAAAAAAAATAAAAATAAAAATAAAAATAAAAAAAAATGGCCATTGATGGGCCCGGGGGGGTTGGGGAGGCCACCCAGGAGGTCTGAGGACAGGGTGCACACCAAAACCCACCTGTGTGGATCCTGGGAAAAAAAAACACCTCCATGGGCTCATGGCCCACACGGCTACCCTATTGTGGGAGTATCACTGCTGTCGCTATTATCACCCTGTGCAGCTGCATCCGGAGGTGGTTGCACTATGGGAGGCAGCCCACGCCAGGCCCTAGTCTGCTCCTCCATGGCTGCAAGCATGCGGGTGTGGTAGGTCTCGTTCTGGAGGATGATTGTGCGGAGGTCCCCATGCAACAACTCACGGGATGCCCGGACCTCCGCCCTCGTTGCCTGCATCTCAGCTGAGAGTGTACGGGTGAGACGCTCCAGCTGCTGTTCTGTCCTTTGGTGTGTTGAAGCCTCAAGCTCAACAAGAGTCGTCCTGAGGTGAAGGAGCTCCTGCCTCAGGGCTTCCCTGTGGCCCTGGAACTCTATGGAGATGGCCTCCTGCAGAGTCGCCAGTGCCGCCCGCCTGTCCCTGTTGGACGCCAACATGTCCTTCCTGTGTGACTGGCAGATGGAGTCGGTTGCCTGCTGTAGTCGCTCCATCAGCCTTTCAGGGGGGACAATGGAAGTGGCCACCCTATCCATGGCCTGAGCCATCATCTCGGATGATGCTGCCTGTTGGGTTGCCATACCGTAAATGGATTGCTCCCATGCGGTATTGCCAGGTGGCATACGGCCACCACGTCGGCGGGCACCACACCTGTCTGGGGCAAGGCGAACTGCGCCTTGCTGTGCCGGCACTGCCTGAGGCTGCAGGACTGCATTCCCCCTCTGATCTGCTGGCCCAGGAACAGGATCAGATGTCGCGGAGTGTGACCCTGCATCCGTAACCACCAAAGGCGTAGCTGCCAACACTGACATCCCCATTGAGGGTTCTGACCCTGGTGCAGGTGGGTGGGACAGAACAGAATCCCTCCCTGGAACACTCACCTGCGACGGCACGTAGGTCTCATTATCCGAATCAACACCTGAGTACAGCTCGGGGGAGGTGCAGCCAGAGACACCCCTTGAGAGCACGACCTGCAGCACTTGTGGGTTCTCACCCACCACCACACCACGTCCCTCACTGGTGGTTGGTCGGCCCTCTGACCCCTCCTGGGTCTGCAACATCTCCACAACCCCAGCAGTATCAGGTGCGTCTTCCCCTGCAAAGACATAAAAACAAAGAAATGGAAACAGGCATTAGCACCATGGCACACAATGAGGGCTGAGAAGCAAGAGAACCAGTACTTGATTGACACATGTCCCACATGACTAAAACCCTCCCATGCATGCACCCTCACTGCATATGAAGGGCAGGCAAATGGCACACACTGATGACACCAAGATGGAAGAGGAACACATTTTCTGCATGCTGCCTGGCAGTGGCATCACACATTGGCCTGTGATTGCCAGGTGAAACACACATGCCATCACACAGATGGCATGTACCATTGCTATTGAGTGAAGATGGAGAGGAGGGCAGCACCTATTCATTCAGTCCAGTTCCCGCATGTAATAGCTTTTCTAATTCAAACAGGTCAGATTTTTCACCTGGAGCTGCCAGTCCAAAATGGTCCAATTGCACAGGGACATGTGTGAACAAATGATATCCAGGTAACAAAGTCACTCCACTTTACCATAGCCATGTCAGACATGTGACTAGAGGACTGCGAAATGCCTAGTAAAAGTGGTGGAATGCAAACAATCTGACTGAATGAACAGTGAAAAATAATCAACAATGTTGTGGCAAGGTGACACTTCAAGGGCAACTGGCGTGCAGTTGGGCTAGATGTCTACTGTTGGCAGAAGGGATACTGCTATGGCCAAATGCAGCTGCGCAGGATGTATTGCATGAAGCACATGGCTGACCCATACGACTCAGGCGCACACACTCTCACCTGGCACACAAACAGAAGCCCTCACACACACCATGCACATGGATGACACACACATGCATGTGCACTCACCGGACAATGCCTCGTAATCAGGCAGATCTCCCACGCCTTGGATCTGTTCCTCCGTGAAGTAGGTCCCAGCGACTGACTCATGTGGAGTGAGTTCCATGTCTACTACTGGAGACCCACCTCCAGTCACTAGAGTTGCGGCATAACTTGAGGCCAGCTTACTCTTTGCCCTGCGCTTTAGGTCATTCCAGCGCTTATAGCAATCATTGGCTGTGCGCCTCACGATTCCAAGGGCACTTACGATGTCCGCAACGGTCTGCCAGTGTGCCTGGCGTTGTGCAGGTGTGGTCTTGGATCCTGCAACAATGACCATCTCGTTATCATGTGCGGACACATACTCGACAAGTGCATTCAGTTCGTCATTTGTGAAGCTGGGCTTCCTCGACGGGCCGGACTGTGTAGCCATGTCTGGGGCATCAGCATGTGCCGGACGAGCACTCTTCCTCTTCCGCTTGGAAGGTGGTGGTGATCCTGAGTGTCCTGCGCCGCTCTGGACACTAGGGGCAGGAGCCCTGGTGGACTCTGTATCAGGAGTGTGGGATTGCACACTCAGCATGGGAGTTGGTGCAGGCATTGGCTCAAGTGTAATGGTGTCAGGGGGAATGTCAGCAGGATGGACTAGGACCGACACCGTCCTGGCTGGATGTGTGAGAGCTGGGGTGGATGGAGCCGCAGCTGCCCCTGCAGCCTCTCCGCCCTGCCTACTTGGGGCAGCAGATGACCTTGCTGCCCCAGATGCACGTGGCATGATGACATCAACGTGCACCAGCGCACGTGTCATAGGCCTGCTGACCTGGAAGTCAGCCATGGAGTCAGCCAGGTCTGGTGCCACAATGGGCTGGTCCAACAAGGGCTGAGCATGGATGGTGTCAGCCACATCAGCCTCAACGGGAGGGGGGGAGGATTATGGGTGCCCTTGACTGGTCCTCCACACATGGGGGGACAGGCTCACCCTGCAAGTAACGACCACGTCCCCTACCGGATCCACCACGGCCACCACTTGTGGCTCTTCCACCTTTGCCACCCTTACGAAATCCTCGCATCCCAGCCATGGCACTGATGTTAATGTGCGTATGGGAGTGGCTGTAAACTATTGTCCTGGGCAATTGGGGGTCAAAGGGGTTGGGTACCAGATGGTAATTGTACCCTAGTGCTCTTGCAAGGCTGAATGTAACCCCTGGGGAAAGATGACGGGTCACGCTACGCACAGGAGCCCCAAAAAAGGGAGATGACGTGTACGCAACCCCTCCTAGACCACGTGTGCAGAAATAAAAACCTGCACTACGCTGTGGCACCCAGTAACACAAGAATGAACGTATGCATGTCACACGCAGCCTAGAATGACCTCTGAAGGGGTAGGCTACACACGGGGCAAGCACAGATGTTAGATACGTGCGTGACTCACCGTCTGCCAGGTAAAAGAGCGTGAAAAAGGAGCGCATTTGGTTGGCAACACCCCCGCCAAAAGAAGATTTGTACGCTGTCTGAGGAGACAGGACAACAGTAGAAGGGAACACTGTTTGAGGGAACAGGCCCAGGTAAACCAGTAAAAGAGAAAAAAGAGAAAAAGCTGTCAGAGGTAACAGGGAATACGAACTTGAAATGCCGTGAAGTAAATCGCGTGTGAAACGACAAGAAGTACAGAATTCACCCACTCGCTCTCCACGAAAAGCACGTACAAGGAAATGGTGTTCTACACGTACCTTTTATACATGCCCACACGTCCAGCGTCACTTACGCGGCGTGTACGCGCTAGGGCCATTTCCACCAATTACACGCTTTGTCACTTCTGCGTGTAGGGCCATTTCCACCAATTATACGCTTTGTCACTTCTGCGTGTAGGGCCATTTCCACCAATTACACACTTTGTCACTGCCGCGTGTACACGCTAGGCCCATTCCCACCAATTACACGCTTTGACACTCGGACGTGTATTTCATTTTTTTCACACGCAACATTTTTAAACGTGTGCCCAATTCAACGTGCACGTGACTTCATAGACGCGCATACGCTGGCGACGCGTTTACGCGCTAAGGGCCTTTCCTCGAATTACACGCAGACGTGTTGGATTTTTCACGTGCAAAATCACTCTGTATCAAGCTGGCCACGCGTAAGCACACGGAAGACCACGCTCCTGCCCAGAAGGCCGAACTACTGCCCCCCAGAGCCCCGAGCACGCTCCCACCTGCCATCTGCTGCTGCCTGACTGCTTGCTGCCCACGTGCACTGCCATTTGCTGCCTGCACATCAGCCAGGGGTGCTGTTGCTGTGACCACCCCTGCTGGAACCGAAGACTCCCGACTGGGATTCCATCGCTCCACAGCCCAGCCCCAGGACCCAGTTGCCCACCCACTCTTGCCTCTGGGGTTGTCATGTCGGGGCAAACACCATCTGTGACCACTGACAACCCCCGGCCAGAGAGGCAGAGGGGCACCAGCTTCAGTGCCACCGAAGTTGGTGTCCTGGTGGAGCAAGACCTGGGGCAGTATGATACCCTCTTCGGAAGTTCCCGCGCCGACAAGGAAGGACGGACTCGGATCTGGACTGACATCGTGACTGCCATCAACGCGGAGGGGGTGGCAGTCTGCGACTTACAACATGTCAGGAAGCGCTGGGAGGACTTCAGGTCCAGGACCCTGAACAAGGCCCGGCGCCTCTTGAAGGCAGCGGATGCCAAGGGGCGCCGGGGCCACTTGTCGGAAGAACAGATGAGGGTCCTGGAGCGCATATCCCCAGCGCTCCACGTCCAGGTCCTAGAGAAGCAGATCCGTCTGGAGTCGAGCGGTGAGTGTACATGCATCCTGATTGTGAGCAGTGCGTGTGGTGATTATTCGGTAGTGTGCAGGTTGCACACCTGTTTGTATGGGGTCGAGTATGGGTGGGGGTGTACAGGGCCGTGGGGCTGACACATGCGAGGGCTGTAATGTGTGAGACATGGATGGTGCTTGTGTGTGTAGGCTTGCATGCCAAATGCAGTTGTGTGGGCACACATGTTTGGATGAATGTGTATGTAAGTAGACATGTCCGTGATGTCACGCATGTATGTTGTTTTCGGCTGCATGTATGTGCACTGTGTACATGTGCATGTGTGTGTATTTGACAAGGGTGCAACAGTGATGCAACATGGATGCATGTGACAGCGGTATGTGGAAGCCTGATTGGCAGATGTGACATGGATGCCCGTCTGAACAGTGCGACACTTGGCAGAGGTGTACACATGCATGCAAGTGTGGTGGTGTGTGTACATGTGTGGTGCACTTCCTGTGTTGCATGTGATGTCTGGCTCACCTTTGGCTGCTCATGCTGTTGTATGTGTAGGGATGGTGGTGGCAGTTGCGATATGGCTGTCGTATGGCTCATGTGTGCGAGTTGTAATGACATGTGTGTTGGGGATTGTGATGACATGTCTGAGGTTTGCCAATGCCACTCATGTGCAACTGTCATGTGTGTATGTGTCCATTGTACAGTGCCCTGATGCCTGTGTTTTGTTTCTCCCTGTCTGCAGCGTCAACTGATGAAGAGGGCGGAGAAGGTGCTGTGGAGCACAGCGGCGGGGATCCCACCGCCAGCCGGAGACGCAAGGCCCGGCTCCCCTCCCGTGTTGTCATCTCGTCGGGGAGTGAGGAGTCCGGTGCCGCGTCCCAGGCCGCAGCTGCCGGGGGGAGGTCCAAGAGGCGGAGGTTGGAGTTGGACTCCTCGGCAGCAGAAGGGGCAGCTGGGACCCCACAGGGCCCAACAGGGGAAGATGGCACGGAGTCATCCAGGTTGGTGGGGGGTTTGGTAGAGGAGGAGGCCGTGCAAGCACCAGAGACGGGGTCTGGAGGTGGGGATCCCACTGGTGCTAGTGGTGCAGTGCAGGACCAGGGACAGGAGGCAGCACAGGCCGCCGCGGAGGTGCCTGTGTGCAATCCTGTCCCCGATCCTGTCCCTGCATCATCTTGCACCAGCAGGGATGCCTACGTCCAGACCCGTTTTCAGGCAGGGGATGAGCTGACGTCAACTGGCCTTCCTCTGCCTGCGGACGTGGCTATCCAGGTCCGGGTTGAGCCTGTCCTGGCTGGTGTGGCGTTGCGTCAACGGGCCATGCGAGGTGACCTGCAGTCTTTTCATGGAGAGACTGCACGTCATCTCGAATGGCTCGTTGACCACGTCAGCCTGCTGGGACAGGTCACCCAGGCCGGATTCCTCCGTCTGATGGGGCTTGCTCCGACCCCCTCCTCAACTGGACCCCCTACGCGCCAGTCGTCCTCTGTGCCATCTTCCCACCCATCAGTCACCTGGGTGCCCTGTGGAGCTGCCTCTGACGGTGCGGCCAGGCTGGTGGAGGAGGCATCCCTGCCACAGTCGGGAGTCGGACGTCCAGCAGGGGTGGCCACATCAACAACTGCACCCCAGCCGGCAGAGGATGTGCAGGCAGCAGGAGGCAGTGCACGGGCAGAGGCAGAGCAGCAGCAGCAACGTGGTGGGGGCCATGAAGGCTCGGGGCCTTCAACATCAGAGGGGCAGGCATCGGCCGGAGGGCAGGAGGACCCAGGACAGAGAGTGTCTTCCGTGTCGCAGCGGTTGGGCCACGCCATAGGTGCAGAGCGGCGGCGGGCGGAAGAGGCGCGGCTCACAATGGTCAGGGCGGAGAACTCCATGCGGAGTTCCCTGAGGCGGGCCGAGTGCCTCGAGGCAATCCGCAGGGGGTTGGAGGAGGACACGGCGTCGTCCCTGCGGACCCTCGGGGCCATGGAACAGGACCGCCTCCGGGACATCGAACAGGAGTTCGATGATGCCCTGGCCCGGAACACCATGGAGTGAGCCGCTGGACTTGCCCGCCGCCTTTGTATATAGTTCTTTAGTATTAGCTTTCCTTTGTTTGTTCTTATGATTTGGAGTCGACGGACACTGCTCCACTTTTTGTATATAGTTGCATTTTAGTTAGGGTTTTACTGACTGAAAGGAGCGTCTCATTTCTCCCACGAACGCTCGTGCTTGCAAGGTCCATTCCTCACAGCTGCACTGCGAGCAGAGCTCTTGCAGCCCATTCTGTCTCCTGGAGGGGGCGGAACCCTTCCTGACCACGTGACACAGCACGTGACTGCCAGCCTGCACAAGTTGCCGGCACTGCCGCCCGCGCGGCGTATTACCCGCTGACTGAAAGGAGCGTCTCATTTCTCCCACGAACGCTCGTGCTTGCAAGGTCCATTCCTCACAGCTGCACTGCGAGCAGAGCTCTTGCAGCCCATTCTGTCTCCTGGAGGGGGCGGAACCCTTCCTGACCACGTGACACAGCACGTGACTGCCAGCCTGCACAAGTTGCCGGCACTGCCGCCCGCGCGGCGTATTACCCGCTGACTGAAAGGAGCGTCTCATTTCTCCCACGAACGCTCGTGCTTGCAAGGTCCATTCCTCACAGCTGCACTGCGAGCAGAGCTCTTGCAGCCCATTCTGTCTCCTGGAGGGGGCGGAACCCTTCCTGACCACGTGACACAGCACGTGACTGCCAGCCTGCACAAGTTGCCGGCACTGTCGCCCTTGCGGCTGTAAGCCCTGGAGACTGTAAGGGCTGGAGATACTGTTTTGCTGTTTGGCTGTGATCTGTGAGTACACTGTCCTGGGCCTTCCTAAGCCAACCCAATTGAAGTCGCATTCCTATTACGAGGGTTTGGGGTGGAGAGTCGGACTCTGGCAGCTCCACAAGCCGTCGGGCGTTCCCTTCCCAAAAAATGACTATTACGCTGACACAACTCATTTACTAAAACTTTTATTTAATTGAGTGTGTAACATTGCTTTTTATTTTAATTCGCTTTTAATACTAGGTTACATATATACTTCATAGGGTTTTTAGACAATGTACTGGTTTTTCAGAGCTTGATTTTTGCTATTTGTGCCATACTCTAACATTTGCATTTTTTAAATTTAAAAATTGCCTAGTATTTTTTGCTGTGTGTCTCTATGTCTAACTTTCCTTGACATCTAGGCTTATTTCCAGTGTATTTGTGGGTACCTTCTCTGGCATAATTCTTATTTTTCTTTCTCTTTCCGCCTACTGTTGGACTGAGGCTTTATCAGAATGACACGTAAGGGACTTAGAAGTCAGACTGCTATGGAGGTCTCACTTCCTTTGTCCCCTTCGCCCAGTGTCAGTATGCCCTTCATGCCATCTACAGTTATTGTGCCAGAAACCCCCATTTCTATTGCTATGGGGAGTTCTGATGATGCTCCACTTCAGGCCCATTATAACCCTCTCCTTTTAAGGGACATAGCCCAGGCCCAAATTCATTTGAGAGAGAGGTCTGAGGTCTGCAATGCTATGGGTATTACTCCACGTAATACAGCTTATAATAACTGTATTTTCAATGGAATACATGACATTTCTATAGATACTCAGGAAGAACGTCTAGCTGCTACTCTTGCCTCCAATCTTTTGGTTGGGGCCAGTTTCTCAAAGATTAAAAGCAACATGGGCTATGACAATAACCCTTTGGCTAATATCTCTCTTCCAACGATTGCCTCACTGAATCCTAGTACGCCCATACCCCCAGTCATGGTGGGTGAATCAGAAGTTATTGTATCACAACTATTAGAGAAGAAGGACAGTGGGAGCGTTGCTATCTCTCACACTCAACCCTCTTTAGGACCCAAAGCATTACTCAGTGATATTAAGCACACATCTTCTTTCCACGTTAACCTTTCTACTAGTGTGGTGGGAACTTCCTTCTCCCCTAATAGGATCTCTTTGCCGTTCAAAACCCCTCTTAACAAGCCCCGTAACTCAATATCAAAAATAAAAATTAATTTAGGTACCCAGGGTAATCCAATCCAGGGGAAAAACATCTCACATTTTTTTGGTAAGAAATCTGTTTCTAGCACTCTGGCTAAATCTCCTCACCCTCTTCCTTCAGTATATACCCCGGCCCATACTAACTTAATTAACGTAGCTAAGAAACTGGATATTGAAGATCCCTCAGTCCAGGATATTGATGATATCAGTATTATAGAATGTGCAGATAAGGCAATTGCTGATAGCCACTTGGACTCCCATCTTAACAAAACAAATAATGTAACACAACAAATTTGTGATGAATCATTGGCAGGTTCCCCTTCAGATCTCACCAACTTTATTGATGAGTATACTGAAAAACAAAACTGGTTAAAAGAAAGAGGTCTTCTTCCGGACTTCAAAACTGATCCGCCCAGTGAGTCTATTCTACATCATACCCTTAAAGATGTTGATGATAGAATTAAACTCTCCCATCCAACTATCTCTGCGTTGAATATGGTTCTGAGTTCCTTTGTGAGTCTTTATGACAACATCTGGTCAGAGGTTAGATCCCATTCACGTATACTTTCCGAAATATATTCTAGGCTGGAGGGCCTAGATAGATTTGAAGATTTAGTAAAAATTATAAAAGAAGAAAACCAATTTTTGACCACTCAAGGCCTTGACCCTACCTCTTTCAATCCACCTTTGGCCCCTACACACGATTTTCATCAGGGGCCTACGGGGACCACGGTAACTACTTTAGGGGTGGTCCCCAATGCGGCCCTGGGTCTTCTGGTTCTCCAACCTCCAGATCTTGATTCCCGGGGCTCTTCTTCTATGACTCCCCGAGCTGCCTTTGATGGCTTGCGAGAGGTTGCCGGCCCTACAGATATACTTCCTGGTGTCCCGACTGTATTCTCTATGGAAAGAGGAGAGGACAAAGTACAGGAGGATCTGCCAGGGGTATCCCTCAAACCCTCTATACAAGACCGTTCATGTGCAGGTGGGACTGCAGAGTTGGCCGTCCGTTCCAAAGGTGACCATATCGCATCCTCAGGAGAAAACATGACTATCCTAACTCCAGAGATCGCAGCAATTTCTTCTGAGCCCCCAGAGGAAACTTCCTGTCCAAAAGTCCTCCCCTGTCTAGGAAAGAAAAGGAAAATTAGCCAACAAATGAAGAAAACAAAAAATCAGAAGAATGTCAAAAAGATTACTTCGTATACTAATCAATTTTTCAAAAACCTCTTTATGGCAAACTCTTTAGTCCCTTCAACCACTGTTTTAGTTCCACAGGGGACTGGTAACTCTGTTGAACCAATCCCCTCTCCCATCTATGTGACCACTCCGGATACTGCCAATGCTCCACCTATTTTACCACCTGCATCTGTTTCATCGGATGCGGTGGGTATGCTGATTAACACCTCTGCCTCTATAGATGCGGGGCCAAGGACTGGTGGTATTGGTGAAATTGCAGTTTCTAGCATTCGGATAACACCTCTTACCGTACCAGCATCCACTAGTACTAACCCTGTAGTACGGCCAACCGATACTGTTGCAGCGGAGGCCAAGGACTCTGCCCCAGAAGCAATTCTCCCTTCTACTTCTCTGGAGTCTATTTCTGGAAAAAGCCTGAATCATCCGGACACTTCTCTAACTACGCCGACTGTTAATATGGTTAACATTGATATGGTTAAACATTTATTTCAGTCGCTACTTGTTCCCAAGATCAGCAAGGTGACAGTGTCTAATTCAAATGTAAGCTTGTCACAGGACGAGGTTCCTACTACTCGGCTCTCTTCTTCTGATCCGGCATTCTTGTCTGCTCCTGAGGAGCCCCTGGTTAATATGGACTGCATTAAGAGGGATGGAGATATGACAGATCGATCAGACAGTGTCTTATCGACTCTCCCCCCTTTTAACCATGCTTCTCTTAGCATCCCAAATATGCGCATGTCTGCGGTTCGAGAAGCGGTCCCCTCTGGGTTTGACTTTGCCCATAATAAGAACGTTTCCAAATCTTGGGAAAGATTTCCACTGGGGCCAAATGTCAACCATAATAGGACTATACTAAGAGGGGCGAGGGGTTGTGATCTGGCGGCTGACCCCCTTGGTCACTTTACCAAAAAAATTACTGAGTCCTTACCTGTCTCTGCAACAACAAAAGTTTCTGGTGATGTTTTACAGCTTTCCAGTCTTTGGGGCGAAGATATGCCAATCTGTTTAAATCGCGGTAACATACTTAAAATCTTTCACCAACTTCCTTCGCTTTCGCTTATTTCTAGCTATGACATAGATGGCATTTTATTCCCTTTCGATGATCGGGTAGATGTTAGTAATATTATTCTTAGATCGAAGGTAGTTTTAGACTTGATCATGGGGCATATGGAAGGGTTGAAGCAACTAGGATTTGAAGCAAAAATAGTGGACTCTTCTCAACATGCCAAAAATAAAGGAGAGGGCGCTGAATATAGAGGTAATCTTACAATGGTCTACCATCCAGAAAGAACTCCCCCACCCCAACGGAGGCATTTCTTGCCCAAATCTAATGGAGACTTCGCGAGCTGGGCACATGTCACCGCAGGCTTATGGAAATGATTTAATTCCCGCTAAATCAGAATTCTCTTCGAAGGCTCGCCCTCTATATAGCTTCGGTTTTTTTTCTTGGAACTCCAGAGGTAATTCTCATTTGTTCACGAACCTAGAAACGGTTGCCGTGATTAAGGCTTCGCATTGTTTTTTTCTCCAAGAAACCTGGCTACTTTCAACTCCAGTTCTTGATGGATTCGATATTTTCTCTCAATGTGCCAAACCTAGCCTGGGAGGCCGCGCATCGGGGGGACTTATTATAGGGGTAAGAACCTCCCTTGGTTTTGTTGCCAAGGAGCTTTCGGATACACCTTTTGGCTTTATGGCCTTAGAGGTGTTTTTTCCGGATTCTAATTGTTACTTTCTCTTGGTCAATGTTTACTGGCATATGCGAATCTCCCCTCTCGAATTGTTTCTGGAGAAGCTAACTGATACAATCCTTGCCTGGAGATATTTGCATCCCATGGGCAAACTCATTCTGGCGGGCGATCTAAATTCAGACTGTACTCTCTGTCTGGAATCCAATTATGATGACCTGGGCTTGGTTATGGAAGACGATCCACGTACAGGACTAAAACTTACATGGGGCCGATCTTGGAATCTGGCTTTGGATTCAACTGGCCTAACTTGTCTTAACAGCCATTATGATGCTATTAATCCTTCCTGCCCAACTTGGCGTAGATCGTCCTCATCTTCCACCTTAGACTACGTCTTTGTCGACCATTCCCTGATTCCATTTTCTTCTAATGTCGAGGTGTCCTTCAACTCATGGAGTGACCATGGTATTCTCCGGGTTCAATTTCTATGCCCCTTTTTTACCAAGCTTCTGCCGGAGGGTGGACCCACTCAGCTTTATACTGTTAGTCAAGGGACAGGGATAAGGTGGTCTCCTTTTAACATCAGTGTTCTTAATAACAAACTGATCTCTTCCCTTAACCACACCTCGCTCTGCTGGAAAATAGCAGTCTTTAACACCTCTTCTTTTGATAGTTTTCTCAATGTCTTACAGAGTAGTATTTATGGCCAGCTCAGGAAAGGAGTCTTCAAAAAACTTCACAACCATAGTTTCGACCAACAATTGGCCGATGTAAAGGCCCTTACTAAGAAACTTATTAGGGATGTTCAAGCCCTAGATACGGATTGGGCAGATAAAACAACAAAAATTAAAACCATTCGCCAAAAATACAAAAACTACTGTAAGCATAGAAAAATTACTATGATTCAAAATGACGCACAGTATATGCTTGCAGTACTAATAAAACGAGATGTGAGGGCTTTCTGGGCTTCGGTCTCCAGCCTAGATAACGCATTGATGGCTGATCAGCTTAATGCAATCCCAGAGGCCAAATGGTTTGACTATTACTCTAAACTTTTTGATATTGGGGAGGAAGACTTGGCTTCGGATGTATTGATGATTTACCCATCGAAAGATGCATGGAAACCAGTTTTTGATCTTGAGACAGTGTTCTGTCTTATTTTTAAGGCCAAGAAATCTAGGGCGCCAGGCCCAAATGGCCTTACGAACAATACATTCAAAGCCGAGCCCGAGATTTGGGCCAATCTACTCTTCCTGCTTTTTCAGGACGTAGTAAATTCCGGGAAGGTCCCTATGAGTTGGCATACGGCCCATATTGTCCCAATCTTTAAGAGAGGCTTACGCTCTGAGGTAAAGAATTATAGACCGATCTCTCTTATAGACGCGGACTGTAAGCTTTTTGCTTCTCTGCTCCTCTCCCATCTTAACATATGGATTAGGGACAATCATATTCTCCCCAAATACCAAACTGGCTTCAGGGTCGGCCACTCTACCAATCTCAATGGTCTTATTATAACTGCCCTTCAGACCTCCTCTTGGGGAAAATCTGATGGTCCTCTGTATGTCGCCTCTATTGATTTATCTAATGCATTTGATCTGGTCATTAGATCCAGATTATGGGAAAAATTAACTAAATGGGGCATCCCGGCGGGCCTCCTTTCTCTCATTATGGCCCTCTATGAAAACTCGGGGGTACACATCAGGCTCGATTTGGCTGGTACTCTCTCTAGGAGGATTAGGACGCGTATTGGGGTGAGACAGGGTTGCTCGTTAGCTCCCTGTCTATTTATCCTCTATTTGGCTGATGTGGATAACTTCCTGAAAAATGCAGGCATGGTGAGTGCTAAACTTGGGGACCTGAGATTCTCATGGTTGGCATATGCCGATGACTTTCTCTTGTTCGACCAGACTAAAGTGGGCCTGCAGAGGCTCCTGTGTAAATTTGAACAGTACGCACTGCTAAATGGGCTGAAGATCAATCCTGGTAAAACACGTATCATGGAATTCTCAAAGGGGAGAACCCGAAACAACAAAGTATGGAAAATGGGGGGAGCAAACATTTCTCGAGTTAACAAAATCGTCTATTTGGGCTTTTTGATCTTGGCCCAACCATCGGTGATAGAACTGAGACGATTCCTTAGACAGAAACTGCTCCCTCTCATCTCCCAATCACGTACTTTGGAGAATAAATATTGTATGTTTTCCCTCAAACCCGTGGTAGACTTCTTCAAGGGTAAGGTGATTCCAAAGTTACTGTATGGTATGGAACTCCATTACTTTACACTTTTGCCCTTCTGGGACTCTCTTGAAGGTATTTACTGGAGGAAAGTTTTAAAACTGCCCAATTCAATTCCTACTGTTGCCATTAGATATGAGTTGGGTCTGGTTTCTCTACGAGCTAGGATTCTTTGGAGGGTTCTCTCATTGTTCTCAGCCTTGCTTTCCCCTAGACCTGATACTTTATATGTTGATGTGGGCCACATGATTTTCTCCCAGACTCACTCGGGCCATAACATATATCTCCATCTTTTTTCCACTCTCTGCGATAAGACCCTGATGGACATATCCTCCGACAGGGATACATTACTTACAAACCCTAATAAGGTAAAGGAGTCTCTCTTCAGCCACGATTGGAGCAACACTATCGAAAAACTTCATGGTTATTCCTCACTGAGTGATCTTCAATTTGATCATAAGAAGAGAGGTGTGATGTCTTTTATTCTGATCCAATTTCCTAATAGACTTTACCGCTCTCTTCTTATTAAACTCAGATGGAACCTTCTTCCCACTCGGGAAGTCCTACGCAAAAGGAAGAAGCTCTCTGATTTGGATCCCACCTGTCGTTTCTGCAAACTTTTGGGGGTCACTGAAACTTCTCGGCATCTCATTCTTGAGTGCAAGGCCTTGACCTCTTTAAGGGACAAATATCTAGGCATTTTTAATGTTATGGGGCGACTGGGGGTAGACAATTTGATTTGGTCACAATGTCTCTCAATCTCGAACATCAAGGTTGGTCTGGCTGTGGCGGGCTTTATCAGAGCCCTTGACCTATATGCCCCTTTGGTCTGATTTTTGCTCCTATTCTTGGAACTATGAATTTTTTACTATATGAGCACAGTGTTTTTAATATGAGCAATGTATTTCATATTTTATACCTTGCATTTATTCTATTTGTTATTCTCTGTAACTAGTACTTTGTATTGACTTGACTAATCTTAGACAATCAAATTTTAAATCTGAAACCGGTTGATTGTCTATTGTCTGTCCCTTTTTGTAAAATTTGCAAACTTTTGCAACTTATGTAAATCTGTAATTTCGTATTTCTTTAGCGGGCATTTTCTTTTTTTTTTTTTTTCTAAATGCAAATGCAATGCAATGAATGTTTATCTTTTTTTTTACTATTTTGTTTTTAATTATAAAGTTTGTTCTATTTGTAAAGGTTTTTTGTAAACCATATACAATAAAAAAAAAAAAAAAAAAAAAAGTTAGGGTTTTTTGTAGGTTTCCTTTGTTCAGTTGGGCTCATGGACCCTTGGATGTTTTGTACATAGTTCTTCATTGGATTGATTTTATTTTTCATTTGACTTTGGACGACATTTTTTTGGATTAGGATTTGGTGTTTTTATTTTTTTAAACGGACATGCAGGTTATCTTTTTTTCATTCCCATTGTAGTTTGTTTCATTTCTTTTGCATTCTTTCTTTTTTTTAATACAATTTTGTTTTCATACTTCACTGTGTGGTATCATCTCATTGGTTTCATGCATGTCATGTTGGGTGTTTTCCCATTCAATTGCAACCATTGTGTGTGACGGACATGGGTTCATTAGCTTTATGAACATTGGGGGTCTAACATGTAATTTCCATTTCCATGTGGGTGAATGGGTTACTTGGTAGGGCTTTTTGGCTGTGGAGGCTGACCATAACGCACATGATTGGGGATTGTGAGGACCTGGTGGAGGCTGCCCATGTTGGCTGGGGGGTGGGGGTGGTGGGAGACATGGGTGGGGGCCTGGTGGAGGGTGCCCCTGGATGCTGGGGGGTGGGGGTGATAGGGCCCATGAGTGGGGGCCTGGTGGAGGGTGCTCCACACTGCTGGGGGGTGGGGGTGGTGGGAGACATGAGTGGGGGCCTGGTGGGGGCTGCCCATGGTGGCTGGGGGGTGGGGGTGCTGGGAGACATGAGTGGGGGCCTGGTGGAGGGTGCCCCTGCACTGCTGGGGTGTGGGGGTGGTGGGAGACATGGGTGGGGGCCTGGTGGAGGCTGCCCCTGCACTGCTGGGGGGTGGGGGTGGTGAGAGACATGAGTGGGGGCCTGGTGGGGGATGGCCATGGTGGCTGGGGGGTGGGGGTGGGTGGGAGACATGAGTGGAGGCCTGGTGGAGGGTGCCCATGGTGGCTGGGGGATGGGGGTGGTGGGAGACATGAGTGGGGGCCTGGTGGAGGGTGCCCCACACTGCTGGGGGGTGGGGGTGGTAGGAGACATGGGTGGGGGCCTGGTGGAGGCTGCCCCTGCACTGCTGGGGGGTGGGGGTGGTGGGAGACATGGGTGGGGGCCTGGTGGAGGGTGCCCCGCACTGCTGGGGGGTGGGGGTGGTGGGAGACATGAGTGGGGGCCTGGTGGAGGGTGCCCCTGGATGCTGGGGGGTGGGGGTGATAGGGGCCATGAGTGGGGGCCTGGTGGAGGGTGCCCCACACTGCTGTGGGGGTGGGGGTGGTGGGAGACATGAGTGGGGGCCTGGTGGGGGATGGCCATGGTGGCTGGGGGGTGGGGGTGGGTGGGAGACATGAGTGGAGGCCTGGTGGAGGGTGCCCATGGTGGCTGGGGGATGGGGGTGGTGGGAGACATGAGTGGGGGCCTGGTGGTGCTGACCCTGCACTGCTGGGGGATGGGGGTGGTGAGAGACATGAGTGGGGGCCTGGTGGAGGCTGCCCCTGCACTGCTGGGGGGTGGGGGTGGTGGGAGACATGAGTGGGGGCCTGGTGGGGGCTGCCCATGGTGGCTGGGGGGTGGGGGTGCTGGGAGACATGAGTGGGGGCCTGGTGGAGGGTGCCCCTGCACTGCTGGGGGGTGGGGGTGGTGGGAGACATGGGTGGGGGCCTGGTGGAGGCTGCCCCTGCACTGCTGGGGGGGTGGGCTGGTGGGAGACATGAGTGGGGGCCTGGTGGGGGATGGCCATGGTGCCTGGGGGGTGGGGGTGGGTGGGAGACATGAGTGGAGGCCTGGGTGGAGGGTGCCCATGGTGGCTGGGGGATGGGGGTGGTGGGAGACATGAGTGGGGGCCTGGTGGAGGGTGCCCCACACTGCTGGGGGGTGGGGATGGTGGGAGACATGGGTGGGGGCCTGGTGGAGGCTGCCCCTGCACTGCTGGGGGGTGGGGGTGGTGGGAGACATGGGTGGGGGCCTGGTGGAGGGTGCCCCGCACTGCTGGGGGGTGGGGGTGGTGGGAGACATGAGTGGGGGCCTGGTGGAGGGTGCCCCTGGATGCTGGGGGGTGGGGGTGATAGGGGCCATGAGTGGGGGCCTGGTGGAGGGTGCCCCACACTGCTGGGGGGGTGGGGGTGGTGGGAGACATGAGTGGGGGCCTGGTGGGGGATGGCCATGGTGGCTGGGGGGTGGGGGTGGGTGGGAGACATGAGTGGAGGCCTGGTGGAGGGTGCCCATGGTGGCTGGGGGATGGGGGTGGTGGGAGACATGAGTGGGGGCCTGGTCGTGCTGACCCTGCACTGCTGGGGGATGGGGGTGGTGGGAGACATGAGTGGGGGCCTGGTGGAGGCTGCCCCTGCACTGCTGGGGGGTGGGGGTGGTGGGAGACATGGGTGGGGGCCTGGTGGAGGGTGCCCCACACTGCTGGGGAGTGGGGGCCTGGTGGAGGGTGCCCCTGGATGCTGGGGGGTGGGGGTGATAGGGCCCATGAGTGGAGGCCTGGTGGAGGGTGCTCCACACTGCTGGGGGGTGGGGGTGGTGGGAGACATGAGTGGGGGCCTGGTGGGGGCTGCACATGGTGGCTGGGGGGTGGGGGTGCTGGGAGACATGAGTGGGGGCCTGGTGGAGGGTGCCCCTGCACTGCTGGGGGGTGGGGGTGGTGGGAGACATGGGTGGGGGCCTGGTGGAGGCTGCCCCTGCACTGCTGGGGGGTGGGGGTGGTGGGAGACATGAGTGGGGGCCTGGTGGAGGGTGCCCCTGCACTGCTGGGGGGTGGGGGTGCTGGGAGACATGGGTGGGGGCCTGGTGGAGGCTGCCCCTGCACTGCTGGGGGGTGGGGGTGGTGGGAGACATGAGTGGGGGCCTGGTGGAGGGTGCCCATGGTGGCTGGGGGATGGGGGTGGTGGGAGACATGAGTGGGGGCCTGGTGGAGGGTGCCCCACACTGCTGGGGGGTGGGGGTGGTGGGAGACATGAGTGGGGGCCTGGTGGAGGGTGCCCCACACTGCTGGGGGGGTGGGGGTGGTGGGAGACATGAGTGGGGGCCTGGTGGGGGATGCCCATGGTGGCTGGGGGGTGGGGGTGGTGGGAGACATGAGTGGGGGCCTGGTGGGGGATGCCCATGGTGGCTGGGGGGTGGGGGTGCTGGGAGACATGAGTGGGGGCCTGGTGGAGGCTGCCCCTGCACTGCTGGAGGGTGGGGGTGGTGGGAGACATGCATTGTTGATCAGTAGTGCAAGGTGACATGTGGGTTGGCTGGGGGGCATGCCCATGGTAGATGGGCTGCCTGCGGAACATGAGCAGGGGTGCAGGGTAGTCCCCCGTGGTGTGGGCTGCCTGCAGGGGCCTTGGGGGTTGTCGAGCGTACACCTCGGAGGACCCACACAGCCAATTCACGTGTAGTACTCCCCAGAACCCCTGAAATACACGTACCCTGATGAAATCGCGTGTGGAACTTCCTGCGCACCCCTGAAATACACGTACCCTGCTTGCACGGGGCCAATCGCGTGTGGAACTTCCCGCGCACCCCTGAAATACACGTACCCTGCTCGCACTGGGCCAATCGCGTGTGGAACTTCCCGCGCACCCCTGAAATACACGTACCCTGATGAAATCGCGTGTGGAACTTCCCGCGCACCCCTGTAATACACGTAGCCTGCTTGCACGGGGCCAATCGCGTGTGGAACTTCCCGCGCAACCCTGAAATACACGTACCCTGCTCGCACGGGGCCAATCGCGTGTGGGACTTCCCGCGCACCCCTGAAATACACGTACCCTGATGGAATCGCGTGTGGAACTTCACGCGCACCCCTGAAATACACGTACCCTGCTGAAATCGCGTGTGGAAGTTCCCGCGCACCCATGGAATACACGTACCCTGCTCGCACTGGGCCAATCGCGTGTGGAACTTCCCGCGCACCCCTGAAATACACATACCCTGCTGAAATCGCGTGTGGAACTTCCCGCGCACCCCTGGAATACACGTACCCTGCTCGCACGGGGCCAATCGCGTGTGGAACTTCCCGCGCACCCCTCTAATACTCGTACCCTGCTGATTTTGGTGTGAAACTTCCCGCGCACCCCTGATGCACACGTACACAGGACAATCGCGTGTGGAACTTCCCGCGAACCACTGAAATACACGTTCCCCGCTTGGCGTTTGCTGTTTACCAGCCTGGTGAACTGGTCCAGGGTTAGCGCAGCCCTTTGCGATTATTTGGGGATTTTGAAGGCTTTTCCTTGCGCGAGGGCGTTCTTGGGGGCGTAACTGGCGCTGCTGCAGGGTCGCTGCGCCACGCTGCGCCACGGCTGGTTTTGGATGCGAAAATCCATGAATGCGCTGTGCGCGGAAATCGATTTTAGCGCACGCGGCTGGCGCAGACAATCGCACGCAGACACTCTGCGCCAGCCGCTTGCGACACTTTTCTGCGAAATTCTATGAATTACCCTGTTAGTGTGATGAGTTTGGCTGTATATGGAGGAGGCAAGAGCGCTAATATGGTTATTCATTGTGACACTAGAGTCAAGGTAAACGCCTAGGGTTTTGACATTGTGAGATATAGTGATGGGGCTACCGTCTATCACTAGGGATGTGTAGTCAGGGTGGAGTTTGCTGAGTCTGGCTGGAGAGCCGACTATGAGGATCTCCCTTTGTTCTCCATTGAGGCAGAGACTATTGTTAGCCATCCAGTTTTGGATGCGGGAGTAGATTTTGTTAATGCAAGCCGTGTCCTGTTCGAGGTTACCTGTAAAAGGTATAAGTATTTTTGTGTCATCAGCAAAGTTTGTATAAATTACTCCCATAGCATCCAGTGCCGAGAAGAGTAATTTTGTGTAGGCTTGTAAAGCATGGGGGAGAGAAAGTATCCTTGAGCTACTCCCATAGGAACAGGGATGGGATCAGCTGCTTCATCCCCTAGGGTGACTCTTGATGTGCGGTCAGAGAGGAACGATTTTATCCATGTAGTGGCTTTCTTGGAGAAATGAAAGTTGGTGGTTAGGGTTTGGCATAATTTTTCATGGTCAAGTAAATCAAAAGTCCCAGAGAGGTCTAGAAGTAGTAAGAGGCACAATTTACTAGTATCCCTGATAGAGTCCATCTGTTTTTTTAAGTCTAGAAGGGTGGTCTCAGTACTGTGTCTGGGACGGAATCCTGATTGTCCCCTAGCAAGTGGTTCTGTTCTAGGTGGGTTTGTACTTGGGTATATGCTATTTTGTGAATGATTTTAAGAAGAAATGGCACCGTTGTGATTGGCCTTTAATTCAGAGGGATTTCTGGGTCTAAGGATGGTTTTTTGAGGAGGGGTGTGACCCATGCTACTTTAATGGATGCTGGTATTTCGCTACAGTTGAATGGCTCATTAACAAATTCGGGAATGATGGGTGCTAGTGTGGTGGCACAGTCTTGGACTACTTTAGCAGGGAAACTGTTGCCTTTGCAGTTAGATTGCTTAAGAGATGCTATTGTTTTAAGGATCTGAATATTGGTAACTTGAGCAAAGTGGAATTCAGCTACATCGGACCTTGTAATGGTACCTGAAGGGTGATATGGATTGGCAGTGAGCTTTAGGAGCTTTTTTAGCGAGGCTATTTTGCTTTGGAGTGTATTCACTTTAGTAGACAGAGCATCCTAAATGGTGGTGCACCAAGCTTTGCTAGTGTTGGTGGGGCCGGTGGGTAGGATGGGGGGAATTCTCTGATAATAGTGAATAATTCTTTTGTATTGGAAGCCACATTTCAGATATGTTTGTTAAACGTTTCAGCTTTATGGGAGAGAACACTGAGTTTATAAAGTTTGGATATTTGTTGACGTTTGATTTGGAATTCTGGGTTGTTTTTTCAGGATGAATGCTCTAAGGCTCTTATTTTCCTTCTGAGTTCTATGAGTTCATCATTGAACCAGGGGGAACTGCTTTTGGGCTCAGGCAATTTAGTTTTGAGAGGGGCTACTTCATCTATAGCGGTTTTCATTCATTGGTGGTAGTAATCTGAGATGCTCTCTGCATTAATACTGTTGAGCAGTTTGGCGTTTAGGAGGTTGGCAAGTAACGGATTTAGGTTCTCAGGCATGAGTTTGCGTGAATTTCTGACCTGAATGGATGCTGGGCTACATGTTTTAGCTATTGGGTCTGTGTCTAGTTTATGTTAAATTTGATTAAGCAGTGGTCTGTCCATTGCATCTTGAGGACGTCTACTATGGTTACTGCGGTATTCAAAGCGAGTATCCAATCAAGTGTTCTGTTTTGGAGTGGGTGGGGCATTCACAATTTGAGTGAATTTCATCTCTCGGAACGCACTTTGGCAGGCTGTTGCTGTGCTGTCCAAGAGGTCTTTATATCCTAGATTGAGGTCACCGAGGAGGATGCACTTGGTTTTGGATTTGAGAGAGGGTGTAATTAAGAGAGGTAGGTCTATGTCTGGATTATTTGAGGTACTTGGTGCTCTGTATACTATTAGGAAGTGCATTGTTACCTTACGGCTGATGGCTAGTTTAAGAGAGAGGAGTTTGTAGCCTGTAAGTGATTCCATTTTACATTCCCTAAATTGTAATGAGGTTTTGTGGATAATAACTGCTCCACCACCTATGGAATCTAGGCGATCTACTCTAATGAGTGTGTATTCAGAAGGGACAACTAGTGTGATCTGTGGGCCTGAGGCTGTATGTAGCCATGTTTTGGTAACCGTGAAGAAGTCAAGTTTGAGTTCTAGTATGCTATAGTGTATATCGAGAGCATGCTGTCACGATGAGCAGACCAGATCACCCTAGACCAACAACATTGGGGCACACTAAGGGCCCTGACTGGATCATGCCTCAAAGGAGGGCCACCTGGGCCCAGTCCTGGCACCTTTGGCACCAGGCTCATGGAGCTAACCACAAGGAAAACACAGGTGTAGTCGGTCTGCCACTGAATGATTGACTTCTGTGCTATTTGCAGTTAAGGGTGTGGCTCTCAGCCATTGGCTATATAAGCCCCACCCAAACCCTAAGGCATGCTTTGTGTTATTCTGCAGTTAGCAGCGTAACGTTCTCCAAGGAACTCCTGCCAGCAATCTTCCACAAAAAACTGCAAAGAAAACCGGAGACCATCAATCCTCGCATACTCACCTGTTCTGACTTACCTGTGCCTCCAGCAACATCCCGGTTGTTCAACGAGGACTTCAGCTTTCATTGGTTCCCGGCACCTGCAGAAGCAAGAGAAGGAAAACAAGGTGAATTGCTGAGCTTATTCATCGCGCTGTGTCACCTCCGCGCATTACTCACCACTTCCATCGCCATCAAGGCAGGCCACCCTGGCCCACTGGCTCAGCCGCTCACATGCATTGCACCAAACCAACGCACACCAAGATGGGCTTAGTCCCACAACAGTGACACGAGCCACAATAGTGAAAAGAGCACTGACTGCGGCACGCAGAAAAGGACAACACAGATAATTGGACACGGACAACATTCAATACAACAGATTACACTGACAATGACAAGCAGAGCAACACAAGCAACACAATCAAGGGTCAGTGAAGTAACTGGATCCTACAGGACATTGCGCCCCTGCAGAGACTAAGCGGGAAGGAGAGTCCACGAACCAAATACAAGAGGTGAGAGCACCCCGGAGTGGGGAACACGAGTTGAAGGAACAGGGTGGGGGTCACAGGTGGCAGGCTCAGACAGTCTCACTCACCACCCTTTCCCCTATCGTAGGAGCTGACCCAAGGCCAGTCCAGGGTACAAAGAATGTGCAGCGCCTCAAACCAGGGAAGCAGACATGCCACGCACCAGCGCCTGATTTCCCCATGGAGACAAGGTGAGCGTAACACATGGGGCCCAAGGGACCTAACATTTAGTAGGGCTCCTGATAGAGGCTGACTGGTTTTGGGTGAGCGCGATGGCAGGGTCAAATTGGTCTGAGGGAGGATCGCTGTGGTATTAAGTACGTTTTGTGGGGTCTCATTTGTGGTGGTAGTCCGCTGGAAACTGATGTTGGGTTTCTCCTGAGACTCATGAGGTTTAGGCATCGTAGTAGAGTTGGGACAAGGAGGGGTGTACTAGTTTTTGATATGGTGGTGTTGGTGATGGGTGCGTGCTGAGAGTCTGTCATTTCTTTTAGGTGCAGTGATGGGTCTTGTTTGGGCTATATTGTGTGCAGTTCTAGAGGAGAGGCGTGTGCTGCGTATTCTGCCTAGCAACAGCAGGGTTTGGATGTGGGGAGTAGTGTGGTCAGGAAGGCTGGAGTGCTGGGAAGGAATGGCGTGGAACAAGGCAGGGGGTGGTGTCTGGGGCAGTGTAGGTGGGCCTGGTCTGTCTTGAGGAAGAATAATGTGCCTTTAGAACAAACTGTATTGTCACTGGACATGACTGTTGGTGTTGCAGAGTCTGGTGTCATTGGCGCTGGCGTTCATAGTTTGGTGGAATGAGCAGTGTTAGAAGTGTACCGAAAAAGAAGTGGAGATGTAGTCTCGGCAGGGGAGAGGGTATGCAGAAGCATAGGGCAACATGTGACAAGGTGTTGCAGCCGGGGCATTGCAATAGTCTAAGTGACTAGTAACTAAGGCTCCTATTAAAACTTTACACTTGCACAGGGACAAGAATCTACACATCCTCTATATAGAATGGTGAATATGGTTGTAAACATTAGAGGAATGGTCAACAGAAAAAAATAAAAGCAATGGAACACTGCTCCCGACCGTTCCGGCTCACTGCAATCACTGGGAATGAGGCACTGTGTAGTAGGATGAGGTAACTGAAGATGGAGAAGATTGTGTAGCTTGAGATTGGGACTCTAGGGTGTCCAGACCTATTGCTAGGTGACTCCTTAGTCTGAGGGGGGTGTACACCAATGCAGGGTGAGGCATATGTTTGCATTGGGGAGGGCACTCTGGCAAGGTGCATGGGGTGCTGTAAGGACACATTGTTAGCGCAGTGGCCGGACATATGGTTACAGTGGTGTGCTGATAGAGGTGCTGATGGTTAGAGTAGATAAGGTGAGGGCTGGGAGCATTGTAAATAGCGAGGAGAATGGGGAAACTGAGCACTGTTAGTTGAGAGGCCGCTATAGTAATGTCGGTTTGGAACCTCTGCATGCAGGATGCAGTTGTAGCATATGCTGTACGCAGAGCTGTGCACTGTCCTGAATGGTTGGCTATAGCAATTCGGGCGCGGGATAACGAAGACGCTTGTGGTTGTAGGGCACTGGGAGGATTTCAACATTGCAGCCTACTGATATAAGCAATATACAAAACAACTAGCTCACAGCCCAGTAACAGGCACAATCACAAAGAGGTAGAATATAGACTGTGGAGCGAGAAATCAGGTAATTGAGTGAAATATGGACATGCAAACCTTAAGACATAGAAATCATTATTGCGGAGCGGTATTTATTTCATATTAAGGGATTATTTTACCACACCGAAGGGCATGCAGCAAACACCAAAAGTTCAGCAAGGTTGGAGCGACGTTCGGGTCAACTATCGTGTGACAGGCAGTCCGAGCAAATTTGGACAATTTCAGCATAGATTTGTGCCGTTGCCGTCTGTCCATCCCTGGACAGGCCCAGGACAGGCGCCTTGTGTGTGGTACTTTAGGTGAGGGTGCTGGCTTCTGCCTTCCGGCCCACCGTATTGGCAGATATAGGTGCTGCCCTATGATAGGTTGCAGGTGGCTATATCTTGGAAGAACGGGATAGGCAGGGGAGGCAGATGCTCCTGGCAAGTCAGACCTGGCGCGAGCCCCGGCCCTGCAGGCACTCTCGTAGTGTGGCGGTCCGAAAAGGGTGCTGGTATGTTGCAACCGGCACCCTTATTCCCAGACTGCCTGACTTGTAATGAGGCCCACATGTGTCTGTGCGATTCATGTGTCAACAGTGTTGAACTGTGTCATTCCAGGATACATGTTTTCTCTCTCTGTTGTGATTATTGACATTTCCAAAGAGAATCTACTGTTGTTTTAGCTATGAGAAGCATGTCACTGAAATCCTTCTCAAAGCTAAAACAAAGAAAAAAGCATGGCTTTATGGCTGAAGCACAGGCAATTGCAGTGAAGTGGGAGGGGGTAGCTAGGGTTCATTGTCTACATTAATTGGTGAGCTTAGTGTGGCTGTCACCTGCCATGCAATGGGGACCCTGGAAGAGAGTAAGGGGATCCTTTTCATCCTGATTTAGGCCCATTGTGCACTAGCCCAGCTTGTGCCTTGGGTATTTATCCTGGTGGTTCCCAGAACAAAACAGTCAAAGATGGGAACATACAAACTAGCACTCATCGAAAACCTACAGAAGCTAAGTCCATGTTATATGCCAACAACAGTCCATTAAAGAGCACAGTCAAAAACGTTCCCTTGGGAGAAGGTAGCAGGGCCAAACAAAATTATAGCAAAACTGATGATTATTGTAAGGACATTTCTAATATCAACCACAGATTTTAGACTCGAGGACATTAAAACCAATGTATCAGAAAATCCACTGCAATTAGCGACAACACGAATTGTACAGAGCTTCCAACTCCCAAAAAGAAACTGGTTGGTGAGGCACCCTATGACATGGTCAAGTTGATCATACAACCCTCGGCCCACTGTCACCAAATTCAAAAAACCTTACGAAAAACTGACACATATTAAATGTGGACTGTGATAAAACAAAATATATAGGCTCTTTTCACTAAAGCAAGCAAATGTGTTTCATGGCTACCTGCAAAGAACACGTCCACAATTGGTTAACACAGGATCATATTGGGTTTAAGATTTGTGGTATGTGTTCAATCCACCCCTGTCCAATGAACAAAGTAAAAACATTCAAAGGCATTCCAAACAGAGCCCAAAAAAGTAATCAGCTGCTGCAGTACACGTCATCTACATCATACCACGTATTTGTAGCCAAACATATATACAAAGAGGGGGTACAGTGAACATTTGAGATTGAAAATGAACCAGGATGCCAACATTTCACTAGCACACCAGCAGAAGAATACTCAGAATGACCAGGATCTTGCCAAGAATGTTGTCCTATCACCCTTGTGGATGTACCGGGCAGGAAAGATGCTAAGCTAGTGTTAGATCGGCTGAAGTTATGGATTGAGGGCATATGAACTGCTTTACTGCTTTTGTCATACATGTATTTAAGAGTGGAGCACTTTACAAAAAGGCAATGCTTTTTTTGATGTTTATCAATTTTGTGCAGGCATTCAATAGTGTGGATCGCTCACTCTTATGGAATACAATGGTTAAATTGGAAGGCCCTGCGGATTTGTTGGAAATAATTGTAGTGTTGTATATTCCTACTTTAATGAAAGTAAGATTCAATCAAAAGGGCCAGCTCTCAAAAAATATTAAAACAGTTAAAGGTTTACGGCAGTGCTGCCCATTAGCACCAGCTTTCTTTCACCTGTTTTTCTCGGACTTCCAAGAATGACTAAATAAGGGTAGGTTATTTCTGCCACGGATTGATGGATTACTAATAAAATGGATGCTGTACGCCGACAATCTGGTCCTTTTGCACCAGAAGTGATAGCTTGCACCGACAGCTAGATATACCTCAATGGTATGGTTATTATTATTATTATTATTATTATTTCTTGTGAAGACTGGGAGCACGAGATCTTCTGCCTGGTTAATGGTTAAACAGGTGGGTTTTGACCAGTCTTTTGAATTCTGAGAGTGAGACAGCTGCTCTCATTGCCACAGGAAGGCTGTTTGGTGCCTGGACGTCGAAGCTTGTGCCGCCAAATCTTTCCAAATCTAACCAAATATAATCATGGGATGAACCATTTAGAAATTGTTCTGGGACCGCATTTTGCAGCAAGGCTGATTCAACTTCAGGTGGTCTGGGAGCTACTCGGTAGCTGTGACTGTCCAACATTTGTAGGCTAGGGTCAGGAGCTTATGAGGGATCCTCTGCTTGCTGAAGCCATTCTAAAGCCGTTCTGGCATCTGTGATATGGTCTCGTCTTGAGAGACCATGGATTGCACGGACTGTGCCATTTTACATAGTTTGAAGAGATTGGATGTTGGTTTGTGTGGTGCCGGCTAGCAGACTGTTACAGTAGTCTAGCCTGGTGCTCACTAGGGCAGTGGCTTATAGGGAGCTACTGCTGTTCGAGATGTAGGGGTGTATTAGATTGAGGAGCCTGGTAACATAGCCGCAGGTAGATAGATAGCATATGCAAGACCTATTATCCCATGGTAAATTCTGCGTCTAGATTGCCGCAGAGTGCCTTGACACTTTTTGCTACCATGATTCTGTTACCTGCGATGGTTAAGCTTTCGTAGTCTGGCATGAGTTCTTTAATCTTGGTCCCGAGACAACAATGAGGAGCTCAGTTTTGTCCCTGTTAAGGGCTGGGGAATTTGAGGCTATGCATATTTGTATTGCATCATAGACCACGTTAATGGCCTGGGAGTCCCATGTATGATCGCCTGAGAACTCGAGGACTACCTGGGTGTCATCAGCATAGTTAGAATATTGCACACCAGGGTGGTCCAGGAAACTGAGTAGGGGCCTGATGTAGATGCTACACAATGTGGGGGTGATGCAGGAGCCCTTTGGGACTCCACAAGTCATGACTGTTACGATGGATTTAGTGCTTTCTGATGCCACTCCGCCAGTACAGGGCCCGAGGAAGAAGGTGATCCATTGAGCCGTCATATTGGAGCAACAGGCCCAATCCTTTAGTCTGGCCACAAAAAGAATATGGTCGACCAGATCAAAGTCTGCTAAAAGATCCAGCTGCATCAGCAAGGAAGTATGCCCTCGATCCACTATGCTTGTAAGGTTGAATTTTAAATCTAGCATAGCAGTTTTGGTTCCATGCCTGGCTCTGAAGCCCAATTGACATGAGGGGAGGATGCTGTTGTTCTCAATAAATTCCTGCAACTGAAGCGTGCTACTTTGTCCATGATTCAAGCTAATGTTCTGAAAGTGAATGTTGATAAATCTAGTATATTGGTGATCCAGTCTAGTACGAGAATGAGGTTGAATAATTGTAAGTGGATGGTGGGTGGAGATCCTTTGGAAAGGGTGTGACTGTTTTCATATCTGAGTATGTGCATACATCTGAGTAGAGGGGAGGCCCCTCATGTCAAATTTTTGAGGATGAAGGCTAAGTCCTTGGCAGCTCAAGGTTTGTTAATGATGAAATGCTATTGTCAATTTTCGATTCTACCAATGGTGGTATATTATAGATTATAAGTGGTACCTATCCTAATGTATGGGGGAGAGTATTTTCTACGCTCACCAACCAAGAAAGGTAGTTTTGTTTTTAGAAAACATTTCATTATTTTCCAAAACAAGCCCTACAAACTTACATTCACCTTTCTACGATCACATGTCCTGGCTGTGATCAGACCTATACAGCAATCATGTACACAGTTACATTAAATCACATAATTTCCCACCCAATCGTCTTGCGGCGCCCAGAAGGTCCTCGGTTCCCTCCCTCCTCCCATTTCCCCATATTATATTAGATTTTGTTGGACAACCCCATGCCGTATATATTCTGTGTTCTGTTGCAGCACATATTTCCACTTCAGCTACCCATTGAGCCAGGGTTGGCACTCAGGTGCACCCCATTGTTGGACTATGTTGCATTTTATCAGCCCCACTGCTGTGGATAGGAACAGTCTTTCCCACCTATTAGTATTTTTTTCATCGGGGATACCCAGTAGCAGTGTTTTCGGATCTGGTGATATAGTTCTTCCCAGGACTTCAGCTAATTTGCCACAGTATTGTCCCCACAAGGTTCTGATCCAGGGGCATTCCCACAGGATGGATATGAAGATGTCCTCCCCCTCCCAGCACTGTAGACAATTTTGGTCTGGGTCACGTTTCCAGCCATACAGCGCAATCCTGGGATAATAAACTCTATGGAGAATTTTAAGTTGTATCACGCAAAGCCTAGAAGCAATCGCAATCTCTCGCAGGTACATTAAGACCTGTATCCAGCATTCTGGTTCTATCGCACCCAAGTCCGCCTCCCACTTAGCTTTGAGACTGGTCAGTTCTGGGTTGGCAAAGGCCGTTATGGCATTATATAGGATGGAAGGGACTATGGTGGGAATGTGTTCTATTAGGAGATTATGCTCCTGGAGTGTGTATTCGGGCGCATCAGTAAGTGCTGGCAGGTGTCTCCTCGGGGGATGGGTTATTTGCATATAATGATAGTGCTTAGTCTCCGGGAGTCCAAAGTTCTGTTGCATAGTTTCAAATTGAGTTATAATGCCCTCAGTAAGGATGTTGCCCACTTTGGTGATTCCAGCTTCCACCTACTTTGGCCACGGCGTGAGTTTCCCTATATCGGTAAGATTGCTATTGTGCCAGAGAGGTTCCATCAGGGTTACCCTGTTCCCCGATCCAATGTGGGGGTGTGCTTGTCTCCAGACTATGGTGATGTGAGCTGCCATAGTCTGTGGGGGAGGCCTAGTGAGGCTCTAGTAAATCATGTCAAATGGCAAAATGTTGTGGTTACTGCTCAGTTCGACCCTGATGTGTGGCAACTCCTGGTCACCGTGGAGTCATTGACTACCACCATTTGGCTCGCCCAGTAATAAGACTGGAGATGTGGCACCCCTAAACCCCCTTCCCAGACTGACCTTTGTAACCTAGCTAAAGCAATACTGGGTTGTCCTCTCCCCCATATTCGTTTCCTAAGGAGACCCTCAACCCCATCAAATTCAGACCCTGGAATCCTAAGTGGGCATTTTGTAGCACATATAGGAAGCGCAGTAATACCATCATCTTGAAGAGTGCGGCACTGACCATCAGCGTTAGGGGGAGAAATATCCAGTGCCAAACATCGTTCATAAGACGGCCAGTGAGTGGATGTAGGTCTCGGGATATATAGTACGAGAGTGTTCCCCACCCTTCACTGTGAAGAGAACTGATTTTCCCCAGTTGACTCTCAGTCTACTAAACTCGCTGAAGTGTGTCAGCGTCTTTGTCACTACCGGGCAAGCTCGGATTGGATCATTTAAATATATTAGAAAGTCATCAGTGTAGAGGGACACTTTATCTTCTTCGCCTTCCGGCCATTTGAATCCCGTCCATGTTGTAACCTGTCGGAGCCATAGGACTAGCAGTTCAATTGACAATGCAAAAAGGAGGGGGTAAAGGGGGCAGCCTGTCACATTCCCCTGCCCAATGGGAAGGACCTAGCGTGCCAACCATTCACCCTCACCTCCATGTGTGGAGCCTCATATAGTAGTTTCACCCAACCCAGAAAGGTCTCAATAAACCCCATGCGTTTCATTGTTTCCCAGAGGCCTTCCCATATCACGGAGTCAAACGCCTTTTCGAAATCAATTGCTATTAAGGCAAGAGGTGTGTCAAGGATAGGCACCCATTCCATTAGCAGGTGAACATGGTGTATGTTCATTTGCATCGATTTGTGTGGCATGGAGCCACATTGATCATGGTGAACTAGGGAGGAAATAACTAATTGCTATCTGTTGGCCAGAAGTTTGGTGAGAATTTTGCCTGCCAATTAATAAAAAAAAATTGGCCTGTACGAGACGCATAATTCAGGGGGTTTGCCCGGCTTGGGAATGACCACAATGCTGGCTTTACACAGATTAGGCGGGAGGGCACCCTGTTCCCTAGCTTGGAGAAACATCTTGTGAAGGGGACCTGCCATCTTATCTCCGCCTAATTTTTTCCAGGTCTCACTGGGAACCTATTGGGACCCGGGGTTTTGCCGGATTGCAACTGGGTGATGGCTTCAGCAATTTTGATTTCTGCCAGATCACAATCTAGCTGTGTCCTTTTGTGCTCGCAAAATTGCGGAAGCGTAATATTATCTAAGAAGGAGGGATCCGCTGGGGATTTTCGGGCCTTGGTAGAGAGCAGCATAAAAACTAGCATAGGTCTCTGCTATGTCAGGTCTGATTGGGCCTGTTCATCCCGCTCATCTATAACCTCTCTGACATGTCGGTGCCCCTCCTCCTCCTTTCCAGCCAGGCCAGCATCTTGCCCGCTTTGTTACAGGGTTCATGGACCCGAGCCCTCGACTCCCTGTGTGCGTGTTTGGCGTTATCTAACACAGTGTTACAGAGACGCTCTTGGTACTTTAGAAGGGATTGGTGTGTTTCAGGGGCAGTGTTCAGGATATATTTATCCTCCCATTCCTTTGCCTCCCTTTCGGACTCCATCACTTTTCGCAGCTGTTCTTTTCTTTTGTTGGATGTAGGAGATTATTTCCACCCTGAGCACCGCCTTGTAAGCCTCCCTTAGTATGACAGAGCTGTCGACTGCAGTAGAGTTTATTTCAAAGTATTCATTAGATTTCTCTGTGATGTGTTTGATGAGTTCAGGGAAGCCCAGGTAATAACTATTCAGCCTCCACATCCTGGGGGGGGGGGGGGGGTGTAGGTCTGGCCATATGCATCTCCATCAACAAAGCTGAGTGATCCGAGAAGCCTTGGGGAAGTAGCTCTACGTTGGTAACCCTATATGTTTCTGGGTTGGGGAGAAAGAAATAATCCAGTCTGGACAAGGAGGCATGGACTCCTCCCGAGTGGAATGAGTAGTCGCTGTTTTTTTGTTTGTTTGTTTGTTTGTTTGTTTGTTTGTTTATTTGATAAAGCGCAACCAAACCCTCAGGTAGCTGGGCACAAACATTTACATGGATACTTAGAAGCTTAGTTACAGGGTAGGTAAATACATACATAGAGGACGTAGTACATACAGTGATAAGCATATATACTACATAGTTTACAGTAATACCAGTAATCCCAAATGGATATCCCAGAAGAGTACAGTCAAGTGCTACAGCAGAACATATATAGTTGTGGGTGGTAGGGCCTAGCGGCCCTTATGACGACTATACAGTCAAAGGAGTAGGTAGAGTGGGGATCAAGTGGGAAGTGAAGAGGTCAGGAAGATTAGGTGTCCTTTGTCCATATCCAGGTGAGGACTTTATGTCTGAAACTGGGGTAGCGTTGGTCTATTCTGAGATCTAACAGGAGTTCATTCCAGGATTGAGCAGCTAAAACCAGAAAGCTAGATCCGCCAGCCGTGGTCCGTTTATATCTAGGAACCTCTAAGGTATAGGCGTTGGCAGATCTCATGGGTCGGTCAGAAGTTCCCTTGTTTATTCTTTCAACAAGGTAGGGTGGCACAATGTTATTTAAACATTTGGCCGGGAGTGAAAGTGTTTTGAAGAGGATCCTGTCCTTAATCTTAAGCCAATGGACATCTCTTCTAGATGCAGAGATATGATCTCTATTTGGGATATTTAGAGCTGCTCTAAGTGCATTATTTTGGAGTATTTTCAATTTGTCAGTAATGTACTTGTTGGATCCCGTGTATAATGCATTGCAGTAATCCAGTCTAGATAATATAAGTGCATTGGCTAAGGTGATACTGCTAGTTTCAGAGAGAAATGGTCTGCAGGCTCGGATTCATTTACAGGTATATGCTGTAGATGATGCTAGTGAGTTTATTTGCTTCTTGAGGGTGAGTGCAGAGTCGAGATAGAAGCTGAGAGTTTTAACTGCTGTTATCACTTTGATGACATTGTTGTCAATGTTGAAGGACGCATAGCTAGGATTACGTTTTTTAATGGCTGTCTCTGAGCCTAAGATCAATATCTCCGTTTTATCGTCATTCAGGCATAGGCCGTGGGAGGCCATCCATGCCTGAATGAGGAGTTATATCTTGTTTACTAGGGCTGAGTCTTCCAAGAAGTTGCCTGAAAGAGGAATGAGGATCTGGGTGTCATCTGCGTAGTTAGTATAGGTGACACCCAAACTGTCCAACTTATCAAACAGGGGCTTAGTAAAGATGTTATACATAGTAGGGTATACACATGATCCCTGAGGTACGCCGCAGGAGACTTGTATGGGGTCAGCAGCTGCTAAAGGGGAGAAGACTCTCATTGAACGGTTTGCTAGGAAGGATTGAACCCAGGTTATGGCATCACTTGAGAAATGGGCAGCTGACCTGAGGTCGTTGCATAAGACTACATGATCCACCAAGTCAAAGGCTGCAGATAGGTCAAGGAGCAGTAGCATAGCTGATTTTCCATTGTCCTTCAACTCGTCAAATTGGGTCTTAAGGTCAATCAAGGCTGTTTCAGTGCCATGGAGGGGGCGGAAGCCAGATTGATGTGATCCTAATAGGTTGTTAGCTTCTAGTTAGTCAGGTAAGCTACTCTGTTGATGATTTTAAGTAATAAAGGGACTGTGGTGATAGGTTGGTTGGTTAGTTGGAATAGAGGGGTCTAGCGTTTGTTTTTTGAGCAGTGGGAGCACCAAAGATTGATTGAGATTATTGGGCACTAGGTTTGTCTTGAAAGAGGGGTTGATGAGCTTCGAGATAAAAGGGGCTAGCTCTCTGGCTGCATCTTTTATAACTTGGGCTGGGCCGTTATCTCCTTTTCAATTGGAAAGTTTGAGTGAGAGTATAATTTTTTCTGTTTCGGTTAGGGATATTTTCTTGAAGCTGAAGGGTGGGGTGGTGCTGTCGTGGGTGATTACCGGAGTTGCTGCTGAGGCAAGGGCTCCATTTGTAAGAGAATTTTTGGGGTATTTAATTTGGAGGGAAGTGATTTTATTAGAGAGAGCATTTTGTATGTCGGTACACCAAGACGTGTCCTTAGGAATGTTATCAACCTGAGGTATTGGTGATTCTATTTCACAAAGTATAGAGAATAGTTCCTTAGTGTCCAATTTTGCCTTGGATATTCTGTTGTTAAATGTGTTCTTTTTTGTGCTAATTATTTCCTTCTTGTACAGTTTAGATAGGTTTGTTAGCTTAGCTTTATTCTCCTCAGTGGGCGAGTGGCGCCAGATAGATTGCAGCTTTCTTTTTTGAGTCCTTAGTTCCTTTAGTTGGGGTGTGAACCACGCAATAAGGTGAGATTTCTGTCTACCTTTGCGAATTTTGACAGGTGCAATGGTATCTAGTGCCTTGGTCATGGCGCTGTCAAAGACTTCCACTAGTAAGGTGGGGTCTGTGTTGTTATCTAAATTGTTAAAATCAGGGAGAAGATGTGGTAGTAACTTTTCAGCAGTAATGTCCTTTTTGTTTCTAGTGGGGAGTGGCGGTGCCATAACTATCTTGTTAGGGCGGATGAGGTCAAGAGAAGCAGAAAAGGTGATAGGATAGTGGTCAGTCCAAGATTGCGGTGTAATATTGGTAATGGTAGAGTTACAGTTCAGGTCGGCAACCCAAACTAGGGTTCTTCCTTTGGTGTATGTAGGGGTAGTGACTTTTTGTGCCAGCCCATAGTCTTTCAGAAGTGCAGCTGCTGATTGGGCATGTTTGTCGTTATTATCGTTGAAGTCTAGATTAAAGTCTCCCAGAAGCAGGATTTGTGCATGGTCTTTGGTGTTGTTGGCTAGGATACAGTTTAGGTCATCCTCGAAAGAACCTAATGGTCCAGGAGGTCTGTAGACCACATGGATAGTAAGGGTACGGTTATTGGAGAGATGAAGTTTAGCTGAGAGTGTCTCACAGGATTGGTACGAAGAGATAGTAGAACGTCTGAAAGGTAGGTTGGTTTTATGTATAATGGCAAGACCACCACCTCTGGCGTTTGGTCTGTTGGCTCTAAGTATCTGGTAGCCATCTGGTACAGCTAACATGAGGGCGGGGCCTGCAGCCTCATGGAGCCATGTTTCAGTTATGGCAAGCAGGTCCAAGTTCCCGTTAGTTAGGATGTCAGCGGCATCAGCAGTATGAGCCACCATAGATCTGGCATTGATAAGCGACCCAGATAGTAATAGGGTACTTGTGTGTTTAATAGTAGGAGGATGATTAGCTGTAGGTAGGATGGTACTTTGAGGATTTATTGGCATTATGGTCAGATATGCCGAGGTCAGTTTATTAGAGTTGTATAACTCAGTACATTTATTAGATAGTTCTGTGTGTCGGAAAGCCTTGGGTATGGAGTCTCTACTGGTATAGTTCGTTTTAGCTTTTTAGAGGCGTGGCAGTCTTGATCTCAGTCTCAAATTTCTGTCCTTAGGTGGGCATGAAGCCAGAAAGGTGGTGAACATAATGGCAAGGAGGCCTAGTATAAGATGGATTATCTGGGTCCTTAGGATTCTACTCATGTTCATGAGCCAAGCTAGGCAGATTATCAGTAGTCACAAGGACAGCTAGTGTAGTTGGAGGACAGGCAAGAGTCCCTGATGGCAGAGTAAGCTAGAATACAATTCTGACTTGTTTAAGAATGCTTTAGGGTCAGAGCCCGTATCAATAACACTAGGATCGCTTTTAGGAAGGCTATCAGAATAGAGTGGTAAGCATATGTGGTATAATGCAGAGATCCAGTAGGCTAGGGACGCCAGCAGAGGCACGGTAGACTGAATGCAGTAGCCTAGACACAGTGGGCTAAATGCAGTGGCATGGACACAATGGGCTAAATGCAATAGCGCGGCCCAGTGAGCTAAATGCAGTGGCCTGGACACAATGGGCTAAATGCAATAGCAACGGCACAGTGGGCTAAATGCAGTGGCCTGGACACAATGGGCTAAATGCAATATCAACGGCACAGTGGGCTAAATGCAGTGGCCTGGACACAATGAGCTAAATACAATATCTACGGCACAGTGGCCTAAATGCAATAGCAATGGCATAGTAGGCTGCATGCAGTGGCCGAGACACAATGGGCGAAATGCAATAGCACTGCACAGTGAGCTAAATGCAGTGGCCTGTGCACAATGGGCTAAATGCAATAAAAATGGCACAGTGGGCTAAGTACAATATCAATGGCACAGTGGGCTAAATGCAATAGCAATGGCATAGTAGGCTGAATGCAGTGGCCTGGACACAATGGGCTAAATGCAATAGCACAGTACAGTGAGCTAAGTACAATATCAATGGCACAGTGGGCTAAATGCAATCGCAATGGCATAGTAGGCTGAATGCAGTGGCCTGGACACAATGGGCTAAATGCAATAGCAACGGCACAGTGGGCTAAGTACAATACCAATGGCACAGTGGGCTAAAAGCTGTGGCCTGGACACAAGGGCTAAATCGAACACCATAAGCAGTCAAAGTCGTCTGGAGACAGCAGGGCTCAGTGCAATAGGTAGTTACAATGCGAGCAAGGGCACAAGTAAAAGCACAGGTAGTCACTTACAGGCTAGTAGTCTGGCAAGGCTGTATATTAGCATGCAAGGTGTGCAGGGGCAGTGATTACAAGTTTAGTTGTAATGTAACCTTGCCTAAGCAGCTGTGTTCAAAACATGAAACATAGTGTACTGCTAGTACAGTCAGCTAGACAGTGGGCAGAGTAATCCACATTACAATCATTAGGCATAATAGGTAGGCAGTTGTGCAGTGCATGATGTAATAACAACGGCAACAGGTAGATTATGGTAGTAAGTATTGAGTGTAAGCATATACAGCCTCAATAGTACAAATAGTGTAGGCAGTGTTCGGGAGTCATTAGTAGACAAGGCAAACACGGTAGGCACAGAGAAGATGACCAGAGGGTAAATAATCTGGGTTGTCGACATCTGACTCCGGAAGGTAAGTGGGCAGGAAAAAAGTTATTTCCAGATAGTTGCAGGATAGTTCAGGACTGCTTACCCGGGTGATTGTAGGTGCTGGCAGGGAGGGTTGAATGCTGGTTTTGGGTCACACGGGCAGAGTTCCTGGCCCTGGCCTCTGTCAGCTCTAGACAGGGTCAGGACAGGAGTTATTCCTTTTTGTGTGGGGTTCCTTAGCGTTCCCCTGCCGGCGAGGGATTGGACCACATAAATACAGGTAGCCAATCAGGGCGGATTGCAGGTCCTGGAGACAATCGGGGCCAGGCTGCATCAAAGGAGTAAGGTGGTGGCCATTTTAGACTGGGGCCAGCTCGCGGTTTTCAATGGTGGGTCAGCGAATTTCAGTGTAAACAGCGTTTTTCGGGCTGCATTTAAAGCCAAAAGGCAATTTCGGTAGATCGGAGGCACATATGCAGAATTATCATGTGCTTTTCAAGAATATTGGGCAGGGACGAAAGCTGCTCTTAACAGAGGGTGGCAGGACAGCCAAAAGGCCTATCTTTGTTCTGATGAGGCCCCAGCTCAGCTGGGGAGTGGGGCGCTGCTCCTGCAGTGGCAAAGGCTCATGCTCCTCCGAGGTGGGGCACACAATGAATTGAATGAAATGTCTGTCCATTGACTGAAATTATCTCCATACATCGCAAAAGCTCAGCACTGATGCAAATTGTTGCTAGTTTTGTGGGAATGTTCGGATTACGGCCGTGGATGTGTGTGCAGTCCAAAGTGTTGCTCATTATGTCATTAAAGTCCCACCCTAGGATCCACATGTCTGGTTGGATGTTTAACCACCAGGGTAGTTATTTTGTCTAAGAGTTCATCTCTGAGACCCAGCGGGGCATATATGACTAAGATGGTACCGTTTCCCCCCAAAGTGTGCCCTGTACCACCAGAAACTGGCTCCTGGGTTCCAGCTCCACTGTGAGCAGTGTAAATGGAATGTCCTTGTGTATTAGGACCAAGACTCCCCAGGACCACATAGTATACCCTCTGTGGAGCGCAGAGCGATAGTTCGTTCTGTGGAAAAGGGTGCAGGTCGAGCCCACTAAATGTGTCTCAGTAAGGAGAGCAACGTCAGGGGAGTGTCTGTTAAGGAGTTGGGTGATGAGACATCACTTGATTCTGGAGCCCATGCCGTTCACATTCCAGGTGAGAAGCCTGAAAGACGTACAGTGATCAGTGGTCATTAACGGATCCTGTGCATAAGCCACGGGCGGTATATGGCACCAGGGTTACAGAAGGTATGGTGTTTGGGTGTGCAAATTGTACATGGTAGGTGACTGTATTGGGCTTGCCACATAATCACATAACGGATCTAAACAATAAACAATAATTAGAACCTTGCTCCCCCCTCCCCATACTCCACCCCAACATGAGTATCTGTTGCCCGAACATTGCTGGCGATCAAAAACTACACCGTTAGCACAAACCTAACAGCATAAATTGTCCCAACCTCAAAAAACAAAGCGTGCTGACTACAAATACAGTACCGACTCAGGTCGCATGGGCAGTCTCATATTGGGGTGGGAGGGCCCGCATGCTGGGCCGCTCAGCCTTAATTGAAGGAGTGGGGGTAGTCCATGCTGTGGGATATATTGACCCACTCAACAGCATTGCCTCACATCACTAAGCTGCGTTTGCGCAAGAAACAGCAACCTCGCTGTGCTGGCTCCTGTGCACACCGGGACCTCAAAACTGTGTTTAGGTAGCAACAAAAAGATGGCTGCACCATCCTGCCTAGCACACTTCAGGCAAAATGGAACAAGGGGACACACTGAAAAAAGTATGCCAGTGTGTTCTGAAAACTATAAATGGAATCAAGTGAAGAGGCAGCACTGCATTGCTGCAGAAGCCAAAAATCACCTTCAAAATTCAACCTTTCCACCCTTTAAAAATGCTGCTTTGACGCTAATTGCATCTGTTCATTCTGAAACCACTGTGATTCAAAAGGCCCTGCCATGCCCAGGATATTTCACTGTGTTTCACCAAAACCAGGCCTAATTCCTGAATGACAGGCCCAGTCAAACCAACTCTGAGAGAAATCAATAAGCAACTTAATTTTCACTTGTACCGGAACACGCGTTTATTTCTTTCCAAATGTGTCCAGGCTCAGCAGTTCAAAGAGACTTTAACCCTCTGAGCCAGGTCAGTGACGAATGGATCTATGCTTTAGATAAAACTCCTACATTATAGGAAATGACTACAGATGCAAAGACAGTGGGCCTCATTACGAGGCAGGCGCTCCCGTAATTGAGGGTGACAGTACGGGACCGGCACCGTTCATTAAGGGATGCCTGATTACGAGGTCCCCTAATGGGATCCGGAACAGATGTCTGGTAAAACCAGAGGTCCTTTCCGTGTCCCGCGAGAGGACCAAGGAGCTAATAACGGGCCCGTTATTAGCTCCATCCCCATTGAGCCCTATAGGGGCTCAAATGAGAATGGGGAATTGTTCTGTGCATGAGGAATTACCGGGTCCTCCAAGGTCTAATGACCCGGTAATTCCTCTTTCACAGAACCCGGTACTGGAACCCGGTTTGGAGGCAGCCAGGCCCTTATTAAGTGCATGGCTGCCTCCATACTCGTAATGAGGCCCAGTGTGGGCATCTGGTGGAGCTGCCAAACCAAATTTGAAGAAAGAAATGCTAGCAGTTGTTAACACCTGAGGAAAAATGGGCTTTGCTGACTGAAGAAAAAATTGCCTGTTTAAAATAAATTTTATGAAAGCATGCTTACTTAGCAATGTAAAGGGATTATGTCAGTGGTTATAATACACACATAGGCTATCTTCTTTCACAGGTCTGTTTTGATTCAGGACCCAAAATAAGAAATTAAAAGTTTAAAACACATGGGCTGGATTTGCAAGCTCTCAGAAAAACCGGTCATTCCAGTTGCTAGCCATGAAACTTCCCCAAGGAAGGGAGACACACCAGAAATCCAGGACATTTAACTGAAAATTGCCAGCTTGAAAAACTTTGAATGGGCCAGGACAAAGAAAGTTCACACGTTCGTTAGACATTCATCTGTGCTCCAGGCTGGGAAAATAGAAGTCCTGAGACACTAACCTGTCAAGTGTAAGGGGCAATAAAACCTTCAATTAAGATGGGAATTCCCCCTTGCCTTGCAGGAAATGACAGTTGTTTGCAGTTGGAGGAAGAAAAAAAATCTGGTAACAATGGACTGCCTTTTGGTTACAAAGACTGTTTTAATAATACGCTTTAAAGACATTTTATCTCTGCAGCAAGAATTAGTAAAAATGTAAAAAAAAAGTTTGTAGTTTCAAATATAATTTGATGGGCTTTCTTTTCAAACACGGTAGAACTCATTGCTGCATTGGGAATAGAAGTTACAAAATATGACAGATTCCAAGGAAAGTATTAATGTTGCAAACATAACATTGTGTACATACATCCCTGGGGATAATTAACATCTGTGTACAAAGTTCTGGAATTTTAGGCAAAATCTTTAATGTTTAAAATTACCAAATGTATCAAAGGTGGAACAAAGTCCCACAGAATTGAGGATTGGACTGATATGTGCTGCACATAATATGTAACCTGTGTGTGTGTATATATATATATATATATATATATATATATATATATATATATATATAGAGAGAGAGAGAGAGAGAGAGAGAGAGAGAGAGAGAGAGAGAGAGAGAGAGAGAGAGAGAGAGAGAGAGAGAGAGATTGCAAGTGTATAAATGTATGTTTTGGGTAAAATCTGATTTTCAGTAAAGTAAATGTGGGAGTTTTTGAACATTGTAAAATTCACCTCATAAACCTGACATCATTTCCTTGGAAATCCAACCAGTTGAGAGCAAGGTGGAGACTAGCACCCCTCCCCAATCCAAGTAGATAAGGGGCATGCATAGTTAACCCTGCCCAGCCTATACTTTGAGGGTGTCATTTTGCTCTATAAATAAGGGTCCCTGACAAGACTCTGACACACACTCTTCCTGATTTTCCTGCGCCGGCATCCTGTTCCTGTTCCATCTATGCAGATTTCAGATCCCAACTACAAGGCCAAGCATTGCTGATCCTACTCCAGTGTCCACTGCAAAACCCAAGCAGTGCCGATCCCATTACCAGCGAGGCCTACAATATAACCAAACCCACTAAATTTCCCATTAACAAGGGGAAACTGTGGTACCATTGGTATCCTCCATCCCGGGAGGATAACTCAGCAGCAACGTGTTCGCCTTGGAAGCAAGACGACACGAAGCAACACATGTTCGATCCCCGGGTCCGCACTTAGAAACCTCTGGGTATTTAAAGGAATGGTTTGGTCAGAAATATTATTGTCCCTATGGTTCGGCCATGTGCTTTTAACCATAATTCGATCGATTGTACAAACATTTTTCTATGCACCTTACCCGAGTTTTCGTCTCTTGAACACAAGCAAAATCAGGCAGCAGGGGGCGGCCATCTTGTGATAATCTTATCACTTGCCGTATCGCCCTGGGTGACCTGCGTTTGTGGCACTAAATCATATCCCCCACCCCTGAGTCTGACATCACCAAAACATTTATATTCTCTGTCTCTCTCCGTGACGTTGCTGGGCAGCGTAGCCAAATGCACCCAGTTGTCACCTACGCGACTAGACGCGGAACCCGGATAACAACAAACATCGTCTCACAGGACAGCGCGTCACAATTAGGAATATTAAACTGTACTTTAAAAGGAAAAAGCAAGAATGTACAATTGGTAAAGTACATTTATTTCACATTAAATGTTTCGATAACATTCGGCGTCTGACATAATCAGAGAACATTGACATTTTTTTCTTTGCTCTCATTCCATAAAACCGCAAATGTTTATCATGAGTCACGTGCTGTTCCTTTCGGGTACACACAGTGTTCATTTTGTCTAAAAGAAGCACTTCGGTCGCTCCGTGAATTGCAAGGCTGGTGCATAAACATGGCACTAGACCACCCTAAACGTTGTTATGTTGCTCCTAATCGCCGGTACCGCGTACGGACAGATTGGAACTTGTCTTTCGTCCCAAAAGACGGTTAAGTAGATCCAGTGATTGACATATAGCTGCAGCTGGTGGTTGAAGAAGCCATTGGTCGGGGTCTGTAATAGATGACAATCGCAGAACGGCACAATGTTCCTGTTTGCAAAAGATAAAAATCGAAATGTGCCTCATTAGCCAATCTTTATTACAATTAATAATTTTCTTTATTAGCGCAGAGGTGACACAATGTGAACTAAGAGAATACAACGTGGAATATCAAAGTGCTATTTGCTTCCGAGGCTAGTACGATCGAGAATGTTGAGCTCTAAACGTAATACGTAAACTGGGGCAAGAATTCGAGATGCAAAAACAATGTAATGATTTATTAGCGTAGAGCCAGGGAGAAACAAGTGGTGGGCTACATGCGTCTCGATGCTGGCCTGCCCATGTGCCCGGTAGATAGCCCAGCATAGCTGCAGACTGTAATGCAGACTCCTCCGTTCATGTCAATGATTTCTCATGAACTGAACTTATATGTAACTAGGTGCAGTTTCGGAATGGGCAACCTTATCACATCATACGTTATTACACACCCCCCTCAATTCAATCCCTTTCGGAATGGTCCCTGCCTCTCAAGGTCAAAAAACAATACAACCTTATACTGTTTGCTGGACGCGTGGTCCTCCCATCTCCAAAGCAAAAATTCAAAGCTGTTGACCTTCACTCAAAATGAACATACATTGTTACTTCGCAACATCCCGTGCAAACTCATCCATGAGAGCATGAATTTTAAAGCAGGGGCACAGGGAATCTTGTGGCTGTCACTGCTCATTTTTCGTGGCACTGCTGAGCTGTAGGGGAAAAATTGACAACGACAGAATGCCCCCTATTCCGAAATTATAGTTGATGTAACACATAAAATGAGTCAAAATGTGTCTAATGATAGGCCCACCTCTGCTTATCTCATGGCCTCCTACCCCATGGCATGTTTCTTCTTGCGTACCTAGAATGTTTTGTGGTATAGGTCTAATCCCTTTTGTAGGACGAGCAGATATTCAGCTTTTTTGCGGATTTTTATTGCAAGTCAACTGCCAAAACCCAAATATTCTTAAACAATTTTACCCATTGGTCATTAACACAAAAAATGAAGGTCCCACAGTATCTCGACTAAACTGTGAAATGTGAAACCAATCATAATAATTGTAATATATTTTTAAGAAAAGCACTGAGAGGATAGATTTCAAAAGAGAAATTGCATACTTTATTTGTACAGTTTATAGAAACATTTTTTGAAAAATAAAAACAGACAGTAATCATTTCAACCAGGTTTTGAACGATTTAACAAGCTCTGCTTTGGGTGGACATGGCACGCTGGCAATGTTTTGTGGCAATGTATGTGTGCTCTGAACAGATTTATGTGTGATTCCATGAGTATGCATCTCGACGACATTTACAATAAGATCTTTCACAAAATCGAATTCCATTTTCTCATATACTGGTTTGACAACCCATTTTTTGCTTCTTTTTGTAAAGGCCATAGTGTAGCGAAGTATCCCTAAATTTACTGCAGTCCTAGATTGTTCACGGCCTACATTCTCGTTATGTAGGCCGCAATACTGCAAGTAAAGTCCTACATTTTATCCCTTGGATGCCAAAATGCAATCTCTTTGGTCTGTACTTTAGGCACATATTGTGGAACACCTCCAAATCTCCTGTGTGACAGAATTCTGTGAGTCCCTTAAAATCTCTTGATAGAGTTTTATCAAACACAATCTTCTCAAGGGCTTTGTGTGGAGCTGAAGATGGGATCAACCACTTCTTCTTCCGTGCCTGCTCTGGGGACAAAGGGCCATGTTCACCTTGGTGGAAATGTTGGTTTTCTGTCCAGTGGTGAACGTTGGAACAGTGGTGCATTAGTGACCGCCATTTTTCCAGTAGAATTTCCACAGACCCATCACATGTTTTTGAGATCCACCAAAGATGGTTGCTGAAAGACTCGGACCATTGCGAAATACCTTGCAAACCTTTTTTTTTCCTGCAGCCGAGATTTTTTTATTGATTGATTTGGCAACATGCCATACATCAAATTGATGTTTAATATTTGGATGCTGCTCTCTCATTGGCTTGGCTATTGAAACGTGTCTGTCCGTGGCTATGAGGTCTATTAGCATTCCCCTCGATTGTAGATCTTCCAGTGATTTTATAAAACCAAGTTTCTCCATGGCCACCGAGGATTTACATTGGGACACCTGCACGACCACCGAACACACAATTTTCTTACTTTCCATGTGCTGAAAATGGTAGGTGCAGTACTTTGCAGAAAATCCGGGTCTGTCACACTGTCCATCGCCGGCTAGCCTGAACTGTTTGTCGGGGAATGTACTTTGAATAGCCAATTGTTCAATTTTCCAAGCATCACTAATGGCAGGGAATAGATAATCACGTTGGTATTTGTAGTATTGCGTTTTAGAAATGAAATGGAGTCTCACAAACTGAAAGAAGCTGGATAACTTAGTGAAACTAGAGCCACTGAAAAGTAAAGCTGCTGCACACAGTAGATTGCCAGCTGGCAGTTTCCCCAGCATCGGTTGAGCGGACCATGAAAATGCTTTATGTGACTTTTCACAAGTGGCATGTATTTTGAGGTTACTGCCTTGAGTTAGACAAGTCACGCTCACCAATGGCTTTCCACATACTTCCCCTCCCACTGAATGCACACATTTCAGCATCTTTATAATCTCCATTAAGCTGCTGTCGAATACTATGTATTTGGCCTCTTTTATTATACTGTCATCTGGCAACACTGTTGTTTCGGACTGAACCGTTGTGGACATATCAGCCAAACCGGACATACTATAGTTGATATCTTTGTCTGTTTCCTCGGTCAATAGTGTTGATGCTTCAGTTTCTGTCATTTCAACATCTGTTACTTCACCATGGATAGGAGAAAACATCAATGTGGAGTGTTTTTTGGGGGGCATTCTTTTGGCGGGTGTCGATTGTGTCAAGTGCTCATCTAGTAATGTTAAACTATCATCTATAAAATCAATTTCACCTTCCTCTGGCGGAGCAGGCGCATTGTAGCAATGGTCCAAGAACACTTTGCTGGAATCACCGGTCATATTACATTCATTTTCTGGCCATTGGACATAGGCATCTCGAGTGTGAACACGACGCGCCTCAATGAAAAGTTCCTCCATGGTGAAATCAGTTTGGCAAGCAGCATCTGTCATTTGTATCGCTGTCTGTGTCTGCATAGTCCGTGCTCCATCCGGCAACTACAGGACAGATAGGAAAAGGGATGTTCAGTGTAACTCCAACATACAGTGTTGTACAATTTACATTAAAAAAGCATATAATTAAGGCCTTAGCACAAAACTATTGCCAACAATATAAAGTGTCTATAACTAACCTTATTTTTATTTCTTTTCTTTGAAACCTTCTTTACTCTAACATCAGCAAACTGGCGCACCGACTCAGATACACGTTACTCCGGTTCAATATACAGATCTTGTTTACATCCATACAAAGAATAATATCCATTTAAAATAAGTCATTAGCATTACACATCTAATCAGACCGACTTTCTTTCATTAGATGGTACTGCCAGTATGCATACCTCTGGCAGTATGCATCAACTGTAAGGTCTGGTTCCGGAACAACTACAAGGAATAATGTAATTGTAGAGGATGCTGCAGCATCTCCCTGAAACACAGTGCTTGCATTAGTAATGTTGAAAAGATTGGAAACTGGACACACAATTCGGAAAGACGACAAAGGTACATATCAATAGTAAAGTAGGAATGAAACATTGTGTAAAACAATTACACGATATGTAAATATGATCGGATTATCTCGTCCTATTGAAATGTGAAGACCCATACCTCTGACACCGGATCGACTAAGAGGGATGTTGTAATTGTAGTGGACGCTTCAGCATCTCCCTGAAACACAGTACTTGCATTAGTAAGGACGAAAAGATTGGAAACGGGACACACAATTTGGAAAGACGACAAAGGTACATATCAATAGTAAAGTAGGAATGAAACATTGTGTAAAACAATTACACAATATGAAAATATGATCAGATTATCTCGTTGTATTGAAATGTGAAGACCCATATCTCTGACACCGGATCTACTAAGAGGGATGTTGCAATTGTAGTGGACGCTTCAGCATCTCCCTGAAACACAGTACTTGCATTAGTAAGGACGAAAAGATTAGAAACGGGACACACAATTTGGAAAGACGACAAAGGTACATATCAATAGTAAAATAGGAATGAAACATTGTGTATCAGAGGTTAAAACCCGCAGCATTCACGCGGAGCGGCATGCAGAGTTGGCTCGCCGAGGTGCGAGCAGTCAACAGCAATCCCTGCCATCCTTGCTTCCTGGCTCAAGTCTTTCTACAGTGCCTGCACCAGTGCCTGCATCAGAGGTTAAAATCCCCAGCATTCACGTGAGTGGCACGCGGAGTTGGCTTGCTGAGGTGCGAGACCAAGATCATGCACTTTGCAAGTTTTTGACTTTAGCGATTCATCTACACAATTTTGTTCCACATAAATCATTCTCTGCATCATCTTTTGGACATGTTTTCTCTCTTTCATTCAGTTCTTTTCTTACTAAAACATTCCTTTCTCTCTATTTCTCTCTCTTGTTTCCCACAGGGTCTTGCTATTTCTGCCCTGATGAAGGCGGAGCTGGTACCGCCGAAACGCAATATTGCCTAGAGGGGATTGAAGGTCCCTCAGAATAACATCTGATCTATATTGGACCTCTTGTTTACAACAATTTATGTTTTGTTGTTTTTTCAGTTAGCCAGGATCTACAGTAACACTTGTTCAGTATCCCAGTTGGTTTTCGTAGATCACTGTCTATTGAATCAGCCTTATTCGTTGTTTGGGAATATCAGCATTTTTCTTACTTCCCTTTCTTCCCCCTCATGCGTTGGCAGACCCCACCCCATTGGTGTATGAACAAATATTCCCACTGGGGTGTTACTGATACTTACTATGATCATATAATGTTGAAAAAAGTATTTGTTACCTTTTTCCAGTGTTGATGTTTCTACATTGGGAGAAATATTTCCTTATTTTGGTTTATGTCTCATTGATTTTTCCATTTTTCCTTCTTTTTTTTTTATCTAACATTCATGATTTCTGTTTAGCAATTTTGCATTCTGATTCATACTAAGGAGGATTGTTTTTTATATGTATGTAACCTTGTAAATGTTTTATTGATTTTATTTGTACGGATGTTTGCACATAAAGTTTTGTCTTTAACTTACAATAATTTGCATGACTATCCTTGATGTGTTGTACTATGATGGATACTAATTATATGTAGATGCTATTACCGCAAATGGGTACTTAGGTTTGGACCAGGGGTAGGACCTTAATTCATTCACACCTTCCTATAGGCCAACCTACATACGTACTAGTACCTTGTGTTAATATTAGTTTCTCTTGCCCTCCTACTGGTACGGTAGCCCACGGGCACAACCACAGCCACAACAGTGTGGCCTTTTTCGTTGTTGGAGGTGCGAGCAGTCAACAGCAGTCTACTGAGGCTAGGAGGTGAGGAGATATGGTCTTGCAAGCAGACCCTAAAGCTATGCCTCTACTTCCCAGAGCGATAGACTTACACAGTGTAAAGACACACACATTGGACAATTCGACCCCCCAACACCTGCCTCAGCAAAAAAGCCCTTCAGGCAGGGTGCTGAGGAGCAAATATGCCCGACTACAAAATCGGAAAGGCAACCACAAAGACTCGAGTGTGGGAAAAAATGGTAGTCCTAACCTCATTTCGACCACTGTATTACAGAAAAAAAACAGCCATTACAACTGCACAAATATCTCCTATACCCAGCGAAATGGCCACACGCCTTTTGGAGGACCCGAGCTCCAATTTTGAAGGTGCTGAAGATGGAGCGCTGACGAGAGAGTCGGAGGAAAGCAGTGAGGAAAGTAGCGGGGAAGAGGCACCTGTCACGCAGACAACCTCTCCCCCCCTGTCACTCCCTCCTCGCCCCCACTCCCAATCTCTTGCTCAACGCCACCTGCTTATCCCTTATTTGGGATCATGGCGGTCTTTCCTGGGGAGGCAGCACCGCGCGCACAGCTCGACCTACCGCTGGTGGTGGTGCCGCCTGGGCCTCGTTCTCCCCTGCCACCATCTGTTCGTGCTCCGCAGGCCGCTGCTGCGGCGAGTGGGGTGGAGCCTGGCAGTGACGAAGGACGCTGTCAGGCCGACCTCAGCCCGCGGTCCACGGCGTCCAAAGCAGGGGGAGACGCGGTCAGAGCCTTGGCATGTCTCTGGCCTCGGCTGCGGACGTCGAGCAGGCATTGTCAGCTGACGAGCAAGTTTCGTGCGTCAGCTCACAAGGGGAGACCTACGCCAGCCCGGCTGCCAAATTGACGAACACACGCGGTGAGGACACAGGGGCACCCTCTGCTGCCTCTGGGACCTCTCTGCACCCTACTCAAGAAACCACAAAGGAAAAAGACAACCTCCTAAACACCCCTTGTAACACAGAGGGGGTAGAAACCATGGATTTGGGCGCAGATCGTGACTCAACGCACAATCCATCAAATGTCTCGAAAAATGATTTCAGCACGCAAAAAAGAGACATAGCAATGGCCCTACTAAAAAAAAGAGCTTTAACATAAAAGATCCTTAAGGAGCAGGGGGACCTCCTGTACAATGATGGAAAACAACAACAAAAAAAAGGACTCAAGGCACCAACTCAAACTCAGGTAGAACTTTCAGATGCCGAAATGTTAGATGCAGTCTTAGAAGCCACCTCGGCCGCGAAACAAATAAAAATCATGGAAAACCCTTGCAAAATCATCTTAGCCGAGACCTCGGGTGTGCAGGGCCTTGTCCCAGGCCCAAAAAGCTCTGGTGACCTCTACGGGAGGAAAAACTATCAAACTTTACCATATAAGGGGGCAATTAAGGCCCAAATCAACCTGTTAGACGACGATGTACCGCCTCATTGCCCGGAGAGATCGGGACGAGAAACTGAATTATTAATGCCAACAGTATTTTTCATGATAACGAATGGATTGGATCAAAGAAGTTTATTCCAACCTCTGCTCGCTCAACCAATGTTGGCCCAGCACGGGCAAATACGGAATACTGCTGATCTCCCGTCCAGGAGATCTTTAATTTAAGGCGACTACCCAAACAATATTTCAACCGAAGTCAGTAATGGAAGACTCAGGGACACTTTTGGAAAACTTCCCAAAGATACTCCAACAAAAAAAACGGATCTGGTCACGATCATGTCGTCAATTACGGTGGGACTGGCCCCCTTTGTAAAACTATATGAGTCAATAAATGACACAATGAAAGATTCATTAGCACTCTCAGCCATGACAAACACCAAACTAACTTTCCTGAAGGGTTTTATTACAGCTCTAACCCAACAAAACATCGAGAAAGAAAGACAACACGACGAAAAATTCACCCAACTTGAAAATCTAATTGAATCCAAATTCAATGCAATTTACTTGCGCGAAACTCAGTTTAATCTCGAAACGGAGCAAACTCCATTGCCGAGTGTAAGAGATCCAAAAACTGATGGTGTAAATGACAGCTCCACTAGGTCGATACGTCGCCTTGACACTAAACTGCGAAATGGGAAAAAAAAACAAAGAACTGCCAAAAGTTGCTACAATCTTTAACATGGCAAAGCTGACTCCACCAGTACCACCCCAAGCAGCCACATCTCCTAAAACTTCTAAAATGTCCCGAGGTCCAGTCTCCCACAATACATCAAAGGAACAAGCGATAATTGAATTAGATAACTCCAGTACATTTGTGGCAGACTCTTCGGGAAATTTGTCACTCTCAGATTTAACAGTGCATTTGGATCAAGAAGGAGTCTCTGATTCCCCAGACGATATTCAACAAAACCCAGAGCGGACTGCAAATATAGCAATTAAAACCACCACTCAAGAAAAACAGAAGATCGTAGTTCTCCCTACGATCACACCAGAATTCCTTATACCCAAAGATACTGTTTGTCAAGATCTCGGAAAAATCGGACCTAATAAAAAAAAAAAAAACACAACAAGATGTGGAACAAACCTTAGAAAAAAAAAAAATCCACCCGTCAAATACTGAAAAGCACAAATGAAACACATACAGCCAAGCTACGGTCAGGAGCAACAGCAGCCAAAAGATTCTCTCAAACACGAATCTTCAAGATGGAGCAACTGACAGCCGGGAAAAACTCTTTAATATTAAACAGAAAGACAATTCTCAAAATCCTAGCCAAAATTCCAACACTGAAACACCTAGACACGGCGGACCTGGTGTTGATTGAACCATATCACAGAGGCAAGAAGGCAAAAGCATACCTCCATGTCACAAAGACGGCAAGTACTGATCTAAAACAAGAGGTGATCTCGGCCCTAAACGAACTAGGCTTTGCCTTTTCAGAAATTACCACACCAGTGTTAGTGGACAGAAACGCGCATCCCTCAAGTAAAGTGGCGGAAAAGTATCCTGATTGCCAAACGAACGTAGAAGAGCAGTTCACAAACAAAAGAAGTGATATGTACAAGGAGAAAGGGCAAAACCGCCGAGGGAGATTTCAATCAAAATACTATCCAACAAACGAGAACACAAACTAGAAGAAACCAAAATACACTGAAAACACAAGAAAAAACGACAGACTGGAGAAAGATTGCAGACACGGCTCCTCGACCGACCAAAGCTCTGATTGGTCCCATAACAAAAGACGTGAGCCTTCTGGTCCATGGAGATGGCTGAAAAAGGTGTTAAACCCAAATTTCCCAAAATAACAACGAAATGGTTCAGCGACGTCGCCCAGCAACTCTACCTTGAAATCCCCTCCAGATATCCAATTCAAGGAAACATCTATGTGCTCGTGGAATATGAGAGGCCACGAACATCTGACCAAACCAGACGCATTTAATTTGACCCAATTTGATATTATTTGTCTTCAGGAGACCTGGCTGATGGAGAAACCAACAATAGACGGATATGAAACCTATATCTCACCAGCGAGTAAGGGCATGTTCGGCAGACCATCTTCAGGCCTCTTAACTGCTGTCAAACTTGGCTCAGGTATCTCCATCAAAAAGAAGGTGACAGAAACTTACGGCATTCTGGCACTACAAACAGAGTGGCTTCGCCCAGAAAAAGCAACAGGGGGAAAAACAAAATCCAATTTAGCAATCATAAATGTCTATTAGAATCCGCAAAGAACTAACAACGCTGATTGCTGCAGTGCCGTCGCGGATACCCTAGACAAATTCGCCGCCAAACTGGGCACCGACTTCATTGTCATCTGTGGAGATCTGAACGCCAGGTGTGAGCAACCTCTGACAACTACACATCCGTCGCCATATTTAGAACGAGGTGCTTTATGGACACACCTCATGGACTACAGAAATGTCCACAATGTGGCAACATACGAGGCCATCTTCCAGCGATTCCAACCTGGGAACGAGTTGACACCTCAGCGACGCTGGATTATATATTCATTTCACATTCGCTTCTACCTTCTGTAGAGTTCTATGAAGTCTTCAGAACTGAAGTCAGCGACCATAACTTGCTGACAATAACTCTTGAATCAGCGAACATTCCAAAAGAAATCTATCCTTTCGACATGGAGGTATCACGTAAATCAGTGCGAGTCCAACTTACAGCAACAAACGTCAAGGAGATTGCCCAGAAATTTGACGAAGAAAACAAAAGCCCCGAGTCCTCGCAAACCAGACCAAATTGTCTCCCTCTTTTCGTGACATACAGAAAAAAGCAAGGAAATCAAACTCCATCATATGGAAATAGGACTCACAAATACGACACCCAACTGGTTCTGAAAAGAAGAGAAGTTTGCAAACTGATGCGGCGGGCTAGAGTATCGGACAACATTGAACAAAAAGAAATTGCCATAGCCGCTACAAAGTCATATAGACTATGGTTCAAACATCACAAAGCTGCTATGTATCAGAACAATGCTGAACAAATGTTGAAAACTTTGACATCAAAAAACTAGAGAGATTTCTGGGCTTTAATTAAAAACAAAAGCAGTGAGACAAACAACCAAATCTCAAATGTAATTCCGGAATCAACTTGGATAACCTTCTTTGCAGCTCAATTTGCATCTCTTCCCGAAACTACAGAAAATTATATATCCCCCACGGTAACAACATGGGCCGACCTTGCTGATGAAGACGAGATTTGGACCACAATCCTGAAATTGAAAATGTCAAGAGCACCGGGACCGGATGGTCTAACTAATATGGACCTAAAACAACATCCTCAGGAATGGTCTGCTCTAATAACCAAAATTTTCAGTCAATGCCAGATAAAGAAACAGATTCCTAAAACATGGATGGAAGCACTTATAGTTCCCATTTTCAAAAAGGGAAGCAGAGACAATCCAGCTAATTACTGTCCCATAGCCCTTCTCGACATCATGGGCAAGATTTTTGCTAGTCTTCTACTTACCAGGTTCCATGGATGGGCTAGATCATCACCATGTTTGGACCAATTGCAAACGGGCTTCGTCAAAAATGTAAGCACAAGTATAAACATCACTAAACATCATAAAAGAAAATGCGAAAAATGGTACACCGAGAGTTTTCATAGCTTTCATAGATTTGACGCAAGCGTTTGATAAAATCAGTCCGAAATGTCCAGGGAAATCTTAAAAACCAATGATCGCACTTCATATGGACACAAAGTTGAGAGTTTGTCTAAATAGACAAGGAATGATGTCAGACCAATTTCCGTCAGAACGTGGCATGAAGCAGGGATGTCCGCTCGCCCCTGCCCTCTTTATTGCATTCCTGGGTGATTTCCAATACACCCAACCGGCGGTAAGAGCCTTCCCACCAAGAGTGGACAGTACCTCAATATCCAGACTACTCTACGTGGACCACCTGATCCTTATGGATCAAACCCAAATAGGGCTTCAACACCAACTCACCAACTTGGCCAATTACATAGACGAAAATGATCTGGAAATAAACATCGCCAAATCCAAAATTCTAATCATGGAGAAAAATCGACCAATCACTAACAACAAGAGACGCTGGTACTTGAACAATACCAAATTAGAAATTGTCACCAGCATAAAATACTTGGGAATAATGTTTGATGCAACACGTTCGGAAAAAGCTATACACCAAGCCCTGTGGGCGAAAATTAAAACACTAACCACCCAAACCAAGCTAGTAGACCGGAAATATGGAAAATTTTCAATACTACCAGCAATACAGTTCTACAAGCAAAAGGTGGTGCCATCAGTAATCTACGCTATGGACGTGGCCCTGAACATCCAAGACACGATATGGCCAAAACTGGAAGGTTTTCTATGGAAAGCGGTATTGGGCCTCCCCAAATCGACATCAATTTCAGCCATCAGACGCGAACTGGGACTACTATCACTGAAAGCGTCGGTCGATCAAAGCCAGATAAGACTGCTGCGGAAAATTATTTCACCTGATGCACTTCCATTATTTAAATCGATTCAGAAGGAACTTAGCCAAGGACACTGCATCACCCTAAACAAATGGGAGCAGAAACTGCAAAAAACGCTGGCAAACTTAGCCTGTACGTCCGAGGATCTAATGTAAAATCCTGGTAAGATAAAGAGGAAAATAGCTCAAGAGGATTGGATCCAAACATGTGAGGCAGCCATGTCAAATAAGCTACTTGCCCACCTACCGCCTACAACAAATAAGCTGGCTTTACCTCTCAACTATTGCATAAAATTTCCCGATAAAAGACTACAGAAAATATTCATGAAAATGAGATTTAACCTAATGCCAACACAAGAAATGAAAGCTATTCGGACTAAATCTTTATCCAAAACTTGCAGACTATGCCCAGAGACACAAGCAGTGGAAACCGTAAGACATTTACTCTTGAACTGCACCAAAACAGCACATTTACGAGAAGCTTTTCTGTTACCCCTAATGTGCGAGATGACACTCCGAGAAGAGGACACATGGTGGTGTCACCTGGTCGCGGGTGAAAAGACAAAATGGACCTCAGCGGCAGTAAAGATGCTGGAGGCTGCACTTAAACTTACGATAGTGACTGGCAGTCCACCCAGTGACACATAACCAAGTTCTATCATCTGATGTGGATCCTCATCTTCTTTCCGTTATCCTGAGCGATCCTCTACGTTTGCAATGTTTCTTTTGTTTCTGTCAATTTTACAATCTTCATGCACTATTCTTTCATCTTTCTACTACGTGTGACATGAGATATGATTTCTTCTAAAAATAAGAGGGATGTTGCAATTGTAGTGGATGCTTCAGCATCTCCCTGAAACACAGTACTTGCATTAAGGTTGAAAAGATTGGAAATTGGACACACAATTTGGAAAGACGACAAAGGTACATATCAACAGTAAAGTAGGAATGAAACATTGTGTAAAGCAATGATACGTTGCGAAAATATGATCACATTATCTAGAATTCCGTGCATAAAAACAGTCTGGAACAGAATAGCTAGGTAAGATTACCTGATATGCGCTCGAAGTGGTTGATGACTCCCGGCAAGACATGGATGTTGAATCTTGATCCTTCATATTCGGTGGATAGTCATGGAGTGGTAAAGGGAAAGTATTATTAAGTTCAAAGCCCTCTGCTTGGTTCATAAATGCCTGTATGGCTCAGCGCCTTCCTATTTGAGAACACACTTAAGGCCCTACAACCCCACCAGAAACCTTCGCTCGGGTGGAAAATGTCTTCTGCTTGTGCCTAAGTTTAAGCTAAAAACAGGGTTGGGTAGATCCTTTCTCGTGCTGGCTCCCAAACTGTGGAACAGCGTCCCTGAATCACTTAGGTCCGAAGCCAGTCTCCCAGTCTTCAGGAAGAGGCTGAAGACATACCTCTTTAGATAAGAATCCGTGGGCGCAGGTCCTAGTTAGAGTTCGTGTCGCTTATTAGCTAGCTGTACCGTTTGTTCGTCCCTTACGTGTTGTCTGTCTTTGGTCTTGCAGGAGCAGTGTTTTATGTACAAGCGCCCTGATGCCTGTGGGCTATCGGCGCTATATAAAAACTAAATACATACATACATACATACATTATTCGATTTAGAAATTCCAACATTACAAAATGGCATGTAAGGAGACTGAATACAAGAAAATTACAGTTTTCCGTCCCCATAAATCATTTTTCTATGTGGGTTCTACAAAACAAGGACTGATGTTTAGCAAAATAGTCATTATTTCAACAGCTATTCAATCACATAAATATGTAAAGTACTATAAGTGACATTTACACCAAAAATACAGGCGCAAAGCTAAATCTGGAAGCGTGACTCACCTGTGGCGGCATTTTCACGAATAAAGTCGGAATAGCATTTGGGAGCAATTTCAGAGTTGTTCTCAGTTGATTCCCCTTTGTGTACACGGATGTGTCGTACTTATCCGGGTCGATGTGCAGGCTGCAGATGCGGTATCGATGACCCCTCTTGTCCTGCAAGACTAGTTTGACTCTACTTTCAAGCTCTTCCAGTGGATATCCGCAACGTCTGACCCATTCTCTTATTCGATCAACTGTTTTAGGGAATAAATGCATTGTAATGCCTTCGGATTTGTCATGGGTGTTCAAAGGGCAACCGAAAATAGAACATGCAGGCATTGTTGTAAATTCTGCAAGATAAAGGTCAACATTATTAGAAAATTATTTTGCATAAAAATGTGAGAAAGAATTAATTGGACTATTCATTGCTCATTGCACGCTTTATTTATTTTATTTTTTATTTTATTTTTTGTTACACGCCCAGACGCTGAGGTATCATGGCGAGGTTATAAGACAGCTTAAAGATTAATACAAACATCATTACATTAGTTACATTACATTATTAATGAGCAGTTGGTGCTAAGAAACAATTTACAAAATTCACGAAAGTGTGCAGTGGTAAGGAGGCTTGTTTATAGATACTAATTTGGTTGAATAACCATGTTTTTAGCAGTTTCTTGTAAGCCTTGAAGGAGAGCTTTTTTTTTATATTGGTGGGTAGGGTGTTCCAGTGTTTGGGGGCTAGTGTGGTGAAGCTGCTTCTTTTGGGCACCACAGCAAAACCAGTGCAGCGTGTGTGGCTGTAGTATGGGATAAATTGCAGAAGCGATTCATTGATGTGTTGAAATTCAGAACATGTTACTTGTCCCTTGAATGTAGTATTGTGCATGAAAAGGAAACATGCTTATATTATAGACACCGTCCGTGAAGGATGCAATACGATGCCAATGGACACTGATAAAAATTGATATATCGATAACATAACAAAAGAAACTCAAGTCAATAGCAATGCACTACGGAGATCGATACTTTTGAATAGATATAAATTTAGAAATGAAGGAGTCCTTAACGTCCTCGGAGCTCTGCATTTGTGTGTCCCTATAAGGGGTTAACATTCTTCACTGGAGGCTGGAGGCGGTGCTTATTGTTTAAGAACTTCAGGAAGCGCGGAGCGCGCAGAGTCCTGCAGAGTCCTTAACGTCCTTTGCATCAGGAGCGCCGTGGAGACGTGGGGGCTGTTTAATTGTCCATCGGCTCGCATTTACTGCTCACAGCCTTTTGTTTTCTTTGGAGACCGCCTGTTTGCTTGGCCGAGCGAGCGAGTGAGTGAGAATCCGTGAATTCACACGAAAGGGAAGCTCTTCAGCCACTTGGCTCTCGCCGGCTCTCCTGTCTTGTAGCATAGCAGCATCTGTAAGGTACGCTTGTTTCTTTAGTATCTTTAGTATAGCTTGTGTGCCACTGCGTGATTTTTGTGTGACTCTTGACAAGGACTGTTGGAGGGCAGGGTGGGGAGAGTCGGACTTTGGCAGCTCCTTAAGCTGTCGGGCGTTCCCCCGCCCTTCCCAGCTCTGTGATATATCCTGTCCACTGGGTCCTTGGCTGGGATGCGGATGGCATTGTGACCCTAAGTAGTGTATTGTACCTGGTCATCTGGCTTCTTTGGACTTTTTTGAGCTCCGGTGGATCTCACTTTTTAGAGCCACTGGGAAAAGGACAAAAGGACAAAAGTAATTGGGCATAGGCTTGGGCCCACATTTATTTAACATTTATATGGACAGTGGACTCCAAATTTTAAGACCTAATATTTATGTATATTATTTGTCTTAAAGTTTAATTACTTTATCATGTCATTCTAATCATGTTGTTTTAATAGGTGGCCATTTTTATTTCCTTTTAGTGTTATATTAGTGTCAAATTTTTCTCCCATTTTATTTTGTTTTACTCTTTTTTTCGTACGGAGGCTGCGAGGGGGCTGCAAGTCTTTTCTCTCCCCCTCTCCTCCTTACCCAGTGTTCTACCCCCCCTAATATCTTGTGAGTTTTTTTTTACCTCAACTATTGTGGTTTAGGAGGAAATTTGGGCTTTTGGGGTTATTTGGGTCTGACTTTACACCTATCAAATGGGGAAGAAAAAAAGCGGGGATGGGGGGGCAGTAGGGAAAAGGGCTAAAAAAACCAAAAATGTAACGACAATAAAAACTAATAAACCCCCGAAACCTGTTAAACCTTCTGCCAAAATAGCTGTTAATTCATCCTAAAGATCCCTGGATTCCTATATGGATGTTATGGGCAATAAAATAGTACATTTTATGAATGCAGCTGAGTGTGCCACTAGAGTGGCCATTCCTCGGTGTGATGGATCGGACACCGAGGGTAGAGAGGAGGTGGGGGACATAGACATAGGTATCAGGCCTCTGTTGATTGGGGGTATTGAGAATGTGGCTGATGTTGGAGTAAGGATAGACGAGGCGCTGCCACAACTCCCGTATTCTAGGGAGGGGGCGCCCAGAATTAATGGTAAATCCCATGAGGATAGAGATTCTGTGTTATTGGACTGCTCCAGAGCCAGTGAGGGAGATAAAGAATGGCTAGAGGCATTACTGGATGAAAAGCTCAAACCACTACAGCTGTTGCTTAATTCTTTTAGGGGGCTTAAAGAGGGGGTCTTACATACCTTGGCTATTATGGATGACTCTATTAGGGCAGTCACCCTCCAATTGTGTGATTTGGTTAGCACTGTTGAGGAAAGGGGCATAGTTGAGAGGCGATGCCAGTGCCCCTCAATTATACCCCCAACTGACGATATTACTTCCAGTGGTGATAGGGCTACAGATTTACAAGGGAGAGAATCTGATGTTATTGTCATAGTGGACCAGGAAGTAGCCCCAGAGGCTCAAAGGGGGTGAGTGGGTCTGAAAGGGACAGGGTGAAAGGTAATCGAGTTGAAACTACAAATACACAGAGGCAGGGGAGGGGGCAGGGGAGTGCTTTAACTTTGGACCTACCCCCGGAAGCGGTCCCCATCATGGGGATTATTACAGGACTGCCCGGGCTCCCAATAGGAAACTTTGAATCAGCACTCTCCCTGATTAATAAGGCATCCCACTGGATTAACTTGAATCTGATGGGGCCCAAGATAGATCCCAAATTTATCCCCATGGCCAGGCGAGTGGGCTGGGTGGGGAATAGGCCCAAGGATATGAGTGGGGACTGTGTGGTGATTACTTTTTCTGACACACAGATAACAGATTACCTTTTGAACACCAACTTAGCTTGGGGCCTTAAGCCCAATGGCAATAAACTGTCTAGTAAACTTCTCCCATTGGATTATTTTTATGTGCAGGGTGGGGGACAGATGGTGCGCAACCAATTGATGAGTAGTAAGATGAGGTGAGGTCATGTAGAAAAAAATACCGCCCAGAGCGGGCAGTTACCCACTAATACATTGTTGGGCGGTTGGAGCACCATCCCACCTAAAATGAGACAGCAAAACATCCCAGCAAGGAATGACTTAGCCCCCCTGCCCCTGGACAACCACTATGAGATCTTAACGTCCTGCGAGGACGTAGATTGACAAGAGGTTGTTGCAGAAGGTAGTGTAATTGTGCAAACCCTGTCCGTATTACTTGGGGGTTTTGCAAGTAAAAGCCCACAGCTCCGCTTGCTTTCCTGGAATATTGCAGGCTCATCTAGGAAATTGAAGTTGGGGCCGGTGATGGAGCTTCTGCAAGCTAACTCAGTAGTTTTACTCCAGGAAACCTGGGCAATAGAACCCCGCACCTTGATGGTTTTATCTCTTTCGACATCCCAGCAAACAAAAAACCGAGAGGTAGACATTATGGCGGTCTATGGCACTCATTACGACCCTGGCGGAAAGTGACTGACCGGACCGCCACAGCGTAAATAGCGTTTCCGCCATTGCACGATGGAGCAAAGTGCGGCCCATTCCGACCCATCGGGCACGAGCACAACGCCATGGCGGAAGTGCAAAGTCCGAGATGGCGGAAATGACCCCAAAACGGCCCACACCGCCGCCGTACGGCGCCCTAGGTGCAATACCGCCACCCATCACAGCGGACACCGCAGTGTGCGCCTACCGGAAAGTACGGTGACCGTAAATATACGGAAACGGAAGTAAAAACATGGGCCCGGAACGGGAAACATCCCGCCGTACACCTATAAAACCACAAAAACCACACAACCACTAAAAACACTACCCTGAGACACACCCCAACCCGTCATCCACCCTAGCGAAACCAAGAAAAATGGGAAAAGTAGCGAAGAAAGCGTGCGACCGCAAGCGGCAGGTCCACTTCTCCCGTGAGGAACTCACCGTGCTAACAGAGACCCTCCAGGAGAATGCTGCCGTCGTCTTCTCCACGCAAATGACCAGGACGGCACTTGCGAACAAGAAGGCCATATGGGCTCTGGTGGCACAGCGGGTAAGTGCGGTGGGGACCGCACCCCGCAACCCACAGCAATGCAGAAAGCGATGGGACGACCTGCGGATACGCGTCCGCAGCATACTCTCTGCCAACCGCAACATTGCCACAGCCACCGGGGGAGGTCCTGAATCACCCATCAAGTTGACCCCCTGGGAAGAAATCTGTGCCTCCACCATCGGAATGGAGAGCATAGAGGGAGTCGGAGGGATGGAGAAAGGAGTGCAGACATCCGAAGATTCAGGTAGGTGGGCCAGATAAAACAATGCTAAATCCACAATGTCCAATCATGTGAAGTACCATGTTTCCACATAGTGCAACAGAAACACATGTCCAGGAGAACGTCCACACACATCGGCCTGATAGCGCACTTTAAAACTCACAATAAATACATAAATAATTAAAAACCCCTAAAACACCCACTACACGTGCAGCAGGCACACCCTAACTGCAGGCTGCCAAACAACTGCACCCTCACTCCACACACAAATGAAAGCACCTCCAAGGCCCCGACCCAAATCACCCTCAGGTACCACCCCAATGCATGTGATACAATGCCATTCCAATACCCACAGACCCATTAATAACCCTCGCCCTCCTTTACTCCACCACAGGGTCCGATCCAAACGACGAGCATCAGGACACCCCTACCAGCACACCTGCAAAGAGGGCCAAGACCAACGGCCAAAGACCCTCCACCTCAGCTGCACGCATCAAGACACGGCAGCAGCACAAATCAGGTGGCAGCACAGAGGAGGGAACATCAACAGGCACCCCAGCAGCCAGCATGCCCACAACACCACCACCACAGGTCCCCCCAACGGATGCCACAGAAGGCACTGCCTCTGGTGGCAGCAGCACCATAGGTGACACCCCATTGATGGCAGCATGCTCCGACACAGAAGACGGGGATGTCGAAGTCAGATCCATCCATGACCTGTCCCAATCCCCCTGTCTGTCCCATCCAGTACAACATGAGGATACCACGCAGGGGCACCCACAAGACGACGACTGGCCATCCCCCACAAGCCCTGTGGCAAGGCAACATGAGGTCAACAGCCCCTCTGTGACACCCCCGCAAATGGCCATGGCCCAGCAGAGGCAACAGTCCCTCGACCAGTTAATCGTGCAACAGCAGCAACTGGCCACGCTCCTCAAGGACCATGCCGATGAATGTGGGGGCACTAAGGCAGACATAGAAACATCAACTGAGACACTTAGGGCAGAAATGGAGAGAAGTACAGAGACACTAAGGGCACAAATGGAGAGTGGCACCGAGAGCCTGAGAGTCCAAATGGAGAGAAGCACCGAGAGCCTGAGGGGGGAACTGCATGCGACGTCCAAAGACGTATGTGCCGAACTTGCCGCAGTGCGCCGTGTGCTCACTGAGCTCTCACAAACCCTTAGGGACATGCATGGACGTGAGCAGGCAGAGACATCATCCGTTGCAAGTTCCGTCCAGGGCAGCCCCCAACGTAGATCTGGGAGGAACCTGCGCTCCACAGGCAGGGGTGCCCCTGATACCCGCAGAGGGGGCTTGCAATAGCGACAGCCCACTGACAATGAGCATCTTTGGACACTGGTGTTCGGGGGGGAGGTAGGAGGGTGGAGGGGGTGTGTTGGGCTCACTTGGGTGGCGGGTCGATAGGGTGTTCAACATGATATCACATATGCCATAAACAGTGCACGATCAACCAATGAGATGTGTGGACAATGATCTTTGTGTACTAGGCCATCATAGGCGTACAGTCCATATTGTGCATGTACCAGACACACACAGTGCCACGAGTCCCGTGTCCATGTATCAGCCACCAGGCGTGAGTGCTAGAAGCATGCATCAATGAGATGCTGACGAATGTCACGGCCCTCCGGTGCCTCGCAGACTCCTTGAGGTGCTGCCACATCCCCACCCTCATCATGACCATCTTCAGGTGCTTGCAGTTCTGCGTCAGGGGGCATGGGCACATTTCTACGTACGCACATGTTGTGGAGCATGACACATGCCATGACCATCTTTGCAACCTTCTCATGGCGGTACAGGAGTGCCCCGCCAGACCTGCTGAGGCAGCGGAAACGAGTCTTCAGTAGGCCGAATGCCTGTTCAATGACTACACGGGTACGTGAGTGGGCATGGTTGTAGTCCTCCTCATGCTGGTCCCGTGGGTTCCGGACTGGTGTGAGGAGCCATCTCTTCAGTGGATACCCAGCATCACCTGTATGTGGACGAGAAACGTATGATGTGGAATGCCATTGCTACGTACGCACACCCCCCCCTTCCTGCCAGGTCATTGCCGCATCACATACCCCACATCATCATGCATGAAATGAGACTCACCGAGTAGCCAGGATCTGGTCCCTGCGTGTCGCTCCATGTAGCGTGGTATAGTAGAGTTCCTCAAGACCATAGAATCATGGGTTGATCCAGGGAATCTGGCACAACAATGTGTAATGATCCTGTTGGAGTCACACACCATTTGTACATTCAGGGAATGAAATTGTTTTCGGTTGCGGTACTGGGCCTCCATGGCATGTGGGACGACCAATTCCACATGGGTGCAGTCGATGGCACCAATGCAACCCGGTATGCCGGCAAGTGCATGGAATCCCACTTTTGTGTTGGTAATATCCTGCTCCGAGCGTGGTAGAGAGATGTAGTCGTCTGCGTGCTGCAGGAGGGCATCGAGCACTTGCAATAGTGTCCGTGAGAACAGTGGCTGAGAAATGCCATGCAACTGTCCGACTGTGTGCTGGTAGGTGCCTGTGGCCAGGAAGTGTAGTACAGACACCACCTTCAGTAGGGGTGGGATGGCGGTTGGGCTATCTATCATGCTGACAAGGTCAGCCTGTGTCATGTCCACAATGGCGGCTATGGTGTCCCGGTCCAAACGGTAGAGGGTGTGGATCTGCTCATCAGTGAGGTTGAACGGATGTGCTCGGAGGCGTGGGATTGCGGGCTGCCTGCGTGGTGGTAGTGGCTGTGCTGGCGGCCCTTGCTGGCCCTGCCTTGGCCTCCTCCTCCTCCTGCGTCTCCTCCGTGCGGCCGGTTGTAGTTGGTGTTCGTCTTCTTCTTGGAGTTGGAGTACTTGCAGTGCTATCAGGTCCCCCAGGGCCAACATCGCGAGTCCTGCCGGTAGCATTTCGGAGTGGGTGTGGTTGTGGGAGGAGACTGGGTGTGCAATTTATGTGTCTTCAGGCTGTATGGCCTCCACCTGTGGTGATTCATTCCACCTGTGCAAGCTGCTCTCCCCTTTGGCCGAGCACGTCCCGCACACAATGCTGCAATTCGAGTAATGGCATCTTGCTATTGCAATCATGTATTTGTACCCGATGGCCGTGTAACATTGGTTGATATGTACATTCGGCTATGGTCCCATTGTTTCACATACAATCTTTGCAGTCGCGAACAGACTTGTGATGGGTCAGTGGAACGTAGTACTCGAGTAACGGTGGGCCCTCATGCATCACTGTACCGAGTTGCACCGACGGGCGGGGCGTCCCATTTGTGGGTGAAGGCAGTTGCCATTTTCACACACAGCCGCACTAGATGGATTAATTTGTGATTTCAAATGGCCACAGATGCCTTTTCGACGTGATGTTGCAAATGAGGAATTCGAAGGGCGGCGCTTTCGGTTTCCAGCTAGCGGCGAGGAGATGCCCACAGGTCTGACTGCAAATATAACGTTCTATTGTTCAATGTCCTTGAGACAGGGGCCATGGCGAGGATGCAATGATTGATATGAATAGTTTGGGATGCGCAATAGCGACGTGGGCGATGAGGCCGGACGTTCCCAAATACATGTTACTTCACAACACTGGAATTACGGGCTGGGGCACTGTGGATTTTGCAGGCTGCATAACGCACAGACTCAATGGATATTTCTAATGTTATGTGAGTAAATATTCAGGCGTTTTTATACCGGGATGAGGGAATGATGAATGGATGCATGGGCAGGTGATTTGATACAGAGTTTGCCATGTACAGGGCTTCTTGGAATCTATCCGCCTCCCCTGCGCTATGTGATGCAGGGCTGCCATAGTGGGACCATCGTCTATCTGGCCTTGTTGAGCCCTCCCTGTCTCGACGCGCCTTCAGACACTTGTGTCCATGCACGTTAACATTCCCATCTGATGGATTCTGTTTTCACAGACGCATGCACAGGTACACTAGTTTGTGATGGTGTTTACACCTCGATATAGATGGTTATGAGTCGCAAGTGGTTTTGGGGTGGTGATGATCCTTTGGAGTGGGCTAGCATGCATATGGCTGTGGATTTAGTGTGATCATTGAAGTGAGTAGTTCGAATGTAGTTCTGATGGCCATTCTGTTCTTTTTCTTTTCTTTTGGTTGACAGGTATCTCCTCCCCTTTTGCCACTGCCATCTGTATGCCACTCCTGCAGATGGCTTTTACTCCCGACACCTGCTGCTTCGTGTTAATCAGTGGAGCAGCATTACGATCTTATGGGACGATCGCCAATGGGCCACATGCCCTTACGCAGTACTAGTGGCTCGGAGCAACATTTCGGCCTTTCAGCTGGACTAGTGCCTCCCCATTGGGACGGCCCTGCGGTTCTGTGCGCTTCCATGTTGCCTTTTCGTACGTGAATGTGGCTCTGTGTACCATGATGGAACAGGGCGTCACACAAGTAGTAGCTGGTCATTTCTTGCGGATGCAGCCCACAATGGTGATATGTGTTTTGGAGTTCATGGCCTAATGGCTGTATGGGCTTGGTGATTTTGTTGTGCATTAAATTTCTATTCTGATATGGGCCGTGTAGCGTTCTTCTTTGCGAGTGATGTGGCATATTCCTATTTGGGGAGCGATGTATTGTGAGGAGATCTGCATTGGGTTCCAGCTTCGGAGTTTAGTTGCGTGGTACTGTGCTGGGCGCGTTTGCCTACGAAGCCCAGTGAGGTCAGGGATGGGGGCTGCCAATATGACTGTTTGAATGTTGTCATGCTCAGGGGCGGGGGATTGGGTTTTGTGTAACAGATGCCGGTCAGCCAGGTGGACTGGTGGAATGATGTGATTTTCGGAATATTGCTGGTCACAGGTGCCTGTGTTTGCGTGCGTTTCTGGGGGGGGGGACTGTGGTCATGTCCATTGGGATGGCTTCTGTATTCGTGCCATCTGTGCCCTGCAGCTCCCATTGGCCCCTCTTGTGATTCTTTTGTTCGTTGGCAGGCATGGATGACTAGTACATTTCACTGGTTGCATTGTGTGACTTCATTGCACCTACGGGGAGTTGTACTTTGTGGGCAGGGAGCGGTGTACAGGCACTCAGTGGGGCCGTTTACGGTTGATTCGCGATGCCGTACTTCTCACCATGGCGGAATGGTACTTTCCGCCATGCTTGATGGCGTTAGGTACATGTCCGCTAGGGTCAGAATTCGCGTACCCTTGCGCCATGGTGGTATTTACGGTTTGGCATGGGGCGCGCGCGCGTACTTGGTGCAGTTAGCGTTGGCGTTCACTACGGTGTCGCTAATGGCTTCGTACTTTGCGGTGACGGGTCATAGTCGCACCGAGCGCTATTCGATGGCGGTATTGCATTTCCGCCATCGTTTTTCGATTTCCGCCAGGGTCGTAATGAGGGCCTATGTATTTTAATAAAGGCCGCCCTTGAGTGCAGGATAGAGCCGATTCTGACAAGGTTGGACTTTTTGCAGGTGGTGTCATTAATAACCAGAAAAGGAGCGGAAATCTGCATTATCAATTTTTATAATAGCCCCCATATTTCTGATTTGGACAGGCTAACCAAGGTCAAAAAGTTTATGGAGGATTTATTGTCCAGGGGTAGGAAGAAAATCATATTTTACATATGGGGTGGGGATTTTAACATCAAAATGGGGGGATGTAGATATGGATATTCTTGACCCTCTGGAGGATCAGGTAGAGAACATTCCGCCCAGATGTATGAGGGATGGGAGAGTATGCCCAAAGGGCCTACAGCTAAGTCTTTGGTTGTTGGAATGGGGCTTTCGCATATTCAAAGGTCGCCTGGCACCGGATGTACCTGGTGAAGTGACCTTTAATAATCATCTAGGTTGCTCAACAATAGATCATTTTTGCATCTCTGTAAATTTATGGGAATATGCTGTAAGCTTTTAGGTGATGGCAGATTTACATAGTGATCACCTGCCCATCTGTCTGTCGCTTATAGGTCTGTGGGGGAAGGGGTCTCGCAGGACACAGCCCCTATCTCATTGTTGGGAGTGCCCATTGGTTCAAGAAGAATTAAATGGGGGGCCATCCAAGAGGAGGAGATACATTATAAAGCAATTAGCGAGAACAAATCCCTTGTGATGGATACTGTGGGTGATAGATTATCTCCGGGGGCAATTGTAACGAAATTTGTAGAACTGTTGGCTGCCTTCACAACTAAATTTACTATAGCCACAAGGTCAAAGGGAAACATAATAAAGAGAGGTTGGTTTGATGTGGCATGTAAAAGGGCGAAGAAAAACTTGCTGCTAACACTCAAGGACCCGACTAGTAGTAGATCTGCGATTGCCCAAGTTAGGAAATCCGACCAAAAGGAGCTAAACAGAAGGAAACTTGAGATAGAAAGGACAGACTGGGAAGGTTTTTTTGGATGTTGCCCTGAAAGGGGACCAAAAGGCTTTCTGGGCCTATGTAAAAAGTGAGCCGGAGGGGTGTTGGTCCAACGTGGGAAGTGGTACTCATGTGTAAGAAGGGGATGGGTTAGCCCATTTTGGGAACTTGTTTGGGTCAGAGTACTCATAGGCCCACATAGGTTATGTAGGGTCTTGCCTGAAGTTTGAGGTGGAGGAGACAGAAAAGGCAATAAAGCTGCAAGAGCATAACCGAGCCCCGAGTCCGGATACGATCCCTTCATATTTATTCCAGGATCCAGTGACATGTGGGCATAACTTTTAACAGTGGCGTTTCTTGCCTGCCTAAAATTAAGAAAGTATCCTCCGACCTGGAAAAAGGCAATAATTTTTCCAATTTTTAAAAAGTGGGATATATCCAGCCCCGGTGCATATAGGCCAATATCTTTGTTGGATTCATACTTTAAAATTTGTGGGAGAATACTGCTGGCCCGAATTGAAACCTGGATCGAGGAACAGCGATTCTCTCGGATATCCAATTTGGGTTTCGCCCGGGAGTGGGCACAATAGAACAGAGCCTCAATATCTACATGTTGGTGGCCAACTCAGTTTTTTGTCAGGGCGAGTCAGTATATCTGGCTTTTATGGACCTAAGCACAGCCTTTGATAAAGTGGAAAGAGCAAAGCTATGGGCTGTGCTTGGGTAATTACGGTGCCCTGTGGAGATTTTTCGGGTGTTGGTCGATCTCCATACTGATAATGAGGCTTGTGTATGTAGTGGGCCAGGTGGGCATTGCATGGCCTGTTTTCGGGTGGGGTGTGGTGTAGGCAGGGTTGTGTGCTGGCCCCCATTTGTTTCTGCCTCTACATTAATGGCCTCTCACGGGACCTTATTGACATATTGGCCGACTTCCTGGTATTGGGGGGAAGGGGCTTCCCAGTATTGGCCTATGCGGACGATACAGTCCTATTAGCAAGAACACCTAGGGCCTTACAGGTCTTGATCAATGCTTATTCAACATTTATGGATAATGTGGGTCTAAAAATCAATACCACAAAGTCTGCATTAATGGCCTGTGTAGGAAGAAAACGTCCAGTGCCCATGAAACCAATGCTTGGTGCAGGGGAAACAATACTGAGAGTCAAGGTTTTTGACTATCTTGGATTAAGTTTCTCAGAGGCCTTAAATGGCAAGGATCATGTGGCTAAGCAATCTGTAAAGATGAGCCAACAGATAGGCGGCATCTTCAGATTTATGTCAAAATGTAGGGTCCAGCCCCTAGATGTGATCATGAAGATTTATGGTGCTCAAACTGTGGCAACCACTTTGTATGGTGCAGCCATTTGGGGCTTTCAGAACGTGGCTGAAATCCAAGGTAAAGAGAGCAAATTTTTTAAAAATCTGCTGGGGCTCCCGACCAGTGCCTCTGGAATAGCTATCCACAGAGAACTGGGCGTAGAGTTTTGGGAGGACCATTGGGCGATGGCACCTCTTTTTTTCTGGGTTCGGTTGTGGGCCAACAAACATGCCTCTCTCTGCCATTTTATTATTCGTACTGTATTGGGCAGGGCAGGTTGGAAAAAAATCTCTTGGCTCGCTTATGTTTCTGCAAACTTGGGGGAGGTTAATTTAAGTGCCCTCTTTCCGCCTGCCTCTCTAATAACCAAACGAGAGTGGGTAGCTTACAAAGCTACCCTGGGAAAAATTGTAGTAAGGAAAAGAACTCTTTTAGAGTATGGCCATAAATCTGGCCAATTTCACACTAGCATTAGCAGGCTCACTGGAATTCAACCTTATTTGACATGGAGCCCACATAAAAAAGATAGGTGGTTGATCACGAGGGCACGCTTTGATTCTCTTCGGTTGCAAGGAAACACTCATAACTGGAAAGGTTTTCCTAATTCTGCGGGATGCCATGTTTGTGGTTATCCGCGTGAGGACCTCCCGCATCTTCTGTTCTTCTGTACAGGGTATGTTGGTATATGCAGAATGACTTTGGTTCCTGCCCTTAAGAAGACAGTGATCCTTTCGCATAGGGTTGCTCTTGTGTTTTTCATGAGTGCCGATACAGTTTTCACATCCTAGGCTCTTTTGATGTTCTTAAAAAGAGCAATGTATTTTAGAAAGAGTTTATTAAAACTGCAAGGTGGTGAAAGCTAGTGATATGAATTATATAACACTTTGGATAATGGGCTAACTGTTTGAGTTCTGTTTCCTTCTTGATTTTACTACTCAATTTTAATTTGGCCATTCAACATGTAATCAAGTGATAGTCAATCTTATCTGTACGTTGTTTAATGAAATGTCCACTGACATTTTATCTTTTATATAATTGTAATTTTGATATGTGCATAACAGTAATTTTGCCGTTTAATGGAATTTTTTATATTTCCGAATAAACTTGTTTGACTGACTGACTGACAAATGAAGGAGATATGATTAGGATGCATGCCCTTACCTTGACCCACAAACAGTTGGATTCAGCAAGCAGACTAATTAGTGGCAGGAAAACAGGGAGATGTTCACAGGTAGCACACTGAGGAGTTCACTCGAAGCGGTCACAGAGTAGCACGTTCACGAGTTGACTTGCAGTGCTCAAAGATGTTCTCATGGTAAATATCCAGTAGTTTATAAAGAATAACAAAAAGGGGTGTGTTTGTGAATGAATGACGTGTATCTGTCGTGGTTTCATGTACATTGCACGGGAGCGGCCTGCTTCAAGGGAGCCTGCCTGGAGACACAGGGTCTGGGAAGGCTATGTGAACAATGGCCCCTGGGCGTAGGATACCTTTTGAAGTGTACATGTTGTTTGGCACCCTGGCCGATCGCGCCCCTGACAGCACTCCATGGCAGTGCACATCCACTGGTGCGAACTGCCTTTGATGGTGGGGGGTGGGATGGATGGGCCGGGAGGCGTGCAGACAAGGCACCGGAAACACTGCTGAATGGAGACACACTTATGTGGATTGCAAGGGCACGGTCTGCTTCAGGGGAGGCCTGCCTGGAGACACAGGTCTGGGGAGGCCATGTGAAGAATGGCCCCTGGGCGTAGGATACCTTTTGAAGTGTACATGTTGTTTGGCACCCTGGCCGTTCGTGCCCCTGACAGCACCCCATGGCAGCGCACATCCACTGGTGCGAACTGCCTTTGATAGTGGGGGGTGGGATGGATGGGCGGGAGGCGTGCAGACAAGGCACCGGAACACTGCTGAATTGAGACACACTTGATTCACTTAAAAACTGTAACAACCATTGATAAAAAAGTATGTTGTGTTTTATTTAGTTTCTTATTTTGATGGCATAAAAATACTAGACATTGTAAAGGTCTGGTTGCAGCTCAGCGAGGGAAAATCCCCTGTACTGACCGCTGTCACTGGGGAAAGTTTGTCTAATGACGCCAACGACACAGGCAGGTATTACTCGTTGAACGTGGTTTCCAAGCCTCCCATGAAGCCACCATGTGTACGAACGATAGGCCATCAGCCGGTACCACCTATCAAAGAGAAAGATAAAATCTGTTTTTAAATGACCAATATAAGTGTAATAAACCTTAGTTGTCAATGACAATTCTTGCATGCAATGGCATTTTTGCCAGGACAAATGCTAACTAGACACTGCACAATATTGAACAACTTTTATGCGACTATTACCAGAGAATTGCAAGACTAAACGAATATGACAATGATATCTTTAAGTTACGAGAATATAGGGGACAACTGTGAAATAGTAGTGGCCTAACTGACATCACAACCAGACTATACTTACTCATTACTTGGATTATGAGGGCGAACTGTTGCGCGAAGTTCGTGCATAAGCACCATCAAAATCCTCAACACAGACAGTGTGAGACAGACTGCCATGATGTCTGTCAGCTCTGTAACGCATATCGGCTGTGGATCGCCTTGCGATATTTAGGACTGTCGGCAGCAGCACTTCTCCACCTCGGTTGGCATTAGCGCGCACCGATTGCAGGTACACCAGGTGGAAACACCGTCCATGCGACTAGGCCCAGGTTCTTCATCTGTTGAAACATCCGCCCAACTGTTGTCCAAATCCCCACCGTTTACAGAGCTTGCTCTTTCCAGTAATTCCTACACGGAATGCTCAGGGTCGTACAGGTAGGGCATTATTGTTGCCATGGTGTGGTAAAGAAATGAAAATAATGTATAGCGGTTGTACTGGTATATGTTCACACGGGCTAGAAGAAACGAAGGTAGCTGACCAGAGCACAGAAACAAATCACAGAATACTCAAAGAAATACAGCGAGAGGAATGGAAAAGAAAATCTGCTGTTATGTGTTGTGAAACGCTCTGTTTATACTTATCGAGGAAAGAGGCTTTCTGCCATTTCCATGGTGACACATCATTAGCTGAGTCGCAGAAAATGTTTACACTAGACGTGCTTTGGCATTGTGAAATGGGTGGTACGCGTCTAGTGATGTCAGGCTCAAGTGCGGGGGATATGATTTAGTGCCGCAAACGCAGGTCACCCAGGGCGATGCAGAAAGTGATAAGATTATCACAAGATGGCCGCACACTGCTGCCTGATTTTACTTGTGTCCAAGAGATGAAAACTCGGGTAAGGTGCATAGGAAATGTTTGTACGATCAATCGAATTATGGTTAAAAGCACATGGCCGACCCATAGGGACAATAACATTTTTTGACCGAACCATTCCTTTAAGCTCATTATAAATATGCAACTGAGACAAAAACAAACAATTACACAGATAAAAAACAAAAAACAATTCCTGTAACAGCAACTCAATGCCTGCGGGCTGTGTGAGTGCTATAAAAATGCACAAATAAAATAAAATACTCATCTAGATTGGCTTGCTGCCACTCGCTGCATGCAGCTGCCATCCTGCTACCCTGATGACCTATATTATCCAGTGACCAGAATTGCCAGTCCAGAAGTGCTATACGGTAACCAGTCCCTGCCCAGCTGATCCTGTCCCGCTGATTTTGTCCTGCTGTCCTTTGTTAGACCAGATCTGTGTGGTGACCAGAAAACTGACTGTCCAGAATCCAAAACCTAAACAGTGGACTGTGAGTATCAATTGCCAACCCACCTAAACCCATAGCCTATCTTTTCTTTATCCTCATCCCACTCTCTAAGCCACCCTGTCCTTATCCTGATACCTTGTTCAAACTCTCACAATCATTCTTGCCACCCCCCTTTGATGTCTAGTGCTCGCGCCATCTATTAGTAATTTTGTCTTGTGAAAACCTAAGCTATTGATCCTATTTCGAGTGATCGGACTGGTTCTGCCAGGGCGGGCGCTGGGGAACTAAGGTTAAATTCTCAAATCAACCCTGGAGCTTACTGTGTCTCTCTTTGGTGGTCTAGCCTGAATGATCTAGTGTGGAATAAAATTGTTCTTGTCAAAACTCATTTCCTTTCCTTTTTCACCACTCCAATTTTACTCAAAACGCACCTTTCTAGATCTTGCATAACTCAATTTACCAGCAAGAGACCTAATTTCAATTCCATATTGTACCTATGAGTATAGCTACACCTCAACACAAAAACCGCATTGCAATTTACAATCTTTCACCCATTTTTATTAAAAACCGTTTTGGTAATTTCAGGCGGTAATTGCAAAAGTTTACAAATTCGCTGCATTCAGTGTTAAACCATGCCACTCATTGTCGAACTGTATGCTCTTGCTAAACCATTGCTTGTGATTGTTAATACCTTTACACTGATGCTGCAGTGAGGAATAATATTTGTTTCAAGGTTTTTGCACACATTCATTATATTATTCGTCCATTTCCGAGTGTCATTTTTAGCATTGCCAGGGTTTCATATCCATTTTTCTCTCTTGTTTGGGGAGGGAAGGTCGGATTTCAATTCTGTTTTCCATTTGTCATTCCTGATTACCTGGTGCTTCTGTTTATCCACTCAGCATTGATCATTTGTGGGTTGAGGGAACCTCGCAGAGGGAAATTCTAACTCAAGTGCTATCTTTCCCAAAACCAAAAAGTGCTCCTATTTCTCTGGTGTTTTTTAGATGTGTCAATAGAAGGTTAAACTACGTGCATTGCGTATACTCCTATTGTTATTATCATCCCATTGGTGATTGCTGCCCCGTAATACAAAATTGTATGATTTCTTTCGAATTTTAAAATAAATAAATAACTAAATATTACATTTTATCAACCAGCCTGGTTCTTGCTCCATTGTGACTCGGGGTATTTGAAAAGGGGGTGTGATATGAGTGGTGTACCATCTCAATATTGAATCTAATCTAAAAACATAAGCATTTCAGTCATGCGCTGCATAACGGGCCGAGACAAAGGTGTGCATTGCCTGATTGAAATCCTTAACAATGATCTACAGTCACAGCCTGTACAATTGTAGTAGACACAGCGTTTCGATCCAGGTGATGGCCATGGGTCATCATGGTGTCAGCCACATGTGTTTAGTCGTCGTCCTGAGTGGTTCCGTCGCTTGTTCCGGGTCTTGCTTTTGGTGTATTGGCAGTGGTCTGTCAGGTCGGGCCCAAGGCCTGTCGTTCCCATTCCTCCTGTCCGGCCTCCTATCCCCTTCTAGGTGTTGTTCTGCCCACCTCCTTGCGTCGTTGGGCTCCGTGAAATGCACAGTCCTGCCATTATGGTAAATCTTGAGTTGTGCAAGGAACAACAGGCCATATATAACATTGTGGGTGGGTGTATATAACATTGAGGACTGTCTTGTTTTTTGTTCCTCCCTAGTATAGTCTGTTAAAAACACAATCCGAGACCCGTTGAATGTGATAGATCCATTAGTTCTAGTCATCTGAAGCAGTGTGTCATGGTCTCTATAATTCAACAATTTGGCTCTCAGCGTAAATGGTGGTGCTCCGGCGTAGTCGCTCTGTAGACATTCGCTCTATGGAGAAGTATTTTGAAAAGGTCTTGGGTGCAAACAAGTCTGTCAGCCATTGTTCAAGGAATAATTTCATCCCTGGCCTCTCTCTATTTTCAGGCAGACCGAGAATGGGGATGTTATTGTGTCTCGCTCTACCCTCGCCTTGCTCCACTCGGTCTTCAAGTGTTTTAAGATGCATCAACATTCCGGTCATTTGTTGACCCACAGTGCGGAGGACATCTTCACTTTCAGAAATGCGATTTTTGGCTTCTCCTGTGCGAGAAGTAAATGTTTGTAAGTCATGATGTAGAAGGGAGGCATCTGCACTTATCCCATCAATTCTTTCTCCATAGAGGCTCGAGAACTGGCTATAGCGTTCATCACATCCTTTAGGGAGATATATTATCTTCCTTGTTAGTCACATCTCCTGAATTTGTTATTTCCATCAGAGGGTTCGACGTGATTGTTACGTATTGCTCTATTCTACTTTGGGTAGTGACTTTCTTGGTCTTGTCTTTGCCCATGTCGAGATTTTAACCCGTTTTAGCGTGGCCGGCCGTCTCAGTGTCTAGGGTTGATGCTTACACAGCTTGGCTAGAGGTCAGTTGGGCTTCCAAAGGGGTTTATCTGTATCCAGTCGGTTATGTGGTTTATAATACCCCGCTGACAGCTATGCGCTGCTCAGCAGGGTCCTGACTGTCAATAGTTTCACCCCCTGGCCTCCTCCGATGTCTCTGCCACTTGCAGCATGCCAGAAGCGACCCAAAGGCAATACAACTAATACCTTGGTTGCAGTGGGTCCTCGGCACACTCGGCCCGTTCAAGATCTCCCTTCTTCTTCTAGTTACAGTGTCTTGTCTGTCCTTATAATCCAGCACTACCACAGATATCAGGCAGTGATTAATTAGCTGCACATCCACAGTACCACATTCTGTCTCCCTCAGGCCCATGTATGCTGTGCAATCCGCAGGGTAAAGCTTCAATACTTCTGTGTCAGCATGGGACGATAGTCTGGTGTCTGCGCTTTGTCAGTTTATCATACTACAGTGTGCTTATTGCAGTCAATGAAGGTCTGCTGTCAGTACTGTTCAATCCGTTATGGTGCGGGGGCAGATTGGTCTGTGTCGGAGGTACTGGTTTCCTCCTATGTTGCTGCAGGGTGGAGGCACCTTGATGTAACGCTTCCAAAATCCACCACTGTCTGCATGTTTAAGTGTGGTGTATGGGGCATAGCCTAGTGTGTAATCATGAGACAGGAGCGGAATATGCCAGTGAAGCTCAACTCAGGTACACAGCACTTCCTCTGTGAGCTGTGTCATCCTCTGATGCCTCCCTGAGGTGGTTAATTTGGGAGGGGGGAGCGGAAAAACATTATGTGTGCCGGGTCGCAGTGCGGGCGTACCGGTAGCAACACACCAATGTGGCCAACCAGCAGCGTGACCAAGATGGCGGGCCGGCGCCGACCCACCAGGGACAGTCACACTGGTACTCACCTTAATCTGTGCGGCCCATCAGGCTGGTCTGCGGCCTGTGGCACAGGTGTTCGTATCCACCGGGTCAGATCTCCGAGGTCAGAAGGAGCCTCCCAAACTCCCAAGTTCCTCTAGTGCCCATTGCCTCTTCAGCTCAGGCAGAATGTGCAGGTACCGCCACTCGCCTGTCAGCAAACTGGCAGGGTGGATGTCCACGGTGGCCAACGCACGTTATCTTAGGGAGGCAGCATGGACCTGCACAAGGCTTTTGGTGTCGCCTAGCGTCAGCGGCCACAAGTCCTCACTGTAGTTTTTGGCTCTGGCAAGATGAGGTAGTCACTCCTCCTGAGTAGTACTCCACTCCCACACAGCGAGTCTCAATGTTAAGCAGCCCACCGCAGGCGGTACTTTTCTGTGAGCTCCACTCGCCCACGACATCACATGGGTCCATCGGCCAATTTGGTCATAGATTTGCCCTTTGGCAGGTCCGCAGTTCCACCACTGATAGCTCCAACCTCAATCAGCGGTTTGCAGCCAGAACACAGCGTCCAAATCCGCACGGCTTCCCAAGCTGGCAGGTAGCTTTAAATTATCGTCTTGGTTGTTTATCCAGGATATTTCACAGGATCAGGCTGGAAGCCCAAAGAGATCTAAGGGACTACGTCCTCATTGCTTGCCGGCTAGCCACGCCCAAAAGGTACTTTTTGGAATAGGATTTTACCAGTTCTGAAGGGGGTCCCAATACAGCTTATTAGATAAAAATAAGGGGGGTTGCTGTTGGTACTCTTGTTCAAAGGGCAATTGTCATAGCATGTTGGTACTGGACTGCCCATGTGGGTGGGACAAAGACTGATATGCAAATTAATATTTCCCATCTGTGAAAGGTACAGTGAGCAAAGCTCAGATGGCTGCAAACTCTCAAAGTGGCTAAAAACCACTGAACAGGTTATCATTTTGTGTTCTTTCAAGAAAGAGGCGCTTGCTACCTTTTTTGTGTTTTTGGAAGGAACTTAGGGTTGGTCACCCTAACTTACCTTGGAGCAACCAGACGTGGATTCCCTGCTCACTGTGATCAGAGAGGCACAGCTTCACCTCACTGATGAGGCCCAACAAGGCTGAAACATATGTATGGGGTTGCTGTTGGTACTCTTGTTCAGAGGGGAATTGGTACAGCACTCCGGTGCTGGACTGCCCATGTGGGCGGGACAAAGACTGATGTGCAAATTAATATTTCCCATCTGTGAAAGGTAGAGTGAGCAAAAAGCAGATGGCTGCAAACTCTCAAAGTGATTAAAAACCACTGCACAGGTTACTGTAACGCTCACCTGACTCCCACGGAGGCGCTGGTCTAGTCTGGGTGGCTGTGGCCTCTTCGAGCGTGATGCGCAGAACTCGGAACACCGACTGAACAGGACCCTCAGATCTTGCTTGTCTGGCCCGTAGGAATATCCTTCTGCAGATGAGAAAGGGGATTAACAGTCTGCAGAATAGTGTGCTTGCTCCCTCCTTCCCCCCTTCGTTCTTCTCTAACTTCCTCCGAAATACCCGGTTGAAGCTCACCTTATGGTTTGAAAGGATGAACTCTCCATCCTGCTTCTGGTGCAGGGGCGCGTGTTTGTCCAGTTACTTTACTGGTTTTCAGAATGGCGCTGGCAAAATCCACTTGACTTTTCCGAGCGGAACGCCGTAAGTATGAAGATTACAAAAGTTCAAGTGTTGAGCCTCCTTTTCTGTTGCCTTCCTAACCTGTGATCTGTCCTTTATTTCAGGTGCAGAATGAAGGCGATGCGTTGAGGGATTGAATTGCCGATGGTAAACTCAGGTGAGTTAGCGATGGGGGCGATCCCTCTTAATGTCTTTATATTCCTCCAGTAATGTCTTTTGTCCTTTCCCCATAGGGGCCGGGGTGCGGTACCTGCCAACGAAGCGGCGCCGACCCGAAATGAGGAATGATCCACCAACAGAAGACCGGTAAGTGTTATGGCGGAAAATTAGGCTTTCCTCATATGTTCCTTCTGCTCACCTTTTGTCTCTTCTTCTCTCCCCTAGGTGCAGAGATGTGGCGACCGGTGCAGACAGTCGCGGTGGAGCCAGAAGAACTCCCGAGGATAGGTGAGTGAAGCGCGGCGCTGCAGCGAGCAACGCGGTGCTTTTAAATGAAAGTCTTTTCTCAGGAACGCTGGCGTGAAGGTTCCGGATGCAGGTAAGAAGTTTGATAAAATTCTTGGTTTTCACCTTTCTCTTCTCTTCTTTCCTTACAGGTTTTCCAGGATCAAGGCGGGCGTGGCTGGAGGCCAGATGCAGGAGCAGACACGGTGAGTGTTTAGCTGCTTGGATGCAGAACAACGCGAAGCGTGAGCTACTGTCCGGGCGTGGCTTAATTAGCCCCCAAAGTAGTTCCAGGTAAGTATCCTTCCCTGGCCACGCCCGAGTGGAAAAATAGTCCCAATGAAAAAATAGTCCCTTTCAGGTCTCAGGGAGGCCTGAATCTTGCAGCATGGTCTGCATCAGGTAAGTGCACAAAACACCTTCCTTTATGAGCCTGGCGCCTATGGCGCCAGGACTGATGTCCAACATGAGCCTGGCGCCAGCGGTGCCAGGACAGAGTCCAAAGAGCCCCTATAAGGGGCCGCTGGGCTTTTACCCGGGGGCATGATGTCTGCTCCCGGGGGTGCTGGGCCTGGCCTGGTGCTCCGGGGGTAGGCATCATGACAGTTACCTTGCTGTGTTCTTTCGAGAGAGGGGCGCCTGCTACCTTTTTTGTATTTTTGGAAGGAACTTGGGGTTGGTCACCCTAAGTTACCTGGGGGCAACCAGACATGGACTCCCTGCTCCCTGTGCTCAGAGAAGCACATCTTTACCTCACTGATGAGGTCCAACAAGGCTGAAAAACATGCATGGGGTTGCTGTTGGTACTCTTGTTCAGAGAGAAATTGTCATAGCATTTCGGTGCTGGACTGCACATGTGGGCGGGACAAAGACTGATATGCAAATGAATGCTTCCCATTTGTGAAAGTTACAGTGAGCAAAACACATATGGCTGCAAACTCTCAAAGTGGCTAAAAACAACTGAACAGGTTATCATTTCATGTTCATTCAAGAGAGGGGTGCCTGCTACCTTTTTTGTATTTTTGGAAGGAACTTGGGGTTGGTCACCCTAACTTACCTAGGAGCAACCAGACGTGGACTCCCTGCTCACTGTCATCAGAGAGGCACAGCTTCACCTCACTGATGAGGCCCGACAAGGCTGAAACATGTGTATAGGGTTACTGTTGGTACTCTTGTTCAGAGGGGAATTGTCATAGCACTTTGGTGTTGGACTGCCCATGTGGGCGGGACAAAGACTGATATGCAAATTAATATTTCCCATCTGTGAAAGGTAGAGTGAGCAAAACGCTTCAATTCTCCCGTGTTATTCTTCTGTTCTGGTCTTTTTCATAATTTCTCCAGTTCAGAAACCGATTTTTGATTATTTACTCATCTAGGACTATTCCTAATATTGAAGCCACAAAAATCCTACCGGTTTCAGTGGCAAGGAGGCCACATTCATCAGGGCTGGGCGGACACTTCAAGATTGATGTGTCAACGTATGAGTAACTAGTCAGATGGTACCCGGGGATCCCACCTGGTTGAAGAGGTCCCCACGTGTATCTGTGTGGTTGGAAAGATTAAGTGCTGTACTTCCCAGGGAGGCATGAAACAATGGTCATGCTTTGGAATCTTCTCTGTTTTATTCGAAGTTCCCAGAAGGGGGGGTCGGCTCACAAGCGATGCCGGTCCGTATGCAGTTGTTAACTCTTGAATTGAACTCTTGAAAAAAACTGAAAAAAACTTAAATAACTGGATACTACTTTCTGAGACAAATAAGTATCCAATAGGAATACGGTCATATGTATTTCTTTTTAACATCCTGTGGATAGAGAAACTTAATAAAAATATTAATAAAAATATATTCTTTCACCTTTGAAGCAGTTTTTTAAAGGAATTCTAAGTACCTCATAGGAGGGCAAATTGAATCTAAAAAAGAAAAATACTTTATTCAAATACTCCTACAGAATTGATAAACCTGAGTTTTCTAATGTGTGAACATATAAGGGTATACTCAGGTATGAGACCCCCCCTCCTCCTGGTCCTTTTGTGTCAAGTGTTTTAAAGAGAGCATTTAAATTAGTGTAGAATGCAACTGTACTGTAATAGTATATGGGTTTTAGAATGATGGTTGGTGAGTTTTTTTTTAATATCTTTTAATTGATCTATTCTTTGGTTATGATCGGGTAAAATGAAATTGAATATTAATTTTCTCATACATTTTTGATTGTTGATGTATCTTATTTGATATTAATGTGAAGAGTTTGAAATAAACTGTAACACAATAATATATCACAAATATTCAAACTAAAACCTTTGAATGTTTGGTTTAGTCTGTAAAATAGTTTAAAAGGGATGGTGCCACTGGTTAAAAGATCCCAATATACACTTGTGAATTGGTTAGATTCACACCTTCTATTCTCCTTGCAAAATAATATATTATTTTCTAATACTCCTTTGCAACTCCATGGAAGATATAGGCAGCACAGAAATGAAGCAGTTTAAATAGTAGTGGAATTTCGAGACATCTGAGTGTGTTGTCAGTTGCTTTATCAATTTTGCAAGTCTCAAAATTGCCCAACATTTTAAACATGTTTTACCGTTTTATTGTCTCAAACATTTTTAAATACAAACCGATGAGAAATGCTATCATGTGTTTTTGTGGTATTTTGCATGTAGGGCTAACCAAGGTATTATTCAGAATAAACATTCATACATGTTTCCTTCTCTCCCTGCTACACCCGATGAAACAATGGACATTGTGTAGATTCTTCTTGACACATGAGAGACCCACACCTTTGAGAATTGTTAAGGCTCCACCTGCTACATTAGAGGCACACACTTTCAATATTTCTCTGAATCAGTTAGTGCAACCCTAGATATTTCCTGCGGTCTCCATGCTAGGCAAAAGATGACACAGCTGATATTGTACTTGCTGGCCCTGCTACACAATTGCAGGAACTGCAAGCAGTTCTTTCTGTATCCCTAATACATGGCATCTTCTTCCGTTCCATTTATCATAGCCACTTGCGCAAATCTCTACACTTCTCTGTCACCCCCCCGGAACAATGCCCCACAAGGTTAAAGCTTTGATGATGTGACTGTGTATCCACTATCCATCATGTGTGTCATTTTGCGATCTCAACAGGAACAGAGCCATCATCATCAGCTCAGTCAGCATCCTCTGGCAGCCACTCGTTCTCCTGCCCCACATCTACCTCATCAATGTATTCCTCCTGCCCTGTGTTCCAGCTTCTGTTGAGCCTCCTCCTCATGTCCCTCACCCGCCTCCTCATGGTACACCTTCTGCCCGTTCTACATACATCTATATATTCATGTTGCAGCTCCTGCTGCCTATTCGCCTTCTGGCTATAATTCATCTCCATGTGCTCCACCTATATTTGTCCCCGCCTCCTTCCTCGCCATCACATTTTCCGATTGCCCAGCATGCATCTCACTGACTAAGATTTGCTACTCCCCCATGCTCACACGCCTAGTATCCGAGCTACAGCTTGTTAATGTCCTTTTCCTGCCCTACCTTCAGCACCCCTCCACCACAACTAAAGCTGCTTTGACCTCCTCTGCCCAGTTAATTTGTAGAAGGCCCCCAATAACTCCATGCTATTTCTAGCCTCTAACCTTTGCATCTATTCTTCAAGTTACCACTGCCCACTTCTTTGTAGCTCTCCATCATGTCCCATGGTCCCAAGTTGGGCCACATCACCATTATCTTTAACCAACCCTATCAGATTTGCATCCTCAATCTCAGTAGGTGGTCATATTCTATGAGCACATTTGTTCGAAAATCCACCTAAAGTGCTTTCAAAGAGATCCAGCATCACCTTGTTATAGCCACATGTGAAGAAACTACAACAAACATACCAGTACAGACATGGTGAACAGGGTCCAGGGGAAAAGATGGCACAACGGTTCTCACAAATGGTTTCGGTTTACATTTGTTAGTGCGGAGTGAGGAAGTGGAAGGCAAAGGATCTCAAATAGTTTTACAGAGGTTTTTAAAAATGTGTTCTTTTTTTGGGAGTGAGGGGACAAGGACTGGAAAGGGTTTCAACATACTTCCATAGAAGGTTATGCAGAGGATTTCAAAATGGGGCTTTCAAAGGTAACACCCATACAACAAAGTCACATACAGGGATTTCATAATCTGTGAAGAACCAAACAGGCTCTGAAACGACCAAGGACGCCCTTATCTTTACTAGTGTAGGGCCAGCCCTAGTCCTCCATCTAGCAGATAAGCACAATCCTCAAAGAGACCAGAGGTCAGCAGGGCCTTTTTTTACAGCTTCCAAATAACTCCAGCTATTTTAGGGCCACTGAATATACCTAAGAAGGTGGCCAGGTTTGAATGACCTGCCGAACAAGAATCTGCCTGAAGAGGTTGCATGCTCGTTTGTGCATGATTTCGGAGCACCAGGAAATCTCAAAGGATCTGGATTGAATTTTCATTTTGTGGAGGCTTGTTGGACAGTATATGCAGCCAAAATGTAAATTAACTTGTTATGTAAGATTTTGTGTGATATCTTGTGACACTAACAAATTTATATTTCCTATGTTTGTTATTTTCTTTTGACTTTCATCGACTCCCTAATTTGGTATGTATTTTGGTTCTTATGTTATTTGTAATATTTATCCAATGCATTTATGTGATTTTATGATAAATGATAATATGGAAGTTACGGCAATTTATTTTCAAAATATTGAACAAACAGCTTTGAAAAAGACAGGGGCGCCTCATTACGAGTTTGGAGGTAGCCATGCCGGTATTTGCGACATGGCTGCCTCAAACTCGGGTCCGGGTTCCTTGAATAAGAAATTACTGAGCCATTCCAACCTTGCAGGACCCGGTAATTCCTCATTCAATTTACCCATCCCCATTCCCATTTGAGCCCCAATAGGGCTCATTGGGAATGGGGAGGGAACTAACAACGGGCACGTTAATAACGGGCCCGTTGTTAGCCCTCTGATACCGACCCGCAACGGACGTCTGGTCTGACCAGACGTCCAGAGCGGGTCCCGGGAGGGGACCTCGTAATAGGGCGGAATGGGTTTAATGGCACCGTCACCATTACCGGCACCGTTAAGCCCATTCCGCCAGGGTCATAATGAGGCCCAGGGAGTCAAAACATGTGTTTAAAAAAGAGGCCCCCATAGGGCTCAATGGGAATGGGAGAGTAGCGATTACGACCAGCCCGTTGTTAGCTCCCTCTTCCCCTCACGGGACCTGGTAACGACACCTGGTTTTACCAGGCGTCCTTATCGGGTCCCGCGAGGGGGCCTCGTAATCATGCAGAATGGTGTTAACAGGTCCGCATCCGTTAGCGGAACCCGTTAACCCATTCCGCACAAGTCGTAATGAGGCCCAATGTCCTGCATCAATTGAACCAATGATACTAGATTTGAGAGTTTTTTAATTTGTGGCTAAGTGCAAAGTGTCAGTCGTACCTATATACTGTATTTGCTTTGTGGTTTGACTGGCCTAATTCTTATATATATTTTTGTTGTGTCTCAGCGCAGCTGTACATGGGTTACCCCATCTCTTTTACTACTGTTAATTTGAACAGTCTCAGCAACAAAAAAAAATGAGTTTTAAAAAAAAGAAAATGTTACCATGGGTTGCCTGACTCTCAATGATGGCCTATATGCCATGGCAGGAGCAAGGAATTTACTGAGCTGTCAAAAATAACTCTGCCAGGACATTCAAGAGAGAAGGGAAATATAAAAGACACATCGGGGGGGGGGGGGTCGTTTCCTGAAATGTTTAAAATGCACGGAAGGGGTGGCACGTGCCCTCAGACATACTTTGGTCCCCTCCATGCAGTCTTAGTTTTTTTGCACTACAAGATCCAACACATGTGTTCAACCTGGCGAATCCAAGCATACATGCACATTTTGCAGATTACAGTGTAAGAAGTACTCAAATATGACAAATATGATATGATATGGCATTTATAAAGCGCCTATACATAAGTGTTTCAAGATCAGCCCCCTACAGCCCCCTACCTGCACTTGACATCCCATGTCTGCACTTACCTTTGCACTTGCCACAAGCTGGCCGCACCTCTTATTTATTGTTCTTATGTATTATTTTTATTTATCTACTGTTTATCCTATGTACTGCACATCCCTTTTTCCCCCTCCATTCCCCCACCCCCATGCACTAGCTCTCAATGTCACCTGGACTTGTAAAATCGTTTTCTCTGTCGTCCCTCTGTTCCCCTCCCATGAAACACTTTGGTGTAGGCGCGTTATAAATGCAATATCAGATCATAGGGATCCAAAGGTTTTCCTGCACCATGAACATTAAATACCATGGCACAGGCATTCATTTTTGATGCGTGGAAAGGGAATGGCTGGTAGAAAGGATGACCCACTGATTGATCTCACTCCACTGGTCAACACAAAACCCAAATTCTGTGCTGTGTAAACATGGTGTTAAACTTGGCATGAGACATCTACTCCTGGCATGTTCACCTCTTTTTACACTGTAGGTACTTCCAAAATTACAGCCTTTAGCTTTTATAGGGTATATGTGAGTTTACTGATGATTTGTGAAGTGTGTTTTTTTGGTGACAAGCGATGAGCATAATTTGACTCTCAGTTGCAGCAAGTGCACCATTGTGTGGAGCTCATGTTCATAGGTAGTGTGGTGTGGTTGAGTAAGACTTAACGACTTTCAATCAATTCACCCCACATTTGAATGTATTTGTATGGTGAAGAGGAGGGGTGCATCGGCATAAAGCATACATGAAGCATGCAGACCACATTGGGATCCGCTGGACATGCTGCCTGATATTCTGGCACGGCAGGCACCATGTTTAATTACAATTAAACACTCTCCAACATGCTCACATGTTGGACAGCATGTATTTGTCATTGTGAACACTGCTTACCATGCATGCATGGCAAGCAGTGTTGACAATAAAAATGAAACGCTGCCTGGCATGCAAGCATGTCACACATCATTTAGTTGTAATTGTGAGAGCCACTTGCCATGCCAGCATGCCAGGCATCATTTACTCATTTTGCACGGCAAAGTGAAAAACTGCAAGGCAAAACGTGGCATACACAAGTGTATGTTACCTTTTGCCCTGAACTTTTGCACTCTGCCATGCAAATGATGAAAATTTGGCAGAGCGGAACCACCTACATGTATGTCAACACGTAACCTCTCAGTGCCACCAAATTATCCATTTGACAAAAATTAGCTCCTAAAGGGCCAGCCTCACTATTTGTCATGGGTCATATGAGTGTTGGATGTGACTCCCTTTTCATCCCTGCTGCTATATATGTCAGAGCTCTCCCAAGGAGAAACTTAACATAAGGCAGATCAGGAAACATTCATCCTACTGACAGTTTCCTTGTGAAGACCTTCTGTATCAGAGGGCCCTCTCCATTCCCTCCCTGCCACACTGCATGCAATTACCATGGAGCTGTCAGGCCTGGGTTTGTGATGTTCTAGCATCTCATCCTGAATAAGTAATGTTACAGATGGTAATAGATGCATTTTTCCTATGAAATACATCTATTCATGAATCTTTAGAAAGATTATGGTGTAAAGCATACGACATAGCCCTATTTGGGCCGTTTGAGCCTCCTATCTCTGCAGCCTTTCTGTGCATCACAGTCTGAATACAAATGGCTCCTATCGAGCGATGGCCATCAGTGAATTTAGTGAATGCAATAAAATGTAAAGTGATACTTCAAGAATTCTAACAGCCAGGCCGATGAGAGACATCTATGCTACAGTCCTTGCTCATTGTTGACATAACGTGTGATCATTAGTAAGTCATGTTAGGTTAATTAGTCCATAAAAAAGAAATGCCAGCTTGGTAAAGATCAGTACCAATGAGTTGAGGAAGGCATGAACCAAGCCACATTGGCACAATGGTGGTCATTTTGTTCCAGCAGTCAAATGGCCTACGGGAGTTGAAACATTTGTCTCTCGTCCCTTGGGCCAGTTTGATTTTGCTTCCGGAGATGGTAATCGACTCATAAATTCCCTCACTCTGTACAGGGAAACTGTTTCCATCTCTGCACGCATAATATTATGCTACTGTCTCCACACGCATACTATTTAGTTGCCGTTACTGTCCACTCGCATGCAGACTCTTCAGGCCAGGTCCTGAAAGATGACGTTTCGAAGGTTGGAGTTAGAGGGTATTGGGAAGGGAACAAACCTATCCCGCCCCCTAGGCACTTTAAGGTGAGGCGAGCCCCATTGGAAGACCTTTAATAGTCCAGAGGGGAAGTGGGTGGCCTAAGAGTCCCCACACAATCATAACATTATAAGTGATTTAGCCTAATTAGGACATAACGTGCATGTAAGTAGAGGTCATTTTGTAACCACGATCAAAGTATAGGACCTGCATGACCTAACAGTCATGTTAAGCAGAAGCTGAAAGCCCAAAGGAGAGATCTGAATAGGCCCACACACTGATGAGGAGAGGCCCATGCTCCTGCTAAAACCCTTGAATTCCAAGATACCAGTTGACCCCAGACTACTGACCGTAAACCAATCAACCATAAAAAATCTAAGTGTATGGTTGTCCCACCCTTTTTTACCATGACATGATTTGTAATCTGAGGTACAGGGAGGGATACATTATAGTTCAAAAGTGAGGGTGGAAGCTTTGGAAGTCGCGAGACGTGATTGGGATGAGTGAAATGTGTGTATGTGGGTTAGCATAACCACAAAACATCCCTTGTGCCAGTCTTTGAGTCTGCCAGGTGCACTGCAAAATGATAGAGTAGCATTATATGCAACTGTAGCTAATTGCTCCTGTGGCCTTCGTTCCCTGGGACAATGAGCCCAGCGGACCCCATGTGATGGAAGACGGATGGAGTGGGCTGGGACCAACGGCCTGGCATCCCCTATGGAGCGGGGTAACCATTTATAGGATCACACCATTGAGCCGGCCAGCCGCCCAGGTTTTCACTATATGTAATGATGTCACTCGTGACGCTGTGCCTCCTTTTAAGCTTCTGCTCATACTCTTTTCAGCTAGAATGCTCTTGGGCAGCATAATTCTTTGCAGGCACACTTATTTTTTGTAGAAATAAATCTTGTTATCCTTGCAAGAGATTCTTGGGCCTTTTTTCCCTAGAAGGTTCTATTTTTTATGGTGTGAGCATTTAGGGGCATGGCAAGGGGAGAAACCTGACATGTTGCTGCTTGCAAACCCAAAGATTTGTGATGTTGCCCTGCTTGGTAATTCATTAACTTTTCTGCCCTAGAATGGAGATGTGCAAAGTGGGTTGTTTTGTGGAGGGTTGTAGTTTCTATGATATTGGTATTGTTGGTGAGTGGGTGTGGAGTTCAAGCAGTGGCATATTGCAGTGTGTGAATAAGTCAAGTCTAGAAAGAGAATGTTTGTATACTGTAAGAGGGGGAGGTTCAGGGTAAGCGAATTAGTGAGCAGTATGGTAGGTGAGGGTAATTAAGTGCTTGCCAGATAGCCAGGACTTGGCTGTAACTGGGCTATTCTATGTTTGTCATTTTGCTGAGCTGTCTGGGTTTAGGGAAGCTATCCTGGATCCCCAGTGACATCCACATAGTCACTTTTCCATCTGTGACTATCATTGGTGCCAGACTGGTCTTTGTGAATCTATTCTAGAGAAGTGTTCAGTCATATCTACATGTATCATCTTGAAGACTACTAAATAACTTTGTTATGTCCTGGCTGGTTTAGAGAATGTGTGTTTCCATTTGGAACCTCAGGTATCGACTCAAGGTTGGAAGGTCAAATACTATGGCCCAGGTGATTGTCTATCTTTGCTATTACAAGGTTTGCATGATTAGATTGAGGTATTCTCCTTGATGAGTATGAAAACTCCTTTTGCATGCTCTGAGAACATTGTATAGGGCCCATATACTGGGCTCTACTAAGTGTATTTGTTCATGTCTCCATGATAATTATAGTTATCTATTTATGATGTGCTTAAAAGAGGTTTCTAAGCGTGGACCTGGGATTCGAACATGTGTTGCCCTCTTCCAAGAGGGGTGCCTTGCCATTGAGCTATACAATGATGTTTTCTCGAGGATAGTATCTAAATGTTATGGTTTTGTTTTGTTAGTGAAACTAGAAATGTTAGGGGGGGAAAAGTGATTGTATAAGCTTATTGCAAGGATTCACAGGTTCATGAGAAAGGAATTAAAGTAGTACTTCTTTTAAAAAAAATCAAAAATCATAAAAATGTCAACAATGCATACATAATACCGTTCTGAGGTTTTGTACTGAAAAGCCATTTTATTCTTCCTTGTGAAAAAAGGGGGTTGCAAGAAATATCAAGGAGTTTCCATGTGTCCAAAATTCACACCCCGTTTGGCCAATGACGTCATGCAATATTTGGAAATTAAGTTAATTTTAAATTCAGCAAAAGTGAAAAGAGATGAGCTAGTTCCTCCTGCTACTGCGAGGATGTGTTTAGGAACTGGGATAATTAAAAATTATCAATGATTTTTCTTTTTTTTTCCTCTTGTTTGTATGCTTCATTTATATTATCGGAATTACTTCAACTATTCACCAGAAACATATATATCATATTGTGGCCACATTAGCACTTATTATAAAACAGCTACAAAACCATTATATTAAAAAAAGACAGTCACAAGGGGGGCACGGATGGGGTGGTGTTCAAACACAGTTAGGATGCATTAACTAAATGTAAAAAGAGCCACTGACAGAAATGTGCACTTCATTGTTTTCTTCACAACCCATGAAACATGTCTAACAATTACCTAATTGTTTCTCAAACTATAAAAATAAAATATATGAAAACATCTGAGGAATCTTTTTAGAAGCTTCATTTGATTTGTTGTGCCCTAACTGTGTGAGCCCTGTGTGAGTCATGGGAGCTTGAGATGCAAGTAGCTGCATGGAACACTGGCAATGTTAGCACAGTTAATATTACATGAATGCAGCAATCAACCCCCATGTCAGGGCGTCCTTGGCCGGTAATTGGCAACCACTCCAAGCAGATCAGAGTGAAGGGCTGGCCTTGGGGATGTCTAAGGGACATTACCGGCCGTGCATGCACCCCCAACAAGGGGTTGATTGCTATTTGGACCCCAGGGCTCCATCCATTTTTCCATGGGACAAAGTTATCTCATGATATAAATAAAATATACAAGATTGCCCCCACTATCATAAATAGAAAAGGGAATTGCTCCCTTTTCTATTTCTATGGCAGGTGAAAGGAACTGGAGTAGAAAGCTCCGGTCCAGCAGGTAAGTGAGTAGGGAGTGATGGGTGTTAGGCAGAATCATATGCAGTACCCTTTGGGAAAACCTCACACAATTAAGACTACAAGTGTAAGTTCAAATTCATCTTTGGTACAAGCCTGTACTACACAGTAAAGTGGTAGCGATGGCTGAGCAGCCAGATTTATCTGAAGAGGAAAGTGAGCAGCATCAGAAGTTACACAAAGGCCAACAATTACTAGGTTTCAAATAAACACTGATTCAAGTTTCCTGCATAAAAGAATATACATTTATTTACACCATCAGTTATAAAACAGTTCACTAATATAAAGCAGCAGAAAATCACAATCGTAATACACTACAATAACCCCCATTCAATTCTGGACAAGTTAGGCTTAAAATGAAGTGTGAGCAAAATGGCACCCCAGCGATTTAAAAGGGGAGAAAAGACAAGGTTATCAACAATCAAGCAGCACCAACAAGTAATAGGCAGGGCAATCTAGAAAAGGCTTGCTACAACTAGGATTCAAATCAAAAGGCCAGGGCCAATGTTAATGGTTCAGAGTCTTTGCAGAGCATCACACAGCTCAGAGTAGTTTGCGGTTAAGTGTTTGCCAAGAGTTCAAAACGAAGTTGGTCGGAATAAAAGTAATTCAAAATAGAAGAGTAGGACCAAGCCCTTGGATATGCAAAAGATTTCAAACACTTTCACTGCGGTCGGACGGAAAGAACGAATGGATTTGCACAGTTCCTTAAATGAAGCAGAATGCTGTATCTGAGGTGATTGTTCCTGGCAGTTCCTGCAGGCTCACGGCTCCTGAAGCAACTGTCATGGTGACAAGAAGGAGGAAGACTGGAGGGTCCTGCACTGCCCAGGGAAGCAGCCAGCAGCAGAGCAGAGCAACAAATAAAAGGTACGCTCCTTAAAACCCAAACAGGTTCCATTCCTCCTGGCTATCCAGTTCACTGCAGCAAGGCACAGCAGATTCGACCAGGAGAGGAAGGCCGGTGTTTGGTGTTTGGCGAGCTGGTTGGTCCCACCAAGTGCAAGGGAAGAAGAATCCTTGTAGATCTTCTCTGTCGTCAGAGTTTAGGGCGATTCGGAGCTGCAGCAGGGCTCCACTGGGATGTCCAGTAGTTGCAGCAGGAGTTCAGCTCCTTGTTGGTTCTCTCGTTACAGTGGGAACTCTGCCTTCCAAGTCCCAGAGACCTGCTTTAAGCAGTTTTCCCCCATTCACACAGCCTGGCTGTCAATCGCAAAGCAGGGTGGCTGTCCTGTCAGGACAGCCACCTAGCCAATCAAACTAGAGTGAGACTTTGGTACCATGGAGACCCTGTGCAGGGGGCCTCACACCCCTCCCTCACATCCTGTCCACCCAGACACTCAGATGCCTAATGGGGGCTTCTGTGTAGAAGCCCGCCAAAGGACAGCGAACAAAGTAACCAAATCTGCTTAGGCACACAGAGTAAAACACGAAAACACAAAAAGAAATGGCGAATAAACCCGACCGGAACCAAATAAAATTAAAAGGGGTCCAGCCGATTAATGTTCGAGGCTACCACCATAGCCTCTAATAATACTGAGGCTATTTTCATAGCTCACTGTAAAATAAAAATGGTAAATACCACTGCCACCAGCCAAATCTTAGATTTGGCTGGGTCTGTAAATTTAAAAAGACTTGTAAAGTCAATGGCAACTTTACATGTTCTGGGAGACAGTAGTCAGTCCCAGAAAATGGAGTTTAACATGGGAAGTCTGTAAAGACAAGCTTGTGTCACTGCACTAAAGGTGCTGTGTGACACACAGTAAAACGATGATGCCTATGGAGTAGGTGAGACTCCATAGTCCATGAGCACATAAATGTACAACACATAGCAAAACACAAGTAAGAGTGGGAAAAAAGGCTCACACTCTCACCAGGTGAAAAAAAAAAATCCTAGAAATACAGCAAAGCTGCTGAGGGGCTCAGTAGGTAAGGGAAATTAGCCATTCTGGAGAATTCTCCCTAACAATAGGGATGGGGAAAGGGCATGGGAGGGCTTGGAGTGTAGGTGTGGGTTCCCTGTTGCCTCTCCACAATTAAGATGTCAGCACCCAGGGAAGGGCCTCGGTGGCTGTGAAAATGCAGGCAGTACAATGTGTGTTCTCACCCATGTTTCAAGCCACTTCATTAGATGAGCTCCCTTCCCGATTGTGAATGCCTGTTAGTCCTTAGCCATAGGTTGGTAGGCAGATCTGCAAAGGCTCTGACTTGACTTCTTACCACACATCCAACCTGGTGACCCGAACTCCATATCATGAAGAATAAAACACAGTCCTATTTCAGATCTGGACCAGGTCTCTTCTGCATCATGCATGCAGTGATCACAACACATTTTGAGAAAAGAAAATATCCTCCAACAATATTGGAATCAGCCTTGGGTATAACAAAATATTTCACATGAGACAGATGCCTACTGACATCAATTACATTCATCAAGATCAGAGAAAATCAAGTGTGTGGCAACCTATGACCCTGAATGTTATGAAGTTAGGAGATGGCAAAGACAGGGTGTTAAGATGGATTTCTGAACTCCGTCCTGGAGGGGCAGAGGTTCAGAAGGCCAGCCTAGCTTCTTGGAACAGGGTAACCTCTGGACAAGCCAGACCAATCAGGGTAGCGATGGCGGCGGTCAAGGCTAGGTCTCAAGAGGGGTGAGGGTGACTGAAAGCCCGCAATGAGCACACAAAGCAAGGACACTTACAAATTACTCCAGACAGGTGTTATATTAAAAATTTAGACACATTTATTACAAGGCCTTTGTAACATCGACCATAGTAAAGAATCACGGTAAAACTCCAATAAACCAACACATCACAAGCAATACAATATATATACAAGACCAAGGGGTCTAAAGAGTTAGAAGCACGAAATATGCAGACCACCTAGATGGGGAGGAAAACAGGCAGTGCAAGTAATCGTTAGACCCAGTTCGACATCAGAGGCCACCTAACTAGAAGGAAGTCCGAGCCCTACGAAGAGTGCAGCCTTGTGCTCAAAAGTACCTGCACACGCGGGTGCCAACGGGCAAAGGAGAGTCTCTTCAGGGAGATCAGGCAGTTCAGAGAGGTGAACAAAACGATGATGAACAGTTCCCCGCTACTCAAGCGTGCCTCCACTTGTGGGCAGAAGCAGGGCGCGAGTGCGGAAAAGGGTTGTCGTTTACGACAGCGGTGGAGAGCCACAGGCTCCTGCGGAAGGGCACCCAGTTAGGTTATTGACTACTCACCGGTCCCCGATGCAGGCAGACCCAGGCTTCTCTGGTTCCATTTCGGTACTGACAGGTTCAGATGTGATCAGCAGGATGTCTCGACGCCATGTAGATTCTGTGACAGCAGGAGTCAGGGTCGAGGGTGTCCCACATGCAGCGAACACGCACAGGTTTGTTACCACAGCAGGACAACTCGGCAACCGCGTGTATTCCGGTCCAAAGCACATGTCTCACTTCAGACCTGGGAATGCCAAGTGTACGAATCGTGTGAGAGTGCCGAGGGCACGGGATTAGCAGTAAGCCAGATGACAGTGAGAGAGCAAGGTTCCTGTGTAGGCTGGTCAGTCCACTTGGTGAAGATGCCGAGAATAATTTTTCCCACTATTGTAAAGGGTCGAAGCGCCAGTACATGCCTTCTCGTTCGATCAGAGGCAGAGGGGTCTCACAGGACGACAGCAGTGCAGGGTGCCAAACCTTCAGTGGGTCACCAGCGATTCCTCGACTCAGCTTCATAGTTTCAGGATACTTGGCTCCTTATCCTTTGTTCGTGAGAACTCAGGCGATCGACATGGTAGTGGTGTTTCCAGCCTCCTCTTATCCAGAGTTCCCTTCGCGCCAAAACGGAGATGACCCAATGGGAGATCTGCTCACAAAACACTCACACCATACGTGGACCGATCACGGACCAGTGTGGTCCCAGGCATTAAAGACACTCTAGACTCTAGATCAGACATCCCAGCCCACATCCTGGAGGCAAACACAAGGCATGCAGAAGCCCGCAAAAGCATTGTGTTTCGTGGGAAAGTGCATGACCAAATAAGGACGGCCCCGGGTCGGCTTGACCTGGGGGAAGGTGAAGGGGCAAAACGGTCAGCGAACAGGACAAAGAACCTCGTGGCATGGCCATTTTTGGAGGCCAGGCCACCCATTTGGGCTAAACGCGGGAAGCGCAGTTAAAATGGCAAAAAGGGGTTCAAAACACAAAGAAATGATAGCTGCCACCAGTCCCACCCGTGACACACTTGCACAATTCATGATAAGTCCAGCGAGAGTTTCTAGGCCCATTGGAATGACTAGAGACCCAAGAGCGCAGTAATGTAAGTTACGGTGCACTCTTGTTTCATGTTGCTCAAAAGCTGCAACATGAGGAAAGGACTAAGGGAAACAAAGTCTCCCGGTACTGACTGTTTTAAGGGCATGTCAGTTTCCCCGTAAGAATGGACCAAAAGCCCAGAGGAGTGTGGCAGAAGGCTGCGCTTTTCCGGTAAAGTCTAGATCAGAGTGTAAAACAACAGCAAAAATTTTGGGGGTTGCCACATGGAAGGAAAATTACCTACAATCATGAAATCTTTCCTAACACAGGGCATCATTGGTAGAATGATCTCCATGATTTGTATTACATTGAAAGAGAAATATTGAGGATTTAGTAACCAATGCAGACCTCCTAAAATCCAGAAAGACTCAAGCATTTTCAACCAACACAATATACAGGGACGTGTCTACGTCTTTCATGTAACTGTCTGATATCTGGATCATCTGTCAGGGCAATTTACCTTAAGATAACTCTGAACAAGTTTGAGTTTCTTCATAGTGTATTCATTGAAATGGCAATGCAGCATGGCATATGACAATACAACTACAAGTAAGACAAAAAAGAAGAATCAAACCCAATTCATACATCTGAAATCAAAACATGATTTCCAGCTTAAAAGAGCACATAACAGAAAAAGTTAAATGTTGGTCAAATTAGTATTTTATTACTGCAAGCAATCACACAGACCCCAAAACGTAAAGAAAGAGATCAACACCCAACACAGTATGGAACATTCTTGATAGCTCTTTTGGGCCACCAATACTTATTTTTATTTATCTAATAGTTTTTTTTTTTTATAACACTCCTCAAACCATAGCGGAGTTTGTTTTCTAAGTGTGGATCCGGAATTTGAACCTCTTGTTGCTCGGCATGGTCTTGTTTCAAAGACCAGTGCGTTGCTCCTGTGCTGTCCTCCCTCCACCGAAGGAGCACTCTTAAGCTTTCCAATCGGTCTGTACTTTTTGGTTCTTCGATGATTTGTATCTGATTTGTATTGTGTTATTTATTGTTCCTCTTTTGAGTATGTTTTGATGAATGACTGTCTATTGAGGAGGAACCTTAAAGTAAATCTCTGGAGTTAATTATTCTGTGGCAAGGGTCTGCAACATTTGGCACACCTGACATGTTTTAACTACAACTCCCATCAGCCTTATTCAGCATAGTTAATGTTAAGGGTTCATGTGAAACATAGTCCAATACATCTGGAGAATCACAGCCTAGAGAACCCTGTTTTTGGGTAACAATGATGAATACAACACAGGTTTAACGGTTTGGAGGACACATGTTGCATGTGGGGTGTTTGATATAGGGTTGAGTTTATTAAGAATCAATACATTTTTAGTTAAGATTCAAACTCATTTTGTTTTTTTAAAAAAGAGTGAACATTCCCAAATATGTGCTCAAGTCAAGAGTGAATAAATATTTGAAAATGTTAAGGTTTAATTTCAAATATCTAATAATATCAATTGGGCAAAGTATGTTGCTGCCGTCAAGAGGCAGGTGAACTGATTTGTAATCGAGGACATGTGATAAAAAAACTTGTGGGTAAGGGACTGGGGTAAGAATCATATGGTATATTTTATTTGTATCACACTCATGAACAAGTATTTCATACACATGAATACCGAGACGGTTAGATAGCTTAAACTCTCTAAAAGTGTATCTATTTTGGATAAACATTTGGGGCATATGCCAGCGTACCTGAAACAATTCCCAAATGTTTATTGGCAGATGCAATTTCGTAGGTACATACTACATCTTTTACCAACTGGGGACATTTGCCAGGCTAGTTAAAAGCCACAGGACACTGAGCATGGCCTCTGCAATATGTGCAAAGAGGCTGAAACATTGCAAACAAGTGACCATTTTGTAATCATTCGTAGAAACATTTTGCTGGAATTCAGAACCACACTGTTGGGAAACTATGTCCATAATTGTTCTCATTTAAACCTGGACACTTTTTCTATAGGCTCTCTAGTGGGGAAGAGAACGCCTTAACATTACCTGTGGCAATACTTATTTGCAGGACAGAGGTGTTAAAAATCTCCTGGTGAAATCAGATCTTATAATGGAAGAGATGTATTTGTGAAAGGTCTAAACGTTTTATTTGTATAGGTGTGTGTTTATTGCGATAAATCCGATATTGTCATCACTCCTTTCCCAGTCGGTGACTTCACCTCATGTGGCCAGGTGATGGCAGCCATTGCCTGACCTGACCCTGGGGATGGCTATATGTTTGAGGATCTCATGGGGGGGACAACCTCTGGGAGAAGTAGCAGGGCATCATCGGACGAGACATGGTATACCCCATTTTCTCTTGAGGACATTCCATCATTACCCAATGCCTTAATTGGCTATTGTTACACCTTCCCTCATTCCCCTAGGAAAGGTACTGAAGAACCTCTAATCTGTATGTAAGCCATCAAAATCTGACTTACCCCCTAAAACTCATGAAAACATCTTCACAACATCTTCCTACACATCATCCAGAGCTGACTTACCTTTTGAGAACACTAAGAACACTTATCCAGACTTTTCAGACTGTACATGTAAAATAGTCAATTCCTATAACCACAGGAATAATGGGACGGACAAGGTGAGTCGATTAATACAAAGCGGAAAAGACCAATAGTACAGGTTGTGCTCTAGTGGTTGTGAGCACATACCCATATCCCAGAGATTTAAACAGCAGCCACATCTGACTGAGGTGCACTTCTGGAGGGAGAAAGCTGGTTCTCTCTGTATGGACCGACAGAACATGGGGCTTCAAAGACTGCCGTGTAGCCATCCGGCTCAAGGAGACAGATTACAAAAGCTGACCTCTAGAAGGAATACACTGCGGGCATGCTAGTAGCCAGCGCAGAGCTCCTGGGTGCATACATGTGTTGCCCGGAAGCGGTTACCTTACCAGAGCCTAACGTGAAGCAAGAGAGCCCAAAAGGAACTGTTAGAGGCAGAGAATATGATGGATGTAGGCAGCAGGACATAAAGAGATGGCGAATGACCACCATCATCTTTCCGAAGGAAGAGTGAAGACGGATAGTCACGAAAGGGAAGCAGGGACACCGGGGCATATTGGCAGCCATGCACATAAATATTGAAGAAGCAAATAAAGTTTTTGAAAGAAAATAATATAATGAGCATCTTTGTTGAAAGGGGAAACAGAAGTAAAGTAAAAGACTTTCAACTTCCTAAGTAAATGTTATACACATTTAAGAAAAGCTCGAACAGGATAGTATAACAGACAGATGCAGTATCAGAAAAAAACAGACATAAAAGCATATCAAGTATGGAAGCATTCATATGAAGATAGTCCTGGCAGGAAAGTATACCAGGCCTTTAAAAGCATGTTCCTTTAAGAAAGTCCTGGCAGGAGAGTATACCAGGCAGTTGTACATGTGTTCCTTCAAGAAAGCCCTTACATGAGTTAATACCAGGCAATTGCAAGAGTGTTCATGTGAGATAGTTCTGGTAGGGAAACCACCAGTTAAAGGCAAAATGAACAATGTGTAAGAAATACAGCACCTTAAGGTATCCTGAGAAGGACATATCAGGACTAGCCCAAATGCTTTGTGAAACCAAAGAAAAGAGGAGTGTAAACTTAGCAGGAGAGCATGCCAAGTATCCTAACAAGATAAAAATAAAGAGCCAAGTCGTTTTTTCATTTATTTTTTTTAAACCAGTTGGGTTGTGGATCAAGGGAAACTCAAGAAACGAATATCTTGGAACCTATAACAGAGGGAAGAGAAATCTAGGGGAAGGGAACCACCCCCTGGAACAGGGAACACTATCCTTCTGGCACTTTTGTTTTGGAGATACGCATTTTTCTTATCGAACATTTAGAAACCACTCAATTTCAAAGATTTTACCCTTTTCACCTTACAGTTTATTTTGTTAAAGTGTGATGGCCAGGATAGAACTTTGGACACGTGACAATTTTGTTTTGAACATTCTGACCTGGACAAACCCTTATTTTTCATTTTAGGTATGGGAAAACCTCTAGAGCAGGTGCAGAGAGATATATCCCAACCCCCTTTTTTCTTTGGTAAAGGTCTTTGACCAAAACCATGAACCCCTTCTGTCCGAGTCTCATTCCTGGCTCCTCATATACAGTGTCAGAGTGGGATCAGGCTCAGTTGACACAAACTGGGGGAGCCTCGGAGCCTCGGGCTTGAGAAATGTAACAACTGAGCTTCCGATCCACCAGTAGCTACAGACCAGTCTATTGGATTTGATATATTTAGCAGCCAGGGGGGGTTACTAAAACCCGCAGACTGAGTCTTGATACCAACTGATCTGGTCTTAATGCTCCTGACAGGCACTTACATCAGACTTTCCTCTAAGTCGGACCTTGCTTAGTGACATGGCCTGGACGTCTTAGCAGGTGTTGTAGGCCCTGACTATAGAGGTGACATAAAACTTCTGATTCAGACAGTGGGAAGGATGCATATCAAGTAAAGGCAGGAGAACAAATAGCACATGAGATCCTAGAGAGGACCTCCTTTCCCAAAGCAGAGGAAGTTAAGTCCACTGATTTAACTGAGAGCGGAGCATACGCTTTGTAGAGGTCGAGCGAAAAGGCTTTGGAGAGGCAGATGCAGGTGCCACAACTACATCCGAGGCAGTGCCATCTAAAGCCTTTGGGGAGGAAGCCAAGATTATTCCAGACCTGGCATTCACCCAAAAGAATGATCCTTTGCTTGCAGAAGCTTTCCTTCATGTGTTATATGAAGAGGAGGGCAGACGGAAAGCAGCACCATGGGCTGGCCTACTCTTTGGGTGTGACCTTAGTCCCAATGGTATTCGCAGATCTCAGATAATGGTACCTAAAAGCCACAAAGGAAATAGTATTTGAAATGACTCACTCCCAAGTAACAGGTGGTCACTTAGGAAGAGCTAAAACACAGACACAACTATTAAGCCGTTTCTATTGGCCAGGAATCTATGCTGATATTAAGCACTTTGTGCTAACTTGTGTACTGGCAGACCCCTAATTACCTCAGTTCAAACCGTGGTCCACCACCTGAGGAACGAGTGCATGTTTTGTACGTAAATCAAGGTTTATTGTGCAAAAATCCAGGGAGCAGTTGGATAGTCCTTCATGAATTGTTACATTGGAATACATTTTGGCAACAGTTAATACATTCCCAGATATTTTTTACCACTCACTCCTCAAACATGATTGGACAAAACATTTGCAAAGAACTTCCATCTTTTACAAATTAATTATTTTTCACTGATCATTGATAATCTTTAAATCCATCTTCAGAACATATTCGAAGGCCGCCTTTGCTTGGGATTGGTCCATGGTAAGTTGTGACATCATGGTACAATGAAACAATCACACACAACATAATACATTACTTAGTAACAGGTAGCCTAGAGCCTTTAATCTTAAGTTTGATCTGCACATGTTCTGCTTGGATATTGTAGTAATACAAGGAAGGCCTGAATAAACAGGTTTTCTTTCAAGTGTAGATTGCGATCTCATCCGCCCCAGACTTGTAGCTCCTCTAAAGGCATACTCATTTATGCAACCATTACTCCAGCATGTACACCCTCTAGTTTGAACCTGTGAAAACAATTGACCGCTGGACACCCTGACCTTGGACCCCATCTCTATTGCCGGGCCAATAAGTGGTCAAACCCACGTGACTTCAATGCAATGAGCAAGATTACATATGTTCCTTTGCGGAACTGTTAAATTCTAAACTTTTGCCCTCCCTGCAAGCAGACCTTTTACTGGATGTCTCATTCTTCCTCCTTGAATCCCCCAGGCCAGAAAAACATTGAAACCCTTTCTATCCCACAGCTTAAATGAACTTTTGAGCACACTGTGTAAATAGTGTTCATGTTGTATTTGCAGTTTTAACATTATATCTTTCTACGTGTGTGCAACTCTAATATGTATCAATTCTAAACAAACAGTAACACTAAACAGTAACATATCTCCTCCATAATTTACTACCCTTGATACAATTGCATTTGCAGCATTTCGCCCAGTTCATACCCACCCCCAGTCAAGAATATGGCGCACGCAAATTAAAATTCTTGTAATCATGGGGACCCTGCCTGACCACCCCTAAATTTGTGCCCTGGGCCAAAAGACCAGTTTTCAGATGACCATGCAGCTCCATTACAAACTTTACCAGTAATTGTTGTGCCCTATTCCATCCTTTGAACCATTGATTTAGGGAACAGATACAAATTGTTATTTGTGGATTTTGCGACTCGATATCCTGAAACATTCCCATTACGCAGTAAGAGAACCCAACAAATCCTCAATCACTTGCTCCAGTTTTTTCCATAGGAAATCCTAACAGACCAGCAAACTACCTTTATCAGTCGACTCATGGCGGAAGTGAAGGAAATTCGGCATTTAAAGACTCTTAGGACTTCCATTTAACATCCACAAACTGACAGGTTGGTGGCGATTCAGAAAGACAATGAAGCATGTCATAAAAAGTTAGTAGAGGCAGACAGCAAAAACTGGGATTTCTTGATACCTTGGGCCCTTTTTGCCATCTAAATACACACACAATCCTCAACAGGATTCTCCCCATTCTCTCCATTGAAGTTATTATATGTCAGCAAGCGGTGAGATATCCTTGACATGTTATGGGAGACTTGAAAACATCAGGAGATATCAACCTTGTCCCTTTTTCAAACTGCCCAATGGTTTAAGGAACATTTGGCTACTTTCAGAACAACAGTTCAAGCTCACATGGTCAAGGCTCAAGAAAAACAAAAGACCTACCATGATAAGGAAGCTTTGCTTAAGTTCTTTTCCATTGGGCAAAAGGTTTTTGTTCTCCGTTGATCAACTGAGAATAATATGTTATCCAAATGGCACGGTCCTTATGAGGTTAGAGAGCAAACATGGCCATATGATTATTGAGTCTACCAGCCCAATAGAAGAATTAAACCCATATTTATAATGAAAACTTCCTCAAGGACTAGATAGAGGATCTTGGTGAGACCACTACTGCAGTATTGACTAGTTTATTGACTGAAGAATCAGATAAAAACACCCTGATTCTTTCCCACCTATCCCAGAATTGAACCAAGAGAAGATCTGTTAGAATTGCTAGAACAATTTCCCAATGCCTTTAGCCAGGAAGAGTGAGAGGGGTTTTTCATTGCATCCGGAAACCCCCCAGGGAAATTAGTCCATTTAAAGCCCTACAGGATCCTATAGGCCCAAATAGAATAGTCATAGAGGAGATTAAGTATATGCGAAAATCTGACATCATTTAACAATCTCAGAGCCCTTGGTCCTCTACTATAGTGCTTGTTGCCAAGCCAGATCAATCATTGAGGTTCTGCATTGACTTCAGGAGTATGAAGGTGGTTTCTCAATTCGACAGTTACCCTAGGCTAAGGATAGACAATCTAATTGATCTTTTGGGAACTGCCCACGTCTTCTCCCTGATTGATCAGGCAAAGGTATATTGGCAGGTCCACGTTAATTCAAAGGGCAGGGAGAAAACAGCGTGTTTTACCCCTCCCCCCCCCATTGAACAGTTTCAGTACAAAGTATTACCTTTTGGACTACACTGGGCCCCTGCCATCATTCAAAGTTTAATGGAAGAAGTCCTCCGGTCTTACTCCTCGTTCTGCAGGGCTTATATTGATGACATAATCATTCATAATAGGACATGGGATGACCACCAACACCATGTAACGCTCACCTGATTCCCGTAGAGGCGCCTGTCTTGACTGGGCGTATACCGTATCTTCAAAGGTGATGTGTAACACACGGCTGGCTCTTTGGGCTGGACCTCTGTGCACTGTATGTCTGACTTGAAGGGTAAGATGTCTGCAGATAGAAAATATGGGATTAAGGAACTGGGTTATTGAATGTCTCTCTCTTCTTCCCTTTCTCTTCTCCTGTAGAACCCCAAAGGTTAACGCTCTCACCTTAGGTAAGTGAACGCCGTGCTCTCCATCTGCCTCGGGGCAGGGTGCTGTAACCAGTTTCTTCACTGGATAAGGGGAGCAGGCCTCTTGACTTCAGAGGACTGCTGTCCGTCGTTTACTGCACGAACGGTAAGTTTCGAGTAATTCTAATGTCTTTAAAGTCTTTAGTAATGATGTTTCTTGTTTTGCAGGGTTCCGGCGATGGCGGATGACGGGCTGAAGTGAGTTGAAGATGGAGCCCGTGTGATGAATAGAAGCGCCTGGAAGCACGTAAGTAAGCACTTGTTGCCTGCTTCACGATGCGCTCTAACTGTCTTTTTATTTTGCAGGTACAAGTTCGGAGCGGCTGCATGGTGCCGGAATACCCACTGGGTTAGATGTGGAAAGGAGTAATGGCACGTGAGTATTAAAGTTCCCCAATGTCTTTAAACGCACCTTGTTTTGTCTTTCAGATGCGGGATGCAGCGCCGAAGGCCTCCGGAGCGTGCGAAGAGTTGGTAAGCTTTTGTCTTTCAGATGCCGGGATGCAGTGTGAAGACCTCCGGAGCGCACGAAGAGTAGGTAAGCCTTTGTCTTTCAGATGCCGGAATGCAGCGCGAGGCGTTGGTGACAGCCGATGGACCTGGTAAGTGAAGAGCTGTCACTGAAGACCGTAATGCTAACCTGTTCTTTCTTGTCTTTATAGGTGTTGCTGAAGACTGGATTCAGGATGGTAAGCCTTTTTCCTTAGGCCCAGGATCAGATGCAGAAGACACGATGAGCGTTCTGTTGCAGAGGATGCAGAATAACGCAAAGCAAGATTCATCCATCGGGTGTGGTTTAAATAGCCTCCTGTAGTGCTTAGGTGTCTCCTTCCACAGCCACGCCTAGGTAAGAAAAGAGTTCCTGCTTTCCAGAAGAGTTCCAGTGTTCTGAATCTAGGGAGTGGCTCCTGCCCCACCCAACAGGAAAAGTAGTTCCAAACAGAAGAGGATCAGAGGCTCAACTGGCAGGCAAGTAAGCAGCATGGTCTGCTGCAGGTAAGTCCACCCAAGCATTATGAGCCCGGCGCTTCCAGCGCTGAGACTGGGCATATTTATGAGCCTGGTGCCACTGGCGCCAGGACTGGGTCCAAAAGGTCCCAATTGGGACTGGTTGGCACTTGGAACCTGGGTTATGGATCTGCTTCCAAGGGAGTTGGGAAAACCCTGACCTTTTGGAAGCAGAGATCATGACACACCACCTGTACCTAGTTACCAGAGCTTTGAGGAAAGCAGGGCTCACAGCCAATCCAGAAAAGTGCCACTTGGCTCAATCGGCAGTTAAGTATCTGAGATTTTTGGTTGGTAATGGGCTAGGTCAACCTCACAGTGAGAAAGTGAAAGCTGTCCAGGAAACTCTAGTGCCCAGAACCAAGAAAGATCTAAGAGCCCTTCTGGGTTTAGTGGGCTCTTAGATCTTTCTTGGTTCTGGGCACTAGAGTTTCCTGGACAGCTTTTGGGCTCTTAGATCTTTCTTGGTTCTGGGCACTAGAGTTTCCTGGACAGCTTTCACTTTCTCACTGTGAGGAAATGTATCCCCAGTTATTCTTCCATCATGCCTTGCCTCGCTGATCAGCCTACAAACGTAGAGCCCTAAAGAAAAAGTGGAAAAATAAAGACCAGATTTGCTTTGACAAACTCAAAACAAAAATTCTTTGTAATGAACCAAAGTTGAAGGTGGCAGACTATAACAAAGAGTTCATTGTGCAGACAGATGCATCACATGCAGGGTTGGAGTCTGTCCTTTCACATGTTCCTAATGTATGAACACCCTATTCTTTATATCGATATACATCTATACTCACAAGAAAATAACTATGCCACTATTGAATTGGAGGCCTTTGCTATGAAGGGGGCAGTGTCATATCTTAAATACTACCTCACCAGCAGGAAGTTTAGATTGGACACAGATCACTCACTGTTAACATGGATGACTCTCCGCAAGGACATCAATGCCCGGGTCATGTGCTGGTTCATAGATATGCAGCCCTATTTTTCAAGGTAGAACACTGAAAAGGAGGAGAATAGGGAAATGTATACTTCCTTTCCCGTTTCCCAATAGTGCTGAGAGAACCAGCAGCATTAGGGCAAGGGTAAGGGTAGGGCAAGGGTATGTGATGAATTCAAAGATGTTATCACTCCTTTCCCGGTGATGACCTCTCCCCAAGTGGCCAGGGGACAGCAGCCGCTACCTGCCCTGGTGTTGGTTTTTATGTGGGAGTATCACTTGGGTGGAGAAAACGTCCTGAAGAGTAGCAGGGCACCATCGGACGAGACATGGTATCCCCCATTTTCTCTTGAGCACATTCCATCCATACCAAATGCTTTAATGGCATATTGTTACACCTCTCCTTATTCCCTTAGGCGTTTGGAGGTGTTAAGCAGGAGCGTTTTTCCTTACTGGAGCCTAACACAAAGCAGTAGAGCCCAACAGGACCTGTGAGAGGCAGAGAAGCTGAGGGACAAAGGCAGTGGGACATAAAGAGATACTGAACGACTGCCATAAGCTTGCTGCAGGAACCTGAAAGGGAAGCAAGGAAACTGGGGCATATTGGCAGCCATGCTACATGTAAATAACTATTGAAGAAGCAAATTAACTGCTTGAAAGAGAAGAAACCAGTGACTTCTGTATGAAGGCCTCATTACGAGGTTGGCAGTAACCCGCAGGTGCCACCGGTGGGTTACTGCCAACCCCGTAACACCATTTCCGCAACCTGAGATCCCGGTGCCACTGGGACACTAGAAGTCGTAGTCTTCCAGTCCGGAATGTGTGCTGGTACCTTGCTACCAGCACCCTTAATTCCAGACCAGCAGTCTTGTAATGAGGCGCTGAGTCTCATTCCTGACTCCTCACATTATGTTTTAGGAATTATTTTATCTTTGTAAAGAACTATCCTATTTTTTTAGACCGTATTGCTCCAGGTTTTGAGTTTTGTGCCCTGTTTCAAGGTCTTTTGTGTAAGGTTGTCATTATAACAATAAAAAGCAAAACAAGTTTTTCGCCTCCCGATTTGGAGGATAAAGTGTGTGGACATAGATGCAATAGTCTGTTTAATTTTTAACCATTAGTGATTCATTGAAACTGCCCTCAATGGTAAGGTGGTTGTATTCCATTGATAAATGTACTACTGTAACTGTGAATATGTTCATGAAGCACGGGTTGTATTACAACAGTTGGTAAATCAGATGGAAACAAAATGTGTCCATTGCAAGCAAATTTACAGTGTACCAGAAGTGATTCACAATTTGGTATGGATGAGATTGGTGATATTTTGCGGTCAAGTGAGGCAAGTGTTCCGCGCTTGTTGCTGTGAGGCTCTATTGGTGGAGGATTGTTTTAATGAGACACAGCTGGATCTTTCACTTACTGAAGCGCTGTGTGGAACGCAAGTACAGTCAAGTGTGCAAGTGTTGTTCTGAGCCCTTGTTGCTGTGAGGCTCTGTTGGCAGAGGGCTGTTTTGCCCACACACATCCAGATCATTCATTAAGTGAAGCACAACATGAGCGCGGTCAAGTGCTGCAAGAGGTTTCTGCAATCCCGTTTTCTGAGACTATGTTAGTGGAGGACTATCTTACTGACACACAGCCAGATCTTTTAGTAACTGAAGTGCCATGTGCAGCAAGAGTGTGGTCAAGTGTGGCAAGTGTTCCTGCGAGCCCTTGATGCTCTGAAGCTCTGTTGGCGGAGGACTGCTTTACCGACACACAGGCAAATCTTTCATCAACTAAAGTGCCACACGGAGCGTGAGCGCAGTCAAGTGCGGTAAGTGTAGTTGCTGTAGTTAACAGAGTGGGTGAGTATGCTCCTCTTCTTGTCTGATCGCTGTGGAGCTTGCTAAGTGATTATCGACAATTGTTTGATATGCCTAAGAAGCTAATAAAAATTGATCGTGTTAGTGTTCACCAAAATGATTCCTTGGTAAGAATAGAGTACCTGTCGTCAAACAAGCACTTTTTCATCCTACAAATATCTTTACTTCTGGCACTCTGATGCAGTCACCATTGTTGGAACTGTTCGAGACGATAAGAGAGGGAAAGGACTGAGAAACATCTCCTCTGGATGGCTCCATTGTAACCATCAATCTGCTGGATTCCCATGATATTACAGAGCAACTCAAAATAGTTGCAATGGAAAATACCAAAAATCGGAAAGCATCTAATTGGAAAGAAAAGGCACCTAAGGTGTCATTGCATACATTTTTGAGAAATCTCACTCAGGGATTAGCTCAACACTAGTTACACAAGGAGAGCCAAATGTGATTATGCAACATGTTAAACCAGAGAGCATGAAAAAGAAAAAGAAATCCAAACAAACCAAGAGCGGTCTGGTATTTGAGCTCCCCCCACTGTTCTATCTGATTCGGCTACTCAATCTATACTGCCTTTTCTCAACAAAAGTCAGAAAAATTCAGAAAATTCAATTATTGACTCTGTTTGCTAAATCGACCAACTCCATATTTTATTAGGTCAAAAATCCCCTAACCGAAAGTGTCATCCATCTACCTGCCCTTGCAGGAGGTGCTGGGCTGGAGGAGCATTGTTCATGATGGGGGTAGCCTCCCTGACCACCGGAGGAGCGATAATTCCCTCCTGATTATTATCAGGTTCACTTCATAGTCTTTAAAGTTCAACTGATCGCTTGCACACCGCCACGCCACAGAAGGGTTCACACCCTGTTCTGAGACCTATCACAGCTCCAGCAATAATGCCCTTGCAAAACTTTGCCATCGCTTTATTTAACTTGCTCTGGGATTTTTCAACTATTTGGTGCTTTTCCGCCCCACTCCATATTATTCTTGTTATTATATCGGACCACATAATCTCTGCCCCCCCCCACCCCAGGATAGCACCTCAGTTGTTGTAAGGTCCCCATCATGTGTCTCAATAACAACCCCCTTCCGATGCTCGTTAGTTGATTGCTACCCAGGTGCACTATCAAGACCTCCAGTTTGCGGTTACTCTGCAACAATGTCTCAAGATGCTCCTCAAGTTGTGCCCATCTCATAGCTGGTTTCCCCAACTACCAGACCATGAATGCTGGTGCTGTCATTTTCTCCCTTTGTGTTGACCACCTTTCTTTGGCTCTTGTCACAAAGAAGTGGCCAACCACCCGCACTGATCATCCACGTCTTGTCAGTCCTGTTTTTTGGGGAGGGTTGCCTGTCTTCCGGCTGCAGTCCTCTACATCCTGTGACCCTGCGACCTGGCGTTTGGGCCCTTTTTGCTGGATTTCACAACCTTCTTTATTTTACTACCAGGGTGGGCCTCAGCCCAGTTTAACATATTCCTACTCCAGGATCGGCTCTGCCTCCCTCACCAGCAAAGTCATGAAACACGGCAATGTAAGGCACTACAGTTGCTCTCAGTTGCTCTGATTCTGCTATCTTTGCGGTTTCTCACCATTCCAACGCGAGTTCAGTAGGTAGGTGGGTGGATGTGATCCTTGTGTTCCGCCTAGCAGCTTTGAGCGAAGCTTCAGAGCTATGGTTTCCTAATCAGGGATACGTGGAGCGGATGTGATTGTGAGGTGGTAGCCTGTTGTTAGGATGGTTAGTTGACCAGCTGTAGATAGCAGGTCCAGGCCAGTCATTGAGCCAAGTAACCTCATTGCTGGAAAAAAAAAAGCAATTGGGTGACATAGAAAAACCGAAGCACAGAACAGAAGAAACAGTCAACAGAGAGAGGGACCTTTAAGCAAGTGTGGGAGAGGAAATTAGGAAAGGCAAGGGTGGATCATGTGTAGGGCATGATCTGCAATTATTGAGTCATCTTAAGCCAATCATGGGGCATGCTAATGTGTCCTTACTAGTGTGACAGTCAAGAACCACTTCTTAATCGAGGTAAATGTGGGTAGTGTTAGGCACACTTCTCAGTAAGACAGTGGTCAAGACCTTCATGGCACACTCTGTACCTAGAGAGTTGTGTCAGAGCTTGCAACCTGGCTTGGCCTTCGAGTTATGGGTGCATAAAGGAATCACTAGATTTCATATAGTTCAAGGCCTGTTCTGGGCTCTAGGGCCTGCACGTGTGTATCTTTAGCGAGTTGGCTGGCGACTGGTTAGATTGCAATTATTTTGCTATCAAAGCAGTAGTGTGTGTTTCATCTTGCGATATGAGAAGTGTTGGGAGTGCAACTTTTAGTAAATCGCCCTGCTGGATTGGGTTTCTTGTCTGGACTATTTGTGCAGAAGTGCCTATGGACTGTAGAAGAGAATACGCGTTTTCCGTGTTTCTGCATTGATGAATACCTGTTGGGGAGGAGGCGCTCTGTTCCACGATAGATTGCAGGTCTCCTGATCAGGACCCGTAGCAGATGAATGCTGCATGTGACTATAACGTGACCAGCGGCGGGGGGCAAGTGAGGGTGACTAGGGCATCCCCCCATGCTGCACCCACGGCCATCATTCACTAGCTCATGGATGGCGCCATGCCTCTTGGTAACCCCTAAAAAAGTCTTCAGAATCACACAGAGTACTTTGCCACGCCACCAGGAAGTACACATCCTGTCCCATAGCAGTTTCCTTCTCATAGATCCCAGGCCCTGTTATGTGCCTGTTTGTCATGCTGCAAATTGTCAATTAAATAAAACAATAAAAATACAAAAGTATTTTGTCTTATTCTTTTTTTTCCTAAAATGAATAGACGTTATTGTTTTATTCCCTCCGCCACATATAAAAAAAATGTAAGTAGTAGACCACCAATATAATATATGTTACACTTCACCTTTAACTTTCATTTGAGGAATTTCTTAAACCCAAAATCCTAGTATTGGACTGATGGACTATCTAACTCGTCTCGCTTCCCTTCCCTCTCAAGCAGGATCCGCCAACCTCACCGATTTAAACAGTATCATTTTATTTTAACACCATTTAGAAATAGCTCTGGATGTTGCTTTACTGTCCCTTAGGCTCAATGGAGCATGGCATGAGCGCTGCACTGCTGCAACCTTCTGAGTTACAGCCTGGAGTAATCCCACTCTGGGGTGCCTTTCTGATCCTTCAGGTACTCGTTATCCGTCTTCCAGCGGCCAAAGCCGATTGATTAACACAATCTGCACGAGAAGTGGGGATCACACGCTGACGCGCTTTCTCGGCGACAGCCGCCGGCAGCGGGTGCCCTCACAATTGGGTGTTTATCCAGGTTTTGAAATCAATCAAAAATGCGTATTAACATCATTTGGTAGCGTAGAACAGCTGTAAAAACAAAGCCAGGAGCAATGTAATTAGGTGATACTGGACAATGGGGAGAATATTACCGGCCCATTGTAGGGCAGATGGCGGAATTGGAGCTTATGAAGGGATATGCGAATGGTGCTTGCCAAGCGAACCATAGCACATTCAACGGCATAATCAAAACTTGGAGGTCATTGGTACCATTAAAAGACTCCCAGAACAAACAAAGAGAGCAGACACATCCCATCCAGCCATGTCAGGAAGATGAAAAGCAAATATACAATGGTGGAATCACAACAATGAACCAATGAATGGGTCGCATTCGCCTCTAACGTCAACTGTATTGGGGTCCGTTTAGACCGAGTGAGCTGTGCCAGGCATCATAATGGGTAGGCATAGGACACAATAATACTGCTCCTGCCGTTTCATCATCTATGGGGAGGTCTTGCAGACTTGCAGGCTCAGTGCTTGGTCCTTTCCTATTCTCTCTCTACACCTCCCTCCTTGCCCCTGTTATCTCCTCATTTGGCATTTATCACCATTTCTATGCTGACAACACGCAGCCCTTTCTTTCCTTCTCTTCCTTCTCTCCAGATCTCCACCTTAAACTTTCCTCCTGTCTTACTGCTATCAAAAACTGTATTTCTTCTCGCTTTCTTTCCCTTAACTCTGACAAAACTGAAGTAGTTTTCTTTCCTTCCAACTCCCTTCCCCCTCCCTCTCCTCCTACTTCATCCATTTTCCTCCCTCTAATCTTACTTTCTCCCCCCACGCTCGCAACTTAATCTTTCACTTCGACTCTTCTATCACTTTTTCCCACCTCATTTCACTCACCTCTCGCACCTGTCGCTACCACCTCTATAATATTTGCAAAGTACGCTCCTCCCTTACATTCCATGCTAGTAAACTTTTAATCTCCTCCCTTATCTTCTCTTGCCTCTTCTACTGCTCCTCCTTACTTTTTGGTCTACCTGCTTCACATCTTGCCCCCCTTAAATCTATCTATCACTCTGCCATCCGTACCCTCTGTTTCCTCTCCCCACGAGAATCCATCACTGCCTCCCTATCCTCGATTGGCTGGCTCCCATTTCACTCTCAATTTAAATTTCATTTTCTCTGCCTAGTCTTTAAATTATCCACGATCTTGCTCCCCTTTATCTCTCTTCCCTTCTCTCTTTCTACGCTCCCTCTCGTTCCCTTCATTCTGCTGACCACTTCCTCCTCACTGTTCCTCCCTCGCCTTGTGCCTCCTCCCGTTTCCGCTCCTTCCAACTCCTGGCCCCCGTCCACTGGAACTCCTTACCCGTCTCAATCCGCCCCATTCCTACCCTTTCCTCTTTCCGCACATCCCTTAAATCTCTCCTTTTCCATTCCCCGCCATGAAACCCCTCCCCCTTTTTTTCTTGCTGCCCCTCTCCACCATTTCCCTCTTCCCTCCTTAAGCCTCTCCCTCCATTTCCCCTACCCCATCCTCACCCCTTCCTTTCCCTCCTCCTCCCCCATCCTCCCTCCCTCTTCCACCTAGATCTACTCCACTTCTCCCCCTTTCCCTCTCTCTAATTGCTCTACATACTGTTTTGACTGATTCAAGTTTGTAATTTGCTTCTATTGTTACTGTTATTATTTTGTTAAATGTATCCTGTTGTAGTTATATGTGGAGCACTTTGGTCTAAAGCGCTATATAAGCCTAATAAATACAATACAAATACAAAATGCCACTACATTGCTGGTCCAGCGCACAATCACTAGCACGCACAATCACTAGCGCGCAGAGATTCCTGCTGCTGGCTCAAAAATACAACCAGTTCTAACAATGACATGTTGTCCTCATTTCTTGAGCATTATATCTCTGTGCTGAAACAAGATTAATTATGTGCAATCTCTTATTGATCTGCATGCTTATTCTCCTAGACTTCTTTTTTTTCCATTCTAAAGAAGATTTTAGCTACTCCTCCAGTCGACCCCTGTTCATCTTTTCTCTCATCTAATGATTTTGCTTCCTTTCCCGTATAAAACATTGTTACTATTAGATAGTCCTTGTTTAACACTGCTGCTTCTTTTGTTGGCTCTCCTTCCTTGCCCATTTTGATATGATAGGTTATTCATAATGCGCTTATTACCCAGAGGTTTCTAAGCACGAACCTAACCAGTGCAGCAGTGGACATGCAATTAAGCCTGCTAGTTCAGGTATCGGCACAGAGAACCCCGACATTGTGAGCATGTACAATATGAATGGAGCAAAGAGGAACAGGCCCAGTACCTGGCATAGAGCTTCAGAGAGGTGCTAGGAAGCTCGTTGGTGGATGCTGTGGTTCATGGAGGGAAACCCTTGCAAGACAGACTGGCTAAACTAGAATCCATTTTAAGTCAGACTCCTAAATGCACCGAAGGGAATACAAGCATGTCCACCAATGCCTCAGAAAGATGTCTTCAAGGGAGTAAAGAGATCTGTAAGAGGAAAGCCTGTACTAACCCCCCGGGTCGCAGTGACGTGGTGAGCAAAGATGCCCTAGAGGATACTGGTGCCTTTGGGAAGCTGAGGAACACTTTCCTGCAGAAATCAGTGGTGCCAAGCCTCATGACCCCTCCCCAGGAGAAGACAATATGGGAAAGGCAGACATGGACTCCAAAGAAGAGTCACCAAAAATCATTTTCTCTTCACAAGATGAAGAAGACAAGTCAGAGGAAGACTTTGCTGCAGCCCTCCCGGAGCAAAAGAGCCCAAAAGGAAAAATACCTAGAGGGTGATAATGAAGGAGATAGCAGACATGTTCGAACCAGACAACATCAGGAACCCCAGGTCATCAGACAGGCAGCTATCTCCCAGAGTGTCAAAATACAAACCAGCACATGAGAGCAGAGTGTCCGTGCCCAGACTTGAAGGGCAATATGGCAGAGATCCAAAAATGTTAGCATTTGTTACCAAGGCAGCTAAAGACGCCCGCAAAGTATGGGCAGGTCTTGGAGAAGTTGTCAAGAGAAAGTATTAGATCTCACAGGTCCATTAGCAAAAATTATGGACCTAACAGAGACACTGGAGAAGAAGTAGACAAAGACACACTAACGAATTGGGCTCAAAGAGCAGTCTGCCTGCCTGGGAACGTGAACTGCACATATGTTCAGATAGAAGGAGAGGCCTCCTGTTAAAGAATGATGCTAAACTCAGCGACCTAGCCACTTACATGGCAGGGGAAGCAGCGCAAGGCATCCTCTTTGGGGAGACCTTTGGCAAGGAGATGGGAAGGTTCATGGGGTGCTACACCTCTCTCAAAAAGGCACGGGCATCCATTAGGAACATCTTCCCAAGCAGAGCTTTTGCCAGGACTGGCTGCTACAGAGGTCGAGCAGCCAGTCACTTCCAGGAAGCAAGGAGACCTCAGTACACAGCCCAATACTGGCAGAATAAACAACAAGAATCCTTCTTCTCCTCCAGAGAATTGTATCCTAGAGGCTGCAGGAGCAGAGGCACAGGAAGAGGACAAGGCCCTCCCTCAGGTGAGACCCTTTATGTACACACCCATGGGGGGGCACTGCAATTTTGGCAGAACTGGCGCGCGCTTTCCAGCGATGCTTGGGTGCTTCAGACAGCCAGATGTGTGCAACTAGACTTTGTTCAGGAGCCAAAACAGGATTGCTTCCTACATACAATATATATGGCACAAGCAAAGAAGGAGAGCCTGCACGATGAGCTGAGTCAGCTTGAAAGAAAAGAGGCTATCAAGCTATGCACAGCAATCACAAGATTTGTAAGCAATATGTTCTTGTTTCACAGGAAGGAGAAAGTGAGGCCAGTAATAAACTTGAAGGAATCAAATGGCTGGGTGATATACCGTCACTTCGAGATGGAAGGTATTCACCAGCTGAGAGACACCCTGAGAACGGGGGACTGGTTAACCTGGATCAACCTGAAGGACACGTATCTCATGATACCCATCCAAGTAGAGTTGTGTCTCGTCCTAGCGTTAATCTGGGACGGGCAGTTCTGGCAGTTCAAGACAATGCACATCGGGTAGCATTGACACCAAGTTCATGAGACCAGTAGCAGCAGCAATCAGGGAGAAAGGGAATCACATGATCAATATTTAGATGACATACTGTTACTAACAGATGACAAGAAAACACTGGTATATCAGATGATGCGGGTGAAGGAGCTCCTCACATCGCCAGGGTCCCTAGTAAATCAAGAGAAATCAGACATGGCCCTGTCGAGGAGACTAGACTTCCTAGGCTTCTGTAGAAACCAAATCAGCTACTCTGGTGTTGCCAGTCAAGAAGATTTGAGAAATCAAGAGAGAGATCAAGATATGTCTCAAGCAAGTGATATCTTAGAGAACACTGGTGAGAATAATAGGATTACTAGTGGCATCTATTCAAGCCATATTCCCGGGGCCCTTACATTACCGGGCCCTGCAGAAACTAGAAATCAAAAACCTCCAAAAGGGACTGAAGTACCATCAGATGATTCCTCTGGACCCCGATTCCATCACAGAACTATAGTGGAGGTTGCAGAATATGGATGTTTGGAATGGTCGAGCCATCTTCAGAGACCGCCCCAACCTATTGATAGAGTGAGATGCCAGCAGAGCAGGCTGGGAATCTCGGTGCAGCTCACTAGAGACAGGGGGCAAATGGAGCACTGAAGAGTTGCAACTACACTTGAACTGCTTAGAGCTGCTAGCTGTATCCTTTGCAATCAAAGCATTCACGAGAGGCAAAGTGAATTTGTGCATTCTGCTGAGAATTGAAATTTCAGCAGTCAGGCAGATCAATCACTAATGAAGACTAGACTCCTTGCGGAACATGCAGAAGACTTCTTTCACTATTGCCTACAATCAGGGACATCAGTGACGGCAAAAGATCTACTGGGAACGCCCAGCATGGTGGCAGACTGGAACTCCCGATACATGACAGATTCCAGTGACTCAAAACTGAACAAAGAAGTATTTCAGCAGCTGGAACAGCTATGGGGGTCAGCGCACACAGATCTGTTTGCATCCAGACTGAACGCACAGAAGAGCAGCTACTTCATCTGGAAACTAGACCCGTCAGCTCAAAGAGCAGATGCATTTCTGCAAGATTGGATCTGAGAAATACATTATGCATTTCCCAAATTCATGATGCTTAGCAGAGTGCTAGCAAAGACGTGCCAGGAAGAAGCAATTCTGATTATAGTGGCCCCTGAGTCTAAGTCGCAAGTGTGGATACCGACTCTGTTGGAGTTTTCTACGGATTTCCCATAGATCCTCCCATCAGGAGAACACCTGCTCATGGACCCAGTTGGGTAGTTTCATCCTCTGAGAGTGAAAGGGACTCTCCGCTAATGGCATGCAGGATATCAGGTAACGCAGGGTGCTGGCAGGCATTTTGAAACTGGCTGCAGAGATTATTGCAGATTTATGGGCACCTTCGACATGAAGGAGCTACCATGCGGCTTGGAATAAACAGTTGAGTTGGTGCAGATGGAGACTTTTTCATTCCGTTTCTGCCCCTATAGTACTGAGCCTACATTTCCTAGCTGGACTGTTACAAGATGGAAAAGCTTTCAAGACCATCAGAGTGTATAGGTCAGCGATCTCTGCAGGACACTGGCCCGTAGATGGGACTCCAGTAGATGAAAACCAGCAGTAGTGAGGCTAGTAAAGGGAGCCCGATTCCGAGCGCGACCAGAGCCAAAATGTTTACAGTTGCGGGACGTGACAATAGTGTTACGGTTCCTAGAAAGCTGGCCAGTGAACAAATACTTATCCTTGAAACGATTACAGGGAAGTTAACAATGCTATTATGCCTAGTGTCATGCAGGAGAGTAGCGGATGTCAAAGCCCTAGATGTGAACAGCAAAACATTTGAGCTAGACAGAGTTACCTTCACTCATGCCAGGAGAACAAAGACTAACTCTGCATCTATCTCTTATCCCTATTTACCAGGGCACCCGAAATGCAGATCAGCAGGAAGGCGCCCAGCAGAAATGACACAGCTTTTGATTGTGCATAGAAAAGCTTATAAAACAGTAGCGAAAGCCACCATCATCTGATGGGTGCACAAAAAAATGCAGCTTACAGGGATTTACTTAAAGAAATTCGAAGTAAAAGGCACGATGACCTCTAAAGATTTTGCAGCAGGAACAATGCTTCAGGATTTTTTACAAGTGCAGACTGGGATAGTGCGTTTAAGACCTTTTACTTTAAGCTGATTCAATCAGTGGTGACAACAGTAATAGGAAGCTTTGAACAAGCATAATGCTAGCCTCCGGTCTTGACATAGATTGAAGATTACCTCTGCATACTGAGCAGGGAGTCTTGATGCTATTAAAGACATAGAGGAAAGTATTACCTTCCCGCCCAGAGCATGCACTGTAATAGACCATGAGAAATGTTAGAGTATGACTTGAAGGACCATGCAATTTGTGAATAGTGAATGGTGAATAGTGAATAGTGACAGCATATGGAGGAGATAGAGAGTATTATTTTCTGCATACATATATGTCTTGAAATAGAAGGAAATGTTCTATTATGCGTCCTATTTGTTACATTTCTGCAAGTTTGCCAAAGTGGATGTTGAAAAACTGAATGTTGTTGTCATGTGAATATGTTTGGAAGCCAACTACTGTCCCAATTGCTCCATTGACTAAACCTTGTTCTACCTGAAGGTTGCATTTTACAATTACTCTGCAGTTTAGACACAGAGCTAATCATTTTTCTAATACAGAGTAGTTGGAGATACATTTTTCTAAGCTTTTTAGTCGTGCTGTTGCTTGTTGACACATATGGAGTGTCAAGCCAGGCACTTCTAGATTGTCTGTGGAGGTGATATGCACTATTGGCATTTCTTTTTTTCAAAATTCTATCGTTCAATTGACTACAGCTTGCAAGGGTTGGCATTAAGGACATGCATGTTATATTTTGTTTTGTTAATTGTTCCATGACATCAGGAGCAGTTGTGTTTCATTCATATAGCTCATTGATTAGTCTACTATTTAAGATGGATTGTACATCTGTAGTAATTAGACAAGTTCTAATGTTTTTTTTAAATATTTCAGCATAGGTGATATCTGCAGAATGACACATGTTATAAGTTAGTTCTCTGTGGCAAAAGTGTTGCAAGAGATTTACATTTCCAATGTTGCAGAGCATGTTACGGCATTGTTGGAGTCCTAATCTTTTGAAAATAGGTTGACTGTTTACTGGTGTTAACTGTAAGGTGTCTCCGAAAACAATAATGTGTTTTGCTCTAAACAGGTCTCCGCAGTCAGTTTTTTGGACTACTTACATTCTGAGATGAATTAAAGCCAACATGAGTTTTGAAACCATGCCTAGTTCAACTATGAGGAACACTTTCATTAGTTTCCGAATTCTGCATATTTCTGCTGATAATTTATAGTATTCTAATTTGTTTTGGTGTTCTACTGAGAGGAGCAGTTGTCAGTATAAAGTTTCACCTCCTATGCTGTACGCAGCTGAACCTTTGCGGGCTGTTACAACAGTGGAAATGTTGTTGTTTGTTAAGTGTTTTAGAAATGTGCTGATTATTTGAATTAAGAAACATTTTGCCTGAACCAGCTTCACCACTTACGTGCAGGAGCAGTGATTATAGATTTGTACAACTGAAGTTTTAGTTTCATTTGTAAAACCATGTTCAATTTCTTCACTGACTTCTAGATAAATGGTGAGTTGTTCATTGTTTAGCTGTGATTTGAACACTAACAAGTCTTCTTCAGATAGTTTAGATTGATACATGGTATATTCGACCTCAGTCATGACTATTTCTGCTTCATTTAGAATTAGAGGTTCTTCAAGTGGTTCTTGACTTTCGGTAAGGGATGGTTGACTGCCATCAGGTGTGTCTTTTTCTAGAAAAGCTTCAATTTCTGCCTCTTGTTGGCATTCATTGTTCAACAATTCTTTGTATTGTTTTATATTGATGTTTGTTATACTGCTTTCATTTGCCTTGAATGCAGCTTCACATGAGTCTTGGTCAGCTAATAGTTCTTCTTCTTTTTGTCCAAGGTTTAAAACGTAACATTAGGGCCATGTATTAAAGTGGTTCTACATGAATATAGTGAAAATAATTTCAGGGGGGACAATTTTTACAAAACAAAAACAGCAAAAAAACTGATTGTTTTTTTTCTTGGGGGTTCCCCCTAAACCCACTGTTTCTCTGTTGTTTAAGCCCACTCCAAGCCCCTCCTAACCCATGTTATCCCTTTACCCGACCCTATCTATGTTTCCACACAAATTCAGTGTTTTTTTCACTGTTTTTGTTTTGTTATTAATTCCCCCTCTGCAATTGTTTACCCTGTAATCACTGGGTACCAATAAAGTTCTCTATGTTGCAGAGATTCGAATGATAGCTTTATATGATTAATTAGGTTGGTCTTGGTAAGTTTTACTAGGCTTCCTTCACAAGTTGAGATTAAATATTTGCCAGTTGTCTCATCGGGTGTCACATTTCTTTTGTAAGAGTAGTTTTGGTCCTTGTCGTACAGGCAAATGTCTTTTATCTCTGTTTTCTCAGCTTTGGTGATATAGGCTACGACATATATTGCAACTGCAGTGGAATTGTCTGCAATGTATTTTATATCAATGTTTGCATTCCTCAAGAGGACAATGATTGTATTGTGATCATTGATGTACTTGAATGTGTTGTCACTTTTAATGTTGTATGTCTTTCTAGGGGATTTGCCTTTTACACTGTTTCTAACAGAAGACATTAAGCTATTCACGTGTACTTTTGCTCAAACGTGTCTATTTGCATTTGATTTTATATCTACATCAGAATTTTTTGCCACACTTGTGTTTTTGGAAGCATATGATTTGTGTATGTAGGTCACTGTGTGTGATTTTTGAAGGGATGTTGCAGGAAAATGTATATTTCAATAAACTGTAAAACAGGTGCATCACTGTCATGGCCAAATTTGGGAGCATTCTTTATCCACAAAAGCATGTGGATATGTGGTGCTCCTCTAGATTGATATTCTTTTCTCTGAAAGAAGTGTACGACTTCTGCGAGTGGAAGGGTAGTTTTATTGCAGATGAAGTGCAGCATGGCAATGAAGCAATGGTGAAAGTACCTTGAAACATTGACAGGGTCAAGGGAACAGAGTTCTCCTGGTGCTTTTATATCTATTCCCTCTTTGTTTTGGTTTGCAGTGCGTAAGAAGTCATGCAAGTCATCCCATGCGTATTCTGCACAACTTCCAGTAACAAACAATGTTGGTGGGCCTAGGTTCCTCAGCATACAATGTACATCAGCATGACATTGGAACCAGTATTTTTTTTATATCTCACATGAGATTTGTGATGCTTATATTTTGATGCAGCTGGGTAGAAGACATGTTTGAAAAATGAGAGCCTTTTTTAATGTATGTGCAACTCCATAACTTAGAGTTGCTGGTTCACTTTCATACAGGAGGTGGAAAATGTATTCAACATTTTGTCCGAATCTGGGGTGTTCAGAATACATTTGTAAAGAGCGATATTCTAATACAGTTATTTGTGTGGATCTTTCATCACATCGTCCTCCTTTTCCAGTAGGAAAGAGTAGAGGAAAGGAACGTGCGTCTACACTTTTTTCCCATATGCTCATTGGGGATCCTTTGGGTTGACACATTTCATATGCTTCTAAAGCATCTTCAATAGTGTCTCTGGAGTGTAGTGGGTGAATTGTATGAAGTTCTAAAATGTTGACATTTAAATTGGCATGTTAGTGATGAATATTGAATTATTTGGTTAGTTTCTCTTAAGTTTTCTTCTATGTTTATATCTTTGTAGTATTCATTGATTTCTTTAATTGATTTCTTTCAGATAGTGTAGGACTTGTCTAACTTTGTTTAACTTGACTTGATGTTGCCACATTATTGTGTCTTTTGTGTTGATACGCCCTTAACTAGTATAATCCAAGATTGATTTATTGGCCTAGAGATTCTACATTTTCTTTAGGATCTAATGCCAATTATACTACTTTGCCACAGATGCCTTTTAGTAAACTGGCTGATTTTGGTAGAAGACGTATTATAGCTTGAAATGGGTGTACTGTTTGGATGGTAATTCTCTCACACAAGGTAAGTTGTTGGAGACCCTGTGGAAGTGGGAATATTTCTAAGTTATTTGTGATAGAACGTGATGGCATTCGGTTATTGTCAAGCTTTGTATAGCATTATGTGCAAACTATTGAGGGGTCCATTATTTTATATTTTGCTTTCTGGCTAATTGGAACCATAGGGATTCGTCATCATCCTCTGTTTTGTAGGCCATATGTATTATTGTGTGCTCTTTTTATCAAAAGACCTGCGACAACAGAAACATACTTGGTCTGGTATTTCAGAAGGTTTTAAAACTTAGCTATTACTTTTTGTATGTGGCTGTTAGGAGGTTGAAGTGTGTGAGGCTTTCGTTAATGTTTTCGGAAGTTACTGAATTTGGTAAATCAACTTCAGTTAAAAAATATTTACTTTGGATGTGCTATATTTATGGATGGAGTTTCTTTGCTGTTCCATGTAATAGAATGGTATTTAAATGTAGGAGTTGTAGAGCAGGACTTTTTGCATAGTACAATCTATGCACAAGATTTCATATATTGGAATGTATTATTGCTAACATTTTGTTGTGGTGGAAGGTGCTTTCGCAAGCAGTTCCTAAAATGCAGGCTAATGAATGTCCTGGAAGTTCAGTGTGGTTGCGCACTGGAACGGAGTCAATGGTTTTTATAGTTTTCATTCTACTTTTGTCTTTTAGTTTCATATAGTCATTGAGGAATTGTCGTGAATATTTGAAGAATTGTTGGTTAACGTTACACATTGAACTATATGTCCATTAGTACACTGGATGGTTTGTTTGGGGATATGAACATTTGGTTGAAGGTTTGTTGGGGATGTTTTTTCTATAAGGGTTTCTTTTGCCATAATGGTGTCACCTACCATTTCATATCCTCACCCATCACTGTCTATGGCAATTGATTTTTTTTTTAAATTCTTGTTTATAAGTCTCTTCATTGAAATATGGTTCAGTGCTGCTTGTGTGAATACATTCACTGTCACAGAAGTAAATTGCGCATGTTTAGAAGTACTTTTTGTAATTTATTGATTAATTCATTTAGTGGTTTCATAGTAGGTTGGCTTTTGCTTGTACACAATTTCTTACTCTTTATTTTTGAAAGAGGGGCCTTACTTTTTTTAGTGGTCACTGGTTTAGTTTTGTTAAGTGAGGTTACTAGATGTTTTGATGGAAAGTTTTCTATACATTGCTTTAGAGGTGGATGACTATATGGTTTGCTTTTATTCTTATCTGCTCAATTGGTGCTTTGTTTTCTATGGAGATTATTTTTAGTAGGCATTATGTTCTGTCTGTTGGGGGAAAAAAGTTTGGGTTTGAAAGTTGTGATATGTCTATGCATGTATTGTAGATGGGTGAGTGAGTGTGTTTGTAGAGATGAATAAAGTGCTGTATAATTGTGCAGTGGGATGATAGGTGTAGTTGAGAAGGTTGGAAGGTTGGAAGAGTAAGAGTCTGTACATGTGTGATGGGCTTGGGTTAGTGAGTAAGGGAGTGGTGGTGTGATTGAATAAGTAGGGACACAATGATGTTTTGAGGAAACAATAATAGTGATGTTCAGATGGGACTAAAATGAGTGTGAATGTAGCAATATAATGAGTAAGATTAAAATAAATCATGTTGATTCAAAAATAATACTACAGGCTAATATATAGAAAGTACATTTTTGCAATTCGAAACATATACATGATATATTAATGCACTTACTTTGTGGTATGTGAAGAGTGTTATTTGTTCTGTAGATGTCTTTAACAATGTTCATCTTTCCTTTAATTAAAAAATAAAGTAAGTGGGTATATGTGTCAATGGTAAAGTACTTTTAGTAAACAAAGGTGTTATTCATGAAGGTAGAAGGTGTTTGGTAAAGAGTTAATAAAGTTGTGTTATGGGTGTTGTGCGAGAGTGTGTTAACTATGTTGTAAAGACAATTGGAATATGAGTAGTGCTGTTTGGCACATTAGAAGGAACAGGGCAAACATGGATGTGATAAAAAGGTTGTGGGATATGAACCTCACATGGGCAGGGTTGTGTGCATATATTTTTGATGGCCACATCCATGAGATGATTTAGGGCTCACATTTGGGGAGGTACCTCATCTTTCACAGTGCAGTGTTTTGTGTGGACACTCACCCCCATCTGACGATGTGGGCACACCACGCTCCATTTTGCCAACTCCCTCAATAGATTCCACACCTATGGTGCTCGCACAGGTCTCCTCCCACTCCATTACTTTAATTGGGCTTCCTCCACCGCCTCCTGTGCCCATGGCCAGGTTCCGGTTGGCAGCCAGGATGCTGCGTACACAGAGGCGGAGATCGTTCCACCGCTTCCTGACATCTTTCACCGTGCGGGGGGTGGTGCACACCGCACTGACTTTCTGTGCCACTTCGGCCCAGATCGCTTTATTTTATTAGGGTGACACAGCGCATGTCATTGGCGAACACCACCTCTGCGTTGGCAGCAAGCGTGTCAGTGAGCATAATGAGCTCTTCGTTGGTAAATCACTCCTTACGCTGCAGCTCTGCTCCTTTTTTAATTGCCTTGGGCATTGTCAGTGGGTCTTGAAGGATTTTGTATGGCTCTGGTGTGGATGCAGGTCCTGGGGGCAGAGGAAGGCAATGGATTGTGTTTTTAAAGATGGCTGGTGTGCTATTTCCCGTTCCTGTGCGATGACGCTACTTCTAGTTCCGCATATTTACGGTGAACGCTAATGCCGTGTTGTAGGAGGTCAGAAGTGCTATCAGCGCTTTCATCGGTGCCGCTAAGGGTCTTTACGGGGTCTTTAACGGCATGGCGGTAGGGTCCTTATCGGCATGGCGCTGAGCTCGTGCCCGCGTACTCGTGATGCCACGTTATTAGCGGCCTCTTACCTGCACGGACACGTTATTAGCGCCATGCCAGTAAAGGCGGTATCTTACCGCCTACCGTGAAATGAGGCCCTGGGTCTTTTTTTCTCATTTCCTAATTTCTGCCTGTTGTCCTTTGGTTTGTTCTCTTGATCTGGTGGGTGCTTCAAGTGGTATCCGGATATGAAGGTCATTAGGGGCCTTGTGAGGTGTGAAATGCTTTGTCCTCTGCTACCTCTTGTTTACTGGTATATAAGCATTGATGTAGCTGCTTCCATCACTCTCCTTTTCCTTTCCTCTTTTCTGCTTGTACTGTCTTTGCTGTTCTTGACATGTTTTGAGTTTATTACATGGCACTGGGGGAGGGAACGTTTGGTTGGGGGGTGTATACATATGCATATGCAATATACATATGCATATGCAATGTCTTAATATGTCTTACAGATTTTTATTTAGGTAGAGTTTTGATGTGTGTACCTGATTTGATGCCTGAACAAGGTGTTGTGCATTCAAATTAATTAAATGAGGGGAGTCTAAAAAAATTAAGCTGTAAACACAGTCTATAGGTTGGTACTATTGATTAGAATGCTGTTACAGTACCATTGATTTCATAGTACTGTGGGTTCAGCAGGCAGCCCAGGGAGAATCATCTCAATGCTAAGGTTTCAACAGGTAGCAGAGCGAAATTGAACTAGCAGTTTTGTGTATTCAGGTTGTATCACAGTACAAATGATCTTGTGGTGCTATGAGTTTTAATTGGTAGTACACAGTAGTTGATGTGACAATGCAATGGAGTCAATTTGTATCAGAGTGGCTTGCACAAAGTAGTTGATCTGCTAATTCCATTGGTATCATGGTGGATTGCAAAGGTAACAGATATCTTAATGTAGCCATGTTGTGGAATCGGTTGAGTGAGCTGGTGGAACACAAACATTATGTTGCTATGCTGAGGATTAGTCGGTGCCACAGTGCATTTGATGTAGCTATACTGTTGATTTATTGGGTGAAGAAAGACAATATATCTAATTATGCTATGGGTTACAGTAAATAAAGTGTGCAATTATGCTCTGGTGTCAATTGGTTTCGTGGTGCAAATTATGTAGCTGTGCTATGGAATCATCATTTAACATAGAAGTATTTATCTTTCTCCTGCAGCAAGGTTGAAGAGCACACAGAACGATTCCTTAGCACAACAGGGCCAAATGAGCTGCATATTGCTCTTGGGTCATGGCAACCTTATCAATGCTACATTCCTGCAATGTGGACTGATTGCCTCCTTCCTGCTGACTGACTCCCATGGAGGTTTAGAGATATATTGTCATATTACCACCACTGCTCTCTCTTGTAGCATTCCACTACTCCTGTGACAAATTGACTTCCACCCTGCAGGAGTGCACAGGGAGTTGAGGCTAAAGCACCTACTCAGCCATCACACTTCTACGAAGCAAGTGCCAACACAATAAAGGTAAGACAGGCACAGTTAAGAGATATAGCTCCATCAACCTTTTGAGGCAATGTGTGGAGGGAAGGCTATACACTCATGAGTGTTGTGAGAGTGACTTAGTAGTGAACCAAACAGCAAAGTATAACAGTCCAAAGAAAAGAATGTTCAATCAAGTTTTTATAAAACTATACAGGTGCTTCAACTGGGCTAAGAGCCAGGCGGAGCTCATCATAACACTACCAGGGGCACATATTACATCTGCCAGAGACTTACTGCAGAGGTCAGGGGAACTACAAGATGCATCCAGGGTCAATGGAGAGGCTGCTCAACTCCAACCCCCAAAATACCATTTTGAAATGTCTTTCCATCCCCAGGAGGGGCTTCACCTGGGCTGAGAGAAACACAGCACTCATCACAACACCACTAAAGACACTCATTGCATCTACCTGAGACTGCCTGCAGAGATGAGGGGACCTACAAGAAGCATCGATGGTCAATCTATGGTCTGTTCAGGTGATCTCTGATCCCAAAACCGCCATCTTTGAAAAGTCATTACAGCCTCAGAAGGGGCTTAAACTGGGCAGAAAGCAACACTCATTGCATCTGCTTGACGCTGCTCGCAGAGGTAGAGGACTAAAAGAAGCATCCAGGCTTGATGTAAGGACTGCTCAGGTGACCTTTGGCACCAAAACTGCCATCCATGAAAGGAATTGCCATCCTCAGAAGTGTCTTCAACTGGGTTGAGAGCAACACGGAAATCATCACAACACCATTAGAGATACTTGTTTCATCTGCCTGAGGCTGCCTGCAGAGATGAGGGGACCCAGAAGGCGCTGCAAGTGAAGAACTCCCAACGGATTCAACACTTACCTGTCACACCGAAATTATACGGCACAGATGTCCTAAATTATGTGATAGCCCCAGTCCACTGTAGTTGTCCTGAAGACGGCACCAGATCCAACATCAATTACTGAATGCCAGAAACACCATTTATGTGTCGACCAGATATATGTGTAGTCAACTAGATCACATCTGAAGTCACAATCACTACTAACTCACACTATGAAACAGTGACAATAAATGAACGAATGCATGAGGATGTTTGGAATATCAAAAATGCTGTAACCTTTTCACGTTGACTCAGGCTAAGCAACAAGGGCTGTTTGTTATTAGCAGTGTGATATAATTTGTTTTAAACTCAAATACAAATAAATCTAACAGTTCTGTAGAAGGGTTTGGGTGGTCTCATATGTACAGACTAACCGTAAGAGATATGTCAAATGTGTGCTTGACCTATAGCCGGCCAGTGTGTATCAGGTGGGGTAGCCTAAGTTCTTTCTTTATTTAAAAGAGATGAGGGGACCTACACAAGGCATTCAGGGTCAATCTTTTGGTTGTTCAGGTGACCTCTGAGCCCAAAACGGCCATCTTTGAAAGGCTTTTCCCTAATAAAAAGGAGCTTGAACTGGGCTGAGAGCAACACAGTATTTGCAAAAACAGTACTAGAGACACTCATTCCATCTGCCTGAGGCTGCCTGCAGTGGTCAGGGGACCTTCAATAAGCATCCATTGTCGATGTGTGGGCTGCTCAGGTGACCTCTGACACCAAAGAGCCATCTTTGAAAGGTCTTTACATCCCCAGAAGGACTTCAACTTGGCTGTGAGCAACAGAGCTCATCACAACACCCCAACGGTCACTAATTTCATCTGCCTGGGGCTGAATTCAGAGGTCAGGGGACCAACAAGGAGCATCCATAGTCGATGAACTGGCTGCTCAGGTTACCTCCAACCCCAAAACCACCAACTTTAAAAGATCTTTCCATCCAAGGACGAGGCTTCAACTGAGCTGTGAGCAACTCAGAACTCATCACAACACGACTAAAGGCACTCATTCCATCTATCTAATGCTAACTGTAGAGGTCAATGGACCTACAAGAAGCATCCATGGTAAATGTACAGGCTGCTCAGATGACCTCTGACCCCAAAGCCACCACCTTGCTTTGGGGGACTCAGCCCTGTGTGACCCACCACCCTGGTTATCATGCTAACTGCCAACCTCCAACCATTCCTTCAGTCTCTTCGCCTCTTCACCTATGAGCTATTGTTTTGCTGTGGCCTGCTACTTGCTTGTATGTACCAGATACTTCATTGCTCAGCCATGCTCTCACCATGCACTGCTCTTACGATCTCTCCCTTTCCATTCTACTTCTTTCTTCATTCTCCTGTTCTCAAAACCATTTCAACACTCTTCCCATCACTGCAATCTCTTTTTATCAACGTCTCCTCTCTTCTTGCTCAGATACTCTCCCTATTCACAAAACCACCAACCCTAACTTGTATCACCGTTCTTCTTCTCGCATCTACCCCAAACACCTCTCTACTTCACAGACTCGACATCACAATGCTTCTACATCTGACACTCTTTATATTGCTCTTTATAATGCACATCCTGTCCGTAACAAGAATTCCTTTGCCTCAGACTTCCTTCTTTTGCTTTCTCCCTTGCTTGATCTCATTACCCTTACAGAAACATGAATTCCTCCCTCAGACTCTACAACCCTTGCTGCCCTTCACAACCATGGCTACACCTATACCCACTTTCCTAGCCCAACTGCCAGGGTTGGCGGTGTAGGACTGTTTTCATATTCCAAACATTCTCTCTTCTACTCAGTGGCATCTCCAGGAACCAAAATTCAGGGGATAACACAGTAGGGGGCCACAGGGCACCTAAAAATTGACATTGGGAATGTTTGTCCCAAATTGACATGGGTGAAGTAGCCCAAAGTTACCTTGACAAGGTAAAAATGGTGCATGTCCACAGCACAATGTTTGGAGAAAGTTGGATGAAAAGACATTTACAAGCAATTGTGTAGGATATTCTAATACTTCTGATATCAGGGTGTTAACTGTAAGCACAATGCAAATTATGCATCATAAACGGATATAAATGACACCAGCTTTAATATTGTGCCAGGAGAACATGCAGTGCACAGCATTGGAATCGATGTGCCAGAATATAACATCATTTGCAGGGTGTTAAAATGCCAGGTTACTTCATATAATACCTTAGTGTTGCTCAAAAGACGGTAGGGGGCTGTCAATTCAGGGTGACCAGTGTGGCTTAATTATAAGGTGTTGGCAATAAAAGTGCCAACCTGCCTGGGGTAGTGTTTAAATACACAATGCTTCTCTTAAAAACGGCAATGTTCAGCCCGGTGTGCCAGATTGACCGTTAAGCATAGCTTTGCCAGTTCCAAAAAACTTTCCTTAATCACAAACAACATAATTCCAGTTCCAACAGAGCCAAAGCCAACTTTGGCCAAGCCTGCCCCACTGTGACATGTTCTGATATAGGTGCAGCCTCAAATTCACCAACAAATCCATCATATTCCTGGTCAGCCATGACATGTAATGTGTAGCCTTGCTGGGGCTGCAATAATATGCCAAGTGCAACTTCTTATAGCCCCCAATAAAGCCATTTTATTGGTATTCTGATAGTAGGTTGCCTTGGCAGTGTTGATTAGTTGTCAGCGGGTTGCTCTGAATTCCTTGAGGCACGCCAGGGTGGAAGCAGTCTTTGAGTGCTGCCAGGTTTTCTCTTGTTTCCTGATATGATATGATGTGGCATTTATAACGGGCCTGTATACAAGTGTTTCTAGGCGCGACAAGACAAGTAGGGGGAAACAAAGGGAAGACAAAATTACAATCTTACTAGGCCTTGTGTCATTCAGATTGCACAAGTGCAGGGAAGAGGGAACGGGCAAAGTGCCAGGGGGAGTGGAAAGGGGAAGTCCAGTTAAATCACAAGTGCAGCCAGCGGGTGGTTCATCGGTGCAGAGAGAAGAAGCTGTAGGTTGGCAGATACAGACCCTTAAGTGCTCGGTAGCCTGGAGGCAGTGCAAGTGCAACTGGACATGCAGAAGCTTGGTCCTGGGTTCAGACTGTGACAAGGTGACCAGGTGACAAGTGCACAGGGAAGTCATCTGCATTAGCAGGGGAGAGGAAGAGAGAAAGCGGAAGTGAAACAGAAGGTTTTCAGTTGCTTCTGGAACCAGAGGGGGTCCTGCTCAAGTTTGAGGGAGGCAGGGAGGCGGTAACAGAGAGAGTCCCAGCCAAGGAGACATATCTGCCCCCAAGTCTCTTCTTGGAGAAGTGTCTGAGCTGAGAAGTCAAGACGGAAGATGTTTTGGAAAGAAAGTTGGAGGTAGAGCGGTCCCAGGCCCCAGAATGCCTTGTGGACAATGCAAAGGGTCATGAAGTTGATCCTTTAAGCCAAGGGGAACCAGTGAAGAGATTTCAGAGCTGGAGAGATATAATCCCTGGGCTTGAGGCCAAGGACAAGTCTTGCAGTTCTGTTCTTGTTAAGTTGGGTTGAAGAGTAGAGGCAGGAAGATTTAGAAAGAGGCTGTTGCAATAGTCCAGCCTAGGGAGGAGAAGAGCTCTGGGGACAGTGAACTTCTGGGGGAAAGTGAGAAAAGGAAGAATAACTCTGAGGAGATGCAGCTGATAGTTTGACTTCTTAGAGACATCAGAGATGTGAAGAGAGAAGGAGAGGGTGGAGTCAAAGATGACCACAATGTTCTTATCCTCCTAGGAAGGAGCAGGAAGAGGGCCCAGGATGGGCTTCTAGAGAGAGAGGAAGGGAGGGAGTGGTTGTCCCAATGATAAGGATCCCAATCTTACTGGCATTAAGGCAGACATCATTGGCACCACACCATATTTGAATTGCTGCCAGACAGTCTGGTATAAGAGAAGAAACAGATGTGACTGAGGGGAGCCTCAGAGAGAGCTGAGTATTATCCACATAATATTGAAAATATGAGCAGAAAGTAGCGATGCAGTGGGAAAGAGGTGCCAGGTTGTGGTTGAAGATCCAGTCAGAAAGGTTAGACCCCTGGGGTTCACAACAAGTAGAGTGAGAGGTAGAAAAGAGGAAAGACCCCAGTTATTATATTATATGATATGATATGGCATTTGTAACGTGCCGATACACAAGTGTTTCAAGGTGCGACAAGGCAAGGAAGGGGGAACAGAGGGAGGACAGAGACAACGATCTTAGTAGGCCAAGTGACAGTGAGATCGCACAGGTGCTGGGGAGGGGAAAAGTGTCAGGGGAAAGGGGAGGGGACAGTGCTGTACATGGTATCAATACAATAACAAGAAGTGAGTCCAGCAAGTAGCAGGTGCAAGGGTAAGTGCAGACAGCAGGTGTCCAAAAGTGCAGATAGGGGGACTGTAGGGATACAGATACAGACCCAAATGCAAGGGTTGCCGGGAAGCAGTGCAGGTGTGCAACTGGGCAGGCAGGGACTTGGGCCCGAAATCAGAGGTTAGCCAGGTGACCAGTGTAGTATTAGACAGGAAATCAACAGGGGAGAGGAAGAGAGAGGGCAGAAGCATAGAGGAAGGTCTTGAGGTGCTTCCGGAACCGGACATGGTCCTCCTCAGGTTTTAGAGAGGCAGGGAGGCTGTTCCAGAGGGAGACCCCAGTCAAAGAAAGAGATCTACCACCAACTTGTTGCTTGGAGAAGCAACTGACCCTGAGGGAGATGGAGGTGGAGGAATGAAGAGCTTAAGTAGGAAGGTATTTGCGAAGAGAGAGTTGGAGGTATTGAGGACCCAGGCTTCATATGGCCTAGTAGACAATGCAGAGGGTCTTGCACTTAAACCTTGCAGCCACTGGAAGCCAATGCAGAGATTTGAGTGCTGGAGAGATACGATCCATGGGCTTTGATGCCAAGGACAAGTTTTGCAGTCCTGTTCTGGATGTGTTGCACAGGGCAAAGAATAGACACAGTCAGATTTCTAAGTAGGGTGTTGCAGTAGCCCAGCCTAGAGAAAACCAGAACACAGAACAGTGAGCTTCTGGGGGAAGGAGAGGAAAGGAAAAATACCTCTCAGGAGGTGCAGTTTGTAGTTTGACTTCTTAGAGAGATCAGAGATGTGAGGAGGAAAGGAGAGTGTGGAGACGAAGATGACCCTGAGGTTCTTAGCCTCACAGGTGGTAGCAGGAAGATGGGCAATGGAGGCTTGCCAGAGAGTGACATGAAAGGAGGGTGCAGGTGTGCCAATGAAGAGAATCTCCATCTTACTGGGAGTAAGTTGGACCTGAGAGTGTCAGTCGATGAGCAAGGAGGTCAACCAGGCCAGGGCCTGATCAGTAATAGCAACGTTGCCGTGGAGGCGATTGAGCAGGATGGCATAGTTTACTGTGTCAAAAGCAGTGGATAGACCCAGGGGAATGAGGACAGCAGGGACGTTAGAGTCAAGATTGGAGAGCAAGTCTTCACAGGTGTTCAGGAGAGCAAATTCTGTGCTTCTAGCTGCTCTGAAGCCAGAATGGTGGTCATAGAGGCAACCGACAGATTCAGTATGTAGATTGAGCTGGGAGATGGCCAACTTTTCCAAGAGTTTGCCCAGGAAAGGAGTGATGGAGATTGGGTGATAGTTAGCCAGAGAGGAAGGATCGTCCAAGTGCTTCTTTAGAAGGGGGTGCGCAAGAGAGTGCTGAAAGGGGGAGGGGGATGTTCCACTGGCAAAGAAGTGATTGCAGAAAGTGGCCAAGGCTGGAGCAAGGGTGTCAATGTGGTCCTTGATGGTTCTGGATGAGCAGGGGAGAACCTGCTTTGACAAGACTTTCATAGATCGAACTTGTCTAGAAACATCATCAGGGGTGAACAGGGCAAAGGATGAGAAAGGAAGAGGAGAGACAGCCTCAGATGTGCATGGGGTGGTAGAGGAGGAGGAAGAGGAGGTAGAGGAAGAAAGGGTGGACAGGATTTCCTGTGTTTTAGTAGTGAAATGAGATGCCAAGGCAGTGCACAGAGCCTGGGAGGGAACAGGAGGGGAAGAGACTCTGGCAGGATTGGCCAATTCCTTGCAGATTTTGAAAAGTTCAGCAGAGTTTTTAGATGCCACAGACATGCAGGCTTGGATGCAGGCTCTCTTCTTACACTCTTTTGCTGAGATTGAGTTCTTGTGTGTACTAGGGTGCTGATGGTTTCGGTTTGCAAGTGTGTTGATCAGAGGCACATGCTAGCCGATGGAGTCTGTTGGGGGTGTTTGGTGCATGCAATATGTAGGTTGGTGAGATGTATGTGATGAGCAACATGAATATAATTGTAAACCAAAGGAGTGACTGAACTTTGGGAAGCCAAGCAAAGATACCATAGAGAGAGTGGTCCGGCACCACGTGGGTGCTCATCCGAAAGTCTATGTTAGGTATTCAATTGATGCTAAGTGTGAGAAAGGGGAATCGTGAGACCAAGGTGGTCTGCAATGGGTCAAGCTAAAACCGGTGCACATTTGAAAGTCTTCGATGGTTTAATGTATACTGAAATTGACCCGAGACCGGCTGAGGGAGATTAATTCAGTAAAAGAAAGGGATCTGAGCCTGGCTGATCGGGATTTGGGGTTAACCGTGAGTCACCCGAGAAAGAATATTCTCTGAACATTGTAAAATGGGGATCTTTAATGGGGAGAGGGGGATTCAACCTTTAACTTTTTTTTTATAGAAAGGGATCTGAACCCAGCTGAGGGGGATACAAAATGAAAACTTGTAAAAGAAAAGCAACTTTTGCATCTTGTTCTTTTTGCACATCAGGCCCTCCGAGTCAAGCGACTTTTAAGAAGCAAAGAGACTTGGACACAGAAGGTCCTGATGCTTTTAATCGAACTGTATCCTAATGCCGCAGAAGCTGGAGTGTGTGCTTTGTTCTAGTATACTACCTTGCCCCGTGCTGAAAACGCGGGGAAGGGAGGCCAAATGCCTGAACATCCTGACATATGATTTTGTGAACACTTCATTATTTTTCATGCACACTACCCAACTTTATTAGTGGTAAGGATTGGAAATAGTATTCTTTTTTTAGTATAGGCCCTTTTATTTTGATAAGACTCCACCAGGAATGCATTATTATTATTTCATGGTCGTAGCTTGCTCTCATCTGTAGATTTAGGTTTAGATAGGCGTTTATTACACCCTTGTGAAAGTTCAATAAACAGCCTTGAATTGTGGGCACTTGTGTCTGTTTTACTGTTGATACCATGCCTTCCTTACAATCAATGCATCAGTCCGATGTTTGTTAGGTCTCCCTACATTGAATAGTGTTTTGCCATATTCTTTGAGTCTGTCTGGTTATTTGGTCTGCGATCTTTATTTGTAATTCCATCTAGCCCAGAAGACGCTTCAAGGTGCTAGAGCACAGTATGGTCTGATAAGCAAGTCCAACACAGGTGCGGGATGAGCTCCAAAAGAACACACCTCAATCATACACTGAGCTAGTCAAAATCATATATTTAGGGGCCATGCTTTGCTCTGATGTTACAAGCTCTAGTCCCCATTCATCAAGCCAGGGTCCAGGTCAGTATGCCGAGTCAATAGGTCTCGGTATGGGGGCTGGTCCCCCTGTGTCCATCTGTGTTGATCTAATCTACAGCGGGTTGAGGATCCAATGTGGACATCAGACAGACGTCTGTGAGGTCCTCTTCAATTGCCAACATTGGAATACAACCAATGTAATTTGGAATGAGATCTGTATATCTGGGTTGCTCTCCAGCTCCTCTGGTCTTCCATTTAAAAGAACGCTGCCCCCTGGAAGCCCTATGCCGCCACTTCATTCATGATTGGGATTCTCCGTTGTCAGTCTAGTCATGGACCAATGGAAGACAGACCTGCTCTTCTTCAGTCATCCCTTGAGAACAGAGCATGTGGCCCTGCTCCTCTCTTTCATGGGGCAAAATTAACAGCTATTGGGTACATGAGGCCAGTCTAAGCCAGTTCTAACCAGTTTGAGAAACAGCACAGAGGCTGCATGCATCTAACCCATACAGTTTAAGTACAGGTTCTGTGGAATTGACATTCTACTGTAATCCTCTTTCACCCTGGCTATTCCCTGGAGTCTGTATGTCACAGGTCCTACAATGCAGTGCAGGAGTCCCGGAACAATGTTAAAGTTTGCCCTCGTATATTGCTCGGGCTTTACCAATGAATCTGTCATATACTTTTCATACCCACCAGGAAAAAGAAAAGCACAATCCTGTGAATGACAATGCCATCACAGTCTGATGAATCAAACGAAGACTGAATGCGAACCTTAGTGTTTTGTTCTTTATTGGAAGAGGGAGTAGTGCTGCAACAACACGCTCTGTGTGGCTTGCTGTTCCATACAAAAGTGCAAAGTAGTAGTGTAGTGACGTGTCCAGGGAGTGGCCTGGGGTGTCACGTGCTACCCCTGGCATCTGGCTGGCCATCCCAGGTGCCACCCTATCATCCTAAACTATGATCATTATGTGTCTGTGCGCTCGTACTACATGCCACACTGGGATAAGTCACTGTGTCGACACGCCACTGTAGTAATAGCAACAACAACATCAACATTAAGGTTATAGTGAAAGCACTCGCAGTAAACAGCAACAACTTACAAGTGACATCATTAACATTATGGATCGTTTACACATAGACCAAAGACTATAGTCATCACATATAAAGTTGTGCAGAAGAGGATTGTGTTCTGGTTTTAGGTGAATACCAGCTGACAACTCATTGCACATTTGAGTGAGAGGAGATGACTTTCATACTTTATGGTTTAAGCCCAGCAAGCAGCGGCTACACTTCATGTCAAGGGAAGCTGGAGGATTATTTTGAGTATTTTATTGTGCATTTGTAAGTCACGTATCTATCAAGTAAATTGTCTTTCAAAGCATCCACAACGCAACTGGGAGGGAACATGGGAAAGGAAGGCAAATATAATTATGAAAGAGAGAGGCAGTCCTACTAGACCATATGAGCATTTAGAGCGTGCAAGTGCAGAGAGAGAGCAGGGATGGGGTGAGGGTGTATGTGCTGGGATTACCATGGAGGGTAGTGCTAGGGAGTACATTGCAAGCAGCTATTAAGTGACTGGCAGACATCACTTGGTAAGAGTGGTCTTCTGCCAATAAATACGTGCAAACCTGTGATTGCACAGGCCAGTGGATGCCAAGTCAAGTGCTGGGAGTGGGGAGAGGCTGAAGACGATTGGGGGTGGGAGGCCAGGACCCAGGTGGGACATATTAGGGCCCTGGTCACCAATTTCAGCTACTGTGGGGATTAGCAAAGGAGGGAGAGTGGGAAGGACAATGTGAATAGGAAAGTCTTGAGGAGCTTCCAGAATTTGAGGAGGACCAGCTCAAGACAAAGAGTAAGAATAAGGCAGTGCCATAGGAGCGAACCAGCCGAGGAAAGAGATTGTCACCAGCTCACTGTTTAGCGAAGCGCTTGATATGCAGAGAGTTGGTGCCGGAGGGACATAAAGATCTGAAGGGAGAGTATTTGGTAAGAGCCAGGTGTAGACAGCATGGTCCCAGCCTCAGACAGCCCTATGGATGAGGCAGAGGGATTTGAATTTGATCCTTGCAGCAACCAGGATCAAGTGGAGAGATTTTAGGGCTAGAGTGATGTGGTCCTTGGACTTGAGGCCAAGGATAAGTCTCACAGCCCTATTCTGGATTAGCCAGAGGGGACGTAGAGAGGAATAGGGTGAATTAAGAAAGAGGCTATTGCAGTAGTCTAGCCTAGAGAGTACCAGGTCTCTAGAGACATTGGGTGTCATTATGAGGTTGCAGTAATGCACCGGTGCAACCAGCGGGTTGCCGCCGACCCTGTAACACTAGATCCACTGCCTGGCTTACCGGTGCTACGGTACATTACAATTCATGGCGGAGCGGATAGTCAGACAGCAGGTCTTGTAAGTCTCCATTCCCATGGAGTCCTTTGGACTCCATGGGAATGGGGACTCGGAAGCACCAGCATCATCGAACGGTGCCGGTGCTTCCATTCCAGAAACCAGGGTGCTGGTAAGATTGTCTGTCATACTTGTAATGAGGCCTGGTGAGCTACTGGGGGAAAGTGAGGAAAGGAAGGATTCCTTTGAGGAGGTGGATTTGAAAGTGGATTTGAAAGTGGACCCTCTTGCAAGGTACTGGATGTGAGAGAGTAAGGAAAGAGAGGAGTCAAATATGACTCCAAGCTTTTTGACTTCAGACGAAGGAGAAGGGGGAGAACCCATAAAGAGTGGCCAGAGTGAGGGGAAAAGAAAGGGAGCAGGAATCCAGATGGGAAGGTTCTCTGTCTTGCTGGCAAATAGGCAAAGATCATTGGAGGCACACAAGGACTAGAAGCAGATAGGCAGTCAGGAATGATGGTGGAAGTAAGGAGAGGATCAGCAGGGAGTTTGAAGAAGAGTTATGTGTCATCTGCATAACACTGGAAATTTGGTGTGCAAAGAGCCAAGGAGAAAGGTTGGAGCCCTGGGGACGCCACAGGTGGAAATAGAGATAGGACAGGTGAAAGAGTCCAGGATAACCTGGGAGGGACTGTCAATGATTAAAAAGGACAGCCAGTTTAGTGCCAGCACCAAGATACCTAGGGTATTGTGGTGACGTTTTATGAGAATGAAGGAAAGAAAGTGAGAGGCAGAACAAGTTCGTACAAAGTTGAGGTACAGAGGTTACGAATATCTTGAGATCTCAGACTGTGAGGAGGAGGGAGTTGGATGGGCCTGCTATTTGGGGTGCCCATGGAGAAGAATATAATGGTGGGGCAGTTACGCATATTCAGCCAAAATGCACTGTGGCAATGTGCATAAGTAGGTCAAGTTCCCAGGAGATAAATGAGGATGTGGGTCGTAAAGTTCAGAATCATGTGTAGTATGGTTTAAGAATAAAGAGGGTGTCTTATGAAGAGGCCTGATTCAGTAATCCAGTGGCAATGGTGCGGGTGGCCTGGGCTTTGCAAACCTTGAGGTGGCTTAGTCTGGTAGAAGTAGAGGAGGAAATGATGAATTGCACTAATTATAGATCCCTCCAGTTTAGATGTGGGTGCCGGAGATGGCTTCATGGAATTGGGGGAAACTAAACATGCGTGGGTAAGAAAGGGGAGTCATTGGAGGCTTGGAGTTAGATTACCTCCATTTTATATGAATTGAAGAGGAAACAGTGAAACACCATCCAGTGTCGAACAGGAATCAGGTAGTCAGTCAGTGATGTGGGCGCACATCTCAAGGGTAATAGGGATGATGGGGAAATGCTCATCGGCAAAGAGGTGATATGAGAATCCAATGGAGAAGGTGAGATTTCCAAGATATTAGGTTTAGTGGGTGAAAATGAGGAAATCAAGGTTGGCCGCTGGCCTGGAGGGACCTAAACTGATAGACGGTTTGCAGAGGCGGTTCCAGCATTTCAGGAAATTAAGAAGGGACCAGGTAAGTTGGCAGAAATCCAGGCAAGGGCATAGAATGAAAGCCACGGTGTGATAGAGTGAGAAGTTGGCTGGTTCTTCCACATTATCAAATGCAGCAGTGTAGGGGGATGAGGAGTAGATAGATTTAATGGAAAGATGGGAATGGTGAGTAGTTGGAGAGTTAGAGACATAGGTGAGCGTTGTTGCTGAGAAGTTTCAGATGTGAAATTCAGAGTGGGGAGAACTGCACAGTGCAACTTGCTCTACATATGAGGTGATAACACTAACACTACACACTAGAATGTGCTGAGAGTAGTGAGGGAAGAGAAATAAAACTAGTTAGAAGTATTGTTGGGGTCAGTCTTAGGTTTTTGCAAGAGGGATAGAATGGTGTCCACCTTACATTAGCTTGGAAATATCCCTGTGGACAGGGCGAAATTGAGAAGATGGAGATGGAGTAGGTATGAGTGTGAAGGGATGTGAATTCTGTGAAGTTCTCGGGTTCAAAGGGATTATCAGTGGGCAAGCAGGTTAGCATAGCAGAGAATGGGTGCAAGTTCATCTTGAGTGGAGGCTGAGAAGTAGACAAGAGAGGAAGAGGTGATAGTGGGGACAGAAGAAAGAAGGAAGGAGAGACAAGGGGGGAAAGGAGGCATGTGAGAGTGTTATATGTAAGGTAGGCTGGCTGCCCTGGGGTACACTTGATCGCCCTCCTCTGTGCTCCCTTCATGGCCTACATCTAGTAAGAGCATTTAAAACACGTATTACCATTCAACCCCACCTTCAACACTCTCTGTGTGTATACTTCCAGTGCATTTACTGATTCCATTTCAGGATCCCTTTTACAGACTCAATTTGAGGGCCTTTTACCAGACTCTGTTCTTTTCCTTTACATTTTAAATGTATTTTACTACTGTGATGAAGACCCCTGCCTAACTTCGTGGTCCAATAGTGAAGTGGTCAGTGTGGCCAGGCACCCTCCTGAACTTGTGAATGCTGGTACCGGAGAAATGATATGGGTGATCCCCCGATTTCCATTACTAAGGGAAGCTACAGCCACAGGAGCACACCAACTAACACCAATCAGTACCATGGACAAAGGGTCTGGTCCCAACACATTGAGGCAGCCCCAACAATAGTAGTGGTACTCTTGGGAGGCTTTTCGATCCCACTAGCCATACCCAAAATATTCATTTGGGAAATGACACATTTCCCTTTTAAGGGACATTAATTGCAGCAGCCCAGCGTTAACCTCAAGAGGTTTGATATGTTTGCCTGTGTGTTCTACTCTCCAGCAAGATCCCCCTGTGTAGTTAAGCACATATGTAAGCGGGGAAGGCTCCTGGAAACACTGTTTCTTGACAAATCCGTTCTGAATATCAAAGTGACATTGTGGGGAACCACAAGCAATCCCCATTGTTTAGTAGCAAGCACAAAGCCGTAAAAAGACTGCTGATACAAAGGCACAATTTCCATAACAGGGGTTTCACCCCCATACAAATCTCCCTACTCACATAATGTTGTTCCTTTTTTTTTAAATCAATCGATGCATATGCTGATCACGAGAACTCACGAGCCAGGGCAGAGCACCTTAGAGATTGTCAACATTCTGAATAGACCAGTCCCATGAGACCATAGTTCCAGGTGTACGCCTTCTAGCTAACCAATCAGAACCCTTCTCCAATCAAAGAAGTCGGGGGAAGACCCTCACCTGGGAAGCGGGGATACACACTTTAAAAGAAAAGCAGACAGATGAGTCTAGCAGTGTGGTGTTTTTCAGAAGGAGCAGGAGAGAGGTGTTTGGAGGAGATTGCTAGGTGAGAGCTTTTTGAGATGAGAGTTGGGAGGATATTCTTGGAGGTTGGTGGAAATTACAGTGAAGTACCATCTTTGGAAAACTGTACTGAGGAGTATGGCGTGAGAAAGCTACAAGCTGGAGAGAGATAAACTGAGTGTATCCCCAGAGATAAACTGAGTGTATCCCCAGTTGTATACTGCGGCCATTGAGTGAGTAAATTGTAGTGACGGAGAGAGATCAACTATGGAGAAAATGATATTGAGGAGGTTGGAGAGAGATAGTTCCAGTAGGGGAAGAGAGCTATTATCCGGAGAGAAATATATGGAAGAGGTTGGAGAGTGAGAGAGAAATCATCAGGAAAAGAGGACTGGAGGAGGTGGAAAAGGATGCAAGCAAACAAACGATGAGATCACAAAGTTGCTCTAGATCGGGAGAGAACATATGATGCAAATCCCTCAGGATGCAAGAGATAAGGGGTAACTACTTGAAGAGGGATGGGGTATTTTGTTAAGATACCTCTGGGTCATCATCCCATGACATTGTAATGCCATGCCCATGGCTTTGGGTCCAGCAAATATTACATACATCTGTATGCCCTGCACAGGTCAGTTCTATGTTCCTTCATCGCCAGTCTTTATTTTTTCGATATTTTTTTTTCCAGTGATTTTCTTCTGAAAAAACACATCTAAAATGAGTCTTTTTTATTTTTTGGGGGGGTTCTCTCCCAACTCCGTTTCCCCTATTTATTTTAGACTATTCTCTGCCTCCCCCCATGCCCTATGTACCCTTAACCACCCCCCCATATATTTTAGGAGGAGTTTAAAAAAAAATAATCATCAGAAAAACAAACCATTAAAAAAAGGACTTGCGATGAATGAACATTATACTCCCAGGTCAACCATCCAAATGTATAAAGCCCATCATTCAGGGTCTGCAACTCCCATAGTTCCCTTTTGTATCAGAGGGAATACCTGTGACAGATCCAGAAGTGTCAGAAGTGTCACTACAGATTCTGTAGGAGGAAAACTAAGGAGAAGTCAGGCTATTGAGACAGGTGGGATGCTAGAGAACATGACACAAGCTAACAATCCATACAGAGAAGAACTACATTTCCCATAATCTGACTCTTCATCAAAGTGATGGACTGGCCAGGACTAGGGAAACACGTTTATGAATTAAGAGGCAGGAAGACTATGGTAGGGACTAAACCTTCCACAGAAATGCTTTCCTGACCCCATAAATGACTTTTATATGCAACCAATGCCCTTAGCCTAGTTGATATATGATGTGACGAAGCGATGTACAACTCTCCCTTCTGCAGCAGCCAACCTCCAATAAGCGAGTTTGCTTCCTCCCCACACTAAAGAGGGATGTTAGGAGGGCAGAGAAAGAAAGGATGGAAACCATTTTGTAGGAAAAAGAGAAGCACCCACGAAGATGCTAGAGAAAAAAGACGAAAAGCCTGATCCTGGAGAAAGAGGAAACTCCAAAGGAATGTGTAGTGGAGAAACAGACTGAAGACCAGATCAAGGAGGAAGAGAAAGCATACAAGAAAAAGGCTTAGGGAAAGAAAGGAGAGGCTCCAGCCAAGGAGAAGGGTCATGTAATACAACAAAACACCTCGGGTTCTACCCTAGAATGAAGACAAGAAGAGATGAAAGACGTCTGGGTACTGACTAGGGAAGAGCACAGAATGAATACAGAGTTATCATGGTTAGTGAGTAAGGTTAGTTAATTGAACATAACTTAACTTTAATAGATCAACAAAAAAGATTGATCTGGTGACATAACTATAAAATGTCAGAAATGATTCTTCTAATACCTGGGATGATTTAAACACCAACCGTCCTGACATCTTCAGCAAACTATATGAAAAGGTATGTCTTTATTTCATATTTTTCGTAGTGACTTGTGATACCCCTCAGTCCATTCTTGGAGCCTCATTAGGACCCTGGTGGGAGCCGTGCCCTTATTAAGGGCACAGCTGCCGCCGGTAATTATTTTTTTCCGGGGCCCAGCAAAGGGCAATAACCGGGTCATGCCGACCTTGGCGGACCAGGTAATTGCCCTTTTCTCGGCTCTGGAAAAAAAGATTCCCCATTCCTATTCGAGCCCCGTAGGGCTCAATGGGAGTGGGGAGGATGCTAACAACGGGCCCGTCATTAACAGGCCCGTTGTTAGCATCCTGGACTGCTAGCGGGACCCACTAAGGACGCCTGGTCTGACCAGGCGTTCCTTAGTGGGTCCTGCAGCAGTCCTAGTAATAGGGCTGCGCGTAATGAACGGTGCCGGTCTCTTACCAGCACCGTTCATTACGTGGCCGCCTGCCTCCTAATGAGGCCCTTGATGTTCTGTCTACCAGTACGTGGCTTGCAGGGACATACAAGCCTATGCTTATCAAAGGGGAATGAAACAGCAAGTCCCACAATGCACAGTACTGTTTTTGGAAATGCCGCTACTTGCTTTGTCTGTTATACCGTGACCTGGACCACCTATCAGCACTGCTGAGCTCTTGTTGTTACGTCCTCATTATGAGTTTGACAGCCATTTTGCAGTAATTCCACAAAGTTACCACCAAATCGTTTACCGTTGCCGCCATTTGGCATGTTGTGATCATGGGCGGATTACGAGTGGTGGTAAAGTTCTGTAAATCACCGTTTAGTCCATAAGACTTTTGGGGTCATTCTGAGTTGGGCGGTAAGGGATACCGGGCACCGTTAGGGAGAATGGTAACGGTAATCCCTTACCGCCCAATTCCGAGGTCCCTTAGCAGAACCGTAAAGGACGTGTGGTCTGACCACACGTCCTTTACGGGTCCCGCTAAGGAACCAGGGCGCTAATAACGGGCCTGCTATTCACAGGCCCGTTATTAGCGCCTTCCCCATTCCCATTGAGCCCTGTGGGCGCTCAAATGGGAATGGGAATGGTTGGTTGAATGGGGACTTACCGGGTCCTCCAGGGTCGGAATGACATGGTAAATCCCCATTGAACCAGACCGGACCCGGTATGGGAGCCAACCATGGTGCTAGTAGCACCATGGCTACCGCCCAACTCAGAATGACCACCTTTATGTGGGGTCTTTCAGATTTACCATAAACCGTAATTTTGTGGTGGTAAATATGCTGATGTTTGTCCTTAACGTGGTGGCGTTATCTCCGTCATCTTCAAAAGTGGCAGTCTTGCTGTTATAGCAAAAAAAAAAATATGTAACAGGATTACCGCCATTCATTTTTTACCGCACAGCCGAACTTGCAGTGAGACACTTGGTGCTGGGAGTAGAATGCCGTGTTCCCTTCACCTCTTCGCATTTGCCTGGTGCTGCGACCTCCACAGACTTTGGCATACATATACATGTGTGGGTGGCACATGCTGATATGTGGAGAGGGCCTAATGAACATGTACTCTTTTACTGTGGAACATTAGTACAAAATGAAAAGCGAAATCTTGAAGTATTTACAGGCAGCTTAAAATAAGGTGGAGGTGGAGGCAGCACAATGCATACTAAATGAAACACTGGCAGGGATCTAGCAACGCTTTAATGCATGTGTCACGGCTGCTGCCTGCAAGCAGAGAGTTAAATTGCTGTGTGGGTGCGGAGGATTGAATGGCAGGTGGTGCCCCGGCTCGCGTTGCTGAGTGCCACGTGAATCAGAGGGTGCTAATGTTTGCACAGCGTGTGGGAATGTGTCTGTCCCGTGTACTGCTGGAAATGCACAGGTTGTGCTCGTTAGGATCCGCCGGAATGCTTCTCTACAGACACCTAGTGGCGCTCCTGTGAACTCATGCATTCCTGCCCTGGGAAAGAAATAGGCACGGTTAGTTCTGCCTCTGCAGAAGCCCAGTCCATCGGTGTTTGTACATTCCAAGACTTCAGAGTGGTTTTATAATACATCCAACAGCATGGAGCATACATATTGACCAGGACATTTAAATAACCCTAAGCACGCTATACTAGAACATGTTTTGAAGCCGTGAAAAAGAGTGAGAAAGCAAAGGAAAACGCCTCATCACGAGTTGGGCGGTAATGCCGGCGCTATTAGCGCCGGCGCTAATAGCCCTACCGCCAAACCCGCCGGCGCTATTAGCGCCGGATCACGGGTTTGGCGGAAGGGTTATTGGCCATTCCCCATTGGGCCCATTTGGGAATTCCTCATTCCCCATTGGGCCCAATGGGGAAAATTCATGCTATTACCGCCAGCGAAATTCCCCCTAGCTAAAAGCTGGGGGGAAATCCGCCAAGGCCATGATCTGGCGGACCCTTAAATGCGGTGGTAATAGCGCTACCGCCGCATTTAAGGGTTACCGCCAGACTCGTGATGAGGCCCTTCAAGACAGCACACGTTTTAGACATATGGCAAAAACTGCGCCACAAGAATTCAGAGCAATGGATTCTTAATACAGCCGGCAAGATAGCTCAGCGCGTTGAGTGCTCACCGCTGTGATCTGAGCGTGATATGTAGGTCACAGGATTGAATCCTGGCAAGGCCAACTCAGCCTTTCAGCCTGTCATCCTTCCGTGGTCGATAAATCAGTACCAATTTCGGTTGGGGGATATTGTATGTAAATATGTGCTCTGTAATGAGCTTTGGATTAAGGCGCAATATAAATAACACATCATTATCATATCCAGCAGAAATCTAAAAACCAAGCCTTCCCGGAAGTACCTTAAGAAATATTGAGTTACTTATTTGATTTACAAAAGTATTCACAGAGAGACAGGGTCTGAACAAAAATGAGCTGTGCATAAACAACACAGATCAGAAAAGGCAACAATGGCAATCGTTAACACAGTTGCATATTATTATTATTATTATTAGCACCTGGGGTGCGGGGAGCAATCAATCAGTTTGCTTGGATCGCGTGCTGAATCCCATGATCCAAGCTGAATTCCGAGCAACGTGATGACTGCTTCCCCCGCCCCTCCATCTTCCCCACCCCACCTTCCCTTCCTCTTTGTTTACCGTCCCTCCCACACTTACCTGATTCCTTTGGCCACCGCTGCTGCCGCTCTGTCTTCCTGCTGGGCGCCATGGAAATGGAAGAGAGGCCACACTTGCAGCCCCGTCTTCCAGCTCTGAAGCAGCCATCTTGAGTCCGTTTTTTGAATGAATGAACAGGACACAGCTAGGTGTCCCATTCGTTCATACAAGAAACATTGCTGTCAGCACCCCGGGATGCTAACAGGAAAAACACCCGATGGTAACGGTGCCAGGGTCCATCAGTGTACCTTGGGCCGCAGGCCATTACAACCAGATCCGGTGGGCCGGACCGGGTGTTACTGCTTAACTATTAGGGTGTTTATTGAACGCAGACCTGGCTTCATGAAGCAACGGGTCACTTTACAATCATAGGGTAAAGAACAAGGTTAGGGATCATCGACACACGAGAGTGGAGCTCTAAGAACGGTGTAGGGAGGACATAGTGCCAATATGTGGAATCCCACCTAAGAGAGTACCATCAGGGAGCCCTCTGAATTTCAGACAAGGTTAATCGCAGAGAAATGAAACAGAAATAGTCTTCTAATAAGGATGCCCAGACTGTGGTGCTATGGAGAAAAAGAAGTTTAGCTCAATGGGGCACCCTTGGCTTCCTTAAGAAGTAACCATGGCAGGCTAACAGCCTCATTGAGTATCTGCAGGAGTAGGCTGCTACCCCAACAGGACAGTCAACCATCCTCGCCTGGGATTGCCAGGTTATCCTCGGAATATGTGACCGAGAGCAGGGGAAACAATAAGAGTCCATGATGTTCACATCCTCTATTTCGGAATTGACTGATATTCCCAGGAGCCATGTGAGGCTCAAGATGTTCAGCAAAGAGGAGGAGGGGGACAAAGATATTGCTTGGCCCCTTGCAACCGTGCATCCCTTTTATCCAGCCAATCGGTAATGAATGTGTTCCGTTTATTGAGGAATAACACAGTGCCATTTTGAACTGAAATGATATACAATGTAGGCAATAATAGAGAGCAGAGGAAGACCTAGGGTGAGATGCATTTACACAAGTGCATTCTGTGAGTGTCATATACCGACTGGTGAAGGGGTAAGAGTGGAAACATATACCATGGACAGAGACTGGAGTACATTATAATATTTTTTAACCTTGACAGCCTCAAGACCAGTTCTTACAGATGTACAAATTACATTGAGTAGTCCTTGGGGAATAATGCAGGAGCAGGACACCCAATCAAGTGAGGGAGAGTTGGATGGGATGGTTATTTTGAATGGGAGGGGGAAGAATTGTGGTTGGAGGGACTCCTTGAATCACTAGCAATTCGAGTTTTAGTTTATTCCTGCTTGGCCGACACAAGACTCCTCCCTGGAATCCCTCTCTAAACAGTAGAACAATGTGAAGGTGTGGGTAGACCTCTATGTAGCAGCCCTGCAGATATCCAGCAGGTGAACACCAGAGAGGAGCCCAGTTGTCAAAGTGATGGCTCTGGTTGAATGGGCTCTTGGCCGGCCTGGCAATGGTCTGTTGGCCAATTGATGGCAATCCATGACACAGCTGGAGAGCCACCTGGAGATAGAAGCCTCAGATAGGTCCTTTGGCATAAAGGATGGATGAGTTTGCAGAACCACCTTCGATTGGTGGAAAGACACATATATAGGGTTTCAGAATAGAGCCTGGATTTCTCCAACAAGCCTGGCCGAGACAATTGCCACTAGTAAGGCAGTTTTCCATGAGAGGAAATTCAAAGATGTCCAATGCCTAAGCTCAAACGCAGCACCCATACGCTTGAACAGGACAACATTCAACTCCCATGCGGGGAAGGAGCCTTCACCCATGGGGAATGTTCTAAAGAGGCCCATGAGGAACTCCTTCATGAGCCTGTGAGACCACAAGCAGAACTTACCAGGAGTGCCTCTTTAACATACTGTGAAGAGATTTTCTGTGACTGCCACCACACCATAAAGTGCTTCCACTTGTGTTTGTAACATGCAAGAGTAGACGGAGTGCTGGGCCTTGGCCAAAATCTTCTTGCATTCCAACGGCAGTGAAAAATGCCCAGATTCAAAGGTTGCAGGAGCCAGGTTAAAGGGTTTAGGGGTGCTGGGCCGTGGTGCAGGAATGCCCCTCTTTCCATGGATAACTGGTCCAGAAGAGGAGGCAGCTTGAAGGTCTAGGTACTTGTCAGGTACTGTCAGGTTGGAGTGACATATTCTTTACATAAAGTATCATATACTCATTTAGATTGGGTCAGGGGAGACACATATTTAGTATAGAAAGGTTTTAGGAAGTTATTATGGGTTATATTTTTAAACAGCCAATTTTGCCCTTAACCTTCATTGCAGTCTATGGAAATTGCCCCAAGCCAAGATGGAGGTTCTCAGTCTAAATTCTGATTGGCTGGGGATTGTTTATAGGGAGGACAATGAACATTCTAAACTGCCTTTCATCGTCCTTGCCCAGCTGAGAGGTCTTGTGCCTTGTTGCTCCTGCTTAACTTTGTCAAGGGTGACAAGTTTCTAGCAGTTGAGCGGAAGATCTGAAAGTATAACAGGAGTCGTGTTTGGAGTTTGGTGGAGACACAGGACAGGAGTCAGAAACTTCCATTTTTTCTGAGGAAAGAAGTTTTCAATTCTTATTCACAAGATAAGTGACCTTCCAGTTTTGTTGAACTTTGTAAAAAGGTTATATTTATCTAAGGGATTGAAATCGCATATCTGTATCTAAAAAGATTGAAGCGCGTACATTTGTTTTTATCGCTACGTGTCAATTCAAACTAGCGCGTGAGTTTTTTGCCCGTTATTTTGAGCCCGCGCGTGTGTCTGCACGTGTGAGTGAAGCGCGAGCGTGTACTTTGGACTCGCGTTTACTGTTCGTTTACGCAAGGGTTTTTCTGCGTGATAAAATCAGCGCGTGTGCGTATTTCCCGCAACTTGGAGGAAAGCGCGTGTAATTTTTATCGCGTCTTGAAATTTAGCGCAAGTGCGTTTTACCCGCGAATTGAATTGTCAGCGCGTGTGCGTATTTCCCGCGACTTGGAGGAAAGCGCGTGTAATTTTTATCACGTCTTGGACTTTAGCGCGAGTGCGTTTTACCCGCGAATTGAATTGTCAGCGCGTGTGCATATTTCCCGCGAGTTGGAGGAAAGCGCATGTAATTTTTTATCGCGTCTAGGACTTTAGCGCGAGTGCGGTTTTTCCTGCAAATTTGATTGTTAGCGCGTGTGTATTTCCCGCGATTTGGAGAAAAGCGCGTGTGATTTTTCTTCCCGCGGTTTTGGAATTTAGCGCGTGTGCTGGCTTTCCACGTGAAGATTCCATCGCAAGATAAATTCGTTCCTGAGAAAAAGACACTCTACAAAGAAAATATTAAAAACAAATACAAGAACTTAAAAGAACTTCCTAAAACTTATTTGAAGACCTTGTTCAAGAATCTTAGAGTTGAGCAGACTAACTACAAAGTTAAATTACATTCATGGACCTATTGAGAAGGCTGAATGATCTATAAGATTCTGGTCCACAAGTAAGGAAGTCTTGTCTGCTTATCACTTCTCTGGGCATTCTGAAGAGAAGTACCAGGTATGGTTTTTAAACTATTTTGGTAAAGGATTCAGAGTTTAAGGTTAGTATAGTAACCCATGAGTAATCAGGTATATTGCATGTTTATGTTTTAACTACAGGTGAAGAACCAGCGAGTTGATAGATTCCAGCCTGGTGTTTGTTTCTTTGTCCCTTCCCCCTTCCCCCGAAGGGAGGTAAACTGAGCAGTTATATTTATGTCAGCTCAGAGTGCCACATTTTGGGTGGATTGTCGGGTGTTCAGCAGCTTCTGCAGACACCAGGTTCTCAGCATGACAGTACTAGATCTGTCTAGGCCACGCCGGTGCAATGAGGATCATCTTGCTGCGGGATAGGATGAGTGTGTTGATCACACATAGGAGCTGTGGAATCGGCGGTAATGGAATAGGCCTTCTGTGGGATGTTTTTATCCACGCATCCAAGCCCTACCTCAAAACTGTGCAGTACTGACATGGAAAACATCATGATGGCCAGAGCTTCCCAGAAAATGCACAGGGAAATGCATGAAGAATAGGCTGCAACTCATTTTTGCCGATGTTATGGGCACAGAAGGACACTGCCTAAAACCACCATTGGACTACCCACACAGTAGTCTGAAACCATTGGGAATGGCAATGCTGATTGCCAAAAGCAAACCCATAACTGTTGGGAATTCATTTTCTTAAATCCCAAAAAGGGGTGCAGTACCAGTACTCACCACTATCAAAAAGCCGGCGTTTTAAAACAACACCAGATTTTACTTTTTGTAGAAAACTGAATAAATGAACCCAAAACATGCCAAAGAAAGACTTACTGAGAGGTGGATACAATGTAAAGTTATATTCTGAAGTGACTTGAAGGTTTATAACAAGACTGGCTGAGCTGTGGATTTCAGCAGTTTAAGTAAATTTGGACTGAAAGACACTAAAAATCTAAATGTTTAAAAGAAATGAGTGACCTACTTTGAGTGTCACATAGGTTGCAATTGTTTAAATGTCATAGTTTTAAACTTAGAAACAGCATTCTAGCTGCATATGTAAACATTGTCTTGACTTAAACTGGGTAACAAAAAGTTACATTTTATCTGAAACCTGGCTTAAGGAACTGAATTCTGCCTGGCAACTACCCCCATCAGGAGTGAAACTTGAGTCACAGCTGTGTTCCCAGGCCTATCTGCCTTTTGCTGGCCACACTAAGGATATGCCATCTCTCTGATAATTGAATTAAGGGGAGCCCCCACAGAATACAGGAGCTCTGAACAAAGCCCTGTCCTGACTCAGGCAAATGTTTTATTGGCGGGAGTCGTAAATGGAGCTTCCTCCTGGAAGGACAGGGGAGGGGCACTGCCTGTGAGAGCAAGCTGGCTTGGCAGAACTGGAAAAACCAGAAATTCAACCTTGTGCTTGGGGGAAACCACACCCCTTTGGGGCCAGAACATAACTCTAAAAAGATGAATAACTCATAGTACGGACTTGTGAAAATTATTTAAATGACATCATAATTCTTGTGATTTTTCTGCCCACATTTTAAGACGTGTTAGGACCCGGTGGTATGTTCAGGGGGGTTTTAGCGGAAAAGAGGATATTACTCAAAATGTGTGCATGTGAAAAATCTGAAACTTCATCAACTAATGTCCATACTCCTTGCGCACATGTGTGTAAATTTGGGTTAATGTCCGACATTGCAAAATCAGTTAAAAAGTGAAATATGTGCCATTTCTGAATGCAAGCCCCCAGGAAGAGCAGAGTTTGAACAGGGGATACCTCCTGTGATATGTGAAGGGTGCATGTAATTTTAAACAAATGTGTACCTGTGCAAATATGTTTTTTGAGCAAATATAGATTGTGTGTAAAGTTGACAGGGGTGGGTTCTCTGTATCATAAACAGACATCATGATGACACTTCATTTCATTCCCCCAATCAGGGGAGAAATGAAAGCTTGGCCAATGACAAGTGGAGAGGGGTAGAGCCTAGTGATGCTGCACACACACCCATTTTAAAAACAGATAAAAGCAGACAGACAGGACAGATAGGGACCTTCAAATCCATTTGCAGCTGGAAGCTCTGCCGGGAAAATCCATACTTTACCTCCCTCAACCTTCAGAGAGCAGACATAGAGACTTCAAATCTATCAAATTTACAGGACCAGAGAGAGAGCAGAGCTGACCCAGATCACTGATCACTGTTAGCAGAACCAGAGACCCAGACCAGACCAGCAGAGTAGAGCTGACCCAGACGCTGTACGCAGAGACCGTCCGGGGCGAGTGAAGAAAACCTGACCAGATCCGTGGCGAGGCCCATTTATTTCAAAAATATATTGTGAGTACCCAGCAAACTGTGCAGAACCCAATCTCTTAGTTAAAATAATCTAATGCAAGCTATTTTAACTTGAGTAAAGCGGTCACCTGCCATTTTCTAGTTGCTAGCTGTCACTTGTCTTTTTGAACTTTAAAATTTCAAATCTGAAAAACGACCTTTATTTAATCTCCGTAACCGTTTGTCCTAGAGACTTGCAGTAACTTTCATCTGGAAGCTGAGATCCTAGGCTGTCCTAGGACCCCAAAACGATAGTGATAGTCCTTGTAGTTCCTCTGTAATCGCGCCCGGCGCATTCGCAAATTTTGCCGCGATTTGACATTTTGCCGCGATTTGCAAGTTTCTCCACGTGTGAAAATCTGCTGCTGCTTGCCTTCCGTTAAGAAAAAATTTGTTTAACCTGCCAATCATTCCTAAATCATTGCTAGGGTGAGCCTGGACTAATATTAACTTGATACCACTCACCCTGAACGTCTAGAGGGAATTAAAAGCATTTTAGCATATTTTTCACTTCATTGCCAGCACATATAAAAGCATTTTGGGCCTGTGTTTTAAACTTCTGTAGTCTAAGCTTACTGGGGTGAACTGAATCACATTTGATTGCATTTCTGAGAATTGTGTGCCTTCCTTCCATTTCCTTGCATTGCATAAAAGGGGGGGGTGAATTGTCCAAGTAAGTGATTACATTGGCCCTCATTACGACCCTGGCGGAAATCGCGGTGCTAAATGCACCGCGGAGCACGGCGGAAAGCTGCCGATAGCGCCATGGAGGTTGGCGGATTTTCCGCCCCATGCCGACCTTGGCGGGGCGGTAAATCCCCATTCCCCATTTTACCCTTCCCCATTCCCATTTTTGCCCCATAGGGTATAATGGGAGTGGGGAAGGCGTTAATTGCGCCACCGCAAAATACGGTGGCGTAATTAACATCAAGGTCCCGTAGCGCCATGGATTTCTCCGCCCGGAAAAACCAGGCGGAAAACGTTCCATGGCGCTACGGGAACTCGTAGTAGGGCGGACGGGTCCGCCGCGAATAACGCTGGCGTAAACCCACTCCGCCAGGGTCGTAATGAGGGCCATTGTCTTTTGCTGAAATCCTATCAAGTGATTTTCTGTACTGCATTTCATTCAACATTGCATCCATTTGAACTCTATAAAGCATTCTCTACCACCTTCTTCTTCTGTTCCTATTCACCAGTGTGCTAGTGCCAGACTATCCATTATTGATTACTGATCAGATTAAGTGTGATATCCAATTATTAATTTATTATAAAGTGTGATATATATATATATTGTCTAAATTATCAAATAAACCTTTTAACTTGCAAAACAGAACTACTTCTTGGCTCAGTGGGGTCAGGGGGATTCCAAGGGAGGGGTGTTATATAGGGGTAGTCATCCAGAACGCATGAACTGGACATAAAGATATATCAATAAGGGTTTCCATTCAGTATCCCAGACTAGGCATTGACTTAGCTGTAGTGTTGAATTGAATCCTCTTACACTTCCCACAGGAACAAGAAGACTCCTTGCCACTGGATACCTGCTGGCAAACCACACACACTTGGTATTAGCTGCTGTTGCAAACAGGTGTTTCTGAGGCTGGCCCCACTCAATAAAGATCTGAGTGGCTTGAGCTTGCTGTACCTTCCACATGTGGCAGAACTGCAGCTCCCTGGTACAAGAGTACACAATAGTGTTTAAAATGCCTGCCAGGTGGAATGGGAGTAGAAACATCCAGTGAACAATGGCCATGTGCCACATTTTCTGGGCCTCCAGAGAGAGGACGGATGAGCTTATCCTGCCCTGCTTCTTGATGTAATACATGGTGATCCTGCTGTCCGTGAAGACCCTGACCATCTTTTCCAAGAACTGAGGTTTGAAAAACTTGAGAGCCTAGAAAACTGACCGTAGTCTCAGTAGGTTGATATGCAATGCCTTTCCCTCCAGGAACCACAGGCCAATGGCATATTGTTGGCCCTTTGTGGGCACCCCAGCCTTCCAGTGAGGTGTTGATCGTGACCATCTCCTGATGTGCTGGGGGCCTGAGGGGAGATCACTGCAAGATGTGAGGGCAAACAGATCACCAGTGTAGGGCTTGGCGGAAAGCATGATTGTGAGCTATTCTTTCATTCCATAAGTCAGATATCTGCTTCCACCTGGCGTCCAGGAGCTTCTGAAGTGATCTAATTTGCAGTCTGCAATGAGGGACCAGATGGATGCACAAGGGCATCATCCCCAACAGGGATTTGAGGGACCTGGCTGTAGCAATTCTGGTCGACAACAGCTTTTGGATTTTCCCTCAGATGGTCCTTATACTTTCATCCAATGGAGTTGCCAGGCACAATACTGTGCAGAATTGGGCAACCAAAACAGTGCATGCTGGAATGGCACTATGCAGGATTTCAGATAGTTCATAGAGAATCCCAGAGAGGGTAGAGTGTTGACCGTCTCTGCTGCATGTCGCGCTGCCAGTGCATGATAACGAGTCCGGACCAGCCAGTTATCCAGGTTGGGTAGGGATACACTGCTTTGCGATGAAGGAACACTGCCACCAGGGCCAAGCACTTGTTGAAAACCCTTGGGGCTGACTTGAGGCCAAAGGGCAGCACTTTGAATTAGGAGGGTCTTCCATGGGCAACAAACCTCAGGAATTAGTGATGTTTTGAATGAATGGGGATGTGGAAATATGCGTCGTCCAGATCCTAAATAACCCGTTATCCCTCTGTCTCCCAAAACCTTCCCTAGCCCATACACATTTCCCTCACTTACCTGTCCCTCTCTTCTCTAGCTCCTACCTTGCTTGATAATCTCTGGCAATCAGTGCTGTTTTCAGGGCTTCCATGATGTTTGAAGATTTCTTGAGGAAACGGCTTGCACCCAGTATATGAGGTGTTTCTATTTTAATAAAAAATGAACATCACGATCATGCAGGCTGCTATTATCTATAATCCCCTCACGTACAGGCGTTCCTTGCTGGTAACAGCACTGCAGACTTTGTTCAATCACCTTAATTTCTCTGGGATCTTTACATTTTTCCCTTGGTTTTTACTTCCCAGAAAAGCCCTGTGGCTCATGCATCATTGATTGATCACAGAACTCCTAATGTCTTCCAGAAAGCAACCTCTCAGGACATGTTCAAAGGACCCATACCCTCATTGACCAATATAAAGTTGCTATTCCATGTAAAGAACTGTGCCAATGCGTCCACAAGTGGAATGGGAACACCATACACAAAAGGGTGGGCAGGAGGCTTCACATTTGGGAAACTATTCTGTATCCTAATTGGAAAACTTGGGGAACATGGAGAACAAGTATTGCAATAAGCTGCAGAACTTTCTCTGTGTGGCTTGCTCCATGGAATTGGTAAAAAAAGAAATCAAGATTGCCACCACCATAGGAAAGGGGACTTAGTTCCTTTTCCATTTCCATTGCAGCGGCGGTAGGTGGGAGGAGCGCCCACCCCGAGCATAAAGCTCCAGTTCAGCAGGTAAGTGGGAGGAGGGAGGGAGTCTGATGGGGAAATTGTTTGTTTTGGTGTTGGGGGGGGGGGGGGGGGTGGGAAGGCCACAGGGATAAGCACCCTGTAGCCTCTCAACAATCAAGATGGCACCAGCTGTGGAAGGACCTCAGGTGGCTGGAAACAGCGGGCGGTACACAGTGTGTTCTCGCCCACTGTTCTAACCTCCTGATTGGCTGAGCGTCCTTCCCCGGGTGCAGATAATGTTAAACCAATGATACTGTACCCATTATACATTCAATATTCCAAGATTCCTACACGAGCCTGATTTAAAAAAAATCGTGTTAAAAAGGGTGTATATAGGCTAACATGCCTACTTGCAAATTGAAAGAAACCGCTAGCTAATTGTGACCTACTGCTGGTGCAAGGCGAACCCTCACAACAGCAGGCCTTTAACCTTTTAGTGATGCATGCACAAACGTTTATTTTAATTGCCTGAAGGGCGTATAATGGGGAAAATGGATATTCATTAAGGGTGGACCTTTCTTATGGTATACGTTTTCCCCATGATACACCCTTCAGGTAATTAAGAAAAACATTCGCTAGATATCGTACTGTTCCCATTCATGGGGTTGCCACACTTTCATTGTACAAGCACAGACATATTATGAGATCTGTTACTATCATTTACTCGCTCTCCTGAAGATCATCTGGAGTTCAGACACAATTTGAAAACTCTCCTATATTCTAGATATTTAAATTCTTTGCTTGCTGGGCTATTACTATAGGTGATTTATCAAGACCTTAGTGCCATGATGCCTCTGCTCAAGTGAGATGTGGGGCTCTATAAATCTCTCCCTCTCTACCTACTTACATTTCATGCAGTAGGTACCCGACTGTAGTCGTTTGAAGGGCTCAACTATAGATATTGGAGGTCATTACGACCTTGGTGCTAGTTGCACCAACTTTACCACCATGGTGTAAACTATGTTTACACCATGGTGGATGGCGGATTTACCGCCCCATTCCAAGGTGAGTGGGGCGGTAAATCCCCATTTCCCATTTTCCCTTCCCCATTCCCATTTTTGCCCCATAGGGCATAATGGGAGTGGGGAAGGCGCTAATTACGCCGCCATAAATTACGGCGGCGTAATTAGCACCATGGCGGGTTAGCACCATGGATTTTAACGCCTGCTAAAAGCAGTCAGGAATCAGGCGTTAAGGGTTAACGGTGGCGTTAACCCTTAACGCCTGAGTTGTAATGAGGCCCATTGTCCAGCAGAAACTAATTATAGCTTGAAAGCCTGCACACCTAACCTTGTCTGATCACTTACACATCATGTGTATCTTATTGCCCCTGAATGAACGTGTGGACACCGAGGCATTGGCTAAGTAAATTACAAATGGCAATGGCCTGCTGATGTAACAAGCCAAAACTATGACTCCAGGTGCAACCAGAATCAGATTGCACCACCTAAATAATGACGTGAATCTATCTACCTGTAAACATCGGATGAAGGATGCAAAAAGCAGATAAAGGGCCTTATTATAAGTTTTATGGTGCGGTAACAACAGTATCGGTAACCTTGCCGATATCATTGTTACGGCACCGGCAAATTACGAGTTCTGCACACGGGTGCCTTCCCGGCCGCCATGTCTGACCTGGCGGGCGTACCGGCACCTGCGAGCAGAGCATGTTGGATGCACAAGCACCATTCAGAATGGTGCCGGTGCATCCGACCTTGCCATTCCCATTGAGCCCTATAGGGGTCAATGGGAATGGGGAGCATTTTATTCCGGCGCCCGCGAATGGGCAATTACCAGGTCTGGTGGGGTCGTTATGACCTGTAAGTACCCATTCGAGGGCGGTGGAAAACAAATGAAACCGGTTTTACCAGCACGGCTACCGCCGGTATTATAATGAGGCCCAAAGTCATCTAGAAAGTACCAGATGTAATACAACCATACAGCTACATTTGAGCTGAGGTTTCACAATATATAATCCAAATCAATTGTACAAATGTTAAGGAAAAGTATAAGTTCAAAGGGATCCTGGATTGCAACTCAATCTAAAATACCTTATTTCAAATAGTAGATATTTTGCCATGCACATTTTCTCTATCCTAACCCAGGTGGGTGATTCCATGTCAAGAACTATGCAATGCAAATGACGCTGTATTCTCGACAAAGGCTACTTATTCACGACAACACCCCTAAGGAACCATTAACCATTGACTACTCAATAAATATGACCCTCCCTACTCAGCAGCTTTGGCTAGCGTTGAGGAATTAACTCTGTCAGATTCACCCAAATCATCCCACAACTGTGTTCCTCCAGCTATTTATACATAACTGCCCAACAGCTGCTAACACAATGGTTACATGATTAAATGCCTCTCTGCCATCCAGACTAAGAGCTTCAAAGAGTAATGATGAAAAAGCCTTCCTTTGACCTAGTTAATAGAGCCTGGTCTTTTTCAATACTACCACAACCAGCAATTACAGTCGGGTCGCGTGAGAATTATTTGAAAAGTAGCCCTACTTTCAACCTTATGGCTCAGTCAAGGTACCAAGCCAGTCTTTATCACAACAATCGATGCTTTCCAGCTATTGCTGGATGAAGAATGTGCAGGTACCTTGATGTTATTTGACACCATATGCAGTTGCTTTGCTGCATCAAGGACACTGAGATATATGGCAGTGTATTTGCATGTGTCAAGTTATTTCTGACATACATCAAATTGGTAACTCTGCAATTATTCTCGTTTTGATTAAGAAATACCAGCTGTAGGTTAATACATGGCTCCACATTATCAAAATGATGTATTCTTTTGTCTTTCAATGCGACACTAACAATACATAAACACAGTTCAAGAGAATAAATAATCAGAACTGAAATATCTCAATCATTTTGTGGAATGTCTCATTTTAAAAAGTGGTTGGAGTTACACCATGTTAGGCAGAATTGCATGCAGTACACTGTGGCACCACGCAGAATTGCATGCAGTACACTGTGGCACCACCACATACAATTAGGACTACAGGTGTAAGCAAAACCAACCTTTGGTATCAATCTGCACTGTACAGTTTTGTGGTAGCGAGCTGAGCAGCCAGGCTTATCTCAAGAGGGAATGTGAGCAGTACAAGGATGTTAAACAGAGGTCTTACAATCACAGTGGTTCAAGTAGACACTTATACTCAAGGTTTCTCGGTAAAACACTTATTAATTTATAGCACAATCATTTAGAAAACATTCACTAGAAGTAGGCAAATTAATCTCATACACAAATAAACTTCAACACCAAACCAATTTGTTTCAGAGTACATTAGGCTCCCCTGAAATAGGAGCAAAATAACATTGCTGTCACTTTCAAATAGGAGGGCAAAGCACAAGTTGATAGAATAGATCACAAATACTTTCTCAGGCAGTACAAGTAGCTTAAGTTCACAAGAGGACTCAATTCAGGTCAATAGGCCTATGCCAAAGTCAGTGGTCTAGTGTCTTCGATAGGAAAGAACAGTTCTTGAAGTAAACAGTAAAGACTTTGCCAAAGTTCTCAGAAGTATTTTGTACGAAAAAGGATCATGTTGGGTCACAAGCTGATTAGGCCTGCAAGTTGGGAAAGTTCCATGAACATTCACCGCAAGAGATCCGTTCTCTCAATCGGGTTGGCACAGTACTTTAGTATGAAGCAAAATCTGCAGCTGAAGATGTTGGTTCCTGGCAGTTCCTGCAGATCTTGCTGTTCCTGATCATCAGTAGTGGGGACAAGAGAGAGGATGTCGGGGTACTCCTGCACTGCACGGGATCATCGGAAAACGCTGACAAAATGGAGTCACTTCAGTTCGAGTAGCTGTCGTCAAGCACACAAGCTGGTGTCCTTCCCCCTGGTTCATCCTAGCCAGCTCTGAGAATGGTATCCAGGTGGTTTACGAGTTGATTGGTCCCACCAATTCAAATGGAGAAATCGTCCTTGAAGGGCTTCTCTGTCGAAAGAAGCTTTGCTGATTGTAACCCGCAGCAGGGCTTCAATGGGAAAACCAACGGTCCAGGAGTTGCAGCAGGCGTCCTCTTCCAGCTCGTCTTCGGTTCTTTCATTCCAGTGGTCGACTCTGCTTTCCAGTCCCAGAGACTCACTTTTTAAACAGTTTACTCCCATTCATTCCAGCCTAACTGCCACTCACCCAGCCGGGTGGCTGTCCTTGCCGGACAGTCAGCCACCCAAACAAGCCAGAGTGCGTTTCGGTCTCATAGGAGACTAAACACAGGGAGTTTCGGGCACCTCCCTCCTTTCCTACCCACCCCAGACACTCAAACGACAGAGGCGGTCTTCAGTCCTGAAGCCCGGCAAAGGCACGAAAACAAAGGGACCAAACCTAGTTTGGCGCGCAGAGACAAACACTAGAAGGACCTTTCCAAAAATAAATGGCAAAAAAAGAAGACCAGGGCCTGTTTAAACAAAGGGGCTTAAGGCGCCATCTTGAAAAACATGGCTCCCGTGATTTTTTGTTACCGGTGTTCACGGTCGGGAAAAATCATGGTAGTTCATTGTAAAACCGCTGCCACAATCCATTTCGATAGAAAAGGGTAGCATTTGACTGCGACAGGAGTTTCTAGACACAGGGGATACTAGGTAACCCCTCCAGCACTCTATAAGAAGATAGTGTGCTGCTGGGTCTAGGAATTTAAAAAGACTAGTAAAGTCAATTTAACCTTACAAATTTCTGGGAAACAGTAGTTTATCCCAGAGACGGTATTTAAATCTTTGGGGAGTTTAAAAAGAAATCCCTGGCCCTCATTACAACACCGGCGCTAAACCATGGTGCTACTAGCACCATGGTTGGTGCCGGTGTTGTAACGGGTCCGCCATGGTTCAATGGGGAATTACCATCCCATTCCAAGGTTGGCAGGCAGTAATTTTCCATTGAATCATGGCCCTTCCCCATTCCCATTTTCGCCCCATAGGGCTCTATGGGAATGGAGAAGGCGCCAAGTACGGTACCGCAAATTGCGGTACCGTACTTAGCACCAAGGTCCCTTTGCGGGTCCCTACTTTAACGGCTGGTGTAGACCAGCCGTTAAGGTCGGGTCCCGCCAAGGGACCTCGTAGTAAGGCGCTAAGTGTTTAACGGCGCTGCAGCCTTTTACGGCGTCGTTAAACACTTAGCGACAGGGTCATAATGAGGCCCCCTGTGTTACTGCACTGTATGTGCGGTGTAACACACATGAAAAGATGCATTTGGAGTTATCTTAAAACTCCATAATCTAAGACCATAAGAGTAAAACACACATCAAAATACATGAAAGAGTGGGACAAAAGGCTCACACTCTTACCAGGTAAAAAAATCAAGTCCTCAAAATCCAGCAAAGTTGCTGGGGGTCTCTAAGGTGAAAGGAATTAGCACATTTATGATAATTCTTCTTAACACTCATCCACCCCAGACTAAGGGAAAGGAGGATTTAATCCACCCCTGGATGAATCTCCTTACTCCAGTCGGTCAAACATTCTGGAGAGACCATCAGCATTTTGGTGATTACACCCTGACCTGTGTTCAATGGTAAAATCAAACCCCTGTAGGCTGATTGCCTATTTTAACAATTTAGGATTTTCCCCCTTCATCTGCATTAACCATCTCAAGGGTGGGTGGTCAGTCTGAATAATAAACGTAGATCCATACAAGTATGGTCTGAACATCTTCAGTGACCACACAATAGCAACACATTCTCTTTCAATGGTTGCCCACCTTGTTTCTGGTTCCTTCAGCTTTTTGCTGATGAAGCAGATGGGGTGCTCCCTACCTTTCTCATCCATCTGACTCAGAACTGCACCTATATCTGTATTGGAAGAATCTGTTTGCACAATGAAGGTTTGGCTGTAGACTGGAGCTTGACAAAGGGTTTTCCTTCAAATGCCTTGTTGTACACCTCATTTCACCTGGCCTTTTTGGGAAATGTGGATGAGAAGACCACATTCAAGGGCGAAGCTATGGACCCTTAGTTCTCTATGAAGTTCCTATAATAACCAGTGAGACCTAAGAAGGCTGTCACTTGGGTTTGAGTAGTAGGGGTGGCCCAATCATGTACAGCTTGTACTTTGCTAGGCAATGGTCTTATTTCACTTCCTTCTCATATCTACCTCATATCCAAGGTAAACCACTTTGCTCTGACCAATTTGACATTTACTCGCCTTTATGGTCAGATGGGCCTGCTCAAGAGCCTGCAAAACATATCCTAAGTGGTCAACATATTATTTCCAAGTAGTGCTGAACACTGCAATGTCATCCAAGTATGCCATGCAGAAGTCTTCCATCTCATTAGGAACTTGATTAACCATCTTCTGGAAGGTTGCAGGTGCATTCTTTAATACAAAAGGCATTACCTTAAACCGGTAGAGGCCTGCTGGGGTTGAAAATGCAGTTTTCTCCTTGGCATGATCTGTCAGGGCTATTTGCTAATAGCCTGACGGTAGGTCAAATGTACTGAGGTACTTGGTTGAACCAAGTTTGTCCACCAGCTCATATGTCCTAGGTAAAGGATGGGCATCAGGCTTAGTGACTGCATTTAGAGCTCTATAGTCCACAAATAATCTCAACTCCTTGGATCCTGCCTTTGGCACTAGTACAACTGAACTAGACCATAGACTGGTAGAGGGTTCTATTACCCTGAGATCATGCATCTTGTTGACTTCTTCCTTTATGTGGGTTCTGACATGATCCGACATCCTGTAACCTCTGCTTTTAACAGGTAAACAATCACCAGTGAGGATCTCATGCTGCCCCAAGGGGTGAAGCCTGGTGATAGTGAAAACAGGGAGGCAAACTGATTTAACAGAAACGTGCACTCCTCCTGTTGTTCCAGTGTCAGATTAGAAGAGAGATTAACTCCTTCTATTTTCTCATCTAAAGGTTGTCCCCTGAGGATATCAGGTAGAGGTTCACTTTCTTCCTCCTCTTGAGCTGAAGCTAGAAGCAAAGCTCCCACTTCTGTTGTTGAGACATAGGCTTTTAGATGGTTGGGGTGAAAGACCCTGGGGGGCCTCCTTAGGATTGCCTAAGTCCACCAGATAATTGACCTCTCCAAATGTTCCCACAACCTTGAAGGGTCCAATCCATTTGTCCTGTAAGGCCCTGTGCCTTGTAGGTAACCATAACTAAAACTTGCTGGTCTTGAGTAAACTCAACCATGTCGGCCTTCTGGTCATGCCAAGGCTTCACCAGAGTCTGACCTGCTTTTAAGTTATCAGATGCTTCTGTCATCATTTGTGTCATTCTCCCCCGGAGACCTAACACAAAGTTAGTGACTTTCACTGGATTGGGAGAAGGAGCACTCTTCAAAGCCTCCATAATTAGGGCCAATGGGCCTCTAACTGGATGACCATAGAGAAGTTCAAAGGGACTAAATGCAACTCCCCCCTGAGGGACTTCTCTATAAGCAAATAGAAGGCCTGGCATTAGAAGGTCTGTCTTTCTTCTAAGGGGGTTCCTCTAAAGCACCCATTATGCTCTTCATTGTATGGTTAAACCTCTCTACCAATCCATTTGTCTGAGGATGGTAGACAGTTGAGAACGTGTAAGTCACTCCACAGTTTTTCCATATGGCCTGCATGTAGTGGGACATAAAATGTGAACCCCTGTCAGAGATTACTTCCTAAGGAAAACCTACCCTGATAAACATACCAAGTGGGGCCTTAGCAACAGCCTGAGCTGTAACATTCCTCATAGGTATAGCTTCAGGATACCTAGTAGCATGGTCTACTACAACCAATATAAATCAATTGCATGAAGAGGTTGGAGGGTCTAAGGGACCAACAATGTTGATTCCTACCCTCTCAAAAGGGACTCCCGCCACTGGGGGAGGCACTAAAGGTAACACATTATTGCCTCCACTCTTGCCAGAGGTCTGACAAGTGTGACAGCTCCTACAGAATTTGTCTACATCAGACCCCAATTTAGGCCAGTAAAAATATAGAGAAAGCCTTTCCTTGTTCTTCTTGAAACTCAAGTGACCAGCCAAACTGGATGAGAGCTGGTGGTCTATGAAGTATTTGGATAAGGCCTCCAGCAAGCTTAGTGAGGCCTTTGGGTGCCTTAGCAACATCCTTAGTTTTGAAAAAAAGATTCATCCACCACTGTAATGCTGGCCTCAGTGTATCTAATGGCAGGGGACGCCTGACCATTCACAAGTACACTGTCCTTGTAATATTCTTTGGTGTTATCTGGAATTGAATTATAGACATCTTTTTTTTTTTTTTATTTTATTTTATGGTTGATAAAATCAACCTTTCAATATACAAAGTGTCAAGAACAGTGATTTTTTTTCTTCTTTACAGTTAAATAAAAGAAGAATACAAATGCGATACGTTGAAAGCAACAATCAGAACATTAAAATTCAGCATTAATAAAACAAGAAAGGAAATACAGAATTAAATGAAACTTACAAATGTAGATCATAAAAAAATTGCATCCAAAAACTGTACAGTTGCTATCTTAACACCCAATGAGACGGATGAGAAAATGCATTGCCACATGTTTTTTTGTCATTATAGACATCTAAATGCTGCTGTTCCCACAGACCCAGGTACACTAATGAAACACTGGCAGAGACTCCAATGGTGTCTTCAACCAGTAATTGAAACTTTCCACTTGCCATTTGTACTTCTCCCTCTGAGGAAAAGACTAAGGAGACAGCGTGGACCCCTTGAAGGTTTACCCTTGCATCTGGAATCACCTTTCACATGGTCAGTAGACCCACAAGAATAACAGTTTCCAAATGTTTTGACAAATGGGGGTGTCTGCTGACTTCCCTCTAGTTTGGCACCAGAAATTTCACGAGCCTGATTCGGTTTCCTTTGTGGCTTACCCGTTTCTGTTTGGGGCCCTCTTTTGGATTGGAGGTATTAGAAATCTCTTTGCTATCTTTCTTTTGCTGCTTCCCATCATACTTCTTCTGAGTTGCCCCAGAATCCTTGTGAGTAGCCCTTCTGGCAACCCACAAGTCGGCAGCCTTTGCTAATTTCTTTGGATCAATTTCCTTAGAGTCAAACAAGTGCTGTCTCAGCTCAGAAGAGCAGGCATCAGAAATAGATTCTAACAAAAATAGATTTATCATTCCTTCAAAATTGTTAACTCTGTAACCCTTTACCCAACCATCTAAGTTCTTCAAACATTCACACACCCAGGTAGCCCAAGGGGTACCATCATGCTTTTTGAGGGTCCTAAACCTCTTAAGGTACTGGGAAGGAGTTTTCCCGAATCTAGCCATCAAAGCTAGCTTCACATTTTCATACTCCAATCTTTCAAGTTCCCCCACCTCCATTACAGCATCAGTTGCAACCTAGGGAAGCCTAGACAAAAGCCATGGAATCCGCCGATTCCCTGTGAAACCGTGAATCCCTTAGTTATATTCAAAAGCAGCCAACCAATCCAAAATATCAAGTCTCACCTCATATATACTCACAGCTTCTTTAGGCATGCAAGGCCTCTTAGGACTGGAAGAGCTATAAGACTCTGGGATAGATCCATTTTCAAGAGACAATTTCTTAATTTCAAGAGCATGATGCATTTCCATTTCTCTGAGTTTGATTTCTTGATGTTTACTTTCAGATTGCATTTGGAGCCTTTTGAACTCTAACTAAAGTCTCATTTTTTCAAGAGAGACACATTCTGGACTCAGTACTGGACCTGGAAGGGTCCCTGTGGCTAGAGATTGAGGGCCTAAAGCAGGTAGAGGTTCAGTGGGGCTCACATCCTGAGACTCCTCTGACTCTTCCAGCTCATCAATAACATTAGAGTTAGACTCTGAATCATTATCATCCTCATCAACACTATCCACATATGCTGAGGGGGTAGGGGTTATAGCTCTACCTCTCAGACTGTGATGATTCAACAATTTTTCAATCAGTTTGTTTTTCTTGCCCTTAACAGAGAGAGACCTGACCTTACACATATCTTTCAGTTGATCTACTGTTAGACTGATCAGGGCTTCCTGTCTGAAGTTATCCATATCTGGCATTATCAAACAATTGCTTTTCTAGTGGTGCTTAGCCTTATGAAGGTTATTTGAACAAAAGTAAGAGCAGCACTCTCAATGTAGCAACCATAGTTTATCCTCACTGCTTGCCACCAGTGTTTGGCAGAATTGCATGCAGTGCCCTCTGGGACCACCTCGTACAATTAGGACTACAGGTGTAAGCAAAACCAACCTTTGGTATAAGTCTGTACTCTGTACTACACAGTTTTGTGGTAGCGAGTTGAGCAGGCAGGCTTATCTCAAGAGGGAATGTGAGCAGTACAAGGATGTTACACAGAGGTCTTACAATCACAGTGGTTCAAGTAGACACGTATACTCAAGGTTTCTTGGTAAAATACTTATTCATTTATTACACAATCATTTAGAAAACATTCAATAGAAGTAGGCAACTTATATCATACACAAATAAACTTCAACACCAAACCAATTTGTTTCTGAGTAAATTAGGCTCCCCTGAAATAGGAGCAAAATAGCATTTCAGTCACTTTTAAATAGGAGGGCAAAGCACAAGTTAATAGAATAGATCATAAATACTTTCTTAGGCAGTGCAAGTAGCTTTAGTTCACAAGAGGACTTGATTCAAGTCAATAGGCCTAGGCCAAAGTCAATAGGCTAGTGTTTTGGATAGGAAAGAGCAGTTCTTGTAGTAAATGGTAAAGTCTTTGTCAAAGTTCTCAGAAGTAGTTTGTACGAGAAAGAATCATATGTTGGGTCACAAGCTGATTAGGCTTGCAAGTTGTGAAAGTTCTACAAACTTTCCCCGCGTGAGATGCATTCTCTCAATCATGTTGGCACAGTACCTTAGTATGAAGCAAAAGCTGCAGCTGAAGACGTTGGTTCGTGGCAGTTGCTGCAGATCTCACTGTGCCTGAGCCTCAGTCGTGGGGACAAGAGGGAGGACATCAAGGGACTCTTGCACAGCACAGGATCGTCAGAAAATGCAGACAAAATGGAGTCATTTCAGTTTGAGTAGCTGTCGTCAAGCTCACAAGCTGGTGTCCTTCCCCCTGGTTAATGCTAACCAGCTCCGAGAATGGTATCCAGGTGGATTATGAGTTGATTGGTCCCACCAACTCAAAGGGAGAAGTCGTCCAAGAAGGGGCTTCTCTGTTGAAAGGAGCTTTTCCAATTCAGATCCGCAGCAGGGCTTCACCGGGCAATCTAACGGTCCAGGAGTTGCAGCAGCCATCCTCTTCCAGTTTTCTTCATTTCTTTCGTTCCAGTGGTCGACTCTGCTTTCCATTCCTTGAGACTCGCCTTTTAAAAAGTTTTCTCCCATTCATTCCAGCCTAGCTGCCACTCACACAGCAGGGTGGCTGTCTTTGCCGGACAGTCAGCCAACCAATCATGCCAGAGTGCATTTGGGTCTCCTAGGAGTCTACGCACAGGGAGTTTCGGGCACCTGCCCACCTTCCTGCCCACCCCAGACACTCAGATGCCAGAGGCGGTCTTCAATCCTGAAGCCCGCCAAAGGCACGAAAACAAAGGGACCAAACCTAGTTTGGCGCGCAGAGACAAACACTAGAATGACCTTTCCAAAAAGAAATGGAGAAAAAAGAAGACCGGGGCTTGTTTAAACAAAGGGGCTTAAGGTGCCATCTTAAAAAACATGGCTCCTGTGATTTTTTGCTAACGGTGTTCGCAGTCGGGAAAAATCACGGTAGTTCGTTGTAAAACCACTGCCACCAGCCATTTCAATAGAAAAGGGTAGCATTTGACTGCTATATGAGTTTCTAGACACAGGGGATACAAGGTAACCCCCTCCAGCACTCTATAGGAAGATAGTGTGTGCTGGGTCTTGGAATTTAAAAAGACTAGTAAAGTCAATTCAACCTTGCATTCTCTGGGAAACAGTAGTTTATCCCAGAGAAGGTATTTAAACCTTTGGGAAGTCTAAAAAGACATCCCTGTGTTACTGCACTGTAGGCGCGGTGTAACATACATGAAAAGATGCCTTTGGAGTTATCTTAAAACTCCATAAACAAAGAACACAAAAGTAAAACACACATCAAAATACATGAAAGAGTGGGAAAAAAGGCTCACACTCTTTCCAGGTAAAACAATCAAGTCCTCAAAATCCAGCAAAGTTGCTTGGGGTCTGTAAGGTGAAGGGAATTAGCACATTTATGAGAATTCTCCCTAACGCACCATAGCCAGTAAATCCTGATCTTTTAGTCTTGAGGCCAATGGCAGTCACCGACTGCACCCAACCCCAGTCACTGCAAAGCACCAACATGTACTTATCAATGGATTCCATTTAACAACCCAACACATGTCATAGGTGGTCCAGACCATCTTTTTTACCGCAAAATCTTCATCTGAGTCCTCTTGTTCTGGTGTGACTCTTGTAGAGTCCCCCTGGTGATCACCTTGATTATGGACTCCTTCTGGCACTGCCTCATGATAATACAACAGCTGTAACATATACTCATAAACATGTACCCTCTTGAGACTATTACAGCAATAATTTGTAGACCATATATATTGTTTACCACGGACACCATAATTATGAAATCTATGGTCATGCTCACAGAGAATGTTACATGCATGGGTCAGATTTCCTGAACATACATATATTTAGCAGGTAGACTATAGTGATAGTTCATATAGTAAAAATATACATTAATTACAATCTCACTGCCTCTTCACTACATGCTAGTTGACAAGCGGAAAGAAAGGGAGCCCCACCTGTCCATCAGCATCTCAGTCTAACTGTGTCCCCAAAGGTGGAGACACTACTTGCGACTGAGCGCTGAGCAGAATGCAGGTAGGAGACTTTAGTTTGCTCTCTTAATGAACTATGGCATAGCGTCTTTTCTTGGAGAAATAAGAAATTGCATAAAACTGCTGTACAATACATTACAAGAATCAATGCACCGTGTTAGATAACGACAATTCACAACTGCCTGCATACAAACTTTGCTTACAAATATCTACGATCATCATACATCTAGAGGAATGTCGAAAGGGGCGTGAACTCCAAACCCACAATCTCAATAAAACAATAGGTAGACAACATTATAGCTGATTCAGTCATTCCCTTTCACACAGATATTATGTTTCTGAGACATCAGAAGACCCAAGGAGTTGACATGATTAAAGCATGTTCCTATGTATATGGAGGTCCCCATACCTGGAGAGAACAAATTAGTTGAGGTATTGTAGCATGTAAGGTGGTGGTGAAATTAGACCCTAGTAAAATAACATGGGTATTATATTTGAATACCTCAGAGGAGGCTATCTTATTTTGCGTTGTGTTTTTTTAATTTTGCAAAATGATGTGTCATGGCCTGGCACCTATTATTATTTGGGTGATTGGTTGCATTGTAGCATTGTCCTGATGGAGATGTATCTTTGGAATCAAGAGACGTAAGATTCTTTCAAGAGATGAGTTTATTTGCATAGGAGATACACTAGGAACGCACCCCTGAGGAATGTCTCACATTGAAAGTTTAGTGGACAGAAACGTGTTGGAATTTGGGACAATATAACGAATATTGTGCATGCATCAAAGGGGGATAAAATTGTGTTTTGTTATCTCCCACAATTTACATCATGTATCTACATGTTTTGTGAAAAATAATTTTAGTAGGATGAATTTTTGTATGATTATATACATGTCCTCTTTCATCTTTGTTGAAAAATAAATGCATATGTTTATTGAAGTTGTGTGTTTGGAGTTATCTCCCCTTTTGACATTCCTTTCCATGTATGTTCAGTATTGTATTGCCCAATAAGTTTGAGCAGTGTTGTTTTACCACCTCTACTATATTGAGTTTCGCTTTGTGTACAGAAGATACAAATATCTGCAACTAATATTAAAGTGTGGAGTAGAGTATGAAGTGTAAAGGTGACATGTGTAATACAGTGAATAATTCATAAGGTCAACACATACTATAGTGAATAATAATTCAAAAGAAGGATCGAACTGTGAAAATTACTACAAAAGAAAAAGCAGGGGGGAATTGGTCAATCCAACGACAATGCAAAGTTTACCACCCCCCATGATGTTCCTTCCTCAGCCTGGAGATCCAATGACACCATGGAAGTGGTGGATCAAATCATTTGAACATTATGCAAGTGTGGTTTGCTGTTCAACTCTAGCGTAGAAAGAAAGAAAAAAAAAACTTATTCCCACAATGTTTAGAATCAGCAGGGCAAGACAAATGTGAAGACCTACCAGAATGTACAGAGGACAAATCACAAAATTAAATGAGGACGAGAAATGTGTCAAAAAAATGAATAAACACAATGAAAAGAAAGTGAACACTATTTTGAAAGGTACTCCTTTGGGAAGAGGGTACAGGATGAAGGTGAGTCAGTTGAACAATACATAACTGCACTGAGAAGCATAGCAAGAGGTTGCAATTTTGGGCACAGTGCTATTAGAGGTTGAGAGACCAGTTTAATTTTTGGTGTGGAAATAGCAAAGTCAGAAATTGTGAGCACAAGATGATCCTCCACTTGATGTTGTACTCCGGAGAGCAAAGGAAGCAGAACGCACTAACCGGTGTGTCAAGACTCTAGAGAATGGAACCAAACGACAAGTTGTTAAAGAGAGTGAGGATATCAAATCTTCACAGCCACAGGCAATAGATTCCATTGTGAAGAAAACCGGAACATGATGGGGAAAAGAAAATCACAATATAATGTACAGAAGATGGAGACCAGAGGACCAGAATTGACCACAGAGGGATACCACCCTCCAGAACAGATATATCCAGATGCACGATATCAACAATGCAATATATAAGGAGTTGTACAGATGTGGCAGCATGTTCCATTGGAAAAGACGGTTCCAGGGTTGCCCTTGGAACAATCATGTGCTCTCACGTGTCTGTAATTTCAGATGAAAGAATATATCATTCAGTTTTAAACCAACGTGTTTCAAGCCCGGTTATTTGACAGACTTCATGTGATGAGAATGGTGTATCGTGGATGAAGAAAAGAGGCTTTGTGGCGATTGTTCCTGGATCACGAGGGGCTGCAGTGAATGAGCACGTGGAACTGACAGTGGTGACACGAGAGTGGTGATGGTTGGAGAAGGAGCAGCGGAGCTTGTACAGAATCCACATCTACAATGTATTAATAAAAAGTATGTAAATCATAATCCTATTCATCGCCTCTTCACTACACAGGCCAAATTGTATCCACAATGAAGAATCCATCCCTCAAAATGGAGCTAGGATTAGAGTCATCTTTCTACTAAACAATACAACAGTTTTCCAATTTAGCAAGAGAATACATCTCTTGAACCTCTGTAGAGAACTCACGGGGCCTCATTACGACCCTGGCGGAGTGGGTTTACGCCAGCGGTATTCGCGGCGGACCCTTCCGCCCTACTACGAGTTCCCGTAGCGCCATGGAGCCGTTTTCCGCCTGGTTTTTCCGGGCGGAGAAATCCATGGCGCTACGGGACCTTGTTGTTAATTACGCCACCGTATTTTACGGTGGCGTAATTAACGCCTTCCCCACTCCCATTATACCCTATGGGGCAAAAATGGGAATGGGGAAGGGTAAAATGGGGATTGGGGATTTACCGCCCCACCAAGGTCGGAATGGGGCGGTAAATCCGCCAACCCCCATGGCGGTATTGGCAGCTTTCCGCCGTGCTCCATGGTGCATATTGCACTACGATCTCCGCCAGGGTCGTAATGAGGGCCACGGTCATTAAAACATGTATTGCATTAATCTGTGGAACTATCCACAAGTTGATGCCAGTGCAATTTATTTGAAAAAAGAGCAACTAGTTTCAGTCTATGGGCCTCATTACACGGAAGGCGGTAATGGTTAACGGCCACCGTTAATGGTAACGGTGACCGTTAACCATTACTGCCTTACTACGAGGTCCCTTAGCGGGTTGGTGCTTTATCGCCTGCTTTTTGCAGGCGTTAAAAACCAACCCGCTAAGGGACCTTGGAGCTAATTACGGCACTGCAAAATTGCGGTGCCGTAATTAGCACCTTCCCCATTCCCATAGAGCCCTATGGGGCAGAAATGGGAATGGGGAAGGGCAATGGCGGAAGGGGGATTTACCGCCCCACCAACCTTGGAATGGGGCGGTAAATCCCCTTTCCGCCAAGGCGGTGCCGGTATTTTACCGGCATGAGCCATGGCACTAATAGCGCCATGGCTCACCGCCTTCCGTGTAATGAGGCCCTATGACACAGAATTTAAAGACTATGGCCCTCATTCCGAGTCTGATACTGGGCACCGGTAAGGAGACCGGTGCCGGTAATCGCCTACCGCCCGATTCCGAGGTCCCCTAACGGGGACCTCTAGAGATGTGTGGTCGGACCACACCTCCCTCATGGGTCCTGTTAGGGGACCAGGCTGCTAATTACGGGCCTGCCATGAGCAGGCCCGTAAATAGCGCCTTCCCCATTCCCACTGAGCCCTATGGGGGCTCAAATGGGAATGGGGAATGGTTGGTGCAATGGGGACTTACCTGATCCACCAGGGTCTGACTAGACCGGTAAGTCCCCATTGCACAACACCGGACTCGGTCCCGTTATTGGAGGCAGTCATGGCGCAAATAGCGCCATGACTACCACCAATCTCGGAATGAGGGCCTATAACTTCATCAAGAAACATACATGTATGAATGGTGCCTATGAGAGATACATAAATAATTCATTAAGCAACACATATTGTTACTGCATGTTTTGTTGGGTTTAAGGTGGTAGTCCACAAAATGTAAGGATTGTAATGTAACACATTATTTTTTTTTCTTTTTGCTTTTATCATTTTTATGATTTTGCAAAATTGTTGTTACGTTTCATTTCTTTTCACTTAATTTCCTTTTTTCGTTTGTTTATTTCTTGTTAGCCCGTCCGTTTGTGGGTATTTTCAATTAGCAGTTCGTTTCAGTACTATTCACTGACGTTGACCAAACCTTTCTTTGTGCATTCGTCCAGCGCGGCATTAAGAATTTTGGCTGTTGCTATAGACCACGTGGTCCGTGAGCCACTCATTAACACATTATTCAATACAATCTGCATGTATAGTTGTTAAATATCTGCTTAAACTGTGTAGCATACTTCATAGCTGGGGTACAAAGAGAAAGCTGTAGAGGAAATTGAAGGTGGTGCATAAAAGTGTAGAGTTCAGAATACAATGAGCCAATTTAACAATTAAAGCTGGGGCCAAGAGACCACCGTACTAAAGTAAGCAAAAACCTCTCCTTGAAAGAGTGGGTGCAAATATAACGATAAGTAGCTAAGATTCCATAGTGACACGTTTAATGAAAGTCTGATAGGAGTTGGCATTCATAGATTATAGCTTATTTCCATTGCGGATAAATTGTGATCTACTTGCAGCCTATCAATATCAAGTGAGAAAGTGTCCATTTTGAATGTATTCTTGTTGATATGTGCTTCTGATTTTACCCAAATTATTGAACAGTTTGTAATCCATTTCATTCAAGTTTTTTGCACCATTTTAAAATATTTTCCAAACATGTCTTGTAATTGCTGTAGCTGTACTCAGTGAAACATATGCTAGGTAAGCATGCATTGTGGTGCTTCAGCTGTGGAACAAGGGGGGCCCGCGGCCTCGTTACCAGGGAGTGTGTTCTTACAGGCGACACTCGCTTGGTACGGTTCTACGGGAGGGGAACATGCGGCCAAGTGTTGGTCTGTGCCATATTGTGCGTGGTGAGTGGGCCTATCTCTTTGCCGAGGAAGCTTGAAGGAGGGCCTGGGCTTGTTGCTTCTACTGTGAGAGACACGTTCACGTGTTGCGCTTCTAGGTAAACATGGTTTCTCTAGCATGGCGTTTGGCAGAGTATTTGAACATCGCTGCTCTTAGCAGCGTCTCTCAAGTTGCTTCCTGTTTCGCACGTGGCAAGTTGCATTGATGCAGTGTCATTCCATCAGGGTATTCAGACTTTGTGTGTGTCCTGAATGCAGATCCCAAAGGTTTCGCAACGTTTCCAGAAAAGTGCTGAGTCAGCATTGCAACCGTGTTAAAATGCAGAGAAATGCTTCACACCGATAAAGATGGGGCTGCCACCTATTCTCCATTAACTCGGCTCACTACCTCTGCACATCCTTGAAGGCACTGCAGAGAATGCTGAAATGCAGAGAGATGCTGCATGCCGCGAGGACTGTCATCCATTGCTGAAAGTTTGTGCATGTTCTATAGAAGTGATGAGATGTGCTGGCAAATGTATTCACCGGCACCTCAAATGGATGCACCCAATTCAAAGACTGGAACACAACGCCACGGTCCAAATTGCCACCCTTCCAGCTATCAAAATTGAACGGAATAATAATATTGATGACTGTCCTTGCACTTGAGCCTACCAGCAGTCTGCTGCGAGAGTTCCTACCCATGTCCTTCAGCAGGGGATTGGTCAAGAATCTTCCTGCTGGCTGTCCACCTTTCTACTTGCTATGGAGCACAACCGCTGGCAAAGGCCATCAAAGCTGATTCCATGGACAGACTTAGACCCCGTCTGCCAGTTCGGCATCTGCCTGTCTAAGAGTAAAGTTGACACACTAAGGGCCTCATTATGGCTTTGGCGGTGCTGCCACCAAAACCCGGTCCGGGTTCCCTGAATGGGGAATGGGGAATTACCGGGCCATTCCGAGTTTTGAGAGCCTGGTAATTCCTCCCTCAGGGAACCCGGGCCTGGACCTTCCCCATTCCCATTCGAGCCTCCATAGGGCTCAATGGGAATGGGAGAGGGAGCTAACAACGGGCCAATTACGACCGGCCCGTTGTTAGCTCCCTGGGCCCTCAGGGGACCCGGTAAGGATGCCTGGTTTTTACCATGCGTCCTTACCGGGATCCGCGAGGGAACCTCGTAATCAGGCGGAATGGGAATATCGGTTCCGCACCCATTAGCGGACCCCGTTAACCCATTCCACCTGACTCGCAATGAGGCCCTATGTGTCCCCTTTCTTGTCTCTGTGATAGAAGCCTGATAGTTGGCCACTGCATCCCTAGGGAAGCCTAGTTGCAGGGGGCTACCCTTCACATGCACATTTCATACCAGAGCCACAGAGATGTCACAATGCTGGACAAAGGGGATGTTCTCTAATGTTGCCCAAAAGTCATTGTCACACCCATATTGAGGGAGTATTGAGAGCTCTGTGGGAGAGAAAAAAAAAAGATGAATGCCCACATAACTAGGAAGGATGCCAAGGGTGTGCAAGTTATTGTACACCAGAAGGTTTGTTTTGGTGATTGTAGCCTAAAAAAAGCAGGTGTAATAAATACAAGTTAGTCTGCCAAAAAGAAAGTGGTGGCATGACTACCCGCACTGGAAGCAAGTTGGGTGACAATGTGGGAGAGCTCCAGTTTAACCCTCATGCTAATGGAACCAGAATGGCAATTTTAATCACCTTTTGGGCCCTGGGCTCGGACATCTTCGAATACCGGTCGCGACCCCGCCCCACATCCGTCGCGCTCACAATCTATAGGTTGATATGCTCTTTCACAGCATAATAAGCATGTATAATCCCCTTTAGTCTCCATACCCTCGTCATTATTGCTCTAATCAGAATGATAAACAAGCAGCATTTGAAAACCAACATAAGCAGTCTACAAAGAGGTTACTGTTCTAGTACATACAGGATACTTTTTGTCAATAGCATTCAGGAAGGTATGCAGCATGTAGTATTAATACAGGACTATATGTAAAAGGTACATGTAACCCATAATAGACAGAGAACTCACATTAGCTGCCTCACAGAATGCAAAAGTGCTTATTCATGGAGAGAGGAGACCAATTGAAATGGAGGACATAGCTACACATACTGTAGCATGGATAGTGGATGCAGATTAGACGCTTTCCAGGAAGGTGTCTTAATCCAGGCAGATTCAGATCAGAAGTGGGGTATGGATTTCAAATAGTGTTGCCATTAGATATCAAAGGAACACATGCCTGTGGTGTGCGATATAAATATGCTCACTATTAAGGTGGAAGCAACCCTATAGCCAGTGACACCATGAAAATGGCTTTCATGAAGATCATACCATGAGAAGGAAATCACTCTTAAGGGCTGACAATTTTGAAAGGTTTAGGGACTGACAATATTGAGAGGATAGGCAATACAAGATTAAATGAGATACCCAGGATCACACATTGGTTAAGGGGTGAAGCTGTGATTTGTGCCAACTCTGCAATTTCTTAATTTGAACACTTTCCTTTCCAGTTCTTACCATGAACTAAAACAATCTAATTGTATTAACAAACGGACTTGGAAAGTACACAAATCACATTACAAACATGACCATTTTTAAACAAAATATTATAGAAGGGTGTTATGCAACATGGGAATGATTCTAGCTTCATTCTCTCCATCATCAAGGGAAGTATATAAGAACCAGCATAACAATAGATGCGATTTAACAAATGTAATGTTGTCTTCTTTATTTTAAAGCTTTAAATACTTCCAAAACAATGGCGTGTGACATTTTCATTTATAAACGTGCATAAAAACCTTTGACTTTTTTCCCAAAAAGCAAACAGTTTTTTTGTGTCAAACAAGCAGACCTTAAAATATGCTTGCCTGAGGCCTGCAACATCTGGTCCGCTCTCTTCTGTCTACCAACCCTTCCACCCAAATGGCCTACATAAGAATACATATCAAGTAATGGCCTAAACGATACCAGCAGCATGCAAAAAGGCAAACCTCACAGAAGACAGCACAGTAATATAAGATATATTAGATGATTTGACCAGGATCATTGTATCATCTGCTGGCAAATCCAGGAGACAAGCATGAATGCTTTTGTTCCATAGTCTTGAATTTTGATACTTATTTACCTCTTGGACTAACAATTTATGCCATTGTTGGAGGCGATTGCCTAGGTTTTAGAACACCACATCTGAACAATCTAATTTCTAGACCTTTACCATATGGATGATATGTTAGATGTATAGCAACCCCTATCTGGTGCAGGTACATTACTGATAATAGCAGATGTTGTTCTGCAAAACCAAGTACATATGTACCAGGAAGTGGGATGCACTATGCGCAACTAATTTACACTCAGGGCCCAACAAGAGCTCAGCTGTAACTACAAGAACTATTGTACCACATAACCAAGGACCCCACAGGGGGCTAGGACAGACTCCACATAGCTTTGAAAAGGACATACGGGTCAAAACACGTGCCGGCTGACTTTTAACTGGGACCAAGAGCCCACACCATGTAAAAAAGCAAAAACAAAAATATCACAACAAATTAAAACTTGATGCACCTAGCACAAAAACACATGGGTTCAGATATTACTCTTACACCGACGACACACCGATTTTGGTCCGGATGGATCTCACAAGGGCAGATAATGCAACTCGGCTAAGGAAATGTCTAGAGGATTTGGGCGCATGGATGGCGGCCAAACTGGCTGAAACTCAACGGATCCAAAACTGAGGTGCTGGTGGTTAGCACCTCAGCCCCCTCTACTTTTGGACCCCTGAGTTCTGGCCAGTCTCACTAGGCACCTGTCCCACGCCAGGTGCATCAGTCAAAAATCTTGGCATGATACTGTCATCCTCTCTTTCCATGGCGCTCCAAGTGGGTGCCTTATGCAAGTCTGGACACTTTGAACTGCATTTACTACAGAAGGTGCTCCCTTTTGTACCAACTACAAATCACGCCCCGTAGTGGCTGCTTTAGTGCTGAGCACCACAGATTACTGTAACTCCCTATATTTGGGTCAGCCATGCTACCTCACCAACCGCCTCCAGTTGCTTCAAAATGCTGCTGCTCGTGTAGTATTCCGTCCTCCTTTTCGAGCACATATGACCCCGCTCCTTAGGCAACTACACTGGCTGCCCATTGAGAAGCAGATTCCCTTTAAATCCATGTGTGTCGTGCACCGTGCCTTCTACAAGCAGTGTGCAGAATACATCCAGGCTAAATTTCCCTGCTACACTCCGTCCCGTCCTTTGTGCTCTCAGTCTGCTCTTCTGATTTCTGTCCCTCGAGTTAGACTCCCTCGCATAGGCAGCCGTGCATTCTCTGTTACAGCCGCAAAAGCTTGGAACAGCCTTCCACTGACGCTTCGAGCGGTCGACAATCATCTGTCCTTCCGCCGAGCCTATCTGTATTAAGCTCCTGTCTATTGCTGCTGCCTCTTGCTCCACCCAGTGCCAAGATGCCTGGGCATACATGCGCTTTAGAAATACATATAACATAACATAACATATGCAGGCAGATTTATAAACTTCAGACATAGGAAAGGCTCAGCCAGCCTTGCTGGAATGTGATATTGTAATCTTGCAAATGAACACATATCTCTGCAATGGATGCTTCACCGACTGAGCTAACTTCTGAACCATTGTGGCACTCAATTTATCAATATGCATTTCACTGTTGCCTATTGCACATGATCAACATTATTCCCACAGGAAGGAAAGAATGCCACAGTTTTGCCATAAGGAACAAACAAACTGTGTATACCACAGTGAACAAAGAAAGCAATACATGATGAATTGATCAAGGCAGAATGTACTTGTCAAAACAGAAAGGCAATGAGTTTAGTGCCTCAGCAGAACTCCATATAATACCATGACATGTGCTATTTAAGACTCGTGAACAATGGAATCTTCTTCAGATCAGGCAGCCCTGTGGGGCCCCCCATCCAAGTGGGGGCCCTAGGCAAGTGCCCCTTTTGCCGTCTCATAAAAACATCTCTGAGAACTAGGAACTGTACCTTACATTGTAGGCAGTGAGAGCAGAAGTCATCAGAAGGTGTAGAACGGAGGATAGCACAGGGGCAACACGTTGGTCTTCTAAGCAAGACCACGCAGAGCAACAGAAGTTCAAATTGCGGATCTGCGTTTTGAAACCAAACTCAGGTATGGTATTAGGTAGGTTATAAAAAAACAATTAAATAAATAAATAAGTGGGGAATTATAGCAATGTATAATGCATGGAGGGGCACGTGCATGTCCTCAATGAAGCACACCATTCATACGTATGGGCATGCAGCATGTGTTGGGAAGTTTGAAAGCAGTTCAGCTCAGAGTATCATAGTGGGAGCTTAGATAGGTACTTCCTTTACATTGACACGTAAACCTGAAGATGCATATTGTGATCATTCTGCCACGTATTTACCTTCCATCATCTGAAGCACCAGCCTGTTGACACCGCACATCCCACAACACACGTTCTGCCTGCCCCAAAACCCAAGCTTGAAATTCTGGTCCACAGTATGCAGAGAAATTGATGTTGTGTCTGACACATCAACTACCTCTTTAGGTAAGAGAGCACAGTGACAGAAATTGCACAAGAATGCTCCAGGCACACCATGGCAGGAGACCGTCAGGTATGGCACTTAGAATATTAGTGCTAGCAAATGGCATTTACATACCAAGACTTTTAGATTTCATGTATATGTCATAACCAACTGATTAGGTGCATGTTCAAGTGAGGGGCACAGGTGGACAAAACGAAATACTTCTACAGGTCAAAATGGAGGAGAAATGTGTGATGTTCCCTGTAGAATTTGCACAAGTGAATAATGCCACTTTATCTGACTCAGTTATAGATGTGCTATGCAGCTGCATTATACACATATATATATAATTCACATCAAATACCTGTGAATCTGGGACTGGGCAGACACACTCTGCATACTACTACTATCCCTCTTCTTCTAAAACTCATAGAATCGTTATTTAAAGAGTATTATATGTCAACGACATTGTATAGTCACACCCAAACCCTGAGGCTCTCCAAATTAATATATATGGTTAATATTGTGGGAGTGTTGTGAAATATTTAGAGAACACCAAGCCTGGTGTGCATTATGTATCTAGTCATTCAAGTATATAGCCCTTTTATGAGAGACATATATTTGAAATATAAAGATCTCTCATCTTTCCTGTGTTCCTAAAATTCTCTTTGATGTTATGAAATGCAGCCAGGAACCATCACTGGTGCCATTTGCCCCCTTCCCTTTCCCATAAGAGTATAATGACCTTATACAATAGTGTGCACTATACACTTCATCTTGAAATGATAACATTCTATAACAAAATAATGTTTATTGTAGGTTTTTGTTAATGTGCTTTGCTTGGTTAAACAAATAATCAATTTCCACATTGTGACAAGTATCAAAGGGGTGATGACTGAACATTTTAGAATAGAGTTTAACAGATTTGCATCCCAACTGGATTTACTGACAGGAACATCTGTTTACCGGGCCCTTTGTCCATATTGGACTGAATGCAGAACACTTTCCCAAATCAGAACCATATTACTTGAGAGGGGTTTTGGGAGCAGGTAGCACAGACTAAAAGGAAGAGCTACCTGGCGGAGTTGCCTGAAGCTTATCAGTGTTTTAACCTGTCCCGGGCCTTTGAAAGACAAACACAAAGTGTGTACCATGACCTCAAATTATTAATGTAATTTTCCCTCGAATTATTACAATTCCAGATAGTGTAGAGGAGCGGCCGATTGCCTCTGTAGGAAGTCCCGCCCCTCCCACCTATATGTTGGAGGCCTGAAATTGTGCCATGCGTAACACCAGCAGTTATGACCATTCCGCAGCAAATCTTCAAGAGAAGGTATCCACTAATAAAACCCTATCAGAAGTACGCCTGAAGAGATGACAATCTCATGGATGAATTCCCCAAAGGAATACGAAAGAGAGCAGGAAAAGGAGCTGGTGACATCACAAGAAGCAAGGGTGATGCACAGAAAAGACTGGCTGAAGGAAATGTATGACCATTAAAGAAACTGATGACAAAAAAATTGAGTAAACTTTCATTTGCAAAAAGAGGATTGCGCGTGTGAAGAGCACTGCACAAAATGCAAGTCATTTTATAACTGTACAGATCAAGTAATCTTAGAAGGTGGCTATGAGTAGTGCATAGACTAGACTACAGACGAAGCCGCCATTATAGAGAAACAGGACATCATTGTCACAACTTTAGTAAGCTTAAACCCATGGAGAGAAGAGACGAGAGCTGTGTTGCAGCAAAGAATTAACCAAGATCATGGATGCGTCTGGAAGGGTTGTCTGGCCTGGTGTCAAGGCTGAAGCAGCCAAAACTGGTTATCTATTCTTGAAGGCAGTGAATGTGAGATGCTGAATCATCCTTTGTTAAGGTGCAAATAGAGAACACCATGAGTGCCAAGTTTTATTAATTAAAGACAATTAAATGCAGCAAAATGGACCAGAACGTCGTCTCCTGTCACATGAGCCAAGGACAGAAATAGAAGTGGGCAAAGAATTCGAGAAAAACGATAGTGCGTGCTCAGAAACCCTTTTATTCCCAGAGACAAGGATACTTTGCAAGGCCAAGAACAAAGACAATCTTCATGGCAGAAGTCATGGTTGATGAGAGACGTTGGGCTAATTGGGTCGGGAGGTACAGTCAAGTCCACCTCCTGGCACCTGGGATATATGCTTACGTGCTGCTAGTGAGATGAATGTTGCAGACTGGCACGAGCGTGCCAACCAATTGTAGAGGGCCATATAACTAAGGGCCTTATAGTTTGAAAGCCAATGGTATACTGTGTACTTAATAATGTTGAAGATGACTTGCACTAGAGGTGGCCACAAGATGTCCACCTGACAGTAGAGACCTGTGGGATGTTCTTACCCATGCATTCGAGCCCTACCTCAAAAACTGTACAGTACTGACATGGAAAACATCATGATGGCCAGAGCTTCCCAGAAAATGCACAGGGAAGTGCATGAAGAATAGGCTGCCACCCATTTTGCGGATGTTATGGGCAGAGAAGGGCACTGCCTAAAACCACCATTGGACTACCCACACAGTAGTCTGAAACCATTGGGAATGGCAATGCTGATTGCCAAAAGCAACCTAGAATTGTGGGGAATTCATTTTCTTAAATCCCAAAAATGGGTGTATTACCAGTACTCACCACTATCAGAAAGCCGGCGTTTTAAAACCACCAGATTTTTTTGTTTTGTTTAAAACTGAATAGATGAACCCAAAGCAGGCCAAAGACAGACTTACTGAGAGGTGGATACAATCTAAAGTTATATTCTGAAGTGACTTGAAGGTTTATAACAACACTGGCTGAGCTGTGGATTTCAGCAGTTTAAGTAAATTTGGACTGAAAGACACTAAAAATCTAAATGTTTAAAAGAAATGAGTGACCTACTTTGAGTGTCACATAGGTTGCAATTGTTTAAATGTCATAGTTTAAATTTAGAATCAGCATCCTAGCTGCATATGTAAAAAAATGTCTTGACTTAAACTGGGGAACAAAAGTGACATTTTATCTGAAACCTGGCTTAAGGAACTGAATTCTGCCCACAAGCTATCCCCGACAGGAGATGAGACTTGCACAACAGCTGTGTTCCCAGGCCTAGCTGCCCTTTTGCTGCTCCCACCAAAAGGGATATGACATTTCTCTGATTGAATTACCTGGGCTCTGCAGGAAATTGAACAAAGCCCTGTCCTGACTCAGGCAAATGTTTTATTATGGGGGCCATAAATGGCTTCCTCTTGAACAATGGGCCTTCCAGGGCCCAGGCAGATGGTTTATTGCAGGGGTAATAAAAATGGCTTCCTCTTGGCAGAAACTGGGAGGGGGAAAAACTGGAGACAGAGGCTGAGCTTGAAGAAAGTGGAAAGACTGGTTTCTGTACCATGTGACCTGAAAAGACACACCCCTGTAGCCAGAATATGGTTTTAGAAAAAGATTAATAACTCATAGTACGGACTTGTCATAATTATTTAAATGATACCATAATTCTTGTGATTTTTCTGCCCACATTTTAAGAGGTTTTTAGAACCGGTGGCATGATCTGGGGGCAAACTAGCAGTTAAGAGGGTATTACTTAAAATGTATGCATGTTAAAAATCTGACACTTCATCAAGTAATGTCCATACTCCTTGCGCACATGTGTATAAATTTGGGGTAATGTCCGATATTACGAAACCAGTTAAAAAGTGCAAATGTTGCCATTTCTGAATGCAAGCTCCCAGGAAGAGCAGATTTGGACAGGGTATACCTCCTGTGATATGTGATGGGTGCATGTAATTTTAAACAAATGTGTACCTGTGCAAATATGTCTTTTGTGTCAAAATATAGATTGTGTGTAATTTGACAGGGGTGGGTTCTCTGTATCAGAAACAGACCTCATCATGATGACACTTCATTTCATTCCCCCAATCAAGGGGAAGAGGATGAAGTGGCCAATGACAAGTGGAGAGGGGTAGGGCCTAGGAAGCTAGCCTCTCCACCCATTTTCAAAACACATAAAAGCAGACAGTCAGGACAGATAGAGACATTCAATTCCATTTGCTGCAACGCGCTCTGCCGGACCATACCACACCCAGAGATCCAGATTTCAAATCCATCAATCTCCAGAGAGAGCAGAGGTGACCCAGACCACTGTTAGCAGAACCAGAGAGCTGACCCAGATCACTGTGAAGTGCAGAGACCAGACCAGAGTCCAGTCTAAAACCTGACCAGATCCGTGGCGAGGCCCATCTATTTCAAAAATATATTGTGAGTACCCAGCAGAACTGTGCAGAACCAATCTCTTAGTTAAAATAATCTAATCCAAGCTATTTTAATCTAAGTAGAACTGCCTCCTAACTGTCACCTGTCATTTGTAAAGCTGTCACCTGTCATTTCTAGTTGCTAGCTGTCATTTGTCATTTTGAACTTAAAATTTCAAATCCGAAAAACTACCTTTATTTAATCGTTCATAACTCTGTCACCGTTTGTCTTAGAGACTTGCAGTAACTTTCCTCTGAAAGCTTAGAATCGTGGCTTTTCAACGAACCTAGAAGCGCATTCCTCTTCCATACACTTTTGCCGCAATCGCGAAAAAAGCACTCGCAAATTTGTCGCGATTTGCAAATTTCTCCACGTGTGAAAACAGCAGTTTTCTTTCTTTCATTTGCCAAAAATTCGTTTGACCTGCTAGTTACTCCTAGATCCTTGCTAAAGTGAGCCTGAACTCATCCCAAGTATATTTCACTCACCCTGAACCTCCTAGAGGGAATTAAAAGCATTTTAGCATATTTTTCACTTCATTGCCAGCACATATAAAAGCATTTTGGGCCTGTGTTTCCAACTTCTGTAGTGTAAGCTTGCTGGGGTGAACTGAATTACATTTGATTGCATTTCTGAGAACTGTGTGCTTTCCTTCCATTTCCTTGCATTGCATAAAGGGGGGAGGGGATTGCCAGAGAAAAGTGATCACATTGTTTTGTTGAACGCATATTGAGTATTTTCTGTACTGCATTTCATTCCACCTTGCATCCATTTGAAACCATAAAGTATTGTTGCTATCTTATCCATCCTATAACCACTCATCATTGATTATAAAGAAGTGTGCTAGTGCCAGACTATCCATTATTGATTACTGCTCAGATTCAGTGTGATATTCAATTATTAAATTATTATAAAGTGTGATATATATATCTATTGTTTAAATTATCAAATAAACCTTTTAACTTGCAAAACAGAACTACTTCTTGGCTCAGTGGGGTCAGGGGGATTCCAAGAGAGGGGTGTTATATAGGGGTAGTCATCCAGAACGCATGAACTGGACATAAAGATATATCAATAAGGGTTTCCATTCAGTATCCCAGACTAGGCATTGACTTAGCTGTAGTGTTGAATTGAATCCTCTTACAAATTGGGGGCTTGAGCGGGACGTTTGGGTTAGATCTACCATTTGTGCAGATTAATACAGCGTGCCAGCTGACCAGATACACATTTCCGGTCAGATCACCACGCTGTGTTACAGCGTAAAGCACTCCTCAAAGGAACGCTCTAAGGAAAAGGTCTGTTTTGCAAAAATAAAATACAAACTTCTGTAAGTCAGGAAGGAACTCAAATTCCAGAATGACGACCTTGGTAGATATGAAAATAGCCAGAGAGCACTTCTTACATAAGTTATTTGTGAGAGTTGAGTGGACTCACCAGGACCGCATGGTCTGGTTGCAGGCCATCACGCAACAGGTCACGGAAACAAATTCAAGCTCTTTGTCAGGAAAGGGACACCTTAGGCCAGGAAGTCTGCCACTTAAGGAGAAAAATGGAAGAAAATCACCTGGCCCACCAGGGACTGGGTGACCTCCAAAAAGAACACCAGGACTTGCTAGAGCACACCAGGAGGGTGGAGGATGCTCTGGCAAGAAAGGAGCAGGCCAATAGGGACACAGCTCAGGAGGTAACCCTCCTGCAGCAAAGACTGGCCCAGTGCTCCAGGACCAATCAGGAAACGCAGAGAGAGAATGAAGCTCTCTGCCAGCACAATGATAGGCTCCAACAACAGGTAGCGATGCAGGAGAGACTGATAGAGTCTAGTAAGGCCTTAACTGAGGAACTGAAGGCGCAGGCTCTTGCATTGCAACAGGGAGCAGGGGCGGATAGAGATGAGGTTCGCTGGGAAAGAGAAACTCCTGAGCATAACCCGAGGAGCCCTAGTACCAGAGGCCTTTATTTCTCTCAGTCCCTGGACTCTGCCACCCCCATGTCCCCTGGCGCACATGAGCACAGGGCCACAGGGATGGCAGATTACTATCCAGCCAGAAGCATGGGGCTCATAGGCCAGTACCACCCAGGAATGGAGGGGCGGGCATCCGGGTATGGGCACCCAAGCACAGTGCAATTTGATGGGGAACCCCAGGAGAGTAGGCCCATTAAGGGCATCCTGAAAACCTCTGCCCAGTTAGGTCAGTGGGGGGGGTACCCATCAAATCCTGGCAGCAAGGAGGGATCTGAAGACTCCTCTGAGCGGTACAGGACACAGGAGACCAGGTCCCCACATTCTGCCAGCCATTCCCAGGCTCGCAGAATCCGGGAAAACCTGGAAGAACAGACGGGAACCTCTGGGAGCAGTGCCTCTGAGTCAGAAGATGAATGGACAAGGGTTACCCGAACCAAAAAGGCCAATAAGGCAAAAAGTGCCTTGATTAAGGACCCATTGAAACAGATTAAGGCAATCAGGAGCGTCATCACGCCTTATCATAAGAACGCCAAGTATTCTGTTTGGGAGCACTTAGAGTTGTTTTAGCAAATGATGGAGACTTTCCATTTGAAGGACAGCCAAAGCTGTATTCAATATGTAAAGTGGACCTTCTCCCCGGAATACTCCAGTTTCTTTGCGGGGCTGGAGGACCAAAATCATTTAAGATGGTCCACCTATAAGGCGGCCATCTTGAAACATTTTTCTACTCATAGAAATCCTCAAGAGGCTCGCAAGGCAGCCTACAATTTACAATGTGGGGAGGGTCAGGCCCCACAAGAATTTGTGCAGGAGTTAAAGCGTGCTTTTGCACAGACCACAAGAAGGGTGCGCACGGATAGCAGAGAATTTATTAATACGTTTTTCCATGCCTTGCCCAAATACATAATGACCCAGCTCGTGAGGGATTTTCACAAGAAAAGATCTTTAGACTGGGTCATTGAACAGGCGACCCGGATCTATGAGGTGCAGAAGCCAAAATAAAAAAAAAATAATGCGCCCAAAAACCCCAAAGCCAACAACACCCCTGCTGCTGCCAAGGTGGCAGAGGTAAAGGTCACCCCCGTTTTAGAGTTGGAGATGGGGGGGCCTAAAAACCTACCTGCACCTAATAATGCTAGGCCCAGAAGGTCCTCGGGCCAGTCACAGACAGGGAGCCAGGGAGGCAGCCCCACAAATGGGGTCCCTTGCTCTCCTGATTATGTAAGCCCCCGTTACAAGGGAAACAGATCCATCCTGGGTTATGTGTGGACTCCTCCAGCCCAAGGGGGGGGATCCAGCCAAGCACCTAACCCATGGAACTTCCCTCCTAACTTCCCATTAGAGGGCAGAAATTCTCCAAACCCTGGGCAGAACTTCTTCCCGAGGTATCCACCCAACTTCCAGCCCCAAAATCCTCCACCCTTCTTTCCCCAATTCCCTGAGCCCAGACAACCGAATCCGGGAGAGGGGAGGCCAAGGGTGGAGGGGTATCCAAATCTTCCCAACCAGGGGTACTACCAAAGAAGGGATAGCTACCCTTCCCGGGATCAGCCCAGGGGAGAAAACAGGGCCCCGTATCAGCCTGAGCGGGTTTCCCAGTTAGAGCGCCAGGTTCAAAACATGGCGCGGGATCTGGGTCACATACTGAGAGCTCAGCAGAACCCTCAGATCAGCATGCCGGTGCAGCACGCACCCAACTCCGGACCTGGTGCCCCAGAACAATGACGGGGGCAGCACCTCGATAACTCACCGGTTCCCAGGGAGAAGGCACAAAGGGAAGGGGGGTGTAAAGCCTTAGAGGAAGCTTCCTTCCTCACTTGTAAACAGCCCCTGGAAACCCAGGAACCGGAAACAAAATCTCTTGCCCCTGAAAGTCTGCCTCCTAAGGAGCAGAGGGGGGGTAGGAGAAACAAAAGACCCAAACAGACTCAGTTTGAGGAGGAGGTACAGATCTTCCAATTTGAGGGAGAGGGATCCTCAGAGGATCCTGGGAAAAGGATCTTCTCCTTCAGAGAGGGGGGAACTCCTCCCAAAGAAAAATGGGTCCCTAGGCATGCAAATCCAGACTGGGGAGATATGGAGACTGAGCTACCGCCGCCCATCATCTCATCCCAGAACCCACAATACCAAAATCCCCTGGTTCAAACCCATCCTGATGACTGCCTCCCAAAAGGGGGGGGCGGCCCGGAACCGGAGCCAGGGGAACCCACAATGGCTCTGATCTCCAGTTGCCAACTTTTTCTTTCAGATTCCCAAGGCTCTCCACAGAAGGCTCCCCAAATCTCTTCGCTAGCGATGTCCAAAACCAGAAAGTTAGCCCACCAGTTGTCCAAAAATGTGCATTATCTGTGCCCCCTTGAGGAGAAGGAGGGAAGATACTATGCCCCGGTACAAGTACAGGGGCAGGGTACAATTTTGTCACTGGTGGACACTGGATCTCAAGCTACCCTTCTGTCCAGAAGGGCCTTTGACGAACTGAATGCAGGAAGGGGAGAGAATTACCAAATTCCTCTCACCTCTCTTCCTGGACAACTGCAGAACTTTGACGGGAAGGAAATTCCCGTTGAGGGGACTGCAGACTTGGACATTAAGATCGGGCGACACAAGGTGAAACACCCGGTCATAGTAGTGACTCCAGAGGGCACCCCTTGTTTACTGGGGAATGACCTCCTGAGGAGGTTGTCACCCTTAATAGATTGCGTAAACAAGGTCCTCTGGACCCAGACTAGCAGACCAATAAAATTAAAACAGAGTGTCAACCATGTTAGTTTAAACGGCACCTGCCACATGGTTGAACAAAAATCTGACCAAGTAGAATTTCACTTCCAGAATAGCCAAATTCCTGACGTGACAGTAATAGCAGTAGAACAACAGACTGGTGATGGAGGGTCCTCTCTATTTCTGAAAATCAACCTTCCTTCCAGTCTAAAGTGGTACTCCACGCTGGAAGGAAACACTCTGAGATTTTATACTAATCCACAATCAGAAACTCCCACGCCTATGGTCCAGAGAGATGTGAAATCAGCTCAGAGCCTGGCTGATATTCAGCAAATTGGAGAGCAGTTGTTCATCCCTGTTCAGTTAAATGATGGGAAGGACTCTGTTCTCGCTCGAGTGTTTGTGAACAACAGTAAGAGCTTCATCAGCGAAGCCATGTTCCGCCAACTCCCAAAAGATCCAGCCATTCCCACCTTCAAACTGATAGACAAATGGGAAATGGAGCTGGAAGCACCTAATTCCAGACATCTCCTGCCAAGCAGGTGTATGCTCAAAATCTCCATTGGCAACAAGAGCATAGTCCACAATTGTTGGGTCGGGCGAGACATCACTGCCGCTTTTTACTTAGGCAGTGACATTCTCAATCGCTTTGCCATTAGTTTGGACCTAATAAACTTCAAAGCTTGGTCCCGATTAGCGGATAATCCGATGGGCTTTGATGAACCAGAAAAAGCATCTAGGTCAGCTCAATTGCTACCGTATGCAGTTGAAATTCAGATCAAAGAGGAAGTCACCATCCCAGAAATGACCCGACAATTCTCCCTGGAAGTGAAAGCTAAAAGAGGACAACATTTGAAAAACCCTGATGCTTATATACATCTAAATGCTTCTCTCCAACAGCAAGGGTTAGGGGTAAATCCAACTCCATTAGTCAACATAGAACATGACACCATTCCAATAGAGGTGGATAACAGCGACTTAAAGAGTCTTACTCTAATCGCAGGCACCATTATTGGAATGGCGGTTGATGACCGACATTTTTCCATAGATTTAGGTAATGAACTGTTAGGGCCAATCCCCAAGGACTGCTTTGACAGTGACAGTAATGACAATACAACACCAGACAGGATTTTTACCCGGCATGGGGGGAACTTCCTGGTGTACACTTCTTGCCCTTATGGTAAGGAAGAGGTGACTTGTGACTTCAGGAGGGATGAGGTGATTTTCCTGGTCCATGAGGGCTGCCTGTCCCACCTGAAGCCTCCGGTCCAAATCAGCACTCTGACCAGGGACTTCTCCACCCAGCTGGAGGAGGCCGCTGAAATAGCCAAACCAGAAGTCTTTCCAGGCTTCAGGCAGATGGTGGAAGAGAGTGTCAACCTAGCTGATGCCTGTGTGACTCTGGAACAAAAGCAAAAGTTGAAACAAGTTTTCTTGGATTTCCAAGATCTCTTTGCGGTAGACTCATATGACTGTGGCCGCACTGACATCCACACAACAACAATCCCCACGGACCCTGGCATGACTCCAGTGTTTGTGAAGCAATATCGCTTGCCTCTCGCATCAATGGAGTCCCTTACTGAAATAATTAAGAACCTTGAGTCCAGGGGAATAATCCGTCCCATCCACAGCACCTTCAATAATCCGGTGCTGGGAATATTAAAGCCAAACGGCGAGTGGAGACTCTGCGCTGACCTTAGGGAACTCAACAAACGGGTCCATACTTCCCGATGGCCTCTGCCCTACATTGACCAAGGGCTGGCCCAGATCCAGGGGTCACAGGTATTCACTGCAATAGACCTGACCAATGGATACTGGACTGTGCCAGTCAGTAGGGAGGACCAATACAAGCTGGCTTTTACCTTTGGGGGCCAGCAGTATACATGGACCCGGACTCCCTTCGGATACCTTAACTCCGGTAATGAATTTAACATTTTCCTACATAAGGCCATGCCCGACCTGGGTGCGAGGGGTAACCTGGCTTATGTAGATGATGTCCTCATCAAAAGTTCATCTGTGGAGGAACACATAGCGGAGATCCGTTATGTTCTGACGCAGTTGAGGGCCGCCGGAGCAAAATTTTCCTTTCAGAAAGCACAGTGGTGTAGAACCCGTGTTAATTTCTTGGGGCATGAGATTACTCCTCAGGGTCTCTGTCCCCAGGAAAAGAAAGTGGAAGCACTTCAGAAACTGAAAGACCCCACAACTCTGCGGGAACTAAGGAGCCTCCTTGGACTGACTAATTACAGCGGAAAGTTCATTGAGGGCTACGCAGAGATCACCAGACCCCTGATTCATCTCCTGAAGGGGGGGGTCAAGTGGGAATGGGGTCCAGAACAAGCCGAGGCAGTAAGACAACTCAAAAGAAGCCTCTCACAAGTGCCCTGCCTAGCTTACCCTGTCAGAAACAAGGAGTTCTTCCTGGAGACAGGGTTCTCTAATACGTGCTTGACAGCAGTATTATACCAAAAGCATGACAAGGTCAATAAAGTAATCTCCTATGCGAGCAAAACTTTATCCTCTGTGGAGGAAAAATTCAACGATTGTGAGAAGGCACTCCTGGCAACGGTGTGGGCATTGAAGAATTACCGCCTGTTTATCCAGGGGGAACACATCATAGTCGAGACTCCACACCAGCCTCTGCAATATCTCCAAAGTGATAGAATCCGGGCCGGAAATGTGAGTAATTCCCGAATTACTTCCTGGATTCTGTCAATGCAAGGCTTTCCTGTGGAGGTCAGATATGGCCAAAACAAGAAGAGTCCCCTCGCGCAAGGTCTGGCTGACTTGCATGATTGTGCCAGAGAAAACTGTCTCGAGGACGAAAGTCTAAAAATCAAGGACAACATGGAGGCATACCTTAATTCCCCACACAAAGTCTTTGAAGAAGACAAGTGTGAGGGAATGCCCACTGTCTATGTGGATGTATGCTCTTACCATGTTGACAACGACGGGGAGAAAGAACTGGTGGCCGGCGTAGGGAATGCATGGGTGAAGGAGTCCCCAGAACCCTCCGCTGGATACAAAATTGGTCCCCGAAGTAGTCAGGTGGCAGAATTGATGGCTGTGCATCAGGCCATCCTCACTGCTGTCCAGCATCAACTCCACGAACTGGTCATAATCACAGATTCGGATTATGTACGGAACGGGTTCGTGGAGCACCTGGTTAATTGGAAAACCAGAGGCATGTTATGTGCTAATAACAAACCCTTGAAACATGTGAAGTTGATCCAAAACATTGATGATCTGGTCACCTCAAATGAGATGACCATCTATTGGAAAAAGATCAAGGGTTATTCCAAAGTAGAGGGACCAGACAAAACTGGAAATGACTTAGCTGATCAGCTGGCCAAAACCGGGGCCATCCAAGGGGATCTAATTGAGATTGAGTCCCTGTTGGGGGAAATCCAGGTCACTGCTATCACTAGGTCCCAGACAAATGCTCACAATGATCTTTCAATTGCACAATGGAGCAAGGAGACCCCTGATGCTGATTTGATTACCGCTCAGAAGGGGAACCAATAATTGGTCAATTTTACCAGCGCCTTGAGGACCCTGAGAACTTTCCCCTGACGGATACTGATTACATTGGGAAAGAGGACCTAAGAGTGTTGATGAAATGTCCAAAAATGTTCCGAATTCAAGAAGGCTTGCTGGTAAGGAAATCCAAAGCTGGCCACGATCAGTGGGTGGTTCCTACCTCATTCCGAAGCCTGATGTTAAGTCACGCCCATGATGCGGCCACCGCCGGTCATAGGGGGTTTCACGCAACATTGTAAATCTTAAGAGAGGTTGCATACTGGCCACACATGGGGCAGGACCTCGATCAATACTTGAAGGGGTGTCTTGTGTGTGCACAATTTCAGCCATCATCCCTCACGCACCGTGCGCCTCTCCAAAAGAGGGGGATGACCCTGCCATGGTCAGATTTACAAATCGACTTTGTAGGCCCCGTGATTCACTCGGCTAGGGGGAATAAGTACATGTTGACTGTGACATGCTTGTTTACCAAGTGGGTGGAATGTCTCCCAGCCCGAAATTGCAAGGCAGAAACTGCAGATGCCCTGATGATTAACCACATCTTTTCCCGTTTCGGTCTACCTCAAAGGATTGAGTCAGACAGGGGTAGCCACTTCACCAGTGAAGTAATGACAAAGATGTGGGAAATACTGGGGGTCAAAAGGAAGTTGCATATTGCTTACCGGCCAGCTTCTTCTGGGGCAGTAGAGAGATATAACCGAACCATTGTGAGCATATTAAAGAAGTTTGTGGCAGATTCTGGGCCAAGTTGGGATATCCGATTACCTCTGGTCCTAATGGCCATCAGATCTACCCCTTCATCTGCAACCAAAATGTCACCATTTGAGTTGATGACTGGACGCAAGATGGTGCTTCCTCAGCATCTGCTCTACAGGACTCAAGAGCAGACACTGATAAATGCCTCCACAACTCATGAGTATGTGGAGAATTTAAGGAAACACCTTCAACATGCTTTTCCTTATGCTCAGCGGAATCTAGAAAGATCAGCTGATAGCATGAAGACCCACTATGACCTGAAGACTTCCAGGAAGGAATATCAGGTGGGGGACCGGGTCTATCTATACAATTTCCAAAGGAACCAGGCCAAACAGCGAAAATTTTTGCCTACATGAAAGGGACCCTTTGAGATTATGGACAAAATCTCCCCTGTGGCCTACAAGATCCGCATCCCCAAAGGCGGTTTGGCAGAGGGGGAAGACAAGTGGGTCCACATTAACCAGTTGAAGTGTTGCCATCCCAGGCACACTCTGCAACAACTGGAGGAATCCTCTGGAATCCTAGAGGGTACTGTCTCAGATTAATTCAGTTCTAACTTAAAATATCCTACATATCGCCAATCAAATTCTGAGTTTCTCAATGTGGGTGTTTTCGTTTTTGAATGCAAAAAGAAATGTGCATGTTCATATGTTTTGACTATAAATTTATATGCCACCCCACTATATCAATGGAGGGGGAAAAATGTCTATGAATAGGTATTGCCGCTCTTCCTTTGTCGTCCTAGGAGAAAGAAAACCTGGAGACGGGCCAAGGAGGATTATCCGGAGACTGGGAGCAGAAACGCGAGGGGCCCGGGGTACCGCCCAATACTCCTATCAGGACCGGCGAGGAGAACCGATCGATCCGACCGGAAGGAGGAAAAGATGCTGAACTGTGCCATCTATTGGAAGAAGATGAGGAAACATCCCAGGTCTTGCGAGTCCCATCAGTGAAACAGAATGGCCATCGCAAGAGGGGGGCTTGTGGGATGTTCTTACCCATGCATCCGAGCCCTACCTCAAAAACTGTACAGTACTGACATGGAAAACATCATGATGGCCAGAGCTTCCCAGAAAATGCACAGGGAAGTGCATGAAGAATAGGCTGCCACCCATTTTGTGGATGTTATGGGCACAGAAGGGCACTGCCTAAAACCACCATTGGACTACCCACACAGTAGTCTGAAACCATTGGGAATGGCAATGCTGATTGCCAAAAGCAACCTAGAATTGTGGGGAATTCATTTTCTTAAATCCCAAAAATGGGTGCATTACCAGTACTCACCACTATCAGAAAGCCGGCGTTTTAAAACCACCAGATTTTTTTGTTTTGTTTAAAACTGAATAGATGAACCCAAAGCAGGCCAAAGAAAGACTTACTGAGAGGAGGATACAATCTAAAGTTAGATTCTGAAGTGACTTGAAGGTTTATAACAAGACTGGCTGAGCTGTGGATTTCAGCAGTTTAAGTAAATTTGGACTGAAAGACACTAAAAATCTAAATGTTTAAAAGAAATGAGTGACCTACTTTGAGTGTCACATAGGTTGCAATTGTTTAAATGTCATAGTTTAAATTTAGAATCAGCATCCTAGCTGCATATGTAAAAAATTGTCCTGACTTAAACTGGCAAATGTTTTATTATGGGGGCCATAAATGGCTTCCTCTTGAACAATGGGCCTTCCAGGGCCCAGGCAGATGGTTTATTGCAGGGGTAATACAAATGGCTTCCTCTAGGCAGAAACTGGGAGGGGGAGAAACTGGAGACAGAGGCTGAGCTTGAAGAAAGTGGAAAGACTGGTTTCTGTACCATGTGACCTGAAAAGACACACCCCTGTAGCCCCTGTAGCCAGAATATGGTTTTAGAAAAAGATGAATAACTCATAGTACGGACTTGTCATAATTATTTAAATGATGCCATAATTCTTGTGATTTTTCTGCCCACATTTTAAGAGGTTTTTAGAACCGGTGGCATGATCTGGGGCAAACTAGCAGTTAAGAGGGTATTACTTAAAATTACTTAAAATGTATGCATGTTAAAAATCTGACACTTCATCAAGTAATGTCCATACTCCTTGCGCACATGTGTATAAATTTGGGGTAATGTCCGATATTACGAAACCAGTTAAAAAGTGCAAATGTTGCCATTTCTGAATGCAAGCTCCCAGGAAGAGCAGATTTGGACAGGGTATACCACCTGTGATATGTGATGGGTGCATGTAATTTTAAACAAATGTGTACTTGAGCAAATATGTCTTTTGGGTCAAAATATAGATGTGTGTGTATTTTGACAGGGGTGGGTTCTCTGTATCATAAACAGACCTCATCATGGTGACACTTCATTTCATTCCCCCAATCAAGGGGAAGAGGATGAAGTGGCCAATGACAAGTGGAGAGGGGTAGGGCCTAGGAAGCTAGCCTCTCCACCCATTTTCAAAACACATAAAAGCAGACAGTCAGGACAGATAGAGACATTCAATTCCATTTGCTGCAACGCGCTCTGCCGGACCATACCACACCCAGAGATCCCGATTTCAAATCCATCAATCTCCAGAGAGAGCAGAGCTGACCCAGACCACTGTTAGCAGAACCAGAGAGCTGACCCAGATCACTGTGAAGTGCAGAGACCAGACCAGAGTCCAGTCTAAAACCTGACCAGATCCGTGACGAGGCCCATCTATTTCAAAAATATATTGTGAGTACCCAGCAGAACTGTGCAGAACCAATCTCTTAGTTAAAATAATCTAATCCAAGCTATTTTAATCTAAGTAGAACTGCCTCCTAACTGTCACCTGACATTTGTAAAGCTGTCACCTGTCATTTGTAGTTGCTAGCTGTCATTTGTCATTTTGAACTTAAAATTTCAAATCCGAAAAACTACCTTTATTTAATCGTTCATAACTCCGTCACCGTTTGTCCGTCTTAGAGACTTGCAGTAACTTTCATCTGAAAGCTTAGAATCGTGGCTTTTCAACGAACCTAGAACCGCATTCCTATTCCATACACTTTTGCCGCAATCGCGAAAAACGCACTCGCGAATTTGTCGCGATTTGCAAATTTCTCCACGTGTGAAAACAGCAGTTTTCTTTCTTTCATTTGCCAAAAATTCGTTTGACCTGCTAGTTACTCCTAGATCCTTGCTAAAGTGAGCCTGAACTCATCCCAAGTATATTTCACTCACCCTGAACCTCCTAGAGGGAATTAAAAGCATTTAAGCATATTTTTCACTTCATTGCCAGCACATATAAAAGCATTTTGGGCCTGTGTTTCCAACTTCTGTAGTGTAAGCTTGCTGGGGTGAACTGAATTACATTTGATTGCATTTCTGAGAACTGTGTGCTTTCCTTCCATTTCCTTGCATTGCATAAAGGGGGGAGGGGATTGCCAGAGAAAAGTGATCACATTGTTTTGTTGAACGCATATTGAGTATTTTCTGTACTGCATTTCATTCCACCTTGCATCCATTTGAAACCATAAAGTATTGTTGCTATCTTATCCATCCTATAACCACTCATCATTGATTATAAAGAAGTGTGCTAGTGCCAGACTATCCATTATTGATTACTGCTCAGATTCAGTGTGATATTCAATTATTAAATTATTATAAAGTGTGATATATATATCATTGTTTAAATTATCAAATAAACCTTTTAACTTGCAAAACAGAACTACTTCTTGGCTCAGTGGGGTCAGGGGGATTCCAAGAGAGGGGTGTTATATAGGGGTAGTCATCCAGAACGCATGAACTGGACATAAAGATATATCAATAAGGGTTTCCATTCAGTATCCTAGACTAGGCATTGACTTAGCTGTAGTGTTGAATTGAATCCTCTTACAGACCCAATCACAACCCAAACCCTTATTGAAAGTAAACTTAGACGTTCCCCTTGAGCGTATCACAACCCCCCATAGGTTTCCCTTATTTGCCACGTAGTATGACATCACATATGATGAATGTTTGCTATATATATGTAATTTTTTGTATGACGTCCATTGATTTCTTCTGTAACTCCCTGTTTTAGACAATTGATAATAAAACAGAAGACCTTTGCCATCTTCCTGAGTTGGTTCCGTTTTTCGGTGTAAGAGTTACTCTGCTTCCCATCCACTGCATCACATCCTACCCAAAAGCCTTATGTTCAATAGCAATTAATAGTATTTTGGGGGGCTCTTTTTAAGAGCTATATCACTGAAAGGGAAAAAAATAAGGCCCGGAGAGAAAATTTTCTCAAATTGCGATAACAAAAAAGGTGGATTTTGAAAGACCCCTCTGAGACTACTCAGAGCCGTATTTATAAATCAACTGGTATGGCCCATGCCATAGCCATACACATGTGCATGCATGGGTGTGTGTGGAGGAAGCTAGCACAAGAATTTGTTTACCATCAAAGGGAGGAGGTGAGGGAATGTATGTGGCATTTAAGTGTGTGTGTTTGGGAGGATGAGAGTTGAGAGGTGGAATGTGGAAGGTGGAATGTGTTTGGGGGAAGAGAGGGAGTCTGGTGGAGCAAAGGACAGTTTGTTGGGTGAAAACTCCTGATTTAAAAGAAAACCTGCTAGCAAGGGAGAGCGTGAGGTTGGGGATGCTGGGGACGATTGACTGGTCATTGAGACTGGCGAGGAACCCCCCCTTCAAAAATGGCATAAACCATTATCCAATAATCAGCTGGAAAATGTTTTTTTTTTGTGTGCATCCTTCAGTATGTGGAATTATCACACAGAAACGACGGAATATAGTGTAAGGCGTATGCACTTTGTGATTTATGATGATAATTGAAACACTTGGTAGCATTATTATAATTAGACTTGAAACCTGCACAGGTTTGACATAAGCCGGTCAAGTGGCACAGCGAGTAGAGCTCGCTTTGACATCCATGCAGAGCTTGCTAACACAGGTTCAAATCCCGGCAAGGCCAAACTCAGCCTTTCATCCTTCGAATGCCAAATTATTATTATTATTTAGATATCTGGTTGCCTTAGACATCTCAAATTGCAATGTGGAATGACAACTCTTTTGTTGGCATCTGCCATTAATTGTAATATATTTGGTGGCAATTAATATTTCCAACAGTGGCATTGTGAGGGCTACCTGATTCCTTGTTAATATTAAAAATGTTATATTCCAGCATTCAAAAGAAACAGTATTCTGAGAAACCTAAACCATTACAATTATTTTCAACTAACTCAACATTACAACAGGTGTCAAAGAGTATTGATGTCCAAGCTATGAACAATAGCTTGTCAAAGATAGTGTCCAACATTTTAGATCTGAATCAGTCAAAAATTGGTGAAATGCATAGTAAGGCAATATATTTATCTGATGCTGATACTTGAGTGGCTTCAGAGCAAATTGATTTGTTTCTATCATAATTCTGAGAACCGCTTAACCTTTTTTTAATCAAAGAAGAGTTGGGTTGGAGACAACTATAATTCCATATTCTAGATTGATGATCTCATATTCATTAAATTACACAAGGTCCAATTGTGTGTCTGCATTGTGAATTATCAGTGTAAGTTATGGGGCTTTTAATTGCGTGATTTATTATAGTCAGATTAAAACAGAGTGTTTCTTTTCCCAGATAATGGTGTGGGATTGTTGGACTAGAGGTCCTTTAAGCAACAGATGTTCTGGCGTAAAGTTAACCACTAAACAGTAAACAGATGTATTCTATAGATAGATCTCATTATACTCCGGTACCATGGATCTTTCATGCCTGTCGGAAGGGATGCGGCATGCTCCTCTTGTATGCCTGAATCAGGGCTCCTCTTGTATGCCTGAATCAGGGCTCACTGTGGACTGCCATTATGTGCAGACAATGAAGGGATGCTCATCCCTCCCCTTTGCAGATAAGGTATGATAAGGTAAGAGTACTTGGTCCATCATTTAGGGAACTTGCAAATGACGTCCCAAACAAGGGCAATGAAAACAAGGGCATGCATTGACAACAAGGAATTAACTCATGCAGTTATCTGCATTGGAGCAATTATCACAAGTTAAACCAACGTAGTTTTAACAGGTAATTAATTAATTTTGCAAATTGACAAGGGGGGGTCCTGGGAGTCCCTCTGCTCACTATTCTTAGAGAGGCACAGCTCTTCCCTACTGATGAGGTCCAACCAGACGGAAACACGTGTCTGGGGATGCTGTTGGTACTCTTGTTAGGAGGAGAATTGCCTAGCATGTCGGTGCTGGACTGCCCCAGGGCAGGACAAAGACTGATATGTTTAGGATATTTCTTCTCTGTGAAAGATAGTGAGCTAAAGACTCTGGGTTAGTCTCTCGCAACCAGGACTAATGTCTGGCAGGGAGACTCCCAGGACCACCCTTGTTAATTTGCATATGCAAGTAACTTTGGGTCTCACCCTAAGTTACTAGGGGAATCCAGACGTGGACCCCTTGCTCACTATTCTTAGAGAGGCACAGCTCTTCCCTACTTATGAGGTCCAACCAGACCGAAACACGTGTCTGGGGATGCTGTTGGTACTCTTGTTCCGAGGAGAATTGCCTAGCATTTCGGTGCTGGACTGCCCCAGGGCAGGACAAATACTGATATGTTTAGGATATTTCTTCTCTGTGAAAGATAGTGAGCTAAAGACTCTGGGTAAGTCTCTCGCAACCAGGACTAATGTCTGGCAGGGAGACTCCCAGGACCCCCCTTGTTAATTTGCATATGCAAGTAACTTTGGGTCTCACCCTAAGTTACTAGGGGAATCCAGACGTGGACCCCTTGCTCACTATTCTTAGAGAGGCACAGCTCTTCCCTACTGATGAGGTCCAACCAGACTGAAACACGTGTCTGGGGATGCTGTTGGTACTCTTGTTCGGAGGAGAATTGCCTAGCATTTGGGTGCTGGACTGCCCCAGGGCAGGACAAAGACTGATATGTTTAGGATATTTCTTCTCTGTGAAAGATAGTGAGCTAAAGACTCTGGGTAAGTCTCTCGCAACCAGGACTAATGTCTGGCAGGAAGACTCCCAGGACCCCCCTTGTTAATTTGCATATGCAAGTAACTTTGGGTCTCACCCTAAGTTACTAGGGGAATCCAGACGTGGACCCCTTGCTCACTATTCTTAGAGAGGCACAGCTCTTCCCTACTGATGAGATCCAACCAGACCGAAACACGTGTCTGGGGATGCTGTTGGTACTCTTGTTCGGAGGAGAATTGCCTAGCATTTCGGTGCTGGACTGCCCCAGGGCAGGACAAAGACTGATATGTCTAGGATATTTCTTCTCTGTGAAAGATAGTGAGCTAAAGACTCTGGGTAAGTCTCTCGCAACCAGGACTAATGTCTGGCAGGGAGACTCCCAGGACCCCCCTTGTTAATTTGCATATGAAATTAACTTTGGGTCTCACCCTAAGTTACTAGTGGAATCCAGAAGTGGACCCCTTGCTCACTATTCTTAGAGAGGCACAGCTCTTCCCTACTGATGAGGTCCAACCAGACCGAAACACGTGTCTGGGGATGCTGTTGGTACTCTTGTTCGGAGAATTGCCTAGCATTTCGGTGCTGGACTGCCCCAGGGCAGGACAAAGACTGATATGTTTAGGATATTTCTTCTCTGTGAAAGATAGTGAGCTAAAGACTCTGGGTAAGTCTCTCGCAACCAGGACTAACGTCTGGCATGAAGACTCCCAGGACCCCCCTTGTTAATTAATTAATTTTGGCCAAATGTAATACGTTTTTGGACATTACGCAATTCACATAAAATAAGAATGGATGAATGTCCCTAAATATCTAGTCGTGGATCAACTATGGATCATAGGCTATGCATATGATAGCTTGTCGCATAATTGCTTGTTTGTTTGTTTGTTTATTCACTTATTACGCGCACCAGACCCAGAGCTAATAGGGCGCGAAAGTATGAGAGTGCAAAGCTTACATAGTTATACAGTAAACAAGTATGTACAAATATAATACAAGGCTTCAATATATACAAGCACAGGTTGAAGTACAAAATATGATATCTATATGGCTACATTAATATATCATGTAGTATACAAATTACAGAATACTACACTCCATGGAGCAGTTCGGGTTGCAAGTAGAGTGTATTATATAAGATTACAGCAATATACAATGGTAGAATATACAAATTGCTTCAGTGAACTTCCGGATCAAAGTTCATTAGTATACGTAGAGCATTGTTATATATGTACATGTCCTATACTTAAAAATCATTATTGATTGCGTATGTTTGTCATCTGGTTTTCAACTCCCATTCTCCTCCCCTGTCCTACCCTTATCTTTCATGTTAAAATAGTGACGATCACCCTTTCACAAGGTTATATATATTTTTAATAGGCATCTATTACAATTAGCATGCAGGTCCTCTTAAAGAGGTCACAGGAATGGCCACACAGGGAGGAAACATGTCAGGCTTGATGTTGGAGAAGGTGTTGTGCAGGAAAAATCAGGACATCCCATGTCACCAATGGATGTGTCCTTGCAGACAACAAGACCAAGTGTAATGGATGCTGATATAAAAAATAAAAGAAAATGTATGAATATAAATATACAAGCCAAACAAATGGATACAGGCAATATAACCATTGGCATTGATCAATGTACAGAAATGTGTCATACATTTTAGGTTTGTGTATTCAAACAATGCATAGGATTTGGGATTATGTAGAATGAGCAGGTAGGAATCATTTGTGAAGTCAAATCATAGTATTGGTGTCAGTGAAGTATCTCCAGTGGTTAGATTAGTCAGGGGCTCCCCTTATCTGTGGTTAGGTTATCTAAGAATATGCACACCATCCACCTTTAACTTCAGCCTCTTGAATGGTCTCCTACAGGCACCCCAATCACTCAAATCACATGCCTCCACAGCACTCCATCCCAAGCCTTTCCGCTCCCCTATCACCAACCTGTCTCACCAGCAGCACACCGTCACCACGCCCTCCGCCACCCACATCAGCCCACTCTATTTGTCTGCAATGACCCTGAGAGCCCCTCTGAGCGTCGTAGCACCCCTCTGAGTAGCACTGTCATCGCCAACCTCCCATCACCAACATTACCCCTTTTCTCTCCCTTCCGTGCTCCCATCACCCTCCATTGAACACAAATGGTTACTTTATTTTATTTACTCAGTATTTGCTTGTTAGGCACTTATACAGGAAATAAATACTGTTTCAAAGCATTGCTTTTTCCTTCTGCACTTCACTTTCAATTGTTGTGGAGCCCAGTGACACATTTCAGAAGTGAGAGCTCTGTTCCACCACGGACAACATGCGTGGCAGATGGGGCAGCCATCTTTATGTGCATTGAAAAGCGCAATTTTCAGGGGTTTTGCCGCACACAAAAGTTTTACGGCCATTTTGCTGTTTCTGGCACCATCATAACAGAGTGATGCAGCATAAAAGTGGGTCAATACATCCCACACACTTATACAGGAAGTAAATACTGTTTCAAAGCGCCCAGAGTACAACAGGGAGGGGACAAGGGGATGTAAAAACGATCAAAATGCATAAGAATATTAATAAATTGGGAGGGGGGGGCGAACCTACTATGCCTTCTGAGTGTTCAGAACAGAGGGGGAATGGGATAGGTGCTGTGGTGCTCATGGGTGAGCAACAGATGAAGTTTGTTTCTCATTCTCAACAGTCTGTCCCAAACATCGCCTCCTTTGCATCACTTAAGAGACGCCGGTGTTTCAGCCAAAACAACTGCCACAATGCCCCCTAATGTGCACTCTCCAAAGGTGGCTTTTGCCCCATCCAATTTTGGTATTATGTAGAAAACAAATGGCCTTAACTGTTAGATTTTTGGTGGTGAAGATATTACCGCCTTTCTCTTGCGTGCCTATTTACACCAGCCATGACAGGTTGTTTGAGTTCGGTGAGAAATTCCACCTTCGGAGTTATGCAGTCTCTTCCGACAGTCGGAGTTCAGCCATTCTAACAACTGCTACATTAAGGCTTCCTTCACAACCAAATCTTCTGTATTCATTAACAAAATCTGTCATTGCAAATTTAAAAAAGGTGGGTTATAGAGAAGTCTGGTTCTATAGAGGCATATTCGCGTAGCTATACACGTAGGGGGTATATTCCATTGAGGTGTGTTGAACGGCATCTGATAGACAAGACTGAAGCTGAAGTTGTCTATGTTATCACTTTGGAGCGACCTGTCTGAACGTTGTGTTGTGACATCATCCATGCATCTCTTTCTCACCACCCACAAGACTAAAGAGTGGTGGCCGGAAGGTTTTGAGTATATCTAAACCATTGGAATTGCTCTCAGCATCCCTACAGCCCATCCTTCATATGACACATACCGCACTCTTTCAGCCTGCCATGACATTACAGAAGTGGAAAATCCACATACAAATGAGATCTAATCCCACCCCAAAAAAGGGCAGTCCAGCCCAAACTGCTAGGCCGCATCCCTTCTTCTCAATATCACAACCAACCTCAGGAATGTTTTCGACTCATCAGCGTCAGTCAGTGAGGTGTAGCTTGTGTATGGTGGCACAACAAGAATGGAATAGACATTTGGAATACCTTTCACACTCAGGATGGCATATGCAACACTAAAGAGTGATGGCTTGAATAAATCTAAACTATTCAGTTTTGGGTGGAATTGGTATATGGTCTTTCCCCATTAGTAAGGAGTTGGCAGGCCGAAAACAATGGTCTGGGGCCTTGCCAGAGCAATGCACATAGTCATTGTTGTTCTCTTATCTATGACTGTCTGCCTGCTATCTAGGAGTGGTGTGCCACTCTCCATCTCTCCTCATTCTCTCATGTCTTGTTAGGGAGAATTCTCTGTTTAGGCTGAATTTCCTAACCTAGTGAGTCCCCCAGCAGCTTTGCTGGATTTCTGGAGTTTGTTTTTTCCATCCTGCCAAGAGTGAGACTCTTTTTCTCCCACTCTTTGACATGAATGTGTGTAATTCCTTTGTATGTCAATGTGTTCTATGGGCTATGGGGTCTTTTATTCCATAGGGTCTCATATGTTTTTCTATGTGTGTTTCACCGCACCCTCCGTGCCGTAACACTGGGGCGTCCTAGCGGACCTCCATCATAGACTCCATACCCGGGGACGGACTACTGTCTCCCCGGGCATGTAAAGTCACCATTGGCTTTACTAGACCTAAATTTACTAACAGAACTAGTACAAACCACCCTATTGTGGACGTACTAGTAGGGGTAATTCGATTACTCCTGGGTCTGTTATTCGAGGGGGCACTGTCCCGTCCCCCCTCGTCGAGTTTTGGCTGGTGGCAGTGGAAACTTACTTGTTATATTCGACCCCGAATATAACCCTATGGGATTCGCCCCATTGTTGGAGATTAATACCTTTTCCCCGTTAATCTCTAACATACCACCGGTTTACTCATCTTAAATAAGTCTATCGGATGGTATTTTCTGCCAGAACTCGGTTTTTAAAATGGCGTCTGTGTTCGTCTCTGTGACTCCTAAACCAAAGGTTGAGCCCTTTGTTCCACTTTTGGCGGGCTTCTGTACAGAGACCCTCCAAAGTGGTGCCATTGTGTCTGGGTTACCACAGGGGTGTGGGAGGGTGTTTAGGCACCCTGGACTGAGTTGCCTTGCCAACTCCGGTTGCACTCTGGTGTGATAGGCCCAAGTGGTGAGCCTCTCCGCTCACCACTTAGCGTGTTTTGAGTGACAGCTAGGCTGAATGAATGGGGGTTTTCTGCATAAAAGCAGGGCTTTTTGGACTGGATCTTCAGAAGTCGCCACAGGACCTAAGAATCCGACGAGGGTAAAGCTGAGCCGACCTGCAACGATGACACCTGCGGTGGAGCCCTGCTGAACCGACTCACCACTTCCCGACGACAGAGGAGATCTCCCTGCCGGAGAGTCTCTTCCTCTGACTGGTGGGAACAACCAGTCACCTTTGCTTTTTCTTCGCTCCAGGACGCAGTGGTCGAATTGCCGTGCAGAGCACCTCGGCAACCGGATAGCCACTACCCCTGTACCGCGACCAAAAGGTGGTGCCTTGTGACGCAGCACTCTGCGGCTGGTCTCTTCCCTGGTGGTGCAACGATCTTCAACTTTCCTTCGACGACGAGATCATCTCTTCTCTTGGCAAAGACCCGACGTGCATCCACCATCAGGAACAACTGCCCCCGCCGGAGCTGTCTCTCCACAAACAAGGCACCGTGTCCGCCTGGCTTCCCTTTCTGCCGGATAGAGTGAGGTGTCTTAATCCTCGCCTTTCCATTGGGACCCCTCCAAGCGTTCTCTAACTTTCTGTTCTGAACTGGTCCAAACTTTCCATAACAATTTGCGATAAAGACTCGAAGTGCATTTCCACTTAGACACTTTTTGGGACATATCGCCTTGCCTCTCTCCGAGTGGGCCTGGCCTCTGAACTTTGTGATCTGCAGTAGACCCTGCCTTACTTGCCTTGCAGTTGTCTGTAAAGTATTGGTACCGTGTTGATTTCATAACCTGCCTTATCTTTCTCTCCCGACCTAACGAATACTAGAGTGCCATCTAGGTTAAAGCATACACCTCTGTCTGCAAATAAGTGATGCCGGTGAACCTAGACTTGTCGAACTATTGTTAGGGGGATTGATCTTTTTCTTCGTATAGTAATTGTGATTGAAGTTGTTTGCCGCATTAGTGCCAGAGTGTTTTCCATAGATGTGTTGTTATAAATATATACCTTTATATCTTTACACCGAAGCCTTGTTGCGTGTTTGCTTGTTCTACTGTGTAAATTGCCCTATATTGTATACTCCACATACTGCCTAACTCTTCTTGAGGGAAGTCTGACTGCTCAGCCACAGCTACCAAGTGAATCTGTGTGGTACAGACTGCTACCAAGTGGGTTTGCTGCCAAACACCTGTAGTCCTAAATCTTTTGCAGTGGTCCCAGAGGGAACTGCACAGGTTTCCGCCTAACACTGGTGTACAGCTGTGGGATTTGTATCGAGTATACAGTTTAGAGTGCTTTTCGACACTTTAGGATAACTAACCACAAAGCTTAGCACTAAAAAGCAACTTTCAAAAACATGTCTACTATGGAAGCTTACAGTCAAGAATCCTTGTCAGGTGAAAATACGGAGAGTTTACGAGCTCTCTGTAGGCAAGAGAATCTTTCTGTAAGAGGCAAGAAGTTAGAACTGATAGCGAGATTGCTGGCGAACCAAAGTCTGGGTACTGGTCCAGAGGAACCAACTTCTCCAGCAGATGTAGAAAACAGTGATGGTGTTGATCTAAATCGTAATTCTGATGATAGTGATGAAGAGGTTGAAGAGGAAGGAGAGGCTAACGAAACGGTCTTCCTGCTCCTCTTCCTGCCTTACCAGCTGTACCTACGGGGCCCATACCAGGTCCTATATGTAACCCTGCTTATTTTGAACTTGAAAAAATGAAGCTCGAATTAGAATACAAACGGTTCTTGGCTCAATCTGAAAGAAACCAAGAGCTCGAGTTCAGACGGATGAATGCCCAGGCTGAGCAGAAGCAAGCTGAGTTAAGACTCAGGGAAATAGAACTTAATCACGAGTTAGAGATGAAAAAGTTGTCTGTGGAAAATGCTTCTCTCTCCTCTGTTTCCTCTAGGAGCTCCAGTCCCAAAAGACCCCGGATGCCGAAGGAATTAGTGGGTATGTATGAACCGAGATTGGATGTGTTGGATTGGTTAAAACTGTTTGAGTACAATCATGGGCTCCAGGACATCACCGGGAATGATTTACTTCCCTGGATGTTCTCTAGGCTCCCCCCTGTTGCGATTGATGTGGTAATGGAGTTGGGGGAGGCGGATAAGACGGATTACGAAAGTGTGAAACTAGCTTTGATAGCTAGATTCGGGAAGACCCCTTCCCTGTATCTTAAGAGGTTTAGAACCCTCAAAAAGCATGATGGTACCCCTTGGGCTTCCTGGGTGAGTGAAGGGTTGAAAAACTTAGAGGGATGGATTAAGGGTTACAAAGTGAACACTTATGAGGGTATGAAGAATCTTTTTATGTTGGAGTTGATTTATGATGCCTGTTCTCCTGAGCTCAGACAGCACTTGGCTGATTCGAAGGAATTGGATTCCCGGAAGCTGGCTAAGGCTGCTGACTTGTGGGTTGCCAACAGGGCTACTCATAAGGATTGTGGGAAAACTCAGAAAAAGGATGAGGGAAAACAGCCTGTCAAGCTTATAAGGGAATAGGGGTCTCAATCCCCTCTTCCGAACCACAGAAGCCAAATAGATTGACCCCTCCCACCGTGGTTGGCACGGGCGCCCGAAGACTGATATCACAGGAAGCCACATGGCAGCCAATGGGGGGAAAATGGAGTTAGGGAAAAGGGGATGGAGTGACAAAGGAAAGGAGGGGAACATACACAAGCAAATACATACAATACAGCGATATTCCTGAACCTGAACCTCTATTTCCTGAACGCCTAACCTGACCTCCTATACCTGTAATGAACTTGTTACATATGAATCATAAGAGCTCTTTAAACTCTACTTTGCACTTCATAGAATACAAGCGGATAACCTAGAACGTAGACTTTGAACATAACATATGGATTGAACATAACGTAGGACTTGGACAGTCATTTCTTGAACACACATAGGTTTGCTTACAAGCTAAATGGCACAAACAAAAGGGTGTCCCTTTTTATGAAGACACGAGACACATGGCCCGTCGGGCACAATGAAGCCACAAACAATGATTTAGGAAAAAAGACACACACGAACATGCCCTTGTACGGTGTGGACCCATTCATGTTCTTTACATAGTCTTTTTATCCTTCCCAGTGCCCAGTTTTATCCGTTCAGAGTTTTATAGCATGTTTCTACACATGGCGTGTCTAATGCATGGCATGTATCTTAGGGCGTGTTACCTCACACACCCACTACAGCGTTGAAGTAGTCAATTAATAAACAAGTAAGCATATAGCAACTCCAGAATATGAAAACACTTAACTGATGGTCCGGGTGCCTCACAAGGACATCCAGACCATGAAGAGCGATGCCCGAAGCTTATGGGAGCCCACTTCACCGCCGCGGCCTGTGGTTATTCAGCTGTTCGTCACCGTCGCCGCCCGGGGTAACTCCAAGAGTCCTTCGGCGTCTGAGAATTTCTGCATGCCCGCTCCTAAGCTGCCGTCGCCCGTGCTGAAAATCATGAACTACCTGCGCCGACGCACGGGCGGCGGCGAGTTTTAACCGTTGCTGCTAATGAGCAGCTGTTGTAGCGCGCGATAGAAGAACTACACCTCTCCCACGCCGCATGGGAAATGTAGTTTATCGCCTCTTGCAAAGCAAAAAGTGCCGACCTGAAGCTTTCCTCAGATTCCTGACAGTACCTCCTCTCTCAGGGCCCCTCCAAGTTTTACCTTCTCTGGATGTTGCAGATGAAATTGTCGCACCAATCTGGGTGCATGAACCGCACTAGCCGGTTCCCATGAACAATCCTCAGGTCCATATCCTACCCACTGGATGAGATACCATAAACGATTCTGTCTCCATCTTGAGTTCAGTATCTTCTTTACTTCATATTCTGCCTGTCCATCCTTGATAATTGCTGGAGGTCTCTGTACTCGCGTTCCCGGAGCTGCGGGTTTAAGCAAAGACACATGGAACACTGGATGTATCTTTAACGTATTAGGCAACTTTAATTTGCATGCCCTCGTAGATATACATTTCACAATTTCATAGCGTCCAATAAACCTGGGGGCACATTTATGGGGTCCCTTTAAAGGCAAATTGTGTGTTGAAAGCCAGACCTTATCCCCCACTTTATACTGAGGAGCAACTCTCCTATTTCGGTCTGCATATTTCTTACATTGTTCCTTATCCTGGTCTAAATTGGCTCGTGCTTTCTGTCTGAGGTGTAGTAGTACCTCTTTTCTATCTTGAAGCATAGGAATATTCTCCATATCAAGTAGATGTTCTGGTAACATATTTTGTGTGTGACCATACAAACACACATTTGGAGACATACCCAATGAAGCGTGTTCAGTGTTATTATAAGTAAACTCAGCCAACCACAAAGACTGTACCCAAGATTCACGACCCTCACTTAAATAACACCGTAAATATTGTTCCAGCGTCTGATTGACTCTCTCTGTTTGTCCATCCGTCTGTGGGTGATAATTGGTGGACAACGCACACTCCATGCCTAACATTTTACAAAAAGCACGCCAAAATTTGGAAGTAAATTGAGGGCCTCTATCAGATACAATACTATGAGGTAGTCCATGTAATCTGACCACATGTTGCAAGAACAATTCCGCCAATCTCCCTGCTCCTGGGATTCCTTTACAAGGTATGATATGGGCTTGTTTAGAGAGATAATCCACCACCACCCAGATTGTGTCATACTGATCATCCGGAGGCAAATCAGTAATGAAATCCATGGATATATGTGTCCAAATCTTCTCCGGGGTGGGTAGCGGCTTGAGTAACACCGCCTTTTTTTTATGGTCTGACTTACTGCGTACACATGTTTCACACTCTTGAATGTACTTCATAGAATCTTGTCTTAACCCTGGCCACCAGAAATATTTCTCCAACAACCCTTGGGTCTTTTTGCTTCCTGAATGTCCTGCTAAAGGTGAATTATGACACCAATGCATCGCCTTACTCTGCAAGGCGAGCGTCGGTAAAAATAATTTCCCTGCATAATAAGGAAGCCCATTGTGGAATGTTTCTGCAGGATTTTTTCCCCAATTCAATTGGACCTTTCCTTTCATTTCTTGTTTTACTTGTCTCAGTAATTGAGTCATTACTGCTCCTACAACCTTTTCCGCAGGAATGATAGTCTTCACTTCGGTTACATTGCTTTCCATATTTTGCTGCCTAGATAAAGCGTCCGCCTTACCATTTTTTCTCCCTGGTCTAAAAGTGACTACAAAATTAAACTCATTAAAGTACTTTGACCATCTTAACTGCCTGGGACTTAATGTATGAGCTGTCTTGAAGTATTGTAAGTTTTTATGATCAGTGACCACTGTAACCTGATATTTGGCCCCCAACAAATAATGTTGCCACTCCAAAAATGCTGCTCTAATCGCCAATAACTATTTATCAGTGATTGAATAGTTTTGTTCACAGCTAGTAAGCTTGCGAGAGTAGAAAGCTACTGGATGCCATACTCCTTCTTCATCCTTTTGAGACAATATTGCTCCAACAGCCACGTTAGAAGCATCTGTTTCCACTTGGAAAGGTTTTTCTGAATTAGGGTGTCTCAATACAGGAGCTGATGTAAATGCTTTCTTCAACTCTTGAAAAGCTACTTCTGCCTTGGTGTTCCAATCAAACTTAGTGGCGTTCCTCAATAATTTGGTAATGGGGGTAACGATTTGTGAAACATTTGATATAAAGCGCCTATAAAAGTTTGCAAAACCCAAAAAGGACTGGATATCCTTAATGCATTGAGGCACTGGCCATTCTGTAACTGCTTGTACTTTTTTCTTGTCCATCACAATACCCGAGGGAGTCAAAATAAAACCAAGAAATTCCACTTGAGTGGTATGAAAGGCACATTTTTCCAGTTTTACATACAACTGATGGTCTTGTAATTTTGTTAACACTGCTCTCACATGCTCTATGTGTTGTTTTTCAGAAGAGGAATAAATATAAACTATAACAAACTGATCTAGAAACTCACTCAACACCTCCTGCATAAAATATTGAAATGCTGCCGGAGCATTACACAAACCAAAAGGCATCACAAGATATTCAAACAAACCAAACTTAGTCCTGAAGGCTGTCTTCCACTCATCCCCCTCTTTCACACGGATCAAATGGTAAGCCCCTCTCAAATCTAATTTGGTATAAACCACTGCGGTTTTTACTTGATACAATAATACTGAAATCAAAGGCAAGGGGTACCTGTTCTTCACTGTCACCTTATTCAACGCTCTATAATCAATGCATGTCCTAAGTGTTCCCTCTTTTTTTGGAACAAAGAACAAAGGTGACGACACAGGAGAGGTGGAGTGTCTAATAAATCCCTTACTTAACATGTCATCCAGGTATTCACGTAAATGCTGGTTTTCTTTTTCAGTCAAAGCGTATATTCTGCTACAAGGTAATTAAGCCCCTGGTTCTAATTCAATTACACAATCATAAGATCTATAAGGTGGTAACCTGTCTGCTCCCCCTTTGTCAAATACTTTAGCTAAATATTGATACTGATTTGGAATACTCATAGCCATTGCTCCCACCATTTGTGGTTCTGCCACCTGGTCTGCCAAATATAATGCGGGTCTCACCTCCTCCTCCATGTGACCCTCACACTCCACTCCTGCAAATACCACCTCCCGTTTAATCCAATCAATCCTGAGATTGTGTTTAAGTAACCAAGGCATGCCCAGAATGAGCCCAAACTGAGGTGCCGCTATTAAATCAAATACTATTTCCTCTATATGTCCAGACTCGCACCTCATTAGAATGGGTTTAGTTTGGTGACATATGGGTCCTGAAACCAATGGTGATCCATCCACTGATTGCACCCCCTCAACCTGAGCCTTTTCCCTTAAAGGTAAACCCAATCTTTTCGCCAATCCAATGTCAATGAAATTACCGGTGGCGCCTGAGTCCACCATTGCAGACACTAACTGCTTAGTGCAGGCAAAAAGTAAAGTCACCAAAATGTACAAATGTGAATTTCTTTTCCCTGTCGTATTTGCACTCCAATTGGGGAACCTATTAATTTCTGGGCCTGTCGCCTGCGTTCCCCCTAAGGCCAGCCCAGTCCTTTTCCCGTCTCAACCTTGCTTCTATCCACCCCTGCACCTTTCTTGGGAGTATTCGGGCAAGTTCTAATAAAGTGTCCTGGTTGTCCACAATAAAGGCACAAGTTGTTAGCCTTCCGTTGCTCTTTTTCTGCAACAGACAAGGGCCCCCTTATTCCACCAATTTGCATAGGTTCTCCTTCTGTATTCCTGTTTCCCTTACCCCGATCCAACCTAGCAAAAGACAACACTTCTGGTCTTTTCTTCTCCCCCATGCGTCTCCAATACGATGATCCAATATTAGGGCTAAGTCAATCATGGGGGTACATGTACTAGGCTAAGGTTCTACTTGAGCAATAGCATCCTTCAATTCCTCTTTGAGCCCTTGATAAAACAACACAGTCTGTTTATTCTCAGGCCAATCAGTTTCAATCACCAACCTGTTAAATTGGGTAACATACGAAACCAAGTTGCGTGTTCCTTGTCTTAAAGCTAACAATTCTTTGTCTTGAGCCAAAGACACCTCTCGGCGATCAAATAACCTACCAAACTCCACTAGAAAACCATCCCAATTATATAATAATGGATCATCCTTTTGCACCAACGGCATAGCCCATGCTGCCGCATCTCCAGTTAAATAAGAAATAACAAATGCTGTTGTAGCTTGTGTTGTCTCAAACGCCTTAGGTTTGCACAAAAAATGAAGTCTGCATTGTGTCAAAAAGGTCATGTATTTCTTAGGGTCTCCTGTGAATCTTTCTGGTGCGGCTAATGGCACACTATTAGAGGCTGCACAATTACAGTAGGCGGGACTCTACCAGTTTGCCCTGCCGTAGAAGTTCCATCCCCATCCAGCGGGGTGCCTTGTGCGACCAACCCTTGTACCTGAGCTTTCAATATACTAGACTCTTGCCTAACTTGTACCAATTCTACTTGTATGTCTTGTAGTGCCTTTAGCACATCTGTTAAAGGGGGAGGATTTTTATCCATTTGGCCTGGCTGGTTCAATTACCCCGAAATAGCCTAAAAAAGACTCAAAAGAGAATTCGAATAACTCAAATTCCAAAGAGGGCCCCAAACAAAACCCGAAGGGTAAGCCACAAGGAAAACCACAGCAGAATAGTGTGTCTTCTGGTGCCAAACCGGAAGGAGGCCAGAACAAGCCACCATTCCAGAAAGCATTCGGTAAATGCTTTGTTTGTGGCTCGACTGACCACGTGAAAGGAGATCCCAGATGTAAGGGTAAACCTTCAGGGGTCCAGCTTGTCTCCTTAGCCTTCGCTCCAGAGGAGGAAGTCCAAATGGCAAGTGGAAACTTTCTACTGCTAGCTGATGAACCCATTGGAGTCTCAGCCATCGTTTCTTTAGTATCTCTGGGGTTGTGGGAACAACAGAATGTAGATGTCTATAATTCTATCCCCGATAATACTAAAGAGTATTATAAGGACAGTGTCCAGGTGAATGGTCAGGAGACTCCTGCCATTAGCGACACTGGGGCCAGCATAAGTGTGGTGGATAATTCGTTTTTTCAGGCTGAGGATGTTGCTAAGGCACCCAAACGCCTCTCCAAGTTAGCTGGAGGGCCTGTGCAGATGCTTCCCCAATTACCAGTTCTCATCCAGTGTAACGACATGACTGTGAAGATACCTGTCAGCATACAGAGTGAGGTACCAGGACGCGTACTGTTGGGTAACGATTTGAAAACTCTTGGAGTTGTATCGCATACAGGAGCTAACCAGACCTGCAAGAGAGAGGACCATGCGCGGTACTCTCCAGGAGATGATGAAGAAAGAAATCACTCCTGCTCCACTGGAATTGTCGGCAGCTGTCTTGAAGAAATCAGAAGCAAAAGGGAAACCTAAGACTTCTACCCAGAAACCAGCAACCAGCATTTCAGTGCAGCCAACAAGGACTTCCCCGCAGTTGTCCAAAGTTACACCCGTAACTCCACCTCCAGCTGAGGCTGAGAGGGAGATACAACCCTGTGTGGTAGAATTAGACTCTGAGGAAGAGCTAATGGAAGGCCAGGAACTCATTGGAGATCTGGATCCTGTTGATGTCACACCGCTTACCACTAAGCCAAAGACACGCCCCTCCGCTTCCACCAGCGCCCCCCCAGCACACACACATAGATTCATGCACAGCATTACCCACTCACGTTCCATACAACAGGGCACGGCGTGGCATGTTTGGCGGAGCTGGCGTTTATCGCCCTTCATGGCGGTGGCAAACCAAGTGGAGACTCCTTCAATCCGGGAACTCGCTTCCTTCGCGGAGACCAGTGCTGCCCGGCACGTCACGGATCATGTGACTCTTAGTTGCCTAGCAACGCTACAACACTTTCGGTTCACTTCCACGTGATGCCGTCACGTGCGTTCCTTCCAGGGATAAAAAGAGTTCGGAAACCGAAGGCGTTGCTTCACAGCTGTTTCATCTAGGATCACGTGACGCTCTCTCTTCGCCCTACGGACCCGTTCTATTGCCGACCTACGCTTGCTCCACGGATTGTCTCTGCTTAGCCCTTCTCTGACTCTGGAACTTTGGATTGCCTATTACCAACTTACGCTTTCTCCACGGATTGTTCTTGCTTAACCCTTCACTGACTCTGGAACTTTGGATTGCCTGTTGCCGACCTACGCTTGTTACACAGATTGTCCTTGCTTAACTCTCCTTGGCTCCGGAACATTTAACATCCGTTTTCTGACCTCGGACTGCCTGGATTTCTCTACGGATCACGTGTCTTCACTAGGACCTCGGTCCTACAATAGGTGGTTACCTGCTATACCTTACAACCTCGTCCAGCTACAGGCTGAAGGTTCACGCCTCTTTCAAGTCCTCACAGGTATTCCAGTGTTTTGATATTTACATACGAGAATATTGTGTCTTGCTTTCCTACTTACATAACCACTGTACCTTGCCTTACAGCGCTCAAGGGGTTCTTCCGGCTGTCCCGCGTCCTGGTTTGGGGACTTCCACCTATGGCCTTAATAATCACGCTGACAGTATTTCTGGTGTTGTCAGGGTGTTTCTTGGGGACAGAGGGGTTGTTCATACTCTACACGACCAACAAACTTCGTAACAGACTGTGAAGCCTTTTGGTCGTCCGGAGTATGAATCCCTCCGCCGGGGATCCGGTGACCGCTTTGTTGCAGGCAGTGGCGGCCCTTAGGACCGATATGGTTACCGCCACGACAGCCATACATCACCGTTTGGACGCCTTACAAAGCACACGTTTCCCATTACCCGCGGATGCCGATTTCGGGGACCCAGTTCCCCCAGTCCAACCAACACCTGCCACGACCCCTGCACCCACACCTGTATGGTTTCCTACACCTGTCCCTCTTGCTGCACCAGAACGCTATCAGGGGGACCCACGGAAGTATCATACTTTCGTTTATCAATGCAAATTACATTTTTTGTGCAGGCCCTTGGCGTTTCCCGATTCTGTTACAAAGGCCGCCTTTCTTCTGTCCCATTTGTCTGGGGTGGCGGCCACTTGGGCGAACCCAATGCTGGAGAACGATCATCCCGCTCTGTATGATTTTGATCTTCTTGTATCAGAAATGGCCAAAGTCTTTGATACGCGTTATAAGGCCCAATCAAGGGATCTCGAGCTCCTGGATCTAACACAAGGTAAACAAACATTGATAGAATACATTACTAGGTACAACCAACTCGCTGCTGAAACATCCTGGCCAGAGGAGAAGAAAGCAATTGTATTCTATCGCGGCCTATGCAACACCATGAAGGACGCACTCTCAGTGGTTCCTGCCCTTCCCTCGGTGTTTTCGGATCTGGTGGATCTTGCTTTACAAATTGACGCAAGGAGATCCGAGAGAAGAGCCGAAACTACGTTCACTGGTCAATCTGGATATTCCGTTTCTACCACACCTGTTGAACCCATGCAAGTAGGCGGTATCCGTAGTCCGATAACCCCATCCGAACGAGAACGTCGGAGAAACGATAATGCCTGTTTTTATTGCGGGTTAAACGGACACTTTGTAAGGGAATGCCCCCGACGCCCTAGGAACAAAACTTCGGGTTTTCAGAAGGCTCGCCCATGATACAGGGGGTACCGGCGAGCCTGTCTATAACTCCCTCTGAACCCACCTTCGGGCCTATCCGACCAGTGGTAATACATGCTACAATAGTTCATATTGTAGTTGATTCTGGGGCCACTGGTTGTTACATCGATATTCCCTTGGCCCATCGTCTCAATCTGCCCCTGGTCAGGAAAGAACACCCGGAACCGGTACACGCCGTGGACGGCACTTCCCTGTCCTCCGGCCCAATCAGGTTCCAGACTGCGCCAATGGAAGTGGTGATACAAAACATCCATAGAGAAACCATGTCGTTTGATCTTATCAATACACCACAGTTCGGCATCATATTGGGGATACCCTGGTTACGGCAGCACAACCCATTGATCAATTGGGGTAACGGACAAGTCACGTTCGAATCCGAGGTGTGTCAACAGTTTTGTCTCCTCGAAGCTGATCCGCTGTCCACTCCTGCCATGATCCTTGGTGCCATGGCTGCCACCCATATCGAAAACATTGTTCCAAACCCTGTGCTTTCACACACCGTGGGGGCAGTTACAGCTAACATACCCGCTGCCTACCACGATTTCCATACGGTTTTTGACAAAGCCACTGCTGAGGGTCTACCCCCACATAGACCATACGATTGTCCGATTGACCTGGTTCCGGAGGCTCCCATTCCCAGGGGTAGGGTTTATTCGTTGTCACAATCAGAGGAGCAAGCCCTTAAGGACTACATACATCAGGCTTTGAAGTTGGGTCACATACGGCCTTCTTGTTCTCCAGCTGCCAGTCCGATCTTCTTTGTGCCAAAGAAGGAGGGCGATCTACGTCCATGTGTGGACTACAGACGGTTAAATTCCATCACCATAAAAAACAGGTACCCGCTTCCACTCATTTCCACGCTGCTGGACAGGTTGACTAAGGCTTCTATATTCACCAAGCTGGACTTAAGAGGAGCGTACAACCTGATTCGTATCCGGCTTGGGGATGAGTGGAAGACGGCGTTCTGCTCCCGACAGGGCTTATTCGAATACACAGTGATGCCCTTTGGGCTTTGTAATGCTCCCGCGACGTTCCAACGATTCATCAACGACGTATTCTCAGACATCCTGGATACGTTCGTGGTGGTGTATTTGGATGATATTTTGATCTACTCATCCTCCCTGGAGGAACATGTCGGTCATGTTAGAGAGGTACTCTCTCGCCTCAAGGCAAACGCCTTGTTCGCCAAACCTGAAAAATGTTTATTCCATTCAAGGGAAGTAGAGTTTCTGGGTTTTCACATCTCCCCTGGAGGCTTGTCCATAAACCTGTCGAAGGTTCGTGCTGTCACTGAATGGCCAACTCCCGTTAACATTAAACAACTCCAGTCCTTTCTCGGCTTCGCTAATTTTTACCAGCGATTTATCGCCGGCTTCTCTTCTATCGTTTCTCCTCTGACCGCTTTGACCAGTCCTCTTGTCCCGTTCTCTTGGACCCCTACACATCAGAAGGCCTTCGATGCACTCAAGGCCAGGTTTGTTTCTGCCCCTGTGTTGCAACATCCCGATCCCGACCTCCCCTACATTCTGGAGGCAGACGCCTCCGTGTTTGCCCTAGGTGCGGTACTGTCCCAGCCTTGCCCAACCACAGGTTGTTTGCATCCGGTGGCCTATCACTCACGTAAATTCTCGGCAGCCGAATCACACTATACTGTAACCGAGAAAGAGTTATTGGCCATCAAGGACGCTCTACAAGCGTGGCGTCATCATCTATTGGGGGCAAAGCACCAGACAGTGGTATATACAGACCACAAAAACTTACAAGACTTAGCCTCCCTGAAATGTGCAAACAGCAGGCAGGTGCGTTGGCATTTGTTTTTTGCCGCCTTTGATTTTGTAGTCAAACACAGACCAGGTCGTATCCATGGTAAGGCTGATGCTTTATCCCGTTCTCCTGGCGGGGAGTCATTGTCTCAGTTTCCTGACACGCTACTAGGAAAAAGCCATGTTATCTGTATGTGTACGCCATCTCCCACCATGCTTACCGACATTAGACAATGGGTTTCCCAAAATCCCCATGCACTCACCGAATTGGACGTTGCCCTTCACGAGGGATTACCATTCATCCAGGGCAAATTATTGCTCCCTACATGTGATGTACGCAACCAGGCACTAGCCTGGTCACATGATGCGGCAATAAACGGCCATCCAGGGCAACAACGCACTTTAGACTTATTACAACGTTGGTGCTGGTGGCCCTCCATGAGGAAAGACATTGAACATTATGTCAACACGTGCTCCATATGTGTCCAATGCAAGTCACGCAGGGGACGGCCTTTAGGGCTACTCTTACCGTTACCGGTACCTCCCCGACCTTGGCACACCATCTCTATGGATCTCATCACCGACCTGCCCCGCAGACAAGGTTACGATACCATATGGGTTATCGTCGATTCATATACAAAATTGGCCCGCTTTATTCCCTGCACAGGTATACCGTCTGCCCCAACCTTGGCTCGCTTGTTCTTTAGAGCTATCTTCTGTCTCTTTGGTTTACCGCAGGTCATCATCTCAGATCGTGGATCGCAGTTCACGTCCTCTTTCTGGCGCGCTCTCACCAAACTCCTGGGTATAGATGCCCGCTTCTCTTCGGCCTATCACCCTGAAAGCGACGGGCAGACCGAGAGGGTGAATCAGGCTCTAGAGCAGTACTTACGGTGCCTGTCCCTGCAGTTCTAAGACTCCTGGTCCAAACTGTTGTATCTCGCTGAATTTGCGTATAACAACTCCCGTCATTCGACTACTGGTTTCTCCCCCTTTTATGCTCTGTATGGGCAACATCCGCGCACCCTGCCGCTCCCTGATTTCCCCTCTGCCACTCCTGCTGCTAATGCCTGTGTACGCGATCTAGCGGGTGTGCATGCCCAGACACTGGTCCATCTCCGGGAAGCCCAAGCAATGATGAAGACTAAGGCTGACCGCAAGCGGGCGAAAGCTCCGGAGTATCAGGTGGGCGACCGGGTGTGGCTGTCGACCAGACATTTGCGGATCCCTGGTTGCCGCAAACTGTTGCCCCGTTTTGTGGGCCCTTATCGGATTACCAAGGTCTTGAATCCCGTGGCTCTCAACCTCTCTGTTCCCCTTTCCTGGCGGATCCACCTGGTGTTCCATACCTCTCTCCTCAAACCGTACCTTGCTCCCACTCGTGTCCTTGTCCCGCCTGCCCCGGTCTCTGTGTCTTCCCAGGACGTTTTTGAGGTTAGTGCTATCCTTGGTTCCCGATACTACCGGGGTCGCCTTCAATATCTGGTGGACTGGCTGGGCTATGGTCCCGAGGATCGTTCCTGGGTTCCCTCCCGGGATGTTCGGGCTCCGCTTCTGGTGTCGCGGTTTCATAGGGACAACCCTGCTAGCCCACGTGGTCGTGGGCCTTTGAGGGGGGATTCTATCACACCGCTTACCACTAAGCCAAAGACACGCCCCTCCACTTCCACCAGCGCCCCCCAGCACACACGCATAGATTCATGCACAGCATTACCCACTCACGTTTCATACAACAGGGCGCGGCGTGGCATGTTTGGCGGAGCTGGCGTTTATCGCCCTTCACGGCGGTGGCAAACCACGTGGAGACTCCTTCAATCCAGGAACTCGCTTCCTTCGCGGAGACCAGTGCTGCCCGGCACGTCACGGATCATGTGACTCTTAGTTGCCTAGCAACGCTACAACACTTTCGGTTCACTTCCACGTGATACCGTCACGTGCGTCCCTTCCAGGGATAAAAAGAGTTCGGAAACCGAAGGCGTTGCTTCACAGCTGTTTCATCTAGGATCACGTGACGCTCTCTCTTCGCCCTACGGACCCGTTCTATTGCCGACCTACGCTTGCTCCACGGATTGTTCTTGCTTAACCCTTCACTGACTCTGGAACTTTGGATTGCCTGTTGCCGACCTACGCTTGTTACACGGATTGTCCTTGCTTAACCCTCCTTGGCTCCGGAACATTTAACATCCGTTTTCTGACCTCGGACTGCCTGGATTTCTCTACGGATCACGTGGCTTCACTAGGACCTCGGTCCTACAATAGGTGGTTACCTGCTATACCTTACAACCTCGTCCAGCTACAGGCTGAAGGTTCACGCCTCTTTCAAGTCCTCACAGGTATTCCAGTGTTTTGATATTAACATACGAGAATATTGTGTCTTGCTTTCCTACTTACATAACCACTGTACCTTGCCTTACAGCGCTCAAGGGGTTCTTCCGGCTGTCCCGCGTCCTGGTTTGGGGACTTCCACCTGTGGCCTTAATAATCACGCTGACAGTATTTCTGGTGTTGTCAGGGTGTTTCTTGGGGACAGAGGGGTTGTTCATACTCTACACGACCAACGAACTTCGTAACAGTTGACCATCCTGAGCTGCAGTCTTTACTGGCAGAAGGTGGACCCAGCAGGGCAGACTTCAGTAAGGGACAGAGAGAATGTCCAACTCTGGAAGGTCTTCGCCACCAGGCAGGAGCTCAGGCTGAAGGGCAAGAGCCTGGGAAATACAGGTTGTACTGGGAAGATGGCCTCTTCTACAGTGAACCGACCGAGTCTGCACCTGGAGACTACAAGCGGCTTGTAGTACCCCAAGAGAACAGACCACAGTTCTTGCAGTTAGCCCACGAGATTCCTTTGGCTGGTCACTTGAGTTTCAAGAAGAGTAAGGAAAGGCTCTCTCTCTACTTCTATTGGCCAAAGATGGGGGCCAAAGTAGAAAAAAACTGCAGGAGCTGCCACACCTGCCAGATAAGGTTGGCTCCAAGAATGTGGCACCTTTAGTGCCTCTCCCAGTTGTGGGAGTCCCGTTTGAGAGAGTAGGGATTGACATTGTTTGTCCCCTTGATCCTCCAACCTCCTCAGGCAACAGGTTTATACTTGTTGTAGTAGACCATGCTACTAGGTATCCTGAGCCAATTCCTATGAGGATTGTTACAGCTCCGGCTGTGGCTAAGTCCATCCTTGGTATTTTTACTAGGGTCGGGTTTCCTAAGGAAGTAATCTCTGACAGGGGGTCAAACTTTATGTCCCACTACATGAAAGCCATGTGGAAAACCTGTGGAGTTACTTACAAGTTCTCAATAGCTTACCACCCACAAACCAATGGGTTGGTTGAACGGTTCAACCGAACCATGAAGAGCATGATAGGGGCTTTAGAGGAACCCCTTAAGTGTAGGTGGGACCTGCTACTGCCATGCCTTCTATTTGCTTATAGAGAAGTCCCTCAGGAGGGAGTAGGTTATTCTCCCTTCGAACTCCTCTATGGTCATCCCGTCAGAGGTCAATTGGCCCTGATTAAGGAGGGGTTGGAGAGTGCGCCTTCCCCCAAGCCAGTCAGAGTGACTGACTATGTGATAGGTCTCCGAAGGAGAATGTCACACATGATGACGGAAGCAAGGGATAACTTGAAAGCTGGACAAGCATTGGTCAAGCACTGGCACGATCAAAAGGCTAACATGGTTGAGTTCGCTCAAGAGCAGCTCGTTCTCGTTATGATCCCAACAAGGCAGAGGGCCTTGCAAGACAAATGGATGGGACCCTTCAGAGTCGTGGGTAAACTCGGAGAGGTCAACTATCTGGTGGACTTGGGCAATCCCAAGGAGGCTCCGACAGTCTTCCACACCAACCGACTCAAAGCGTATGTCTCAAGACCGGATGTAGGAGCGTTGCTTCTAGCATCATCCGAGGAAGAAGAAGAGAGTGAAGCTCTTCCGGGTCTCCTCAGAGGCTTACCTTTAGACGAAAAATTTGAAGGAGTAAATCTCTCTTCCAATCTGACAACCGAGCAACAAGAAGAGTGCAAATCTATGTTGAATCAGTTTGCCTCTCTGTTCTCGCTCTCACCAGGCTTGACCCCTTGGGGCCAGCATGACATACTCACTGGTGACTGTCTGCCAGTCAAGAGCAGAGGATACCGAATGTCAGAAAACGTACGAACCCACATCAAAGGTGAGGTCCGGAAGATGCTTGATCTCGGGGTAATAGAGCCTTCTACTAGTCCATGGTGTAACCCAGTTGTGTTAGTACCAAAGGCCGGATCTAAAGAGCTTAGATTCTGCGTGGATTATAGAGCTCTTAATGCAGTCACCAAGACTGAAGTCCACCTTTTGCCAAGAACAGATGAGTTGGTGGATAAACTTGGCGCCGCCAAGTTCCTCAGCACATTTGACTTGACGTCAGGCTATTGGCAAATAGCCCTGACAGACCATGCCAAGGAGAAAACTGCATTTTCTACCCCCGTTGGCTTATACCAGTTTAAGGTAATGCCTTTCGGATTGAAGAATGCACCTGCTTCGTTTCAACGGATGGTAAACCAGGTTCTGAATGGGATGGAGGACTTCTGCATGGCATACTTGGATGACATAGCAGTGTTCAGCAATTCCTGGGAAGAACATGTAACCCACCTGAGAGATGTTTTGCAGGCTCTTGGATGAGCCAATCTGACCATAAAGGCGGGTAAATGCCAAATTGGACAGAGTAAGGTAGTCTATCTTGGACATGAGGTAGGAGGTGGAGAAATAAGGCCTTTGCTCAGAAAGATTGAAGCTGTGCAAAATTGGACAACACCTACTACTCAAACCCAAGTGAGAGCCTTCCTAGGCCTCACTGGGTATTACTGGAATTTCATCGAGAACTATGAGACCATAGCTTCTCCACTGAATGTCATCTCCTCGCCCAAATTTCCTAAAAAGGTTAGATGGAACGAGGAGTGCAATCAGGCTTTTGCAAACCTGAAAAAGGCTCTTTGCCAAGCCCCAGTACTCAGAGCTCCTGATTACCGCCAACACTTCATTGTGCAGACAGATGCTTCAAATGTAGGAATAGGTGCCGTACTCAGTCAACTGGATGGCAAAGGTAGGGAGCACCCCGTTTGCTTCATCAGCCACAAGCTGAAGGATCCTGAAACAAGGTGGGCAACAATCGAAAGAGAGTGCTTTGCTATCGTGTGGGCTCTGAAGAAGTTTAGGCCATACTTGTATGGTTCTACTTTTGTCATTCAGACTGACCACCAACCCTTGAGATGGTTAATGCAAATGAAAGGGGAAAACACGAAACTATTGAGATGGTCGATCTGCCTGCAAGGGTTTGATTTCACCATTGAGCACAGGTCAGGGTGTCACCACCAAAATGCTGATGGTCTCTCTAGGATGTATGTCATCGACTAGAGGTATGAGATTCATCCAGGAGTGGATTCAATACTCCTGTCCCTTAGTCTGGGGGGGGCGAGTGTTAGGGAGATTTCTCTGTTTAGGCTGAATTTCCTAACCTAGTGAGTCCCCCAGCAGCTTTGCTGGATTTCTGGAGTTTGTTTTTTCCATCCTGCCAAGAGTGAGACTCTTTTTCTCCCACTCCTGGACATGAATGTGTGTAATTCCTTTGTATGTCAATGTGTTCTATGGGCTATGGGGTCTTTTACTCCATAGGGTCTCATATGTTTTTCTATGTGTGTTACACCGCACCCTCTGTGCCGTAACACTGGGGCGTCCTAGCGGACCTTCATCATAGACTCCATACCCGGGGACTGACTACTGTCTCCCCGGGCATGTAAAGTCACCATTGACTTTACTAGACCTAAATTTACTAACAGAACTAGTACAAACCACCCTATTGTGGACGTACTAGTAGGGGTAATTCGATTACTCCTGGGTCTGTTATTCGAGGGGGCACTGTCCCGTCCCCCCTCGTCGAATTTTGGCTGGTGGCAGTGGAAACTACTTGTTATATTCGACCCCGAATATAACCCTATGGGATTCATCCCATTGTTGGAGATTAATACCTTTTTCCCGTTAATCTCTAACATACCACCGGTTTACTTATCTTAAATAAGTCTATCGGATGGTATTTTCTGCCAGAACTCGGTTTTTAAAATGGCGTCTGTGTTCGTCTCTGTGACTCCTAAACCAAAGGTTGAGCCCTTTGTTCCACTTTTGGCGGGCTTCTGTACAGAGACCCTCCAAAGTGGTGCCATTCTGTCTGGGTTACCACAGGGGGGTGGGAGGGGGTTTAGGCACCCTGGACTGAGTTGCCTTGCCAACTCCGGTCGCACTCTGGTATGATTGGCCCAAGTGGTGAGCCTCCCCGCTCACCACTTAGCGTGTTTTGTGTGACAGCTAGGCTGAATGAATGGGGGTTTTCTGCATAAAAGCAGGGCTTTTGCCACTGGATCTTCAGAAGTCGCCACAGGACCTAAGAATCCGACGAGGGTAAAGCTGAGCTGACCTGCAACGACGACACCTGCGGTGGAGCCCTGCTGAACCGACTCACCACTTCCCGACGACAGAGGAGATCTCCCTGCCGGAGAGTCTCTTCCCCTGACTGGTGGGAACAACCAGTCACCTTTGCTTTTTCTTCGCTCCAGGACGCAGTGGTCCAATTGCCCGTGCATAGCACCTCGGAAACCGGATAGCCACTACCCCTGTACCACGACCAAAAGGTGGTGCCTTGTGATGGAGCACTCCGCGGCTGGTCTCTTCCCTGGTGGTGCAACGATCTTCAACTTTCCTTCGACGATGAGATCATCTCTTCTCTTGGCAAAGACCCGACGTGCATCCACCACCAGGAACTGCCACCGCCGGAGCTGTCTCTCCACAAACAAGGTACCGTGTCCGCCTGGCTTCCCTTTCTGCCGGATAGAGTGAGGTGTCTTAATCCTCGCCTTTCCATTGGGTCGCCTCCAAGCGTTCTTTAACTTTCTGTTCTGAACTGGTCCAAACTTTCCATAACAAGTTGCGATAAAGACTCGAAGCGCATTTCCACTGAGACACTTTTTGGGACATATCGCCTTGCCTCTCTCCGAGTGGGCCTGGCCTCTGAACTTTGTGATCTGCAGTAGACCCTGCCTTACTTGCCTTGCATTTGTCCGTAAAGTATTGGTACCGAGTTGATTTCATAACCTGCCTTATCTTTCTCTCCCGACCTAACGAATACTAGAGTGCCATCTAGGTTAAAGCATACACCTCTGTCTGCAAATAAGTGATACCGGTGAACCTAGACTTGTCGAACTATTGTAAGGGGGAATGATCTTTTTCTTCGTATAGTAATTGTGATTGAAGTTGTTTGCCGTATTAGTGCCAGAGTGTTTTCCATAGATGTGTTGTTATAAATAAATACCTTTATATCTTTACACCGAAGCCTTGTTTGGTGTTTGCTTGTTCTACTGTGTAAATTGCCCTATATTGTATACTCCACATACTGCCTAACTCTTCTTGAGGGAAGTCTGACTGCTCAGCCACAGCTACCAAGTGAATCTGTGTGGTACAGACTGCTACCAAGTGGGTTTACTGCCAAACACCTGTAGTCCTAAATCTTTTGCAGTGGTCCCAGAGGGAACTGCACAGGTTTCCGCCTAACACGTCTCTAAGAAGTTGCACTACCAGCTGCACCTCCTCAGAGGTATTCTTCCTTTTCTCTCCTTCCTCGAGAAGCTCACTGTCTCCAGAGCTCTGGTTCTCTCTAGGATGGACTACTGCAACAGCCTCTTTCTGAATCTGCCTGTTTCTACTCTCGCCCTCTGCAACTCATCCAGAACAGGACTGTGAGACTTATCTTTTGCCTCAAGCCCAGGGATCGTATCTCTCCAGCACTGAAATCTCTGCACTGGCTCCCAGTGGCTGTGAGGATTAAGTTCAAAACCCTCTGCATTGACCACAATGCCTTCTGGGACCTGGGGCCTCAATAACTTCAACTCTCTCTTCCTAAATATCTTCCTTCTCGAGCTCGTTGCTCATCTGCCTCCAACTCCCTCATGGTCAGTGGCTTCTCCAAGAAATAAATTGGGGGTAGATCTCTTTCTTCAGCAGGGGCCTCCCTGCCTCCCTGAAACTTGAGCAGAAATATATCCGGTTCCGGAAGCACCTCACCACCTACAAGACTTTAGAGTGGAGGCTGGCAAGCTTTGAATATATCTAAAACCATTTCAATTTCTATGTGCAACCCTACAGCCCCCACCCTTCATATGACACATAGCGCACTCTTTCAGCCTGCCATGACATTACATAAGTGGAAAATCCACATGCAAATCAGGCCTGATCCCACCCCAAAAAGGGCAGTGCAGCCCGAACTGCTAGGCCACATCCCTTCTTCACAATATCACAATCACCGCAGGCATGTTTCGGCCTCACCAGCGACAGATAGCTTGAGTTTGGCAGCAGAACAGGTATGGAATAGACATTTGGAATACCTTTGCCACTCAATGTGGCATATGCAACACTAAAGAGTGATGGCTGGAAGGTTTTGAATGAATCTAAACCATTCAATTTCGGGTGGAACCAATCCTGATTTGCATATGGTCTTTCCCCATTTGCAAGGACTTGGCAGGCCTAAACTGAAGGTCTGGGGCCTTGCCCAGAGCAATGCACGTAGTCATAAGTAATTCTAATCCTTCCAGGCATCTCCCTTGGGTTTTCCTTTTCCACTCTCCACACTGTCCCCACAGATGAGCATTGTAGGAGCTAAACAGGGGAGTTCTGAGTGAAAGCCCTGACACAAGGCAGCATAAATCAGCTGGAGCTCTTGGTTTTCCATGCTTCCCTCGGATCTCAGGGGACTAGTCGCAAGAAAAATGGTGTATGCCTCTGACGTGATCTCGTAGCAGTTGATTATGAATTCCATCATCATCTGCTGTGACCTCACAGTGGGAGTGTATGGCATTTTTTAAAGTGTTTCTTGTGGATTGCAATGGGAGCCTCTCACAAACTAATTGTGCTATCCAAGTGAGAACAGCTCAATACATATCGATTTGCACATTAATGGTGAAACATGCAGGGTCGGACAGGGCCATACAATTCTCTCGGGCACCATTGACAAAGTGGCCCACATTTGCAAATGGCTATTCATTCCTTTTATGACACTGTTTCAGTAGTACCCAAGGGGGTGTTTTTTGATAAAATGTGATGGAAATTGTACATTTTAAAGAATATTTATTCAGCAACACTGGTCAAAACTATTAGCCTCATAGTGAAGTGACTCATCAAACTGGCCCACATTGGCCAAAAAAGTGGCACACTTTCACCCAAAAAAAACAGGCCCACGCCAACATTTTGTGCTTTTAGTTCGGCCATGGGCTTATTTCCTTATATGTCACTCCTTCATTCACAGTCAAATGAACTGTCATAAAAAATGGGTGTCAGGTTATGACTTTGTCCAATCATTCAGATCTACTCCTGTATAACTTACTGCTTCAAGCCTCCATTGGGCGATGGGCTCCACGTGGCTGACTCCCCACCATTCCTCCTGCGAAGTCACTTGTCCATGCTTTGCAGTTCCGCCTTGTCTTTTTCTGAAGAATGAAGGGCACGACAGGAAGAACATTATGCTTTCATTAATTCGCTTTCTTCACTCAATACATGGGGTTTTAAAAAAATGTGCTTTCACGCCATTGCAGAACTGTCATCCCTCACACAGCTGTGCCCATGAATGTTCAGATTTACCCACTTCAACACTTGACTGAAGCAATATGTTTTCAGACAGGCCTGCGAGCCTTTAAAATATAATAAATATAAATATGCTAATTGTGAAAGCTACTGTGCCGTATCTCCGCTGTTCCATGCTGAAAGGCTGAGGGACAGAATGTGAATAAATAGCATAGGGGAACAGAGTGTGACAACGTATTAAATCAAATCTGAAGGTCATGTGTGCTCACTTACATGTCCTAAAGCAGAAATGTTCCATGTGGGTGAGTGGAGGGTTGTAGCTCCATAGCATTGTTCAATCGGAACATGTTTGAACATTCAAGTAATTACTGCTAATAATTAGCATAGCCAATACATTAACATACAAGCAAATCTGCTTAAATGCAAGACTGTTGCTCCAGAAAATGCCTTTCACTTACAGGGGAGTGCAATCTTTATACATTGCTTGATCAACCCAAGACAGCCATTTCTCAAGACTGCAATCAACTATATATTTGTTTTTTCCCTTTACTATGTATCAGATAATTTGCCTACCCACAACGCCTTGCTAATGTGGGTCTGATCTGGAGGTGAACTTCCAGCAATTGTTACTCGGCGGCGTTGTGGCCTATGTGGTGTGCCTCAAATGCAATATGCTACTTTCACATTTCAGGTGGAAGGGTGTTTTCAAGCCTTTTTAAATCCATCCATAACTTTACTGGTGTTTGTTAAATATGTCCCTACTCTCATTAAACAATACTGTCAGGGTTTCGGTGTCAGGTGGATTTCTTCGCAGATGATGGTGTGGTATGGGTAAGAGGGCGGAGTTTGTTGTTGGTGCAGAGTCGGCTGCAAGCTGCGATAGTGCGTATGGAGGAGTGGTGTGGGAAATGGGGCTTATCGGTGTCTGTGGATAAAAGTGTGAGTATGGTTTTCTCAAGGAGAAGAGTGCAGCAAGGGTTGCACTTAGTTTTGAAAGGTGAGAGGGTGAAAAGCGTGGAAGAGTTTCGGTACTTGGGGGTGATCTTGGATAGGAAGTTAAACTGGAATTTGCAGGTGAATGATATGGTGGAGAAGTGTAAACGTAGGTTGAATTTGCTGCGGGCGGTGACTGGGAAAGAGTGGGGTGTGCAGCAGAAGTGTCTACGAATGTTGTATAAGGGGTTGATTCTGAGTGTGATGGATTTTGGATGCCAGGTGTCAGTGGGTTTCATGGTGAGTCAGAAGTTGCGGTTGGATAGGGTACAGGCGAGGGCATTGAGGGTGTGTTCGGGTGTGATGAGGTCCTCTCCAGTGAATGCGGTTCAGGTGCTTGTGGGGGAGATGCCGTTGGGGTTGAGGAGTGAAGCATTGAATATGAGTTGGTGGGTGAAGTGCAGTGCGAAGAGTGTGGCTCATCCGGTGCGTGAATGTTTGAAGTATATTTGGAGGTTTGACTATTATAGAGACCGGTGGAGGAGGAAGGGGGGCACTTTTGGGTTTCACATGTGGGAGAAGGTAGTGCAGTGGGGTGTAGGCGATTTGATGACTGTGACGGGTACGGATTTGGAGAGATGGCCGAGGTGGATGATGGGGTCTCCAAAGGTGTGTTTGGGGTTGGAGAATGTGGTGTCGAAGAAGAGAGGATTGCGGGGCGAGATCAAAGCTTTGGGTCAGGGGTATGTGGGAGGAAAGGAAGGATGTTCAAGGATGGCTCGAAAGACCCTGTGTCTGGGAGAGTGGGTATGGCATATTATCTGGAAAGCACTGGAGAGTATAAAGTGGGACGATTGACGAATGATGTGTCGATCTGTACGGCTGAGTTGGTGGCGATTGCATTGGCGATTGATAGGGTGTGCGAGTTGGGGTTAGAGAAGGTGGTGATGTTTTCAGATTCATTGAGTGGGTTGCAGGCGATTGTGGCAGGGGATGGCGACAGGAAGGATGTGATTTTGGACATCAGGAGGAAGATTGATCGGTGTGTGCGTGGGGGAATGGATTTGGAGTTGGCGTGGGTCCCCAGTCACAGTGGCATTTTGGGTAATGAGTTGGTGGATCTGGCGGCGGGTGAGGGTATGAGAAGGGGAGCGGTTTTGTGTGAGGCTGCCTTTGAGTGTGGATGAGGTGAAGGCTGTGGTGGTGAGACGGGTCATGGATGAGTGGCAGGTGAGGTGGGTGAGTGGGATGAAGGGCAGGTGGATGTTTGGTGTTCGTGGGAAAGTGTCAGTGAAGGTGGATGCGGGGAGTCTGGAATGGAGGAGGGGGGAGGAGGTGATGCTGAATCGATTAAGGATAGGGCATGTGGGGCTGAATGACTGTCTGTAGCGAGTGGGGATGCGTGAGATGAGGGATTGTGCGGTGTGGGGGGTGCCCGAGACTGTGGGACATTTTCTGCATAGATGTGAGAGACATGTTGAGGAGAAAGAATTGATGAGGGTTCGGTTATCTGCGCTGGGTGTAGCTGAGCTGAGTGGGAAGGCTTTGCTGGGAGGTGACGGGGTGAGCGGCAGGAGGAGGAACAGTGTGATTTTGGATTTAGTGAGGCAGACGGGGCGGTGGGAGGAGTTGTGAGTTTATGTGAGACAAGAATTGATTGATGGGTCTGGTGCACATCATCCTTTAGGATGGGGAAGCGCCTGCGTGGGTCCGCCCACGCCTCCGATAATTGAGAAGAAGAAGAATACTGTCAGTCTATGCAACAATGATGCTCCCTAAAATCGATGCAGTTGTTTGAAATATTAAGAAATGCCTGTCTTTGGTTAAGTTATGTATAATGTTACACTGCCCTGTAAGGCAAATGCACATTTTCTGGAGTAAAGACTTGCATCTGTGCTCATTTGTATACCTAATACTGTCTTATTGATGTGGCTCTGAACTGGATGTGAACTTCAACGATAGTTGCTAGGAGTCGTTGTGGTATGTGTGACTTGGCTCAAATATGCTACTTTAACATTTCAGGTATAGGTTTGATTTTCATGCTTTTATGTAGGTGTTGGAATCTATACCATTTTAACTTTGAACCTCCCATTGTGCAGCCCCTAAGCACACTGATGACATCACACATGACATCACTTTGAACATGTCAGATGCCATCAGTGGTGACATCATATAAGAAATCACTTAGGACACAACCTAAGACCACCTAAATGAACTTACGGTTTTCATAGGGAAACCTTTGTGGCTGTATTTGAAGATGCATGCTAGCACAGAGGCAATATGCATTGGGCCTCATTACGACCCTGGCGGAAATCGAAAAACGATGGCGGAAATGCAATACCGCCATCGAATAGCGCTCGGTGCGATTATGACCTGTCACCGTAAAGTACGATGCCATTAGCGACACCGTAGTGAACGCCAACGCTAACTGCACCAAGTACGCGCGCGCGCGCCATGCCAAACCGTAATTAGCACCATGGCGCAAGGGTACGCGAATTCCGACCCTAGCGGACATGTACTTAACGCCATCAAGCACGGCGGAAAGTACCATTCCGCCATGGTGAGAAGTACGGCATCGCGAATCAACCGTAAACGGCCCCACTGAGTGCCTGTACACCGCTCCCTGGCCACATAGTACAACTCCCCGTAGGTGCAACGAAGTCACAATGCAACTAGTGAAATGTACAAGTCACCCATGCATGCCAACGAACAAAAGAATCACAAGAGGGGCCAATGGGAGCTGCAGGGCACAGATGGCACGAACACAGAAGCTATTCCAATGGACATGACCTCAGTCTCCCACCAAGAAACGCACGCAAACACAGGAACCTGTGACCAGCAATATTCCGATAATCACATCATTCCACCAATCCACCTGGCTGACCGGCATCTGTTACACAAAACCTAATCCCCCGCCCCTGAGCATGACATCATTCAAACAGTCATATTGGCAGCCCTCACCCCTGACCTCACTGGGCTTCGTAGGCAAACACGCCCAGCACAGTACCACGCAACTATACTCCGAAGCTGGAACCCAATGCAGATCTCCTCACAATACATCGCTCCCCAAATAGGAATATGCCACATCACTTGCAAAGAAGAACGCTACACGGCCCATATCAGAATAGAAATTTAATGCACAACAAATTCACCAAGCCCATACAGCCATTAGGCCATGAACTCCAAAACACATTTCACCATTGTGGGCTGCATCGGCAATAAATGACCAGCTACTTCTTGTGTGACGCCCTGTTCCTTCATGGTACACAGGGGCTACATTCTCGTACGAAAAGGCAACATGGAAGCGCCTAGAACCGCAGGGCCGTCCCAATAGGGAGGCACTAGTCCAGCTGAAAGGCCGAAATGTTGCTCCGAGCCACTAGTACTGCGTAAGGGCATGTGGCCCATTGGCGATCGTCCCATAAGATCGTAATGCTGCTCCACTGATTAACACGAAGCAGCAGGTGTCGGGAGTAAAACCCATCTGCAGGAGTGGCATACAGATGGCAGTGGCAAAAGGGGAGGAGATACCTGTCAACCAAAAGAAAAGTAAAAGAATAGAATGGCCATCAGAACTACATTCGAACAACTCACTTCAATGATCACACTAAATCCACAGCCATATGCATGCTAGCCCACTCCAAAGGATCATCACCACCCAAAAACCACTTGCGAATCATAACTATCTATATCGAGGTGAAAACACTATCACAAACGAGTGTACCTGTGCATGCGTCTGTTAAAACAGAATCCATCTGATGGGATTGGTAACGTGCATAGACACAAGTGTCTGAAGGCGCGTCGAGACAGGGAGGGCTCAACAAGGCCAGATAGACGATGGTCCCACTATGGCAGCCCTGCATCACATAGCGCAGGGGAGGCGGATAGATTCCAAGAATCCCTGTACATGGCAAACTCTGTATCAAATCATCTGTCCATGCATCCATACATCATTCCCTCATCCCGGAATGAAAACGCCTGTTTCCATACTCACATGACATGTGAAATTTCCATTGAGTCTGTGCGTTATGCAGCCTGCAAAATCCACTGTGCCCCAGCCCGTAATTCCAGTGTTGTGAAGTAACATGTATCTGGGAACGTCCGGCCTCATCGCCCACGTCGCTATTGCGCATCCCAAACTATTCATATCAATCATTGCATCCTCGCCATGGCCCCTGTCCCAAGGACATTGAACAATAGAACGTTATATTTGCAGTCAGACCTGTGGGCATCTCCTCGCCGCTAGCTGAAAACCGAAAGCGCCGCCCTTCGAATTCCTCATTTGCAACATCACGTCGAAAAGGCATCTGTGGCCGCTTGAAATCAAAAATTAATCCATCTAGTGCGGCTGTGTGTGAAAATGGCAACTGCCTTCACTCACAAATGGGACGCCCCGCCCGTCGGTGAACCCCGGTGCAGTGATGCATGAGGGTCCACCGTTACTCGAGTACTACGTTCCACTGACCCTTCACAAGTCTGTTCGCGACTGCAAAGAATGTATGTGAAACAATGGGACCATAGCCGAATGTACATATCAACCAATGTTACACGGCCATCGGGTACTAATACATGATTGTAATAGCAAGATGCCATTCCTCGAATTGCAGCGTTGTGTGCGGGACGTGCTCGCCCAAAGGGGAGAGCAGCTTGCACAGGTGGAATGAATCACCACAGGTGGAGGCCATACAGCCTGAAAACACATAAATTGCACACCCAGTCTCCTCCCACAACCACACCCACTCCGAAATGCTACCGGCAGGACTCGCGATGTTGGCCCTGGGGGACCTGATAGCACTGCAAGTACTCCAACTCCAAGAAGAAGACGAACACCAACTACAACCGGCCGCACGGAGGAGACACAGGAGGAGGAGGAGGGCAAGGCAGGGCCAGCAAGGGCCGCCAGCACAGCCACTACCACCACGCAGGCAGTCCGCAATCCCACGCCTCCGAGCACATCCGTTCAACCTCACTGATGAGCAGATCCACACCCTCTACCGTTTGGACCGGGACACCATAGCCGCCATTGTGGACATGACACAGGCTGACCTTGTCAGCATGATAGATAGCCCAACCGCCATCCCACCCCTACTGAAGGTGGTGTCTGTACTCCACTTCCTGGCCACAGGCACCTACCAGCACACAGTCGGACAGTTGCATGGCATTTCTCAGCCACTGTTCTCACGGACACTATTGCAAGTGCTCGATGCCCTCCTGCAGCACGCAGACGACTACATCTCTCTACCACGCTCGGAGCAGGAAATTACCAACACAAAAGTGGGATTCCATGCACTTGGCGGCATACCGGGTTGCCTTGGTGCCATCGACTGCACCCATGTGGAATTGGTCGTCCCACATGCCATGGAGGCCCAGTACCGCAACCGAAAACAATTTCATTCTCTGAATGTACAAATGGTGTGTGACTCCAACAGGATCATTACACATTGTTGTGCCCGATTCCCTGGATCAACCCATGATTCTATGATCTTGAGGAACTCTACAATACCACGCTACATGGAGCGACACGCAGGGAACAGATCCTGGCTACTCGGTGAGTCTCATTTCATGCATGATGATGTGGGGTATGTGATGCGGCAATGACCTGGCAGGAAGGGGGGGGGGGTGCGTACGTAGCAATGGCATTCCACATAATTCGTTTATCGTCCACATACAGGTGATGCCGGATATCCACTGAAGAGATGGCTCCTCACACCAGTCCGGAACCCACGGGACCAGCATGAGGAGGACTACAACCATGCCCACTCACGTACCCGTGTAGTCATTGAACAGGCATTCGGCCTACTGAAGACCCGTTTCCGGTGCCTTAGCAGGTCTGGCGGGGCACTCCTGTACCGCCATGAGAAGGTTGCAAAGATGGTGATGGCATGTGTCATGCTACACAACATGTGCGTACGTAGAAATGTGCCCATGCCCCCTGACGCAGAACTGCAAGCACCTGAAGATGGTCATGATGAGGGCGGGGATGTGGCAGCACCTCAAGGAGTCTGCGAGGCACAGGAGGGCCGTGAAATTCGTCAGCATCTCATAGATGCATGCTTCTAGCACTCACGCCTGGTGGCTGATACATGGACACGGGACTCGTGGCACTGTGTGTGTCTGGTACATGCACAATATGGACTGTACGCCTATGATGGCCTAGTACACAAAGATCATTGTCCACACATCTCATTGGTTGATCGTGCATTGTTTATGGCATATGTGATATCATGTTGAACACCCTATCGACCCGCCACCCAAGTGAGCCCAACACACCCCCTCCACCCTCCTACCTCCCCCCCGATCACCAGTGTCCAAAGATGCTCATTGTCAGTGGGCAGTCGTTATTGCAAGCCCCCTCTGCGGGTATCAGGGGCACCCCTGCCTGTGGAGCGCAGGTTCCTCCCAGATCTACGTTGGGGGCTGCCCTGGACGGAACTTGCAACGGATGATGTCTCTGCCTGCTCACGTCCATGCATGTCCCTAAGGGTTTGTGAGAGCTCAGTGAGCACACGGCGCACTGCGGCAAGTTCGGCACATACGTCTTTGGACGTCGCATGCAGTTCCCCCCTGAGGCTCTCGGTGCTTCTCTCCATTTGGACTCTCAGGCTCTCGGTGCTACTCTCCATTTGGACTCTCAGGCTCTCGGTGCTACTCTCCATTTGGACTCTCAGGCTCTCGGTGCTACTCTCCATTTGTGCCCTAAGTGTCTCAGTTGATGTTTCTATGTCTGCCTTAGTGCCCCCACATCCATCGGCATGGTCCTTGAGGAGCGTGGCCAGTTGCTGCTGTTGCACGATTAACTGGTCAAAGGACTGTTGCCTGTGCTGTGCCATGGCCATTTGCGGTGGTGTCACAGAGGGGCTGTTCGCCTCATGTTGCCCTGCCACAGGGCTTGTGGGGGATGGCCAGTCGTCGTCTTGTGGGTGCCCCTGCGTGGTATCCTCATGGTGTACGGGATGGAACAGACAGGGGGATTGGGACAGGTCATGGATGGATCTGACTTCGACATCCCCGTCTTCTGTGTCGGAGCATGCTGCCATTAATGGGGTGTCACCTATGGTGCTGCTGCCACCAGAGGCAGTACCTTCTGTGGCATCCATTGGGGGGACCTGTGGTGGTGCTGTTGTGGGCATGCTGGCTGCTGGGGTGCCTGTTGATGTTCCCTCCTGTGTGCTGCCACTGATATGTGCTGCTGCCGTGTCTTGATGCGTGCAGCTGAGGTGGAGGGTCTTTGGCCGTCGGTCTTGGCCCTCTTTGCAGGTGTGCTGGTAGGGGTGTCCTGGAGCTCGTCGTTTGGATCGGACCCTGTGGTGGAGTAAAGGAGGGCGAGCGTTATTAATGGGTCTGTGGGAATTGGAATGGCAATGTATCACATGCATTGGGGTGGTACCTGAGGGTGATTTGGGTCGGGGCCTTGGAGGTGCTTTCATTTGTGTGTGGAGTGAGGGTGCAGTTGTTTGGCAGCCTGCAGTTAGGGTGTGCCTGCTGCACGTGTAGTGGGTGTTTTTGGGGTTTTTAATTATTTATGTATTTATTGTGAGTTTTAACGTGCTCTATCAGGCCAATGTGTGTGGACGTTCTCCTGGCCATGTGTTGCTGTTGCGCTATGTGGACACATGTGAATCACATGATTGGACATTGTGGATTTGGCATGGTTTTATTTGGGCCACCTACCTGATTCTCCGGATGTCTGCACTCCTTTCTCCATCCCTCCGACTCCCTCTATGCTCTCCATTCCAATGGTGGAGGCACAGATTCATTCCCAGGGGGTCAACTTGATGGGTGATTCCGATCCTCCCCCGGTGGCTGTGGCAATGTTGCGGTTGGCAGAAAGTATGCTACGGACGCGTATCCGCAGGTCGTCCCACCGCTTCCTGCATTGCTGTGGGTTGCGGGGTGCGGTCCCCACCGCACTTACCCGCTGTGCCACCAGGGCCCATATGGCCTTCTTGTTCGCAAGTGCCGTCCTGGTCATTTGCGTGGAGAAGACGGCGGCGGCATTCTCCTGGAGGGTCTCTGTAAGCACGGTGAGTTCCTCATGGGAGAAGTGGACCTGCTGCTTGCGGTCGCACGCTTTCTTCGCTACTTTTCCCATTTTTCTTGGTTTCACTAGGGTGGATGACGGGTTGGGATGTGTCTCAGGGTGGTGTTTTTAGTGGTTGTGTGTATTTTGTGGTTTTATAGGTGTACGGCGTGTTGTTTCCCGTTCCGGGCCCATGTTTTTACTTCCGTTTCCGTATATTTACGGTCACCGTACTTTCCGGTTGGCGCTCACTGCGGTGTCCGCTATGATGGGTGGCGGTATTGCACCTAGGGCGCCGTACGGCGGCGGTGTGGGCCGTTTTGGGGTCATTTCCGCCATCGCGGACTTTGCACTTCCGCCATGCCGTGGTGCTCGTGCCCGATGGGTCGGAATGGGCCGCACTTTGCTCCATCGTGCAATGGCGGAAACGCTATTTACGCTGTGGCGGTCCGGTCAGTCACTTTCCGCCAGGGTCGTAATGAGGGCCATTGTCTTTTATGAAGATCCAAAAGCATCCGTCAAGCATTGTATATAATGGTAGGATAACTACAGAAGTAACCTTGCACATAGTAGAGTATAGAAAATGAGTTGGAAAGGAAAGAGAGAGGATAGTTGAGGAGAAGTAACACACTGTGTTACAGAATAGGAGGAAGTCGACAGTGGGAAAGAGGGAATGATAATGAAAGTTCAGACTGAGGCAAACGCGATGGAATGCAGCCTAGGGACAGGATAGAGGAAGAGGAAAGGGGGTATATAATTAGGAAAAGCGAGGAGGAGAAAAATGGTGAAAGTGAGAGCAGTGGAGAAAGAGGGGAAGTACAGAGAATCTATAACTTACACACAATCATTAAGTGTTGGGGAGGGGACAGCTTTCAGATGAAGTACTGGTATAATAACGAACTGTTCATGGCCCACACCACACACAGGTAGGAACAAAACTTGGTAATCCCAGGGTACACAAACCAACAAAAGTGGCTGACACTTGATCCTTGTCAAGATGAACATGGCACTAGGTGTGGGGTTGCCATGTTCTCCAAACGTCTAGTAGGACAAATTTGACAGTCTGGCAATGCCAGGCCAATACAAGAAAGACACTCCAAGGTGCCAATAAAGAAGGGTACCACACTTACATCACCAGAGACCGTGAGTGACTGTTCGCAGCTGGAAGGCAGATGTGTTTATGAGTCATAAGAAAGGACAGATGACCACACTGATAACATCAGCTGATCCAAATGACCCTGCATAGCTCCCAACTCCATGTGCTCAATCTAACCTAACTCCCTGGTTTTCTCTTGTGTCCAATAAAGATTGCGACCCAATACTCTGGCGTGTAGTTGTCCATTGCCCTCTTAGCCATGCCAGTCTCTATAGAGTTGTGTACCGAGTCTCTCAACTATCACCACTTCTATTCAGAGTGTTTTATCAGCCCTCATCCATTCAAAGAGGACCGAACGGACAAACAGAACAAGGTCACTGAGAACTTTCACCACTCAAACAAAAACAGGAAAACGCCCCGCCTCATTCTAACATAGTGTTAGAAGGTTTCCTTAATGACAGAATCCTAGAGAGAGCCTGATTGACCATTCAGAAGCCAATCCATGGACACTGTGAGCCACAAGGTAAATGAAATACTGCATTGGCCCTCACAGAGCCTGAACCAGAAGGCCAGTTGCAATAGACAGACTCAGGAATAGGAAAGCACATGCTGAATAGCAGGAACACTGGTGAGAGCACACAATGCAGGTAAATCCAAATGAATGCCGGACTCCAGAAAGAACACACATGACACTTACATAGAAATCAGAGCAACCTTTAGTGACACTTTTGCACAAAACAGCACAATCAATAACACTGGAACAGAGTGGGAAGATTTGCATACAAATACACAGCAGGTATGCCAGAGAGTTTCCAGATTTACTTTACAGTACAATGTCCATAGAGTGTTTGGTGTGTTGGACACGCTGCAACGTTCCTTTACTGCAAAAGTGGCTTTACAAGCTGAGGATTACTGATTCTACGACGATGAACTTACATTGTGGGGGAGACTTTCCTCGCTGCTGCCACCTGGAGTCTTTCCACACTGCTAGCCTTTGGCGGAGGGGCCACCAGCCAGTCTTCCCAGCACACCACTCTTAAGACTCACTCCACGAGCAGCGCGCAAAGTGAGCAGAGTGTTTGGTGTGTTGGAAACTGTGCAGCGTTCTTTTACTGCAAAATTGGCTTTACGAGCTGAGGATTACTGATTCTACAACCATGAACTTACATTGTGGGGGAGACTTTCCTCGCTGCTGCCACCTGGAGTCTTTCCACACTGCTGGCCTTTGGCGGAGGGGCCACCAGCCAGTCTTCCCAGCACACCACTCACTCCAGGAGCAGCGCGCAAAGTGAGCAGAGTGTTTGGTGTGTTGGACACGCTGCAACGTTCCTTTACTGCAAAAGCGGCTTTACGAGCTGAGGATTACTGATTCTACAACCATGAACTTACATTGTGGGGGGGACTTTCCTCGCTGCTGCCACCTGGAGTCTTTCCACACTGCTGGCCTTTGGCGCAGGGGCCACCAGCCAGTCTTCCCAGCACACCACTCTTAAGACTCACTCCAGGAGCAGCGCGCAAAGTGAGCAGAGTGTTTGGTGTGTTGGAAACTGTGCAGCGTTCTTTTACTGCAAAATTGGCTTTACGAGCTGAGGATTACTGATTCTGCAGTAGCAAACTTGCATTGCGGGTGGAGTTTTTCCTCGTTGCTGCCACCTGGAGGTTTTCCACGCTGCTGGCCTTTGGAGGAGGGGCCACCAGCCAGTCTGCCCAGCACACCACTCTTAAGACTCACTCCACGCGCAGCACTCAGAGTGAGCAGAGTGTTCGACGGCTCATGGTTGAGCCCGGACATTGTCTGGATTACACCATCTGCACCGAGCTACCAACTTGCGGGAAGGACCTCCTTTTCCCCTGCACCAGCCTTTGATGAATTGCGTTGCTGCTAAATTCAAATCACCACACTAAAACAAAGGTTTCATTGCGCACAACTATGACAGGGGTGTGTCTTACTACAAGACCCATGGGGACCAGAAGCGACACAATAGCTCTTTGTATTTTTGATGCTACACTTGTAGAGCAATCAGAACATAAGTCCTCTACTCCATGGACTAGTGAAGCAGTCAGTTCTGAAACAGTCATTAAAATCTTCACACAAAGTGATAAGGAGCCACATTTGCCGATTCTCTCAGCAAACAGTGATTGCAAGACCAACAATTTGGGGGCCCATGTCGATACAAAATCTGAAAACTTCAACCACCACTTTCAACGGGGCTCCAAAATCTTGCCCTCGGAAAACAGTGCAATTAGGCAAGAAGAAATTGGTTTTACACTCAAAATCACAAACTGAAATCACAGACTTCATCCCATGTGGTAAAGAAATGATTCCCTCTAATACCGCCACAAAAAAAGATCCAACTCAGCCGGGCTTCAATGGCCAATTAATGGCTGAACTAGCGGCCTCCATCCCTTGCATTGGCTCAAAATTACTCAAGACTGGCTCTTCTTCACTGAGCCATGGCCTGGGTCTGAAGCAGGATGGCGCACCACTTCCTGCTGTTATCAACACGATCATTCCGGAGTGGGCAGGGGGTATGGTTGAAGGACTTTCCTCCACAGACATTAGGGTGCCTGACCAAGTGCACACTGGGGTTGGTAATACTGTCCCAGGGCTAGCCTTTCCCTTGCCAGCTGCCGACGGACGTGATGTGCAGCACCCACATACTGCAGGTGTCACTGTGGTGGTGCACCCAGCCACTTTGCTCTACCGATTTGATTTGTCTATTCACTCAGGAGCCTCACTGGGAATGAATGCAGGCATTGGTGACTCAATTGCAGGGGATGGTCTCTCAAACTCCCCGAATCTGTCGAACATTTCGCAGCAGAGTAACCATAGGGTCCAGAGTGATGACTTGGCAACCATGTTTGGAGTTTTGGAGAACTGCTTGACACTAGCGTTTTCACGGATCAATGACATTCTAAAACATTTGAGACAGCAGGACCTGATTCTGAGCAAACACTCAGAACGTTTTGACCTATTGCAGTCTACATTAAATAGACACTCTGGCTGCCTACAGAACATCATTCCAAACACTGCACCAACTGCCTTACCAAACTCCTCTGTTCAGAAACCTGCCATTCCCACGTCTACTATCAACATAGAGAAAATGGTACGGCCACACCGAAAAAAAGCGAAAAGTTATTAGTTAAGCTAGGAAGTACCTAGAGAAGGCTTGCACCATTAAGAAAACTGTGACTATTGCCAATCTGGTCAAGAGTGTGAAGACTTCAGATCCTATGTCATTGCCAAGGAAGTAGATCTATGCAAAGAGACTAACATAAAATGTTTCTTTGGATCTCAGACATTTGGCTGTATCCAAGCATACGATTGAAACTAGACAAATTGGGACTGAGGTGGATAAGAGAAAGGCAATGTTTCATCCCAACTTAAAAGATCCTGCCATCTTGGTTGGAAAGCAAAAAGTTATCTGAAAAAAGAAAGCTTGCCAGGGACAATCGTCAAAAACCACAAACAACCGCGCTGTTCAGACATCGCTGCTTATCGAAACCGAGACAGATGCTGGCCCAACCACGGCCAGCATGAATTTATCTTCAAAACCGTTCTCCGGTACTTGGTCTCATAATAAAGACCCCATTGTGGGGACGCATGGTGATGGTTCCATATCAATCAAAAAAGAAGAAGAAGACAGCGCAGGTCAATCCGCGTTTTCAGTCTGAGCTAGCTGTTCCATCCTCCGTCCGTCACCACTGAGCCTCCTCTGGGGACCAAAGAAAGGAGAAAAGAAATGTCCTTATCCTGCGCCCTGTCCCACTCCATTATCCCCGCCCAGTTAGGGCCGGGTGAATAAGGAGGCACTTCAGAGAAAGTTAACATATCTTCAAATACTGAAAGGGTGCTCCTAGTCAAAAGTCGATTTCACGGAGGCTACAATGATTATTTAAATGGTTCACATGTATTAGAACTGTTTCATTCAATCTTTCAACTTTGCACTATGATCAGTAACGATATAAGAGCAGTCTTTCATTCAATGCAAAGATGAAAAGTATGCTACTTCTTTGGTCTACTTCTCTACTGGGGATCTGACAGAGTACGTAGCTACTTTTTCAGAGTTTTCCTTCAAAATAGGATATGACTGCCGCATCGTATCTCGTGGAAGACTTCCCTGCTTTCTTTACATGAGCAGCATTTCAGGGTGGCGGGAAAACCTATCCAAAGTCTCCTTTGAAGGAGACAGAGAGCAGCCTACAGCTCCCTCTGCACCATCAGCTTTAGTTGTCGTGCCTACCCCTGCCCCGAGTGGTGGTACCGGAAGGGGGACCACGTGGCAGATGAGGAAGTACTTTGGGAATGGCTGCTCAGCTGATTAAACAGAGGATCCAACAGAGCTCCTAGCTCGGGCCTCCTATTCTTCAACTGGAACACCACGGGGCACCAACACCTGCATACCCAGGACAGTCTTCTTGATGACATCAACCGTTTTTGTTTATTTGCTCTACAAGAAACATGGCTGGTTGAGCCTTTGGTACTGGATGGGTGGACTATTATTCACACAATGGCAGTCAAAGGACCGAAGGGAAGACCAAAGGGTGACCTGCTCATGGGAGCAAAAAAACGTTATACATAAAAATCCAAAATGACACCTCCAACATCTTGGTGGGCAAGATAACATATTATGATGGAATTGGTCCTCATAATCTGACATTGATAAATGTCTACCACCTGCCTTACATTGCACAACACAGCGCCATTCTTCAGAACCTGGAGAACTGGCTGAATCTCACAGATCCTTCATCACCTATAGAATGTGTGGTGACCTGAACGCCAGAATGCCACAGAATCGTAGCACCAACACTTTGGCCAATAGTACTCCCACCACAGGTCCGGTTCCCGAGTCTCGGGACTGCTCATGCTCCCGGGGAATGAACTGGGCAACATTGCTCCACTCAAGGGCCTTTGTCATGGTCAACGGAGCATGCCGTCAGCCTGCCCTCCTGATTTTACTCACTCCTCACAAAAAATCTCCAGCATAATTGATTACTTTTTTTAAGCTAACATACCTTCACTAATAACAGATATTTGCATAGGCAAACACACAGAGAATGATCATCTGCCAATTGTTGTGAGCTTCATGATTGCAGAAGGAGCATCAGTTGAGCAAGCCACAGGAACAATAACAGTGAATAAAACACTTAACTGTGTGTCGTGGCCCCCCACCAAAATAGGAGCTGCATCCATGGTTGCAACAAGGGTACTTGAAGTTATTATTCTTCATGCATTTTCTCTCCTGTGCCACCCCTGATTTGCAACAAGGATCAGAATACATTGAGAACTATGAAGGATGTATTGCCATTACCATCAATGGTATATTTCCTGTTAAGACTGGATATAATCGCAAAGCGAGCTGCCCTCTCTCTGTCCACAAAATGGCTTTGATAAAATCATTAGGTACAAAAAGAAAGGGACACAAAGAATTGCACATGTTTGATCTAACTTTCCCTGACAATGAAGAATTTGCACTTGACCACAAGTTGGTGAGGGCTAAGTATACCAAGTGGCTTCACAGGCATCAATACCTGAAAGAGTGTGCACAGAGGAAGAATTTGGTTCTAGCATCACAATTGCATTACACACGCTCCTTTTGGTCTATAATTATCTATCTATCTATCTATCTATCTATCTATCTATCTATCTATCTATCTATCTATCTATCTAAAAATAATTTATATAGTGCTGCTCGCCCAAAGGCCTCAGTACGCTCTTAATGGAAATGACTTCATGTTCAGACATTGATGGTGTTTCAGAAATCGTATGGGTCGATGATATATCACAATCACTGGGAGGCACCAACTGGGAACCTCCATTTCTCCTGTTCGACCGATAGGAATTTACCAAGACCAAGGAGGAAGTTGCTAAACTGATCAGCTCTAGTAAATCATCACATGCTCGCGGCCCAGAAGTGCTGTGTAAACTCTTACTAAAAGAGAACGTCAAACTGTGGACCGAGGCTCTCCACCGTTTGTTCACATGCATAGCAGTCACACAAACACTGCCAAGCTCCAGGCATGGCAGCATTCAAGTACCCATCCATAAAAAAGGCTCCCACACAGACACTAGTAATTACTGGCTCTTAGCTATGCTGGATGTTCCTGCTAAAATGTTCGCCTGTGTTCTTTAAGACGACCTGACCAATTGGGCAGACGCCACACACATTATTCCCTGGAATCAAACTGGCTACAGAAAGGGCTGCAGTACCTCCACAAATGTCCTTGCACTTACCACTACCATCCAACAGTCTTGGCTAATTATCAAGAGAACTCTCTACATTGCTTTTGTAACTATTGCGTAGCCTTCGGCACAGCGGATCATGCTAGGCTGTGGCAAAAACGGATTAACTGGGGGATTCCATTGGAGCTGCTGAGAATGGTAATCATGATCCATGACAAAACAAGGGTCAAAGTTTGATTAGAAAACAAAGGGAGCACCTCGAGTTGGATGAATACACACCTTGGTCTTAAGCAGGGCTGCATCCTGCCTCCAACACTCTACAATCTGTAGCATGCTGATATGGGGGAGGCATTGGCTGCCCCCAAATGTATTCCACCCAAATTGGGTACTGTCATGCTGCAATAGATGGGTTATGACAATGACATGGTCCTGCTTGACCACACTCCAGTAGGACCTCAAACCACTCTTGACAACCTTGTCATCTATTCGTCGGCCAACTCACTAAAGGTGTACATTTCCAAAACCAAGATCATGGTTTTTGACCATTCACGCAAAAGAGCAGTGCGCTTCAGCTGGAATTTGCTTATAGCACCCATAGAAGTGGTTATGGAGTATAGATATCTTGGCATTACTCTCATCTCAAAGCTAAGAAGCATTTCTCTTCTGCACTCCCTTGAGCTTTGTACATGTCAAACAATGGGCCGTATTTGTCATTTGCCCAAAAGGGTTGAGGGTTCTCGGTGGGATCAATGGACAAATTATACACTGCCAAAATTCTCCCAATGCTGACTGACGCGTCAGAAACCTCGGCCTTATGCTCCGTGGACACACTCAGTAGACTTGAAACATCCACTTTGAAAAGATTATTCAGGCTGCCTCATTATGCCTCACCAGAAACTCTCTATTTGGAGCTTGACATCTCCCCCATTAGAGAGAGCATAATGCTCAACTGCTCTGTGACTTACTGGAGGATGACTCATGCCCCCAGTGACACTCTGATGGGGATTCTCTTTGAAGTCTACAACACCAAGATTGAATACCTGCAATCGAGCACCCTTGCCGAAATCTGGTCAGGGAGATCCCAGAGTGACTCGATCATAAAGAATTTCATCACTCATAAAAATAAGCTGAAGGCAACACTGCAGTCTGTTGCTTGGGAGCAGCTAATCTTCAATTTCGCTGCCAAATCCAACTCTGAAGAATTCATCTCCTATGTCATCGACAGACCACTTATTCCTTCCTACCTTCGAAGTTTCATAGGAAATCACCTTGTGTGGGATTACTTGCGGTCAAAACCCTTGAGGTTACTGGAAGATGGGCCAAGACTCCTAGGCATCTCCGTTTCTGTCGTCTCTGTGGGGAGTTAACACTCGAAACGGCTCCACATCTGCTCTGTGGGTGCTCGGCAACTGCTGATTTGCGCGCATTATGCATAAGAGCCATTGGCCTTGATTCCTCTATTTCGGAACAACTTCTCTGGGAAACCTTTATGAATGTAGGTGGTGATGTGAGTAAAGTGTACACATAACGGAATGCCACAACATTTTCTGAATCCATACAATTAAACAAATTAATAAATGCAGGTTCCAGAAAGCGTCCTTTTGACACCCTCCAGTTAGACACAGGAGGGCTGTCCCTTCCTGGGTGGGCCAGAGGGGGAAGGCACAAGCAAACTCCCTCCATTATGGGGATTAGGAGAGTGTAAAATAATGTAACATTTACCAACTGTTACAAACTGAAATGTCTGGCAAACAAGATATGTAGCATGGGCTGGGCAGCAAAGCAAAGCTGGAATAGAAAATGGCTGTCCATAGGAAACCGTGCAAAACTGCATTTTACAGAAAGGAGTTACAATTGCTTTAGGGGGAAGACAATGTAAATGCCCATGGAGAGACTCACTTTTCAATCTACTAGTTCCATTGCACTACATAGAAATCTCTTTGAGTGCTTGCACCAACACCGCAGCATTGACCACAGATCCATTCATCCCTCTCTGCATGACTCACACCAGCCTGAGCCATATCAAACCGACCCTCTTTCCTCTACGTGCCAGCAGCTCTCCCCAGGACGAGGCGCTGACAACGGATAGACCTTGGGTTCTTCCATCCAGATAAACAGACACCCAACTGTCATCACCACAAACCACATAGACTCATACAACACGCGTCTGGGACCTGGGTAATTCTAGTCTGCACTCATTGTCACCACAGGTCTCATAGCGGAAGAGCGCTGCAACTATGCCGACTGGCTGCGTGGTTCCCTCAAAGTCTCACTGGGTACCTGGCTCTTCCACGACCAGTCTTCCTTGCACTTGGGGCTGTAACTCTAACCAATACAGCATCCCTACCTACTTGCACTTTCCCAGAGGCGCGTTGCCATGGCTACACTCACTCAGAGCCATGCTGCCCTGATCGCACTTCCCCTTTCCTCTCCCTTGCACTTCCCCTCGTCTTCCCGCTGAACTTCTCGTTGTCGCACTTGCACGTTCCGAATGGCCCAAGGACGCTCATTAACCTTGTCCTCCCTACGTTTACCCTCCCTTGCCTTGTAGCGCCTAGAAACACGTGTGTACACCTGCGTTATAAATGCTGTGTCATATCATATCATTACAAACGCACAAATAAATAAACAGGTGTCTGCTTCCATGGTCTATATGTGTGTTACAAAAAGTAATGTTTGGTGACAAAAATGTTGGTCCACCAATCAATAACTTTTATGATGTTTGATATAATACAATTCAAATAATCTTTTTAGTAAGATATTATCACTGAGATATTATCACTGTGCATTCTCCTGAGCATAACCCCAGACTCCTCTACTCAGGTGATCTTTTCCCACACGTCTGCCTTTCGGGTCAGGATAAGAGAAGGTCCTCCATTTCTTGGCCACCTGAAAAAAGGACCCTTGAGGTTTGCTAGGTGAGATACCCTGAGGTATATAACAGTATTGAAATGTTTGGTTTTCTGCGATATAACCTGTAACTTCTTGGGAAGTGATAGCTGTGTGTCCGTTTGGTTCTATGGTACTGTCTGAAACCTTTTTGTATGTAATAAACCTTGTTTTCCCTTGCAAAGTGGTGCAGTGATTATTTGGCCTTTTTGATTATTTGTATAGTTTTTTTTTGGGTTTGCTTCCCTCAAATTGGTGATCCCGACATGATTACAGGCTCTCTGTGAGGTCGGGGTGTCCCAGCCATGCATCCTGTGTTATGGCACCAATCTACAGTGACCAGTTCCCAGTGCACGATCTAAAGAGTTTTGCTGGTGCCATGTTGGCAGGAGGCCTGCCTACTCCTTGGAGCGGGGCGCTGCTCCCAGATTATGCATACTGTTGATGTGACCATGTATCAGAGGCGCTCGGTAGAATGCATAGATATAAGTGCACCGTTGTGGGAGAAAACAACAGGAGGAAAGAGGAAGCACTGTTTGGACAAGGGCTGTCAGTGGCTGTGTCGTGCTGGAAAACTATGTGGATCTCTCTACCTGTTCCGTGCTCATTTGTTGCTGTTTGCACGGTGTTGAAAAAAAAAAGAGATCTTTTTTTTTCTATGTCCCTCAGCCCCGCCCCTCACTACCCATAATTCTGTTTACCTTGTGGACTTGCGCTTTTGCGCGTGCGCTGTTTGGGTAAGCGCTGTTTGGACATGGGCTGTCAGTGGCTGTGTCTATTTTTGGTATGAACTGTGTGTGTTTTCTTTTTTATCATTTTCCTTGCTGCTGATATTTTAGAAAAATGCAAGTTGTATAAATTGCACCTTCGGCAAAGTACTTTTGGTAAAGTATTGCTTTGCCCGCCTCGCCTAGCGCAGCAGAGTGAAGCTGGTTCTTGCTTTGTTCTATCTTTCTTGCTTGCATTTGTTAATTTGTTAAATTGAGACTGTTAAAGAATATTGGGCCTCATTACACGGTAGGCGGTAGGGGTTTACCGGTACCGGTAAGGGCACCGGTACCGGTAAACCCCTACCGCCTTACTACGAGTTCCCTTTGCGGGACCTGACTTTAACGGCCGGTTTTACCAGCCGTTAAAGTAGGGTGCCGCAAAGGGACCTCGGAGATAATTACGGTACTGCAATTTGTGGTACCGTAATTAGCACCTTCCCCATTCCCATTATGCCCTATGGGGGCAAACATGGGAATGGGGAAGAGCCTTGGTGAATGGGGAATTACTGCCCCCGCTCACCTTGGAGTAGGGCGGTAATTCCACCACCCTCCAAGGTGGACACGGTAAAATACCGGCGGCAACCATGGCGCTATTACCGCCTACCGTGTAATGAGGCTCATTGTATTTTCACATCTTCAAGTTAAGTGTCCTTCCTTTAAGCGTTTATACACTAACTTCAATGTTTAATCACCTATACTCTCTCAAATCCGGTATGCCTGACCACGCGTTTATTTCATCCAAGATGGCAGCTACCGGCAACTTGCATGCAATGGCCAGAACACATACCTCGACTATGCTGACTCCCAGTCACAATACCAAAAGCACATTAAACACACTAAATGTGACTATCAATGCAAACCGTTTGGAGTACTGCAATACCTCTAATGCATACTCCTCTAGCCATCCGCCTCTAAATTTTGGAAACACGCGCTTGCCCGGTTTTCAACACTCAACTTTTTGTGGCATTGAGGTTCACCTTCGACTCAATCGCACTAAGGCTTTTGCCAGTAATGTCATTGCTATGCCTCAGTTGCTCTCTGACGCTACCCTGCTCGCGGCTGATGGCTTCAGGGATGCAAAGCATACGACACCTTCAATACACATACCTAACACTGACAATGCCTCTCAAGAAACTTATGATTTGGCACATGATGATAATATTTCTATACATGCGAGGCAACATGCATCCCTCATCTCTGTTGGCAGCGACACTGCTCAACAATAAGCAGTGCGTCTGATGAGAACTCGCAGTATGTCCACCCTACCCCTCGTCCACGTTGTAAAGCACTCCCAGAGCAGTTTCTTCCATCGTTGACTCCCATGATGTTAGAAATAACTTTTGCCGCATAAACACTTCAATTCTGAGCATTTTCAAATTACTTGAACGGTGAGATGAAAATGTGTGAATGGATGGCTGCCACCAAAAGTTTGCTCCTTGTTCCAAATCTTTTGGTTTGTCCTGCACCAATTGTTATTGCAGATGATCCTTTAAGTTATCCTACTGTCCCAGCCATCTCGGAAATCATTCGATCCCTTGATGATGCCAACTCCAGCTCCGTTCCACAAATGGGTGATACTTCCTGGTCGAGCATACCATCTGTTCTTGATCGTGTCTCTACTGAGATCACAGATAATCCAGGTGAGGCTGCCTTGGAGAACCCAGTACCCTCTCCTTATGCACCCACTAGTCCAATGCCCCCACGACACACTCGTAAGGGCAAAAGACAGATGTAAAAAAAAATGGCTTCACGTCAGTCTTTGATTAAAAAAATCGAAAAACATGGTTACCCCTAAAATACCTAAACATTCTATTGCTTCCTTCTTTAAAGTGGTATCTACAAGCTTCCATACCGAGTCTGACATTACTAAAAAAAAACTTTTGAAACCACATGAAGTCCCTGCATTAAACTTAGCAGCGGCCTTGACTCTCAGTCCAGAATATTCTCCCTTAAGTAATCTTGTTCAAGTATTAGAAAACCGGCTGGTGAGCCATTACTAAAAAATACTCCTCCTTTAATATTTAAGCCTATTGTCAAGCATGTTCCAGCTGGTCTTGTTCATGGTTCGATGTCCCATAAATCGCCTAACTCCAGCTCTGATTTTGCCAAGATAAAGATGTCTAATGATGAGTACTTGAATTCTAAAACTTTGGCGCATTTTTCACCGCCTGAAAAAGTAACTCAAACTTCATCTCACGCGCATTTGAGAGAAATGGTGGACAAATATTTGCAAACTAAGTTTGTGCCTATTGTCCCATCCATCTCAAACTCATCAAATAATCTCTCTAGAAATGCTCAATTGGTTTCCCCTCTGGCTTCATCAATTGATGATGGTCCACGTGTCCCCCAAAACTTAGACAATGGGCCTCATTATAAGGTGGGCAGTAAGGGATTACTGGCACTGGTAAGGGCACCGGTGCCGGTAATCCCTTACTGCCCTACTATGAGTTCCCTTTGCGGGTCCTTCCGTAAAGCCTGTTTTTTTCAGGCGTTAAGGACGTGACAGGCAAAGGGACTCTAGAGCTAATAATGGTACCGCAATTTGCGGTACAGTTATTAGCGCCTTCCCCATTCCCATTGAGCCCTATGGGGGCTCAAATGGGAATGGCCCTGGTGAATGGGGAATTACTGGTCCCGCCAACCTTGGAATGGACCCGTAATTGCTCCATTCGCCAGGGCTGAGTCGGAACGAGTTTGGAGGCTACCTCCAACCTCGTAATGAGGCCCAATGACTCTTCCCTTCCTAACTCATTAGCATTACAGTTAAAGAGTATTGTTGACACTTTTTTTGACAAACAGGTGAATGCAGTCATGGGCAATAACCAATTAGCTCCTCTGTCTGAACCTTTGGCACATAATCTTTCTGTCAAACAAACAATGAGCTCTGTTGTTCCTAATATCAACATCTCTGATGCTAATCTTGCACCATGGCCAGTCAGGTCATTAGGAGCCTCAAAGTTGGATAGATTGCCTCCTTCTCTCTCTAAGTAGCCCTATGATCCGAATACTAGGCCAACCAACAAGCTCACGAAAGGAAACTGCCCCAGTCCTCTAATATTCCAACCTCGTATTGCCATTCTCTTATTATGAAGTGCAGAGGAGGGCAATTTCCCTTATACAATCTCAACAGACAATGTATATTGAACATTCTCAACGATTTTGATACTCTAGAAAATGTAACTTCAGGTGACATCGATCTCATAGAGTTCATAGCTGGCTCAGACCTTACTGCTATGCGATTATGGATCCCCTTGGCATAGTTGCAAAAAGCATCTGGAATGCTAAACTATCTATTTTTGATTTGCGTTATCTGATCTCACAAGATCCTGAAAGGGCTCAAACACTATTTGTTCCCATGATTCCGTAATTAACTGGGCCAAACTCTTCCATTTCTCAGACACGCACATATCTTTTGATGAAAATGTTACCACTCATAACTACAAAACGTACGATAAATTAGTTCCGTAACCATATGTAGTTGGAACACGAGGGGACATACACATCGTTAGTCATCCATTGCTAAATTTGCGCGCCCCTATGATGTTCTTGTTCTCCAAGAGACTTGGCTGACTACTCCTCCTGTGTGGGACAATTATACCATTTATCTTGTACCTGCTTTGAGAGGAGATAAGGGACGACCCACGTCAGGCCTCTAGGTGGCAGTTAGGTTAAGCTCCGGCTTTTCGATTGAACCTTGGGCCACCTTTGATAATTTCCTACAATTGGTTAAATTAATTGGTCCTCGTGGCAAGTTTGCACCAATTAATATCTACCACAACCCGCTGAAAACTACAAACAACTCCTTCCTTCAAGAGCTCTCTGATATATTAGTGACAGTTGCTCTTGCTCCAGACATAAAAAGCCACCATATTAGCGGATGATATTAATATTGACTGCCTAAAACCGAAAAATGATGCTGCTACACAGGAAGCCTTGATGTAGTCTACCTTTATGTCGGAATGTAATCTCAAAATGTTCAATGGAGCTGTGCTAGGAGATCTACCGGCTGCCACTACCTGGCATAGAGATAAATTATTCAGCATGATCGATTATATATATATGCAGATTCAAATGTATTACAATATATTAATTCTCTATCTATTCTGCCCCAGTTGCACAGTGACCATAATTTGTTGTCTCTCACTTTTTCCACATCGGTACTATATACAACTTCAATTAGACCATTGTACTGTCAACCAATTTCAATCAACCAAGTGAGAACTCATTTCTCTTGGTCCCCAATAAGTTACACAATCTCAATAGTCTTGTTGCTCATTCATCAATATCGAATTTACTCATATTCTTCAAAAATTTCAAAACAATATGTTAATTGTGAAGAACAAGCCAATTACTCATTTACATTCTTTTGATATTGAGTTACATCATAGGAGGGCCAAGTATAGAAGTGAACGTAAGATTCTTCTTCCTTCTGCCTCCACCAGGCATTATGATGCTCTCAAAATGGCCAAATGCAGATATACAAATTGGGTGCGTGCACGTAGATCCATTCTTTCCCAGCACGATGGTGAAATTATGCTCAACACCCTTGCTTCCAAAAACTTTGCGGAAATCTGGAATTTCTTAACCATGCTAACTGCTCTTACCAACTTGATTCACAGGCAAATGGAGTACAAGAGGATCAATGGATCCTGCATTTTTCTAAGATGTATTCTGATCCCCTGTTCGACAATTTTTCTCATAGCATACAGACCAATTCCAACTGGCTCATAAACTGCAATACTGAATCCATCATTCCTTATATAAAACTTGCCAATAAATCTAGAGCAGCTGGTCCAGATGGATTAAGTAATAATATGCTAAAGAATGATCTAGAGCAGTGGGTGGGTATTCTTTTTCATCTATTCCAGCGTATACTAGTTACAAAGACTCTACCTACATCTTGGCATAAGTCCATCAGTGTGCCAATTTTTAAGAAAGGGGAGCGGTCTTTACCATCAAATTATAGACCGATTGCCCTACTTGATACTTCGGGCAAACTTTTTGCCAAATTTGTTCTTCGAGACTTCTGTGCTGGGACACGGAGTACTCACCATCGAGACCCTCATCAATCGGGCTTCATTGCTGGAATGGGCACTACTGTGAATCTGTTTCTTCTCAATGCAATAAAATCTCAATGCAATTTGCAGAATCAACAGATCTACTTTGCCTTTGTAGATTTGTATTCGGTGTTTGACTCGATATCTAGAGTCAAACTTATGACTAAACTTAGCAGAGACAAATTTCCTTCCACACTCCTTGATATAATTCACAGTTGTCACTCTTCTACGTTTGTTCAAATTAGACTTAATCTCAATGGTTTCCTTTCTAGACCCATTCCCACTTCACGTGGTCTTAAGCAAGGTTGCATATTGGCCTCGGCCATATTTAATTATTTTATTTATGACATAAAATATGCATTTGTTTCTGTTATGTCTGACTCTCCAAGAGTTAATGGCATTCCGATAAAAGCTCTCATGTATGGAGACAATATTGTTTTGATCTCGAAGACTCCTACTAGATTGCAAAAATGTATATCTACCTTTGAAACTTATATAGTTGAAAATTAACTTAAAGTAAACACTACTAAAACCCAAGTTGTTGTGTATAATCCTAATTGAGGATGCCACAATATGAAACATTGGACCATTGACATTGTAAAATTATTAGTTGTCCCGGCCTATACATATCTGGGTGTTATTTTTGAAGCAATACCAAACTCAACTAAACATCTGAAGTACATTGACTCTAAACGTATATCCGCAACCTCTCAAGCTCTCATCCTACTTGCAAGGTATGGTCAATTCTCGATCATCCCGGCAGTGACCTTTTGGAAAATGAAGGCTATTCCGACGATCTTGTATGATTTGGAAACTGGGCCTCCGTTGCCAGCTCACGTTCTTGACAAATGGGAAGGAACATTCTGGTGCAAAGTATTACATCTTCCCCAATGTATACCAATTTTGTGGTTACGCTATGAATTGGGTATCATCTCACTGTCTACAATCTACCATTGGAGGCAATGTGCACTTTTGAGAAAGTGCCTCATCTCAACTCAATCAGATACCTTGTTAAAGATACTGTCAAAGTATGTGTTCAGTACTGAACAGTTATGTGTACAAAAATGGCTTACTTCCACATACAAGATTATGGAAGATGCAGATATTATAATTGATTTATTAATTTCAAACCCAGACAAAGTCAAACACAAAATGTATCAATTGGACTGGATTGACAATCAACTCAAATGTTTGACTTATAGATATGCTTCTAGCATAGGCTTTCCATCAAAATCAAGTGGGATTATCGAAAATGATCTGCCCAAATCGCCATCCCCTAATTATAGGCAACTGATTTTGCGTTTTCGTCTCCATATATGGAAGACTAGAGATTTGCTTTGCTCACGCAAAACTCTTTCGATTGACCAAAACATTTGTCTCTTTTTTTGTACTTCTGGTCATGTGGAGTCATTGGAACATCTTATCACACATGTCCCATGTTATACACCAAGAGACAAATATACTTTAATAAATTGTGTTCAACTTTTGCCACCATGGACTCAAATCAATGTTGGGCACTAATATATGGTTCTTCCTCTTTATCTCTTCAAATACCAACTGTACATTTTTTGACATCTTTGCAACTTGATATGGTTTTAAAAATGTTGTTTTGACGAAACATTATGTACATTATATATTGGCTTCAAAATTCTCAATTAACACTGTTTTTAAATATGTCAAATCTTCGATTATTGATGTTTGATTTTTGACATTTATTTATTTATTATTATTTTTTTTATTTCTCATGGAGTTATTGTTGCTGTTAATTTTAAATTGTAAATGTGAGCCTTGATATTTGTATAATTGTACTTATTTGTATTGATTTTATTTAAAAGTATATTGAAAAGTTGATTGATTCACCTAAATCAATAAAGAAAAAAAAAACAAACAAGAGGAAAGTGTGTGGAGTGAGTTGATTGTGAGTGTGTTGATTTTAAAAGAATGTGTGGCAATATATAGTAGCTTTTTATACATATAATGGTGGATAGAGGAATTTCCTCTGCCAAGAGGAAAGGTGATGTTGCGATAATATAGAGTGAGAAAAAGAGAATTGACAGGAAAAGGGATCTCCACCATTGCGGAGGAAAGGTATCGCTGCAAGTAAAATAGAAGTGAGATTCAGCATATGGAGGACCTGGGATCCCTCCAATCGGCAAACAGGAGTGTGAGGAGGTAACATTCCCTCATCTGAGGCAAGCAGACAGAGGAAGGGTCTAAACCATTGTGTAATTAAGTGTGATTGTGTTGCGCAGACCCATTATATGGCAGGCCTGGGATACCTTCATCCGGCATAAGGGGGTGTGAGGATGTAAATCCTCTTGTCTCAAAGCAGAGAGTGAGGAAGGCGCTAAACCATTGTGTATATAAATTTGTTTTTAGTGTCTTGTGGCTTAAGGTGGAATCGGCCAAAATGACCGAGTTGAAAAGCCCAAATGCGTGATTTGGCCTAATTGTGGCCGTTTGAAAATTCTGAATGGCCGGAAAGGTTGACCAAATCACGCATTCGGTACTGGGGGCTCTCGGTGTGCCCCCACATCATCGCTCACTATATTGTGTGGGTGTCCCCAGCCTCAATCCGGGAAAAAAAAGGAAAGGACCCTGCAGTGCCGGTTACCGATCACAGAAGTGAAAGGGAACATGTTTCGCAGGGACACAGCGAGTCAGCAGGAAGGTGAGTAGGGGGTTGGGGGTCGGTGTGGTGGGTGTATGGGTAGTGCTGTGGGGATCGGTGGGGGTGTGGGTAGGGTGTGGGCCAAGTCTGAAATGTTCATGTGAGAAAAGACCAAAGGTTATTTCGGAAAAATAATCTTCTGTCTTTTCTCCCTTGAAAATTTCGACATCAGTCTTTAAACCCTGATCTGCTTAAGGTTTTTTGGAATTGTTGTAGTGTGGAGTGGGGGTTGTTGAGCTGTGTGAAGAGTGGTGTGGTGTAATAAGTGTGTGGTGTGTGAGGCGAGAAGAACAGGGGAGCGGGGCATGTCTGCAGTTTGTGGAGGGCAAGGTAGATCAGTGCCGCTGGATCAGTTTTCATGAAACAAAAGATTATTATGAGAGCAGAATTAAACCTAATTATGAGTTCCTTACCCCACTCGAATACATGTGTACTGCGCTTCCGCTGTACCGGGAGAACATAAGTACCATAGGGAGTGGGTCACTACACGAGAGGAGGGATGTAAAAACTTGGCCCGAAGAAGGAACAGATAATACAGATGTTCTGGCCCATATATACACCTATTTAGCAGCACAATATAATGGGAGGACGTTGAAGAATAGGAAGGGTATTTTTGAGCTTTGGAGAATGCTCGAGGATTTGGAAGATGTCCCTGAGGACCCTAAAAGGGGACATAGTGTAATACAAGAGCACTGTGTAATGTCTGTACCTCGGGTTATCCCAGAATCCTGTGATACACCTAAAACCCCCACAGCCATGCCACCCCCACATGGGTGTTATCCCATGCAAACAGCCACAGGTTAAATTAATCCAGAGTATGTGCCCCATGCAGCCCCATCATAGTGAGCCCCAGCAACCTATGAAAATGTTCTGCAGCCCGAGCAGTGAATGCCACATGTGACCAGTTAGTTACGAGAACCGGGCCTGGAGACTGGCAGAGGCAGTGCTTGCCCGAGTTAAACTAGAACGTGAGGAAGGGCAAATAGGTAATGATGAATGTAGAGCGGGTGAAATTCTATTTAGAACTGACAGTACCGTGCTTAGGGACATACATGTTGAGATGAAGGATGATGGCCGCAATGATGAGAGGCTTCGAGAGGGGCTCCCACATGCGGACAGTTTAGGTTATGAGTCAATCAGATCAGATGTCGATGCAGGAGGAGCAGGGAAGGAGCAATGGGGAACAGATGAGGAACAGGGAGAGGATATGCTGCCCAGGGTGACAACAAGGTAGAGCATTTATGGGGTCGATGATTGAGAGCATGACCAGTCCACATGGCGTGGTGAAGGGAAAGTGTGGGGGGGGTTACCGGCTAAACAGGTGGGAGCACAGTTTCCATTATTACATAAAGGTCCTGGCAGGGTACAGTGCGTGCCCTGGGCACACATGGATGGAAATAATTTTATGAAGTCACTGCCATTGCTCACAGAAGGAGCAGGCAAGTGGATATATGCACTGGAAAACAGACCACAGGCCCTGCACTTGCAGTAGGAGATATGAAAAGCCTATTTGCCGCATTGTTAGACCAAGTGGATGATATATGGAAAAAAGCAGGGTTATCCAGCAGTACGAATGGGTGATGACAATCATAATGGGACACATTTTGTTGGGCTAAAGTGTGGCCTGCCTTAAGGGCAGCATATCCTGACACACCAGATATACATTAAATTATGGCACACACTATGAAAGAAGACAAAGACCTGTCACAATATATACTTCAGTTTCAGGAGATGTGGAAGGCTGAGACAGGGAAACCATCAGATAAGACTATAGTAATATTTTATCATATGTTGAAGAAAGGACTTCCAAAAGAGGTGCAGAAAGACATGGACAAGGTAGTGGGGATCGAGGCTAAAGGATGGGCATAGATTCAGGATATTTTAGTACATCATTGCAGGCGTAGGCAGGAGAAAGAGAAGGACATGATGGATAATGCGAAGAAGGCTGAAGCAAAGTTAGTACTTAAGAAATTAGTGAAGTTGAGCATAGAATGAGCAATGATTATGGGCCCACCTGTAGGACAGGTAGCACCGATAATGACGCAGGTAGAACCGAGAATCATACCAGAGTTGACAGAAGTTATCCAGGCTATCCATATAACCAAGGTTATCAGGGAAGTTACCAAAGAGAGAGATGAGCATTCCAAGGAGGGCGAGGAGGAGGGCATTGGAGGGATCAGCTGAGATTTGGAAGACCAGGACTGTGCTGGTCGTGTGGGTAAATGGGCCATTGAGTGCTAGATTGGAGGAGCAGGCAAACCTATCTGTATGATCCCAGCGCGTGGACCAGCGTCCTCAGTTACATATCAACAGCAATGCAGAATGATGCCTCAAAGAACTCTGTGTGGTGCAGGGCATGTGCAGGTACCTCAGTATGAACAACAGCCCCATTATCAATATCAGGTACCAGTACCAAAACAGATGCAACCCCCAGTGCCCAAAAGCACAGCAGTGAATGCACAGCAACAGACACAACAGTCAGCACTACAATTGTGGGAAAAACACTTTGCCGCACGGCACAGTGATACAATACACAGGGGTGAGTGTGGTGGGCGGAAAGCCCTTCATATTCCCAGGGTTGAACACATATCCAGATTAGGACAGCCCACAGACTGCCCTGATGTTCACAGTCCTGTCATTCACCACTGACCCAGAAGAGAAAACCCTGGTAGGTATTGAGGCAAACAATCATTTGTTTTTCTGGTTAACACAGGTGCCACAAAATCTTCCATAAAGGAAGGGTGCCTCCATTTTTCAGGGCAGGCAATGGACATGCAGTGGTTATCTGGGGCAATACAATTGGTTCGTTTACAGACGACTTACCCATCAAGGTAGGTAACAAAGAGGTGTTAACTCTGTTACTGTTTTTGACTGAAACACCAGTGAACTTGTTAGGAAGGGATCAGCTAAGCAAGCTAAATATGCCAATCTCATTTACAGAAGTAGGGGCAGTGTGTTCCACGCCAGGAATTTAGTATGCCAAGGTCTTGGGCATCATAGTAACCTCAGAATCCCTGTTTAACACTGAAATATATTCTGTCAAAAAAGAAAAGGGCTAACGTTGGTGAATGATACAGGATTTATACCCATTGAATACTATTGTTGAAGATGAGTTTCCAGTAGTGCTGAACCCATCCACAATCCTTTAAAATACACCCAGTGAGGCCACATGTTTCATTGTCATTGATTTGAAATAAACATTCTTTTCAATTTGATTGGCACCTTGATTCTCAAAATCTCACATGTTTATCAATCACGGGCAAAGGTTCCAACACACCAGACTTCCTCAGGAGTACTATGAGCCCCCAAGCATTTTCAACAGAGTATTTCATATGGATTTGGGTAGCATACATGAACAGAATGTGGTCATTCAGTATGACTTCCTAGAGTGCAGCACAATAGAAGAACTATGCAGAGCAACGTAGATAGGAAAAAATGCAATATTGACAGAAAGAGGTTGTGTATTTGGGACAAATAATATCATTTGCAAGGAAAAGAGAAACACCAGAAAGAGTGTCTCCAGTACAGAACACTCAACGGTTAAAGAAATGCAACAGTTTTTGGGATTGTGTAACTATTGTAGAGCATGGATTTTTTACTTTTCTAGTTACACAAATTAAAACATGTTTCCAGGAACAATGCATGTCCACAAGTAATGCGACAGTACTAGTAACCCCTGTTTAAATGCAAGAATTATATGTGTTGTCACATCACGATGGTCAGGTCATGACTGCAATTTTGTATCAACCAACATCCCTGGGACTCTGCATATGAAGTCATTTTATCAAGCACATCCACTCACATTGTAAGGTACTGCACAGTGAACCCCACCCTGTTTATTGTGATACCTGTCAAAGAAGGTGAGGAAGTGCATGATTGTGTCACATATGAAGGTCCTGAAGATGATTTGATATGACCAAGGGAGGATTCACTGGAATATGGGCCATCGCTGATGATCAGGAGAGTGGCCAGAGACACAAAGGCGCAGGGTGGTACGCCTTGTTGATGTGGAATATCAAGTCGTAGTTCAAAAGATGTTATCAACATATTATTCTGCCCAGGCAGCAGAACTGATTGCATTCATTGAAGCATTAGAAGCATCCCAAGGAAGCTTAGTGACCATACATTCATATTCTGCGTACATATATTCACTGTACATTCAGGGTTGTCACATGGAAAAAGGAGGGGATTTTGGAGGTCAGATCAGACTCCTGCAGATCATTCAGCCTTCTTAGAGCGATTGATTTACACTATTTCCCGCCCAACACTAGTAGCAGTGGTTAAATGTGCCACTCACACCCAAAAGACAGGCCCTGTTTCACTTGGTAATGATGCAGCAGATAAGGCGGCCAAAAAAGCGCCATACTTAAGGAACCAGATGTCACTACATATCCTGCAGTGGAAAATCAACAGTTGTAGCTAGTGATCCCATACACTGCAGTATAACTCACACAGATAACTGAGTTACAAGGTCAGGCACCCCAGGACCAGAAAGATATGTGGGTTAAAAGGGGTTGTTCACAGTTGCCGAATGATTTTATAGGGTAACAAAATATTACAGGTAAAGTAGTAATGCCACGGGAGTTCCTTATGGTTGCTATTGAGCAACAGCATTGCCCAGCACATATTGCGAAACAGCACATTTCAGCAGATTTTCAGGAGGACTGGTTTGCCTTCAATATGCAGGAATATGTGAACTAGTTTGTGGCCTTATTGTTGTAGCATGTCCATTTTCCGGTTAGATTGAGGCTGGTCCTTGCACGCAACCCGGTGCAATATCAGCAGCAACATTTTTGGTACGCAAGGATTTTCTTCATTGGGGGTATGTGAGATCCTAAAATCTGATAGTGAACTTTTTAATGAATTGTTTTAAGAGCTTGCATCCCTAGTAGGGATTAGGCACAAACTGTGCTCGATCTATCATTCCCAAGCCAATGTGTTTGTAGAAAAGTTAAATGGACTGTTGAAGAGTAAACTGTAGAAAATATGTACCATGTTAGGGAGGAATTAGCTGCATTGTCTCCCTCTGGATTTGTTCAGCCTGAGAACGCAGCCAAACAAAGATCCCCAATAGTCCCTGCATGAGATAGTGATGGGGAGAAGAATGTACACACCCCACACACGTACACGCACAGCATCAGATGTTCACAGGGCAGCAGGAGATTTGGGGGTAGAGTTTCAGGGGTATTTGAGGGAGCTCACAAAAACTATACAGGCCGATTCATGGAATTAATGTGAACTGAAAATTCCCGCACAAGCGAGGAAAAGCGTGCGAATCGCAGCGCAAGTGTGAAAATCGCAGCGAAACCCACGCACAGCGATTCATGGAAGTCCGTGCGCGTGTAAATCCATGGATGTGCGCTAAAATCATGCGTGGCGCACACTGGCACACAAACAGCATGCGCTACGTGCCCAGCGAAAGTGCACATAGCGCAGGGCACACAACAAAAGTAGGCATAACACGGGGCTTAACACGCGGAATGGGGAACAACGCGTGAAAATGTGGGCGTCACGGGGGAAGTACAGGAGGCAAATGCGCGGAACGCCCACACATGTGCCTACAACATTTATTCATGGAATCGAACGCGGCTAATGCGTGCACCAAAAAAGACAAGCTAATCCGGAAACACATACGCCAGCAGGAAGCAGGCGTATGTGGACCCCCGCAGCATAAAAGTGCACGCAAACAACAAACAAGCTCAGACGCTAAGATGAATATACTGTTCCTTGTAGCAGTGGTCGTGGGATACTGCAGGAGGAGGAGGAGGATAGTCAGGCCCAGAATTTTTAGACCCAGAACCAGCCTTTTTGGGATGCCTGATGACCAGGTGTATGGGAGGTACAGGTTTACACCTCACATAATACTCGACCTGGTGAGTGAGTGGGAGGTTGACCTCACATCACCCACCCTGTGCTCCCAAGCACTGAGCCCCCTGGAAAAGGTGCTTAATGTACTGCACTTCTTGACCACTGGATCATTTCAGCGGACAAGTGCTATAGTCGGGGGGGGGCGTCACCGGCCACGCTGCCTACACCAGGTGTTGGCCATCATGACTGCACGCCCATCAGTCCGCAGGCACATATACCTGCCCAGAACACCTGCAGAAAGGCAGGCTGCCGTCCAGGATTTCTACGGGGTGGCACAATTCCCCAAAGTGCTATGTGGCATTGATTGCACCCATGTGGCTCTACGTCCCCCCAGGGCAATGGAGCACATCTATAGAAACTGCAAGCACTGGCATTCCATCAACGTGCAGGTAGAATGTGATGCCAAGGGAATCATCACCTCAGTATATGCCAACTATCCAGGGTCCACCCATGACAGTTTCATTTAAGAAATGTCAACCCTAAACCGGGACCGAGAAGCTGGGCAGCATGGCGATACATGGTGCTTGGTGAGTATAAATGCCACTGCACATGCATGCATGTCAGATACTGAGTAATGTCACAACCCCACTAATGATACCCATCACCACCTCCCCAGGGTACAGTGCCTACACTCTGAGCACCCACATGATGACGCCAATTCGGAACCCCACCACACCACCCGAGGTAAGAGACAACACAGCCCATATTGCAACCCGGGGCATAGTGGAGCGCACATTCGTAGTGCTCAAGTCACGCTTTTGCTCCCTTGACCGCTCTGGTGGGCAGCTGCTATACACTCCCCCAGTAGTGTGCAGGATCATAGTGGCAGCATGTGTCCTGCACAACATTGCAACACGCCGGGGCCTGTGGGTGGACATGGTGGTGCCCTCACATCCCCAGCCACATGCACGGCCGCTGTGCATGGGAGGGGAAAGGGCACGTGGTGAGGCAGCCGATACGCAGCTGGTGGCTAATTACTTCACCTAAAATCACACCCTTGTGGAGTGCACACAGCCCTGGCACATACCAGCTGACAATCAATGATGATGACATAAGAGATAGTCAACTGTCACAACCATACCACCCTGAGATTGGTCACCTGGAAGTGTTGCATTGTGTTCATCCCTACCTACCGAAACACCACCAATGTTGTGTCATTAAAAGACATACATCTATGCTGCTAAATTGATTACCCCCTTGCAAAATACAACATGAACACAGCGCCATGTCACCCAATCCCTCCTCAGCTCTGCCACCCAACACACCATGGCATGTCATGCAATGTGAAAGTAAACAAAGTAAACAAAACAAGACCTGACACAAGTGTCACACAGTGCACTGTCCCAAATGGAAACTGCCCACAGACAATATGCTCCCAGTAATCAATAACAAACGGCACACATGAACAAATACTTACCACCCACACAATACAGCAATACACCATGAAACATTGCAAAAACATGAGAGTAGTAAGTCAAAGTAGTGGTAGTCTTACAACCTGAATAAACCAGCACATCGACCCCTTCCAACTGTAGAGTGTTGCTGCCACGCAAATGTGTCAGTGTACTGCATACAACATGAACTCCCTCTGCAAAGGAGACGGCCTTGTGAAGACATGAGGAAGGAACCTGCAAATTAGGATGAAGATATGGATGCACAAGCACATATCAATACACCATGCAGTGTACAGTACAACAACAATACCCACTAGGGATGTCCACACAGTATTGACTACAGACTGCCCACACAGCTCATGGGAGCCCAATGTCACTGTGTAAGTCACTGTCACTTGGTCACACCCTTTGCAAGCCCATGGAAACGGGAAGAAGGAGGGGTGTGTGTGTCACGAACCCAAAGCATCTAACCAGGACAAGCCTGCATGTGCCCAGCCGGAATACAGTGGATGCCCGCAGGAGCCACACAAGGTAACACACTGTAAAAAAAAAATCAAAAATCAAAAATGGCCATGTGGGGGACAGGGTGGGGAGGCCACCCAGGAGGTTCGAGGACAGGGTGCACACCAACACCAACATGTGTGGATGTTGCGAGAAAAAAAAAATACCTCCATGGCTCGTGGCCTGCACGGTTATGCCATTGTGGGAGAACTGCTGTAGCTCTCTTCACCCTCTGCTGCTGCATCAGGAGGTGGTGGCACTATGGGAGGCAGCCCATGCAAAGCCCTGGTATGGTCCTCCATGGCAGCAAGCATGCGGGTCTGTAAGGTCTGATTCTGGAGGATTAAAGTGCGGAGATCCCCATGCAGCACCTCACGGGTTGCCTGCACTTCTGCACGCATGGCCTCGCGTGATGCCCGGATCTCCTCACATGTTGCCTGCAGCTCAGCTGAGAGCGAACGTGTGAGCTGCTCCAGCTGCTGTTCTGCCCTTAAATTTCGGGAAGCCTGAAGTTCAAGCAGACTCTGCCTGCGGTTATGGAGTTCAACCCTCAGGGCTTCCCTGTGGCCCTGTGACTCTATTGATATGGATTTGCGCAGAGTCTCCAGTGCCGCCCCTCGGTCCCTGTTGGACGCCAACATGTCTTCCCTGTGTGATTGGCAAATGGAGTCTGTTGCCTGCTGTTGTTGCTCCATCTGCCTTTCAGGGGGGATAATGGAAGTGGCCACCGTCTCCATTGCCTGAGCCATCATTTCTACTGATGCTGCCTGTTGGGTTGCCATACCGTACATGGAGTTTTCCCATACAGTATTGCCTGGAGGCGCACGGCCACCGCGTCGGCGGGCACCACACCTGTTCGGGGCAAGGCGATCTGCACCTTGCTGCGCTGGCACTGCCTGAGGCTGCAGGACTGCATTCCCCCTCTGATCTGCTGGCCCAGGAACAGGATCAGATGCTGTGGAGTGTGACCCTGCATCCGTAACCACCAAAGGCGGACCTACCAACACTGACATCCCCATAGAGGGTTCTACCCCTGGTGCAGGTGGTTGGACAGAGCAGAATCCCTGCCAGAAGCACTGACCTGCGACAGCACATAAGTCTCATCATCCGACTCAGCACCTGAATAGAGGTCTGGGGAGCTGCACCCAGAGACACCCCTCGACAGTATGGTCTGCAGTACCAAAGTGTTTTCACCACCACCACACCACACCACATCCCCCAATGGTGCTTGGTTGTGGCTTAGAATCCTCCTGGGTCTGCACCATCTCTTGAACCTCACCAGCATCAAGTGCGTTGTCACCTGCAAAAACATGAAATATAACAAATGGAAACAGGCATTAGCACCATAGCACATACAAAGGCCTGACAAGCCAGAGATCCAGTGCATGATTTACACATGTCCCACATGACTATAAACCTGGCATGCATGCACTGTCACTGAGTTGGAAGGGGATGCAAAAAGCAGACACTGATGACACCAAGATGGAAAAGCAACACATTTGCTGCATGCTGGGTAGCACTGGTATCACACATTAGCCTGTGAGTGGCATGTCCAATACACATACATGACACATGCCAGCACACTATGTAGCATAGCCATGGTACATTTGACAAGTACAGCCATATGTCAGTGGATGAGTACTGTCAGCCATCCATGTGAGATGGACATGATGAGATGAAAAATGCTACATAGTGTGACAAAATATGCATGTGCCACTCACTGCAACACATCCAGTGTACAAGAATACAGTGATTGCAGGCAGATGTACAAATCAATGGTTGGTAACTTAAACATCATAGGAAACAACTATCAAGTACCACATACAAACAGTCACCAAAAATCAATGTGAGCAGGCCAATACTCAATCAGCATGAATGGTCTAATCATTCACAAAACAAGGTAACAAATGTGGGCCAATATGGGGTGTAATCAATGACAGAAGCATGTCACATATGTGACATTAGGGCTGAAAAATGTGTTGCAAAAGTGGGAGAATTGAAACAATCAGCCTGAATGAACACTGAAAAATTTTGAACAATGTTATTGCAAGATGACACTACAATCGTAACTTCAGTAATGTGGCACTAAATGGCTACTGTGGGCAGAAGGGATACTGTCATACCCAAATCCAAGGCCAGTGAATGTTTTGGAGGAAGCACATGGGTGACCCATACCACTCAGGTGCACACACCTTCAACTGGCACTCAATCAGAACCCGTCACCCACACAACATACACATGGATTACACACACATGCATGGGCACTCACCGGACAATGCGTTGTAATCTGGTAGGTCTCCCATGCCTTGGATCTGTTCCTCTGTGACGAAGGTTCCAGCAACAGACTCATTTTCAGTGAGTTGGTTGTCCTCTTGTGGAGACCCACTGCCAGTCACCAGAGTAGAAACATGATTTGAGGCCAGCTTGTTCTTTGCTCTGCGTTTCAGGTCATTCCAGCGCTTGTAGCAATCATCCTCTGAGCGCCTCACAAATCCAAGCGCACTAATGATGTCCGCGATGGTCTGGTAGTGTGCCTTACGTTGACCAGGTGTGGGCTTGCACCCTGCAGTCACCACCATTTTGCGGCTATGTGCCAACACATAGGCCACTAGTACATCAAGTTCGGCATCATTAAAGGTAGGCTTCCTTGACGTGCCGGAGTGTGTAGCCATGTCTGGGGTCTCAGCCTGTTGTGCCAGAGCAGCCTTATTCCTCTTTTTCAAAGGTGGTGCGGCTCCTGAGTGGCTTACGCCACTCTGGTCAGTAGGGGCAGAAGCGCCGGTGGACTGGGTACTAGGAGTGTGCAAATGCACAATGACCATAGGTCTTGGTGCAGGCGTTGGCTGCAGGGTGATGTTGGCAGGGGCAAAGTCGGTTTAATGGACTGGGACCGACACTGTCCCAGCTGGGAGACTCAGAGCTGGGTTGGATTGAGCTGCAGCTGCCCCTGCAGCCTCCCCACCCTGCCTACTTGGGGCAGCAGATGACATAGATGTCCCAGATCCACGTGGCCTGGTGACACCAACTTGCACCTCCACACGTGGCTTAGACTTGCTGACCTGGAAGTCAGCCTGGGAGTCATCCTGTGTCGGTTCAGGTGCCACAATGGGCTGGTCCAACAAGGGCTGAGCTGGGATGGTGTCAGCTACGTTTCCCACAACCATGGGGGGGGGCATGGGTGTCCCTGATTGTTCCTCCACACATGGGGGTCTAGGGGCACCCTGCAAATCATGGCCACGTCCCCTACCGCGCCCACCACGCCCACCTTTGCCTCCCTTACTGCTTGGTCGCCTCCCAACCATGGCACTAATGTTGTTGTGCGTATTGGAGTAGCAGTAAACGATTGCCTTGGGCAATTGGGGGTGAAAGGGGTAGGGTGCTAGATGGAATTTGTACCCTAGTGCTCTATCAAGGCTGTCTGTGACCCCTGGGGGAAGATGACGGGTCACGCAATGCACAGGCACCCCGAAAACTAAAAATAACATGCACGCAACCCCTCATAGACCACATGCATGGAGAAATGAACCCGCACTACGCTGTGGCATCAGAAACACAAAAATAAGCGTACGCTTCTGACACGCAGCCTACAATGACCTCTGAAGGGGTACGCGACATACAGGGCAAGCACAGTTGGTAAATACGTGCGCGACTCACCATCTGCCTAGAAAAAGAACGTGAAAAAGACGCACTTTGGCAACACCCCGTCAAAAGAAGAATTGTACGCTGTCTGAGGAGACAGGACAAAAGAAGAAGTGAACGCTGTTTGAGGAAGCAGGCCCAACAAGAAAAATGAACGCTGTCAGAGGTAACAGGGAGTACGAACTTGAAACACTGTGAAGTAATCGCGTGTGATCCGACAAGAAGTAAAGAATTCACCCATTCGCTCTCCACGAAAAGCACGTACAAGGAAATGGGGTCCTACACGTGCCTTTTAAACCGGCCCACACGTACAACGTCACTTATGCGTGTACGTGCTAAGGCCCTTTCCTCCAATTACACGAGCTGACATTCGGACGTGCAGTTTTTGGACGTGTACGATGAACATGCACCCGTGCTGAGGGAAACGCCCGCGCGCGCACGTCACAGACACGTAGGCCCTTTCCTCTGATTACACACATTCACACGCGGGCGTGCAGTTTTTAAACGCGCCGTGAACCACTATGCCCACGTCATGAGGGAAATGCCCGCGCGTGTCACGTCACAGACGCGCTTACGCGCTAAGGGCCTTTCCACGAATAACATGCTGACATGCAACTTTTTCACGTGCCAAATCACTCCGTATCAAGCTGGCCACGCGAAAACACACGGAAGACCACGCTCCTGCCCAGAAGGCCGAATTACTGCCCCCCAGAGCCCCGAGCACGCTCACACCTGCCATCTGCTGCTGCCTGCCTGCTGCCCATGTGCCCTGCTATTTGGAGCCTGCACGTCAGCCAGGGTTCCAGTTGCTGTATCCACCCCTGCTGGAACAGAAGACTCCCGACTGGGATACCATCGATCCACAGCCCAGCCCCAGGACCCAGTTGTCCACCCATGCCTGCTTCGGGGGTCGCCATGTCGGGGCAAACACCATCTGAGACCCCGGCCGACCTCCAGGCAGAGAGGCAGAGGGCCACCCGCTTCAGTGTGAAGGAAGTTGGTGTCCTGGTGAAGCATGTCCTGGGGCATTTTGATGCCCTCTTCGAAACATCATGCGCCAACAAGGAAGGATGGGAGAGGATCTGGGATGACGTAGCGGTTGCCATCAACGCGGAGGGAGTGGCAACCCGCGACATCAAGCATGTCAAGAAGCGCTGGGAGGACTTCAGGTCCAGGACCCTCCACAAGGCCCGGCGCCTCGTGGAGGGGGGCCGATCAGCATGAGTGATATCCAGATGAGGGTCCTGGAACACGTATGCCCAGCGCTCCACGCCTAGATCCTTCGGAGGAAGACCCATCTGGAGTTGAGCGGTAAGTGGCCAAGCATTGGTGTGTGAGACAGGGCTTGTTGCAGTGTGCTGGTAGTCTGATACTTGCCTGTATGTGTGACATGGGCCATGTATGGATGTGTGTGTGAAGGGATATCATGGTCATGCATTTGAGACCAGTAATGTGTGAACCACATGGTTGGTGCATGAGTTCCAATGCAACATGGGGAGCTGTATGACAAATGCACACATGAAAGCATGCCAGTGTCTGCTCTTGCACATGGTGGGGGTGTGAGGGATGGGTGCCGCTGTCATGTACATGTATGGTTCACATGTGTGTGTGTCTTAGAAGTGTGTCTGTGACTTCGATACGCCATGGATTCATGACACATGTCCGTGATGATGTGTACATTCACTCATGCAGTGCGGTCACCGTTGTATGCACTGTGTATATCCACTGTGTCTGTGGTGTACAAGGCATGATGCATGACCCTCCGGTGATGTGTGTGCATGGGATCAGTGTGGGCCATGATGCATGTGAGTTTGAAGGCAACATTTTGATTAATAGAGGCCTTTGTACATGGATGCTGATGTTGATTGCAGGCGCCGTGCCTGTTTATGCATGTGTGCTGCGTGCATTCACCCATGTGTTGTGGAGGGACCGGATGGAAGTGACGTTAGACACTGCCACTCATGTGTTATTGCTTCCTGTCTAGGGGAATATTGTAGTGTACCCTGATGCTTGTGTTCTGTGTCTCCCTCTATGCAGTGTCAAGTGAAGAAGAGGGCGGGGACGGCGCTGTGGAGCCAAGAGGGGGGGATGACTCCACTGGGCAGTGACACAAAGCCCAACCACCCTCCCAGGACTTGCCATCATCCGGGAGCGAGGGGGCTGGTGCCGCGTCTGCCACTACAACAGTGGTGGAAGGGCCGGGCGAGCCCCCACAGGGGCTTGCAATGGCGGAAGACAGTACGGAGACATCCAGGTTGGTGGTCTCCACAGAGGAGGAGGAGCCCGCTACTGAACCGCACATGGGGCCTAGTGGCGGTAGTACCACTGGTGCTAGTGGTTCAGTCCAGGGCCAGGGTCAGGAGGCAGCACAGGTCGCTGTGGAGGGGCCTGTGCATGTCCCTGACCTTTACCCTGTGACTGCACCACCATGCACCAGCAGGGATGCCCCGTTCCAGGCCCATCCGCAGGTAGGGGAGAGTGCCATGTCACCTGCCTCTCCACTACCTGCGGACGAAGGGTCACATGACCGTATGGGCTCCGTCCTGATTGGTGTCGCGTTGCGCACGCGTGACATTCGTGATGACGTGCGTTCTTCCTGGGCGGATTACGCACGCCATCACGAACAGCAGCGTCGTGACGTGGCACTGCTGGGAGGGGCCCTGGTCGGTGGGTTCCTACATGTGTCACGCACTCTGGCGGACCTCTCCTCCTCTGTGGAGACTATGCGCCAGTCCTTCTTTCTGCCATCTTCCGGCCCAGATTCCACCAGGGCCCCCTGCTGACCGGGCCTGACCAACACAGCCAGCTTGCTGGAGATCCCATCCCTGCCACAGTTGGGAGTCGGCGGTCCAGCAGGGGTGGACACCAGAACTGGAGACCAGCTGATGGAGGATGTGCAGGCATCATCGGACAGGGCACATGGACAGCAGTAGGAGCAGGCTCTAGGTGGGAGCAATGCTGGCTCAGGGCCATCGACATCAGGGAGTCAGGCATCGGCCAGAGGGCAGGAGGACCCTGGAATGGATGTGTCTTCCGTGTGGCTGCGGTTGGGCTAGCGTATAGGTGCGGAGCGGTGGCTGGCGGAAGAGGCATGGCTCACCATGGTCAGGGCGGTGTTCTCCATGCGTCGGGCGTTGAGGCGGGCAGAGTGCCTCGAGCTGACTCGCAGGGAGTTGGAACAGGCCATGAGTGCCTCCCTGCGAGACCTCGGGGCCAGGACTCCAGGAAATAGATATGGATTTCGATGATGCCCTGGCCGAAAACATCACTGAGTGAGCCGCAGGACTTGCCCGTCGCCATTGTAAATAGTTTATAGTGTTAGGTTTCCTTTTTTTATTTATTTTGGGGCTTTTTGACTATGCCCCACACTTTTGTAAATAGTTTTATTGTTAGGTAGGTTATTAGATAGGTTTCATTTGTTTCGTTGGGCTCATGGACCCTTGAAAATTGGATTGTACATAGTTGGACGTTGAATTTATTTGGACATTTTAGTTTCATTTCACCAAGGATCAATGGATTTACCTTTTTGCGTTTCATTTGGATTTGGTTTGGTGGACAGAGAGTTTTGGCCATTTTTCTTTTGGATTACTTGGGTTTTTTTGAGGATTTGTTTTTTTTATTTGGACATGCATTTCATTTAATGTTTGCCATTATTTTATGCTTTAAGTACTTTCAATTGGTTTTCATGTTAATACATTTTGATCTTTTACTTCAATGTGTGGGATTCACTCATTGGGTTCATGCATGTTGGCATGTGGGTTTACTCAATCAATGGCTACCTGTGTGTGTGTGTGTGTGAGACGGACATGTGTTGATGTACATAGTTGACTTTTGGTTTGTGTCATGAGATGGGCATGTCACTGCTGGGTGGGTGAGTGGGTGGGGGGACATGAGTGGGACATGAGTGGAGCCTGCTGGCAGGTGCCCATCACTGCTGGGGGGTAGGGTGCAGGCGGTCATGAGTGGGGGCCTGCTGGCAGGTGCCCATTATTGCTGGGGGGTGGGGGTGCAGGGGGACATGAGCGGGGGCCTGCTGGCAGGTGCCCATCACTGTTGGGGGGTGGGGGTGCTGGGGGACATGAATGGGACATGAGTGGGGGCCTGCTGGCAGGTGCCCATCACTGCTGGGGGGTGGGGGTGCAGGGGGAGATGCGTGGTGGCCTGCTGGCAGGTGCCCCTCACTGCTGGGGGGTGGGGCTGCTGGGGGACATGTGTGGGACATGAGTGGGGGCCTGCTGGCAGGTGCCCATCACTGCTGGGGGGTGGGGGTGCAGGGGGACATGAGTGGGGGCCTGCTGGCAGGTGCCCATCACTGTTGGGGGGTGGGGGTGCAGGGGGACATGAGTGGTAGCCTGCTGGCAGGTGCCCCACACTGCTGGGGCATGGGGGTGCTGGGGGACATGAGTGGGGGCCTGCTGGCCGGTGCCCATCACTGCTGGGGGTGGGGGTGCTAGGGGACATGAGTGGGGGCCTGCTGGCAGGTGCCCATCACTGCTGCGGGGTGGGGGTGCTGGGGGACATGAGTGGGGGCCTGCTGGCAGGTGCCCATCACTGCTGGGGGGTGGGGGTGCAGGGGGACATGAGTGGGGGTCTGCTGGCAGGTGCCCCTCACTGCTGGGGGGTGGGGGTTCTGGGGGACATGAGTGGAACATGAGTGGGGGCCTGCTGGCAGGTGCCCCTCACTGCTGGGGGGTAGAGGGGGACATGAGTGGGGGCCTGCTGGCAGGTGCCCATCACTGCTGGGGGGTGGGGGTGCTGGGGGACATGAGTGGGGGCCTGCTGGCAGGTGCCCATCACTGCTGGGGTATGGGGGTGCTGGGGGACATGAGTGGGGGCCTGCTGGCAGGTGCCCCTCAAAACTGGGGGGTGGGGGTGCAGGGGGTCATGAGTGGAGGCCTGCTGGCAGGTGCTCATCACTGCTGGGGGGGTGGGGGTGCTGGGGGACATGAGTGGGGGCCTCCTGGCAGGTGCCAATCACTTCTGGTGGGTGGGGCTGCTGGGGGACATGAGTGGGACATGAGTGGGGGCCTGCTGGCAGGTGCCCCTCACTGCTGGGGGGTGGGGGTGCAGGGGTACATGAGTGGGACATGAGTGGGGGCCTGCTGGCAGGTGCCCATCACTGCTGGGGGGTGGGGGTGCAGAGGGTCATGAGTGGGGCCCTGCTGGCAGGTGCCCATCACTGCTGGGGATGGGGGTGCTGGTGGACATGAGTGGGACATGAGTGGGGGCCTGCTGACAGGTGCCCATCAATGCTGTGGGGTGGGGGTGCTAGGGGACATGAGTGGGACATGAGTGGGGGCCTGCTGGCAGGTGCCCCTCACTGCTGGGGGATGGGGTGCTGGGGGACATGAGTGGGGGCCTGCTGGCAGGTGCACATCACTGCTGGGGGGTGGGGGTTCTGGGGGACATGAGTGGGACATGAGTGGGGGCCTGCTGGCAGGTGCCCCTCACTGCTGGGGGGTGCGGGTGCAGGGGGACATGAGTGGGACATGAGTGGGGGCCTGCTGGCAGGTGCCCCTCACTGCTGGGGGGTGGGGGTGCTGGGGGACATGAGTTGGTGATCACTAGTGCAAGGTGACATATGGCCTGGCTGGGGGCATGCCCATAGTGGATGGACTGCCTGTGGGACATGACCAGGGGTGCTGGGTAGTTCCCTGTGGTGTGGTTTGCCTGCAGGGTCCATGGAGGGGGTAGAGGGCACACCTGTGAGAACCCACACTGCCAATTGACGTGTTGGACTCCCTGCGCACCCCCCTGGATACACTACCCCGCTCTGACAGTGAAAGCACGTGTGGAACTTCCCCTGTACTACATTATGCACGTACCCCGCACACACAGGGCCAATTGCGTGTGAAACTCCCCGCACACCCCAGTAATCCACGTAGCCCGGACGCACAGGGCCAATCGCGTGTGAAATTTCCCACGCACCCCAGTAATCCATGTAGCCCGCATGCACAGGGCCTGCTGCGTGTGAAACTTCCTGCGCACCCCCCAAATCCCCGTACTCCGCACGCACAGGGCCAATCGCGTGTGAAACTTCCCGCGCACCCCAGTAATCCACATACCCCGCACACACAGGGCCAATCGTGTGTGAAATTTCCCACACACCACAGTAATCCACATACCCCGCACACACAGGCCCAATCACGTGTGAAACTTTCCGCGCACCCCAGTAATCCACGTACCCCGCACGCACAGGCCCAATCGCGTGTGAAACTTCCCGCACACCCCAGTAATCCACGTACCCCTCTCGCACAGGCCCAATCGCGTGTGAAAATTCCTGCACACCCCAGAAATCCATGTACCCCGCACGCACAGGCCCAATCGCGTGTGAAACTTCCCGCGCACCCCAGTAATCCACGTACCCCGCTTGCACAGGCCCAATCGCGTGTGAAACTTCCCGCGCACACCTGAGTAATCCACGAACCCCTCTCGCACAGGCCCAATTGTGTGTGAAACTTCCCGCGCACCCCAGAAATCCACGTACCCTGTACGCACAGGCCCAATTGCGTGTGAAACTTCCCGCGCACCCCAGTAATCCACGTACCCCGCTCGCACAGGCCCAATCGCGTGTGAAACTTCCTGCGCACCCCAGAAATCCACGTACCCTGCACGCACAGGCCCAATCGCGTGTGAAACTTCCCACGCACCCCAGTAATCCACGTACCCCGCTCGCACAGGCCCAATCGTGTGTGAGAGTACCCACGTAGCGTGTACGTGTATTCGGAGGGGTGCGCAAGGAGTTTTACAGGCGTTTTTGTGGTTGTGAGCCTGTGCGCCATATATGGGATTTGTGCGCTGTACATGGCGCACGGGGAGGGGTTGGGGGTTGGGGGCGTAACTGGCGCTGCTGCAGGGTCCCTGCGCCACTCTGCGCCAGGGCTGGTTTTGGATGTTAAAATCCATGAATATGCTGTGCGCGGAAATGGATTTTAGCACACGCGGCTGGTGCAGAAAGTCGCACGCGCACACTGTGCACCAGCCGCGTGTGCCACTTGTACGCTGAATTCTATGAATTACCCCCATAGTGTTTTTGTCTCACCAGATTGCTCCTAGATGAGAAGACACAGCTGAGACATTGCCAGTGGATCCATCAAACTTACCTCCACCTCAACTGTATCTCCGGAATTTTATCTGGAGCTGGTATGACCACTTTTCTAGGGACCATTTACTGTGGTCTATTGTAAAAAAATGTGCTGTTCGTGTAAAGGAGTTGTGATACTGGGTTCAGTTATCTGATGTTCGGATCACACCCGGCACCACTCCACCTTCTAGCAAAAATGAAAAAGTTACTAAGTAATTTTAAAATATATTTTGCTGCATGTTTTCTTATGATACTACAATTGATCAGCCCCTGTAATATTTTGAAAAGCTTGGATTTTTCTGCATGTTTTTCTGTTTTTTTCTACCGCTCTGCAGGTTCCTACACAAAAAGTGTCTAAAATATATATGTTATGTTGTATATGTGTTTTCTTTTTGGAGTTTCAATATTGTTTGGTTGTGGTTTTTATAGGGTTAGTTCATATACAGGGGGTATGGAAATGAAAATGATACTGATGTATCTCTGGGGATGACACGAACCAGGAGAAAAACTAAGCAGAGATAGGATATAATCAGTATGAGGGATAATACTGGACACCATCACGGATGTGCACCACCCCAAATCGGACAACATGTGGTATAATCGCATGCACTCGGAAGGAAGAGGTCAAACGAGAACTGCAATTTATGTTCTTTGATACCTCATGTGACGTGTGCAAATAAGTTGTTTATACCTCAAGAGATGCCACCTCCTAGAGCTCACACATGACCCTATGCAAAGTACAACGTTTATTCCAAGGGCACATTGTCCAAGCAGTAATAATGGACAGAGATGTTGAAGAATGTGCCAAGAAGAAAGATCAAGCCCTTTGTAAAATAAAACCATTGCAGAAAATGGAAGGAGCGTTGTTTTCCAATGACAGATGGGTGGCAGGAGTAGTGAGCTGGTCAGCGGGACACCTACTGGGGTTCTCAGAAGATCTTGCTTGCGTCAATCAGAACTGTGGCAGGATGGGGAAATGATGTGCCATAATTGGCATGGATCGAGTTAAGTGAGATCCCAGCAAAGGTACAAAGGCCAGCAGAGTAGCAGAGTATTCCATTTGTTTCCGATGAAATCGTACTATACTTGTAGGAACAAACATTGGTTTTAATAAAACTCTTTTCATCTGTGACCTGACAGAAGGCAGCAGCATTAATGGATGTCTATTGGATGTGTGGGTAAGGCACATAACTACACCTCCTGCCATCATTAGGGGCTTATGTTCACTGAAAATCTTGCACTCAGCAGTTCTGTTAGTTCCTGATGCTCATCTAACTTTTATAAATGTGCTGCCCCCACAAACAACTGAGTCCCCATCTGATGAACCATGTCACCGCATACCAAGGTATTGTCACCAAAAAAGACTATTTGTTCAAATACTCACCTGATACATTGAAAGCGATCCCAGATCAGTATACATTATGTACCAAAACTGAGACTTGTCTTACCTGCTTTCTGGTTCCAGTTGTCCAGACTGCAGCCAATGGTAAGTGGCTGCAGATCTTCAGGTGGGAGATGCTCCAGTTTGCGAACCAGGTGTTGCATGGTCTTAAATCAATAAAGACTGAAGTACAGGCAATCTGGATTATGACACTCCAGAACACATACATTCTGGATTTGCTGACAGCTATGGAGGGTGGTGTGTGCAAGGACATTGGCCTGTCCTTTTGCACAAACATCCCCCCCAAATGATGCAGACAATATGTCTCTGACCCTTGTGATAGGGGCCCTTCATAGTTTGCGGATTGCCATGAAAAAAGAAGCAGGGGTAAATGCTGATAACTGTTTCAATTTGATGTTTTGATGGTCCCCGTTGTGGTTAGAATTTGCCATAAAGTTACTATTTCCCATCATGGTTTTTCTGCTTGTGCTTTTTTTGTTTGTGTCAGATGATCCTGAGATGTTGTACGAAGACCCTGTCAAAGAGTGCAATAAAATGGAATCAATAACAATGGGTAGAGCTCCTCCGCTCACAAAACACAAGTACTGATAGATGGGACAGTGTGATAAAACCAGGGATGGTGAAAATACAGCAGGGTTTTGGGCCTGGGGTTCCTTGACTACACCCCTACCATAACCAGAGAACTATGTAGAGCATTGGGTTGATTTAGCCGTAGGAAGAAGGTGTTGCGTTATGACGTGAACTCTGGAAGAAAACAACCAAGGAGGGGGTGTTTGCATCATGTGTTTAGGGTGTGGGTACCCAAAGATAATGACTATAGACGAAAGGAGGCAGCAGGGTTAGTTAATGGAGTATAAACTAAAGGGGGGAGGTTGAAATGCATTTACAGCATCCCAGCCAGGCAAAAGGTTTCAGGATGAGAAAAACCTACTAGCTCGTACCATCATGACAGCAGAATGAGTTATACATGACAGAAGGTGCATGTATTGGTTGTAGTTAGTTCCGACACATATTAGACAGAAATAAGTAGAGCAACACAGAAGGAGCAACACATGTATTAATGTTGTGGTTGCAGAGGTTATAGATAGGGCAGTGTGGTATAGGGCCGTGTGGTATAGGCTCTGTGCTTAGAAGTAGCACACAAATCTATGATTCCAGTTAGATATAGACGAGAGCTGAAATAGGTGGAAGATGGAGTCAGAAAGTTCCTGTGGCAGAAGCGAGGTCAGCGTGTTAACATGGCTGAAGTGTTGCCATGGTGGATGTTAAGGCCTAGTACACAATGCACACAATAGAACACAGGCCCTGATATTGAGCAGTGGCTCCATTCAGCTCAGTCCCCAAAAATATTCCTTTTCTGTTCCCAGGGAGAGAAGCTAAGGTCAGAGGCTCCCGCGGTGCACAGATAAATGATAAATATATCCAGCTGCAGGGCCTGAATGTGGTGGTAATGGAATGTTACTGTGGGGAGAGCAGGAAGGGATGCCTCCTTTGAAGGACAATTCATGAGAATAGGGCATAAGGTTTTGTGATGCAATGGGACAGGTGAATATTTAGAGCACTACGCCCTCACCCAAGAGTGGTCACTGCAGAGTCTGGTATATTGAGAAGGCTTATGGTCTTATCAAAGCGGTGTTGACCTCACCAGTTTACTTTGAATGTGTCTGGATTGGAGGGGTGCACATCACGTGACAGTCATGATTTATAAATGTGTCAATATGTTCATACGGCCAATCCCGTACCTGGATGTAATAGTGACAATGTAATGGGCCACATGTCTATCTAGAGGAAGGGGTTTAGATAAACTATGGCCAATCGGTACAGGGACTATAGGGAGGTTTTACCATGTTCTATAGATCATAGCCAATGAGGGTGGTGGATGACGTAAACTATGAATTCAGATTTTGCGGTTTTCAGCTATATAACCCGTAACTCCTTCGGAAGTGACAAGATCTGTGTCAGTTCGGTTCTATGGGACTATCTGAGACCTAGTTACATCTAATAAATCTTGTTTTCACATGCAAAGTTGTGCAGTGATTAATTGGCCCTTTTATATAATTGTTTTTGTTTGTTTCTTGGGTTGCGACAAGGGCAGCATTTAAGTTATGACACCCTGTACCAAAACTAAGAAGATCATAAGTACTTTGCTGGTGGCAAGATACACTCTAAAGTAAAACTATGCATGAATTTAGGCATGGTGCCTGGCATTCCTTATGATCATGGCACCACATCCCAATTGATATTGGACTTGTGTCAGCTCCGCTGAGTCAGCTCTGCTGTGTAAGGTGATGTGTATTCTGGTGAGATGGGTTGATACTGCCAAATGGCATATCCAAAACTCAGAGGACCAAACATCTTATTTGATCCTTTGTGAGGGTGCGTAGCAGCCTCCACCAGAGACAGCCGCACAGCAGGCTGCTGTCCTTGGCCCAGGCAACAGAGGAGCAAACTCATTCAAAAGGGGTAGACTCACGCAAAGGTGCTGCATTTTGAAGGGCCTTTGTTCTTAGTAGGAATGGAAGGGGGAGGGATTATAATAGACAGGAGTGTACTGGTCACTGAAAGGAGACTTCCACTATCTTGTTTCCAACTGGCTTGCTTTCTCCTTCCTGTTTCCTCCACTTGCTCTGGAGCAAAGCACTTTGTGTATGACATAAGGGCAAAGTCCATTCCTGTCGGAACAGGGATTGGACAATGAATGCAAGGTGCCTTTAATCAAATTACCTGGGGACCTTTGCCTTTAAAAAAGGGGGTCTACCATGCCTTCTCAGAATCTTCTTGGGATCTTCAAGGAACTAGAATGACTCACTGGACTTCCTTTGGGAAAGTTGCACTTTCCAAAGTCCTCAGCCTTCGGTAAAAAAGGAACTGTCCAAGTGAGAAAAGAGATCTGCCTCCTACCTAGTCCCAGGGAAAATTTAGAGTGGACAAGGACCTACCACTCTGCATCAACCTGTCCTTGAATAACCCTGAGTGGGCCTCATAGCAGCCGATTGCCAGATCAGCCAAGGCTCCCAGTTCTACCGCACCAAACCCATCGCTCCACCTTCACAGCACCTGGAATGAGAGGGAAGTTGCTGGCCTTTGCACTTCTGCAACAATCCAAACTATTGCTTGCACTTGGAACAAGCTTGATGCTTCATCATGCACTAGCTAAGCCCATTCCCTGCTAGGCCCGAATCGACTGCAGGATGCCAGAAAATGACCCGAATAACAGGTGAGTCACATGCTGACTCTGACCAGGGGTTACAACCCTGGTTTGGCACAGCTAGCCCTTAAGAGGCTGCCTCATTGACCTGTACATCGACGTCCCCAAGGTCACCACTTCAATTACCATTGCCCTCTGACTCATATGGCTGGAGTGTCAATCATTTATCCCTCCAGGGGCTAAAGCCCAACTCGGCCTGCCCAACTGCTAAGCTATCCTGTGACCGCTCCGACCTGCATACTGGAGAGCCCCCGTTTGCCTACACAGATGGTCCTTATTTGCCCCTACTCAACATGCCGACTATCTACTTCTTGCCGAAGTTACACAAGAGAATGAAGAAACATCTGGGCAGACCTATTGTCACTCTCTGCGGAGCACTTCTAAAAATGTCTCCATATATGCCGCACAATATTATTCTACTTAGTTACTTTGTTGCCTTCATATTTAAGAGACACTAAGGATTTCCTCAATAAAATCAATGACATTCCATGGGAATCCTCATTTGTGTTGGCCAAGTTAGATGTTTTGTCTTTATATACCTCCATAAAATCCTGTGACCGCTCCGACCTTCAGATGATTTGCGTGCGTACACATTTTTCCTTAATACAAGATCGATGAATTTCCTGAAACATGGCAAAATGTTTATTGGGATGATCCATCCATGTTTCACCAAGAATATTTTCCTGTTTGACAAAGATTACTACATCCAACTTCAAGGGACGGCCATGGGCACCACCTTTGCTCTGTCGTATGCCAAATTGACCATCAGCTGGTGGGAGAAGTTTGTAGTGTGTCATCCTGACAACAATAAGCATACAGATAAGATTGTGCTCTGGCTGTGCTGCATTGATGACTTGTTCATCATATGGCAAGGAAATGCTGAAGAATGGTTGGCTTTTGTCAATATTCTGAACGTGAACATGCTCAATCTTCAGTTCACAGAAAATCACAGGCAGAAATTGATTGTCTTTTTAGATGTTCTTATCAAAGAGTCTCAAAGAGAACTAATCACCGAATTGTACAGGAAACGTACTAGTACGAATACTCCGCTACATGCTTTCAGTAACCATCCATCATCATTAAAATGGAGAATACCTAATAGTGAGTTTAAACTATTAGGGTAAACATAACTGCAGCTCTCTCAGTAAACTAATGCTCACTATGTACGTATAAGAATCAGACCCTAGCCTCTTGTCTTGAACCACAGGTTATGATGTAAGCAGCCATTGAAAGGATTGGCCTGTAAGTGACTTCAATCCAGCACTCCAACTAAGTCAATGCTTAGTATGGGATGCCCAATGGAAGCCCTTATTTATATATTTTTATGTCAAAGTCTTTTAAATCTGGATGATGAACCCTTATATAACGCCCCTCTCTTTGAATCCCCCTCACCTCAATGAGCCAAGAAGTAGGTTTGTTTTGCAAATTAAAAGGTTTATTTGAACAATTAAACTATATATATATATATATATATATAAATATATATATATTTATATATATATATATATATATATATATATATATATATATATATATATATATATATATATATATGTATATATATCACACTTTTATTAATAGAATAATATCTGATAGCACACTTATGAATATGAACGGTAATCAACAATGGGTAATATTACAAAATTAACAATCTCTTTAATCACTTAAGAGTAGGAATAAGAAGGATACTGTATCAGAGAATACTTTATATGGATTCAAGGAAATGCAATAATGGGAAAAATGCAACACAGAAATAAACTTGATATGGTTTCAATCAAAAGACAAGATAATCACTTTTTCCCCTGTGACTACTCACTCACCCCAGGATGCAATATGAAGAGACAGAAATGAGGGCACACAGGTTTCAAGAATACAATCAATAATGCAGTTCAATTTCAGTTCCCCCAGCAAGCTTAGAGAAAACAGGTATGATTTTAAACACAGGCAAAAATAAATTTGAATGTGATTGTCATGAAAGGGGAAATATGCTAAAATGATTTTAATTCACTAAAGGAGATTCAGGATAAGTGATAATCACTTTGGATTGGTTCAGGTCAACACTAGTAAGGATTCATGAAGGATTATCAGATTGGAAACGAATTTCAGCAGTTGAAAACAAGAAACGGCTATTTTGACAGAAAACGAAATTGAGCTAAATGGCAATTTGCAGCAATTTTTCCGTGTGTGAATCGCGATTACGGGAAACTATATGGCGTTTGTTAGAAAGCTTAGGATCTTAGCTTCAAAATAACAGTTAAATTACGGTTCTAGGACGTATGGTTCAAAGTTATGGAGGTTTTTGTGAAGGTAGATTTTTTAGAAATAAAGTCAAGATTTCAAAATGACAGATTGCGCTTCACAGATTTGGAATCATACAGGATGGACACAAGATTCTATAATGCAGTTCTCGATAAGTGGAATAGTTGGAATAAGATTACTTTAGACTAAGAGATGGCTATGCAGAGTTCTAGACTAGATACTCACTCCTAGGCTTGGGAATAGATGGGACCCCGTCAGGATCTGGTCAAGGGTTTGGCTTCACTCACCACCGGACAGGTCTCAGGCACTCTGGGTTCTGCTCTCAGCACTGCACTGCGTTCTGCATGGCCTCTTGAACTGGATCTGATGGGTTCTGGAGACAGCTCTGCTTTCTGGGTCTGGACCTTGGTTCTAGCACAGGGTTCTAGGCTAGAATAGCAAAACAGCACAGCCCAGCTGTTGGATGTGAGACCCCCTTGGCAGTTTAGGGGTTAGAATCAGGTTTCTAGATTCTGCAGGCCTGCTGAGAAGGGTTCAGCTTCTGGATTAGCCCTCTCTGCTTCAAAATTCTAGAGTTTGGTTCTAGACTCTAGTCTCTAGATCTATCTGGTGTCTGGAGTCTTCCATCAGGGTCCTTCACCAAGAATAGTTGAGTAGTGAAAAAGAGTGTGTGTCTCTGGGTCTCAGCAGTCCCTATTTATGTCTTTCCAAAGGGGGTGGGGAGGCTGACTCTCTATGCCCAACCCTCTAAGGATCATGATAGGTCTGAAAATTTCCTGTCCCCTGATTTGAGACAGGAGCAGTATGTCATATGTGTCAGAGTGATGCTGTGTTTTATGGATTAACTGAAATCCCTTCCCTTTGCTTTTTCATAGAAACTCTATTTTTGCCAAAAAACATATTTCCCAGATACACAAGTTGTACATAATACATATACACATCAGGGATTAATTAAGGCATGTCTCTGTTCAAGTCCCATGTTCCTACGAGCTTGGATTCAGAAATGACCACTTATTCGCGCTTTTGGTGGGTTTCCCAATATTCATTCTGGTCCAAATTTGATACATGCATGCATATCCTCTCTGAGCATATTGCTGTAATTTCTTAGGTTCTTAGCAAAAATACTGCAGCTACAATATGGATAAATTCCGGGGTTTAGTCTCAGAACATCACACAGAGTCCAGCTTCGTCTTAAACTGTGAGTGAATTTTTTGTCAATTTCACAATCTCAAAGTTTTACATTTTTGTCAGCTTGGTACAATTTGTGATAAGCATTTTTATAAAACATACATTTGCTTTCAATTCAATTCACACAATGGTTTGTCTCCGCCTCCAGGGTCCGGGCTGACTCAGAGGTCCCATGGCCTGTCCTCCTGCCAGGAGTTGTTGTCAGTTACACCCGAATTTAGCATATTCTATTCAGTTGAAAGACTCTATTGTCCCTTTCTCCTACCAGCAGAGAAAATACCCTCCCCATTTGATTAACATGTCCATGCAACTTCCTCCCTTTTGTTGGGAAGGCCCAATGTGTGAAGGGTTCTCAGGGGAAGCAAGCCTTTTGGAGTTTTAACTGCATCAGGTTACTTTCTGATCAATTGTAAAATAGTTCCTTGTAAAAAGAAATACATTATGCATTTACAATAAGCAACATATGTTTAAATCCAGTCTTTGTCCACATTAAATCAATGTGTGGCACTCTATATGGCATTTTGATGGAATTCTCGTCTTTGGCATATTTAACTTCTGAAACACAGCTCTCCTGTCAGAATTATAAATTGCCAGCACCTGACAGAGGCGAGTAACGGTACTACACTCATTTTGACAGCTGTCTTTCCATCGGTATCTTTAAAAGGGGATTTCACTCTGATAGCATATGATTCTTGCTGATATTGTATTGATGTGGATTCTTGCAGTAGATGATGTGGAACACCCAACAAAGAGTTTGGATCTTTTGGGTGATTTGTGAGCCCTGATTTTAGCAATTCTTGACAATCAAGAAAACAGATTTTCAAACAGCTCTGTGTTTCTTTTTCAATCAGCATCGCTATTTCCAAGTGGTTTCAGGCTACTTTGTGGGTAGCCCAATGGTGGTTTTTGGCAGTGTTCTCCTGTGCTCACTAAAATAGGCAAAAGTGGGTGGTGGCCTATTTTTCAGGTTTTCACTGTGCAATTTCTGGTGTTTTCTAGCGAGCAGCATGCTTTCCAGTGGCCATTATGATGTTTCTGCTGCCAGCAATGCACAATGATTTTGCAGGGCTTGGATGAGTGGGTTGATACATCCTACAGGCCTTAACCAGAAAAAGGAATTGGTCGCACCTATTCAACAGCTACTCAAGACTCCTAACCAGGGTACCATCAATTCGGTACTTAAGGTAAACTACCTACTTACACATTAATGACTGGACAATTGGCCTAAAAACTATGTCACTACCGCATGGTGCCCCCTACTGTGCATTAACTTGTGTTTATATAATGAATGTGAAAAATAGTGAATAAAACGTAATTCTGTATGAAAAACACTAAATATTGTGTACCTCACAATCATTACAGAATGTGATTATTAGTGAGGACAACTAAATCAATAAGCGCACAGGCCTACATAGGAAAAAACCTTCTCTTTTCTTGAACAATATCCCGACAGGTGAATATCGGTCTCCATGGAGCCCTGCAGCCACTCACCTCCGATTAATTTGGACAAGTCAGGTAAAAAGCAAACACATTTACAGAAAAGGAATCAAAATAGACTAACCACGGGTAGAGCGAACAGACTGATACTATTCTACAAAAACAGGAATAATTTACTATCACTATCCAAGTAGCTAATCATGTCAAAAAGCTTGTAGTTTACCTAGACTCTACACTATGACTATCTAAGCAAGTCCACGCCATCGCCTCATCAGCAGCATGCATCACTAAACTTATCTGTGTCTGTCGTCCATTCCTCTCCTCAGAAAGTTGCCTCACCATTGCAAGGGCTCTGATAAGGTTGAGATTGGATTACTGCAACAGCCCCTTTGCAGGCAGCCCATCTGGGAACATAAATAAGCTACAAGTCATACAAAACAACACCTTACAAGCAGTCTTGAACATTGCAAAAAAAAAAAGCACATTTCGCCGGCTGTAAGAAATGCTCATTGGCTCCCCATCAGAGAGTGCATCTGTTTCAAAACTCTAGACATAACCCACAAATGTATGTCAAATTCCACTCCAAAATACCTCACTTCCTAATTCTCAAAAGCCTCTAACTCCAGACTTACTGGCTCAACCTACACAAATCGACTGAACACCACCAGATTCCGCCTGCAAAGAGCTGGAGGAGCGAGCTTCCCAGTCATCGCCACCAAGAGGTGGATTGATCTCCCGTCATCGCTGAGACTCGAACACCTCTACTGGTCATTCTGCAAGCAGCTTTAAGCCTTGCTTTACTCCCAAGATACATAGCGACACCACTCGTCATACAGCTCTGACCAGACTCTTCAAGCCTGTATTCTATACCATTTAGGACTGTCAATGATTTCTCTTTACATGTGAAACTGACTTGTTTACATCAATGCGCCTTGATGCCCTTGGGGCAAGTGCGCTATATAAATGTGAAAATAAATAAATAAATATACACAAATAAAATAGAAACATCGGTCTACAACGTTTGGCTTGCGAGATGTTTTGATCTACAACTCCCATGGTGCTTCATCATTGACAGATAGATAGATAGATAGATAGATAGATAGATAGATAGATAGATAGATAGATAGATAGATAGATAGATTGATAGATAGATAGATCGTGTGGGGTACATTTAAAGGCCCCAAACAGAAGTTCCTTTCACCTTAACAGCAGCATTTAAACACTGCAAACAAAAACGGCCTTGCTTTACTTTTATTTCACATGAGTGGCACGAATTTAAATTGTAAAATTCAAGAACCATGGCAAAAGAGGCCTACCCATCATTATCAATGGACAAGCAGCAATGTAATGTCAAACAAGAAGGGGGGATCAAAGCATCATTTGACTTGCAAAACAGGATTTTTAAATATTAAAAGCAAAAATGGCATGCACTTGCAGTTGCAAATAAAAATGGCTTTAAAAAGCCACAATGGAAAAAGATATCACTGCTCATACAGAAAATGCCAGGGAAGCAGAACAGGAGGTAGGGGGTGACCAAAGCAAATGCATATTATGTTTCACCCACAAAACTCCAGTCACCTTTGAAGAGACACTTAGTTCAGGAAAAACCTGTTCTGGCTGAGACAGGAACTTCACCATGGCAAACCCACGTCTAGCTGGATATCACACCTCTCCTCTAGCCACCCTGCAATAAAATGTGGTGCTGCTGGAGGCGTCATAATTCCCTTTTCTGCAGACTGGCTGGCAGGAGGCCAGGAAATTCAAAAGAGCCAAAATGTGGCTGAAGCATGACAGGAATGTGTGAGCCATTGTATCACCCACTTCAAAGAGACCACACTAATTTCAAAGGGACTCATACATTTCTCAGTCACAGGCTCAGCCCAGAGGAAGAAACATGGCTGTGGGGGATGAAGAGGCCCTCCCATATGTGAAACAGACACTCCCAAATGATATTAAAAGACTGTTTTCATTTTTAGCAATTTTGCGCAGCCATCAGACTGAGGATTGGTCTCAATTTCATGCGATTGTTCATGTAATTTCCAGGGGGTTTTCGGGATATAAATTGTATTTACCTGGGACTTTGGGACTGCAATTGCCAGTTAGACTAATTTTCTGGCTGATCTGAACATACTACAAATGTGAGAGTTGGTGAAAAGGTGAAAAATGAAATTAGGAACATGCTTGATCACTTACATAGTCATACTGTTGTACATTTTATGAAAATGACAAAAATGTGCCACATGGCCATGCTACATTGTACGGATTTGGCGATCAGCTTATCTAATTCCCCATGATCAGCTAAAACCAAATATCTATTTCATATGGAAGTTGCTAGTATAATTTGAAAGTTATGATACATAACTAGTTTTTTCTTTCCTCCCCTTTACCAATCTATGAGAGGGGGTGGAGAGAGGGATGGTAATTGTCCAATCCAAGCTGCAGGGATAATTACAGGGTAATCCCCCTGGATTGTAAAATTAGTGATGTTATTTCTGCTATGTAAGGGGGGGAGTACTAGGACTCAGGACAGACACACAATAACCAGGGAAGACAGAAAAAGGAGGACGGAGAGAAGGCTTCTGAAACTTACCATCTTTGTGAGTGGAGTGACCAGGCCCCTTGCCCTATCTGTCCAGAGTGTCCTGAGATCCAGCTGGCTTTCCTGAATCTTAAACTATGTAAGTAGCAATACCCACAGCCCTAAATTTCATAAGCCCTTCACTTTTGCAGCAGTGCATCCTAGATTTCCCTATTGAAAACCCAAATTGACAGTGTAATTCAGTCATCTCCCCATAGAAGAATATCTTGTTTGCCTGTGTATGTTAGCATATCTCCTTTGAAAAACCTCTCAGTTGTCTGTGTAAATCCTTAGTATTTTTTTAAGTAAATCAATAAATTCCCCAATTGAAATTCACAGTTCAAGAGTGTTGCAATTCGAAATCAACCATCCTGTTCCTGGTGTTTTTATTTAATTATTAAAGTAATTAAAGTGTTTCCTCAAAAGAATTATTCTCCTTGTGACTAAAAACCGAATTTGTCTGTTTAATGTTTGCATTACCAAACAAATTCCTATTTGACTGTGTCCTATAAATCACAAACCGTTGTTCCCGTTGTGAGCAATTCCTTTTGCCTAGATATCTACCAGTGATGATCCTCTGTCCTTGTCTTTTCCTTATTGATACACACCGGCCTGGTTCCTAGTCCATTGTGACATGGGGTGTTTGTGGAGGTTGGGTGCAAGATGGGTTGAAGGCATGCTCAAAAGAATCCGTAGTATATTAAAAATAAAAAGCGCTTTATAGATCAAATATTGTCTGGAGCTTCTTGTGCACCATTATAGGAGATCTGCACTATTTCTGTCATTTTCCCATAACTATACTAATCTCCCAAAATGAACAGTACCCAACTAATAGGTTCGTCTTTGAACAGATCCGTAGACAATCAATGTATGCATCTCACGGTCTTCATGGATTTGGAGTAGGTTGCTGTTAACGGTACTAATGTGGAGAAATGCACGATTAATATGACAGCTGTGAGAATAGAATACGCCTGGAGTTTCACTAGACTTCAGGAATGTTCCATATATGCCGTCTAGAAGGGCACGCACCGGGTGGGTATAACGTGCTCGCTTTGGACACAGGACAAAACTGTGTGTCATGAGTTATGATATGATATGATAATGCATTTATAACGCGCCTGCACACAAGTGTTTCTAGGGGTCTGATAGCCAAGTCGGGCTAACTCAGTCGTGCTTTTCTCTAAACCCATTTGTCATAAACCAAGTATCCAAGTGTGAGTAAAAATTAATGAAATATCGAAGTGATGTTACCCAGTGCTGTGAAAATGGATTTCTGGGGATAGCGGTGTGATATAAACAAATCAAATTATGATATACAACCAATACATATCCTTCAGCTACTCCTGAACTCTTGAATAGCTCCTGGTTTGTAAAAAAGGTAGCAGGCGCCCCTCTCTCGAAAGAACAAGGCATGATAACCTGTTCAGTGGTTATTAACCACATTGAGAGTTCGGGAAATACCCATTTGCATATCAGTCTTTGTCCCGCCCACAAGGGCAGTCCAGCACCGAAATGCTATAGCAATTCCTCTCTGAACAAGAGTACCATCAGCAACCCCATACACGTGTTTCAGCCTTGTTGGGCATCATCAGAGAGGTGATGCTGAGCCTCTCTAAGCACAGTGAGCAGGGAGTCCACGTCTGGTTGCCCCCAGGTAACCTAGGGTGACCAACCCCAAGTTCCTTTCAAAAATGCAAAAAAGGTAGCAGGCGCCCCTCTCTCGAAAGAACAAGGCATGATAACCTGTTCAGTGGTTATAACCACATTGAGAGTTCGCAGCCATTGCTTTTTGCTCACTGTACTTTCACAGATGGGAAATATCCATTTGCATATCAGTCTTTGTCCCGCCCAAAAGGGCAGTCCAGCACCGAAATGCTATGGCAATTCCTCTCTGAACAAGAGTACCATCAGCAACCCCATACGCGTGTTTCAGCCTTGTTGGGCATCATCAGTGAGGTGAAGCTGAGCCTCTCTAAGCACAGTGAGCAGGGAGTCCACGTCTGGTTGCCCCCAGGTAACCTCGGGTGACCAACCCCAAGTTCCTTTCAAAAATGCAAAAAAGGTAGCAGGCGCCCCTCTCTCGAAACAACAAGGCATGATAACCTGTTCAGTGGTTATTAACCACATTGAGAGTTCGCAGCCATTGCTTTTTGCTCACTGTACTTTCACAGATGGGAAATATCCATTTGCATATCTGTCTTTGTCCCGCCCACAAGGGCAGTCCAGCACCGAAATGCTATGGCAAGTCCTCTCTGAACAAGAGTACCATCAGCAACCCCATACACGTGTTTCAGCCTTGTTGGGCATCATCAGTGAGGTGAAGCTGAGCCTCTCTAAGCACAGTGAGCAGGGAGTCCACGTCTGGTTGCCCCCAGGTAACCTAGGGTGACCAACCCCAAGTTCCTTTCAAAAATGCAAAAAAGGTAGCAGGCGCCCCTCTCTGGTTTGTGCTCGCCTTTTATACGTGAGGCAATTGCACTCCAGAGACAAATAACCAGTGGGGGTGGGTGGCAGGGGTTCCTGTCCTATACTGGGACTCTGGAGATGTCCTGGTAGGCCTCCTCACCCTGGGCCTCTTTTCCTCTTTTGTGTGGTAACCGATTTTATTTCATACATTCTCTCATAGGAAAAGTGTTGGGCTTGCTGAAAATGTGTAATATGGGGACACTTGGAACATTATTTCCAGGGCCTCTTGTGGTTCACAATCCACCCTGCACATAACTACTCTCTGCCCCATGTATGTGTGAAATGTGGCGAAATGGTGCTTCTGTTGTGGCTTGATAACTGCATACACAACATTGGTTTGTTGACAAGGGCTCAGTGGCTGCGATCGGTGAACCTAATGCTCCTTTATTTTTATAGTTATCTTGCGTATATCGTCAACACGTGCGTATGGATTGCACAAACCAATACTAAGCTTTGCCTTGCAATCTGGTGTTCACAGATGCAGTCCAGTGATGTCCAATGCGGTTTTCTATGGTACGGTGAGTAGGTCAAGGTTTGACTATCTTTTGCAGGGGGCAAGTTTCACTCTGCAAGTTCGTACCCCGGAATGGCCAGCACATCTCTTCATCCTTACAAACTGGATTCTACCATTAAATCAGGTAATAATAAAAGCTACTCTTACAATGCTTAGAAGCGTGAGGAATGCACCACGAAGCACTATATAAAAACCGATATGTTTTATGAATTAAAGTATTAGGCTCACTGACCAGAATTAGTTGTTTTTTTTGTTTTGTTTTTTTACTTTCAAGATGGAATTTGCGTTAATCCTAGACTATAATCCCTTAAAGTCCTCTGCACGGTGGCCACAGTTTGAAAGATGGATGCATATTGAAGCACAATTTACTTGATGTATTCGCGCCTTACAAATGCACAATAAATAAATAAATAAATAAATAAATAAATGAATAAGGATCTGACCAGCTTAAATAGATTGGCACGTGGCTATATTTATACATCTGAATGTGTTCAGAAATAATCATGCTAGGATAGTTTCCTATTCCTGGCATGTACATATTGTACTTTTTAATGTACTTCACAGTGAGACACATCTATGAATGCAGGATACATAACATGCCTGGAGCCTTATGAAAACACCTTCATGTGTGTGAAGCAACCTTATGCTATTCTTAAAGCGCCCATGTCCGTGAATCAGTATCACACCGCATGAATCTCTATGAATGAATAATGCCCACTTGTGGCACATTCTTAAACACTTAGAACTAGATGGGCATGACTATGGAATTGGACTAGTACATACTAATGAATATTTATTTTATCTAATTTGAATGTAAACCCTAGTCACATTCTTTGGGAGGTTCTGATGCCTCTTTTTGTTATTGGATGGCACCTGCAGGAATGCTGGCAGAAGCGCATCACCTTGAGTCATGTTGAAGCTAGCGACTTCAAGCACCATCACATTCTGACAGGTCCTTTTCTATCAATGGAACGGTCAATATAGTGCCTCAGAGCTGCACAGTGCCATTGGCACCTTCCCTGTGATGGTATCTGTCTCCCATGATCTTCTTGCATGGGGCCAACCTGCTTCGACGTTGCCAGTTCCCTACAAAAATCCCTGTTGCAGTGTCACGTGACTGCTCATAATGATCTTATCCTCTGTCATTCGCTCATAGCCTGCACCATGTTGCTGTGCTTCACCGCAACCCACTGCAGCAATTGCCAGCACCTGTTCCTCACTCACATTACCTCACTCGCATTACCCTTTTGCCCTTTTGCCCCCTTTTGCCCCCTGGGGTCTTCAAGGAAAGAGCTGCATATTCCGCTAGGCATAGACATTTTTATGAGAGTGCAAAAGGGGCACTTGCCCAGGGCCCCCACCTTGGAGGGGGCCCACAGTGCTGCCTAATCAGAGGAAATAAGATTTGATTGTTCACCAGTCTTAAATAGCACACTTCAGCCTTGATCAATTCATCATGTATTGTTCTGTGTTCACTGTGGTGAACATAGTTTGTGTGTTCCTTACGGCACAACTCTCTAACATTGGGAATTATGTTGATCATAGGCAACACTGACATGCATATTGATAAATTGAGTGCCACAATGCTTCATAAATTGGCTCAGTGTGTGAAGCACCCATTGCAGAGATATGTGTTCATATGCAAAATTAGAACACCACATTCCAGCAATGCTGGCTGAGCCTTTCCTATGTCTGATAAACCTGCCTGCATATGTACTTTGCTTTGCAGAACAATATCTGCTATTATCAGCACTGTTCCTGCACCAGATGGGAGTTGCTATAAAAACTAAAATACCATCCGTATGCTGAAGGTCTAGGAATTGGTTTGTTCAGATGGGGTGTTGAAAAACCTAGGGCAATCGCCTTCAACGATGGCATAAACTGTTAGTCCTAGAGGTGAATAAATATCCAAATTCAAAACTATGGAACGAAAGCGTTCATGGTTGTATCCTGGATTTGCCAGCAGACGATACAGTGATCCGGGTCAAATCATCTAACTAATATATTACTGTGTTGTCTTCTGTGAGGTTAACCTTTTTGCATGCTGCTGGGATCGTTTAGCCCATTACTTGATCTTTCTTCTTATCTAGGCCTTTTGGGTGGAAGGGTTGGTAGACAGAAGAGAGCGGACCAGATGTTGCAGGCCTCAGGCAAGCATATTTTAAGGTCTGCTTGTTTGACACAAAAAAACTGTTTGCTTTTTGGGAAAAAAGTCAAAGGTTTTTATGCACGTTTATAAATGAAAATGTCACAAGCCATTGTTTTGGAAGTATTTAAAGCTTTAAAATACAAAAGACAAACCCAGATTAAATGTGTTAAATCGCATCTATTGTTATGCTGGTAATTATATACTTCCCTTGATGATGGAGAGAATGAAGCTAGAATCATTCCCATTTTGCATAACAGCCTTCTATAATATTTTGTTTTCAAATGGTCAGGTTTGGTAATATGATTTTGAAGTCTGTTTTTATACAATTAGATTGTTTTAGTGCATGGGAAGAACCGGAAAAGAAAGTGTTCAATTGCAGGAATTGCAGAGTTGTCACAAATTTCAGCTTCACCTCTTAACCAATATGTGATCCTGGGCATCTCATTTATTCTTGTATTGACTAACCTCTCAATATTGCAAGTCCCTAAACCTTTCAAAATTGTCAGACCTTCAGAGTGATTTCCTTCTCATTGTATGATCTTCATAAAAGCCTTATTCATGGTTTCACTGGCCAAAGGATTGTTTCCACTTTAATAGTGAGCATATTTACATCGCACAGCACAGTCATTTGTTCCTTTGATAGCTAATGGCAACACTATTTGGAAACCATATCCCACTTCTAATCTCATTCTCTCTGGATAAAGACACCATCCTGGTAGCTTCTAATCTGCATCCACTATTCATGCTACAGTATGTGTAGCTTTCTCCTTCCAATTGGTGTGCTCTATCCATGCATGAGCACTTTTGCATTCTGTGAGGCAGCTAATGTGAGTTCTTTGTCTGTTATGGGTTACATGTACCTTTTACATACGGTCCTGCATTAATACTACAGGTTGCATACCTTCCTGGATGCTATTGATAAAAAGTATACTGTATGTAGTGGAACACTAACCTCTTCGTAGGCTGCTAATGTTGGTCTTCAAATGCTACTTGTTTATCATTCTGATTAGAGCAAGAATGAAAAGTGTAAGGGGACTTAAAGGGAGTAAACATGCTCATTATGCTGCGAGACAGCACATCAACCTATAGGTTGTGAGCGCGACGGGTGGGAGGCACGACAAATATTCTTGATTCCTTTGGTTTGGTAGAGGGGGGCCACAAGGATGTCTGTGGCCAGGGCCCCAAAAGTGCTTAAGATGGCCCTGCCGCTAGGCATACGGAAGGTCATCAAGGATCCCTTGTATTCAAGGACATGGTCCTGCTGGATAGTGAATGAGGGAACATGTTGAATGGGCCCGTATGAGGCATGGACATGAGAGGTGGCCCCTTCAGGTGTGTTGTCAATAGGAGAAAGAGTACAAACCCCAAAGACAGGTGGTTCGGTCCATGTAGGGCAAGTCACTGACTCTAAAAACTGGCCAGAGGAAGCTAATCCATGCTGGGGGGGGAGTCATAAGGGGTCCCACATTTTTGGTGGAAATACAACCAGTACAATTGTTGCAAAGAACTGGAATGTACGTCTCAAATAAAATTAGTGATATCTGGCTTTGCCACGCGGACCCATTTCACTGTTCGCTCTGCGGACAAACGCCCCATTGGCTCACACTGATTTCGGTGAACTTTGGACGCGGCCAGTGGTTGGCTGGAGGGAAGAGTGCTGTGCGTCACAGTTTTTGGGAAACGCTGCCATGATGTATTGGAGGACAGTGCAGTGCCGAAAGGGACTGACAAATATAATGTACGGCATGTGGTGGTGGGAAGAAGGAATGGAAAGGGTGGGGGGGAGAGAGAAGTGGTTCATCTGAGATGTGTGATTATTAGGTGGACGAAGACGGTGGTGTGCCTGCAGTACTCGTGCATACTCCACCAATTTGCTGGTACCTGCACAGGTGACTCGCATGTGTGATGAATGCAGGAAGCTTTGTTACGGCACTATAGCTCATGGCGTAACCTCTTAACGTGCTGACTGGTGGTAGCTCTATAGCAGACGGGGAGTGTATTGCAAAACATATATTACGGCATGTGGTGGTGGGAAGAAAGGATGGAAAGGGTGGGCGAGTGAGAAGTAATTCATCTGAGATATGTCAATAGGTGCACAAAGACGTTGATGTGCCTGCAGTATCGTGCATCTAGCACCAATTAACGGGTCTACCCACAGCCAGCTACCATGTGTGCTGAATGCAGGCATGTTTCATTACAGCATGATAGCTGGTGTACAGACCACTTTCCGTGGTGGCTGGTGGGAGCTCAATTGCAGAAGGAGAGTGCATTGCACATGACCTGCACATTGTAAGGTAGCGTGTACTCCGGTGTGTTGCATATGGTAAGGCCATAGCCCATTCAATGCATGGGTGGAGGCCTTGCGCCGACAACCATGTGCCGTGGTTGCAATTAGGTTTCACATTGTTGCCTTCTGTGTGTGGTTCATCAGCATTGCCTACATTGTTGATTCCATGGGTGTGGTCCTTCTTAACACATCCTACAGTGTTTACTACATGACTGCAGCTACTGGAGTGAACAGTTCTGCAGTGTGTGCACTGAGTGCAGAGTTGTCGTACTGTCAGTATAGAAGAAGGTAGGGTTGAAGTGCATCTTCTATGTGCATGGATACTGCAGTGTGCGAAGTGGGTGCCACATTCAAATGTTGTGTGCATAGAGGTGGATAGGGGTGAACTGCATATTTAATAGGACTGCGTAGTGCTCATTGCGCAGAGTGCTGCCTACTGTACTCCACTATGAGGTATTGCTTTGGTGCACGGACTACAGTACACCATGTAGTGGTGGGAAGAAGAGATGGAAAGGGTGGGCGAGTGACAAGTGGGTCATATGAGATATGTCCATAGGTGGACCAAGGCGTTGATGTGCCCGCAGTACCTGTGTGTACAGCGCCAATTTACGGGGTTCTGCACATGCGACTACCATGTGTGCAGAATGCATTCATCACCCCACTTCTCCATCCTTAACTCCTACCTCCTTCCCCCCTTCCTTCTTCCCCCACTCATTCCTCTGGCTCCACTCTAGACATCATCTTTAACTCCTCCTACCCCTCTTCTCCAGTCTCTACTCTTCCTGTCTATCTCTCCGATCATGCCTTACTCTCCTTCTCCCTTACTCCCTCTCCACATTCCTCTCGTCCCATCTTCTCTCGCCGTGACTTTCGCAACTTTGATCCTTCCCTCTTTATTGACACTTGCTCTTCATCTCTCCCCTCTCTCCAAGACTTCTCTTCATTGTCAGCCAACGATGCTCTATCCACTCTTTCCTCTTCTATTTCCTCTTCCCTTGATCAACTCTACCCCCTGTCTTTCTTCCGTCCAACCCGGAAACCCTCCCTCATATTTCTCTTTCCACGCTCTCTTTGACACGTGTGTTGCCTCGGCTAAATGCTCCTACTACTCTAACCTTCTCCACTCCCAGGCCTCCCACCTTCGCCGTATCTTCCAAACACTCTCTCGACTTCTCTACCCCCCTAACTCTGATCCCTCCTCCTCTTCTACACTTTTTCCCTCTGACTTTGCTAGCTTCTTCGCCTCCAAGATCCTGACCCTTCGGCAGAAAATCAACTGCTCCTCGGATTTCCCCTCTTCTCCCTCCCCCCCTCCTTCATCCTGCATGTCCTCCCTCTCACCTATCTCCCCCTCTGAAGTCTCCACCCTCCTCTCCAAAACTCACCCCACGTCTGCCCCAACGACCCTCTCCCATCCCTTCTTATCCCTAAGATCTACCCTCTTATTCCCTAACTTACTTCCTTTTTCAACATCTGTCTTTCCTCTGCCACCTTTCCCTCTGCTTTTAAGCATGCCACGATCATCCCCATTTTGAAGAAACCTATTGCTGATCCCCTTCTCACCTCTAACTTCCGCCCTATCTCTCTTCTTCCATTCCTCTCTAAGCTTCTCGTGCGCCTCGCCTACTCTCAGCTCGCATCCTTTGTATCCAATCTCTCTCTCCTATCCCCCTCCCAATCTGGCTTCCGTCCTAAACACTGTCCTGAAACTACTCTCACCTACATCCTTAACTCCCTCCTCTCTGCTCGACACTCTAAGCAATCCTCTATCCTTATTCTCCTTGACCTCCCTGCTGCCTTCGACACTGTCGATCATCCCCTTCTTCTTCACACTCTTTCTTCCTTTGGGTTCAAAGGCTCTGTCCTTAACTGGCTATCCTCTTACCTCTCTTCCCGTTCTTTTACTGTTTCCTGGGGAAGCCGGTCCTCTCCAACCCAACCTCTTGAATACGGCGTTCCCCAAGGTTCAGTGCTTGGACGTTTCCTCTTCTCTCTTTACACCTCCCTCCTTGCCCCTGTTAACTCCTCTTTTGGCATCTCCCACCATTTCTATGCTGATGACACTCAACTCTTCCTCTCTTTCTCTTCCTTTTCAACTGACCTCCACCTAAAACTTTCTTCCTGCCTTACTGCAGTAAAGAACTGGATGTCTTCCCGCTTTCTCTCCCTTAACACTGACAAGACTGAAGTCTTATTCTTTCCCTCCAACTCTCTTCCCCCTCCCTCTCCTCCTCCTTTCATTCTCTGCCCTCCCACTAATCTCCCCATCTCTCTCCATGCTTGTAACTTAGGCATTCACTTTGACTCCTCTCTCTCTTTCTCCCACCATATCTCTCTCACTTCTCGTGCCTGTCGCTACCACCTCTTTAATATTCGCAAAGTCTGCCCCTCTCTCACCTTCCAGGCTACCAAACTTTTAATCTCCTCCCTTATCTTCTCTCGCCTATTCTACTGCTCTTCCTTATTCTTTGGACTAACCACTTCTCATCTTGCCCCCCTCAAATCTATCTACCATTCTGCTGTCCGTACCCGCTGTCTCCTTAACCCCCACAACTCCATCTCTACTTCCCTCTCTGGCTTCCATTTCACACCCAACTTAAATTTCACTTTCTCTGCCTTGTCTTCAAATCTCTCCATGGTCTTGTTCCCCCTTGTCTTGCCTCCCTCCTCTCTTTCTACTCCGCTTCCCGTTCCCTTCATTCAGCTGACCATTTCCTTTTCACTGTACCCCCATCCCCTTGTGCCCCCTCCCGTTTCCGCTCCTTCCAACTCCTAGCCCCACTGTACTGGAACTCCCTACCTCTTGCAATCTGCTCTACCCCTACCTTCTCCTCATTCTGCACCTCCCTTAAATCTCTCCTTCTCCATTCTCCTCCTTGAAACCCTTCTCCTCCCTGCTTCCCCTCCCTCTGTATCCCTCCCCTTGAATATCTTCCTCCCCTCCCCACTCTCACCTTTTCCCCTCCCCTCCTCCTTCTCCTCCTTACCCCTCTCCCTCCCACACAGTCCTACTCCACTACTCTCCCTATTCCATTCAGTTAATTGCTCTTCTTACAGTTTTGTTGACTGATTCATATTGTAATTTGCTTCTACCGTTATATTGTTATGTTTCATGTATTAAGTTGTTCAATTGTGCAGCGCTTTGGTGTAAAGCGATATATAAACAAATAAATACAAATACAAATACACTTTGTTATGGCACGACAGCTGCTGTGGACACCTCTTTCCATGGTGAGTGGTGGGAGCTCAATTGCAGAAGGAGAGTGCATTGCACATGACATGCACATTGTAAGATAGTGTGTACTCCGGTGTGTTGCATGTGGTAAGCCTGTAGCCCATTCGCTGCATGGATGAAGGCCTTGCACCGACAACTATGTGTTGTGATTGCAATTAGGTTTGCCATTGTTGCCTTCTGTGTGTGGTTCCTCAGCATTGCCTACATTGTTGATTCCATGAGTGTGGTGCTTCTTAGCACATCCTACACTGTGTACTCCATTGCTGCAGCTAATGTAGTTCTGCAGTGTGAGCACTGAGTGCAGTGTTGGAATAGTGTCAGTATAGAAGAGGGTAGGGTTAAAATGCATGTTCAATGTGCATGGATACTGCAGTGTGGGTGCAATACTGAACTAGTGTGTGCATAGAAGTGGATAGGGGTGAACTGCATATCACAGAGGATTGCGTAGTGTCCATTGCTCAGAGTGCTGACTACTGTACTGTAGTACGAGGTATTGCTTTTGTGTGCTGAATAGAGTGATGGGAGCAGGGCCACAGTTGCGAACATTTTTTTGGTTTGGTTGGCAGTAACACCAATACTTTGTGAATGAAAGTGAATATGGGTCCCAGAGGCTGTGTTATGTTTGTAGATGCTGCTAACTGTACTATGTTTCCATGCATAGCTGCATTACGGTGCAGAGGTTGTGGGTAGCAGTGGCAGTGGCTGTGGTACGTGTGTGAAGTGTGGTACTTGGGCACATGTTGCCATACATGGCTGCATTACGTTGCAGTGGGTGTGGGCAAGGCCTAGACTATTGGGTGCATGGCCAAAGGCCGTAGTGCCCACACCCACTGCAGCAATGCAGTTTAGACTGCAACTGTCAAAGGGTGCTCACCTTTACAGAATGGTTGTGGAGCACATTGTAGACTTGATAGAGCACCAGAAGTCAGCTGATAGTGGGTAGGGGTACCAGAGGCTGTGTTAACTTTGTAGATTCTGCTAAAAGGTGCATCTTTCTATGCATAGCTCTATAATGGTGTGGAGGTTGGGTAGGAGTGCCGGTCGCTGTGGTATGTGTGTGGATAGTGGTACTTGAGGACATGTTGCCATGCATGGCTGAATTACGTTCGGTCGGTGTGGCCAAGGCCTAGACTATTGGGTTCATTGCCAAAGGCCGTAGGCCTTAGGCCATGAACCCAATAGCCAAGGCCTTCACCACACCCACCGCAGCAATGCGGTTCTGTCTGCATATCTCTGAGGGTAGTCACCTTTAGAGAATGGTTGTGGAGCACATTTTATTCTTCATAGAGCACCAGAAGTGCACCAACATGCATATATTTTTGGTTCCATGGGTGCGGGTATTGTTAGAACATCCTACAGTTTTCGGTGTATGGCTGGAGATTGTGCATGAATAGTCTTGCAGTGTGGCCACTGGGTGCAGTATTGCAAAACTGTCAGTATAGAAGAGGGTAGGGTTGAAGTGAATTATCTATGTGCTTGGATATTATGGTTTGTGTAGCTGCCTGGGAGAAGGCCCAATGTTGTGAAGATAGTGTGGTTTCATTGCCAGTGACATAATACTTTGTGAATTGAAGTGGATAGAGGTGGAAGTAGGTTTGTGGAATCTGCTGTTACATGTTTCCATGCATCGCTGTGTTATGGTGACAGGGTTGGGTAGAAGAGCTGCTGCCTATAGTATGTTTGTGGATTGTGGTTTCTGGCCACATGTTCGCATGCCTGGCTCCATTATGTTGTGCTGGATGCGGGCAAGCAGTAGACTCTTGTGTGCATAGTCAAAGGCATGATGGTTGCCGCTCTGGATGATTTTGGAAGCTAAAATCATGGATTTTATTACAGACCTTTGTAGTAAAGGTCGTTTGGAAGCACACGCGACATGTACTCGGAGTGTTGAATGGTAAATATGGAGTGCTGTACAGAAATGATAGTGTTGGAAGCAGAGTTGTTGACTGTGAATGCTGTATGCATGTGTGAATATTTCTTAGTAGTCAATGACGATTGCTGGAAGAAGAACAGTGGACAGGGGAGAACGACTCTCCGTGCTTTAATGGGGTGTAGCCTTCGCTGTAGCTGTGAAAGCGCATGCCCCACATCCTGCCATTCTCAGCATGGTGGACATGCAAATGGAACTATGGGGATTATGGAATCAGGTGTCAAGGGTGTGGTTCACAGGAAGGGACGTACTACTTTTTCCCAATACTCTCTGTGTAATGAGGTTGGTGGATATGGTGAGATGCACAGTGCTGATCGTGGGTGATACATTTGTACAATTTCTGCACAGGTATGGTGTGCAAAGAGGTGTTGCTGATAATTTCAGGTTGGAAGGAGTGGATGCTTTGTGGGCCAGTCTCTATGCGTGCAGTTTCAGCGTGATGGTTCGCCTTTGCAGATATGTGGCGTCTATCATTACTGTTGAAGTTGACGTGGTGCATTATGGAGGTCTACATTTAGGTTATATGTCGTGTGGATGTTTGCTCCATCACCTGATGAAGTTGATGAATGCAGTGATGCACATCTTTTCCACTGCCAAGGTAGTTTACTCAACTATTCCACCAAGAGGGGAGAATGGGACCATGACGGTTTAATTTGTCCCCAGCAAGAGCTCCGAAGGTGTCTTATAAACAGAAGCATGTCTGCATTAATGTGCACTGATAGGATGTTCTCCACCCACTATGAGAGCATGAAGTTGCAAAATATACACTGCTTCCATGCAAATGGCATTTCTTTGATCACCCTTGGCAATACCATTTTCTTTTACAATATGCAAGAAGCGTTGACCATAATTCGGTAACAATTGTAGGAGAAGCAAACAGAAAGTCATACAAAGAGAAAAAACCAAAAAAGGTTGTTTGAAAGGACGTAAACAAAAAAACGTATTAAAAAAATAAAAAAAACTTTTCAGAGGGCCCGCAAAAGACCCAATCCCCTACCCTGTTTCACACTACCCCCCCTTCCTAGCACGATAACTCTGCAGATTCTGTGGTAGTTTCAGGATTAAACGTGCCACATCCGGCCATTTTCAGGATGGCAGCCATGGAAATGGGACTGTGGAGCAAAAGACATTGCTCAATAAGGTTTGTGGTTGTGGTGTGTAGGCAAAAACTGTGGCAGAAGGTCTCTTTGTACAAAGAAGTGCAGAAGGCTATGTTGGAAGTTTGCAAGGTAAGGGGTAGGCATCCTGTTTGTATGCATGAACTGTATTTACTTGTCTGAAGTTGGTAACTTGCATTCAGTGCTGTTTTTGTGCAATCATTTTTGAAAAGTGTGTAGCAAGTGGGGTACAGCGGAAAACAATAAAACCTGTGAAGTGTACAAGGTAAGTGACAGGCATCCTGTTGTCATGAACGCAATGTGTGCATGATATCATATGATGTGCAATTGTATGCTATGGCATTCATAATGCGCCTACACACATGTTTTGGAAGGCATAACAAGGCAAGGGAGGGGGAACAGAGGGGAGACAGAGACAACAAACCTACTAGGCCAGGTGTCACTCAGATCACCCAAGTGCATGGGTAGGGGGAGGAGAAAGTGCAGTACATGGGAAGAAGAACAAATGACAAAAATACCACCCAATTGTGCAAAGTGCAAGGATAAGTGCAGACATCAGGTGGTGGTAGCACTTTTAGGGATACAGAAAATAGCCCCCGAGTGCAGTGTTTGCTCGAAAGGCAGTGCAGGGGTGCGACTTCTGGGGGGAGGTGGCATGGGCTGAACATCAAAGAGTCACCTGGTAACGAGTGCAGAATCAGTTTCAGCCAGGCGGTAGCCAGGGACAGGAGGAGAAAAAGCAGACGCAAAGAGAATGGATTTGATGCGCTTTCGGAAAAAGCAATGTTCTCCTCAGATTTCAGGGAGGCTGTTGCAGAGGGAGGCCCCAGCCGAAAAAATTCATATACCACCAACTGGTTGCTTGCAGAAGTGGCTGACCCTGAGGGAGTTGGAGGCGGATGAGGGAAGAGCTGGAGCAGGGATATATATAGGAAGTGAGAGTTGAAGGTAGTGAGGTTCCAGGGCCCAGAAGGCCCTGTGCATAATGCAAAGGGGTTTTCACCTTCTCCTTGCAGCCACTGGGAGCTATTGCAGACATTTCAGTGCAGGAGAGATACCATTCCTGGGCTTCAGGCCAAGCCCAAGTCATGCAGTCCTGATGTGGATGAGTTACAGAGGGCAGAGAGTAGAAGAGGACAGATTTAAAAAGAGCCTGCTGCAATAGTCCAGGCTAGAGAGAAGCACAGCTGTGCTCACAGTGAGCTTTTGGGAACTTGCTTTAGGTTGCTAAGATACATTTAGTGCTGCCTTTGGTGGCATATTTTAATGATTTCTGTAGGAGATGAGTTGGTGAGGAAAACAAATCGTAGCATTGTAGGAAGGAAAGCAGAGAATTCCTGTTGCCCTATTACAATCTATGATATGGGTAAATACAATGTTGCAAAAATATACCGTTGAAGTGGCGCTTGATGGTAGGGAATGGGGAAAAAACAGTATGCTTTTTAAGAAGTTCATCAACGCTCAGTGGCAGAAACCGTGCGCAGAGGCACTTGTACCAGAGTTGTAAACATACTGCACAAAGAGTTTTCATACCTCCATTTTGTGGTGATGGGTGGTCATGTGGATGAATGTGGATGCACAAATCTTGCAATCTTTTACTGAACATTCTACTGTACGTGCTTTTGAATGACAGGACACTTGCAGACCGGCCTTTGTAATGGTACATATGAAGTGTTGGGCAGAACTGACAGTGTTAGATGCTAACGTCTTGGATGGCATTGGTGTATGCGTGTGTGACTATTAACCTGTACCCAATCAGGTAGTGGTGGAGAAAATGTAGTGGAAAGGGAAAAAGGATTGCTCCTGCTTTACTGGGGTGTGGCCCTCGCAGTACTTTGGGGAGCACACCTGCCACATTCTGCACTTCTTACCATGCTGGCCAATGGAAATGGGACTCTGGGGATTATCCAATCAGGTACTGTGGCTATGGTGCACAGGAAGGGGCGGTCATACTGTTGTACATTACTCTGCGTAGTGAAGCTGGCTGACATGGCAAAACGTATTGTGTTGACTTCGGGTTATACCTTTGTGATAGATCTGCACAAGTATGCCCTGGACAGACACTTTGATGGCAATTTTGGTTTGGAAGGAGTGGACGCATTGTGGAGCTCTGCCTATGACCGCAGTTTCGCCGATATGCATGCACTTTGCAGAGGCCTGGCCACTTTGTCTTGTGTTGATGGTGTCAACATGCATTACATGGGCATGCATTTGGGTGACGTGGCTTGTTTAGGTCTGTTCCGTCGACTGAGGGGGTTGCAGAATGTAGTGAAGAGGCTTTTGCCCACTGCCCAGGTGCTTTTCTCATCCATTACAGAAAGAAGAGTATGGGACAGCTGAATACGTTGTGTGCATGTGCATAGGTGTACTATGCACACCATTGCCACTTCTCTACTGAATAATAGTGCGACACTCGTGTGCCGACAAATTTTGGAGACGCTGGGTGTTTATAGCATATAGCAGGTGGGATGTTTATCTGTATAGCTACCTGTAGGATGAGAGTGGACGCCTCGAACTAATGAAAGTTTGTTTGCATATGCTGCACAGAGGCAGTGTTACCAGGACACAGAGGAACAGATACACATGCGTGTACTTGCACAACAAACAAATGTCTCCTCCCACAAGTAATTGTAGGTGGGGCACAACATGCAGACATGTGGAGTGTGGTGGCATCGTAGGATGCCTCCATTGTCATTGCAGATAGGTCCGGCAGGTGCAGTGTTCGTAGGACGCCCACCTTTTCCTTAATTGCAGACATTTCTATGAGGACCATGTGCCGGTGAGTCATAACAGCATTAAAAAAAAAACAATACCAAATATTCACTCACCAACAATTTAAATATCAACGTTTACTTGCACACATTCATACACACCATTAGGAAAGGGAAGGGGTAGCAGAAGTGGATACTTATTTTGGGGATTTGCACAAGTTGGTTGTGAGGGGAGGAAGAGATTGAGGTACCACTGTAACATCTCACATCACAGGTATTTAGAGGGAATGGCAGGCTGTAACATGGGGAAGGGGTGCACGTGCAGGTCTGCCAGTGCTGGTTTAATTTGTCCATAATATACCCTTGTACGCAATGTTTTAAGACAGCACAATTGTCCAGCCTGTCCATTTTGCTATTTACAGACTTTCTTTCCTTGCATATGCCTGCATGCTGTTGCGGAAGGGGTACCACTTGTGCTGTCTTGTTTTCCTTTCCAGTATGTTATGTTACAGAAAAGAAAATGTGTTAGGTGTACATGCTGCAATATATATTACATAATGTACATTTCACATTACTGTGAGTAGCAAAGGGGTGAGTATCGTAAGTCATTGCGTCATGAGGGAAATTTTCTTCCAGACACTGTAAGGTGCTTGCCATTGCTACATTCACAAAAAAAAAACATTCTGCTTCTGTACCATTGCATACTGCACCACCTGCGCAATTATCAGACAAAATGTATTGTGCTTGCTACGTTGCAGTGATATTCTGGTCTTAGTACTTTCCCGTCCTTACTCTGGCCATTCGTTCTTTGTTCCCATGGACCGTAGCAGTGAGGTAAGATTGTTGAAGGGAGATGTCTCTTCTGTTGTTGGTGCATTACGTTATCGTGTACTCACTATGCCTTTGCGCTGTTTGCTTTATAAGTGTGCAGTTTGCAGACCTGCTCTATTTTACCTTTCAATTCATGAACATGCTGCTGCTTGAATATGTGCCTTCTGTTTGTTGAATGGTACCACTATATAAGAGAGCCCCTGCCTTTCTGAGCAGGTTGGAAACCACCCAATGTCTGCAACCACACACATACTCAGAGATTGCTGTGCACATTAACATGGTGCCCACAGGTTCAGTATGTTGTACAGTACATCGTCAAAAAGTGAGGGTATCCTGGTAAAAGCCTATGCAATTAAGTGAAAACATGTTGGTGAAGGAACATTATGCTTAAGTTGCATTAGCAAAAACCTATGTAAATCACTCACAAAAAACATTGTTAAAGGGACGTTATCGGTAAGTTCCACTACTAAAAACCTATGAAATTTACTAACAAACCACGCTGTTAAAGGGACAATGTGTTTCAGTTGCCCTAATAAAAACCAACCAAATTCTGTACAACAAGTAATTGAAAAGAACATTACACTTACTTTGCACTAATAACAACCTATCCGTATTGTGGTTACAAGTAAAACCAAAAAACTCCAGAAATTCACCAGTTATGGTAACCTAAGCAACCATAACACGTGCCACCACTGTGCACTGCTAACACTAACACCCATGACATCAAGGATTGTTTGCAGGTTGCGGTCCATAGCCATTTGTAGATGGGATAGATTGGTTCGCTGCAATGTAGAGTTGATTATAAGTTGGTTGGGGATATTCTTTCAATGAGCGTTTCATCTACCATTACCACTTCATACCCTCGGCCACTGCTATGTATGGCAATTGGGTTTCTTTGCTGTTGTTTGCAAGCTTCTTCATTGAAATATGGTTCTGTGCTGGTTGTGTGAATCCACTCACCTGGACAGAGGTTTTCAAAGGTATTTATGTTGACATTGCGTATGTTGTGAAGTACGTTTTGTAGTTTACTAATTCATTTTGTTAGTGGTTTCATTCTGTTTAAAATTGATATAAACAAGTTCCTTTTGAGGAGCATTGCATTGCCTACGAAAGCTTCCAGTATCAGTTTTCTGTTGTAAGTTTTAACGGTTGAGCGTGATTTCTCCCCTGTTTTTATAAGGTTTCAAAGGACTCTGTGATGGAAAATGTTTTGTAAATTATTTTTTTAGAATGCACACATGTGCTACATTAACATTGGTAGATGCAGTGTTAGCACTATTGGTATTTGTAATCTTCGTAATACATTGCTTTTTAGTTTTGCATTTCGAAAGAGGAGTCACACTTTGTTTTCTGCCAGCTGCTTCAGTTTTGCTCAGTGACTGTATTAGCTGTTTTGTTTGCACTTTTTGTACAAATTCTAATAGAGACGGGTGGATATTTTGCATGCTTTTAGTTTTATCTGCTCTATTCCTGCGTTGTTTTCTACAGAGTTGCTTTTTGGTAGGCATTGTCTTCTGTCTGTTGGAGAAAAAAGGAAAGTGTGGGTTTGGAGTTTGTGCAATGCATTTGTGCGCACTGTGCATGAGTGTCTGAATATCAGGGTAGGCATACATAAAGGGGTGTGTGATTGTGAAATGGGCTGTTACTTCAGGTTGGGAAGGCTGTACTGGTATCTGGGTTTTACCATACTGGCTTTCAGATGACAATACAAAGTGTACCCCTGCTGAGGCGCACTGTGTAAGAGTGAAGCAAATGCTGTTGGGTTGCATAGAATTTTGTAGCCTACAATACAACAATGCTGCACTGTCTGAGTAACAGGCAGAACACTACTACAGTAATGCACTTACTTTGCTATATGTGAAGAGTAGGTTTCTTCTGGGTTTTATCTTCCACTTGAGATGCCACTGGCTTTTAGGAGGCTGTTCTTCACTGCAATTGCAAAAGAAGGAAGTTAGATATGTGTGCTAATGGCACAATAATTGCACTCAGAGAAAACATTATTTAAAATTGTAGGAGGATTTGTTGGCAGGAAGAGTCAGTGTGTGTGTGAATTTGCACAGCACTGTATAGGATTGGGGACTTGGGAGCATCAGCTTTGTTGCTGTGGGGGCCAGTGGTGTAGTCATAAGTGTGCCTTATGAGATGCACTTTTCAAAGTGTGTGAGTTGCTTTTGCACTACTTGCTTTGGAAATGGATTAGTGCAAGTCGTAGTAGGGTTAGAAAAAACTCAAAAAGATGTAGAGATTAGAAAGAAGAATGTTACTGTGCGTGGAATTCCATTAACTTTCCCACACATAGATGCTTGCTACATGAGTGCAGAAATCCTTTCTGTTGTTTCATTTATTTATCCAAATTTACAAATGGCTTTGTTCCAATGTAAACATGCATGTCTTTGCTTTTCAACCAATGGTGCGTTTTGTCAATTGTCCAAAGTATGTACTTCTCATGCTTTGCTAACATACATGCATTTTCCCTTTTGTGTGTGCATTCTGGGAATTTCACATAGGAGCTCACACTTGCACTTTACTTGCTCTGCAAATGTTTCCAATTTGGATTTCTTTTTTTCATGTACACATACATCAGAGAGAGTGGTGATAAAAATGAAATATGAAGTTTGAAACAGTTATGCAAGTGGGCATTAAAATAAATGCCTGTAATCACACAGTACTGTAAGTAAGTGCCACTTGATGTCAGGAGATGGGACACATGACAGCATGATTATTCAGTAGGTTATGCTTGGTACGTGGCAGGCACTTTGTTCATATGCATGCAATTCATGTACTTGCTCTGCTTTGGTAAGATACATGCTATTTTCATTTTCTGTGTGCATTCTAGGCATTTTATAGCAGGTGTGTTAGTGGGGGAAGTGGTTGTAAAAATGACAAAAGGAAAGAAGAGAATAACAGTTTGCACATTACAATGGGTGATATGGGTAAAGAAAAGGTTCAAAGCACATAACATTGTAGGTGCCAGTTGGTGGTAGGAAATGGGACAAATGACAGTATGCCTATCGAGTAGGTTATGCAGGGTAAGTGGCAGTCACCCAGTTCATATGCATGTGTAAAAGAGTTGAACATGTAAAACATATATGCATACCTTTAGTTTGTGTTGATGGATGCAGATGTGTATGAATCTGGAAGCAGAAGTCTTGGAGAGTTTTACAGTACTTTTTGCTCGAGGTGCTTTGCAATTACAGAAGACTTGTCCTCAGAGTGTTGAACAGTAGATCTAAAGTGCTGAACTGTGATAAAAGAGTTAGATGTACTGTTCTTGGATGTGATTGGTGGATGGTTGTGTGACTGCTTAACAGTAGCCAATAAGGGGGTTCTGCAAAGAATGAAGTGGAAAGGGAAGAAGGGCTGCCGTTGTTTTACGAGGTCGGCGGACACCGCAGTAGTCTGCGGACAGGACATGCCACACCGGGGGCTTCTCCGCATGCCTGGCGTGGACATGGGACTGTGGGGATTAGCCAATCAGGTGTTGAGGTTGGGAATCATAGGGAGAGAGGGTTATATTTTGTTCATTACTATGTGCAGTGAAGATGGCAGAGGGTTAGGGTGTTGGTTGGTGATTTATTTGTAAATGTTTTGGAGAAGTATGCCAAGTCAAGAGGTGTTGCTGTCAATTTTGGTTTTGAAGGAGTGGAGGTTTTGGGGTGCAGTGTGTCTGGCCACAATTTGCAAGCAGTGGTTGCAGTCTGTAAAGATATAGCCACTTTCAACACTCCTGATATAGTAGTGCTGCATTGTGGTGCACTGCATTTGGGATATATAAGTGCTCCCAGTTTGCTGAGTGCACTTAAGGAGTTGGTGAAGGCACTGATGTGGCTTTTTCCTAGTGCAGAGGTGGTTCTCTCATATATACCACTTAGAGCAGTATGGAACAACCCCAATGTCCTCTGTCCCCAGCAAGATGTTTGCATTTTTGTGTAGTGCTTGGATGTTCTCTGTTGACAATGAGAACATTAATTCTCTTAATGTGAACTTTTCACTGCAAATGGCATTTCTTTGTCCACATGTTTTTTATTTTGTATTAGCATTTACTTTATTACAAACTTTTTAGCTGTTTTCACATATTTTGCGTCAGATCATACTGTCCGTGGACATCTCGGACTGCACAGGGGCCTGCACCATTTTTTGGGTATTTCTATTTTTGAACTGTGAAAGGTGGCTCTGAAAAGAGCCATTTTTTGTTTTTGGTTTTTGTTGTTTTTTTTAGGGTGTTTTTAAACATGACACACAAGTAAGGGAAGGGAAGAGAGGGTAGGGAAGGGGGACCAACCACAGGGATAAGAAAGGGAGTGGAGAGAGGAAGATGTTGGGTGAGCCTCATTGAGGTAGGGGGCAGATTCCCTCATGATCCCGGACCACGGCCTCGAAAGCACTACAGAATTTCTCACCCATGTAGAGTACCGCGTCGCAGTACATGCACAATACAGTGCTCGAAATGTAAGGGTCTGCTGCAGTGCGTATGGCCTGCAAGACTGGTTCAGGGATCCGCTGCCCAACAGGAGTGTCCCTTGTGGTTACAGGGGCAGATACAGAGGATGCTGCAGAGCAACTGAGCCTACTACCCTGTTCAAAGGGGACGACCCTCCGAACTGTCGCCTTGTGGTTGTCGCCGCATGGAATGTGTGCCATAGCTGTACAGCCCAGGTGTGCCACGACTGAGCATCATGAGTATCATGTGATGCTCAGTGCGGGGCACCTTGTCTGCATGAGCCTTGGCTGCCCCTAATGGTGGTAAAGAGCCTCCACACCCAGGACACATGCTGGCAGCTGGTAGTAGGGACTTCCACTTCCACTACCTCATCCTCCTCCTCTTCTTGATCCCTCTCTACATCACCATGCCTATTCCCCTCCCCAGGCCCTTGGAAAGGTGGTTTTGGTGGTGAGGGTGAGGGTGGGGGTGGGGGTGCTGCTTAGGCAGAGGCAGCAGATGCAGCAGTGAATGCCATTCTTCCAGAAAATTTGCAATGCAAATACAGCAAACCAGGAATCTGCAAGGAGCAATCTGGCTCAATGTTCTGTCCTGGGTATCCAAAAACAGAATGAGGAGCAGCACTGGGGTGCAGCCTTTTATACGGGTGCTCCAGAGCGCTCTGCTCTGCAGACAGTTGCGTGCTCCGTGGATACATCGGACCTCAAACTGGCCTCAAAAAGTTGCAAAAGTCTCTAGATCGCAAGGGGCATGCTCTAGGACCTCTGCAAAGGTGAAGTTTCACCTTAAAATGCCTTGGAATGGTCAAGAAAACACTTTTTAGGTGTCTTTGGGCCCGGACTGGGTCCGCGGATATGGACAGATGCTTAGCGTGTGTGCGTTCACCTGGTGATATCGTGGACATACGTGATGAGGACGGCTGTCCGTAGGACAGCTTTTGCGCGGGATGCAATGTGTGCATGCACCCAGGTGTCATGCGGGTATACCCAAACTAATTAAAAATGCAGCACGTGCTGCGGACATATGCGGACAGACGCTGTGTTCGTAGGGCACAGGATTACATGCGTATGCACCCAGGTGTCTGTAGGACAGGGATGTGATCCCAAACTAATTATAATTATGACACAACATTACCGACATTGCGGACAGACGCTGTGTTAGGAGGGCACAGGGGATTGGATGTGCATACGCCCAGGTATCCACAGGACAGGGTGCATGTCCCCGAATCATATAAAGGTACGTCATGACTTTACGGACATGTCTGGATAGACGCAGTGTCTGCAGGACAGCTCCATTTTAATTTCGGACATCCCAGACAGTCGCGCTGTCCGCAGACTCCTAACGGGGCTTTTTAATGAATAAAACACACACACATAGCAACAGTAAACAGAAAGAACTTTATTAACACACAAAACAATTACAATAAGAAAGGGAAGGGGTAGCGGATTGTGTGACATACAAAGAGGAATTGGGTTTTGCAGAGGCTGGTTAGCAGGGGAGGAAGGGATGGAGATGACATCGTACCATCTCTGAGCACAGTGAATTTGTGGGGATGGATGGCTGGGACAGGGGCAAGGGGCACAGGTGCAAGTGGGGCAGTGGAATATAATATGTCCCATTATATTCCTTTACACAAATACTTTTAAGTCATTAAATCTGTGGTTTAATTTATGGACATTTGTGGTGTCATCGTTGATGTCCTGGGTGTTATTCTAAGTAGTGCACTGTGGTGGCACGAGTTGTGGTTGCTTAGCCGACCATAACTGGTGAATTTATGGGGTTTTTCGATTTTAACTGTAACCATAAAAGCCCTTTAACAACCTTTTCCCACTGAATTTGATAGGTTTTTATTAGCGCAACTTAACCCTAACGTCGCTTTAACAAAGTTTTTTCACTGAATGTATTATATAGTTTTTGCTTTTTTGGAGTCCACACGATTGAGACTAGTCCCAGAGGGGGAGATAGAGAAAGCAAGCTGAGGCAACAAGAGACCCGCTGTATCCTTGATTTTGAAACTAAACAGCCAAATGGACATAATATTGACGAGGAGCTCTACACCTGCATAGGACACTAGAATCATATTGCTGGATACCAAGTACTTAGTATTAATTGGGAACGTAATGTTTTGTTGGACAATGTTTTTAATAGTGATTTTTTAATGTTTTTTAGGGGATCACGGTATATTGTTACGTCACAGATGTGGGGTGGTTGTCTCTGATATTAACATCTCCTTGAGACTTTACCGACTTAAGAATCTGGACATGGCAGATAAGGTTGTAAATATGTTGTATTGGCATTCCCAAAATGCACCAAACTGTGGTTGAATGTATCAGAGTGAGAATGAATATGCATATGAAGTTAGCACTTTAGCACTATGCACTTTATAATAATGGCAGCAAGCACTATGCACTTTATAACTGAAGGCTGCGATTAATCGACCAAATGGTTGGTTGATGAAACCAGGCTGCTGGCACTATGCACTTTAAGAAGAATATTGCATGTTCTGACTCTTCTGCACTAAGCACTTGATATTTGGAGAATGTTATATTCTTGATCAGAGAAATGATGCAATTGTGGGGGATATGCAATGCTAAAATAAATGAATCACAATGGTGAGGATTGTAATTAAAACAGCGAAGAAACTAGAATAACAATAATTATTGCTTTGGCACAATCATTATTTTAATGGTCAAAGGGATAATCATATCACGGGAAGGATATGATTGCACGCTAATGACTGATAGATATACCACCTATTACAAAATGGCCACCACTGTTCCTATGTAACATTAGTCCCTCCTTTATTTTGATCGCTACTATACAGATTTCTTTCTATGTCCATTACCATGCTGCCGGTGTAAGCTAAAAACAAGGAAGTGTCAGAGACACAGTGTTTTGAATAAGCCGCAAGTGGTGCGGCGAAACGCGTCGACTGTCTTTGGGAGAGCCGGTATTGATGACGGCTACACATATGGTGCTATGATGTTGAACTTATTTTTGAGTTAAATAAAGAAGAAATGTTTAATGAATTTGGAGTGCTGGGCGGAGTGCTCCTCACTGACTAGCGAGGCTGCTAAATCTTGGAGAAACATATATATATATATATATATATATATATATATATATATATATACATATATATATATATATATATATATGTATATATATATATATTTATATATATATATATATACATATATTTATATATATATATATGTTACACAGCCACACTAGTACACTAGTGGCTGTGTAGTTATGGTAAAGTTGCTGTTTCCACTTTTTGGGTGGCCCATAACTCCGCTCCCCCCGGACGAATCATCACCAAACTTTGCAAAAAAAGGTATATGGGCCACCATGAATTTTTTTGCAAAGTTTGGAGATGTTTGGTAAAAGTTATAGGGGGGGTCCCAAAATGTCTTTTTTTCCCATAGACTGAATGGGGGGAAAACTTTGCGCATGGCTACAGGTCAAACCGCTGGACTGATTTTCACGAAATTTGCGGCAGGTACAGGGGCTTGGTCCAGAAAGCGTGCTTTGGTAAATTTGGTGACCTTCTGTGCAGTACTTTTCATTAAAATGACCAAAAAGTAGGTCTGAAAAAAATTGTGATATCTATGTCTGCTTTGCGGTCACCCTTCCCTGTTTGGTCCACGGACAAGATACCGACTGGCTAAGGGGCTGACGTCACTATCGCAGACACGCGACATCTCAGCCGATTGGTTGCTGCAAGACGTGTTCTGCGTCAGATTGTTTGGCTGCGCCAGACATCTTGGATCCGCTGATAGCGGAGCAACAACCAGCGTACACATGCTATATTTATAAAACTCTTTTAGAGAAAATTGCTCTCTACGTACATACATGTCTTTGAAGAGAAGGAATCAAGCAATTGAGCGCCCTATCCTTTTCACTTCTGAAACTTTATCAAAGCAAATATTGACAAACTGAATGTTGCTGTCACGTGGGTATGATTGAAAGCCAACAACTGTACCTAGTGCTCCATTAACTAGCCCTTGCTCAACGTCAAGGTTACATTTAAGCATTACTCTACAATTTAAGGATAATTTTAATATTTTTTCCAACCCAGCTGTGTTGGAGATTGAATTTCTAAACTATCTAGTTTTGTTGTAGCTTGCTCACACATGGGCACTGTCATACCATGTACTTCTAGTTTGTCTGTGGCGCTAATTTCCATTATTGGTTGCATTTCTTTATTTAACATTGTTTCATTGAATTTGAAACAGCTTGCAAGAGTTGGCATTAAGGCCATACAATTGACATTTTTGTGCACTATTTGTTCCATAACATCAGTTGCACATGCAATATCGCCATAAAGTGCATGAATGTGCCGGTTTTTCAATACAACTTGTGCTTCATGTGATAATACACCAAATCTAATACTTTTTAAGATGTTGGCATAAGTGAGATCTGCAGATTGCTGCATGTTCTCAGTTAATTCTCTGTATTGGAAATGTTGCCAAAGGTTGACATTACCTATGCTACCAACAGTTTTCCGGCAGAGTTTGTGGCCTAAGGTTTTTCACTGGTATCAATTGTAGAAGATCTCCGAAAACAATAATGTGTTTCCCTGCAAAATGTTATTCGTTGTTAGCTTTAAGTACTTCTTGCAATCTGAGGTGAATCAAAGCCAACATTAGGTTGGATACCATGCTCACTTCATCTATTAGTAGCATTTTCATTTGTTTTAATACTCTGCATAATTCCATTGCAGCGTCTGCAGAAAGTTTGTAATAGTCTAATTTATTTTGATGCTCTACTGGAAGCAGTAGTAATCGGTGTAAAGTGACACCACCAATGTTGTAGGCAGCTAAACCTGTGGGGGCCGTTACAACAGATAACAGTTTGTCAATTGTTGAAGGAACTTGCTGATGATTTTGATTAAGAATGCTTTCCCCGATCCAGCTTCACCACTCACGTACAGCAGTATAGGTTTGTAATTTTGCCAGGTACATTCTTTATTTTCGTGTTGTACACCATGTACAATTTGTTTTGTTACATCTTCAAAAATGGTGCGCTGATCTTTGTTAAGTTTTGCTTGTTGTACATTTAAGTCTTCTGTATCTTCTTGATACTGATACATGGTGTTTTCTACTTCTGCCATAGCTACTTCAGCCTCATTTGCTATTTAGTGGTTGTCCTAGTGGTTCTTGACTTCCTGTTATAGAAGGTTGACTACTGTCTGAAGAGTCTTTATCTAGTTGGGCCTGAAGTTCTTCTTCCTGTTGCTGCTCATTGTGTAACATTGTTTTGTACTGCGTAAAGTTCACATCAGTGATAGCGCTTTCATTTGCTTTGAAAGCATCTTCATAGCAGTCATAGTTTTCTAGTATGTCTTCCTCTTTTCTCCATGGTTTGAAAAGTTGTAACAGAGACATGTAATATAGTTCTTTCTGTTGAGGAGATTTTAATGACAATTTTAAATGATTAAATAAGCTTCGTTTGGTAAGTTTCACTAAGATCCCTTCACAATCGGTCACTCTATATCTACGTTTGCTTTCATCGGGCTTTACATTATTTTTGTATGCAAAGTTTAGAGCTATGTGGTATAGACACATGCTTTCCAAAGTGCTACTCCTGTTCGGATAGTATGTGTCCAGTAAATTGTTTTTTAGTATGTCTTGGCTGTTGGGATAATTTCTGGCAATTGTTTCTATGTCCTCATTTGCTTTCAGCACTCTTTTTCTAGATTTTGCAGGACCAAGACTTAGCCATACTATGTTGTCTGATTTTCCATACAAAGCAGATCCGGTTAAACAATCTTCTGCTTCATAGGCGCCACATGCTCTATGAGAGAGCATTTTTTTGCCTAGGCTGTACAATTTCTGTGATAATGTTTTGTCTGATGCTAGGTCATACCAGAGGTCTTGAAGCTCTGTTGTTTCTGCTTTTGTTAAATAGGCTGTAACATATCATGCAACAGCAGTTGAATTGTCTGCAATGTACTGCACATCTATGTTTGCATTCCATAAGAGGGCAATGATTGCATTGCAATCATTGATATATTTTGATTCTTCTCTTCTTTTTATGTAACACGTGTTCTTAGGTGATTTACCTTTAACACTATGTTGAACTGAAGACATGAAGTTGTTTACTTCACCTGTTTCTGTAACTGGTCTAGGGAAACCAAAGCGGCATTTGGTGTAGTATTTCCCCTAGGGTTTGTATTTGCGGCGACAATATTTGCCACATTTGTGACTTTGAAATTGTAAAATCTGCCCATGCAGCTCACTATGTGTCTGTTGTGAAGGGATTTCACAAGTGACATATTTTTGGATAAACTGCAAAACAGTGCTATCACTGTTGTGACCAGATTTCGGTGCACCTTTGATCCATAACATAATGTGAATGGGTGGTGCTCCTCTCGCTTGATATTCTTTTCTCCAAAAGAAGTGTTGCACTTCTCCAAGGGGAGGAAGAGTTTTATTGCAAATAAATTGTAGCATGACATTGAAACGATGATGGAAATATCTTGACACATTAACTGGATCTAGAGAGCAAAGTTTTCCAGGTGTTAATATTTCTATGTTGTTTTTGTTGCTGTTTGCTATGCGTAGGAACTCATGTAAATCTTCCCATGCACATTCTGCTTAACTTAGCGTAACAAACGAAGTCGGTGGCCAAGGTTTCTGATCATACAACGCACGTCTCGGTGCCATCGGAACCAGTATTCCTTTGTACCATGCATGTTTGCAAACAAATTCGTTATACTTGATTGTAAAACCTCATCTTTTTCCTGTACCTTTTGTATTAACTGTGTAGCTGACATATTTTGAAAGTGGGTTCCAGATTTCAAAATGTGTGCAACTCCGTAACATAGTGTTGCTAATTCACTTTCATAGAGTAGGTGGAATATGTATTCTACATTTTGTCTAAATCTGGGATCTTGCGAATTAATTCATAATGAGCGGTATTCTGATGCCCCAATCTGAGTGGGTCTATCATCGTACCTTCCACCTTTGCCAGCAGTGCAAAAGCATGTGATTCTATACTTTTTTCACATGTACTCATTGGTGACCCTTTGGTTTGTCGCATTTGTTAAGTTTATAGTGCATCATCTATGCTTTCATTGGAATGCAATGGATGAATTGTGTAATGGTCTAAAAGAGTGGATACTGTAGCAGGATCCAGAAGTTCGAATTGTCCAGTTTCTGATGGCTCTTGAATTATTTCAGTTGTTTCCCTTAAGCTTTCATCAATATGTATTTCCTTGTATTACTCGTTATTGTCTTTTAGATATTGCAATGCTTGTCTAACTTTATGTAAGTCCACCAGTTGTTGCCAAATTTCTTTGTCCCTTGTTGGTACACCATTTACCAAGACTATTAAAGAATGCTCTATTGAACATTGCACTCCTAGAGTGTGTACATTTTCCGTTAGATCTAATGGCAAATAAACTACTTTTCCACAAATGCCTTTCACCAATTCAGAGGAAGGTGATTTTGCTGTTTTTGGATGAAGGTGTATAATTGCTTGAAATGGGTGAACTGTTTGAATTATTATGCTCTCATAAAAATTGAGTTGTTGCAGGATTTTTGGTAGTGGGAACAATTCCCAATTATTTCTAATAGCACGTGAAGGAGTGTGGATGTTGTCTAATTTTGTAGTACAGTAACTGCAACATATTAGGCGTTCAGTTAGTTCATATTTGTTTTCTGCTAAAAGGTTGAAAGCCAATTCAAACCATTTAGAATCTTCATTGTCTTCTATTTTGTATGCTATGTCTTTGTTTTCCTTTTGTAAAACGTTCTGCGTCAACACACACACATGGTATGGTACTTCAGCCGATGACCTTTTAAATGTTACTATTTCTTTTCTGTATGTGTGTAATAGAAGGTTGGTATGTGCAGAATTGTTGCTGCTATGTTCTAAAACTATTGCATTCTGTAAGTGGCTTTCACTTCCAAAATACTTTCTCTGAATACGGTCAATTTCTTCTTGTAAGTATTTGGGTGTACCATGGCCAATGAATGTCCTTGTAGTCCTGTGTATTTGCGCAGTGGACAAATATCCATATTTTGCAGCACTTTCATTTTACTTTTGTCTTTACCTTTTAAATACTTATTGAGGAACTGACGTAAAGATTTGAAAGCTTTGTTTGGAATGGCACAAATTGTTGTGCACAGCCATTTGTATACTGGACGGTGTAGTTCTGCTGAATCGAGAGGTAATTCTGAGTTTTCAGAGGATATTTTTGTAAGCAGTGTTTCTTGTTCCATGATGGTAGTATTAATTGTCTCATACCCCCGTCCACTGCTATGGATGGCAATTGTGTTTGTTTGATTTTGTTTGTATGCTTCTTCATTAAAATATAGTTCTGTGGTTGTTGTGTGACTCCATTCACCACCACAAACATTTAAGAAATTATTTTTGTTCACATTCCGTTTATTTTGTAGTTTGGTACTTAGTTTTGTTAGTGCTTTCATTCTATTTAACGCTAATATAAACAATTTCCTTTTGAGAAGGATTGCACTGGCCACGAGAGATTGTAGGATTAACTTTCTACGGTAGGTTTTAAGGGGTGAGGATGATTTCGGTCCTCTTCTTAGTAGATTCTGAAGGACTCTGTGACAAAACATTTTTGATAAAATACTTTTTTTTACTATGGGTTCTTGTTACACTATCAGGATTAGTAGGAGCATTGTTAGCTGTACTCGTAGCCAATTTTTTGTCAACATTTTTGTGTTTTGTGACACATTTTGATGGAGGAGGTAAAGTTTCGGTAGTTGAAGCTTCCTTTGTTTTGCTAACCGACTGCATTAGCTGGTTTGTTCCAACATTCTCTACAAACTCTACAACAGATGGATGCTTAGATTGGGTACTTTTATTTTTATTTGCTCTACTTCTGCGTTCCTTTCTACAGAATTGCTTTTTGGTAGGCATTCTTTGGTGTCTGTTGAAAAAAAGAAAGCATACTTTGGTCTGTTGTACAATGTATGTGTGCTGTGTGCATGCGTGCATGAGTCTGATGGGGAAGCTCTTTGTCATGGTGTATGAATGTGCACTGGACTCTTGCAATGATTTTGTAATGCTATTTTACTGTTTGTATACTGCTACAATGTGCTTCAGTTGAGAGTACAAAGTGGGCTAGTGGTGATGAGAAGCATTCTTAATAAACAAAATGCCATAAACTTGCAACAGCAACTTCTTTTCTAAATCTAACCTTCTAAGGATTACGTATGTTATTTGAGTTCCAAACACACAGGGATTTCTGAGCAATTCTGCCTTTTATTCTCTGTTCAATAAATGTATATTTGTAGGTTGAATGGTTCAGAAATCAATGTTTGCTTTGGTGCCCAAATTAAACAAATAACCCACGCAGCCTCTTTGAGGAGTAGTTACAATATAAAGGTAGTACTGTACTTACTTTTTTTTGCAAAATGACCAGGTTTCTTCGGATATGTCGTCTGCAGTGTAGCTGCTGTTGATTCTCAAGAGAGTAGTCTTCACTGCGATTCAAAAAAACAAAATTAATTACTTTGTGTGTTTACAGCAGTGCTGATACTGCACACATTAATTGTGCATCGTTCATCAGAGCATTCTCTTTTCATATTTGAAACCAGTGCATGTGCACATTTCACTTCACTCTGTGCAGCCTTTGCATGGTATTTGCAATATGTTACTTGCAAGTCCTTCAAAATTGCTAACATTTTTAAGGTTATGAAAATGCCTTGTTTTTTACAAGGTGTACTATCTATAGGAGAGAGGTTTGTAAGCGATAGGGCATAGTAGTAGATGGAAAAACATGTTTTTAAAAGCACAATGCTGAAAAATCGGGAGACCCTCAGAGGGAGATGTCATCACAGCAATCGGGAGTGCTTACTTTTGTCATATCATTACATTGCAAGTAGCATTACTGCAGGCTGTACACAGTGCACAACTCCGACATTTTCTAATACAAATCAAGTTTCACGCCCTAAATAGGCATGCTTGCAACTTTTGTATAGGTTAAGCGAAAGACAGTAAGAAGTCGTGCAGTTTCTCAATGATAAATCGGACATGTTGCACTTAAAAGGGGGAGCATTGGTATCTATTGCCTATGCACATTTAGAGGCATTAATTTGTTTTAAATTAAATCATAAGGGTTGCACATGTTCTCTGATTAAAATATACATACCTGTACTCTACACTCATGAAAGTGGGCATGCATGGAGCTGTATGTAGAAATTCACAACACTTGCACAGTAGCTTCTGAAGTAGGTGCTTTGCAATGATATGTGACTTCCATTCAGAATTATTGACAGCAATTTTGAAGTGTGCAATGTTGATGCGTAGTTAGATTTAGCGATTTTCAATGTGAATGGTGGATGGTTGTGTGACTGCTTTGTTGTGTCCAATGAGGGACTCGATTTGCTACCGCTGTAGAAAGGGTGAAAGGACTGGGTAAGATTTACGTGCCGCACGTAGGCAACACTTGTCCATGGATAGGGCGTCTCACATACGGGTTTCTACAGAAAATCCTGCATGGAAAGGGGACTGTAGGCATCAGCCAATCAGATGTTCACATTACTCTTTTGTGTCGAAAGACGGTGCGTACACTGAAGATGGCAGAGGTGTAGAGGGTCAGGGTTTTGGTGCTTGGAGACATTTTTGTCCATGGCTTACAACATTATGCAGAGAGTAGGCATGTGGCACACCATTTCGATGTGAGAGGAGTGGAGGTGGTGTGGAACGCTGAGACTGATGCCAATGTTGCGGCAATTCTGCAAGTTTTCCGAGACATACATACGATGACCTCTCCTCATGTGGTAATTTTGCACTACAGTGCTTGTCATTTGGGCTACGAGACTGCACGTACTTTGTTGGCAGATTTGGGACAGTTAGTTCAAGCACTCATTAACATCTTTCCAACCGCGAAAGTATTTTTTTCTGGTTTACTCCCTAGTGTAAAATGGGACAACAATTATTTTTTCTGTCCAAATAAAAGTATTGGGAGGTGTATCATTAATCGCGGCATGCATGCTTTTTTGTTACACGCTGGTATGTTTTTCTGCAGCCACGAAAACATTGTTCCAAGGAATGCAGATTATTTAAAGCAGATGGTGTTGCGCTATCTTCTTTGAGAAATGCGATGTTCTTTTGGAACGTAAGGCTTGCTTTAGAGAATGTTCTGTAATGGTTGTAGGAGTAAAGTAAGGACAAAAAATACAAAAAAATAAACAAAATAACAGATGTCTATAAGGTATCTGCCCAAAAACAAAAAGAAACTGCTCTTTTTAGAGCCCACCTTAAAGGGGAAAAGGGGGAATAATACTTTAATGTTCCGTCGTCACGCTCTGATCCTATACATGTTCGCGGACATAGCGGTAGTTTGCAGCCAGCGCATATCACCAACGGGGATTCTGGGGTGGAGAAGCATGCAAATGAAAATGAGCGGAGCTAGGGATTGGTCAATAATGTTCAGTGGGTGTGTTCTGAACGGCGAGATTTAGTAAGACCCTCTTCTCCCTGACAGGAGACCACACAGCCATGGCTTTGCGTGCTCGCAAACAGATTATCTGGATTTTGGGAGACTCATGGATACATTGGTTGAAGGTGCATGCAGAAAGCTGCAGTTTATCTGCAGATCTCGGATTTCCTCATGTGGAAGTGCACTGGCGTGTAGTGTGTGGCATGAGGTAGCTGGACTTGGTACCTCTCTGTGTTACTTTACTGACAGAGCGTCTCTCCAGATATATTTATCATTCATTGTGGAGGAAACAGTTTAGGTCATGTCTCTGGAATTTCTTTACGATTTGCAATGAAGGAAGGACTTGCGAAGCTCATGGACATGTTTCCAAATTGTCAAATACTTTTTTCCGTATTGCACAAGGACAAATATGGCTGCTCTCTTCTGCTTTTGGTCCACAAATGAAGAAAGCGAGACGCAATGTGAATAAGGCTCTTTGTGCCTTTTTAAGAGATGTTGGCATGTCCTCATTCCACAAAGAAAACATTTTGTTTCGCAGCTCTTTCATTTTCCACAGAGATGGTGTCCATCTCACATATACTGGCAATCAGATTTTTCTTCGCAATGTACAAAATGCATTGCAACCTCTTTTGGATTCAAAATAACCTATGTGACAATCAGTTTTCTCCAATCCACAGTTTTTGACCCAGACAACACACCACAGAAAGGCTCTTTTCAGAGCCACTACTTACTGCCAGCATACACTTCATTGTGTTTGCTCCGCTTGCACCCTCCTTTTTCCCCTACGACTGTCCGCAAACTTTTCCACAACTCCGCGGGGTCTACAACGGTCACTTCATAGTTCTATTGTTAAACTGAGAAACGTGGCTCTGAAAAGAGCCTTTTCTGAAATTTTTGTTGCTTTCACGTTTATTGCTTCTCAGCACAGGACACACTAGAAGAGGAGGCCAGAGGAGGGTAAGGAAGGGACACCAGCCATGGGGATAAGAAAGGGCAAGTGGACAGAGAAAGATATAGGGTGAGCTTCACTTAGGTAAGGAGCAGATCTTCTGGTGCTCAGTGACCGTAGCCTCAAAAGCACTTCGAAAACTCTCCCCTCTGCAGAGTACTACGTCACAATACATACACACTATTATCACCTTTGAAAGGTAAGGGTCAACAGCATTGCAAATGGTTTGTGAGGCAGCTGGACAGAGGCACTGCCCCACAGGAGTGCCTCTTGTGGTGGGAGGATCAGACACAGAGGATGCTGTGGAGGAACTCAATCGGCTACGCTCTTCACATGGCACCACCTTGCGAATGTCTGCAGTGTGGAACGAAGTGAGGTGTAGCTTCATGAATGTTGTACCAAAGCTGTAAGCACCAAATCTCCCGCAACTCAGCACCACCTCGCACTGGTTACACCTCACCAGGTTTGCACATGCTTTTGGTAGGTTCCCATAAACGGAAAACAACCGCCACACCCATGACTCCCGGCGAATGCTCGTAGTGCGGAGTTCCTCCACCTCATTCTCTTCCTCCTCTTCTTCCTCACTCTCTACATCCTCACCAGTATATCTCTCTGCAGGCCTTTGGGGAAGTGGTGGCGGTGGCAGGTTTGGGGTTGGTGCAGAGGCTAGTGAACCAATAGCAGCCATGGAAGCCATACCGATTACTTTCCTTTTGGTCACTAAAGCAGTAAAGGCAGTACACATCAATCTGCTATAGCTAGAAGGACAATGAGGATGCGCTCAGGGGTGGTGCCATTTATAGGGGTGGAATGGAGTGCCTCGTGACCGTCTTCATCACTGCAAAGTGGTACGAAAATCTCACACAACAAGTCCTCAGGTAAGCTATTGTCTGGGATATGTGAAATGATATTTTTACACTCTACAATATTTTGCCTTGTGTCTACAATTTCTTTTGTACTGCTGCGGAAGCACACAAACTGCGCAAATGAGTCCACACGCTCAGTGTGGGTGCGGTCACATGATGACATCCTGAAAACATCCGCAACAGAAATGAGAGACCGCTGGACAGCAAATGCAGAGTAACAAACTTGCACATGCGCGCAAGTGTGGTACGGACAGTGTTCGGGTTCTCAAAGTAATTCAAAGTGCGACACAAGTGAGACGGACAGTTAGGGACAGGCGCGATGTTCGCTATACTTACGGTTGTACTGCACATGTGCATACATTATATGCTCACTGTACAGACAGGTCCAGTGTCCTTAGGACAACTCCATTTTCTTTGACTACGAACTTGCCGGCCACCGCGCCTCTTCTATGGATGCCACCATTTTGGCTGCAGACAATACGGACAGGTATACTGTCCTTAACACACTTCCATTTTGCTCATTTACAACCACCCCGGACACCTGGTGTGTTCTACGAACATGTTTATCTCGTTTGTAAGCGGCACAGCGAGGTATAAGGACGCCCCTTTCTGTTTATGTACGCACAACTTGAACAGATGTTGCGGTCAAACATCAACTCCATCTTACTGACATTAGTAAGGGTAGTTGTACTGCCTTTACAACACCCTCATTCCCTTCCTTACGGATAGGTTGAAAAGGCGCGCTGTTCGTGAACATTTTAAGTCTTTTAAAAAAAAAAATTGCCTCAAACTCTATAACTACAACTACTATACAAAAACATTCCAAACACACACACACACACACACACACACTTCAATCCAAAGAAATAGTGGGGGAAGCAGATACTAACACAAATATAAGGGAATTAGGATTCAACACGGGCTGGTTATGAGGAGAAGATTTGTGAGGGGAAGAAGGGATGGATGTTTCGTCAAAACGTCTATTTTCTTCTTGAAGGTTTGGGGATGGTTCACTAGGGAATCGAGAAGCGGGGCAGGTACAGGTGGGACAATGGTTACATTCTTTTCCTCTCACAGAGTCCTCCACAACTCCCTTAAACGTTTAAAATTGTCATTCAGTACATCCATTTTCTGCTTAATCCCTTTCATCCTGTCTTCTTCTGTCTCGTGTGTTGGCCTTTCTTCTATTCTTTCCTGGTCTGTACAAAAAATAAATATACATATGTTAAATGCCTATAAAATACTGATCATTATTTTGCCTATCCAGAGCAGTGTGTACCATTATTGTCTCTGTCTTCAGACAATTCCCCATGTGGAAAATTGTCCTCCAGCCACTCCAAAGTACATTTATGTCTCAAAACATGTCATCAATGACATTTGTGATGCTATCTTTGATGTCCTGGGTGTTAGTCGTAGCAATGCACGTAGATGGTGCGAGTTATGGTTGCTTAGCTAACCATAATTGGGGAATGTGCAGTGTTTTTTGGTTTCACTGTGAAGTATAACATCCATTTAACAAAGTTTTTTTACTGAATGTACATATATATATATATATATATATATATGTGGCAGGGAACGAAAATGAAGGGGCTAAACATGTGATGTTGTCAGTGATGTCATCAATGACATTTGTGATGCCATCTTTCATGTTCTGGGTGTTAGTGTTAGCAGTGCACAGTGGTGATGGCAGGTATGGGGGCTTAGTTTACCATAACTGGCGAATGTCAGTGGTTTTTCGGTTTTAATTTGAACCATAATGGGGAGGTAGACTTTTTTTTTTTTTAGTGAAGTACACAGGTTTTTGGTAGGGCAACTTAACCATAACGTTCCCTCAACAAAGTTTTTTTTGTAGTATATATATATATATATATATATATTCAGTGAAAATACTTTGTTAAAGGGACGTTATGGTTAAGTTGCACTACTAAAAACCTATGAAATTCAGTGAAAAAACGTTGTTAAAGGGACGTTATGGTTCCAAGTAAAACCGAAAAACCCTTGAAATTCGCCAGTTATGGTAAGCTAAGCAACCATAACTCGCGCCACCACCGTGCACTGCTAAGACTAACACCCACGACATCAAAGATGACATCACAAATGTCATTGATGGCATCACTGATGACATCACATATGCATGTACTTTTCATGAAATATGTGTACAAGAGATTCTTATTATAATGTTGCGAAAAAAGTGTCAAGGATCATTGCAATAAATATCATACCATAATTAGTGCATTGAACAATGCATTTATATAAATAGCATTCTATTATGGGGTTCTATCTAGTATACTAAGCTACTCATGCAGAAACATAGCATTGTGTGCAGCGTACAAGATGAAGGTATAATATTCGTAATGTTAATATGTTGAATAATGAAATGATAATTGTTTTCTTAATAGATTTTTGTGTACTGTGAAATATGTAATAAGTAGCTAATAAAACCCATGTATTACATAATTGCATTACTATAGACAAAACACAAAGAGACAAGAACACATACCAATATGGGTATATACAGGGAAAGTGAAGTTAGCAAAAAAGCACAAGTAGTAGCAGAAACAGTTCATAACCTAACTGATTATTTTCATGCAAATAAATGATTGCTGTTTCAAAGCTGCTATTCACCCTATTTATATGTATCACTTGATGTGATTGTACCCTAAGGAAAGTGGTGTGAGTACAATGTATACAAATATGACCATATACAGGGAAAGTACAGCCATAAAAAAACAACAGAACTATCAGAAAGTGCTGATAAGTCTATTGATTATCTTTATGCACAAAAAGGATTTCTGTCTTTCAAGCTTGTGTCTTCCCCTATGTATATGTTTCATATGATGTGACTGGACTCTAAGGGAATTACTGTAAGGACCTACTTGAAGGATACGTCTACAAATAAAATATTTTTTTTAGTTTCTGACTGTTAATGAAGAAAACCATGTGGTCTAGATATGTCAGCAAAAGAAAAAAGAGTGAGCCAGACATGTGATGTCATCAGTGATGTCATCAATGACATTTGTGATGTCATCTTTGATGTCGTGGGTGTTAGTTATAGCAGTGGACGGTGGAGGAGCGAGTTATGGTTGCTTACCTTACCATAACTGGCGAATTTCAAGGGTTTTTCGGTTTTACTTGGAACCATAACGTCCCTTTAACAAAGTTTTTTCACTGAATTTCATAGGTTTTTAGTAGCGCAACTTAACCATAATGTCCCTTTAACAAAGGTTTTTCACTGAATTTCATAGGTTTTTAGTAGGGCAACTTAACCATAACGTCCCTTTAACAAAGTTTTTTCATTGAATTTCATAGGTTTTTATTAGTGCAACTTAACCATAACGTCCCTGTAACACATTTTTTTTTACTGCATTTCATAGGTTTTTATTAGTGCAACATCACCATAACATCCTTTTCAATAGATGAAGACCACTAGCATCTTAGGTCCTCAAAGTGGGAACCCCAGGTGGTAAAAAAAAGATTTTTATTCGCAAACCGGGACGCCGCAGGAAAATCTTTTACCAAGATGGCCCCCATGGAAAGGGAAGGCGGGGTGTATAAAGAGAACACAACAGGGCATGAGCGGGGGGTGGGGGGCAACAGCAGGGAGACACGGGGCATGAGCGGGGGGTGGGGGGTAACAGGAGAAAGACACGGGGCATGAGAGGGGGCTGGGGGTAACAGGAGAGAGACATGGGAATGAGCGGGGGGTGGGGGGAAACAGCAGGGAGACACGGGGCATGATCGGGGGATGGGGGGCAACAGCAGGGAGACACGGGACATAACCGGGGGGTGGGGGGCAACAGGAGAGAGACACGGGGCATGAGAGGGGGGTGGGGGGTAACAGGAGAGAGACACGGGGCATGAGCGGGCGGTGGGGGGTAACAGGAGAGAGACAAGGGGCATGAGCAGGGGGCAACAGCAGGGAGACACGGGGCATGACCAGGGGGTGGGGGAAACAGGAGAGAGACAAGGGGCATGAGAAGGGGCTGGGGGGTAACAGGAGAGATACACGAGGCATGAGAGGGGTTTGGGGGGCAACAGCAGGGAGACACGGGGCATGAGCGGGGGGTGGGGGGTAACAGGGGAGAGACATGGGGCATGAGCGGGGGAGGGGGCAACAGGAGAGAGACACAGGGCATTAGAGAGGGGTGGGGGGTAACAGGAGAGAGACACAGGGCATGAGAGGGGGTGGGGGGTAACAGGAGACAGACACGGGGCATGAGCGGGGGCAACAGCAGGGAGACACGGGGCATGACCGGGGGATGGGGGGCAACAGAAGAGACACACAGGGCATGAGTGGCGGGTGGGGGGAACAGGAGAGAGACACGGGCATGAGCGGGGGGTGGGGGGTAACAGCAGGGAGACATGGGGCATGACCGGGGGGTGGGGGATAACAGGAGAGAGACACGGGGCATGAGAGGGGGTGGGGGGCAACATCAGGGAGACACAGGGCATGACCGGGGGGTGGGGGCAACAGGAGAGAGACACGGGGCATGAGAGGGGGAGGGGGTAACAGGAGAGAGGCACGGGGCATGAGCGGGGGGGCAACAGCAGGGAGACACGGGGCATGAGCGGGGAGTGGGGGGTAACAGGAGAGAGACAAGGGGCATTAGCAGGGGGTGGGGGGCAACAGCAGGGAGACACGGGGCATGACCGGGGGGTGGGGGGAAAAGGAGAGAGACACGGGGCATGAGAGGGGGGTGGGGGGTAACAGGAGAGAGACACGGGGCATGAGAGGGGGGTGGGGGCAACAGCAGGGAGACACGGGGCATGAGCGGGGGTTGGGGGGATTAGGGGAGACACGGGGCATGAGCGTGGGGTGGGGGAACAGGGAAAACACAGGGCATGAGCAGGGGGTGGGGGAGAAAAGGAGGGAGACACGGCATGAGTGTGGGTGGGGTGGAACAGGGGAGACACGGGGCAGGAGCGGGGGGTGGGGGAAACAGCAGTGAGTCACGGGGCATGAGCGGGGGGTGGGGGCAATAGCAGGGAGACACAGGGCATGAGAGGGGGGTGGGGGGTAACAGGAGAGAGACACGGGGCATGAAAGGGGGGTGGGAAGGCATCAGCAGGGAGACACGGGACATGACCGGGGGTGGGGGGCAACAGAAGGGAGACACGGGACATGACCGGGGGTGGGGTGCTACAGGAGAGAGACACGGGGCATGAGTGGGTGGTGGGGGGTAACAGGAGACAGACATGGGGCATGAGCGGGGGGTGGGGGGCAACAGCAGGGAGACACGGGGCATGAGCGGGGGCGGGGGGACACCGAGGGAGACATGGGGCATGAGAGGGGGCTGGGGGGTAACAGAAGAGAGATACAGGGCATGAGTGGGGGGCAACAGGAGGGAAACACGGGGCATGACCGGGGGGTGGGGGGCAACAGGAGAGAGACACGGGGCATGAGCGGGGGTGGGGGGTAACATGAGAGAGACACGGGGCATGAGCGGGTGGCAACAGCAGGGAGACACGGGGCATAAGCTGGGGGTGGGGGGAACACGAGGGAGACACAGGCATGAGAGGGGGGTGGGGGCAACAGGAGAGAGACACGGGGCATGACCGGGGGTGGGGGGCAACAGCAGAGAGACACGGGGCATGACCGGGGGGTGGGGGGCAACAGAAGGGATACACGGGGCATGAGAGGGTGTGGGGGGTAACAGGAGAGAGACACAGGGCATGAGAGGGGGTGGGCTAACAGGAGAGAGACACGGGGCATGAGAGGGGGGTGGGGGAAACAGCAGGGAGAAATGGGGCATGATCGGGGGCGGGGGGCAACAGGAGAGAGACACAGGGCATGAGAGGTGGTGGGGGGTAACAGGAGAGAGACACGGGGCATGATAGGGGGGTGGGGGGTAACAGGAGAGACACAAGGGGCATGAGAGGGGGTGGGGGGTAACAGGAGAGAGAGACACGGGGCATGAGCAGGGGGTGGGGGGCAACAGCAGGGAGACACGGGGCATGAGAAGGGGGTGGGGGGCAACAGGAGAGAGACACGGGGCATGAGAGGGGGGTGGGGGGTAACAGGAGAGAGACACGGGGCATGAGCGGGGGGTGGGGGGTAACAGGAGAGAGACAAGGGGCATAAGCGGGGGTCAACAGCAGGGAGACACGGGGCATGACCAGGGGGTGGGGGAAACAGGAGAGAGACAAGGGGCATGAGAGGGGGGTGGGGGGTAACAGGAGAGATACACGAGCATGAGAGAGGTTTGGGGGCAACAGCAGGGAGACACGGTGCATGAGCAGGGGGTGGGGGGTAACAGGGGAGAGACATGGGGCATGAGCGGGGGAGGGGGGCAACAGCAGGGAGACACGGGGCATGAGGGGGGGAGATAACAGGAGAGAGACACAGGGCATTAGAGAGGGGTGGGGGTAACAGGAGAGAGACACAGGGCATGAGAGGGGGTGGGGGGTAACAGGAGACAGACACGGGGCATGAGCGGGGGCAACAGCAGGGAGACACGGGGCATGACCAGGGGGTGGGGGGCAACAGGAGAGACACACAGGGCATGAGCGGCCGGTGGGGGGAACAGGAGAGAGACACGGGCATGAGCGGGGGTGGGGGGGTAACAACAGGGAGACACGGGGCATGACCGGGGGGTGGGGGATAACAGAAGAGAGACACGGGGCATGAGAGGGGGTGGGGGACAACAGCAGGGAGACACAGGGCATGACCGGGGGGTGGGGGCAACAGGAGAGAGACACGGGGCATGAGAGGTGGAGGGGGTAACAGGAGAGAGACACGGGGCATGAGCGGGGGGGGCAACAGCAGGGAGACACGGGGCATGAGCGGGGAGTGGGGGGTAACAGGAGAGAGACAAGGGGCATGAGCAGGGGGTGGGGGGCAACAGCAGGGAGACACGGGGCATGACCGGGGGGTGGGGGGAACAGGAGAGAGACAGGGGGCATGAGAGGGGGGTGGGGGGTAACAGGAGAGAGACACGGGGCATGAGAGGGGGGTGTGGGCAACAGCAGGGAGACACGGGGCATGAGCGGGGGTTGGGGGGATTAGGGGAGACACGGGGCATGAGCGTGGGGTGGGGGAACAGGGAAAACACGTGGCATGAGCGGGGGTGGGGGAGAAAAGGAGGGAGACACGGCATGAGCGGGGGTGGGGTGGAACAGGGGAGACACGGGGCATGAGCGGGGGGTGGGGGGCAACAGCAGGGAGACACGGGGCATGAGCGGGGGGTGGGGGGTAACAGGAGAGAGACAAGGGGCATGAGCAGGGGTGGGGGGCAACAGCAGGGAGACACGGGGCATGACCGGGGGGTGGGGGGAACAGGGGAGAGACACGGGGCATGAGAGGGGGTGGGGGGTAACAGGATAGAGACACGGGGCATGAGAGGGGGTGGGGGGCAACAGCAGGGAGACACGGGGTATGAGCGGGGGTTGGGGGGAATAGGGGAGACACGGGGCATGAGCGTGGGGTGGGGGGAACAGGGAAAACACGGGGCATGAGCGGGGGGTGGGGTAGAAAAGGACGGAGACACGGCATGAGCGGGGGTGGGGTGGAACAGGGGAGACAGGGGGCAGGAGCGGGGGGTGGGGGGAAACAGCAGGGAGTCACGGGGCATGAGTGGGGGGTGGGGGGCAACAGCAGGGAGACACGGGGCATGAGAGGGGGGTGGGGGGGTAACAGGAGAGAGACACGGGGCATGAGAGGGGGGTGGGAGGGCAACAGCAGGGAGACACGGGACATGACCGGGGGGTGGGGGGCAACAGAAGGGAGACACGGGACATGACCGGGGGTGGGGGGCAACAGGAGACAGACATGGGGCATGAGCGGGGGGTGGGGGGCAACAGCAGGGAGACACGGGGCATGAGCGGGGGCGGGGGGGAAACCGAGGGAGACATGGGGCATGAGCGGGGACGGGGGGAAACCGAGGGAGACATGGGGCATGAGAGGGGGCTGGGGGGTAACAGAAGAGAGATACAGGGCATGAGTGGGGGGTGGGGGCAACAGGAGGGAAACACGGGGCATAACCGGGGGCTGGGGGGCAACAGGAGAGAGACACGGGGCATGAGCGGTGGTGGGGGGTAACATGAGAGAGACACGGGGCATGAGCGGGTGGCAATAGCAGGGAGACACGGGGCATGACCTGAGGGTGGGGGGAACACGAGGGAGACACGGGCATGAGAGAGGGGTGGGGGTAACAGGAGAGAGACTAGGGGCATGACCGGGGGTGGGGGGCAACAGCAGAGAGACACGGGGCATGACCGGGGGGTGGGGGGCAACAGAAGCAATACACGGGGCATGACCGGGGGGTGGGGGGCAACAGGAGAGAGACATGGGGCAAGAGAGGGGGTGGGGGTAACAGGAGAGAGACACAGGGCATGAGAGGGGGGTGGGCTAACAGGAGAGAGACACGGGGCATGAGAGGGGGGTGGGGGAAACAGCAGGGAGAAATGGGGCATGATCGGGGGTGGGGGGCAACAGGAGAGAGACACAGGGCATGAGAGGTGGTGGGGGTAACAGGAGAGAGACACGGGGCATGAGAGGGGGGTGGGGGGTAACAGGAGAGAGACACGGGGCATGAGAGGGGGTGGGGGGTAACAGGAGAGAGAGACACGGGGCATGAGCAGGGGGTGGGGGGCAACAGCAGGGAGACATGGGGCATGAGCGGGGGGTGGGGGGCAACAGCAGAGAGACACACGGTGCATGAGCGGGAGGAGGGTGGGCGAAATACAGACACACGGGGCATGAGCAGGGGGTGGGGGGAGGGGAGAGACACACGGGGCATGAGCGGGTGGTGGGTGGGAGTTATACAGACACACGGGGCATGAGCGGGGGTGGGTGGGAGGGATACAGACACACGGGGCATGAGCGGGGGGTGGGTGGGAGGGATACAGACAAACGGGGCATGAGCGGGGGGTGGGTGGGAGGGATACAGACACACGGGGCATGAGCGGGGGATTGCGGTGGCGGGGAGAGAAACACAGTGTATGAGCGGGGGTGGGTGGGACGGATAGAGACACATGGGGCATGAGCGGGGGGTGGGTGTTAGGGATAGAGACACACGTGGCATGAGTAGGGGGTGGGGTGGAGGGGAGAGACACACGGGGCATGAGCGGTGGGTGGGAGGGATACAGACACACGGGCATGAGCGGGGGGTGGGTGTTAGGGATAGAGACACACGGGGCATGAGCGGGGGGTGGGTGGGAGGGATAGAGACACACAGGGCATGAGCGGGGGGTGGGTGGGAGGGATAGAGACACACAGGGCATGAGCAGGGGGTGGGGGATGGATAGAGACACACGGGGCATGAGCAGGGGTGGGGGGAGAGACACACGGGGCATGAGCGGGGGGTGGGGTGGGAGGGATAGGGGCATGAGCGGGGGGTGGATGGAGGGGATAGAGACACAAGAGGCATGAGCGGGATGTGGGCGATAGGGATAGAGACACATGGGGCATGAGCGGGGGGTGGGGGGGAGGGAAGAGACACACAGGGCATGAGCGGGGGGTGGGTGGGAGAGATAGAGACACACGGGGCATGAGCAGGGGGTGGGTGGGAGGGATAGAGACACATGGGGCATGAGCGGGGGGTGGGTTGGACGGGATAGAGACACACGGGCATGAGCAGGGGGTGGGTGGGAGGGGAGAAACACACGGGGCATGAGCAGGGGGTGGGTGGGAGGGGAGAGACACACGGGGCATGAGCAAGGGGTGGGTGGGAGGGGAGAGACACACAGGGCATGAGTAGGGGTTGGGTGGGAGGTGAGAGACACATGGGGCATGAGCAGGGGGTGGGTGGGAGGGGAGAGACACACAGGGCATGAGCAGGGGGTGGGGGGAGGGGAGAGACACGGGGCATGAGCAGGTGGTGGGGGGAGGGGAGAGACACACGGGGCATGAGCGGGGAGTGGGGGGAGGGAGAGAGACACACGAGGCATGAGCGGGGGATGGGTGGGAGGGAGAGAGACACACGGGGCATGAGCGGGGGTGGGGGGGAGGGCTAGAGACACACACGGGGCATGAGCGGGGGTGGGGGGATGGAGAGAGACACGGGGCATGAGAGGGGGTGGGGGAAACAGCAGGGAGAAATGGGGCATGATCGGGGGTGGGGGGCAACAGGAGAGAGACACAGGGCATGAGAGGTGGTGGGGGGTAACCGGAGAGAGACACGGGGCATGAGAGGGGGTGGGGGGTAACAGGAGAGAGAGACACGGGGCATGAGCAGGGGGTGGGGGCAACAGCAGGGAGACACGGGGCATGAGCAGGGGGTGGGGGGCAACAGCAGAGAGACACACGGTGCATGAGCAGGATGAGGGTGGGCGAAATAAAGACACAAAGGGCATGAGCAGGGGGTGGGGGGAGGGGAGAGACACACGGGGCATGAGCGGGGGGTGGGTGGGAGGGATACAGACACACGGGGCATGAGCGGGGGATTGCGGGGGCAGGGAGAGACACACGGTGTATGAGCGGGGGGTGGGTGGGACAGATAGAGACACATGGGGCATGAGCAGGGGGTGGGTGGGAGGGATAGAGACACACGGGGCATGAGTAGGGGGTGGGGTGGAGGGGAGAGACACACGGGGCATGAGCGGTGGGTGGGAGGGATACAGACACACGGGCATGAGCGGGGGTTGGGTGGGAGGGATAGAGACACACGGGGCATGAGCAGGGGGTGGGTGGGAGGGATAGAGACACACAGGGCATGAGCGGGGGGTGGGTGGGAGGGATAGAGACACACGGGGCATGAGCAGGGGGTGGGGGGATGGATAGAGACACACGGGGCATGAGCAGGGGGTGGGAGGGAGGGATAGAGACACACGGGGCATGAGCAGGGGGTGGGGGGAGGGGAGAGACACACGGGGCATGAGCGGGGGTGGGGTGGGAGGGATAGGGGCATGAGCGGGGGGTGGGTGGAAGGGATAGAGACACACGAGGCATGAGCGGGATGTGGGCGATAGGGATAGAGACACATGGGGCATGAGCGGTGGGTGGGAGGGAGGGAAGAGACACACAGGGCATGAGCGGGGGGTGGGTGGGCGAGATAGAGACACACGGGGCATGAGCGGGGGGTGGGTGGGAGGGATAGAGACACACGGGGCATGAGCGGGGGGTGGGTGGTCGGGTTAGAGACACACAGGCATGAGCAGGGGGTGGGTGGTAGGGGAGAGACACACGGGGCATGAGCAGGGGGTGGCTGGGAGGGGAGAGACACACGGGGCATGAGCAGGGGGTGGGTGGGATTGGAGAGACACACGGGGCATGAGCAGGGTTTGGGTGGGAGGTGAGAGACACACGGGGCATGAGCAGGGGGTGGGTGGGTGGGGAGAGACACACAGGGCATGAGCAGGGGGTGGGGGGGAGACACACGGGGCATGAGCAGGGGGTGGGGGAGGGGAGAGACACAGGGGGCATGAGCGGGGGGTGGGGGGAGGGAGAGAGACACACGAGGCATGAGTGGGGGGGTGGGTGGAGGGAGAGAGACACACGAGGCATGAGCGGGGAGTTGGGGGAGGGAGATAGACACACGAGGCATGAGCGGGGGATGGGTGGGAGGGAGAGAGACACACAGGGCATGAGCGGGGGTGGGGGGGAGGGAGAGACACACACGGGGCATGAGCGGGGGTGGGGTGGAGTTAGAGAGACACACGGGGCATGAGCGGAGGTGGGGGGGAGGGAGAGAGACACACGGGGCATGAGCAGAGGGTGGGGGGGACAAAGAAAAACACGGACATGCCGCACGGACATGAGTTTGTGCGGCAGATCCCGCTCCTCGGCCCTCCGCTGGCCACCGTGTGCGATGGTGTTAGCGGGGGGCTGGAGGAACCGGGGAAACATGGAGCATGAGCGGGGGTGCGGGGGGCAGGAAGGACACACGGGGCATGAGCGGGGGTTGGTGGGACAGAAAGGACACACGGGGCATGAGCGGGGGGTGGGGCAGACACGGGGCATGAGTGGGGGTGGGAGGAACAGGAGACAGACACGCTCCTGCTGACCTGACAAAGCCTCTCTTGCGGGAAAGAAAGATGGCAGGCGTCTCTGAAGCCAGACGCACTGCACGCTTTCACCGCATCCAATGAGAGAGCACGTCAGATGTCCACGGACATCACGCAAGCTGCTGGCCCAATCACCGTCCTGTCCGCGGAACGAACAGGGAAGTCCGTCCGCAGACCGAACACAGATATCACTAATTTTTTTTGCCCTACTTTTTAGTCATTTTTTAAAAAACTACTGGACGGATTTTCACCAAATTTGCAAAAGCACGCTTTCGGGACCAAGCCGCTGCTCCTGGTCCAAATTTGGTGAAAATCTGTCCAGCAGTTTTGGCTGTAGGCGCGAGCAAAACATTTTTCCCATTCAGTCTGTGGGAAAAACAGAAATTTTGGGACCCCCCCTATAACTTTTCCCCCCCTTCACGAATCCTCACAAAGCTTTGCAAATAAATTCAGAGTGGGCCATATACTTTTTGTGCACAGTTTGGTGAGGATTCGTCCAGGGGGAGCGAAGTTATAAGCCGCACAAAAAGTGCTCTTCCTATGGAAACAGCAACTTAACCATAACTACCGTGGCCATGTAATATGTATATATATATATATATATATATATATATATATATATATATATATATATATATATATATATATATATATATATATATATATATATATATATTTAGATAATAGTGAACACACTGTTGAAGGTTGATGTGTTTTTTCATCCTATCCTATGGCTCTTCTCATTTGACTACTATCTAATCACACTACCTCCCTACCCTCATAGAAGCACACAAAAACGCGCATGCGCACACAAACACACACACATTTTCTGAGCTTGTTGCAACCAGATGAACTTAATCCAAATTTGCGCCAACCAAGAGTAAAAATAAACAAATCACTCAGAGGGACAATGTTTTTTGCAATCCCCATGTGTCCAGGGCGTATCATCAGGTGGTAACTTGTAGCCAGTATCATCAGGGACTGCCTAGGATCACCAGTGTCTGCCTGCATGGTTGACTCCTTTGGAAAGTTGTAATCAGAGGTTGTTGAGAAACCCTCTATCTAAGCGGGAAGTATCCAACTGGTGCACCCCCTATGGCACAAAGCATGCACATTCCATGCAGCTGCCACGTGCACATACGCGCATCACAACATAGCATGTTCAAGTACAACTCCCATGTTTAATGTAGTCTTTCCATTGCTTGCCTGTTGAGAAACATTGGTTTTGTGTGCAGCAAAGGTATTGAAAAAAAAAAAACAAAAAAAAACAAGCTGAAGCTCTATGTTGCCAAATTCCTAGAAAGGTTAATCTGATTTCCAGGGGCACTTTAAGAATACATGAGACAATAACACTCCTTACTTTTCTAGAGCAGTTTATGCACAATTTAAATTCTCATAGGTGAAAAAGCATCCTAGATGATAATAACTGGCAGAGCATCATGGGTAAACAGTTTTTAGAACAATCATTTCCCATTTAGCATTCTTAAGCATTCTTTCCAGTGTTCACGTTTCCCTGTATCTCAGTCTAGGGAGCTTTTCGTTTTTAGAATGTAAGAGTTGAAGAGGTGAGCACTGGCTCCTGGAGGTTGATGGAAAAGGCGCACGCCTGCCACACATAACAAGTGCAACAAATGAGAACGCTCTGATTTTTTTCTTACTTAAAAGGCATATCTCTATTGTTGAATTGAGTTCTGCCAAAGAGTGCCGCTGGGGACTCTTCCGTAGCCAAAGCTGATGCCTGATCTGCCCCACAGGTTAGGGGCTCAGTCAGAGCTCTTCTGAAAGTGGCCGGTCAGAATCATCAAATCTCCCAATGAGTTTCATTTGCTCTGAAGTGTTTGGGAGATCCGGAAACCAATCAAGCCACTTACATATCATGTTTGTGTTTTTTCTTAATATGTAAGAGCAGGTGTTTGCAGGGTATGCTCACCTTATGTTTTAGAGAAGTTGTGTCGTCGTTTGGAAGTGTTGGGGCAACCTTTTGCCAATGAATTAGATTGGAGTGCTTTCTGATACATGTTTGCCCCCTTTCGTCTGTGTGTTTACTAAACCCGTTAGTCTTTCCTTTCCCTGATACAGTAATGCCCATCAATGTTCACAGGCCGTTCCCCTTTTCCCATTGTCCAATTTGTGTCGCCACAAAAAGTTTTTAAAGAGTGAAAAAAGCTATTTTCTCTTTTTTATTCATCATCCTATTTGTCTGTGTTGTTATTCTGCTATGCCCCACGTGGCATCTTAAATGTGATGTCCTTGCTTTGCATTTAATCCCATCAAAATAGAACAATATACAACAAAATGTTTCCCTTTGGTATTCCCAATTGTTTGTGCATCCGAACAATTCTTCCGATTTGAGTGTGAACCAGATAATCCCTTCTACTGCAATCAGTTTTCATTGTCTGTCCAATAAACCAGTAAATCAGTGTAGATTCATTGTTTTGCCGCAGTCAGCCACTTGTTATGCATGCTATTGCCCAGTGTTAGTCATTCCCATGAAAGAAAATCAAATTACTATGTGGTCTTGGGATGTGTATTTAGAGGAGAGAAGGTTGTAGCGGGAAGTGGCGGTCTACTTCTTAGGGATGAGGATGTAACTGGCCAGGTGGAGGAATTTGGGGAGAGTGGTGTTCCTCTTGTTGTTGTAGGACCAGTGGGTGCCAGATGACAACAGCCACATAACGTGGTGTCTCAGGTGGGAGAATCCTTGGGTTTTGGTGGCTCAGGATGAGGAGACAATGGAAGGTTTGCTATTGCCGCCACAGGTGGGGAGATGTGAGGAGGTGGTGAAGGAGGCACGGCTGACAATGGAGGGTGTAGCACTGTTGCAAGAAGAGACAGCAGAGGGGAGGGTGGGAGAGTAAAGGCTGGTGCAGTGAGCCATTTTATCAGATGTTGTGAGTTAGTCCGGGAAGGACTGGGTGGCAATAGTTGACATGATACAGGAGTGGGGCATGATAATTGTTGAAGATACACTAGACTTGTTGCTGGACAATGACTTCAGGGTCAACGAGGAGAAGGTGGTAATCCAGGTATAGGTTGCAGCAGAGATGTGGGGAAACAGGTAGAGAAACCAGAGGTGGCCCCCAACAACTGTCGCTGAAAGAGGAAGGTCCTATGGCCTGTTCACCTGTGACTGCTCTTGCAGAGTGTGTAAGGCAGGCACAGGCAGGCTTTCTTTGTCAAGTTCAAGTCGGATAGGGACCACATCAGCCTGGGCCCAGGAAGGTTCATACCTTGTCATGTGCCAGGGGCCACTTTAGCTTGCTGGTGGGGAAGACTGTGAGCAGCAGGAAGTCTCTAGGATAAAAAACAGGTAATGGATATCAGTAAAGTGGGGTACACCAAAGAACGTTTGCTCCGTGTGTTTGTGTATTTCTACAGAGCCACCTAAAAGCACATACAATGGATACATGGTCTGACTAGCCATAATCAGTTCATAACCACTTCTAGTGACTCCTCTTTCATAGCACTGTACAGAAGGGTGGATGGAAAATATGTAGTGTCCTTACAGGAGGGCACAAATGCCTCTTGCTGGTAGCAGTCACACTGGTACTGCTGCCCCAAATGCACCCACCCTCTATGTTTTTCTAAGCAGCTCTGACCTCCCTCCCTACTGCACTACTGACATCCCCCACCAGCAGATTCTTGTCCCTCCCCCCGCCAGCACCACTGCAGCTGTTGATGTTGTAGGTCATGGAAGCCCTGTGGATGTGCCTCTGTTTGGACAGGTATTGATGGATGGTGGCACTTTGCCTACATTAAAACCCACATCAGTGGAGGATGCCGTGGAGAGGTACATGCTCCGGTAGCACTATACCATCATGTAGGCAACGGACTGAACCTTGGGGAAGAATTTAGATAGGTGTAGGAACTGCCCTCAGAATCAGAGCCTGAGGTTTAGTACCCAGCACTGCAGAAGTGAGTTTTCAGTTGTACTACATGGTCACAATGAGTTGCAGAAGCCCCTTTACGTGCTCCACTGTCTGAAGAGTTGAGATTGCAGTTCACAGAGAAAGGAGTTAAGGAGTTAATTGGTGTTAAAGAAGCTAATCCAGGCTGGAAGAAAATAAATGGACCACATGGTAAACTGTGACACCAGAATTGGCAAATCTGCGAGTTGTGACATTGTGATAAAATCCTCTAATAGCAGAAATCCAACACATTATATGCCACCTGTTCTTATTATACATGTTTACAGTTTTCTTCCTGAGCATACAAAATGCTATCAGTTAAGATTGTGCCCCTTCCATTACTCAATCTTCTGTCATCAATGGGAGAAAGGACAAAGCATATTATTCATGGTTGCAAAGTAAAGTAAATGCATCATGCCATCACATAATTAAATGGCAATACCAATAGTGCAGGGTAAAGTAGAAGCAATAATGTAATATATTGAACTGGAAGAGGGATGCTATTACACAACTGATAGGCTAGTCATGCTGCTTGAACACCATATTTCTGCAAATGCTCCATCTTGTTGTCATTGACATCCTGAGTCTGATGGAGTGTTTTCTACAGAAACTGTTCAGAATACCTAATCAGATGTTATTAATTTTGGAAAAGCACAAGAAAGAAGTTAGTGCCGTAGGGTGTGGAAATGGAACTCAGCAAAACATCGCAGTTGGAACTTGTGTACATTCCTGGCTGTCATTCTCTTGTTTAGTAGGGGTTTCAGCAGCAACAAATATACATTTCTGTAGCTCTCATTTCATTAGAAGAACTGAGATATCTGCAGGGGCTACTACTGTGTGCCCTATTGAAAGGTGCTTTCCTGTGAATTTCTGTGGTTAGAAAATTACTGGAGCAGAACTCAAGGACAACACTGTAGTAGAACCAATGTTAGTGGCATCTAACAATAGTCATTAATCCCACTGCAGTTGTTCACTAGAGCTATGGAACAAAAGAGGCAACATGTTCTGGGGGGTGTTAGGGGGTGGTATTGCAAGGGCGTGGTATGAGGAAAGGCTATTGATGAGAGTGTTCCAGTAGAGGTCTCCTGGATGAATTTCAATCCTGTGCATGGTCTTGCGTCATATTGTGCTGAAATATGTGATAACCAGTTTGATCCCAGATTTTTAAAGCACACTGGAGGAGAAAGACAGAGCGTCCTACACTCTTCTGACTGCAGAGTTGCAGGCGGTGATGGGGGAGTTTGTGGTGCAGCTGCCACATGCTGGTCATTTTCACTTTTAGATCTGACAGGCTGTCTTTGAAAGGCCTGTAAAGGTAAAAGAATAGATTTTGCTCTTCCCTCCTAACACTTTAATTCTGGCAGTACCCTCCTTTTACACCTCCTCTGTATCACTAGTTTATAAAATCATGGGCTTTGGTATAGAATTAGAAATACCACCACCGTTGTCCCTTTCAACATCATTTTCATAATTATTATCCTGGACTCATATGTTGATTTCGGTGGTGCAACATATGACTAGGACAATCTCACATACTGCACCTCTGCATTTGATTCTCCCTGCTCATCAGTACAATTATATTGCAACTCCTTCTTCGTTCTATAAGGGGCTATTGTTGAACCTCCTTCACGTGCCTCACCTTCACTGTGGCACTTTTAGGCAGTCTGGACATGCTTCCACACAAAATGGTTACACCTCTATAGCCATAAAAAGAAAACACATTGCAGCTACAGCCATAGGATGTACTCGCATTGTGCAAATCTATTTGTATTTCACAACCTTATGAGCATCAAGTATTTGTTCTGGGCTTCAGTGGTAGCAATACCAGTGCTCTGTCCTGGATAGTGAGTGTAAACGATATACCCCAATTTGACAGGAATAGAAAATGAATCCCAAAAGACCACATTTTGTTCACTCCCTTTGACTGCATATACATGCGGAGGAAGACGCCCGCAGTCATCCCCCTTACCCCTTTACCCCCCACATATATATGCCGTCAAATTGGGCCTCACAAATTTGTTCTTTTTGATTCTGTCTTTTCTACCTCGATATTTTTGGGAATTAGCAGTGCAAACTGCAACACGCCTCATGAAGAAGGATTTTGGAATCCTTGATCGGTGAACTGACTCGCAGGGATGCTTGCTCATCTACATTAGAATGGGTATAGTCCCACAGGCTGTAGGATGGTCTTCCCCACACCACAGCCCTGATTTGGGATCAGCCAGAGAACTGAATAAGGCATTTACTTAGAAACCTTGCAAACATACTCACAGGCAGAAGGACATAAACAGTTTCAGTTTTCCAGTGGGAAAGCAGGTAGGAGGGTGGCGTGCTTACACACAAAAGGAGAAGGGCACAGGAGCACATGACCAACTAGGAAAAGGTACATCCAGAAAGGAAGAATGCAGCCTATCAGAAAGACAATTTCCCCAATCATCTGTTTGCCCATAGTATATAATGCATACACTGTTCAGTGTATGGAATGCAGAGAAGATAAACTGTCAGAGATGAGGGACTTGATGTTAGAAAGGAGATACAGGAGGAGTTTGAGGGTGAGGAGGAAAGTGTGGAGGATTTAGATGAGGTGCAGAGTAAGAAACAGAGAATGTCAGGCACAGAGAGAGGTTGGAGGTGGTGACAGAACAAAAGAGGGAGAAGAACAGAAGAGAGTGATGGGGAGAAATATTTGAAGCAGAAGGAGGTCGGAGGAATACATAAGGGAAAGGGAGGAGTTGGTGGATGGCTAGTGCAGGAGTAAGTAGGAAAGTTACATCAGCAAGATGGAGGAAAGAAAGCTGGAGGAGAGGAACATCCGGTGGATGGGGAGTTCCCAGATAGCAGACATGCATTTGCCAAGCAATCAGGCTAGGAATGTGACATGAGGAATAGGGAGAAGAGTGAGGTGACGAAGAGGAACATGAGGTGGTTGCGTTAATGCTCACCGTGCCTGCAAGTCAGCATCCAGTCTTCTGCCACGCCCGCCTCGAATCCGGAGCTCCTAGAAAAAGGGGAAAAAGGAAGAAAAGGTTAGACCAAGGACATTATTTTAATTCCTTACCTGATTCCGGATCCAGCACGTCTCCGAGCCTGGAAAGGACATTATTCCAACACGCGTCGCATCGCCAGCAGCAGCGCTGCGTTATACTCACCAGTCCACAGCATCTTTCGACTCGGCGCTGCCTCCATCATTTTCTTCATCGAACTCCAGCACCTGGGGGAAAACAAAAGAAACAACAAGGTGAGCCAAGAGAGCCGACAAATACAATCTCTTACCACCATAGGCTTACCTGATTTACCACCAGAGGCATTACCCTTTAATACACCTCCTCTTCATATGCCGCACCTATAAAGGGAGAGAAAACATCAAGTTAAACTGCAACTTTTCCCGGACAGTTTTGGGTAATACAGACTCTTACCTGAACGCCATCCGCTGCCTCCAGGCAACATTCTTTTGAACCAGCTGCAATTGAACAAGGGAATGGAACAAGAGTGAACATCAGACGTATTGAACTCTTTGAACGTCATCAACCCCAGAGTCAATATTCCTCCGGAACTCCTCCAGTACCTTCAAACCAGTGAAGTAACTGGTATCTACACGCCCCTGCATGCCATGCAGGATGGAGAGCTCATCATTTAAAGACATAAGGTGAGGTTACTAAAAGGGGATATCGGAGGTGACAAGTGGGGAGAACGAGAACAGTGGGAGGGGGCCATCACTAAAATCCACGGGTGGCTAAATCCCTTTCTCCACTTGCAGGAGAATACTTCTACGGAGCAAGCAGACAAGATTAGGCGGGCCAGTCCAGACAGTCATCTCGTCACTAGGCATCACGTTGGTGGAGACCTCAGCTGTCCGGGTCCGATCGACGCCCCTTTGGGAACCAGGTGAGCGTAACAGGCAGGTGGTGAGATGAGTGGGGCCCGGGCTGGGGTAAGGCTAAGTCACAAATGCTAAAAGGGTGTAGACGCGTGTAGAACATAACTCAGAAACTGGTAGTGCCCAATGCCTAAAGATCCAAACAAAGATTGAGAGAGGGAGACGGCGAGAGAGAGAGAGTCTAGTCAGAAGCCATGATGCTGATTTAGGCTGGATAAGGAAGATTACCAAAGACTAAAAACATCCTTTAGTCACAACATTTCTTTACTCTGTAGGAAGTGATAAGGATAAGTGTTTGACCACTGAACCCAGAGAAGGCTGACATCTACCAGAGAGTGATGGGTGCGATTCCATTGAGCACATAAATGGTCAACTATTCCAAGGAGTTAAAGGACATTGCCCAAATGAGACTGGTCAAATTATCCTAGGACACAACATGTGTTTACCTCATTATCTCAGAAAGTGACGGTGAGGGGTACCTCCTCAAGGTAACACTAATTCAAAGATCTCTATTTTTCCTAGATTAGGAAACCTGGGCTTTGGACCATGAGATCCTACTTAGAAAATTAGCAAGATCTCAATTCACTGCACTTGTTCATGTTGTGTCCCTAAACTACCCTTGCCTCATTCATATTCAGACATACTCATCTTATGCTATAGCTTTCTCCTTATATACCAATAGGCTTCATCTAAGCTTCAACCCCTGTAAACAATGGGGAAGTATTTAACTTTAAAATTATGTGCAATAGCTTTTGTGCATCACTTCTATCGGTGCCATATGGTGTGTGAAGTGGAATCACTAATATTAGCCCACAAGTTTGCCATGCATTAAGGCGTGAGGGATGGTTTAGATGCCCATGGCTTAGCAAGCCAACCTTTTTCCCATTGCTCCCCATAGGCCATCCACCATGATCTGATCACACACATTCCAATTGTCTGGGGTCTTGTCAGCAATACCCTCCCAGGCGGAAGCACAAGAGTCCCATCTCCAGAATACTATAAGATGTTTTGGCAGAATTCAATCAACCCTTCCATCTTGCTATGAGGTGTAGAAAGAAGGAGAATACATGTGCTCTATATCTAAACCTTCATCCCACATATTAGAAGAAAAAGAACATGTTTTTTACCTTGAATCTCTGTCAGAATTATTGTTCCCTGATATTAATGGAAGAACTCCGCCAGTGCAGGAAAGAAAGAACCAGAAACAGGCTTTCTCTGTCTAATCCCCAAGACTCTGGAACCTCCCCCCATCAACATCTGATGCGTCCCTGCTTTTACAGTTTAGAAAGGAGCTCAGTACCCTCTTCTTCAAGGAATGGCACCTCTCTACAACACCTGGGTTCACATACCCTGAACTCCGCAGTGAATGATTGGGAGCCGTATCAGTAGGCCGTGTTCCATATTGATGTGTGAGTCCACAAGTGCATGCATCACAGTCCGGAAGTGCCACAGGGGGATGAAGGGTTTGATTGTGAGAGCAGTGGAGATTTGTAGCCAGGCTGTTTGGCCTTTTCTGGCCATATATTCTGGGAGGACAGACTGCTGTCCATGGTGAAGCCTAAGTATTTTGCTGAATTTGTGCATTGCAAATCAAATTATTCTAGGCGCTTATCATTGAGCCATTTTTGGTTGAGTTTTTGTTTATTGGGGGGACCAATGAGAGGACAAATTCGGTTTTGGATGGGTTAGGTTTCAGGCAGGCAGTCAACATCCATGACTGGATGATGGCTAGGTAATTGCAGAGATGACAGAGGTCCTGCAGGCTTTTCACTCTGACTTAAAACTAGGAATCATTTGCATATTGGAATTAGCTATATGGGGCTCTTTAAGAAGGGTGCTAAGAAGTTCAATGTAAATGTTAAATAATATTGGAGAGAGGATGGAGCCTTGGGGGAGTCTGCAGGCGACCATGAGTCAGTTAGAACCCAAAGTATTCCTCTAGATGGCCTAGTGTTTGCCCAAATGGTAGGAGATAAATTAATTCAGGACAGTGCTAGTGAATATACCCTCTTGGTGAGGAAGGAGAAGAGTATGTGATGGTCGATGTTGTTGAATGCAAATGAGAGGTCGAAGACAGGGAGGTGTGCGTTGTTGTTATCCATGATATGCATGTGATCTTCCACTACCTGAATGGTGACTGTCTTGGTGCAACACTATTGGCAAAGTCCTGCCTGATAATCATTTAGGAGGTGTGAGCATGACCCGGTCAAACAGCTCAGTCCCGGTTACTAACCTTAGATTGGGAATGAGAGCAAGAATGAATTATCAGGTTTCATTGTTCAGCCCTAGAGCAATCAGGCCTTGACCCCGACCTGTAATTTACCTTGGGTAAACAGGAGTGTTATCTATATTGAATATGGCTGCATGGTCCTCTGAAGCAAAAATAACTAGTAAATACTGATCTGCAGGTGGAAATACCCATTTGGAATGAGGGGTTCTCGCACTTCCTGTACTATTGAGGGTGAGTATAAGATCTCAACGCCAATTCAGGAGTATACGGAGCAAAAATAAAACTGGCATCAGATGAGCACATAGCAATGAATCTTTGGTAGTGCCGATCTTAGATGATCTTAGATACCAGATGGATACAGGTAAGAGTACCACACTGCTGCTGCTGGATTTGTCTGTGGTATATGACACACTTGATCACTCTAGTCTGCATGGTATATTAAAGGTTATCAGTGTCTACAGAACTGTGCTCCAGCGACTTACCTCCATTCTTGACAATAGATATGCGACTATATTTCTGCCTCATCGTATGTTTCATTTTAATCTACTTTTTAATATTTGCATCTGCCCACCTTATGTGGATCATTATTAAAACTATGCAGATGATGCACAGCAGACTTTCAAACAAACATTTTCAATAATGCCCATTGGCCATTAATCAGTGGATGCACAATTATTTACTATAGCATCTAAAAATCTGAAATCTGAGTTGTTGGTTCAGAGTTTCTTTTTGTAGATCTCTTGATATTGGTCAACAGAACTAGGACAATGCCCAATGCCAGTACAGGAAGAAGGAAAATTAGGAGTTATCTCTGATAATACACTTTCTCTAAGTGCCCAATTCCTATTGGTTACACTCTCTGGATTCTTCTATCATCATTCTTCAAAACAAATCTTTTCTGCATCAAACCGAGAGGACATTTACTATTGTAGCTCCGGTTCTATCCTGTGGGGATGTTGATACTGCTCTATATCTTGGCCTTCTGGACTGTTCCATAAAAACTGTTGAGATGGCAAATTCAGCAGCAAGACACATTTTGAATTTTAAACAAAATGTGCACATTACACTCATTATCCAGGAACTTTATGGACTACAGATATCATTAATGATAGAGTTCATGGCTCTGTGTATGGTCCATAATGGGGTCAATGCACAGGGGCACAGGTTTATTTTGGATAAGGTTGTACGCTATAAATCATCTTGCCACTTAAGCTCTATCAGCCAATACTTTGCAGGCACAACTAATTATAAGAAAGTTCCTTCTGGTGGCAGGGCCTTTTGCTATGTAGCCTCAGAAAATGTGCACTCATTATCCTCTCCTTTAGGAAGGCAAAATCATTTAAAAATTGAAGGCGCAATTTGAAGCATTAAATTCTTCCATGAATTTTGAATGAGTAAAATGCCAAAGTCTTAGCCAGATATGTCTCACTCAATCGCTCTGAATGCTAGCTCCTCATAGCGCTAAGAGACTATCACTTACAGTGTTTGTCTTTAGCATTTACATAACTGTAATTTTCCCTAACATTCAATGGCGCCACCTTTTGGTATTGGCCCTGAATTTTGATGGTTAGAGAATGTATTTGATGAAGGTGTATCGGCAGAGAATTCCTGGCTCGTGGGCTTGCACTAGGAAACCGTGTGTCACCCCAAGTAGTAGTTCTAGAAGGGGGGACTACCAGCAAACATTTGTCCATCGAACACAATGTTCGAGAAGGTTTATAGTTTACGATTTTGAATATAAGATCGGCAGGGGCGAGATCATGAATACATTTTAACAACAGCCAGTGCAGGCTCTTCTGAAAGCCTGATATCAACATTGTCCGAGGCAGTGAACAAATCAGATCAGTCGCACTGCAGAGTTATGTGTCACCTGAAATCTTTGGAGTTTTTGTTTTAGCTCAGGGAAAGAGGGAGAACTTGAGATGCACCTCATAGTTATGGAGAAGGGCACAAGATCTCATACGTGTTGGCCTCCGAGGTTCAAAGGAGAACACTGGTGGTACTCAACCTGAATTCGTCTGAGTACCGCATTCAGATAAGGGGATACAACAGTTTGACTCCATTACGAGAGGGAACACTGTGAGCAAGTGATTCTATGTATCCAGTCTGTCACCTCCATTCTAAAAAGGAATATGAGTTTTCTGTCTGCAACTAGTGCCAATTTTCTGGTCAGTGGCCAGTATTTTCTCTGACCACAAAATTATAACACACTATGTTCAAGCCACCACATGTACTCTTGTCTAAAAGAAAGCAAGTTATTGCGGGATGTGAATCCACAGCATTATGGAAATGCCTACTTCAAAACCCCCAGTCACTGGATTACATACTATGACTGCTCCGCTCTGACACATCTTTGGAAATGCAGGTGGAAGCCATGAGTAACATTATGGTATCCAACCAGTAATCGGAGCCAATCAACAAAGTAGTAACAACCCCTAATCATTGAGGCAACAGCAACCCTTTTTGCTACAGATGTGGGTATGAATTCCCACATAAGGCACATGCCCCGCTCTTGGCCAGCGATGTGTGGTGTATGGGGGAGAACCATTTTAAAGCATTGTGCCGAATGTCACTCAGTGAAACATGGGGCAAAGGTGTGAGTACCTCAACACCAAGGATTAAGGAAGTTCAGGCCCTTATCAACCCGGGGTGCGATAACCTTAAGAACACCCTCATTGATGACACAAGGAGAGGAAGGAGGAAGGGAGACAACACAAAAGAGTGATGCCTGAGTGGCATGTTCACTGCTCCCGGCCACAGAGGCAAACAAAATGACAAATTCACTACATGGTGGCGCAATCCCTGTCGAACAGTACCTCCAGTTGTTCCACCGCAGGAAGATAGGATACCTATTTATGTTGGGAAACCCCACAGCAAAGGAGCAAAGCCTCATGCTTCTGCTACAAGTCAATGATCTGCACGCAGAATTCCTGACATATACAGGGGAAACAGTGAATGTCATCAGTGGCAAGGTCTACAGCAACATTCCACACGCTCCTAAACTCAACCCGGCAGAGGAGAACATTTACCCATATGGGTCAAAGACCACACTACCATGCAAGGGGTACTTCGTGGCTGAGTGCCAGTACAAATCACAAACCAAGAAGCTACCGGTGCGTGTGTTGGAAGCAGTGGCAGAAAACGGCTGCATCTTGAGTTTCAAGGCAGCACTAGATATCGGACTGATCCATGTACTGTATTAGCTCAAGCACATAGACTCAAGGGCGAGAATTGAATAACTTTTCCCCACTCTTTTCAAAGGCCTCAGAAAACTGAACGATAGACTGATTAAACTGCACACAGACCCAGAGGTGCGCCCTATTGTGCAACATTACAGGGTGATACATGTGAACATTTAACGGCAAGTCCAGGAAGAGCTACACAAACAGCTTGAACAGGACATCCTCGAGACGGCTATAGGACCCACTTCCTGGGTCTTGCCCATTGTCCCTGTCCACAACAATGTTTCCATCGCCATTTGGCTGTGCGTCGACAATCTGAAAACCAAATGAGGATATAATGAAGGAAAGGTACCGCGCCCCACGGATCACAGATATGATCCATCTCCTCAACATAGCACAAGTCTTCTCCAGACATAACTTGAATAAATGATACCATCAACTAGAGCTGTGTGAGGAATCCAGATAAATAATGACCTTCATTATAGACTAGGTCTTTTCGCGTACAAACATCTGAGCTTCGGAGTCTCCGTGGTCGCTGACATTTTCCAAGCTGAAATCTACAATGTGATGAAGCAAATTCCAAATGCTTTAACTACAGTGACAATATTATAGTGTTTGGGAAAACCAGAACCAGCACAACAATACGCTAGCAAGGGTGTGCATGCCGCTGCAAGCTGTCCACCTAACGCTCAACAAGGAGAAATGCGAGTTTCGGAAGGGAACTCTTTGATTTTTCAGGCCTCGGCCCAGGGTATGAATCCAGACCCCAAGAAAGCAGCAGAACTCAACAACACATCCCTGCCCACCAATCTGTCAGACTTGCACTCTTTCTTGGGGTTAGCAAGCTAATGTACACGCTACATTCAGGATTTTGCATTTGTGAGTGAACCACTTATGGCACTTATGGAAAAGCAGGTTCCTTTCACATGGTCAGAGGCATGCCAGGAGTCCTTTGAAATGATTTGATGGCGTACATCGTCAACTGGCAATATGGCCTATTCTGACACCACAAGAGAGACAGAACTCACGGTTAATGCCAGCCCGGCGGGACCTTGTGCCAGTCTAGTGCAATTGAACTCGGAGTTACACAACAAATGGCACATCGTCTCTTACGCCAACAGGAGCCTCTCCAAGATGGACCAGGCATAATCATAGGCTGAGAAGGAAGGACTAACAGTGGTATGGGCATGTGAGCATTTTCACCTGTTCCTATCTGACACGCTGTTTACCATTGTGACAGGTCACCAGGCTCCACAGTTCATCTATGGCAATCCCCAAGTCAAAATGCCTCCCAGGATTACCTGATGGGGTCTGCGGCTGAAAGACTACTGATTCAGGATCACACATCGGACTGAAAAAGAGGAAATCCTGCAGCTTTCCTGTCCCGATATCACACCACCTCATTGTGGACAGGTACAAAAATTGTGTACCAATACATCCAGTATGTGCTACATGCAGCAACGCCGAAGGGAGTCAACAGCCCACAGATCATTCAGGAAACGGAAAACAACCAGGCCTTCGAGATCATCCTCTGATGTTTGCAGTCAGGGCTAGTGAAATCATGATAAAGAGATGGGGAGAGTGCCTGTCCCGAGGAGTAGTGAGACATTGGGGTTTTGCTGCTTGTCAAGGATGAACTAGCCCAATCAAAGCAGAGTCGTTAATTGAAAGGGATTGTAGTGCGTGTGCAAAAATGAGGTAAAAAACATATCGCCGATGCACAGCCATTTTGGACATTCACTTCCATTTACAGCAATGAAACAACAATGAAAGCCTACTTTTTTCGTAGGCTTAGCAAGTAAACATGTATTTCTGCAGAGGAGGCAAGGTCAGATATTAATGTAACTGTGGAGAATAGTTGTTGTATTGTCCGCCGAAGGACAAGCCTGAGAGGGAGTCGGAGCTCTCTGCAGGTGCAGAGATAAGGAGTACTATGAATGAAAGCAAGGAGAGAAGTTGTTTTTTTTCCACTTCTAGATGGAATATTCCACTCTTTGCTACTCATGCTTATTGTCTGCTATTCAATTTAGGGCAGAATGGTAATACATGAGGGACGGTGGATCGAAAGTAGCCCCATGAAGAGAAGAGGTATTCCTCTTGGGAAAGCAGCTAGAATCCTGACCCCTCGTGATGCAGGGGAACAGCGAAGGAGGACACTCCGCTCCAGATCCCGTTAGCACAAGTGATCTCTTTGCCAACCTGCTCTGGGACTAAGCAGTGTTGTGATGGCCGAGATTAATGTGTCTTCTGCAACAATCTTAACGGTGATGCTCTTTTTCTATGTTTTTGTATACATTGACTATATGTTTATCTTTTCTTATGTATGTTATGAACGAGCCATTTATATAATCAATTTGACCAGCGTTTTCTGAGTAGTTTTTGCCTATCTGAGTTCAATAACTGATTTTGCGAGGGTCAGACATACGTAAGTATGAGTTCACCCCACATAGCCAAGATAAAGGGATAAAGGAAAACAGGAATGAAAATAGTTTTCCCACAAATCCTGTGATGGTGGATACTAGAAGTGGCCCAAGAAGGGCACCGGGGCATAATATCCACCAAAGAGCTGCTGAGGCAAAAGGTCTGGGTCCGTCACCTCAACACTCACATAGAAACACTCCTCAAGGACTGTCCCACATACACCATTATGAACCTTCATACCAAACCCGCACCACTACAAATGACAGGGCTACCGGTGAAGGTATGGAATGAAATTGCCTTTGATTTCTTTGGTCCCATTGATGGAAGAGAATATGTGCTGGTAGCCATGGAATAATACTCATGATTTCCATAAGTACAACTGGTAAACTCCACGTCCACATACCGCACCATCCCAGCTCTCGATAGGATGTTCACGGCCTATGGGTTTTCCGGCAGATGTAAAGTCAGACAACGGCCCTCTGTTTACAGGTTAGTACTTCATGACATTTACTTAGTATATGGGGTTCAAGCATAGGAGAATAACACCTCTCTGGCCCCTAGCGAAGCGGCCATTGGACCACTTCATGAGCAACATCAAAAGAAACATCCAGATTGCTCATCTGACTGGAGATCCTGTAGACAAATCACTGTACCAACTTCTCCAGGGCTATTGAAAGACGACCCACAGCATCATGTTCAGCCATAACATTAGAACATGACTGCCACACCTCACCCAATTAGAAAAAAGTCAATATGGAATGTCGGACCGGAAGAAGCCAACATGGAATGTCGGATCATTAGAGAACGGGTTGCCCGAGCCAAGGGAGTAATGAAATGTCCGGCAGATGCCAAGAGACAAGCCTGTGAAGCAATCCTGCAGAAGGGAGACACTGTGATAGTGTGACAGCCACGCACACACAAATATACCACAGCATTCAACAGTGACCCAGTGACCCATTGATAGTCATGAAACACAAAAGTAAAAGGGTCTATTATAAATACTGGTGATGATCAATGGCAAGTGACTCAGAATCTCTTTGCACTTCAAGAGGGTAACTGGGACAGTGGTGAGGAGATCTGAAGGTGAGGAGACAGACCAGGGAGAGTTTGATGCCCTATATGTAGGAGATGGAGAAGAGTCTGGCATGGATGTGTGGGACCTGGGCGCCAGCCCTAGCCTGGAGCTGGTTCAGTTGAGTCAACCTGGCCAGCCCCAGAGAGCCAGGAACAGACCTCAAAGACTATTTGAGGAAATGGATAAATGTTTACTGTTTGTTTAAAAAGGGGGGAGGTTGTGGTGTTGTGAAGCCATGGCCCTCATCACGTGATGTGGGAGAGAGAAGGAAGGGACAGGGAGCAGGGTGGGTCAAAAGGGATGGGCATTTGCAGTTGCAGTGAGGTCCATGTGCAATAGACATGTGTCTCTCATCCTTACTGTCTCCGTGCCTCTTATTTGGGTTGCGCCGTGTGGTAATACCGGCATAGGAGAGGGCTAATCCCCCCTAAATTTTCCCTCTACCCCATCAGGAAAGACACCAAACCATGAAGACTTTTAGTTGGCTCTCAAGAAAAGTACGTGTGTGCGCATGCTCAGCTGCAAATGAAGTGGCATCCCAAGAGAATTATATTTGTAGGATTGTACTTTTCTATCAGAAAACAGTCTTGGTTTTCAAACAGTGTTGACACGAAGAAGCCAAGAGACAAATAGCTCAGTGGTATGAAAATTACAAATCACCACTATTATCATTATATATGAAGCAATACTACAGTCTCTGAAACCAAGAGTGAGGCGTTGTTTGACTAGACTATATTGTGAACTGAATCACTTATGGAGAATCCCATTCCGTGCAGATAAGGCATAGTGAGATTAAACACAAATCCCAGTATCACATACTATGGTTAAATAGTGAAGCCAGGATGTGAGCTCGTTTTGATTTAGGCGCTTGACCCCTTGCATTAGGAGCTAGTACATCTATTTGAATCATTTTGGTTATCAAGAGCTACAACAATACTCTGTTTAATTAGGATGATGTGTAAGCTGCGCAAATCACCTAATATTAAACCAATCACCTCCCATTGTTAGCTCCCATCTCCCTTGTATTTGTACTTCCATCACTGCGTCCTTCGCCATATGATTTCTAAAGTGTGACATTGCATCGCGAAAATATCTCAGCACTTACTAAATATAATAATAATAATAATAATAATAATAATAATAATAATAATAATAATAATAATAACCATAATGATTAGAATGATATGAGTTTGGGACTTAGTTTCATTGTATAGAATAAAGGTAAAATGTTGCCAGGTGACTGGAGATGTTGGCTTTGAAATGGAAATGTTCACAATCTCCTCAACATTCACACCTATAAGGGATATAGGTCCAAGACAATGATAGTCCTCTCCATTGTTCAGCTCCCCGCCACTAGCCTTGTCTTCTTTAGTTTAATTTATCATAGTATACTTATGGCCTAACAGGCTTTGTATATACAGATATAACATTTATTAAAACTATAAAACCATATCAATGAATTCCAATAGTTAATAAACAATAATATGTTAAAACAATCCTTGTGATAATTCATCTAACATGTGTAAACATTGCATATAATACTTGAACGAGTGGAATATAACATTGATATTATTTTCCTCCATTAACATGTCCCATTTACTATTCATTTCACCACAATTTAGCATGGTTTCAAATGATTTACAGTAGTTTTTCCATATTTCATTTAGGCTTTCACAGATATGCTGTATAGACTCGGTCTCAGGGCAACCACATAGACGACACGTTTGTTTTTTCTCTACACAACCCGAGTTTGAAACCACGAATATCAAGTAGACTAGTAACATTGCATTTTTGTAACAAATATTGACGTGCTATATAGCTTTTTGGGTCTGCTACTATGTAGTTTTGTATCTGTTTGTGGGCCAACCAGTATTGGACAAAGGTTCCGCTGTTGATGCAAGGCGAATGATATCTGGTTCACTACTATATACGTTTAGTCTATATTTTAACCATTTTTTGAGTGCCAGTAGCCGATCTCCCTTTTCTGGTTGTACAAAGCCTGATTCCCAGAACTAATACCTGGCCATCAGTCTACTCAAAGTGCCAAAATGTTCATGGTTATCTAGTCTCAGGAATGCATGAAAGACATCAACTTGAATTGGGCTGTTGTTAAGACCTCCTAGTTTTGCATAGCACGTAGACATACTACAGTTATAGGCGACGAGAATGCTTTTTTGCCCAAACTCCAATCATACATATTCTATAGCCGGATTACACAACATTCTAAACAACCGCAATAGGTACTTCTCACCCAATGCTTCTACTCCATAAAGCATAAAAGGAACAGTTTTGGAAGAGTACAGCATCAATATTGTGTGGCTGGACCAGCCGCCTTGACTGCAAATAAATGCACTTATAGTGTATGCACTCCTCATGCAGTTGAGCATGTTTGCTACCCAGTGGGATTGTCAAGTGAGTTTATCATCTATGAGCACTCCTAGATATTAGTAGCGGCTCACAATTTCAGTGAGGTCCTGTTTGATCTTCCATGTACATTTAGGGTAAGCACGCCTAGTTTTACCAAATCCACATGTTGTTGTTTTGCTGATGTTTATTCGCAGCCCATTCATACTCACGTAATTTCCCAATGCATCAAGCATACACTGTAGTCCCTTTGGTGTATGTATTTGCAGCCCATTCATACTCACATAGTTTCCCAATGCATCAAGCATACACTGTAGTCCCTTTGGTGTATGTATTTGCAGTCCATTCATACTCACATAGTTTCCCAATGCATCAAGCATACACTGTAGTCCCTTTGGTGTATGTATTTGCAGCCCATTCATACTCACATAGTTTCCCAATGCATCAAGCATGCACTGTAGTCCCTTTGGTGTATGATCTAATAAAAGTAGATTGCCCCCATAACCTAACCAACCCACCATTAATGTGCAAAACTTTACAGAGCATGCTTCCGGGATACCGAAGTTTGACTAAGATCTGCCAAGTACAAATTAAAGAGTTTGACAGCCCGGATACATCCCTGCTTAACTCCTCTCTGAGTGTTGAATGCGTTGGACAGGCTACCTTGTCAGTCCAAATCCATTCTAACACTTGTGTTCTGGTAAAGCAGCATGATCATACTTAAGAGTCCTGCTGGGATATTCCAATCCGCGAATTTTCTCCTTAAACTGTTCTGCATTAGTGTATCGAACACTGCAGTGAAATCTATGTATACAGCATAGACAGTTAGATGACACCTCTGCCATGCATATTCTACTGGTGAGACCAGTGTCAGGGTGATACCTACAGTAGTAGCTTTATTCCGAAAGCCAGTTTGATTTGGAGGTAAGATGTTATTAATTGTGATCCACTCATTCAATTCGTCAAGCACTACCCTTGCAAATATTTTAGCCAGGATGTCAAGCATTGCTAGCATGCGGTAGTTGCCAGGACCGTTCCAACATCAATTTTTGTAGACAGGTCATATATTACTCTCCGTCCAAGTTATAGGTACTTTGACATGTTTTTCTATGTTTACAAAAAGGATATGCAACGCTTTCCCCCAAATCACGGGTGACGACTTGATTGATGCGTTACATGTCCCATTGGGACCAGCTGCCCTGGAGGTGTTTAATTGCTCGATCATCTTCAATATATCACTGATGGAAGCTTTGCAATGCCACTTAATGCATGATATATTTCCCTCAGGATCAGCAGGTTCTTGAGCCCCCATTGTGTTTGCAATGTGTGTACACCAGGTTTTTGAAAGCACACTGATTACGGGTAGATCTTTTTTCCTCCCACTCTAGCGTAAAATGCAATTTCTTGCCAACGCTCAGTTTCACGCTTTCTCTGATAGAATCGTAGCCAATGCTTGTAGCCTATTTTCAGACCCTTTAACTGGTTTGTGATTAGTATGTCACTTCGGCCACCATTTTTGTCTGGAATTTTCTTCCGTAGGCTTCTTTTTTCTGTTTTTATTCTATGATCATATGGTCATATTGGTTACGATTTTTAGCAGCCATGTTCCAACGCTCAGATGCACTTTTATAAAACTGTTCCTGGTGGATCGTTTCTTTTATGCTTATGGTAATCGCTGAAAAGCATCAATGGATGAGAGGCCGTCGCTCATAGTACAATTCTGATAGCGTGTACTGTATGAGCTTGCCACAATTTCTGCCACTGTTTTTGCATTGGCCGGGTTAGTAGGGTTCCACCAAATATGGTTAGCTCCTGCATTTACATAGATATCACCATTCATATCAAAATCACAGCTCTTTTTGTTCGAATCTAACAACACACTTACTGGTAGGTGATCGCTTTCCTCTCGAGTTGAAATGGACATGTCATCCACTAGTGCAAGAGCAGCACAATTTACAAACACATAGTCAATTGTTGATGCACTCATTCCACCCACCAGTGTGTATTTTGTTAGCATCACTAGAGCAGTAACCATTCAGCATACTAAAATAATGGTGTTATAACATTTCACCCCAGGCTTTTCTGTGCTTGTTTTATTGTACGGAGGTGGCTGGGGCAGATTAATGGAGGGCAGCAGAGTCTATAACTTGGGAACTCATTTTAGCATTCAAATCTCCTGCTATCCAGATTGTATTTCAAGCCAAGCTTCAATGATGTGTTCTACTGTAGCAATGTTTTGCTTATACAAAGCAGGGTTAGGTGGATTATAGATATTTATGACAATGTCTTTGCCACCTAAAGTATCACAGCATATTTTAACCGCTTGTATCGCTGGTGTCACAGTCAAGATTTCTATTATGCGCCACGGATGTCAGGTCGATATCAGGAGCCTGCCTTTAGAGTGCCCAATTGGACCCTTTACAGCTAGTATTTTTGTAATAGTTCTGCCGTCAAATTTACTTGTCTAACCATGTTTCCTGAAGGATCACCACATCATAAAGGTCTACATACATTAGGAGCCCATTATCTGTGGCCAAGAGGTTGAAACCCCTAATAGTAAATGACATTAGCATGTGTCGTCAATGAGGTAGGTTCACAAAGTGTGGTTTAAAGGTGTTCTTTAACCATTGCCAATATCCCTCCTCACTAGCTGTAGGTTCATTTACACGGTTACTTTCCTTACTTGCATTTTTACATCGATCTGGTTTACTTCTCATTGCAATACAATTACTTTTAGTCGGCATGATGGGCACAATCGTATAACTATAGCCAAGTCTATAGAGATTACGTTCATATTGTATAATGTAGTGAAGGGTGCTATCTAGTGTGAACCATACATTAGAGGAGACTTTAGTGGTATGTCGGTCCTGATCCACAATTTGTATATCCTCGATTGTTATACCGCACAATGGAACCACACTATGGAGTACTCGCAGAACACATGAACGATTCAATGGTGGATGTAGGACATCTGTAAATATGTAGTCCGATTGTAGTACTTGATTTCTAATTGCACATTCTGTGTGTTTGTCATTGGATTGCTCACTCTGTTTACTGATATTAGAGGTCACTTGCACAAGTGCTACAGCTTGATAGGGGTCACTAGTTTGTGTGGCGGTGGACTCTCAAGTTATCTTCTTATTTGCTGCTGTGTTTTGCAGATCATTGGTTCCCACAAATAGGCATTGGACATCATTCGGCACACAATTTTCAACCCCACTTGCTACTCCTTTTGTCACTTGCTTTATTGTTCTATGCAAGTTATTGTTACCAGGTATAGAAAAGACTAAACATACCTACACCCACATTTAAAGCTGTCAATTTACCGACACTTCACAAACCGGAACCCCGCTTCAACTTTAGTAAAGTCTCCATACTAGAGGTTGAAAAAATAATACTTTCACTCAAACCCTCAAACTGTAGAGGAGATAAATGCCCCGCCCAAAACATTAAAGACGTGGTGAGAGATTTATCACCATTCATCGCCAAGCTCATAAATGTGTCATTCACGACAGGAACTATCACAAGCAACCTTAAGGAATCTTGGGTCCTCCCCCTCTTGAAGAAACAAGCATTGGACCCTGCTATACCAACAAATTACATACCTATTACAATGGGGTCATGCCTCTTAAAGATACTGGACAGGGTGGCATACCTTCAGATTCAAAACTTCCTGGAGAAACACCAACTCCTCGGCACCCGGCAATCTGGTTTTAGACCACAGCATGGGACCGAGACTGCACTCATAGACCCCAAGAATCAAATTGAGGAGCTGAGAGATCGAAGGAAATGTGCTTTACAACTTTTGCTAGATCTTTCAGCAGTGTTTGACCTGGTGCACCACAATGCCCTCTGTAACCATCTTGAATCAGCAGCACACTTTTTGCAACAAGCCATAGCTTGGATTCAATCTTTCCTTAGTGAAAAATCCATGAGAGATTTCTCTACAGCAGAAGCAGCTGATCTCATCCCTATTACTTGTGGTGTTCCCCAGGGATCCTGTGTCTCCCCCACTATCTAGAAAATCTTTACTAAGTCCCTTTTTGATGATCTGTATTATCTTGGTGTCACCTACGCTAACTATGCAGATGACACTCAGATCCTCATCCCACTTACGGGGGATTACAATCGGAATTTGGCCTTGGTGAATAGGATATACCTCATCATCCAGGCATGGATGGCCCTACACGGTCTATGCATGAATGATGACAAAACAGAGCACACCCAATATTAAAAAACTGGGAAATGACTACACATCATTTGACATAGATGGTATAGATGGCAATACAATTTAGGTCACCAAGGAGGTAAAAACATTAGGTTTTTACCTTGATGCCAGCCTCTCACTAGCCAAACAAGTAAACGCTATGGCTTCATCAATGGCCTATACTTGTAAACTAATTAGGTTGGCCAAACCATTCCTCTCAAAAAGCAGCTGCACTACACTGGCGAGAGCCCTTGTGCTGTCGAAGTTAGACTACTGCAACGCCCTATACATCGGAGCCAACAAACACATCATTAAGAAAATACAGATAATCCAAATAAATGCCTTATGAGCAGTATTAGGAATGTCCAAAAGAGATCACATATCCGCAGCTAGGAGACACTGTAATTGGCTCTCCATAAAAGATAAGATTACCCTCAAAACCGCTTCACTGATGTTCAAATGTCTCAATAATACTGCACCTCTTACTTGACTGAAAGATTCAAGAGAAAACAACCCACCCGGCCGACTAGAGCAGCTTACACTAATTCCTTGACTGTCCCCCCTTCAAACAAGTAACACTTGGTGGCAATAGCTTTCCTGTCAAAGCTGCCCAACTATGGAATTCTCTTCCATCACTACTCAGGGCAGATCAAACTTATCCACAATTCAGAAAAACACTATCAACTGACTAAAAACTAATGATATCTAAGCCAAAGGTTCCCCAGCCACTCTAACCATCATCCTAAATAACTACCACCGAATACTGTGCCCGCCTATGTATATTCCTGCTACACCATTCCTGTACATATATATGTGATATATTATTGTGTATATCAATGTACTAATTTTGTACACTTGTTAATTTCTATATTCTTTTTTTCTGCAACCACGTAAGCTTAAAATATTCTTGTCATCGCACCCTGATACCTCCGGGTCTGGTACGCGTTACAAATAAATAAACAAACAAACAAACTGCCCTGTAATCCTACTTTATTAGCATTTTCAGTGTCATCAATCATATAGCTATGGATATCCTGTACCAGATGCATATTTTGTCTACTCCTTGAGGCATCTTTGGCTGAGGAAGTCTTATTACCTGTACACAGATGCTGTGTTTTGTTCTAAAGCCATGTTTTAGATTTTCTGTTTGTTGTTAATTTTGGTACCTTATTAAATACAAGTATACTGGGTGTGGTAAGTGTGTTCCACACCGCCATCCGTGCATTAAAGAGAGTGAATTCTGTGGAATTAAAACAGCGTGGCTCATTATATCAACATGTCTCAAATTGAGGCCACATTTCCAGAATTGGTGAAATACCTAGAGGCAGAATTGTATGCACATGGGGTGTGGTGATCAGACAATGCCATACAGTGGCATGACCACATTTGAGGAGAAGTGCAGAAAGAACCACTGAACACTATTTTTGAAGAGGGCAGTATAATGCAGGTGTGTCTTCTGAGATTATTTCGAGCTACTGAAAAAAATTCTGCGACAGATTGCTTGATAAGGCTCTGTGCCAAGATCTGGTTCATTTTGAATAGATCTCTATGAAATAGCAAAAATTATGCTGAGTTAATTAGCAGACTAAAACTTGAATAAAATGGAGCTAATGAGCAGGAGAAAAAATTAAGATCAGAAATCGAGTTATGTCAAAAAGAAATGCAATCAAAATGCAATGAATTTGACAGCCAACTGTCTCAGAGAAGGAAGCATTTTGAAGACAGTGAACAAGAACTAAAACACCTGAAAGGGTTGGTTAGCAACATTAGACAAGACAATGAGGAAGTTATTTTAGAGATGCAAACTCTCCAGAGAGATAATATGGAGAAAGAAGGTGAGCTCCACGCTATTGAACAAGAAATAGCTAAAATATTCCAGGAAAGGGACAAAAGGAAAAAAGAGTTTAATCAATGTCAAATGTAAATGAGTGAGATGCAGAATGTAATAAATAAGATGGCTGATGAGAATACTTATTTGTGTCAAGAGTCAGACCGACTCCATAAAATGTGCAAAGATTTGGAACAGCAAATATGTCATTTTAAGTCTCAGGGAAAACAACAAGGCACTGCATTCAATGGAATTGAGGTTAGCCCTATCTCTAAATGAGGGAATAATATCCCAATGGCTGTACCGGTGGCCTGGGCCTGGTTGTAACGCAGTTGGGGGTTTTGACTCACCCACTGGTGGTTGCCACCAATCCCATACACCTGAGAAGAGGAATGAACAACAGAATAATACAACTCCAAATATAGCGTCAAGTAGCCCTATCAAAATAATGAAATCAATCAAAACTTTGATTAAGGCATTCAAAAAGGAAGGTGAGTGTTGTATAGAGGATCACCTGGAAGCAGTGCATGATATATTTAAAGCCCTAAAAACATCCAAGGAACATATAGACAATACTTTCATTTAACTCTTGATGCTGCCACAGCGAGTATTATCAAATGTTTGAATGAACAAGAAAATATGTCATGGGCAGAATTTGAAAAGGAGGTTAGACACCATTGTTCACTGTATCAGTCACTTCACGATGCAAAGAAAGACGCATATACCATGACAGCCAGGACAAATGTATCGCGTTGCCAGTGTCTCCAAGAATTAAAAAGAGCATTCTCCCGCTTTGATGTATCCTTTAGTCCTAATTCAAATGAGTTTAAGACTGCCTACATTTACGGATTACAAAAAGATATTATATCACAGTTAATTCGCAAGTTTGATTATGCGAAGTCCCTTCAATGGATTGTGGATCAAGGTACTAAACTGTATGAGGTGATATATTGTCAAAGTGGAGAGGGAGATAGAAGTAAAGAAACAAAGTCAAGATCTTAAGACTCCTCGTCAATGGAATTGGAGATAAGATCTGCTAAAATGTTACTTGAATCAGCCCAAACTCCAGTCAGAAATAATATGACATCCGATCAGAGGGGTGGACCACAGAGGCCGCCATCCCAGGCGCCGATATTTCAGTCACATGATCTGAGTAATAGAGAGAGTTACATCAGTCCTAGGTACATGGGAGACTGACCCAAGGTGGGATAACGGGCCGATATGTCAGGCATGAATATCAATCAGAGACAAAATCAAGATCAAAGAAACAATAGTCCTTACCAGACATTGGGGGCACAGAGCAGATTTGACCCCAGCACTATGGTTTATGGCAACCAGGACAGACCACGATATGTGGATTTTTTCATTGAAAACAGAAATCAGCATAAGGCACAGTTCCCACAAAAGGAAGGACAAAACATGAACGATGCCCACACGCGACTATAATCAATCACCACCACCAATGGATCACAACCAAAGAATCATCACACCTTCCATGAATCAAGAGTTCAGAAACAACTCAAATAAAAATCATTCTCCTGAGAGATACCAGAACAGATTTAACCGGGGTGAAGGTAACCAATACCGGTCTAGGCCACAAAGAGAGGATTCTAGGGAGATGGACAGATTTCAATGCCTTGAGACACAAGTAAAAATGTTATCTAAACTGATAGGGAAACTCTGTGCAGTTCAAAAACAGTCATCAAATGAGGGGGCGCAAGGTCACAGAAGCGATCTGGTGTCTTCTGATAATAAGTGACTAAATGCTAATGGCACATGCAAAGATAAAAATACCCTATCCCATAAACCAGTTTTGTGTAACAGTTCTAAATTGCTTGCTGATTTAAACATGAAGATGCCCGCAAATGAGAATGAGGCAGGGATTGCAACCACGCATAAAAAGGAAGTTTGGTTTAATATAGCGTTGAATCAAACTATTGAAGCATGTGTAAATGAAAAAGAGAAAGGAGAAAATAAACATGAAGTTCCAAAAGAGCAAAGAGACAGATTAAAAAAAGACGTCACATGCCATGATAAAACAACTGATGAAGAAGTAGGTTTGACTGTTAAAACATTCTCCCTAGATACTCAAAACGCTTATAAAATTCAAACAGGAAAAATTTGTACTAAAAATCTGCATATCTTTCAGGAGACTAAAAAGACTGATGCTGTGCCAGATGCAAATAGGTGCTCAGAGTCAGAAAATGACAAGTTACCATGTGATGTATATGAGCATATTCGCTTGAAGGACTGCAGTATGAACACTGATGGTTCCCGAACAGGGGGGCGAACAGTGGCTACACTCCAGATGACTTCTGAATGTGACAGGAAAGATCAAGACTCCCGAGATGAGATGGGCAAAAAGGAGGGAAAGATATCCTTTCACTTGCCTCTGTGCCTGGCAAAAAGTGAAAAGTGCTTGAGGAAAGTGAGTCCTGAAATCAGCCAAAATTCACACTTTTTGTGTGTATTGGAGGAAGTTGCGGCCAGGTATTATGCTCCCATTACTGTGGAATAGAAGTGCAATACATTTGCAATGGTTGAAACAGGTGCACAGGCCACGATAATGTCCAAAGAGTTGGTAAAAAGTATCAATGAAGGGAGATCTCCACAAAATCAGATCAGAGTGAGACAAAATGAAGGCCCAGTACATAATCTTAACGGTGAGGAGGTACCTATTGAAGGTGTCACAGAGGTTGACATAAAGATAGGAAAACACAGAATGAGACAGGAAGTATTGATCACATCTATCAGTGAAATTCCATTCCTGATGGGGACCGATTGCCTGAAAAGGTTGTCACCCCTCATTGATGGAGTAAATGGTGTTCTGTGGCCTCTGACAAAAAAAAAAAAAAAAAACATTACGGCCTAAGAGAGTAAAGTCACAAAACAGCAGTGTAAGCGAATGCCATACTGCTGATAAATCAAATAATACAGTGGAGGTATATCTTGAAAATGCTGTGTGCCGAGTGTCACTGTCATTCTGATGTGCCAGGAGGAAATGCAAAGTGAAAAAGAGAAACAATCCATGCAGATCTATTTGGATCCTAGGAAAAAATGGCAGACTGAAATAGATGAACATACATTGCGCTTTTATTTAAAAGAAAGGAAGTGCAAGCAGAGTTCTATCCCTGAGGTAACCACAGAAAACACACATTACCACTCTTTCAGAAATGCACATGGGATATGAGCAGCCATGGATCTATATTGTTATAAATGATCATTCTGAAATGAAAAAATCCACGTCCGCAGTTGAACGGGAAAAGAGTTTTATTAATGAGAAACTACTTCAGAGAATAATGGAAATGGGACGAAATCCCAAAATTCAGAATTAAAAAAGCAATACATTTCTGGGTTGGACAATCCAGACTTTGAACATAGAATTGCAGAAATGTGCAAGCTAAAAATCACCATTGTCAAAAAAACATATACCCAAATGTGTTGATAGTGAGTGGGACACAGAATGATTAGTATTTGGGAAATGACATTATACACAGCAAAGATCAATGGAATCCACAATAGAAACATACTCAGTTGACTCTTTTAGTGTATTATTGGGTCCAATGATGTCCAAGTTTGATAATTCAAACTTGGCAGGAACAACTCTAAAAAGAATAAGACACAGACACGCTTTTGATATAGCTACTAAACAATGTAGAGCCCAGTTGAACAAAGAATTACGTGATATAAAGAGACAGCATCTGTCTCAACTAATTGCTAAGGAATCAAGTAGAGTGAGCAGGCAGCGATACAATAATTGGATGATACAACATCGTGCTGCGCAATTCCAGAAAGATGGTGAAGCAATGCTAAATGCAATGAAAGAGACAAATTCCAGGAATTATTGGTCCCTTATTAACAGCACCAAGGCTTCTGAAGCTCAATTGAATATTAACCCTATAAGTGAAGTAGTATGGTGTAATTACTTTGAGAACCTATACTCTCCATCTTCCTTACGTGGGACCGTTCCTGTTAATGAGGGAGTTAAATGGGTATTAGATGTATTGGTTGAAAAAATAAGGAAGACTATAAGGAAAGTTAAATCTTCCTCTACCCTCGGTCCGAACAACTTGTCCTTTCTCACGCTTCAACAGAATGAGCTTTTGTGGGCTAGGATAATTTGCCTAATTTTCAGTGACGTGATCGAGACAAAGTCTATGCCAGATTCATGGAAAATATCGTATGTGCTTCTAATTTTTAAAAAAGGTAATCACTTGAACCCCATTAATTATCGACCTATATCGTTGATCAATGTTGAGGCAAAGATCTTCTCATCCATAGTATTGGAACACTTGATAATTTGGATGGATGAGAAAGGTATCCTAGATATGAGACAGTTTGGGTTTAGGAAAGGCATGGGGACAGATGTGGGGGTTTAACTTGTCTCCATCTTGCAAAGTAAAGCACGGAAATCAGAACAACTGCCAATGTATGTTGCATCAATGGATCTCTCTGCAGCCTTCGACATGGTTGATAGACCAATATGCTGGCAAAGGCTTGTTGCATTGAATATTGAAAGAGGTTTACTTGATATGCTGATACATCTATACTCCAACACAGTCTTGAAGGTTAGACTTAGTAAGGAGGGGTGGATGTCTAATCAAATTAAGTCCAGGAATGGCCTCAAGCAGGGATGTGCCTTGGCATCTATTTTATTCAATCGCTATGTGTCTGGAGCAAGAGAAGTGTTTTATTCAACTGGTTCGGTTGCTCCAAAGGTGGGAATGACTGACATAAAATGGGTTGCTTATGCAGACGATTTTCTGCTCTTTGATCAAACGAAAAATTGGACTGGAAAGGAAATTTTGGAAATTGACAATGTCAGCATGTTGGGACTTTTATATTGTTATTCCGAGACTAGCGTATGGCCTTGAAATCTTCCCAGATAAAATGATTCCATACTTAAAAACTATTGAAGCCATAATCTGGAGAAAGGTATTGTTCTTTTTATAAAAATGCATACCAATGGAAGTCATTCGGTATGAGTTTGCTCTTTGTTCTTTGAAAGGTATCATGGAATGCAAAAAGATAATGTTATACAGAAAATGTGTCACAGGCGAAAGGAATTCTATGTATAAGCTATTCAATGATAATGCTATGGAGGATTTTATGCAGAATCTTAAAATTGAAGTGGAAAACATACTCTCAAATATTGGCGCTACAATGAAATGTCTCAATGAAAGACCGACAAAGGTGAAATAGCTGATTAAAGCGTTTGACTGGGTTGGCAATAATGCCGCTATTTTGAACTCTAATTTGTATTGCTAAACTGTATCAGCTTGGAAATGGCATCCAGAGTTAGAGATATATCTTGTAAAATTCCCCTCAAGGCACTTGTGAAATAGTACAATGTGGTTGAGATGTAATGTACTGAATACGACAGAGATCCGTTTTATATGGAAACTAATCACTGAGGATCAGAAAATATGCAGATATTGTGCAATTGCGGGGGACACAGAAACTTGATGCACCTGTTGTTAATTTGTCCAAAGTTTAGTAAGGAGAGGTTTGATTATTTCTCAAAATTTGTTTATGACACATCGAATGTGATAAGGGAACAGATATTGTTAGAAATGCTTCATGGTTCAGATGTCTCCCTGAACATCAGAGTTAATGCTTTTTTTTTTAAACTTTAGTTTATATTTGCATTTTGATATAACAAACAACAAAAAGAAGAAATCAACCCCCTTGCCCCCCCTCCCTTAGTACCCCCACCCCGAAACCCTCCCACCCCCCCTTCCCGTGTCCATTCCAGTGACTTCTTCGTGGGAGACTCCCTACGTTGGCTCCATCTCCTGAGCCTCAAAGGCGATGCGATTCGTGACCATGTCATCAGCTGACTCATTGCCGCCGCTCCCCAGGTTGTGGGAACCCAGCTCAGGGTGTCCTGTCTTTTGGGGCTAAACCCGTTCCCTTATGGGTGGGCACCTTTCCTTGCATTCAATGAACATCCCATCCCCAGGACTGCTGCACACCGTACCAGTGTAATGTTTACTACAAACCGTTTCCGGCAATTCATCAGTCTTCAGGCATTGCAACATAGAAAGCGTAGATTCTCCTACCTGGTAATAGATGAATGTCCAAATCGTGGCTCCAAAGGAGTTCCAGGTTTCACAAGAAAGGATGGAAAGATATATCCCAGTAGAACATAGGAATCCCCCTGGCATCTCCTTCGGAGCCCAGTTAAGTACTTGGCGACCGTGGGAAAACCAGGGAAACCCTCATGGGGGAGAAAACCCTATGAAGAGCTGCTGGGGAGCGTTGGTAAAGGTGAGGCAGACAGGAGGAAACTGAAGGACCTCGGGTTCCGATTATAACGTTATGTGTTGGTTAAATGCTGGAGAGGTATAAGGGTGAAAACACAAGGTTCAATTCAAAGGTGAGAAAACAACACAATAAGGAATGATGGTGAGATTAGGAAAACAGAATTACCATTCAAACATCTAGACCGGGAGTTAGTAGTTGAGGAACCCTGAGAACCGAGTCCGTTCAAGAACTATTCCTTTGTATGAAACGGGAAGTTCTGGAAACAACATATAAAGAATTTAAGAATCAAAGAAGGTCGGGTGGCAAGGGTCGGAGTATCTGAGTGTAAGAGAAAGAAATCTACCTTCAAGGGGAGCACGAAATAAAGTCGATATTAGCCGCGTACTGTGGGGGCGTGGCTTAATGGTTACCAATACGATACCCTCGATCCGATCGTATTCCGGATTCTAAGAATGAACAGATGCATCAAATAGGAAGAAAACATGGTACGGATAGAAGGAAGGAGGAAACAATGAGATGTACAGACTGAACTAGCTATACTCACTGAGCGTCCGTGTACTCCTATGAGAGTAGCAACGCACCGGTATCCAGGACTTCCCGGCTGATATGCCGAAGAGAGATCGACTTCCGCATCCTGCGTGGCTCGAGGCAGGGAAACAACTAGACCGCCGCTAGGGCTGCCGCGGCCATAAACCGGTGCGGCCATCTTGGAATAGGTAGAAGAGGAATGATTCGTCCTCACGATCATTACAGTATGCCCCTTCTTAGGTCCTTCTCCCCCCGGCTTGTCAGGATGTTTGGCGTGAAATAGTTTTACGAGACGAGGAGCATGTACAGCGTCTTCCGGCTCCCAGGTACGATCTGAAGGGGAATAACCCTTCCAATCGATCAAATATTGTAAATGTCCCCGATGCATACGGGAATCACAAATTCCCTTCACCTCAAACTCAGGACCAGATGAGGCCAAAATAGGGGGAGGACGAGTCGTTATCGTTGGGTGAAATGAATTTCGATTGTCCGGTTTCAATTGAGAAACATGGAAAACAGGGTGAATTCGGGACCAGGTTTTAGGAAGAATAAGTCTAAAGGCAGCACTGCCAATGGGTTTATCCACCCGGAAAGGACCAAAGTATCTTGGAGACAGTTTGGACGGTACCAGGCATCTGGGGAGAAACCGTGAAGACAACCATACCCTATCTCCTGATTTGATGATAGGTGCAGGAGAACGAGAACGATCAGCAAATTTCTTCATTCTATCCTGGGTTTGCACTAGGGTATCTTTAGCCCTCTTGTGGCCTTGTCTGATTTGATTCATTAAATGGTCTACATCAGGAAATTTGTGTTCCGATCTTTTTAGTATCGGAAATGCTGAGGGACTGAATCCGTAGGAGCAGAAAAAAGGAGAAGTGCGAATGGTGGAGTGATAGGAGTTATTGTAAGCATACTCTGCCAATGGAAGTAGATCTTTCCAGTTATCCTGAGCTGCCGAAATGTAATTTCTTAGATATCCCTCTAGAGTTTGGTTGAGCCGTTCCGTCTGCCCATTGGATTGAGGGTGGTAACCGGAACTGAGGGCACGGGAAATCCCGAGATGTTGACAGATGTGCTTCCAGTAGAGGGAGGTATATTGTGTTCCACGATCAGATATGATTGTATCTGGTAGGCCATGTAACGCAAAGATGTTATTGGTAAAGATACGGGCCATAACGGCCGCTGTAGGAATCCCGGCCAGAGGTATGAAGTGAGCCATTTTTGTAAAGGAGTCGATCACCACCATTATTGCCGAACACCCCTTTGAGGGGGGAAGATCAACGATGAAATCCGTTGAGATTATCTGCCAAGGACGCGATGGAATGGGCATCTTGACCAGTAGTCCTGCTGGAGTCCTTCGGGGAGACTTGTTCTGAAGACAATCCGGACAGGATCCAATGTATCGTTTTATGTCTTCCCGTAGAGTCGGCCACCAGAACCAGCGAGAAACCATTTCTTGTGTGGAGGTGATTCCACGATGTCCCGCTACCTTAGATTTGTGACACATATCCAATACCTCCTTCTGGAGGGAGGTTGTAGGAATGAAGGCCCGATGACCTAGGAAATAGCATCCATCCTCCTTGACCAATGTGGGTAGTGTCCCTAGTGACATGCCTGGTTTTCCAACTGATATGGATTGACCCCTCAGACGTGTCAGGAAGTCATGGGAGGTATGTAACCCTAACGCCATCTTGGGAAAAATCGGTTCAGAACTAAAGGAATCATTAGGGAGCTGTTCTTTACGTGATAAAGCGTCAGCGATTACGTTATCCTTCCCAGGTATGAAGGAGAAAGTGATCCTAAAAGGAGAAAAAAAATGAGCCCACCGGGCCTGACGACTATTGCAAGTCTGGGCGTACTGTAGAATACGAAGGTTGTGATGGTCCGTTCGAACTTCCACCGGGTATTTAGCTCCAAGTAGTAAATGTCTCCACTCTTCGAATGCTCTTTTGATGGCTAACAGCTCCTTCTCCAATACCGTGTAATTTAATTCTGCCGGTGCCAAGGTCTTAGATAGATATGCCACCGGATGTTCCTGTTCGGCATTATCAGACTGAAGAAGAACAGCTCCCAAAGCATATTGAGAAGCATCAGTCTCCACGATAAACTGGCGATTCTGATCAGGTGTCTGCAGAACAGGGGCGGACGTGAACAGATCTTTAAGTCTCCTAAAGGCTTGATCTGTACTCTCAGGCCAAGAAAAGGACACCCCCTTTTTTAACAGATTCGTCAGTGGTTTAGTCAGGCTTGAGAATCCCGGAATAAACCGCCGGTAAAAATTGGCAAGGCCGATAAAACGCTGAATGTCTTTCCCTGAGGTCGGGATAGGCCAATCCAATACGGCGGAAACCTTCTCCGGGTCCATAGCTACCCCTTTTGCCGATAGAACATAACCCAGGTAAGTGACTTGTGGTTGGTGGAAGGAGCATTTCTCTAATTTGCAGAATAGGTGATTTTGATGTAGACGACGAAGAACCTCTCCCACATGTTTAACATGGTCCTGTAGAGTATAGGAGAAGACCAAAATATCGTCCAGATACACTATTACATTATGTAAGAGTAGATCAGCGAAGAGATGGTCCATAAAGCGTTGAAATATCGCCGGGGCATTAGAGAGCCCGAACGGCATAACATGGTATTGGTAATGACCAAATGGTGTCCGGAATGCCGTCTTCCATTCATCTCCGGCCTTGATTCTTATCAGATGGTATGCTCCCTTGAGATCCAATTTAGTGTATAATCTTGCCCCCCTGACTGCTTCCAGAATATCTGGTATCAGGGGCATCGGATATTTGTCTGGTATAGTGATTTTATTGAGGCCCCGGAAATCTATGCAAGGGCGAAGTTCCGTTGTGTTCCGTTTAGATATAAAAAATAGGGAAGCAGCTGCCGGTGAAGTAGATTCAGTGATCAACCCATTCATAAGATTTACTCTAAGGTACTCTCGTAACACCTCTTTTTCGTTATGAGACAGGATGTACATTCGACCAAAGGGTAAAGGTTGGTCAGGTATTAGATCGATGGCACAATCGTCTCGTCTATGAGGTGGTAACTGTGAGTACTCAGAGGTAGAAAAGACTTCTTTATATTGATAGTACATGTTGGGAAGACCTGTGATTTGATTGAGAGTTGTGATTCCCTGAAATTTAGAAGAGGAAGAGCTGGTGTCCAACAGAACCTCTTGTTGATCTTTTATGCAGTGGCCAAGACAAAATTCGGAACCCAAAAAGAAGGACCCAGCTGTCCAATTAATAAAGGGGTTATGCTTCCTGAGCCATGGTATGCCCAAAATAATAGGATGGTGTGCTGCTCGGATGATGTCTAGAATTATGTGTTCATGATGAGAAGAGATAGACATAAGCAGGGGACCAGTATGATCCGTAATGGGTCCAGATGTCAAAGGACTGCCATCAACACTTTCCACGGGAATGGATTCTATCTTAGAAGACCGTGGGATACCATGAGAAGAGGCCCAGTGATCGTCGATAAAATTCCCGGCTGCACCACTATCAATAAGGACCGGGATATCTTGTAGGACCTGTTTCCCAAAGGTTAGAGATACCTTTACAACCACCATGGTAGTATCCGAGGGATTGTTACAAGTGGATGTATGGACAACTTGTGAGGAACCTTGTTTAGCCATAGGATCCCGAACCGTGGTTCCCCTTACGGTCGGGCGTTTGCGTTTCCCGATCTCCTTGGTGGTGCAATTGGACACTCCTGTACGGTGTGGGTATTGGAACCACAATACATACATAAACCAAGGGATCGTCTTCGACTCCGTTCCTCAAAGGAAAGAGGTCCTCTGCCTGTTGCACCTAGTTGCATGGGTTCCTCGGTGGATGGAACCCGTGGAGTAGCAGGCAGATTAGCAGGAAAACGGGGCAACCGTCCTTTCCTTTTTTCACTGGTGCGTTCCTTCATTCGATAATCAATCTGAAGGACTAGTGCGATAAGCTCAGTTAAAGAAGAAGAACGAGGAACCCTGGATATTTCATCTTTCAATTCTTCTGACAGTCCTCTTCTAAAGATGGTGATCTGTGCGTCATCGGACCAAGTAGTTTCGCTGGCCATTTGTTTAAATCTGGTTATATAAGCCAGAATGTCTGAATTTCCCTGTTTTAAATCTAATAAGTGTTCTTGGGAAGCTACTCGAATCTCCTGCCGGCCAAACATTGCACGAACACTATTACAAAAGGCCGGATGGGAGTCTAATATAGGGTTATTACAGGTGATTAGGGGTGTGGCCCAGGCTAAAGCTGGTCCAGTCATTTGGGACACCATGTAACCCACACGATCCCGATCAGTATGGAAAAAGGCGTTCTTAAAAGAAAACTGAACGTAACAGGAATCTATGAATTCTTTCACCTTATGGGGATTCCCATCGAATTGGCCTCCCGGAAGAGGCCCTGGAGGGACCTCTGAGCAATGAGGAACCCGTGAGGCAGCAGTATGTTGTGCTAATTGTTGGGCCATCTGCTGAGCTGCCTGTTGTTGATTCTGTTTTAGGGCAGTATTTTCCTGCTGGAGTTGTTGAACCTCAGTGGTCAAGGATTGTACTGCAGCGATCAACTGTTGGATCTGCTGTTGTTGTTGGGAATCCATAATGAGGATCTTCTAGGCTCCCAGTTGCAATGACTAAAGAGCAAAGTTTGTTTTCAGGCGTTGCTATCTGTAATGTTTACTACAAACCGTTTCCGGCAATTCATCAGTCTTCAGGCATTGCAACATAGAAAGCGTAGATTCTCCTACCTGGTAATAGATGAATGTCCAAATCGTGGCTCCAAAGGAGTTCCAGGTTTCACAAGAAAGGATGGAAAGATATATCCCAGTAGAACATAGGAATCCCCCTGGCATCTCCTTCGGAGCCCAGTTAAGTACTTGGCGACCGTGGGAAAACCAGGGAAACCCTCATGGGGGAGAAAACCCTATGAAGAGCTGCTGGGGAGCGTTGGTAAAGGTGAGGCAGACAGGAGGAAACTGAAGGACCTCGGGTTCCGATTATAACGTTATGTGTTGGTTAAATGCTGGAGAGGTATAAGGGTGAAAACACAAGGTTCAATTCAAAGGTGAGAAAACAACACAATAAGGAATGATAGTGAGATTAGGAAAACAGAATTACCATTCAAACATCTAGACCGGGAGTTAGTAGTTGAGGAACCCTGAGAACCGAGTCCGTTCAAGACTATTCCTTTGTATGAAACGGGAAGTTCTGGAAACAACATATAAAGAATTTAAGAATCAAAGAAGGTCGGGTGGCAAGGGTCGGAGTATCTGAGTGTAAGAGAAAGAAATCTACCTTCAAGGGGAGCACGAAATAAAGTCGATATTAGCCGCGTACTGTGGGGGCGTGGCTTAATGGTTACCAATACGATACCCCAATGAACAGATGCATCAAATAGGAAGAAAACATGGTACGGATAGAAGGAAGGAGGAAACAATGAGATGTACAGACTGAACTAGCTATACTCACTGAGCGTCCCTGTACTCCTATGAGAGTAGCAACGCACCGGTATCCAGGACTTCCCGGCTGATATGCCGAAGAGAGATCGACTTCCGCATCCTGCGTGGCTCGAGGCAGGGAAACAACTAGACCGCCGCTAGGGCTGCCGCGGCCATAAACCGGTGCGGCCATCTTGGAATAGGTAGAAGAGGAATGATTCGTCCTCACGATCATTACAACCAGTCCGTGAGGAATGAGCTAGTGTCATTGTTCACCATGGCGGTTAGTTTATCAATCAGAAACATGTTTTTTTACTTTTTTCAGCCAGTCCTCCTTGGATGGGGCTTCCGGACTCTTCCATTTCTGGGCCAGAGCGACCCTGCCCACTCTCAGCATGGTTTCTCACATCCTTGGATATCGGTGAAGCTCCATTTCCTCCGGGGGGAGGCCCAGCAGCATTGTTAGGGGATCAAGAAGCAACGGTCTTCTGTTACCTCCGCTATCTAGTCCCTCACCGACTCCCAGTAGGTCTGTACTTTCGGGCAGAGCCACCACATGTGGCCTCTGGATCCTATCTAACCACAACCGCTCGGGCACCTTGGTGAGACCCCTGAGAACATTTTTGACAGTTTTACAGTGTCTCTGTGCCACCCCTGTAATATCTTAAAGTTGTGCTCCATGTCCGAGGTGAATAGGTTTCTGTGAAATGCTATCTTGAATATTTTGGCCCAGGCGTCCTCTGAGATTTCCTCGCCTGCCATGTCGTTCCAGAACGAGCGGAAGCTCCTTCTTCCTTCTAAGTTGTAGGTTTTTAATATTTTATACATAATAGACACTGCCCCCTTCCTGGAGGTCGCTGAGTCAAGGAGCTTCTCGAAGGGAGTGAACTGCCTCCTCAGGTTTGGGCCCCATGATTGATCGCAGAGGATGCCCTTCAGGCGGAGGTATTCGAAGATGGAGAGTGATCCTTGTCCGAGAGCATCTCTCAGGTCCTCGTAAGATAGGAATTCACCTTCTCTGAACGTCTGCCCAGCCCACTCCAGTTCCCTGTCTGACCAGATCTGGGAGTGCCTGAACCCTTGCCCTCCCAGGTTGAGAGGATGGCCCCAGAGAGAGGACATCGGAGACGGTCATGTGGTGAGGTGTGCGGTGCGAGGGCCCTCTTTCCAGATGTCCCAGAGGACTCCCAGGGTCGGGTGGGATGGTAGGTGTTTCGGGATCGTCCTGCGTGGTGCCCATGGGAGGTCTCGGACCTTTAGGGGGTGGGCGTCCATATCCTTTAGGTATGACCAATACGTTCCCAGGCCCTCTTTCATGTGCTCCAGGAGGACGCGCAGTTAGGCCGCACAGAAGTAAAGGTGAAAGTCCGGTAGCCCAAATCCCCCCTCCTCCCTTGGCAGAGTCAGCGTGGCCCTTCCGGTTCTCGGGGTTTTCCTCTGCCATACAAAGTCTCGTACCCCGTTCTGTAGGTCTCTGAAGCTCTGTGCTGGGACTTTAGTCGGGAGTGCTGTGAAGAGGTACAGGAGCCGTGGCAGTATGTTCATTTTGACTGCAGTCATCCGGCCATACCAAGAAAGGATCATCTTCCCCCATCTCCTCAAATCTGAAGTGATCACCGCAATCATGGGGTCGTAATTGGCTGCTCCCAAGATCGTTAGGTCCCTGGTGAGAAGTACCCCCAGATACCTTATGGAGACCTTCCCCACCTTAATCCCGAGAAACCTGTCCAGAGTTTCTAGCACTGGGTCTGTTGTTCTCATTAGAAGCATGACATATTTTCCGGTGTTTATTTTTAGGCCGGAAAAGCGTCCAAATGCTGCTAGGAGGTTGTTTCTCCGTTCCCTGTTCACAAAATCGTCCATGTGTCTCGACCTCTCTTCCTCCTTCTTTTCAATGGCGGATAACCTCATATTTGTCTCTATCTCTAGGGTAGCTGAAGAAGATTAATTGGATTCTACCTGAAGGAGTCTGTCCTCAACTTTGTCAACCCGTTGGTCCATCTTTTCAAACTTTTGGGCAATGTCGGAGCGCATGTCTCTTATTTCCTGCAGAATAGACACGAAGCCCCTTTCCATAGCCACCGTTGAGGGCGCAGCGGCCTCCGAATGGGCCATCCCCCTGACGTGGAGAGGGTGTTTTTTGTAGGGGCCTGGGTCTCGGTAGCAATATTTCTGCAAGTTCCTCTGCCAGTCCATTAGACCGCCCCTTGGGCTCTCCGTTGGGTGTGCTTTGATTGTGGGGGGCCACTAGCTTACTTCGTGGGCCAGCCGGTGTTCCACTAATGGAGGACTCTGGGCGGGCACACGCCCCGCCGGCCTCTCGCGGGGGCCTCACACCCAGTATCCTCAGGTCCTTCTGCTCCCCTTATGTCCTCCTTGAAGGGGGGAGGGGTGCTCGGTCTCCGCGTTGGTCGCCGCGTGGTGGTAGGCCGCGGACCCGATCAGGGTGTGTTAATTGTTGGCACAGCCCACTTTCCAGCTGCCTGAAGCCCTCTATGGCGGTGGGGCTGGTGATCCAGGTCCGGGGGGGAGTGCCGCCACCTCCCCTACTTTTATGGGTCCTCGTGGTGCCTTTGGGGTCTCCTCTGGGCGGGCACATGCCCCGCCAGCCTCCGGCGGGGGCCTATAACCGTGTATCCTCTGGGCCTCCGCGCTCTTTAAGTCCTCCTTGCAGGGGGAGGAGTGCTTGGCCGCAGCGCGGTGGCAGGCTGCGCGCCCGACCAGCGCGTGTTGATCATGGGTGCAGCCCACTTTCCTGCTGCCTGAAGTCCTCCCTGGCGGTGGGGCTGGGGATCCAAGTCCGGCTGGAGGGCGGGGGAGGGCTGAAGGGCTGCCGCCTCCCTCCCTGGTGACCCGCAATCCTCCACAGGGAGACTGAACCGGCGCCCATGCCTATCTGGAGGCCGATCAGGGCCGGCGCTCCTGTCTCCTGGTCGGGCGCGTATCACACGCGGCCCGCGCCGTCCTCGCCTGGGGGTGCAGGCAGACCACCTCCTTGGGCGAATAATCTGGGTTCCTGCTCCGTGTGCCACCGCCGTGGGGGACGGGTGCCTGCCGCAGTGCAGGAGGATGGTCACTCCCGTCCCCACCTCCTGTGTTAGCAGGCCGCGGCTCTTTCTTCCGTGTTCGCGGCCGCCCGGGTCCTCTGTGGCGCTCCCGCTGCCGAGTCCTCAGCGCCTGATCTCCGCTCTCCCGGGGTCCTCGGACCCCGCTGTTTCGATCGGTGGGGGCCCCGGGGGTTCCCCTGCACTCCGGCTCACTCTCTTGCCGCGGGGGGGTCTCGGGGGGCTCAATCCCTCTTATGACCCGGCTGTTGGAGGAGCACGAGAATCAGGCAGCCATTGCCTGCGCGCCCCCTGGTGGCCTCGTTAATGCTTTTTTAATGAACATTTGTGATGTGACGTAACTGACTGTGGATATGTGCATATGCATAATATTTGTAAAAGTCAAGGTTCTCCTACATTTTTGTTGGGTATCTAGTTAGTTTGGCTTTGTTTAATTAGTCATTTTAGTATTTTGATTTAACACTTTATTTCTGTTCAAAGAATTTGATGCGATGCAGTGTCTGCAAATGAATTTTAGATTTTGTTTATATGGACATTTTGTAATAGTATTGTTTGAGATATTCACTGTAAAGATTGATAAGAATTACGATATGTATTTGATTGTAAGTGTATGTGTTTTAATGAATTTTATGTGATTTTGTAAAGGTTTATATAAACCAATATACAATATATAAAAACATAAATAATACCCCTATCATAGATGCCAAAATCAAACCTACCTCTTTCCTACCCAAACTACTCATAAACACTTTGAGGACCAATAAGGTGATGACACCCAATCACACCAATGACAGGAGCACCATCAACTCTATCATCAACCTGCCATCCACTCACCCTAGCACCAAACTCAGAAATATCGGACTTCACACCAGGTTACTCTCATACCATCAGTCTGTCCCTAACGGCAACCACACTATTCATGCACACCCTAATATTACAGCAAACTACCCCAAGGGGCTCCTGCCCACAAACTACATGGCATGTACCTATTAAACAAGCAAAAACTTGCACTACTGCGCCAGTCAATCCCACACAGCCCCTCAAAGGAGCCTTAATCAACACAATGGGGGTCATTACGATCTGGGCGGTAAGGGAATACCGAGCACCGGTAAGGAGACCGGTGCCAGTAATCCCTTACTGCCCTATTCCAAGGTCCCTTGGCGGGGACCGTAAGAAACATGTGATCTGCCCACACGTCCCATACGGGTCCCGCTAACAGACCTGGGTGCTAATAACGGGCTTGCAAGTCGCAAGCCCGTTATTAGCGCGAACCCACATTCCCATTGAGACCTATGGGGGCTCTTATGGGAATGGGAAATGGTTGGTGCAATGGGGATTTACCGGTCCCGCCAGGGTTGGACTAGACCGGTAAGTCCCCATTCCACCACACCAGACACAGGCACGGTATGCGAGGCAGCCATGGAGCTAATAGCTCCATGGCTACCGCCCAGGTCGTAATGACCCCCAATGTCTTTATTTGGTCACGCTACCGATATAGCTGATACCATACTCTCCAACAACTTGGACTTCCTAACAGTAACAGAATCCTGGCTGCACACAGCAGCAGGCCCCTCACTACTTCTACTACAACTATTCCATCATTAGAGTTGACAGACCCACAACCAGAGGAGGAGGCATTCCCCTCATCTTCAGGAACACACTTGATATGAGATTAGCCCCATCACCATCATTATCTTCCTGTGAAATCCTCTCAAAGAAACTACAAACCTCACACAAAAGTACCACCTCCATTCACCTTATCTATATACCTCCTGGACCTCAGACACCTTCGAAGAGGATATAATGACCCTACTGTCCGATAACATCAAAACCACCTCGCAAATCATAATCCTAGGAGATTTCAATCTAGGTTATAACGACATTAATGACATCCCTGCAACTTCTCTAGCTAACACTTTGGTCGAATATGGATTTACTCAAAAGTTACCCTACCTACTCATGGGAAAGGAATGACCCTTGATTGGATAGCAGATTTAAACTGTAACATTTCAGTAAATGACATTACACCTCAAACCTGGACAGACCATTATCTTATCGAGTTTCAGCTCAGTATGGCCTCAGCTCATAACAAAACATGTCTCATAGCACCTTTGTGCCCCACCTGTAACAAACGCAGTATTACGGTTGAGGTAATCATGCCCCTTTTAATCCTGACTCTCAACGCATTACCTAACACAAGTGACCCTAACGTCCTTGTAGATGCCTATAATTCCCCCATGCTTAGAGCTATTGATTCAGAATGTGCAAAGGGAAACCAAGAGCCCATGTGAATTCATGGTTTAGCCCCGAGCTGAAAGTATTCCGTACTGAAAAAAGGAAACTAGAAACTCTCTGCAAACTCTCACCCTCTCCTGAGAACAAAACCAACTTACTTTCCATCTCCACTAAATACAAAAATGAGATAATCCGCACCAAAAGTGAGACCGACAACAACAGAATAAATCAAGAAAGCTCTATAACCAAAGAACTCTTCACGATCCTGCGAGAAATGGAGATGCCTAACCCACCCATAGACATATGCCTAAAAGACAAACTTTGGTGCACGAACATTCAAAATGCGCTTAACTATAAAATTACCAATTTACAGACCAAAATAGCGGACAAACGAAGACTACTTACCAACCAAGCAGCTACTAAATCCCCCATGGAAGTACAGAACCACCCATCTACTTCCCCACAGCCTCCTGGCTTCAAATTCTCAAATGTATCTGTACAAAAAAAAAAATCATTGCCTCTCTGAAACCTTCTAATTGCCAGGACGACAGTTGTCCAGCACAGATTATCAAGGATGCAGCCAGAGACCTGGCCCCATTCATTACCAAACTTCTCCTTCTCTCGTGGAGTAGTACCCAGCAACCTGAAGGAATCTTGGGTACTCCCATTACTCAAAAAACTCTAGACCCCACCATTCCCACGAACTACAGACAGATCACCATGGTCCCATTTCTGCTAGAGATTCTGGATAGGGTTGCATATATGCAAATCCAGGACTACCTTGCAGCTAACAAACCTCTGGGTTCTCGGCAATCTGGCTTTAGACCTTAACATGGGACAGAAACCGCCTTTGTTGACCTAAAAAGCCAGATTGACAACCTGAAAGATAAAGGCAGATTTACAATTTTGCTCCTCCTAGACTTGACAGCAGCGTTTGACTTGGCTCTCCATAAGGTACTTTGTGATCACCTGAAAACGGCAACCTTCTTTTTCAAATCAGCCATCACATGGATACAATCATTCCTAAACAAAAGGACCATGCAAGTGTTTTCATCTACTGAAGCAGCTGACCCCATACCGATCACCTGCGGTGTGCCCCAAGAGTCCTGCATCTCACCCACTTTGTATAACATCTTTACAAAGCCGTTGTTTGATAAACTGGATCGTCTGGGTGCCACCTACACTAACTATGTATATGACACCCAGATAATCCTACCCCGTACAGGCACATATGACACAGATGTACTTCGGGTAAACGAAATCTATACCATCATTCAGGCATGGATGGGCACCCATGGCCTGTGCCTGAATGATGATAAAATGGAACTACAGCTAGTAGGCTCCACAGCCAACCTAAACAAACTTGGCCCAAACTATTACATATTCAATATCGATAGGAACAACATTCCTATCGCCAAAGCAGTAAAAACGTGTGGTTTCTATTTTGATGCCACGTCTAACCTTTGCAAAAAGGTAAATATGACCGCCTCAGCTACTGCCTACACAGGCAAACTGATAAGAGCTTGCAGACCTATGCTATCTTCTGAAAGTTGCCTCACTCTTCCCAGAGCTCTTATAGGTTCCAAATTGGACTATTGTAACAGGCTATATTTAGGCGCCAACAAAACGGTAATTAACAAACTTCAGACCTTGCAGAACAATGCTCTCAGAGCTGCCCTAAATATACCCAGGATACAACACAAATGTCTATCCATAAACGAAAAGATCAAACTCAAATCCTTATGCCTCACCTTCAAAGCAATGAACCACACAACCCCCCCTATCGTACTGAAAAATTCATCTGGAGATCATCTACACGTATCACTAGATCCACAGACACTTTCTGCCTGACTTTCCCTAGGTTTAACCTAAAAAGATCTGGCGGGTCTAGTTTTCTGGTTCTGGCCTCCCAACAATGGAACTCCCTCCCATCTGAAATCAGGGCCATACAAGTATTCGACAACTTCAGGAGAAGCGTTATATCTTGGATACTTAGCAAGAACTAAATAACTACTGCGTATTACATGTGTGTAATAACTATCTGTATTTCACTAGTATTGATGTATGCAATTTACCCTTAGCCAACGTGTTATACCCATTTGAATGTATGTACTCTACCCTCTTACCATGTTCATGTAACTGTACTCTAAAGCCCAGATACCTCAGGTGTGCTATATAAATAAAATAAACAAACAAACACATTTAAGTGAAAATGAAGCTAAAAGTCAGCCTATTGAAATGTAGGTTGATGTTCCAAAATATTTAAAAGTGGCAACTCTACAAAGAGATACAGCCAGACAGTTAGAAGCAAGCACAGAGGTTCCACCATTGGGGGATTTTCCAGAATTTTCAAAAATGGTATAGGAACTGATTTTGTCAGCAGGTGCATGTGATAGTGAAGAGGACAGGAATTAATTGAGAAAAATATTTATAGAATTTAAGGAAGTTTTTGCTAAAGATGCATGTGATTGCAGCCTAAATGAGTCGCTTGTTGCCACATTACCAGGGAGATATGGTAGAAATCGGGTATTTGTGCGCCAATATCAGTTGCCACTGGCATGCTTGGAGTCACTGGCAGAGATAATTAAGAATTTAGAATCCAGAGGACTTATCAGACCCATTCATAGTACCTCAAGCACTCCCATTTTGGGCGTATTAAAACCAAATGGTCAATGAGAGACTTGAGGGAATTGAATAAAAGAGTACCAGTGTCTAGATGGCCACTCCCATTTATTGATCAAGTTCTTGCTCAGGTGCATGGGTCAAAGGTTTTTACCACATTAGAGCTTACATCTGGATACTGGTGTGTGCCATTGGCTCAAGACATTCAAAATGTGTTTGCATTCTCATTTGATAAAACGCAATATGCTTGGTCTACACCATTTGTGTATGTTAATACTGGTTGCGAGTTTGGCATATTTTTGAGGAAGGCACTCCCAGATGCGGCAGAAAGAGGAACCATAGTTTATGTGGAAGATGTTATGATTAACCCCTTGAGTGCCAAGGGCGAGCTATCTGGTCCTTGACATTAACTCTGTAGTGCCAAGGAAGAGATAGCTCGTCCTATTTGGCACCTTGTTTTGAGCAATCCCTGCATTAGAATTTTCTAATGGGAAGGGGTGGTGACTCCCCCACCCACAATGGAGTGGGGGCCATGTTATTCAGCCCTCTCTTGCATGTGTTGAATTGGTGTTACCGTACAAAACAATTGCAAACACTCTGGCTTTTTAGGCAATTTTTCCTCAGAAAGTGTGCTCTATATTGCATTAAAACACATATTCAGATCTTTCTTCTAGTACAGTTTAAAACAGTAATCCAACCCCCGGGCTATGTGGGAGGTTCCCCCTCACTGCCCGGGGGCTGGATTACCTTCCGTTTCACGTCGGCGTGCGTAAAGCACGCCAACGTGAAAGTGAAAGTAATTTTCACTGCAGCAGCCATTTCGGTCTGCCGCAGTGAATATGAAAGCGGAGTCTCCACCTTTCTCCCCCTCGATCTCCGGCTGTATTTCAAGCCAGAGATCAAGGAGGGTGTCATTGGAACGGGGAGATTCCCCCCTTTCCAACAACACCTTTTGTGAAAGAATTGCTGGGCGCAGATCGGTCGTAGAGCGCTCGATCCGTGCCCAGCAATGCCCACTAGACACCAGGGATCTGTCTGAGAAGCGGGGGGAGGTGGGAGCTGCTTACACCAGGGAAGGGAGCAAAATAAAAAACTGAAAAAAATTGGAAATGCAACAGGGATGGGGGAGGTGGGCCACTAGACACCAGGGATTTTTTTGCACCTGAAAGGTGGTGGCCCTCCCCCTCCCACACCAAGTTGAAAGGGGGGGCACCCCTTGTAGTCCTCCCTGGGGGCAGATTTCTGCCTCCAGGCAGGAGTATATGAGGTGGCCCACCATCCAATTGGAGGGGGTGGGAGGGCCACCAGGAATAAGTGTGCAGGCCCCCCAAAGGATGGGGCCTGCAGGTTAGGGCCCCCTGGGGGCAGATGGCTGATCATCTGTCCCAAGGGAAGGGTGCTAAATGAGAAAAAGAAAAAGAAAAAAAAAACACAAAAGGGAGATTTGGGTGAAAGTGGGGAGGCCACTAGCCACCAGGGATTAATTTTACCGAAAAGGGTGGTGGTCCTCTCCGCCTCACCACAAGGGGAAATGTGGGCACCTCTTGAGCACTCCCTGGGGGCAGATATCTTCTCTTAGAAAGGGGCATGTAACCTCAAGGAGGGCCTTATGAGAACCCTCCTCTTATCTGCCCCAAGGAGGGCTGAATGAGATGCCCCCCTGCATTTGGTGTGGGGGGGAGAGGGTCACACCACATTACATTAGAAATTTACCTGGCAGTTTAGGGTGTCACTCAGCCCCCCTAAAGTAAAGCCTGCCATTTTCAATTGTTTTCTTTGTTTACCAAACTCGCCTTGTTGCAGAGTGGCACATTGATGTGCCAATCTGGCCCCAGGGTGCCCAAACATTACTGCCCCACACACTGGGGGACCTGCCCCACAATTGGAACTGTATACAATGTGAGGCTCCTGGAGTGAAAAGAAAGTCGACCACTGGAAGCTGAATTAACTGAAGAAGATGACCAGGGACGCCTGCAGACCCTTTGCAACACTGTGAAGCACCAGTGCTGTCCTGAACCTATATTCTGAGTGACAGAGGAACTCCTAAGAGGACACCTCCTTCCCTTTGACAAGTGGGAACAACCAGTCCCAATATGAACTTTCATTTAACCCATCCCCCGAGGTCCAGTGAGTTTTCAGAGCTGCGGAAACCCAATCCAAGGAGACTCGCTGCCTTTTACAAGTGCATCATCGTGGAAAGGCTGAATCCGACCAAGACTTGGCTAAGCCTTCAAGTACACGCCAGAGACACAATCCAACTCATACAGTCACCCTCATTAGAGTGTGGCAACACAGGAACTAAAGAAGATTGACCCTGCAAATTGTGTCCTATTTTGGTGCTGCAGGAAAGGTGCCAAAACGCAGAGTGACCAAAAAAGGTGATGAAAGCCATGCCAGCAGTCAAACCTACTAAGGGGAAAAATGTACTGCTTACCGGATTCCAGAAAGTCACTCCAGAGCGTTGGAGTGCACATAGAGGTGTCCAGGGATACCCCATCTTACCTCTGACCCAAGCTACTGCTTGTGTTCCTTTAGCAAGTCCTTCAACAGGGACTCCAATGCTGGTTAAGTCTTCTTATATGTTCTTTCCCAGTGACTAGAAAGTATCAACAGGAACTTTTAACTTCTGCTGCTTTTCAAGACTTTGAGCCTCTCCGCACTGCCTTTTAGCTAGGGTTGCGATTTGGAATTTAAAAGACTTCCTGTACAGGGAAACTGCCTCTAGAACCTGAAGCTCTGCTAGGATAACACTAACCAACTGTTCTCCTTCCCACTATCTTATAGGTGTATGCTGAGAAATGCAAATATCATGTTGCTTTGTGCGTTCATGTTATTACCGATAGTACGGTACACCTGTCAAACTCCTGTAACAATTGTGTGTGTTCAGCAACCACCATCTGTGGCCTTTTAAAGTATTGTAAAGTATACCTATGTTTGATGGTTTATTATGCTAAGTATTTAACAGTGACTCTTGCATTAATATAATACATCTATAGTTTAATATACATTTATGTGTAAGTGTTTCTCTGATGTGCATTACTAACTGGGTTCAATGTACTGACCTACAGCTCATATCGTCCCCTTAAGATAAGCCTGACTGCTCTGCCACTCTACCAAGGTCTCTGAGAAGTACACACTGATACTAAGAGTTGGAGAGCTACAAAACACTGTATAGCCTACTATAGTCTTACCTCCAAGTAGGACTATAGGAAAACTCACACAACAACAACAACACAATTTTTCTGTTTCGTTTTCGCTAAAACCTATATTTTTCCAAATCTAAAATACAATTATTTTACACAAGACACAATTTTCTGGATTTTACCAAATATTGAACACAACTATACACCTTATGTAAGCAATGCACTTCTACACCTCTTACAAACTGCAGCACAGCAATGCAGCATTGTGTAACAGTCTCTCTAAACTTAGTAAGTACACATTACCTTCTAATTTACAATTGGAAGTTAAAAAACTTACAATGATGTTTTATCAACTGAAAATAGTCATTAGAGATGTATACAGAAATGACACGCAAAACTGAGTGGCTAGAGGAGTACTTCCCCAAAGATGAGATGACCGATGGAGAATTCATTAACGATAAATACAGACATATATATTAAAATGCACTAAAATAATGCAATTTGACAAATAATGATTACATCTGGTTGAGACTCTAACCCGGGATTTAGGCAGGTAGTAGAGAAACTCCCATAACTCCCTTGTTTTTGCATATTAAGTAGATTTGGGACTTCACCCTACGTTACTAGGGTAATCCAGATGTGGAACCCTCGCTCACTGTTCTTACAGAGGCACAGCTCCACCTCACTAACGAGGACCAAACAGGCCGAAAACAAGTGTCAGGGGTTGCTGTTGGTACTCTTCTTCAGAAGAGAATTGCCAGGCATTTCGGTGCTGGACTGCCCTTGGGCAGGACAAAGACTGACATGTAGTGGACATTTCTCTTCTGTGAAAGGATGGTGAGCTAACGACTCTGTTTGAGACTCTAACCCGGGATATAGGCCGGTAGTAGAGAAACTCCCAGAACCCCCTTGTTTTTGCTTACTTTTAAACAATCACATATTCATCCACCAATAACAAACGTACATGTAACCCTGTCACCTTAGTACAACAGTTCCGGTGTACCTTTCAACTCTGAGACTATATGTGTCCCATCATTCAGAGCATCCTCTATAAGAAACTATTGTTCAAACTGTTCCAGATTTATATTTTCAGATTCAGCAGTATCTACATCTAAGAAGACATAGTACATGTCTGCTTGTATTTTCAAAAGTATTTTTTTTCAAAAAATGTTTACATATATATCAGCACTTCCATATGGCATGCTGCTTTTTAATGACTGCTATCAGATCCCATATTTTGGCAACATTTGGCACCTGCTCACATGAAGTAGCAGTTCATTCTACCATAAAGGTATTCAGAAAGTGCATTCTTCATAAAATTACAGAATTATAAACATGGTAGTCCTACTTAAACACGTATGCAATGTAAGCAATTTACTAATGTTGGTATTAAAATTAGCCATCTGTAGAATGCAGCAGGTTTGCCTACATATAAGTGCAAGATAGCAATATTTTACAAATCTTTTTCAAGTGTATTTTCCTTATTTGTGCAAAAAGGGACAGATAATGGGGCTCCCAATGCACCTATTCATTTTTTTTTTACTTTAAAAAAAAGCTACTAAAACATATAATTGTAATAGAACTGCATGTTATCTTACATATAGCTGTCTAAGATGTTCCATGCATTGCTATGAAATCCCTTTTAGTGCCACCATGCTCCACCTCCTCACATCAACTGACACTTATTACTACCACCCAAGTGTTTAGCAGGTACATTTCCTTTAGTTTACAGAAATCTAAACATGTTGGTGCTGCTCATGCACCTATGCAATGTATGTTTTTTTAACAAAAATACAGGTACACATAGGCATCACTAAAACCCTTCAACTTTTCCTACTTATAAAAGTACAGTGTTGTAAGATCAGTGCTACCACATTCCATATAGCGGCACAATATTACACCTCATTACAACAAGAGCCACTTAAAACAGTCCCTAAAATATTTTGCACATGCTCATTCCAACTCCTGGAAAAGCTGGCCATCTCCCAGCTTAATCTTCACACTGAATCGGTTGGTTGTCTCCATGACCATCACTCTGGCTTCGGAGCTGCCCGAAAACTGCTCTCCTGAACATCCGTGAAGACCTGCTCTCTATCCTTGACTCCAATACCCACTGTGTCGTCATCTTACTTGATCTCTCTTCTGCCTTTGATACGGTCAACCATGCCATCCTGCTCAACCGTCTCTGTAATAACCTGGGTATCACTGATCAGGCCCTGGCCTGGCTGACCTCTTTCCTCTCTGATCGACCCTCCCAGGTCCAACTAGGGTCCTTCCTCTCCTCCATCTCTATCTTTACCTGTGGTGTTCCCTAGGGGTCTAACCTCTCTCCCTGGGTGTTCATCCAATACCTGGCATTTCTCGCCCACTGCATTGTCACTCTCTGCCCCAACTTTCAGTGCTATGCGCACGACACTCAGCTAATTTTCTCGCTCTCTTCCACCACCTCTTCTCCTTCTCTCATCTCTGACTGTCTATCCGCTATCCAGGAGTATCTCGTTCTCTCTAGGCTGAAATACTGCAACAGCCTCTTTCTAACTCTGCCTGCTTCTACTCTCTACCCTCTGAAACTCATACAGAACAGGACTGCGAGACTTTTCCATGGCCCCAAGTCCAGGGATCGTATCTCTCCAGGACTGAAAACTCTCCAGTGCCTCCAAGTGGCTGCGAGGATTAATTTCAAAACCATCTGCATTATCCGCAAGGCCTTCTCTGGTCTCAATATCTTCAACTCTCTCTTCCTAAATATCTTCCTTCTCGAGCTCTTCGTTCATCTGCCTCCAACTACCTCAGGGTCAGTCGCTTCTCCAAGCAACACATTGGTGGTAGATCTCTTTCTTTTGCTGGGGCCTCCCTCTGGAACAGCCTCCCTGCCTTCCTGAATATTGAGGATAACCATCTCTGGTTCCTGAAGCACCTCATGAACTTCCTATTTGCTTCTGCTTTCTCTCCTCCTCTCCCCTGCTGAACTCCAGACTGTAACTGTACTGGTCACCTGGCTACCCTCCAATCTTGGGCCCAGGTATGCTCCCCCGCCAGCTGCACACCTGCACTGCCTCCCAGGCAACCCCTGCACTTGTGGGCTTTTTCTGTTTCCCTACAGTCCCCACCAGCTCTTGACACTTGATGGTTGCACTTACGCCTGCACTTGCCACTAGTTGGCCGCACTTTTTACCTACTCTTTTATTTATTTAATTTTTTATTACTGTTGATCCTATGTACTGCACTACCCCCTGCACTTCCCCTGCACTTGCCCAATCTCAAATTCAGCTGGCCTAGTAAGATCTGCGTCTTTGTCTTCCCTCTGTTACCCCTCCCTTGCCTCGTCGCGCCTTGGAACACTTGAGTATAGGCGCATTATAAATGCCATATCATATCATATTCCTTCCTTACTTCAAAAACACACAGAGATGGTTGAAATCCTAATGCACCTAATCATTCTTTGCCTTTTGTAAAGACAACACGTTTCCTTACATATAAAGGACTAGTCTTTTCCAACCAGTGCTATACGAACCCATATAGTAACAACATAGTTAACATACTTCAAGCCAGACTCATAACTGAACCCTATTCACTCCTTTTTCCAATAACTGTTCATACCAAAATAAATAAAAAATATGAAACTACTTCAACATTACCACATATACAAACTAACTTTCTTATACAATTACAAAATGACAAAAATAGCTACCAAACAAAGAAAACAATTCACATGCTATGAAGTTGGTAGATTCATATAGCATGTATGTCTCTGTTTTTGAAATAATGTAATATTACTATGTATTAGTTTAAAGCATTGTTTTCAACTCTCAACATTCCTCCTTATTCAATGGACCACCAGTACCTTATTAACTAACACCATCATTTTCGCCCATAAATATTCTGTGGCACAATTTAATTTCTTTGTGCATAGCAGTAGCCATATGCTCATCCGTTGCTGAAATAAGATCCAACAACTTTTACACTCATATCATTCAAAACCTCAAACACACATTACCATACATACACACTCATCCTCACCCCTTTACAATTACAACACAACCCTCATACTTGTATAGTAAATCACATCATTATAGCAACCGCTATGTTTCTCTTCACAACACAATGTCCCTCCTTACTCCGTAACCCCACTACTCCCTTATTCACTGACACCACTCTTATGCAACACATAGTCCTACATACACTTTATCACCCATTTCTGATCTCATACACATACTTTTTCCACACATTTCCCGATTTCAATGTCATATTTAGCCAAACCCACCAAAACAGTACAACCACTCACTTTTACAATCTTCTCAATGGCACCTATCATTCAATTACTAAATCAAACAGCAGTCTTTCTCAATCATCCGCAATGCAATAGCACATGCATAAATATTTCACAACTTTAAAACACACAGTTTCTTTTTTCCAACAGATACAATAGAGTTCCTTCTAAAAAGCAACTCCGTAGAAAACAAAGAAAAGATAAAGCAGCTAAATGGAAAGACAAGCCATGTAGCCACCTGTCACTAAACCAATTTCAACAACAAATTCAAACAGAAGAGCTACTAAACTCACGGAAGCAAACTAAACCAGTCAGCACTAAAAGAAGTAAAGCCCCTTCTTCGAAAACAAAGCAAAATAAATGTAGTAACGAAAGTAGACCTAAAGATGAACCTCACACTATATCTAGCAATGCTAATATAGCCAGTCTAGTCTAAATTTTACAAAAAGAATTCCAGCAAAGAGTTTTTATCAATCTATCAAAACAATCTGAGAAGTCACGTTATGCACTGAAAAACTACAGCGGAAAAGTGATTGACAGCACATTTAAACTAAGGAGAACTATTTTCATATTGATTCTAAATAGAATAAAACCATGAACAAAATTAACCAACAATATGCAAAGATTACTTGTAAACATGTGCAATGTCAATATATATGCCTTTCCCAACTTCTGTGGAGGTGAATGTTTTCATACCAGCAGCACAGAACCATATTTCAATGAAGACACTTATAAACAAGAATAAAGAAACCCAATTGCCTTAGACAACAATGGGTGAGGCTATGAAGATGTGGCAGACACAATTATGGCAAAAGAAACCCTAATAGAAAAATCTTCCCCAACAACTTAAATAAAATGGTGTTTTTGTTAAAATCAGTCATCCAGTTTAGAAATGGACATCCAGCTCAATATGTAACGTGTCCCAGTATGTGTTCAAACGTTTTACAACAATTCTTCAATCAAGGTTTATAGTGAATACATCGAATTCAGAAAAGTCGAATGCAAAAATGTTGAAAAGAAAATAATTTGAATGGTTTTTTTGTTATTTTTTTTAATGGGGGTTCCCCCAACCCCCCTGTTTATTTTTACTAGCTAAAGCCAAAAAAAACATACAAATAAAAAAATAACACATTCAAATTTTTTTTACGACATTTTTTTTTCCGACATTTTTGGATTCAGCTTTTTGCATTCGACACTATGTCAGACTAAAAGAGCAATGTAGAATTAAAACACTGGAGTGTGAGGACGTTCACCAGTAGGCATTTCAGAAACAGCTTTTAAAAACACCTTCTATCACATCAAAATGTTACCAACACTCCATTCTACTATGCATAGACTTGTCAATAGATTGTATTATGCAAAATGTCCTGCTCTAGAACTCCAAAATTGAAATACCACTCTCCTAAATGGAACGGTTGAAGAACTACTTCTAGAAAAAGAGCACATCCAAGGTAAATATATCAATTACTTTAGAAAACAATATGAAACACCTTTCCAACAGCCACCTCCTTACAAAAACATAAAAAAGAAATATTAACATTTCAGAACACATCTGCTGAAATACCATGCAAAGTATATGTCTGTTCTTGCATAACTTTTTATAAAAAATAATAATAGTAGATCTGGCCTACAGAAAACAAGACAATAAGTAATTAAAATAGTTCTAATTAGACAACATAAATTGGCAACAACTAGTTTACTTAAGCACAATTTGACAAGGTGTAGAATATCTTAAACACAACAATGAATACTATACAGGTGGAGACATAGAAGAAAACTTAAAAGAAACCATCCAAATAACTGAAGATGCACCAAAAAATTGACAATTTCAATGTGTGGATCCTTTTACTGCAGCCAACATTTTAGACCAGAATACAATTCACCCAATACATTCCATAGATACCATAGGAGATGCATTAGAAACATAAATATGGCAAGCAAAAGGATCTCAAATGAGCATATGGGAAATTAGTGAATCAAAATATTGTTCTTTGTGAATTTATTCTGAAAACCCAAGATTCATGCAAAATGTGGAATACATTTTTCACCTCTTGTTCGAAAGTGAACTAGCAACACTATGTTACACAGTTGCACACATACTAAAAATAGATTCAAATTTCTTAAAAATTTAAGGTACCAAACTCCTTCAAAAGATAAAAAGAAAAAGATGAAGTTGTGCGGTCAAGTATCACAAATCTCTTGGCAAAGATACATGGTACAAAAGAATACTTTTTCTGACGTCACGCTGATGTACATTGTATGCTAAGGCACCTAGGCCCTCCTACATGGTTTGTTACTTGAAGTTGTGCAGAATATGCATGGGATGACTTGCATGACTTCCCATGCACTACAAACCAAAATAAAAAGGGAATTGACATAAAAAGTCCAGGAGAACTCGGTTCTCTTGATCCTGTCACTGTTTCAAGATACTTTCACCATTGCTTCATTATCATGCTGTACCTTATCTGCAATAAAACCACCCCTCAACTCAGAAAAGTGGAACACTTCTTTGGAGAAAGGAATATCAGTCCATAGCACCACACATCCACATACTTTTGTGGATAAACAATGCTCTCAAAATTGGCCATAACAGTGATGCCATTGTTTTACAATGTATTCAAAAATACATTACCTGTGACATCCCTTCAGAAACCACACATAGTGACCTACGTACATAAATAAATCTTACATTTACAAAGACATACGTGTGGCAAATAGTGCCGATGTGGATAACAAAACAACGGTAAATAATTCAACAAATGTCACTTTGTCTTCCCTAGACCATTGTTCCACCAAAAGAATAGAAAAAAGGTTGATGTCTTCTGTAAGGGAATCTGTAAAAGGCAAATCCCATAAAAAACATACAGCATTAAAAGAGATGAGGCCTCCAAGTACATCAATGTTAACAATGCAATCATTGCCCTCTTGTTGAATGCAAATATAGACATTTAGTATATTGTAGACAATGCAACTGTAGTTGCAAGATATGCCACAGCTTATCTCACCAATGATGATAGGACTGAGCAAAAATAACTTTGGGATGACATTTCAACCGACAAATCCCTGTCACAAAAATTGTACAGCGTTGGTATTAAAATGCTGTCACATAGGGAATGTGGGTACTACAAAGCTGCAGATCATTTAACATGTACTGCCTTATATTGTAGATCTGAAATTATTCTCTGGTAAACCTTGGTCCAGCTTTATCACAGAAATGTGTACTAAAATCTTAACAAGGGATAGAAACAATAGCCACAAATGATCCCAGGAGCCAGGATATTTAAACAACTAAAAAATTAACACATACCATGCAAACAGAAGTACTGCTTTGGAAATCAGGTGCATACATGGTATAACCCAAAACTACAAAAATAATGTTATGCCAACTGAGACAACTGGCACATTTCCAGTCTCAATTTTTGAAGGGATCCTAGTAAAACTTACCAAGCCCAGCCTAATTAATCATGTAAAGTTATCTTTAAATCTCCAAAGCATAGTTAGAGTTATTACATGACCCTACTACAACTTTTTACACTTGGAGAAAAGACGAAGAGTTGGTAGGTGACCATTACACATTTGAAGCTGCATTCAGGGCAAATGAAAGCATTATAACTAATGTCAAGTTTAAAGAGTATAAACATACGTTGGACAATGAACGCGAAGCAGAGGATGAAATTGATACTCTACTATACAAAGACACTCATGAATGCAATCAACCTTCTCTTAAAAGAACCACATGGAGAACCACTCATTGAAATTGAAGCAGAGATATCCATGACTGGGGTTGCTTGGTTTTCTGTGCAGAGGGGACCTGGCCTAGCAGTTCGGGCTTGGCTGCTACCTTCGGTGGCAGCAGCTGCTGACTGATTTGCACATGGCTGGTCCCCTTTTGCAATGGCGCAGACGGGCTAATAAACGGTGATGTGGAAGGATGCCCAGAGCAATTGCCAGTGGTTTAGATTCATTCGAAACCTTCCACCCATCTCTTTTGTGGTCAGTTTGTTTCTCCTTGTGAGAGAGGGTATGCCCAGACGTGGGTCCCTTGCTCGCTGCGCCACAGGGAACCAGGCTGCACCTCACTGAGGCGGTCCAACAAGGCCGACACATGTCTGGGGTTGCTTGCTTTTCTGTGCAGAGGGGATCTGGCCTAGCAGTTCGTGCTGGGCTGCTACGTTTGGTGGCGGCAGCTGCTGACTGATTTGCACATGGCTGGTCCCCTTTTGCAATGGCGCAGACGGGCTAAAAACGGTGGTGTGGAAGGTTGCCCAGAGCAATTGCCAGTGGTTTAGATTCATTCGAAACCTTCCACCCATCTCTTTTGTGGTCAGTTTGTTTCTCCTTGTGAGAGAGGGTATGCCCAGACGTGGGTCCCTTGCTCGCTGCGCCACAGGGAACCAGGCTGCACCTCACTGAGGAGGTCCAACAAGCACGAAACATGTCTGGGGTTGCTTCGTTTTCTGTGCAGAGGGGACCTGGCCTAGCAGTTCATGCTGGGCTGCTACTTTCGGTGGCGGAAGCTGCTGACTGATTTGCACATGGCTGGCCCCTTTTGCAATGGCGCAGACGGGCTAAAAAACGGTGGTGTGGAAGGTTGCCCAGAGCAATTGCCATTGGTTTAGATTCATTTGAAACCTTCCACCCATCTCTTTTGTGGTCAGTTTGTTTCTCCTTGTGAGAGAGGGTATGCCCAGACGTGGGTCCCTTGCTCGCTGCACCACAGGGAACCAGGCTGCACCTCACTGAGGAGGTCCAACAAGGCCGAAACATGTCTGGGGTTGCTTGGCTTTCTGTGCAGAGGGGACCTGGCCTAGCAGTTCGGGCTGGGCTGCTACCTTCGGTGGCGGCAGCTGCTGACTGATTTGCACATGGCTGGTCCCCTTTTGCAATGCCGCAGACGGGCTAAAAAATGGTGGTGTGGAAGGTTGCCCAGAGCAATTGCCAGTGGTTTAGATTCATTCGAAACCTTCCACCCATCTCTTTTGTGGTCAGTTTGTTTCTCCTTGTGAGAGAGGGTATGCCCAGACGTGGGTCCCTTGCTCGCTGCGCCACAGGGAACCAGGCTGCACCTCACTGAGGAGGTCCAACAAGGCCGAAACATGTCTGAGGTTGCTTGGTTTTCTGTGCAGAGGGGACCTGGCCTAGCAGTTCGGGCTGGGCTGCTACCTTCGGTGGCGGCAGCTGCTGACTGATTTGCACATGGCTGGTCCCCTTTTGCAATGCCGCAGACGGGCTAAAAAACGGTGGTGTGGAAGGTTGCCCAGAGCATTTGCCAGTGGTTTAGATTCATTCGAAACCTTCCACCCATCTCTTTTGTGGTCAGTTTGTTTCTCCTTGTGAGAGAGGGTATGCCCAGACGTGGGTCCCTTGCTCGCTGCGCCACAGGGAACCAGGCTGCACCTCACTGAGGAGGTCCAACAAGGCTGAAACATGTCTGGGGTTGCTTGGTTTTCTGTGCAGAGGGGACCTGGCCTAGCAGTTCGGGCTGGGCTGCTACCTTCGGTGGCGGCAGCTGCTGACTGATTTGCACATGGCTGGTCCCCTTTTGCAATGGCGCGGACGGGCTAAAAAACAGTGGTGTGGAAGGTTGCCCAGAGCAATTGCCAGTGGTTTAGATTCATTCGAAACCTTCCACCCATCTCTTTTGTGGTTAGTTTGTTTCTCCTTGTGAGAGAGGGTATGCCAGAGGTGGGTCCCTTGCTCGCTGCACCACAGGGAACCAGGCTGCACCTCACTGAGGAGGTCCAACAAGGCCGAAACATGTCTGAGGTTGCTTGGTTTTCTGTGCAGAGGGGACCTGGCCTAGCAGTTTGGGCTGGGCTGCTACCTTCGGTGGCGGCAGCTGCTGACTGATTTGCACATGGCTGGCCCCCTTTTGCAATGGCGCAGACGGGCTAAAAAACGGTGGAGTGGAAGGTTGCCCAGAGAAATTGCCAGTGGTTTAGATTCATTCGAAACCTTCCGCCCCTCTCTTTTGTGGTCAGTTTGTTTCTCCTTGTGAGAGAGGGTATGCCCAGACGTGGGTACCTTGCTCGCTGCGCCACAGGGAACCAGGCTGCACCTCACTGAGGAGGTCCAACAAGGACGAAACATGTCTGGGGTTGCTTGGTTTTCTGTGCAGAGGGGACCTGGCCTAGCAGTTCGGGCTAGGCTGCTACCTTCGGTGGCGGCAGCTGCTGACTGATTTGCACATGGCTGGTTCCCTTTTGCAATGCCGCAGACGGGCTAAAAAACGGTGGTGTGGAAGGTTGCCCAGAGCAATTGCCAGTGGTTTAGATTCATTCGAAACCTTCCACCCATCTCTTTTGTGGTCAGTTTGTTTCTCCTTGTGAGAGAGGGTATGCCCAGACGTGGGTCCCTTGCTCGCTGCGCCACAGGGAACCAGGCTGCACCTCACTGAGGAGGTCCAACAAGGCCGAAACATGTCTGAGGTTGCTTGGTTTTCTGTGCAGAGGGGACCTGGCCTAGCAGTTCGGGCTGGGCTGCTACCTTCGGTGGCGGCAGCTGCTGACTGATTTGCACATGGCTGGTCCCCTTTTGCAATGCCGCAGACGGGCTAAAAAACGGTGGTGTGGAAGGTTGCCCAGAGCAATTGCCAGTGGTTTAGATTCATTCGAAACCTTCCACCCATCTCTTTTGTGGTCAGTTTGTTTCTCCTTGTGAGAGAGGGTATGCCCAGACGTGGGTCCCTTGCTCGCTGCGCCACAGGGAACCAGGCTGCACCTCACTGAGGAGGTCCAACAAGGCCGAAACATGTCTGAGGTTGCTTGGTTTTCTGTGCAGAGGGGACCTGGCCTAGCAGTTCGGGCTGGGCTGCTACCTTCGGTGGCGGCAGCTGCTGACTGATTTGCACATGGCTGGTTCCCTTTTGCAATGCCGCAGACGGGCTAAAAAACGGTGGTGTGGAAGGTTGCCCAGAGCAATTGCCAGTGGTTTAGATTCATTCGAAACCTTCCACCCATCTCTTTTGTGGTCAGTTTGTTTCTCCTTGTGAGAGAGGGTATGCCCAGACGTGGGTCCCTTGCTCGCTGCGCCACAGGGAACCAGGCTGCACCTCACTGAGGAGGTCCAACAAGGCTGAAACATGTCTGGGGTTGCTTGGTTTTCTGTGCAGAGGGGACCTGGCCTAGCAGTTCGGGCTGGGCTGCTACCTTCGGTGGCGGCAGCTGCTGACTGATTTGCACATGGCTGGTCCCCTTTTGCAATAGCGCGGACGGGCTAAAAAACAGTGGTGTGGAAGGTTGCCCAGAGCAATTGCCAGTGGTTTAGATTCATTCGAAACCTTCCACCCATCTCTTTTGTGGTCAGTTTGTTTCTCCTTGTGAGAGAGGGTATGCCAGACGTGGGTCCCTTGCTCGCTGCACCACAGGGAACCAGGCTGCACCTCACTGAGGAGGTCCAACAAGGCCGAAACATGTCTGAGGTTGCTTGGTTTTCTGTGCAGAGGGGACCTGGCCTAGCAGTTTGGGCTGGGCTGCTACCTTCGGTGGCGGCAGCTGCTGACTGATTTGCACATGGCTGGCCCCCTTTTGCAATGGCGCAGACGGGCTAAAAAACGGTGGAGTGGAAGGTTGCCCAGAGAAATTGCCAGTGGTTTAGATTCATTCGAAACCTTCCGCCCCTCTCTTTTGTGGTCAGTTTGTTTCTCCTTGTGAGAGAGGGTATGCCCAGACGTGGGTACCTTGCTCGCTGCGCCACAGGGAACCAGGCTGCACCTCACTGAGGAGGTCCAACAAGGACGAAACATGTCTGGGGTTGCTTGGTTTTCTGTGCAGAGGGGACCTGGCCTAGCAGTTCGGGCTAGGCTGCTACCTTCGGTGGCGGCAGTGCTGACTGATTTGCACATGGCTGGTCCCCTTTTGCAATGCCGCAGACGGGCTAAAAAACGGTGGTGTCGAAGGTTGCCCAGAGCAATTGCCAGTGGTTTAGATTCATTCGAAACCTTCCACCCATCTCTTTTGTGGTCAGTTTGTTTCTCCTTGTGAGAGAGGGTATGCCCAGACGTGGGTCCCTTGCTCGCTGCGCCACAGGGAACCAGGCTGCACCTCACTGAGGAGGTCCAACAAGGCCGAAACATGTCTGAGGTTGCTTGGTTTTCTGTGCAGAGGGGACCTGGCCTAGCAGTTCGGGCTGGGCTGCTACCTTCGGTGGCGGCAGCTGCTGACTGATTTGCACATGGCTGGTCCCCTTTTGCAATGCCGCAGACGGGCTAAAAAACGGTGGTGTGGAAGGTTGCCCAGAGCAATTGCCAGTGGTTTAGATTCATTCAAAACCTTCCACCCATCTCTTTTGTGGTCAGTTTGTTTCTCCTTGTGAGAGAGGGTATGCCCAGACGTGGGTCCCTTGCTCGCTGCGCCACAGGGAACCAGGCTGCACCTCACTGAGGAGGTCCAACAAGGCCGAAACATGTCTGGGGTTGCTTGGTTTTCTGTGCAGAGGGGACATGGCCTAGCAGTTCGGGCTGGGCTGCTACCTTCGGTGGCGGCAGCTGCTGACTGATTTGCACATGGCTGGTCCCCTTTTGCAATGGCGCAGACGGGCTAAAAAACGGTGGTGTGGAAGGTTGTCCAGAGCAATTGCCAGTGGTTTAGATTCATTCGAAACCTTCCACCCATCTCTTTTGTGGTCAGTTTGTTTCTCCTTGTGAGAGAGGGTATGCCCAGACGTGGGTCCCTTGCTCGCTGTGCCACAGCCAACCAGGCTGCACCTCACTGAGGAGGTCCAACAAGGCTGAAACATGTCTGGGGTTGCTTGGTTTTCTGTGCAGAGGGGACCTGGCCTAGCAGTTCGGGCTGGGCTGCTACCTTCGGTGGCGGCAGCTGCTGACTGATTTGCACATGGCTGGTCCCCTTTTGCAATGGCGCGGACGGGCTAAAAAACAGTGGTGTGGAAGGTTTCCCAGAGCAATTGCCAGTGGTTTAGATTCATTCGAAACCTTCCACCCATCTCTTTTGTGGTCAGTTTGTTTCTCCTTGTGAGAGAGGGTATGCCAGACGTGGGTCCCTTGCTCGCTGCACCACAGGGAACCAGGCTGCACCTCACTGAGGAGGTCCAACAATGCCGAAACATGTCTGAGGTTGCTTGGTTTTCTGTGCAGAGGGGACCTGGCCTAGCAGTTCGGGCTGGGCTGCTACCTTCGGTGGCGGCAGCTGCTGACTGATTTGCACATGGCTGGTCCCCTTTTGCAATGGCGCGGACGGGCTAAAAAACAGTGGTGTGGAAGGTTGCCCAGAGCAATTGCCAGTGGTTTAGATTCATTCAAAACCTTCCACCCATCTCTTTTGTGGTCAGTTTGTTTCTCCTTGTGAGAGAGGGTATGCCAGACGTGGGTCCCTTGCTCGCTGCACCACAGGGAACCAGGCTGCACCTCACTGAGGAGGTCCAACAAGGCCGAAACATGTCTGAGGTTGCTTGGTTTTCTGTGCAGAGGGGACCTGGCCTAGCAGTTCGGGCTGGGCTGCTACCTTCGGTGGCGGCAGCTGCTGACTGATTTGCACATGGCTGGCCCCCTTTTGCAATGGCGCAGACGGGCTAAAAAACGGTGGTGTGGAAGGTTGCCCAGAGAAATTGCCAGTGGTTTAGATTCATTCGAAACCTTCCGCCCCTCTCTTTTGTGGTCAGTTTGTTTCTCCTTGTGAGAGAGGGTATGCCCAGACGTGGGTACCTTGCTCGCTGCGCCACAGGGAACCAGGCTGCACCTCACTGAGGAGGTCCAACAAGGACGAAACATGCCTGGGGTTGCTTGGTTTCTGTGCAGAGGGGACCTGGCCTAGCAGTTCGGGCTAGGCTGCTACCTTCGGTGCCGGCAGCTGCTGACTGATTTGCACATGGCTGGTCCCCTTTTGCAATGGCTCAGACGGGCTAAAAAAAGGTGTTGTGGGAGGTTGCCCAGAGCAATTGCCAGTGGTTTAGATTTATTCGAAACCTTCCACCCATCTCTTTTGTGGTCAGTGAGGTAGACAACTCCATGTATCAATCTAAACAATCTGATGAAGATGTGTCAGTGCTCAAATCACAGCTAAATGAAGAACAACTCACCCCTTACCTAGAAGTCAATGAAAAAATTGAACAAGGACCAAAATATGAAACTAAAACTTGTAGATGTAAGAAATTATCAACCTCTACTCATGTATGTAAGTGGTGAAGCTGGTTCTGGCAACACCTTACTAATTAAAATAATCAGGAAATGTGTCAAAGTGTTAACAAATAATAACATTTGAGCTGTTCTAAAAGCCCCCACAGGTCTAGCTGCATACAAAAAAGGAGGTGTAACTTTACACTGACTAATTCTCCTCGCAGTAGAAAACCAAAACTATTTTGAATACTACACATTGTCAGCAGAAGCTGCTAGATAAGTACACAGAATCCTGCAACAAATGAAAGCCCTCTTAGTTGATGAAGTGAGCATGGTTTCCAACCTCATGCTGGCTTTAATTCATCTGAAAATGCATTAAGTCCTAAAAACTGACTACAAAGAACTGTTTGGAGGAAAACCTCTGCAGCATCGTGAATGTAAATCTGAGGCAGCATTTTGCTAGAGAGAACTAACTCAAAATATATGTCAGTCTGCAGATCTAACCTATGCTAACATTTTAAAAAGCATTGGAACTGGTATGCTCACTGTGAAGCCTCACAAAGCAGACACAGACAACTGAATACAATTTGGCCTTTAACCTTTTATTAAAGAAAACAGAGGGTTGGAAAAAAAGTCCTTCCTTGCCCTATGGTAAGGTAGGATTTCCATGTCTAACAGACACTAATGATAACCTGTGTCAGAAAGAAAATGTCTGTCTGTGTCCAAAACCTATACTTGCCCTCACATCTAATTGTATATAATGTGTAGGTATGTCAGCCTCAAAATGAGAAGTGCTCCAGGACAAAGTCAGAGCTTCTTTCAGCTCTCATTTGGAAAAGGTGGTTCCTTTCCCCAAGCTTTCAAGTCTCTCAATGTTTCAAAACAACACAGCTCCTTGGGATACTTCCCAGCTCTTTTGGCTTGGTTGCCTTTCACCAATTTCACCAATATCATACAGTCCAGCTATTCATTTCAGTTCATTCATGTTTTTCTTTATATTTAATCACAAGCTTCAGGATGAGTGGCTTTTCCTTTGAGGGGGTTTACTCGGTCTAGATGCAGTTGTTGGACCACACGGTGCACCCATTAATGGTCACACAACCGACACACCTTGGTTGTATTTTCTTTACAGGTCCTCTGCTACTGTTTCAGCTTCAGAGTGGTGCTGGCTGTTACGCTCCCCTGGTTCCCACGGGGACGTCGATCTGGACCGGCCTGGTGCCACGTAGAGCCGAGATGACTGACTGGACACCCCCACTTACTTCGTTTGTCGGCTCGTATGAATATCTTTCTGCAAAGGAGAAAGGGAATTAACCTCCCGTAATTCGAGCGTTAACCCACCTTCCACTCCCGTTGTCTGCCCACTGACCACTCCCGATGTTCCCTCTTGTTCTCACCTGATGGTTTAGAAAGGTGGGCTCTCCATCCTGCATCGAGCGCTGGGGCGCATAGACGAACAGTTACTTCACTGGCGTGGAGGAATTGGTGAGTTCCAGTATTGACTCTAAGATCCAATAGTTTGTAAGAGTTCAAATGTCTGATCTTCACTCTTTCCGATTCCTTGTAGGTTGCCAACTTAACGACCACGAAGAGACCAAAGGGCAGTTGGTGAGAATCAGGTAAGTCTATAGTGGTTTTCCCCTTAGGGGCCGGGGTACGGCGATGATGCAGAGTTAACTGCGCCGATCCGATATGAGGTGAGTTCCCCCTGCGGTAAATCGGGTAAGTCTTTGGGGGGTAGCTTGTAATGTCCAGTGGTTTCCCCTTAGGGGCCGGGGTGCGGCGGTGATGCAGAGTTAACTGCGCCGACCCGAGATGAGGTGAGTACCCCCCGTGGTAATCCGGTAAGTCTTTGGGGGTAGCTTGTATTGCCCTTTTGCATTCCCGTGCTCACCTGGCTTTTCTTGTCCCCCTTAGATATCGGAGAGTGGTTTGGTAATGAAGAGTCTGCGATGGAGTGAGGAAAAGCTGCACTGGATGGTGAGTACAGCGCGGCACTGCGAGGTGAGTACAGTGCGGCGCTGCGAGGTGCGTGACGATGAGCGTGCGATGACTCCTTCTTCAAGATCGACGGCGCAATGGATCAAGAATTCAGGTAAGGTTTCAAGTCTAAACCTCTTCTCCTTCTTTCTTTTCGTTTCCAGGTGGTCCAGGACTGAAGCGGGCGTGGATGAAGACTGGAAGATGCTGGAGGCACGGTGAGCGTTACGCTGCTGAATGCAGAATAACGCAAAGCACGTGTGGCTGTCCGGGCTTGGTTTAAATAGCCTAGGAAGAAGTCCCAGGTAAGTATTCTTCCACAGCCCCCCCTGAGGAAAAGGTAGTCCCTTAAGTAAATAGTCCCTCCTAAACCCCATTTGGCTTGTGGCTTCGTGCAGCATGGTCTGCACCAGGTAAGTATGCAGCATGGTCTGCATTAGGTAGATTTTCTGTAATGAGCCTGGCGCCCATGGCACCAGGACTGACTTTATCCTTATGAGCCTGGCGCCAAAGGCGCCAAGACTGCACCGAAACAGCCCCTAACTGGGGTTTTTGGGCATGCTCCAAATGGCACGATGCCTGCTTCCGGGGTTGCTGGGCCTGGTCTGGTCCCGGGGGCAGGCATCGTGACACTGGCCTCATTCTCCGCTCATTTCTTCTGGATGCTTTATCACTTGTTTTGCCACTGTACATGTATTGTATTTTCAAACTCTTCTCAGGGCATTTGCCACAGCTTATTCTTTCAAGTTACCCAGTTCCTTAAATCTTTAAGGTGCTTGACAATGTTTGTTTTCTCAGGTTATGCTGTTCCTTTTTTTATCAGGGAATTACATCAAACTACTTTCCACCCAGTTGGTATTTAAACACACTTGCTTTCATTTGGGTCAATATTCAAACAGGTTTCCTTTTTAAACCAACAACAAATTCCCAGTGTTCTCTCCTGCTAGAAACTTGCACCTGTTCACAGGTGTATTCATAATTTCATATATTATTTCCCTTGCCCGCTCTTGGCCCTATCATGTTCAGCTCTTTTCACAGTTTGTTATTCACCCAAAAACCATTCCTTCTGTTTTCTCCATAGCTTCGGGTTATTGTGCTTCTCAAAGGTACCTAGTTCAATCTGGGCTGGCACTGACATAGCCAACAAAGTCCCTCACTCACTCATGAGCGATACACCATGCCGCAACCGTCCCATCCCCACCTAAGTGTCCCGCAGTCATTCAGGGTTTTTTGACTCACCAGGCACGCTGTCTTCAGGTGCTGTTCTTTTCGGCAGCTGGCTTGCTGTGGCTGTTGCTGCTCCCAGCTCAGCATGCCTCTTCTCCAGGATCTCTACCACCTCCGTTAAAAGGAGAGGGAGTCTCTCTGACCCCAAGAAGTATGCAGACCAGCTCTGCTATTGGAGACCTTCTGATGGCTCCTGCCACCCTCTGCTTCAGCGATAGAAACTCTGCAACTTAGAGGCACTTCAGGCACATGACTACCTGGCTTCACCTCCAACTCCTGCTGCATGCATCCCACAGGCAATCTAATTAGCTTCATCTGAGCAGGCCACTTATACCACCCCCTTGGCCTCAGGTTCAAGAGATCTTCATTTGCTACATAATGGTCCTGGTGTTCGGCTTTGCTCTTTCTTGTCCCAGTACCAGAGTAGTGTCTGCGTGTGTATGAGTCAATAAATGGAGGATGTATGGCTTTGGTTTGTTTCTTCCTTGTCACATTAAATGACTGGTGTCTCCTCGGAGGAGGTTTCTGGAAAAAAAACAGGGAAGGGACTGGAAACACCCTACAAAGGCCTAGGGAATGGCTGACTCTTTATCAAAAGGGAATGGGGATACCATGTCTCTCACAAGGGTGCCATATCCCCACTCACCAAGTCTCCTCTACCCAGGTGATCTTGCCTCGCATATGCACTCCCAGGGCCAGGATCCTATAGCCACTGCCTTTCCTTGGCCTCCTGGGAGGAGGATACTTTGGGGAAAGAAGTGAGGACGCCCTCAGATTCCAAACATCTGTAAAGAAGCAAAACCCACCTTATGAAATAGACTAATCAATGAGCACTATGGTCAAAAGACATCTGTCCCTGATGCCATGGAACATTTAACAGCAAAGTCTAAACTGCATGTGCCTAATGCCAAACCTTGCAAGCTGTAACTGAAAAGAAATATAAACCATAGTCCCTACCAGCTCCACTGACAAACTAGAAGTGTATGGCATGACAATCCATGTGTGTAAACAAGCAACCGCATGACTAAATAATACCTTAGCCAAATGTATTGCCAACACAACTAGATTAGAAAAACCCTGTCTAAACTGCATGGTTATTCTAAAATATAGCCTTGACGTAGGACAAGGTTTAGTCAATGGAGCAATTGGTCCAGCTGTTGACTTCCAAATATATGCACACAAGTAATGTATTCAATTTTTCAACATCTACTTTGACAAACTTGCAGAATTTAAAAGAATAGACTGCGCAATAGCAAATACAGGTATGTGCACAGAGAACAATTATCTCGGTCTCTTGCATATGTGATCACTATTGATTGACATTGGAACCACAGTCTTCAAAGAAGTTGTGAGTTACATAGCACTTTCACATCTTTGTACACTCAGTGGTTTATTACTAGTTAACTTTGATGCATACAATGTCAAAACTGACGTTCCTGTTCCTTGCATCTAGAATACAACAGGCTACGCACACTCTACACCCCAATACATATGTGTACCTTGCATGCAAAATAGAAAACCTTTGAAAAGACAACTAACAAAAACAGAAGATATAGCAGATCTCTCTGCAATCCCATCCAAAAAGAACAACGACAGGTCCTTCATATTATACAAACACAAATCTCTCTGGTCCAAAAACAACTGCAGGCCCATCAAAGGATACAGAGGCTACATTCATTGGTCTGTTTATATTATGCAACACAACTGGAGTAAATTGCTATGCAAATCTAGAAATAAATCCTCTCTTCCAATGGCCACCAATTGTTGAGAACATTAACTGACCAGTTGTGTTTTCAAATGCTCGTCCTTCATAGAAATTCCACAAATAATCCTGACAACACCTATAGTGTCTCAGGTATAAGGCAAGTATTAGACCACTGCATAGGAATGATTACATTCACTGTAAACACACAGAAAGTTCCACAGGAATTTCTAATGTACTTACTACAGGTACTAGAAACAAAGAACATCCATATGTATGCTCCTTTTGCAATTCAGACAATCAATCCAGCATACAAATAGATTCACATGGCCATTTGTCATACTAATTCTACTACTTTTAAAATCCAATACAGTTACAATATGTCAATGGATATTGAAATACTTCAAACACACACATCCATTGTGTAATAAGGAACATTTAAAACATTTAAAACCATGTAAAAGCAGGAGACTGTATCTGTATACAATGCTTTTTTTCCACCACGTTTTTTCCCAATGACCCAATGATTACCACATGTTAACACAACTACAGTGCACCACACACAATGTCATACCAAACATAGTACATGCAATGTACTATTTATGAGGGCCAAAAAAGTAAATATATTTGTAAAAGCACAGATTTCAGCCTTCGTACCCTAAACAAATAAGTATCCAAGCCCAGCACCAATTACCGTGGGCATCTTACTGTAGCCGTAGTGGCTGAAGATAAATTATTGTAACACATCGCCAAAGTGCAGATTTTTAGATTGCATCCTTCTTACCATACTCAATTAACAATCCATAGGCTCTATGAATTACTGTGGGCATGTTACTGTACCATAATAACTGAGGAAAAATGATTGTACCCATTGCCAGTGTGCACTTTTCTCGGAGCATTACACATACTATATACACTTTAATAATATTGATCACCGTTGTTGGGGTTTCTTTTGGTTGCCAACTTTACTTATACCCATGCACCAAATAGCTATTTATAATTCAAAAATAGTGTCGCAGTTGTGTGGGGCACAAAGGGGTATGACCCCAACCCCTTGGTAAAACAATGAAAAAAAAGTATGCCACACACTTGAAGAACTGTGCCACACTTGCATAGGATAATTAATTAAGGATTTATGTAGTTTGAATCACTAACACAAATTAACAAATGATGCCCTTTCATTCTACCCATGACATAACCACTTTACACACTTCTGTATCAACTGACAATGTATTGTTTTTCCTTACACATATATATTACTCAACCTACAGCTTTCATAAATTATGTTTAAATACGCTCACACACAGAACACCTCCCAGTCCAAATAATGTCTGTGTATGAATGTTCATGTTTGTAGTTCAGAATACTCCCACAGAGCATTGTCCATGTCCGCAGAGATTGCGTACAATAAAACTGACCGTGGACTCGTAGACAACTACATGGCCATTTTTCAAGTCTAACAAAGGCTCCATGTTAAATGTTGTCGACGCCCTCACCCTTTCCAGACACTCTTTCATGCACAAAATGCCCCCCAAAAAGTATTTGAGAGTTTTTCTCTCTGCGCTGTCTGCAGACAAAGGCCTGGTCTACAGATCCAATATGATGAATGTTTCAAAAAACGTTGACATAGCTCAAGTTTTTCAAAAAATAATCAGCATGTACGTTTGACGTCCTTGAAAATCACGTGCCTCCATGATTGGCTCAGAGGTGTCTGTAGACACTGAATCAGGAAGTGAGTCCGCAGAAAGGATGCAGATATCAAATCAAAAATTGGAACTGCATCTAGGCAAGTTAAAAAAATCTACCAGGCGTGAGCAAAAAATGTTTCAGTGTATGTCTATCTGGATTTCAAAGGTTTTGGGACTCCCTTATTACTTTGTCCCTGCAGACAAAACTTCACCAAACTTCATAAAATTATTCAGAGGTGGCTATATATAGAAGTTTGGTGAGGATTTGTGGAACGGTGCACAGTTGTAAGCTAGCCAAAAACTGTTCTCCCTATGGGTTGAGCAACTTATCATTAACTAAAGGGTTGCTTCGCAGACTCTGATTTATGTTGCTGATATATGTTGCTGCACTATAGTTAACTTGAGTATCAATTTCTGCAGGAAAACTAAAAATGTAATTGCTAATAACCTTTGACTTGCATGACGGATTTGGCTGATATGTTGTAAACAAAAACGTTTGTCACACCCCTACCCTCATACTGAACATTTTTTGGGAAAGATTTGTTAAAAGATTGTTATTAAGAATAGCAATGAAACACTGTTTGTCAAACTAATCCCATTCATATCCCCATAGAGGAAAAGTCAAATTTTCCATCCAGTAAAAAAACGCTAGAGAGAATTGGACCAGGTACAAAAGAACTTGGGCACGAGGCGTTGACTCAATTCCAGGAGGGGCCTTGGCTTATTCCATCCAGTAGTTGTTAAAATATTTGACAGACAAGGGGATGCCACAATGTTGGGATGCATGTGCAGCATCCCAGCCAGGCAAAAAGGTTCAGACTGAGAAAGACCTATTAATAAGTGCCACAGTAGCAGCAGTTTGGATATGAATGGCAGAAAACACACATATCACTTGTAATCAGCTTTGACACATAATAGATATAATAGATACATCATATAGCAACACAGAATGAGCAACACATGTATTAATGCTGCGGCTGCAGAGACTATAGATAGAGAAGCCTGTTATTGAACTGTGTTTAGAAATAATACACAGAGTTACATTTCGAATCAGGTGCGAGAAAGGAGCTGAAGTTGTTGGGAGATGGGGGCGAAAGGTACTGTGGTGAAAGCGAGGTCAGCGGGTCAACATGGCATGAGGGCGGTCATATTGGATTTTAATGCCAGGTATTTAGCTCAGTCCTTAAACGAATCCTATTTCAAAACCCCAAGAGAGAAGCCGAGGTCAGAGGTACCTGCACTGAGCAGATACATACTAATTGTATCCAGCTGCAGAGCTCACAGGTGGTGGGAATGGAATGTTAGCCGCAGGGAGGGCAGGTAGGGATGCACCCTTTGAAGGACACATTCTTGAGCAAAGGGCAAAAGGTTTTGTGATGCCAACAGGACAGGTGAAGATTTAAAGCCCTTCTGCCCTCCCTCAAGGAACGGTCATCCCATTTGAAATACAAGTAGATGAATAATTAAAACAAATAAATCCCTGAAATTGAAGCCCAAGAGTGGTACCCTGGTCACATCATTACTGGGCAACTGGGGTCTGAACGAGATAAGGGGGAGCAGTGTCTGAAAGGTACCATGATTTGGGGTAGGATATGCAGAAGTGTTGCCAATAAATGTAGTTCAAGGTCAGAGGCACACCTTGTGTGTGTTGCAGCTATTTGTATAATGAGAAAGCCCATTGTTTTATCAAAGCAAAGTAGGCATCACAAGTCTTACTTTGAACGTGTATGGGTTGGAGGGGTGCACATCACATGATGGCTGAGATGTATTAGTGTATCAATATATGTGTTAGCCAATCATGTACAAGGACTCAATAGTGAAAATGTGCATAGGGGAATGGGATTAGATAAGGTGTGGCCAATCGGTAAAGGGACTGTGGTGGGATATTAGCATGTCATATATGTGATAGCCAATGATGCTGGTTGGATGACATTGCAACCTATGCATGCTAATGTAAGGTTTTCCACAATAGAACCTGTAACATGTTGGAGCATGACGAGCTCTGTGTCAGTTTGGTTGTACTTGACCTTTTGAGACTTTTGCATGTAATAAACCTTGTTTTCCCTTGCAAAGCGGTGCAGTGGTGCAGTGGTAATTTGGCTTTCTTGTGCCGAGTTAGATTGGTCATGACTTGAATTTCACGGGTTTTGTTTGCAATTTAACTGCACCTTAACTGAGGTTTTTTCTGTGAAAATAAATATATATTGAAGAAACAGCAAAAGCGCATAGACTCCCATTTCGGATTGCACTCAAGGGAGCCCGACAAAATGCCTGGAATAATGACCGCCAATGAATGAAAAAGTAGATAAAACAATTCCAGTTTATTAGTGTCACACGGACACAAAAAAAACACGGTACTGCACGTTTCATAGCCTACCAGCTACTTGTTCACATCATATACATATATGTACATGTGCTTAAATGAAAGAGGAATTCTATATAAATACACAATATTATATTATTAAGCAACACTGTAGGGAGTGGATGGTCAGGTAGGGAGGGTGGGTCTAGTAGGGAGGATGGGTGTATGTCATGCAGCTAAAGCAGGGACTATGAAGAGCACCTAACAAACCAGTGAAGGCAAAGCAAAGTGTAGGGAAGGTAAAACTGAAAGTGGAGGAGAGATGCCAGACACTGGGAGTCAGCATATGTCATACAGTAAGCCTCTCTGCTAAAGCAAACACTATGAGGAATGCCTACTGCTAGGGAAACTAATGTGCTAATTCCTCTCTACCGTAGAGACCCCCAGAACTTTTGCTGGACTCTAGGACTTTTAATTTTTAACCTGGAAAGAGTGAGACCTTTTTCCCACTCTTCCATGTATTTTTTTGTGATTTAAACTTGTTTTGGTTTTCTGGAGTATGACCAACAATATAGGCATCTTTTTACATTGTGTTACACAGCACCTTTAGTGCAGTGGCACAGGGACGTCTTTTTATTATTCACAAGGTTTAGATACCTTACTCTTGGATTAACTACTATTTCCAAGAAGAGTAAAGTGAAATTGACTTTACTTGCATTGTAACTTTCTAGACCCAGCACACACTATCTTACAATAGGGTGCTGGAAGGTTTACTTAGTAGCCCCTTTGTCTAGCTTCTCATGTAACATTTTTTATGTTACCCTTTACACAATTAATGGCTGGTGGCAGTGGTTACTTTTTTACTTTACCGCGGGATGTGTTCGCATGCAACAGTAAAGCACCCATGGGTAACATTTTTTGTCAAAATGGCTGTGGTCTTCTTTTTTCGCCATTTCTTGTTGTTTTGGTCCTTCTTGAGATTTACTCTGCGCATCAAACCAGGTTTGGTCCCTTTATTAATTTTGTCATTGGCGGGCTTCACTAGTAAAACCCGCCTCTGGCTCCAGAGTGTCTGGTGGGGGCAGGAAGCAAGGGAGGTGCCCGATACTCCCTGTGCTTAGTGTCCTAGAAGAAGGGAATGCACTCCTCGGTGATTGGCAGGCTGGCTGTCCGGTAAGGACAGCCACCGTGCTGGACGACTGACAGCTGGGCTGGAATGAATGGGAGCGAGCTGCATAAAAGGCAAGGCTTTTTGGCTTGGAAGGCAGAGTCAACCACTGGATGAAGGAATCCAAAGAAGAGCTTGAAGAGAACGCCTGCTGCAACTCCAAACTCGTATCGACAGAGAAGCCCTGCAAAGACGACTTCTCCCCTTGAGTTGGTGGGACCAATCAACTCCAAAGTAAGCCACCTGGATATCTTCTCAGAACTGATTCAATTTCCATTGCAGTCGCTGCTGGAACCGAATAACCAGGGAGAGGAACACCAGTTTATGTGCAATGCTTTTAAGTTGGCCAAGAGCTCCAGGAAGATCCTTCTGACTCTCAGGAAGCAGGACTGACCAAGCCTGAGCCCCCTCAACAGAGTGTGGGACCCCAGAAGCAACGAAAGGCCATCTCGACAGCCAAAAACCGTGGTGGTGCAGTTTTCTGTAGAAGTGATGAGCTGAAACACCGAGTGCCACTTGTTTGAAGTTTGCCGGTTGTGGTCGGTGTCCTCTGAAGTTCTCCCTCATGTCCCCATGACTGAGGCCCAGGAATAGCAGGATCTGCGGAGCTACACAGGAACAGAGGTCCTCTGCTGCATTTGTCTTCAACCAAAAGGTACTGTAAAGTCTGAGAGAACTTACCTCTCATTGTAGATTTGTGAGTACAATCTACTTCACAAGTCTTCCGGCTTGTGGCCCTACATTTGATTCTTATTTCTTCACCAAAGACTTCTAAAAACATTGTGCAAAGACATTTACTCACCTGCAAGAAGTGGTTCAGCCACATAGACTTTAGCACATTGACATTGGCTTAGCCTGATTCACTGAGTGACTCTTCTCTCCTCTGTTATTGTGTTGCACCTATCCTTCCAGGAAGAGGCTAACCTACTCTGCATTGAGGGGCCCAAAAGTATTTGCCTGCTTAAAATAATTTTGTAATCTCTTGTTTGTTCTGGTAACCTTTCGGTTGACACTCTCAAAGCCTACTCTGAATGCAGCAGTAATATATTAATGTCCATGGTGTCCTAGTTATTTAAGTCACCTGAGGGTGTAGCAATTGTCTGTGTGCAATTCCCCAATGGGTCTTTACTGATTCTGAAAAACCTAAGAGTGTATAGTTCTGAAGTGTATTTGAGTGTTGCTTTTATATTGCTCCCTTCTGAAGAAGGCTTTTTTTAAATGACTGGTAAATAAATTAATAATTGTTTTATCAAGAAACCTTGAGTATCAGTGTTTATTTGAATACGTGTCACTGTGAATCCCTGTGTAACTACACTACTGCTCACATTGACCCTTCTTGAGATAAGCACGGCTGCTAAGCCACAATACCAACCTGTGTATTTCAGACTTTCACCAAAGGTTGTGTCACTATTGCCAGGAGGCTGAGTTTGTTGTAGTGTAGCCTCAGAGTACTACTCCAAATCTTTACCTAACACCTACCAAGCCAGTGAAGCCCACCCAACGAGGAGGGAAGGCAAAAGCATGAAGTCGAAGAGAGGTGCCAGCCACTGGGAGTCAGCATATGTTGTACACTATGCCATGCAGCTAAGGCTAACACTATAAGGAATGCCTACCAAACCACCAGACAAAGGGGAGGGAAGGTAAATGCATACAGAGGTAGAGAGATGCCAGACACTGGGAGTCAGCATATGTCGTACACTAAGCCATGCAGCTAAGGCTAACACTATAAGGAACGCCTACCAAACCACTAGACAAAGGGGAGGGAAGGTAAATGCATACAGAGGTAGAGAGATGCCAGACACTGGGAGTCAGCATATGTCGTACACTAAGCCATGCAGCTAAGGCTAACACTATAAGGAACGCCTACCAAACCACCAGGCAAAGGGGAGGGAAGGTAAATGCATACAGCGGTAGAGAGGTGCCAGCTGCTGGGGCTAAGCAGAGACACCTGAGTGAAACTTTGCAAGTGAATTCACACAAGAGAACAGGCCAACATAAGAGGGGAAGTTAATGCCAAGAAACACAAGTGTAACTAGGGATTGTGGATGGATCCATGAAGAATAAGGAAGAAGGCTGCGTACCCTGAGAATGACAGGAAGTGGCAGAGGCAAACAGCTGGCGGAGTAAAATACTGAGAAAGTTTACTCTGAGAGAAAAGCTGCAGTCTCAGGTGTCTCAGCCAGTTGAAATGAGGTTCTTTTCCTCTTTATCTGTTCATCTCACTCTGTTAAATGTAGGTTAATTCTACACTGCTTACAATATGCTCTAATCCAGGCTGGTCATGACAACAAAATGAAAATAGGAAACAAACTCATATTAGTCCATGGCAGTGCTCTTGGGACAACCTCCCAGCATCTACCAAAGATTATCAAAACCCAAAGACATGAATGCAAAGTTTCAAAATTAAACTCCTCAATGACGAATCAAATGCACAACCTCCTCTGCTGGGAAGTACACCTGTAGAAACAGAACTGAGGCCAAGATAAGAATCGCACTAAAAAAAAAAAATCTCAGCAAAACGTCTTGTGTGTTGCGAATCACAGTAATGATACCCCACAACTCTTTATTTCTTGCTTTGAAACCGGTGCATGCCAACCAAATCTCTCTGCCATCCCGATAACCCGTGAATCTGTCCATTTTGCACCAATAACATTGTACATGCCCATTCTTTGTCCCCCAAGAAATGTGCAGGGTGAGACTTGTCTTCTTTTTGGCATAAAAAGGCCGCAGATTTATTTTCACATCATCATAAAAAACACTGTACACATTAGTGAAATTAGATCTGAAGATGCGGCGACTGCTCCGTGTCCAACAACCTGCTTCCCCCTTTCTTTCCACAAAGTCCTCCGTAGGCCCAACTCTCCCAACCCTTCGTGTCTGTGCCTAGCCTGCCCTTGCAGGTGTTCTTGGGTGGGGAGAGCGCCGTTTCTTTGGGGGAAGCTGAGCCTTTATTGTTACCACCAGACGCCCCTGCCGTTTAGGCTCCCAAGAGGCGCTGGTCCTGAAAAGAGCGAAGACCCTTCCGGCTTTCTCCTGGCTCATTCGGAGTCTGTCTCTTGTGCTTGGTCGCCCAAACACCGTCACATCGCCTCGCCGTCCTGCGACGTCGACGACCAGGCCTGCCCAACCTCTGTTCCTCTTGTCGGGTGGGTGGGTGGAAAACGAAATCCTTCCTTTGTGTCCAGCGGGCGTCCGTTGGCAGGGGCTGGAAACTGCCTCCTGCCGAGCGGCCCCCCGTTATATGGGGCATCCCCCGCCCCTTTCCTTTGTTTGCCCTTCGCGGGCTTTTGCCTGTTTTGCCGCGCTTTGGCGTGCACCCTCCCCCTTACCCAGGGAGAGGGTGGCGGAGGGAGGAGGAGGACCTCACACAGGTTATTGGGGTGCCTCCTCCATTTCCTTCGTCCTTCCGTCGTCACTTTTATAACCCGTGAATCTGTCCATTTTGCACCAATAACATTGTACATGCCCATTCTTTGTCCCCCAAGAAATGTGCAGGGTGAGACTTGTCTTCTTTTTGGCATAAAAAGGCCGCAGATTTATTTTCACATCATCATAAAAAACACTGTACACATTAGTGAAATTAGATCTGAAGATGCGGCGACTGCTCCGTGTCCAACAACCTGCTTCCCCCTTTCTTTCCACAAAGTCCTCCGTAGGCCCAACTCTCCCAACCCTTCGTGTCTGTGCCTAGCCTGCCCTTGCAGGTGTTCTTGGGTGGGGAGAGCGCCGTTTCTTTGGGGGAAGCTGAGCCTTTATTGTTACCACCAGACGCCCCTGCCGTTTAGGCTCCCAGGAGGCGCTGGTCCGAAAAGAGCGAAGACCCTTCCGGCTTTCTCCTGGCTCATTCGGAGTCTGTCTCTTGTGCTTGGTCGCCCAAACACCGCCACGCCACAGGTGGGTTACCGTCCACCGTGGCTCCCCCCTTTCCTCATTTTTACCTTTCCAAGAGTTTTGTACTGACCACCAACCAAGGAGCTCCAGACCCTTTGCTGACAACTGTCAGCCTTCCCCATGTTTGTACTCTGGGGAATTTGCGTTATTCAGCCTATGCCCGCTCTGTGAAACCACTCTCCCGGAGCTTGGTGCACTTTGTGCCCCGTTTTGTAAACTTTACCATGCCCCTTGCTGGCCGGCGCAGTCACTCTTTTGTAACTTCAACTGAGGGCTTCACTTTGAGCATGTTGTGCCTTCAGCCCCTACCTCAGACCCTGTTAGCTATGCGAGCCACTTCTCCAGGAGCTTAGTGCACTTCGCGCCCAATTTTGCAAAATGTTTCCTGCCCCCTGCTTGAACAATGCACCTGCTCTTTTGCATATTCAACCAGGTGCCTTCACCTACGACAACGTTGTACCTGGTCTGGGGAACCTTCAGCCCCTACCACTTTTCCCTTCATGAACTCCAACCACCGGCTCCTAGTTTTACCCCCCCTGTGGTCACTTTTCTTGACATACTCCTTCCATGGAAATTCTTCTCCCATTTATTAGAGTAATGCTCCCCCCCAACTTAACCTTGCTCTGCCTGCCCTTGCAGGAGTTACCGACTGTGGGAGCGCCATTCTTGACGGGCGAAGCCGTTTTTTTTTTTTTTTTTTGTCCTCTGTTCGCATTTTACCTCTGCTTAATTGCCCCTTGTCCGCTGAATATTTACCTGTCAAGTAAGCACCACCTTCTGGATTTTAAAAAAGAGGGGCTCCCCCTTTCCAGTGTACTTCTCATGTACGGCCCCTCTCCCTACCCGAATCTACTGCAGAGTAACTGAATACCCTGGTATATGATGTGCTGGGTTACTTATCCCCTGCTTAACACCTAGAAGTTTCACCGAGCCGTCTCAGCGTTTGACGCTGAACTGCTTTGTGCCCTCTTGCTCTCCAAATGAGATAATCATTCAGCCTTTTTACAGGGTTAGGAACCCTCCTGCCTCTGGGTATTGTTCATTATTCCCGAAAGGCCGTGTTTGGCCCTGCCAGGATGTGAACCTGTGTGCGGGTCCTGCACCGATGTCAAAAGCGAGCGCTCACTCCAATTAAGCAGTTCTACATGGAAACCAGCATCCTGCGAGAACCTGTGACCCAGTACTGCAATTGTAATGCGGTAATGTCATTCCCCCCGGGCCTAGCCACCCCTGCAGAATGCGCTTACCACTGTGACCATCTCTGCTTCCCAATAGCCGTTCCGGCCCGCATTTATGCCTACAAAGCGTGAACACCTTCGATAATTCACCCCAGTGCACTAGGTGCAATCCACTGCTCAAAAGACCAACACCCAGTGGATGGTGTCGCTAACCCATGTGACATCACCAGATGGCACCTTGCAGACCACTTTTCCCAGCCTATTGCGAGCTTCTGTGCCCTTTTAGCTCCGTCTTTCCTTTTAAACCGCTCCAGCCCAATCCCCCATACATCTCTAAACATCTCCTCCCTCTCCTTCGTACCCATGCGCTACGTTAATACGCCTGGCGCCCCTGGGGTTTGTAACTGGTCGGCCCCGTATCTTAATCTCTAACAAGTTGAGCATGTATTCATATCCTACCTGTTCCCTTCTGCAGCTCAATGGGTAGCCTGGGCCCTCTCCCCTGCTTCAGGGCCCTTCCCACCACCAGACCTTGCAGTGATGCGGTACCCCACCATGTCTCAAACCTGGCCAAACTGCCTTGTGGATGATCCCCTCTTGCAGATCCACCTCGACAGATCAGTAACTGCCCTGGGTCCTTCCTGAACCTTTACCCCGCGGCCAAATCAGATAAACCCGGGGGGGGGGGTCCATGAAAGCCGACACCCTGCCCCCATTAAATAAATACCCTTGGTATATAAAATGATGAGTTATTTAAAACATGTTTAATACCCTGAAGTTTTCTCTAAGCGGACCCGATGTTCGACCTTGGTCTGCTTCGTAATGTCTTGCTCACCAGGCGAGATATAATCCAGCACTTGTATAGCGCTACTAACTTGTTCTACGAAACATATCTGCTCGCTGCTTTTTATTACTGAACGGCTGCGTTTGGCCCTAGCGGGCTCCAACCTGTGCCAACTGGTTCTGCACAGGTGTCAAAGCGAGCGCTCACTCCTTTACTGCATTTCTATATAGGTACCGGCATCCCGTGAAGGCACCCGCCCCTGCACTGCAATCGTAATGCAGAAAGCTTATCGCCCCGGGCATTGCACGCCCTGACATCATTCACCCCTGTCACTTTGGGGAACTTACACTCTTGTGAATTAGGTGCTTAAGAACGTTAGCTTGTGAGAGTGCTGTACCGCTAACCCCCTGACCTGCATACTGGCAGGTGGGTGTATGGGATGAGAGTTTGTAATGCAGCCCGCCAGTGTCATTCGTGCCCCCCGGGGTGGGGTGGGGGGCGGGGGAGGTCCTGCACACGTTTGTGACTCGTGTCTTCCCCTGGGTTAACCTGGGAGGGAATGTAAAGGCTCCACTGGCCTCGCTCAGATTTGCGATGAAGGAAGCTGAGCACCATACGTGCCCATATTCAGGCACGCCCCAAGAGCCTAAAGGTGCAACTGGATGCCCGGCAATAAATCTGCATGTTACGTCTCCATTGAAATCGGCAGTAGCCTGCTCCCTGATGACTGTACCGCACCTGGCCAACTTTCATTTTCCCTACAACCCATAGAGAAGGGAGCTGCCCTCCGACTTCTCACTCCTGCCTCACCTAAACCACAATTTGCGTCCCGTTATATGCAAAACTCTCCCTTCACTAAAATTCATGGGTTCACAAGAGAGAAATGACTAGCCCTTAGCAAGCCTGGGCAACTCGCTTTCCCCCCCACACCAAGTAGTGCTGGAGGCCGCCCTCCAACTCCTCTCCCCAGCTTCACCTTGGCCACAATTCGTATCACATTATCCCAACAACTCACCCCTTGTCACTATTCAAAAATTGGTTCCCAACAGAAAACAACACTCCCCGTTCGGTAGAACTTCCTTCCGTGTAGGCCGCTTTGCCCCTGCTGCCCACCCTGCTTTGGTTGTAGTCTGACTGTGTGTTGCATTGCTAATCCGCCACAGCACGCTGTGTGCTGCTTATCTGCATCATCCCAGGTTGCATTTTTCCGGAGTGGCTATTACCCCTGTTCTTGCTCTAGTGCAGTTTACCTGGACGCAAAGCTGCTTGGTTCTTCCTACCATGATGCATACAATCCGCAAATACTCTTATCCCTTTAAAGTTCCAACCATTTATTTATGCTCATGTTGCGCCCCCATCTACCAGTGAATGACCATGACTCCACTGCTATTGTCAGTCCGATGGGTTGGATCCGTTTTGCCCACTGCATTCTGGTGTTTGAAGTCCGTGGGATGGGGCGGAACATGGACTAACCTTGTTAACTTCCCCTCCCGTAATTCCGCTAGCATAGCTCTCAAATCACCCGTTTTTGGCGGGTGTCACCCGCCTCGTAAACAGCTGACTCACCCGCCACGCCTCCTGCCCGCCCATTCGTTTCAATGGGCCTCTCACCCGCCAAAACTAAAATCGGGGGTATTCACCTGCCCTTGCGAGCTGTGCACTAGTGTCTCTCTACTAACCCCGGGCCTGTAACTCAGCAGCCAATTCCCACAGGCCTCTCCGTCGTGCCTTTCTGGCACTGCCTGCCTACTAGCCACATCGTGCAGTAATGAAGAGCAGCCCGCCAAGCCAAAGTTTCCCCTAACTTCACCATCCAATACTGTCCAAACCCAAGCATCTCCTCCGCGTGAACTGCCCCATTAATCTTCTTCATGTGCAAAATTATTTTAAAAAACGGTGCTTTTCATTCCGTAAACCTTATGCAATAGGGCTCGACAATTACCTTATTCTGTGCAAGTCACACCGGTTTGCGCTCCCGGGGCTAAAGCAGCCCTGAGAATAGTATGCGCACTCCCTTCCGGCCCGCCGGTCACCAGTAAAGAAATACCCCCGGCTGGGCGCATATTAACTTTGCGGAACGCACATAATATTTAATATCGCAAAACCCTCTACCCAGTGCCAGGCCTGCCCCCATCGTTGACTGTCCTTCCGCGAGCATTTACCCCCAACGTTAGACCACTATTGCACTCCCTAGCAGGGGCCTACTTCCAATGCAAGGAATCGTGGGAGCCAGGGTCCATACTTTCTCCCGTACTTTCGTTCCTCTTTAACTGTTATCCAACATTCCGCACACCCAACAATATGCTAATTCCCCTCCTTGTGCTATTATCAATAAAAACATAACTATGGCATCATGCCTCCCAATGCATACTCCTCCTGTGAAGAGCAACCCAATACGCATCACGTTAATTCCCCTCCTTGTGCTAGTATCAATAAAAACATAACTATGGTATCAAGCCTCCCAATGCATAATCCTCCTCGAAGAGCAACACACCTGTGTGCCCTCCGTACCAACCAGACAACCCCGGTGCCCGACACAATCTTAAAACCAGTGCCGAGGGTGGAAGTTACATGCGCCCGATAAACCGCTTCCTTTCCTCCACAACACCAATCTATCCAACAGAGGGCAACCGCTACATTCAATAATTCCTTTTCACCTGGGTCATGATTTCATGGGCCGTGGCGCTTTTTTCCCAAAACCCTGAAGCTACCCCGCAGGCACAATAGCGTGCTGAGCTCTCTCACTTACCGATTGGGAAACGCATGTAAATTACCCCTGTGCATTGACCGCCAGCGCGAGCCCCGCCTGAGACCCTGGACTCCTGAACTTTATCATGGCCCAGCGCCCTGTGACATCACTCCCCAAAACCACCAACGCCCGATTAGTTACTTTACTTCTAGCCATACCTTCTCACTCCCTTTCCGCGACCCGACGCACCTTCCACATGGGACCGCAAACCTCCTACGACACGCCAAGGGAACTGGAAACTCCTCGCCTGGCCATAGTGAGGACCACCTCAACTGGAACCTGGCACTTCCGCGCCTGGGCTCAGCAACCCGGACTCAGGAGCAGGAAACTCTTCCGTGATGAGGGGCAGGTCGGCGTCCTTCGGCTGCAAGCGAAAACGAAATCCTTCCTTAAAAACGAAATCCTTCCTTTGTGTCCGGCGGGCGTCCGTTGGCAGGGGCTGGAAACTGCCTGCTGCCGAGCGGCCGCCCGTTATATGGGGCATCCCCCGCCCCTTTCCTTTGTTTGCCCTTCGCGGGCTTTTGCCTGTTTTGCCGCGCTTTGGCGTGCACCCTCCCCCTTACCCAGGGAGAGGGTGGGGGAGGGAGGAGGAGGACCTCACACAGGTTATTGGGGTGCCTCCTCCATTTCCTTCGTCCTTCCGTCGTCACTTTTATGTCCAACTCTCGATTCCACTTTGTTTTGAATGGTGCGCTTTTTACAAATACATGTACGACACTCTGTGCTGTGAGCCACAGTATCTGCAGTGCCTGCTGGAGATTGTGGAGTCTTGCTTCAGTGTTTGTTGAAGAGAAAGCGCTGATAATACAAAATCCCACCACCAGCGCGGAGGGCGCGTAGTGTGTGACGCAGTGTGCTGTGACCCACAGTGCCTGCAGTGCATGTTGGAGCTCATGGAGTCTTGCTTCAGTGTTTGTTGAAGAGGAGGAGCTGATACTACAAAATTCCAACACCAGCGCGGAGTGCGCACTGTGTGCGACGCAGTGTGTTGTGAGACACATTACCTGCTGCGCGTGTTGGAGCTCGTGGACTCCTGCTTCAGTGTTTGTTTAAGGGGAGGAGCTGATTCTACAAAATCCCACCACTAGTGCAAAGCGCACGCGGCGTGCGATGCAGTTTGTTGTGTGTGTTGGAGTGTATTGGAGTTCGGGAGTGGGACATAGTATTTGATCAAGCTTCCAGCTGTGCTACTCCTGAATTACGCCTTGAAACACTTGTGTATAGGCGTGTTATAAATGCCATATCACATACATTACAAGCTATGTAGTGAGTGACTTATGGAGAGCGTGAAACGCCTGCTTTTTTATTTTTTTGCTGATAGTCTTACTTAAAGGCATTTTATTCCTGACTCTTTGCTTGTTTCACCTTACCATAAACAACAGCCCTTATTAGTACTGTAATGCACACCAATTGTCGGAACCTGTCTAGACAGTTAGATTAACTGATCAAGCTGGAATACAGATTAACTAGACTCCAAAGCCTACATGTACGATTTTAGGAGTGGGGGCCAAGTGGATTATGGATGCAGAAATGCTTATGGCAGTAAGCCTACCACTCCCTCCCTCCCAGGGTGACCTTGCACCTGTGCCCAAAAAAGACAAAACAGCGAAGGAAATTTCACGGAGAGACACTGACGAAAGAACGCAGCGGTGTAATTTGATCCCCTCATTTTTCTCCCCACCACGAAATCATGGCAGCGGCTTTTCTATTAAACAAAACAACTCTAGAGCAGGCTGCTAAATTGCCTAACTTGGTGGCCAAAAAACACAAGGGAATAAATGAGGTATTAGAAACCCAGGGGCAGTCGCAAATTGAATGTCCAAGTCCACCAATAGTAAAGGGACGCTCAATAGATCTAAGCATGGGCGACGCCCCACCAGATGTGAACCTAAATTCTGACCTACTGGGTCAAAATTACCATATGAACTCTGGGTCAGACTTTTATTCTTCGTCGCCAGCACCTTCATCAACTACCCTGTCTCCATAGCGGCTGTAGCAATGATGCGGAGAATGGACGAAGGACCAAGAGAGGCCCGAGATGACCTGTTTACCGAAACTAATCAAGTTCTCTGTATCTTGGTTTCACTTAGTGAAGCTATCCAGCGAGAAACGAAGGCAACACTGTGATGTTGGAGTCATTGCTGTTCAAGTTTGACCATGTTCACCTACACACGGCAGCCAAGGAGTTTCTCTTCTCACAGAACAGGGCATGAAGGAACCGAAAAAAATAGAACTGGATCTGGGTCAAAGCCCGACTCAAGAAGACGTGAATAAAGTATCCGCCAGGAGCTAATGCATCTGCCTTCCCTGTAAGTGTGAAGAAGCCAAAGGAGTCTTTTGTTCAACAGGAGGTACACCATTCAGCTGCTCCACATAATTATGTGCAAATAATTAAATCTATGGAGGACAGGAGTGTCATTCCCCAAGACAAGCAAGGTAGCACTTATTCAACAAACTCCATCATAACGGATGGTTCAGGGGTGGATGAAGATTCAGTGGTGGAGGTGCCCACTGGAACTATCAATATGCCAAGGGTCGCCCTGAAGAGGATGAGGAGGTGCAACCGTCTAGTACGGGACCAAAGAGAAAATCTAAAAACTGCACCCAGCACAAGTTGAATAAAGAGACTGCCCAAAGCGTCTTGCTCTCTCTCCCTTTACCAAGGCTGAAGTTAAGTGGGCACTAGGTACATTTACCCCAGTGAGACCAGGGGCTCAGTTACAACTCCTGCTTTAAAGAGCTGCGTCAAAGCTCCTGCTCCTGTACGTGGAGGTAAATCTGACCTATCTCGGGCCAAGAGAGTACAACAAAACCTGCTTTTCTCTGAAACCCCAAGCCTTAAATTCCCTGCATTGCCTTTAGTTGGCCGGAACATTGTCCTCATCAAAGACTAATTGCAAAAGTGGAACCTTGTCAATACAACCACCAGAACATTCCTTGCCCCGCGCATTACCACAGGGAACTTAACAAGTGGTACAGCAAATTACGGATTCCAACCTGAATGCAATTACCCTAGTTGAGGGGCCGTTACCATCGCCTCTGAGAAGAGGCCATCAGCAATTTAATGGGTTTTCCCGCTTTCCGGTTGGACGGGTGGCTTTTACGTTCCAGAAGCACAGATTCATTTGCAGAAGGAGCACTCAATAAGAAAACCTGTGACCATGATGATTGAAAGTGTGATATCAGACTATTCCGTTATTATCTTAAATCACACCAATATTCGGCTGCTCCTAAGAGAGATCCTGTCTTTGTTGAACGTTACCTCGAAAGGCTTGGACAGAATTTTCTTTCCAGAGCTTGGCCATACGGATCGAGCAGTAATTTACTTGAACTCGAGATTTCTGTCTGACATTGTATTACATGAACAAGATAACATACATAAATTGGGCTTTGATCTCCTCCCATTCAACGATAGATCTCTTTCGGGTACAGGAAGGGGGGGGGCAAAAGAATACACATAATCACACAAAGTCAGTAAGTACGAGTGGGTAATGGAGGTGTAGTGGATGACCAAGTCCTGGTGTTGAAAAAGAAAATCCTTGCATAGGAGATACGACAGGATTGGTTGTGGCTGCTGGGTAAAGTGCCAAGTTAGAACTTCCAACCCCATCCCTTGTGTAATTAGGAAGATATACCATGTGACGTATCTATAGTGTCCTGGCACACAAGGGGCAATAATAATTTATTCAACAACATTCAATTGTCAGAAACATTGAGGGCGTATACAATCGATGCAATTCAGGAATCCTGGCTCAAGCTTCCGCCTTCTTTTGATGGGTATAGTCTATTGGTACAAGCAGCCTGGCAGGGTGCACTGGGGTGGCAATTTGGGGGGTTATTGACTATGGTCCAGGCATCTACCGCGGTAAGAATTGTAGCAAATTATGATATTTCCTGTGGTATTATGGTAACCCATGTAGAAATACAGAGGATGATACCCATTAACTTTTTGGTAATTAATGTATATTGGCATCATGGTATTTACCCCCTAGCTAAAGAGATAGATTGTATAACAACCTGTATCGCTGACTGCACTAGCAATGATCCGGAGGTGGCTGGGTATGTACTGGCATTGGGTGACTTGAATTCGTACTGGATGCATATAGAAGAGAGATTGCACACCTATTTTTATCTAGGTACGAAGCAATAAAGTTAGTTTTATGAATTCTAAAGCTAGAATAGCTCACACAACTTATCAGTTTCAAAGGGTGCTCGGGGAGAAAAAGAATGACTCTGGTATCAAGAGGTCACATATATCAAATGAGAAAAACAAAGTTTGACTTGTGTTCAGATATGCAATCTTTCACTCTTCTCAATGTTTGTCCAACATAATACTTGCCACATGGGCAAATTAGTCCATATACCACACACTTGTTTTCACAAGTCACATAATATTGTAAATTGATTTTTTGACCTGTGTAGGGATGTCTAATCGTTTGGCCTTTCTGCTGGACATTGTTGCATTGACTGCAATTTAAAAAGGGAAATGTCCCTTTCTTGAATTTAAGTAATAACCGTTGTTGTGTTGTGGTCATTCTCTCCGCTTTGACTAGTGAGTCCCGTAGGTTCCTCACTCTCTTATAAGCCATTAGAGGTGGTTCTGCTCCTGAAGAAGAAAGGCTCTCTCTCGAAAATGCATAGAGCTCTTAATTAATTTAAATCGATATTAGTGAGTGCATTGAACTCCTATTGGTTGATTTTGAGTTTCATTTACATAATTAAAATATTCTTGATTGAATCCACTCTTGAATTTCTGAAAGTTGTTGCTATAACTGAAATTGTTCATTCAGAGACATATTTTGATTGAATTACTTTACGTGTCAAAATATACTTTGGAATTTTTATTTCCAATACCAATTGGTGTGCAGGGGAAGGGAGTTCTATTGACAATAGGAACTTTGTTTTTCCCATTTGAATTCGTACTGGATACCAGCCTTTGAACAGTTAAGTGAGTGGAGATGTACCACACTCAGCATGATCGGATGGACACTACAGCTCCACCATTGATTATTTTTTTGTTGATGGTGGACTTCATGAACAGTGTACATGTTTTCAGGTCATAAACACAGAACTTAATGACCACTCTGTTTTAGCTGCACTCTTCAGCATATTTGAAGGGTGCTCTCAAATCGATGAATGCTCCGGAGGCCATTGAGCATCTAATCTGAACATTAGGGTAATCAAATAGCATGGTCCTTGGCTTAGGTTCATCGCGTGAATGAGTCAATGTATTAGTGCCTTGTCTTAACACCTAGGGAGTGGCAGAGTGAAATATTGTCGGTAGTCAACTTTGAAGACTTCACTATAGATACTATTGAAACTAGTGCCTCGAAGATGGGAGCCCATTGGTCTAGCCTAAGGACTGATTGCCATTCATACAATACAGATTTAGTCCAACAAAAAAGGGCACTGTGGTCTCATATTGAGGAAATGCGAAAGAATAACCTCCTAATGCAATCAGAGAAAAATTAACACATAAGAACGGCACACATATAATGGGGTGCGCTTGGGCAAGTAATGATCAAAGTTCACTCAATTATCGTGTCATACAAGTAAGGTTGGCCGCGGTCTCAGTGACACCAGCCATATCAAAATTATTGGTTACTAATGAGTCACTGTGACACTGTGCCTGACCTCTGCATTCACAAGAGAAACATGTAGTACTTTATACCTCTGGTATTTAGGTCTGTATTTAATAATCGTCATCTAGTTCTGAAACACCATTACAAATGTGACAATGAACCCCGACATGAACTTCAATTAATCATTAGTCATTACATGTCATAAACTATTTCTTTCCCACTTTCTAATTAATCAACCAACACATGATTATCAACAACAAGCAGAATTTATGCTATCTTCCCTTCCTAGTACAAATGCCCAGGCTTTATGGTCATTCATGAACAGTGTGGAAAACCAGAAAGTAGGTAGGTTGGTGAATACAGTCTCGAATGAAGACTGGGTAGCTCACTTTACCCATCTGTTTGCCCTCCTCAGACATTTATCCATGACACTCTCCCAGACCTCCAGGCTCGAAACAACTTCTTCCCTGTAGATGTGGGAAAGGAGTCAACCTCGGAGATGATACAGTCTGTGAGTACCTCACGGGCACCTGGACCAAAAAGCTGATCACATTTCTCATTCAAGTCTGATCCCGAGATTTGGTTGACCTTGCTCTCTACTTTATTTTCTGAGATACTGGTGGCGGTTACATTTCCTCCTACAAGGGCACAGGCTCATATAATTCACATCTACAAGAAGGGTGCTCATTCGGATCCCTGTAATTACCAGCCCATTGTAGTTTTAGATGCTGACAGTAACGTTTTTTTCCACCACACTTCTTCAGCATCTTGTGGCGTGGGCCGGTGATACTGGTCGCATCCCAAAGGGGCAGACCCATTTAAGAAGAATATGGGCACAGAGCAGAATTAATTCATGATGGAATTCATACAGAGCTGGGCCAAGGGCAACAGTCCTGTCGATTGAGCCTTTGTGGACTTCTCTGCAATTTAGATGCCGTAGATAGGAATCTACTCTGATGTAATCTGCATGGTTGGGACATCCTGGCAGGATTGTTGATGTTGATAGCGGGGTTGTACGACGATTTGACTATCTGAACCAACAGGCACTATTGTCACAAGCTATATAGACCATCAGAGGGGTAAGGCAGAGGAGCGTTTTAGCCCCATGCCTATTTAATATCTACATGGCGCACCGTGGAAGTACCATGAAGTACTGTTGACTGTGTGCGGGTGCCGCTGGAGCCGAAGCTGCAATTTGGAACTTCGCGAGTACGCTGGGATTCACATCGCTCACTTGAAAGCCTGAAGCTGTCAGGACGTCCTTTAAAGGAACACCAACTGCCTGGCCTTTAAAAAGGAAATAGAGGTGACTTGTTAACACTGATGCATACGAGTGGAACGTTGCCCGAGACTGAATATATTCTTTGAACTCATATGACGCGTGCACGTTGTGCCTGTTGTACTTACATGTTGTGCCCATGTTGGTTGTACATGTCATGCCCCCTCATCTGATCACACTGTTTGTAGCACATATCTAACACAACGTGCAGTTATTCGCTGTTTGTTTCTTCTTTTTGAAGGTGTGCCCTTCATACCTGACCCCGCACCCCTGGCGTGGTGACGCCTCCTTAGGTAGCATAAAATACGTCGACCCAGCACACATGCACGCGCACCGTGGAGGTACCAAGAAGTACTGCTGACTGTTCACCGTGCGCAAGAGCGCGGGGTGCATGCATACCCTGAATTGAGGCGCACTTTCTCTCTGGCCTGGTCTAGCTTCCAAGGTAATTGTGCTTGGAATGCACCCTTAGCAAAATCAGGTAACTGTGGAAAGTAATTGGAAAAATGCTGACAGCGGATAATATATGCGATAGGATCAATGATGGGGGATTCGGGACAGCACTAACTCCAAAACAACAACCTAACATAGAACCAACTAAATACTTGGAAACTTTGGCTGCTATAATGGGGATAATAAAAAACGAAAAAACTACTATACAAGCTTTAAATTCTAAGATTGGCTGTCCCGAACTCCTCTATGACAAACGATTCAAAAAAGCTGAATCACGTAAACTCAAAATACAAACTCTGTCCCACAGATGAATATGCCAAGCATAAAATAATTATTTGTAACGTTTACCTTAATAAATGTAAAAACTTAAAACGTCACAAATTCAATCTTGATAATCAAAAGATCATAACCTCCCTATGCTGTAACAACCGGCGTTCGACATGGGCAATTCTCAGATCGGATGCTGTAAAATTAACTACAAATCACTCTTCCTCGATATCTGCCGCAGCATGGGTTGAATTTTATGGGAACAAATTTGCGCTTCCAGTGCGATATTACAACACAAATGCAGAGGAACCTACTCCGCCCCGACTACCAATACCTGTCTGGTCATTGCAAGACATTGAGTGTGCTATTAATGCCCTAAATTATTCTAAGGCAGCCGGCCCGGATGGCATTCCGCCCTGTGTTTTAAAGCGGAATCCCATACTATGGGCTAAACTTTTGAAATCTCAATTCGACAAGGTTTTAACATCCTTAGTTATCCCTGAATCATGGTTGGGCTCAATCATCGTACCCATTTTCAAAAAGGGGGACAGGGACAACCCCACAAACTATAGGCCCATTGCACTTATAGACGCAACAGCCAAAGTGTTTGCAGTTCTAATACTAAGGGAACTCCAGACCTTTCTGAAAAATAACAACACTCTATCGTGTTTTCAGATTGGCTTTCGGGCCCAGATGGGGACATCCCTTAATGCTACACTTATGGCGCATTTACTTGCGATATCAATGACATCTGACTCTGGCCCACTATACATGGCATCGGTGGACTTGACTGCTGCCTTTGATTGTGTGGTCCAGGGAATTCTTTGGAAAAAAATGCGGATGCTGGGTATTCCCGTGCACATCATTTACTAATATCCAAATTGCATACCAACACTGTCTATTATATTAGAGTCAACCAATCCGGAGTAACCACAAGCCCAATTCCGATTGCAATTGGAGTAAAACAGGGTTGGAACCTGGCAACCACTTTGTTTAATCTATACCTCTGTGGGATAAATGACATCTGGCTGAAACAAATCAGCTATCCTGCCAGATTAGGCCACTGAAAAATCCAGTGGCTTGCGCTTGCTGACGACATCGTGATCTTCGGTCGCACACCGTCAGGTCTGCAAACAAAACTCTCCATATTTGCTGACTATTGTTCTTTGCACAATCTTGACTTTAATGCAGCTAAATCTAGCATTTTTATATTCAAGAACCTAAAGAGACGACCTTGTCCATGGAAGTGGACCATAGGCAGCACGCCCATCCCTCGACATCTACGATTAGATATCTGGGCTATTAGATATCCGACTCAAACTCAATTACCTTGTGGAAGAGCATTCTCAACCAAAAGGTCAAAATCCTTTACACTCAAATGCGTATGGTACTAACTAAATACTGCAAGTTCTCTCTGCTTCCACTTTTTGAATTCTACACTCTCAAAGTGGAGGCGATTCTATTGTACGCCCTCGATATGTGCCTGGCAAATATAGATCTAGTCCTGGACCAACTTCAAGGTCGTTTATGGAAGGGCGTGCTGCGCTTGGCCAATTCGCTTCTAAATGCAGTTCTCAGGCAGGAATTGGGATTAACATCATTGCCCGCTCGATACAACTGGCGCCAATTAACAAATCTTGGCAAAATGCTATTCGCCCGCAAAAACTCCTTATATGAAGATTTGGGGTTGATGCTTAATGCTTCTAATCCCCCATCATTTAAAATCTTCTACAATAAAATGGGAGCTATATTGGAAGAACTAGCACTCACTCCTGAGGATTTGGAATTTCGCCAAGCACACGTGGAACTTCGCCTATTTGCGCACGACTGGTGCAAAACCATAAACGCCATGGGAAAACTTAAAACCTACAAAGAGGCGACTAAATTTGTTTCAGTATGCCTACCGCACAAACCTTATTTATTGCAATTTCCCTGTCCAAAAGCCAGGGATCTATACCTGAGGTTTAAATTAAACCAGTTTCCAACTTTAGAACACTCAAAAAGTTGGATAAAATCTAACGAGGTAATATCAGGGGATAACTGCAGATTCTGCAAGGAGCCCAACTTGCAGGAGTCGCTTAAGCACCTGATCACGGATTGTGCTTACTTTGGAGTGGAATGAAAAGAAATATTTGGAAATGAAACATTGGGTACTCGGGTTGCTTTAAGCGAGTGGTTATGGCTAGTATGCATGTGGGGCTCTACTACTAAAGCCATCTTATGGCTTACGCGTTTTCTATCTATATTGAATTTTGAACTTGAAAAACAAACCACCCACTACGAAAATGTCCTTGAGGCAAATAGCGAATGAACCATTGTAAATATAAATTCTGACCTCATATACCGATTGTTAATTGATGAAATTCTGCTAGACATGTTTATGTTGAGGGAAATGTAACACTGCCAAATGAAAAAAAAAATTATGGACATACATGTAAGGAGCTGCATTTGTTGAATTACATTAAGAAGTAGCCACCATAGGAACTATGAGGATTAATTATATGAGATGCCATCTGAGATTTTAGAAATGTTATAAGAGTTTTGTGGGAAATTTCATTTTATATGTAAATGTATTGTAATGAAGATATGATACTGAAAACTGTAAGGAGAAAAAGAAGTGAAAGTTGTAAAAGTTTGTTAATCAAACTACAAACAACGGTTTGAATAAAAAAAATAAAAAAATATATCTACATGGCAGATGGAGGTGGCTATCTGCAACTAAGGCCCTTGTTGACGCTGAAGGTCCACAATATAGGACCGCTGTGGCTAGCATATGCGGACAACTTCTTAATATCGGATAAGACCCCTATAGGCCTTCAGCATTTATTGGAAGGATTTGCAAATTGTGTGACAAGCCATTCCTTGGCCATTCCTTGCTCATTAACACAGGTAGAACCATGCTGATGCAACTATCTAAATGGGAAAAAAGCACCATTTCAATGGCATGTTGGAAATTAGCAGGTACCAACGATTGCCTCTTTCCTATGTATGGGCTTTTACCATGACTTCTAGAAAGTGTAAAACTAACATCCAGAATTGCTTCAGAACCAAAGCTGTGAATCAGGCAAATCAGTTGTTCAGAGTAGATGCAAGATACAGCAACTGTTGTCTTATTCCGGCCATCGGCCATTCAATACTCCGAAGGGGAATGTGTTTTGAAGATCATGTATGGCATTTCAGTACACGACAATTCCATCCTCGACTATTTATCAACCTTAGAAGTCCTGATCTGAAGGAGAGTCCTTTGTGTGCCTGGGGCAGTTCCACGCCCAATGATGCGTTATGAATTAGGTTTGGTTTTGCTGAAAGCCAGGGAGCTTTAGTGATATTGTCTTTCTATAGGAAAATACTGGATTAGAGTCCATTTGTTCGGGGACTCTCGGGGATTTAGTGGTTTTGTCTAAATGTGGCAGCGAGGTGGCGGAGTTGATCAGCCCATGCGAGTGAAACACGCACTATATGACCGCGACTGGGCTAATACAGTAGAATAATTCCATCAATGTGCCTCGATGCGACTCCTGAGGGGCGACCACAAAAGCACAGGTATATTCTGTCCATTTATCCTGACAAAAGCACTGGCCAGATGTTCTTGCTATTTCACTGGAATATAATTAACACTAATGAAATTCTAATGTGTTATGGACTGGTCGACGAGCAGTTGCAAGCTTGTCGATTTTGTCAGGTCATTGAAACAACAGAAAATGTGCTGTTGCATTGTGCGGGGTTAACAGGACTACCTGGGAATGTCTTTAAGAAACATGCATCAAGATGCTTTAATTCTAACACCGGAAGTCTGTGGAATACTTAGTTGGATCAACCACCTTTATTGTTATCTCAGTGGTATCATTGAATATGGACATACAGTTGTATACATTGCTAATTTAGTAAGTTGTTGATTTGTGAATGTTTTAGTAATTTGCTTTGCTTTTGTCCTTCATTTTTTTCTTCTTTTTGAATCATTTATTTTTATTGTTAAAGCTTAAAAATGCATTCAACTTTATTTTTTTAACCAATATGTTTTTTATGAATATGTTAATACACATATTGTCCAGATATGTTATCTGCCACCTTGACAGTTGCATTTGTCTGTAAGAGTAGTGTTTTTTTGTCAACATTCTCCTATTTCCATTTGTGGTATGGGAGCTGCAACTGAGTCTCCTTTAAGACCTCTTGCGCTCTCTCTGGTAGCTCATCTCCAGCTGTACGCCAATCCATTTGCAGCCTTTAGATAATACAAGCTCACTGATGTACAGTATGATATTCATTATCTGCTAACATCCGTTAACAGAATCGTAAATCGGGATGTGCACTTCCATTCTAACTTGTACTCTGGTTCCAGCAGACACTAGATTAAACCTAAAACCCATTTTTAAATGTGTCTATTACGTCGTATGTAAGCAACACATGCACGCCTCAGCTATTCAGTTGGAGTGCAGCTAGATTGGAGATGCCATCAGAGGAGGGAGGCACAACCAAGCATGTGGAAGTTGTTTGGTTATTTACCCACCAATTGACTGCCCATGACAATGCTAATCGCTGTGGCTGTTCCAGCCCACTGTATGACCTTCTCTGCCACAAACACATTGAGCCTCATTCCGACCCTGGCGTGACGCTGGTATTATTCCGACTCTGCCATGGTGAATGGCGTAATTACCGCCCCATTCCAAGGTTGGAGGGGGCGGTAATTCCCCATTCACCATGGGCCCTTCCCCATTCCCATTTTTGCCCCATAGGGCAATTACGGTGCCTTAATTAGCTCCTAAATCCCTTTGCGGGTTGGTTTTTTAACGCCTGCAAAAAGCAGGCGTTAAGTACCAACCGCAAAGGGAACTCGGAATAGGGCGGTAAGGGTTTAATGCCACCGGTCTCGTTACCGGTGACCGTTAGCCCTTACCACCCTACTCGGAATGACCCCCATTCTCCTGGAATCGCGTTGTGCTAGCTCTATCAAGCAGTAACATCAAACCTTGGCCTGGCAGTGTTATTTCTAAGCACATGTTGACAGTTATTGTCTTAATTGCAGCCAGAAACATGCTACTAGTGTAATAAAAAAAAAATCCTTAAACAACTGTACCTTGAGCCACTTGGTCTATATCTGTTTCTTGTACTTAAGCCCTGATAAAAAAACAACCATTGCCAAAGTCAACAGTGTGTGCTTGTGTATACGTATTATATAAGCAACAGCAAGGAACTGTTATCATTTGCCCCAGTAATCACACCATGTGCCATGTGTTGGAATCTCATTGCCACAGTATAATTATGGCAGTGCCTGCCAAATGCCTATCTGAGGGCTATACAAATACCCCAACTGTTGGCTTTGTCACTGCTTATTTTTGTTCTGTCGCATCCCAGATGATAATTATAACAAGGTGAACAAATCAAAGGCTGTACACTGAAGGTGTGTTTTTAAAGGCCTTTTAGGCATGCTAACAAAATCACAGCATTTGGACAAGTTCACGTTCAGATCTTGAAGAATGTTTGTAATGTATGCTGGTATTTTATAAAGCAGACCTACCTGGGGAGCAACAATGTTCTCTGCTATGATAACATAGTATATATATAATTTCATGTGGGTACGGGGTTGCATTTTATGTTTTCAAATTGTAAGCACAATTACATTCATAAAGCCCAAAACAAGTACAACAATATACATACATAACATTGTCAGTGTTTAGATATGTTCTGATACATACATTAAAAAAAGTATTTCCCTAGAATTGTATGATTATATTAGCCTAGTGAACCTCCCGTGGTGTGATAGCTGTTCATGGTGCGTGGGATTTCCGGATGTAGCCCGCTGCTTAAAGTCCTGCCTCTCCGGTAGGTGTCTGACCTCCACTCTGCTGTTCTGACATGTAGTTTCCTGGAGCACATTAGGTGATGTCAGACCTCCTTCTGGCAGTGTACAGCAAGAGAATGGGCTCCAAGGAGTTAATTGCACAGGTGTACGTATGTCTAATTATGCATTCCTTGGGCATGTGCCGCTGGCATCACACATTCCTTGTCACAAATAATTTCAATGGATGAAAAGAAGCAATCAGCGGATGGGAGGGTTCTGAATTTGATTGGCATGGAATTTCACGTCGCCCGCCTGCCACACATGGGCGTGCGCAAGCACACACACAAACACAGACACACCTATGCAGTATGGTTCAAAGCAACACAAATAGTTTTTCCAGACAGGAGTAGGTGGCATTTCACATGTCGTGCTGTTTTTTCTGCAGGTGCTAGGTGAAAGATAAACTAACAAATGAGCAGTTTGACTGTGGACGTTGGAGGTAGCTTTGGTATGACTAGGCGACAAGGTTCAAACTATACCACACATTGACAGGGTAATGAATGGTTTCTGACTAAATAAGGTCACTCATCACATGAAGTAATTGCTTCATGCACCAATCATGCCTCATGCTATCGTTAGTTCCCAATCTGACTACTTTCCGAGCACTAAAGAGCGGTCATCGCCCTCCTTCCTGGTACGGAGGTGCCAATCAGGTCATGCTGGACACCCCCTTTTGGGGTGGGCCCAAGGCTGATTTGTGTATGGTCTTTGCCTGTCTGTAATGTCTTGGTCGGCGGAAGAACTCTGGCCGTGAGGGTTGCCCAAATCAATGCCAAGGGTTCGGGAACCCCTAGCCATCGCTCCTTTAGTTTTGGTTGGTACGGATTAGTCAGCTTGCTCCAGACCACCATCTGGAGTTCAAGATGAAGAACATGTGTGAATGATACCAGGGGAGTTGCTAGGTCTGGAAAAGACCCGGGGCTAAGCTGATGTTGGAACTGTTGGGACTGGGGGCTAGCTAGTCTTTTGGCTGTAGCTCCTGAGATTCTATCCGGGGCTACAACCAAAAGATCAGAGGCTATAGCCCCCTTAGCCCCCCCTAGCAACGCCCCTGAATGATACACTCATAGGCACATATTTTACAGATTTGGCAACACAGTTTTACTGTCAACAATATGTAAGTGTTCGCGATGCATGTCCTTCCCTGCTTAACGGTTCAGTGGCATCTATGACAAAGCAATTAACCACAACGTCAATTCCCTGTGGTGATATATAGGCATGACGCTATATGTCGAATGACTTCAGATGGACAAAGAACATGATGATGATTTGTAATATCCTTGTATTTCTTATAATACTTAGGGACCCAGAATTGCATGGTGTGATGCCATTTCCCTGCTTATTAATTTATTTTCTGGTGTATCTTTCTCCTGTGATACTTTTTGTAACATGGTGGTCTCGTTACTTTCATCTGTGCAGGGGGTGGTGTTGCCCTTATCTTCCCTGAGTGGATTCCTGCCACTGTCACTCCTACGCAGACCTACTCCTCTTTTGAATGTCTTGTCTGCCGACTCTCTCTCTCTCCTAGCCATTCCCTTACCGTGGCAACTATCTATCGGCCACCTGGTCAAATTTCCTCCTTCCTCTCTGAGTGGGCTGACCTCTCCTCCTCACTCCTGTCCTCAACCACTCAACTCCTCTTACTTGGCGACTTCAACATCCACCTGGATGCCTCCAGTCCCCCCACTGGTCTCTTTCGTGACCTCTGCGACTCTCTCTCACTCGCTATTCTCCCGTCTGGGCCTACTCATTCTGCTGGGCACACTCTTGATGCTCTGATCTCTTCTGACCTTCCCCTCTCCATCCCTCTCTCCACTCCTCTCTCCTGGAGTGATCACTTTCTCCTATCCTCCCACCTCACCCTCCCTACTCCACAGGCAAAGCCACCCTCTTCACTGCCACCCACCTTCTCAGTCATCCGACCCATGAAGCGTGTGTCAGTTGAGGCTTTCGCTGCTACCTTCTCGCCCCCCCCTGCCCCTTCGGCTGACTCCCATCCTGACACAGCCCTCTCCATGCTCCACTCTGCTATATCTGTTACTCTTGATATCCTTGCCCCCATCATGAGAATCCGCCTGAAGCCCAAAGCCAAATGTAACTCCTGGTATGACTCGGATCTCGTCACCCTAAAACGCAAGTGCAGGGTTGCAGAGAGGAAATGGCGTGCTTCATGTTCATCCTCTGACAAACTGGCCTGCCGCCTGCTCCAAAGGCAGTACCGGCTCTCCGTTCTCACCAAGAAGAGAGCCCTTATCCAAGCCCGCATCTCTGCGGCATCTAACAACTCCGCCGAACTCTTTAAAATCTGCAAGGAGCTGGCCAACCCAGTTGCAGTCTCTACCTCTCCTGTCCCCTCCCAGGCCCTCTGCACTGCACTGGCCTCTCACTTCATCTCTAAAACTCAGGACATCCTGTCCTCGCTCTCCTCCTTTCACCTCCCTCCCTCCCTTCCCGCCTCTTCCTCTGGCCCTTCTGCAGTCACCCCTCCTCCCTCTTTCTCTGCCTTTCCACTTTTCTCTGCTGACGAGGTTTCCAGACAAGTCCGATCTATAAAAGTCTTGTCTAAACAGGTTCACCCCTGTTCCTCCAAAACAGTCAAGGACCACATCGACTCCCTGGCTCCTGCCCTGGCTGACTTTTGCAACCACTCCTTCGCCTCTGGAGTCTTCCCTTCCCCCCTCAAGCACTCCCTTGTGCACCCTCTTCTCAAGAAACCCTCTTCCGACCCCTTCTGCCCGGCTAACTATCGCCCTATCTCCATCACTCCCTTCCTGGGCAAGCTCCTGGAGAAACTGGCCATCTCCCAGCTTAACCTGCATGCTGAATCTGTTGGTAGTCTTCATGACCATCAATCTGGCTTCAGAGCTGCCAGAAGCACGGAAACTGCTCTCCTGAACATCCGTGAAGACCTGCTCTTGAACCTCGATTCCAACACTCCGTGTGTTCTCATTCTGCTCGATCTCTCCTCTGCCTTTGACACTGTCAACAATGCCATCCTACTCAACCGTCTCCGTGAAAACCTGGGTATCACTGGTCAGGCTCTGGCGTGGCTAACCTCTTTCCTTTCAAATCGACCCTCCCAGGTCCAACTGTGGCCCTTCCTCTCCGACATCTTTTTCTCCACCTGTGGTGCCCCCCAGGGATCTAATCTCTCTCCCTGGCTGTTCAACCAGTATCTGGCACTCCTTGCCCACCGCATCGCCGCTCTCTGCCCTAATTTCCAGTGCTATGCGGACGATACCCAGCTCATTTTCAGGCTACCCTCAGCCTCCCCCTCTCCTTCCCTCATCTCTGACTGTCTGTCTGCTATCCAGGAATGGTGTGCCGCCAATGACCTCTGCCTTAATGCCAGTAAGACTGAGATTCTACCCATCGGTACACCCACTCCCTCCTTCCCTGCAGCTCTCTGGCCTGCCTCCCTTGGCCCCCTCCCTGCTCCTACCTGCAAGGCAAAAAACCTTGGGGTCATCTTCGACTCCACACTCTCCTTCTCTCCTCATATTTCTGACGTCGCTAAGAAGTCACACTACCAGCTGCACCTCCTTAGAGGTATTCTTCCCTTCCTCTCCTTCCCCCAGAAGCTCACTGTCTCCCGAGCCCTGGTTCTCTCGAAGCTGGATTACTGTAACAGCCTCTATCTTAATCTGCCTGCCTCCACTCTCCGCCCTCTGCAACTCATCCAGAACAGAACTGCGAGACTTGTCCTTGGCCTCAAGCCCCGGGGCCGTATCTCTCCAGGACTGAAATCTCTACACTAGCTCCCAGTGGCTGCGAGGATAAAGTTCAAAACCCTCTGCATTGTCCACAAGGCCTTCTGGGGCCTGGGTCCTAAATACCTTCAACTCTCTCTTCCCAAATATCTTCCTTCCCGAGCCCTTCGCTCATCCGCCTCCAACTCCCTCAGGGTCAGCCGCTTCTCGAAGCAACAAGCTGGGGGTAGATCTCTCTCTGCGGCAGGGGCCTCCCTCTGGAACAGCCTTCCTGCCTCCCTGAAACTCGAGGAGAACCATCTCCGGTTCCGGAAGCATCTCAAAACCCTCCTCTTTGCTTCTGCTTTCTCTCTCCCTCTCCCCTGCTGAACAGCTAATATTCTTCACTGAAACTGCACTGATTCTGCAACTGGACCACTCTTAACGGCCTCGGTCCTGGGCCCAGCCACTCTCCACTTGCACTGATGCCCTGGAACCCCTCTGCACTGCGGGACTGTTTCTGTATCCCTACAGCCCCCCCCTTTCCCAGCACTTGTTCTGCACTTACCTTGCACTTGCCACCAGCTGGCCCTATTTATTTATTACTTTACGCCACTTACCTTGTACTGCACTTCCCCCCCTCCCCTTCCCCTTGCACTTTTCCCCCTCCCCCACCCCTGCACTTGCGCGATCTGAATGACACCTGGCCTAGTAGGATCGTTGTCTGTCTCCCCTTGTTCCTCCCCTCCCCGCCTCGTCGCGCCTTGAAACACCTGTGTATAGGCGCGTTACAAATGCCATATCATATCATCATATCATATCATATCATATCATATCATATCATATCATATCTTTCAACTACATGTTTAGTTATGGCTAAATAAACGGAGCTTAGTCTTTATTTATGTATGTATTTATATAGCGCCTAGACCCAGAGGTATCACAGCGATTGTACATGGTTGGTGCGGTGGTCAAAGTCAAATAAAGAGATAAAGGAGGGAAGTACAGTTTAGGCATATTTGTTGAAAAGCCAAGTGTTTAGTGCTTTTTTGAAGGTCAGCAGAGATTATTTGTTTCCGATGTGGTCAGGGAGAGTGTTCGAAAGGGTGGGGGCAGTCAGTCAGAAGCTGGATCCCCCTGCTCTTTTGCGCTGGAATCTGGGAGTGAGAACGGTGCAGCTGGTTGATAATTGGAGGAATCAAGTCTGTGGTTTTGCCACAATGCGGGGGATGAGGTAAGATGGGGCACTGAGGTGGAGACACCGATGGCCAAGGACCAGCATTTTTAAGTCTATTTGTTCTTTTCCATCCTATTGTCTTCCATCCTATTCAATTGCATGTACACATCTAGAGTGACCTAATCAGTGTGCACACCATGGTAGGAGCAGATCCTTCAAAATCCACTCAGTACTCCCCTGTGCCTAAGGACAGCCTTGTCTGTACCACATATGTTCATCAGACATCCACATGTCTATGGTGGGATAGCTGGGTGATTTAAAGACCTGTAATGTCAACTTTCAGTCTAATATAGTCATCCTCCTAAACCACACTCTCTGCCTGAGTGACATTTAACCCTTGCCATGTGACAAAATGACTTCCGATCTACAGGAGTTTAAGGATGAGCAGTGGATACATCGCCTGCCAAGCCCTCACACTTCTACAAACTGACAACAATCCCAATCATGGGGGTAGAAATAGAACTGCCTAGATATATCTCTTTCACCTTTTGTGGTAACGTGGATCGAGGCAAGGTTACATTCTTAGAAGGGGTGTGAAGGTGAGATAACACCACAAACAGCAATAGTGCACATGATTGAAAATAAAAGAATGTACAGTCAAGGTCCTATAAACCTATATACTTTAATTAAACAAAACAATTATAAAACTTAGTACCAAAAATCCACCATGTAAAAAGTAGACAGAAATACAGAACATACATGTATAGGTACTCTGGATGCTTACTCAATGAGGGAAACGTGATGTTGTTATGGGACAAGGTCCAAAAGAGAGGTATCACGTCTCTAGGTCCCCAACAAGTTGACTAGGGGGCAGGCCTCCAGATAAGTGTCATACCAGGCATTTTTATGCATTAAAATCTTGCAAATACGACACGTTTTATCTTTCTATGCGTACCATTTATGTACCAATTTAGAGCAGGGGTCACTGGACAGGGCAGGTGAATTAACAGAAAATAGAACACATGCTTTGATTTTTATCTGCTTGAATGAAACTGCAGGCTATGAAGCAGCAGTTCAGATATTTGTCTCTGAGTGTGTCTCCTTACTGTGTGCTCTGAGGTTGTCAGAGCACAGAGTGCAATGGGAATTGGTGCATTTCTTTTCAGCTGATGCTGTGTTTTGTGTCTGGATGAGAGGGGCATTTTGCAGGTACCTTTATGTTGCTAGCATTCAGGATTGTTGCAGTAATAACATGGACAAACTAGTTGTAATTGGAAGTATCCTGCTAAAAAACAAATGTTGCTTGTTCAGTGAATGCTTGCAAACTTATTTTTCTGAGTTCCTGTGTTGTGTGCATTTATCAGCAAGCTGCATCTATGTGGTGTGTTCAACATATTAATGTATAGGAGAACATTTTCCACAAATGTACTAATTCGTTTGAAACCAGACATCTTTGCTACACAACTCTTTAGGCTATGAGTTGTAATGTTCAGGTTGATTATTGTATAGTAATTACACGCTTGCCGAGGCAAATTACTTTTACTCCTACAATTTAATTTTGTTAAAACACTGTATAAAATACTCCCCACCCTAACACCTTAGCTGGTGCATGGATTAGTATTCAATGTGCCTCATTATAAGTTAGGTGGTGGAGTAAAAGTGCTGGTAAAGGTTTTGGTAACTCTGCACCACCACATTTTCAGCACTGCCAAACTACAAGTTAGCCTGTGGGGGTTGCCTGATTTACCTCCAGCCATCATCTGTAGGTAAATCAGGCTCCCACTGGCAAAAAGCAGCCAGTTTTCCAGCACTGGTACTACCAGTGCCAGACATACCGGAAATCCCACCCATGGAGTACTATGGGACTCCATGGAGTGGGGATTTACTTCATTTGCAAAAGCTTGAATATTCTGGTAATAACGGGATATCAGGTGCCAGTAACGTTAAGTCTGTTTCCCTGTATCCTGCTGGAATTACCGGCGGGATACCGGGAAACTGATAATGAGAGCAAATGTCTAGTTTAAACGTCCATTAAACCTTAACTTTGAGTCAATGTGGTAAATGGTACTATACATTCTATGTCAAGACTGGAAGCAAGCATTATGCTATAACATCTATATTACTGCTTCCAACAGCCTTTTAAATTTCATCTTTTTCTCGTTTTTTGTCAGCTTGAAGCTGCAAACATGAAAAAAACATAAACAAAGAGAGAAATGGTATCAAAAAAACTACAGTCCTCATGAGTCCCTTCAGCATGGTAGTCATGAGCCTCTGTCTCACCTCCTTAGGTATAAATCCCTGTTGCCCGAGGTCCTTTCCTCTTCTTCTTTGCTGCAACTGACAGCTAAGTACCTACTTTCATAATGATATGTTAAGTGTTTGTGGATATTTTGATATATTTAATGAGTGTTTCGTACTTCATTTGCAACAGATAAACATCATGTTATTTTGATAGAATGATACTCATTGATATTAAAAGTGTAAGTTTACCGGTGCACAAATGCGAACACAGCTTTCGCGTCAGTAATACTTCAAAGCAGAGCGGGCCTGTGAGCAATGCTGCATGCACTGGGCTCCGGTCTGCTTTTTCGCATTTGTGGTATTAACCTTACTTGTTAGATTCCAGCTGACCTCTCACACTGCAGACAGATGTATGACACAGCAAGCGTCGAGCGGCGCAAGCGCATCAAACCAATGCAGATAAACGTTCTGAAACTAACGTTAAACACAATTCCTCCGCTCCTCATGCACACAATCTGCTAAAAAAGTGAGATATTGCATTTCAGCAGCAATTAAGGGGCTCAAGAATATATGTGATACAGGATCAAACAAAATTTAAAAAAGGAGATATATAAAGAAAATATCAGCACAATATTAGCTGAACATCTCAGTGTCACAGCTGAAACTACTGGTGACAGTGCCTCCTTTTCCCTACTACACAGCCTACATGTAAAGTAAGTATGGCTTGTGATATGGGGGATGATGTTTGGAGTGTGGATAGTAAACAAAAAAGGAGGGGAGGAAGAATCAGATATCTCTCAAAGTTTCAGGAATATATTGGGAGACTCCATAGGAAAGGCAATAGCTCAACGAGTTATGCCTCTACATGACAGACTACAGTTCCTAGAAGAAATTTTGGGCAGCAAAGCTGGCTGGCAAACTTGAAGACCCAGGTGAGGGGACCCATGAAGATAAGCCTCTTAAAGACAGTAATAAGGGGAGCAACTCAGCCCAGAAGAGAAATGCCTCTTCTATTCCCCCGGTCTCAACAATGGGGACGAAAAAGAAGCCCTGGGAGGCATCTGGTGCCTTTAATAGGCTTATGTGTGCTTTCTTAGCAAAGTCAGCCTTGCCCAGCCTCACACCCCCTAACCCAGTGGAAACAGAACACAGGGGATGCTCTCTCAAACCTCAGAAGAGTTTGAGCAGTATGATGAAGAAGAGGATGACAATGCAAGTGGTGATAATGAGAGCATAGAGCCGCAGAAGTAATCAACCTACCAGCCAAAAGCCAGCAAAGTGGAGAGTCCTCAAGATGAAGAGGACATGTCTGACATTTTTGAACCAGTGGCAATCATAAACCCCAAAACCCCAGATCCACTGAATGGGCTCCATCACCTAGATTGGCGTTATACATGGTGCCGAAAATGTGCAAAGCCTTAGAGAAGGCGACTACATTCCGGCTAAGAGCAGAATGTCCAAGTCCCGAATTTACAGGAAAAGTAGCAGGCATGCCAGAACTGCATCCCAAAATGCTCACCTTTGTTTTAAAAGCTGGGAAAGATGCCAGAAAGGCATGGACCGCTCCTGGAGGTCATGCCAAGACAAGAGCTTAGACCTAGCAGGACCAATTGCAAAAATCATGCACCAGGCAGAAAAAGCTAAAGACACAGGAGAACCAGTCGACCTGCACATCCTAGCAGGCTGGGCGCAATGAGTGGTATGTATGCTCGGGAATGCAAACTGAACAGTTTCATCAGAGAAGTGCAGAACAATGCTCCTAAAAATTGACAACAAATTAGGAGACCTGGCCTCTCATGAGGCAGGTGAAGGAGCGCAAAGCTTACTCTTTGGGGACACATTCATTAAGGAAATGAATACATTTGTAGGAACATTTATAGCCTTGGAGAAAGCACAGGCTTCTATCAGATAAGTCTTCCCGAGAAGAGTTTTGACAGGGGCCGGTCGATACAGGGGCCATTCCACTGGCTGCTTCAATTCAAACAGGAGGCCCCAATGCCCCAGAGCACAATACTGGGAATCAAGGCAGCAGGATGCTTTTTCCCAAACAGAGACCGAGGCTACAGAGGTCGCAGAGGCTGAGGATACTACAGGCAGCAAGAAAATGCCACAGGTGAGAGCACGCATAGTGACATACCCTCCAGTAAGGGGGAGGACACTACTTATCATATGCAACTGGTGCAAGCTGACTTATGGCACGTGGGTGCCACAAACAGTGCAACGTTTCGAGTTGGAGTCCATGGAGACTCCCAGGCAGTGCAGACCTCACCCACATATGCACATCTCACAAGTAGAGAGAATATTGTTAGAAACAGAGATTCAGGCTCTTGCACAGAAGAACACCATATAGAGGGCACAACCACATACAGCAAGTTTTCTGAGCAACAGGTTTGTGGTCACTGCAAAGGCAAAGTGCGACCAGTCATAAATCTAAAATAATTAAACATTTGATTAGTGCACAGACACTTCAAGATGGAAGGAACCCATCTGTTGGGAGATTTACTCAGGAAGGACGATTGGCTAGCATGCCTAGATTTGAAAGGCTTGTATCTGACAATTCCGATAGCAGCAGAATACCGTTTCTTCTTGAGGTTCGTTTGTAGGACAGAGATATGGCAGTTCAAGAGTCTAACTTTCAGACCTGTGTAAGCACTGTGGGCTTTCACCAAGCTCATGAGACCCTAGCAGCCATGCTCCGAGATCAGGGAATTCAGATGATCATCTATTTAGACGACATCCTATTCATGGAAGGAGACAAAGAAAGGTTACAGAGAGAAGTACACTGGGCAGTATCTATAATAACAGGTCTAGGATTCTTGGTCAACAAGGCAAAAACTGCCCTGACCCCGAGCAAGTGAGCGGAATTCTTAGGCTTTATGATAGATACAAAGAAGGTGACACTAGAGCGCCCAGTGCCCAAGATGATATCCATAAAGAAAAATCTGAGAGCAGCTCTCAAGAATCTGGTTATATCGCTTCGCAATCTAGCCAGGATAGTGGGACTTCTAGCAGATTCTATCCAGGCAAAGTTCCCTGGACCCCTGCACTATCGAGCCTTACAGCGGCTCAAGATCTAATGCCTACAAAAAGGCTAGAGATACCATCAACTAGTGCCACTAGATGAGGACAGCAAGACAGAGCTTCTCTGGTGGCTCCACAATATGGAGACATGGAACGCCTCAGCCATCTTCGTAGACGTTCCAGAACTCATTGTAGAATCAGATGCCAGCAGATCAGGTTGGTGAGCTAGATACGGGCAAACAGAACAATTAGGAAAATGGTCCCAAGAGGAACTGAAACTGCATATAAACTGCTTAGAGCTACTGGAGGGCTCTTTGGCCGTAAAAACATATGCCAAGGACAAGGCACAATGCTGTATTTTGCTGCCGTGAAAGACATCTCTGCAGTAAAATACTTTAAAAAGCTAGGAGGCATGAAATCCAAGATGCTTGCAGAGCTGGCAGAGGACTTCTGGCATTTTCCCTGGAGAAATATATATCAGTCATGGCAGAGTACCTTCTGGGTGCTCTGAATGCATTAGCGGACTGGAACTCATGATATTTACTAGACTCAAGCGATTGGAAACTACACAAGTCAGTCTTCGAGAAGTTACAACAGAGATGGGGACCTTTCCACACAGACCTGTTTGCCTCAAGGCTCAACAACCAGCTAACGGAATACTTCAGCTGGAGACTAGTCCCAGAGGCTCTAGGGACGAATGGTCCCTGCTCAGCTGCGGAGACCAGATCCATTATGCCTTTCTCCCCTTTGCGATGCTTGCAAGGGCGCTAGCAGAGCTACGCAGAGACAAAGCAGAGTTGGTAAGAGTGACACCAAAATGGAAATCGCAAGCTTGGTTTCCAGTTCGGATAGAACTTTCCTCGGATTTCCCCCGGAGGATATCTCACAGAGCGGATATCCTAACGGATCTACTGGGAGCACCGCAACCACTGGTGCGAGATCAGATGCTAATGCTGCTAGCCTGCAGAGTTCCAGGCACAGATGATGTTTGCCTGGACTTTCAGAAGAAGCTACAGAGCTTATCAAGGTATCATGGGCCCCTTCCACAGTTTGGAGTTATCATTCTGCTTGGCAGCCCTGGGAGCTATGATGCAGGGAGAAGGGTATTCCTCCCGTTTCAGCCCTTATAGAGCAAGTAATACATTGTCTAGCAAGCCTGCCCAGTCAAGGCAAAGCCTTCAGGACAATCAGAGTATATAGATCAGCAATATCAGCCGGACACGAGCTGGTACATGAACGTCCAGTGGGGGAACATCCAGCAGTAGCTGAGCTCAATAAAGGAGTAAAGGTTAGCAAAACTCCCCAGCCAAAATATTCCTCCCTATGGGATGTTGACATAATCTTACATTTGTTTGCACAATGGCCAAGGAACAAGCTTCTCTCAGGAAGACAATAATCAGGGAAATTAGCCATGCTACTTTGCCTAGTATCCTGTAGAAAAGTTTCAGATGTTAAGGCTTTAGAGATCGACAGGAAAGTGTTCTACCCAGAGGGCATAGCCTTTAATATTGCACAGCGTACGAAGACTAACTCCAAAGTGACCTCATGTCCATATTTCCCAAACAATAGCAAACTATGTGTAGCTCAGTGCATAAAGTGTTATGAGACAGCAACAGTTGCAATAAGACCACAGTGCATCAAGTAACTATTGATAATGCACAGAAATCCATATAACACAGTAGTGCCAGCCACCATAGCAAGATGGCTGAAGGAGCTAATGGCCCTAGCATGGATAAACATTTCCGTTTTGGGGCTCACTTCACCAGAGGAGCTATGGGCCTCATTACGACTCAGGCGGTAAGGGGTTTACGGCGGCGTAAACAGCGCCGACCCTTACCGCCTGATTCCGAGGTCCCTTAGCGCCATGGAGGTTTTAACACCTGCTTTTAGCAGGTGTTAAAATCCATGGCGCTAAGGGACCTTGATGTTAATTACGCCACCGTAATTTACGGTGGCGTAATTAACGCCTTCCCCACTCCCATTATGCCCTATGGGGCAAAAATGGGAATGGGGAAGGGTAAATGGGGATTGGGGACTTACCGCCCCGCCAACCTTGGAATGGGCCGGTAAGTCCGCCAACCACCATGGCGTAAACGTAGTTTACGCCATGGTGGTAAAGGTACGACCCAGGCGGTAACTTACCGCCTGGGTCGTAATGAGGCCCTATGGCTTTCCAAGCATTTGCAGCAGGAGTATCACTCCAAGAGATCATGAAGGCAACTGACTGGTCAAGCGACTCTGTTTTCAGGACCTTCTACTTTAAACCAGTTTCTAATATTGGCAAAGCTGCGCTAGAGAGCTTTGAACAAGCATAATGCTTGACTCTGTTCTTGACATAGAATGAAGATTGCCCAAGCGCATAGCGCCGGTAGTCTTAATTCTATTAAAGACATGGAGGCGAGCATTATCCCGCCAAATGGGAATACGTTGAATGATGATTATACAGTATGCTATGTTGAAATGACGATAACATCGGATTCCCCTCCCTAACAATATGATTCTCTTTTCATGTAGGGGAGGATCAGAAAAGTACTCGAGATTAGCTGCAGCTGAACAGGTAGGGAGAATATTAAGACAAGGACCTCTAAAGTGGTTGGAGTGCAGCACAGCTTGAGACAAAAAAGTGCAATGGAGTTACCTGAGACTGTTTCTTAGACTGTTGTAGAGTTTTAAAGCAGCACCCAAAAAGAAGAGGAATGGACCTAGGGCAACATGGATTTGTACCTAAGGAGGTGCCCTGATTGGACAGTCAGACAGAGGCTCATGACTACCATGCTGCAAGGTCTGACGGGGAGTGTATTTTTTTGCTACCATCTCTCTCTTTCTTTGTTTATGTTTTTTCGTGTTTGCAGCTTCAAGCTGACAAAAAAAAGAGAAAAAATTGAGATATAAAAGGCTGTTGGAAGCAGTAATAAAGTTATAGCATAATGCTCGCCTCTGTGTCTTTAATAGAATCAAGACTACCTGTGCTATGCGCTTGGGCAATTTTCATTTTCAGTGGCAGCAGGCCCCTTGCTCAATGTTGAGTGACTGTCATTACACCAATAACATGGGTCGAAGCCTATTTCACAATTTCAAGACTACACTTAAAACATTCTAAATCAGACTCACCAGCCAGTGTAAGCACCCTTACAAAACAATTCAATGTTTGCATTTGCAAATTAAATAGATACTCAGCTAAACATGTCCCTGTAGTGATAATCCAGAAACATATTTAATTGTTCATGTAGCACTTCATGCAGGATTCCTCCAACTGCTAAGCACTGTGATTATTGTTAGCTCAGTAGATAGTTTACTGACTTCTGAACGGGGTAAGGCTAACTCGGTACAGCACATCTTTGACCATGAGATTAGATGTAGATTTTAGCATTGGCACTTGCCTCTCTACACTATCCTATCACAACAATTGCATTTCATTAAGTAGTACTAGTTCCAGTAAATGAGGGCTTTCATTAATCATCAATAGACAATTCTGTTATCAAAGCTCAAAAGATACAATACAAGTCATGATTGTTTACTATGTAAGTGGCGAGGTCTGTTTGTGTCTTATACATTAATATGTATACTGAAGAGATTAAATGGGCAGACAGTTGTAGAGGAAAAATGTAAGGCATATTAAGTGACTAGTTGTACACAAATCATGTTCCTACTATGTGGAGTGTTTCTGATTCCGGAAGCTGAGTTAGCCTATGTTATTAGTTCTATCTATGAAGAATTTGCACTGCAGAGGTAATTATTGTTCTGCTAGTCCTAGTCTATGTGAGGAAAACTTGTATCACTTACTCTCTGCTGACCAAAATCTTTGTGAGGGGATTTTGGATTGCTAAGGGTATGTGCTTCCCATTCTATGTGAGTGTAGCTCACTTTTCTGAGGACCTGGATTTACCTATTCAGTGTGCATGTGCTTGCACTGCTCCATCCCACACAGTTTATTCTCTATGCGATGGGAACCACTACTGCTGGTACCTACTTCACTGTGGTAATTGTGTACTGCTGAGACCCATGACATTCCTGTTACATGAGAGAAAAAAATGATCTCCTGAAATCTATGGCATACCTTTTCTAAATTAATAGAGGAGTGTGTACTCCTGGAGCCTATCTTGCACCTGTTCTATAGACCTGTTTCTCATCTGTTCTCTGTGTGGGTATCTTCTACCCTTGCTTAACTTGCACAGATCCACTCCACCTCTTATACATGTTGACGTATTGCATTGTTGTTGCCCTGATTTGAATTTTCTGTTTGTGTGAGGGAAGTGTGATCGGTACCTATGGAAGATGACCTGTTCTTTGTGAGCGAAGCATTAACATGTTTATGCTGCTGTTGTACCTAGCCTTTGCATCCAGGAGAAGCTCACAGTGTTAAGTTCTCATCTGCTCCATTCGTATGAGGGTGTTTGTTCTACTGCACACTGTGATCTATCTGTTATTTTGAGAGAAAAGTGATATTCTGTTGTGATGTGGACTGCTGCTGCATAATGATTTCCAAACAGTTTTCACATACATTTTACTCTTTTGTGGAGGACACATTAAAATTGTACTCCTTTTAAATAGAATGTACTCTCAAACTTAACAAATAGGCAGTAAAATACCACAACCTCAATATCTTAGCTTTAAGCACTGTTAGGGGACAGGGCCACTTGAAAGTATCCAAATGCAATATTAGGCAGTTTGATGGTATCAAACCAGGCTTCAAGATGCTGTAGGTGCGGGTTGAACCAGGTTCAGCTATGATCAGTTGTGTTGGTCTAAGTAGCGAGCTGGTCATGAGTTTGAAATGGGTGCTCAGTGCATTTTGAAGGTGGCTTATGTGTGATGCATTTCAGATGGCACACTAGGGTTGTTTCAAAGTAAAGATGGTTTGGGTCATTGGTAAAAGACTTTGGGTCATTAATTGATGCGATGCAGCAGTTGAGGTCCAGGGGTTCAAAGCTGTAATCCTGATGGTCTGAGGCGATGTTCGAGCAGCTGCATTCCAAGGTTGTCTGAAGTGGCAACAGGAGGCTGAACTGGTGATGGGATCTACTTGATACGAAGCAGCAGTGAGCTGGTTCGAAGGTGCAGCAATACTGACTCAAATTTCGAGTGAGTACCAAAGGCATCAATGTTGATTCCCATTTATTTGAAGGTGTCAAATGTAGTTCAAAAAATAGCCTGGATTAGTGCAAATATGGAAAATAAGGTGTCTATCTATGCTGGTTCTCTGGATGCTGTAAGAGCCACTGCAGGGGACTCCAGGAAAAAGTGAGTCATTTCAGTCTCTGATCTCCCAGACTAGGGAGGTTGGCAAGCAGAGTGGAAGGACTTGGCTCTCAACATGTGTCAACCTCAATGTGCCCTGGTAGTTGTTAGGGAGCAGACCCTAGCATTGCCTTGAGGCACTCCTTCAAAAACTCAATGGTTGAGGGCTCTGGAAAAATCAACTCTCCCAAAGGAAGTTCAGATGAATTATTTCTTAAGTCTTTGAAGGTCCAAATGTGAATCAAATAATGTGTGAGAGACACCCTCTTTTATGGGCATATGGTCACAAGATGATTGGATAAAAGGAAGCCTGCTTTAAAGGATCCAATCAATGTTCTTATGACAAGTGTCACTTGGCTTCTGATATCATACCCAGAGTGCATTGCTCTGCAGGACTTGGAGGGGACAGGAAGGAGAGAAAAGCATACAAAAAAGTAAGATGACTCAATGCAACTTGTGTTCCCTGGCTGTTCTAACTCAGCTACTTCCCAAGTCCGCAGCTTCAAAGGCTCTCCAGGTGTGCAGTCCTGTACTGTGAGCAGACCTTTGTCATGAACTTGTCTCTTTGAAGCCAGACTCACAGGGCATTGCCAGCGTGGAGCTGCCAGCCATGGCAAGAGATGAGTAAACCTTCCTCCCAGGGAGTGAACAGAGACCTGCCTCTTGTCTTTTGTTCTATTCTCCGGAATTAAGGTAGACGGGTGCCTGAAATCCACAAATCCTCTCATAGCTGCCTGAGCTCACATGGATGACAATGGTATCAAATAATCATATGTGGCTTTAAAAATAATGTGAACTAGAACCACCATGCAAACATTGTTACGTCTTGTGTTTTCAAGTTATACTGCCACCAAGTGTGTAGTTTATCAGAATAATGATGGTTTCCGAACACATGAGTGGACTTAAATGCATCCTCTGCACTTCAGTCACTTGGCTGTTCCAGCAGCTGTGCAACAGGGCACCTGTGACCCCAGAATCTGCTTTATGCCGCTGCAGAGTAGGGGCAGAAGATCAGGAAACTGATGAAGCATGGCACTGCTGTACACTATGCGTTTGGCATGGGGTTTAATAAAAGCAGCATCTGGTTAGCAGACAATCCTTTCCAAGATTGAATTACCCACATCATGTTACTATTTAATAGTAAATCAAGGGCTTTTACACCCTTACCAGATAGCAATTCCTCACAGGCCCTCTTTAGCTCCCATGACGAACACCAGACTAGTGCAGGTGGCTGCTATCCCCAGAACCCTTGAATGGTGTGTCCTAACCTCATCCCAGAAGGTCTCTATGCTGCCACAGTACCAATACTCGTTCCACAGCACACGCTATGCAAATGTGCATGCCTAGCAACTATCCATGTCAAAAATACTTTTCCCTAACATCTTCTCCGGGAGCCAATGAGTTTGGTTTAGGATGTTTGTGTTTCAAGCCCTGACACCCAAATCCAGTGAGACAATCCTTCATATTCAATCATCAGAAAAGTAATTCATCCTGAGTCACATCCCTGCCCCCATCCCTGAGTCAGGTCGCAAATAAACAATTGTTCATGGGTGCATTATAAATAACCTATCAATATCAATATTAATACTACATTGACCTCTCCAACCACCATCAGTGTTGTGTCAATCATCACACTCTTATGCAGCCACCTGCATAGTGTCCTCATGTGATGATTTAAAACTGCATTTGTTGTCTCACCAACTTTCCCTCCGCAAGTTCAAACAAACCAGAACATCACAAAGCTCTTTGTGTTTGCCATAGGAGCATTCATGCAATCAGTTCTTCTTCTTCGATTCTACAAATGTCAGCCATCAACCATTATCTTAAATATCCCAAAAGAGCCTCGCTCTGCTCAGGAGTCAGTTTTGCCAAAGCAGTGGTGGCTTCAGTCTTAAGCATGACTGCGGGCTGTACCACTCTGAGGGCACTGGCAAAGGGTGAAGAAGTTGTGTTTCCTTTTTGCTCTCTGTGTCCTTTCTGTTTCCAACTTAAGATTTTGTAAAATGACCTTCCCTACCCCCGTCTCCTCAATGCAGCAAAATGTGTTAACCAAAAAAACAAAAAAACATACATAGGTGGAACATAGGTGGAACTGGGAGGTCACAGTTAGCCGCAACAAGTCATATTATATGTTAGAACTTAAATGTAATATATGACTTATTGTACCCGTGAGCATATATCCGATCATGAGAGTTGATTCAGAAAATATGGGAGAGCCAGAGTTTACAGACCCCTGGTGTACGCTGTACTAATACAATAGGTTATTGGGGATTGTTGGGGCCATATTTATAAGGTCACAGACAAGTAGGCCGACTTGTAGCATCATGTGTGTCCATGGTGAGGTGAGGTTTATTCCGTATTATAGACGGCGAGACCATTAAACAATTTGATATGTGTTTTCTTACACTCTGCACTGCAAGGTATTTTCTGGCTGCAGATATGTAGAACAAATGAAACATGCGTGTCGTTGAAAGGGAAAACAAAGACATATGCAGCTTGCAATGTGCTGCAAAAATATATTTTCAGCAGTTCGATACAATGCATTCAAAATCTGGTTTTATAGTTTGCAATAAGCGTTAACATGCAGACTGCGCTCCTGCAAAAAACTCTGGCATCCCACAAACTAAACTATTAGTACCATAAATGTCTTCTTATCTTCTGATGACGATTGACAAAAGTGCTTTTCAAGAAAGTAGCGCTGTGTTGTCTTTGGACGGAGGCACACATCTTAATTTGTATTGGCAAATACTAATTTCCAGTATGTCGTGCCACTGGTGGGCCGGGCATCGAAAAAAGTGAATCAGCCATGCTAGTGGATGCTGGCATTCTGTGTTTCCAATGTGTGCTGGCTCTGATAGCAGGCACTGTGATGTCTCAACTCAGCTGTGATAATGTGAAAACAAAATCAAAATATCGAGGCTGAGTACCCCAAAAGGAAATACACCGAACACGGGTTACAAAGGAACATACAAAGTACTTTATTTTATACTGAATCAGATAGCTATCAGCCCTAAGTACAACACAACGAACTCCAGCGTGGTTCAATGTGTTCAGTGAGAGATGCTGTACATTAGAATGCATTGGCTTTTTATACAGTATTCCCAAAATAATCAGAAAGACCGAAAGTACCTTCCAACCCCAAGATCGCAAGAAGTCCCAGAACCAAGTGCTAAGATGCCAGTTTCCCTCGGGAACATGCACTTCTGAAATAAGGACGTGCAGATTCTGTATTGCCTTGAAGATGGTTGGGGAGGAATCTCGTACGAAAATACAGCAAGCGGACCCAACTAATTTACACACACCACCACTTTCAGCCAGAATGACATCTAATGCCATCTGGTTAAGAAGTGCTACTACTCTTATCGCCTTCTGTTCTAACATCATATTATAGAGTATGTCCGTGGTCCGGTTGATGGTTCTCTCCAGTACTCTCGCTAGTTTTCTGATATCTTCTGAATTCGCTATCTGCCCCCAAAATGGCACAACTGATTTTGCTATATCTCCCAAGATTTGTGCTGGGGTGTCACCATTCTCGTCCCGCCGTGGACGAGCCTTTGAAACTTCTTTTGTACTAGCTATAAACACCCCAGGTAATAGGATCCCTAGCAAAACCATGCCTTAAGTCTATCAGATGCACAGCAAAACCGTGCCGTAAGTCTTAAGTCTATTTTCTTTGACGCAGATTGTACCTAACTTTTCCCGGTACTGATTGATCCGGAAACAATATGTCGTCACTTCCTGTTGGAAGCAACATGTCAGAGACAGGTGAAGATGCCGAATTTGAAATAGCAGTTTCCGGATGCAAAACTTTTGGAGAGTGTGGAGACAAAATGGCAGCTTCCCCAAGCCTCACGGGCTCAAAGAGATTCTCCGACACACTCTCAGTGCTACTTACTGCTTTGGGATCGTCGGTTGCAGTATTAGCGAGGGGTTCTGTTTCTTCTGTAACATGCGGCACAGGATGATGAACTCTCTTGACGTGGGACGAGTGGATCCAGTTCTTTCTCCCAGAGACCTGCACCGATGTTTGAGTGACCAACAGGCCTTGGAACGGCCCACGCCAGCGAGGCACAAGGCAGGAAGAGCGCTTGAATGCTTTGACAAGCACCCAGCTTCCAGGCCGTATACTGTGGCCCGTGCCCTCGTATCGCACAGGTAAAGCTTCTCGTACCTGGTGATAAATCAACCCCACATTATATATTTCATCAATAAATTCTCCCCACATTACACATAAATGAATCCCTAAAGCTTCAATAAAAACATTTTTCTCAGGAAAGTTATCCATATTACAAAGTGTGGCAAAAACATTAGCTTGATCATCCTTCTCCATACAATGCATAGCCCATGCAATCAAATCACGTTTCTTCTCTTGTGGTACAGTATTGCGAGTGACAACCTTTGACCCTGCACCTCGATCGACTACAAGCGGTTCAGGACCACTTGGAAGAGAGGGAGCAGGCAAATTCAATGGAGGCACCGTAACTGGTGCGATAAGAAGAGGTGGAGGAGCTGGAGGAAGGGGAACATTAGGGGGTTTTTAGTCAACTGGCTGAAATAATCTGAAAGTAATACATTTTCAACATTTCTCAATGAATTGCATTTAGGAAGGTTCCAAATATTGGCGGGTTTCCCCATTACCACCTCAAATGGAGAGAGCCCAGTCATAGTTTGAGGGGTTGTACGCATGGATAATAACACGATCGGTAAGGCGTCCGGCCATTTTAGTTTGGTGCCGGCACACACCTTAGCAAGCTTGTTCTTGATGATACCGTTGTGTCTTTCTACTAGTCCAGCGCTCTGAGCATGTCTGGCTGAATGGAACTGTTTGTCAATTTGTAATGCCACACATATCTGCAGAATTACAGCAGCAACAAAATGTGGACCATTGTCTGACCAGATAACTCTTGGTAGCCCGAACCGCGGGAAGTATTCCCTTAACATGGTTTTTGCAATCGTCATGGCTGTAGCATCTTTAACAGGGAAAGCCTCAACCCATTTACTAAAAGCGCAGATAACCACCAGCACATATTTTTTATTATCACATTGTTCCATTTCAATAAAGTCAAAGTGGATAACTTCGAAGGGGACAGAGGGTGGCCCAAAACTTCCCCTTGGAGTTACTGTCCCCTTTCCCACATTGTGTTGTAGGCAAATCATACAATCCTGGACGTAGCGCTGGGCAATTTTTGAAATTTTGTCATTTACCCAAACTTTCTCTAACATTTTAGTCATCTTCTGGGCACATACATGTGTAGGACCATGGGCCATGATGACCATCATCATTACATACGCCTCAGGGAGTAGCCATTTCCCTTCCGCTATATCCACCCAACACCCGTCATCATCAAGTTTCCCCAAGCCTTCAGCCCACCTTTTGGATTCTTCTAACGTGGCATCAGCTTGGATATCCCGTACAGACCCAACACCCTCATCCATTGTATAAGCATTTAAAGTCTCCCTTGAAACATACATCTCCGTAAGGGGATCGGTAGCAGTTTGTCTAGCTATCTGACCAGCGAAAGCATTCCCTTTCCCTATATCATCTGTAATATTTTGATGTGCTGCACATTTCATAACTGCTAACTGAGTAGGGAGCGCAAGCGCTGAGAGTAGTTGTACTATTAGGGAGCCTTGTTGGATTTTGGTGCCATGTGAAGTTAGGAACCCTCTCTCTGATCAAAGTCTCCCAAAGTTGTGAACCACCCCAAAGGCATACTGACTATCAGTATATATTTTTACTGCAAGCCCTTTGGAAAGTTCACAAGCTCGGGTCAATGCTATAATCTCTGCGGCCTTCGTAGAATTATGCGTGATTCTCAAAGTTTCCACAACCGTGCTTAATGTAGTGATTGCATAAGCAGCTGTGGATGTATCATCCGGAAGTTTGAAGCAAGAGCCATCACAGAACAGCTCTCCTTGCGGATTATCCAAAGGAGTGTCAATTCTACCCTTTGTCTCTTGTTCGGTCCTATACAGACAGTCATGTGACTCATCATCGCCGCAAGTAGTATCTTGTGGGAAATGTAGGAGTTCAGCCGGATTAAGAACACAACACCTCCTAATTTGAATGTGAGGAGCAAACAAGATCAATTCATATCTTGTCAACCGTGCAGAAGTGAGGTGTTGCGTTTGGGCTCGGTTCAGTAGAACATCTACAAAGTGAGGCACCATCAGGATTAGATCATGGCCTAAGACCTTTCCCTCACTTTGTTTTACAGACACAGCAATAGCAGCGACAGCCCGCAAACATCTTGGCAAAGCGCATGCTACAGGATTAAGGGCGAAAGAAAATTAACCGCACAGCCTATTCTTCCCTCCATGTTCCTGCGTTAATACAGCCAAACCACATCCATCACATTCATGCACGAAAAACACAAAGGCCTTTTCATAGTTTGGTGTGCCCAAAACTGGCGCAGAGCATAATGCAGTCTTAAGCAAGTCAAACGATTGCTGGTGTTCCGCGTTCCATGTCAATGGCGAAGCAATGCCCTTCTTTGTCAAAGCCAACATCGGTTTGATCACTAGTGAAAATTTTGGGATTCACAACCTACAGTAAGAAGCCATACCTATCAAGGCTCTAACTTCCTTCTGTGTATTTGGACAGACATGCCAGAAATGTGTTTTATTCTTTCAGGTGTCAATCTTCTTCCCTCCTTTGACAGGAGATAGCCTAAATAGGCGACCTCCTGGCACCAATATTGAAATTTTTTAAGCAAAGCTTTGTGACCATGCTTAGCTAGATGGATAAGCAATAACACAGTGCCCTCCTTACAGGCGCTCTCAGAGTCAGCAGCTAAAAGCAAGTCATCAACATACTGAAGCAATGTACAAGTAGAGGGCAGTTCAAGGGTATCAAGCTGTTCTTTCAAAAATGGTAGGACTCTCTGTGTACCCTTGAGGTGCACGAGTAAATGTGAACGAGCATCCCCCTAAGGTGAACGCGAACAAGTATCTACTATCCTTGTGTATAGGACTACTATAGAAAGCATTCTTTAGATCCACCACACTAAAGTAAGTAGCTGTACCTGGAATCATGATTAGGATTGTCATAACATCAGGCACAATTGGAAATTGTGGAGCGACAACTTTATTAATGGCACGTAAATCAATTATGAAATGGAATGGAATTGCATTATCGCCTTTCTTGTGCACGGGTAAAATCAGACTATTACACAAACTTCCTGAAATTTCTTCAATCACCCCGCGATGCACAAAATCGGAAACAATGCATTTCAAAGCATGCTCGCCCTCAACTGAAATCTTATACTGGGGAATGCGTGGCAGCTCAATTCCGTGTTTCAAAACTATCTTAACAGGTTCAATCTGTAAAATACCGACATAATTGTCGTCAACAGCCCATAAGCTCTCTGGTACATTAATGAATTCTGTGGGGCAAAGGTATAGTCAAGAATTGAGAGACAGAAAATTGCTGTGGTGAAATCGTCAAGCGCACTCCATCAGAAGAACAATAAATCACTGCATTTAATTCTTTTAACAGATTCAACCCCAGCAAGTTCTCGCCACAATTCGAAGTCAACAGAAATGGACAGTGGTCCATAAAGGGACCCAAAGAAATGGGTAACGGCGAAGAAACCGGACAACCAACTGGTGTGCCAGAAAACCCTACAGAAACATTGGTTTGCCCTGACAGTGGAATGTTTGGAACCCGTGAATGATCAACGGAACACTTCTGTGCTCCAGTGTCTATCAAAAACTGATGTTTCCTATTTCCCACCATCATTTCAACGTAGGGACCTTTCTGATTGACAGGAATAGGTGTAGGTTCCAAACCCTGCTTTGGGCAATCATAAAGAAACAGAATGTCATCAAAAGGAAGCTCTTCAGATAAATATGCAGCGGAAGGATGATCAAATATGTTCCTGGTGTCCACACTCAAAATGTGATTATCCTGCAAGAAAGGTTGCTGAAGATCCTGTGTAAACTGACCTCTACCAGGGCCCCCTACACCCTGGATCGTCTACCCATATTCCCGAATGTGTTATTTGACCTTTGTCGAAGGACGGGGTATTGTGCACAGCAATGACCCTCTTGGCGACAATAGGCGCACTGGTTTATGTTCACAGGACCCAAGGGCACATTCCCTTGCGGGACATGCTGACCTCTAATCTGAGAACTACCCCCTATGGGGCCTCTAACAATTTGCTGCAATAGCACTTTAGTTTTCAAATCACCTTTTCATTTTTCAACTCTATCTTTTTCATTATTGACACGGTTCTCGTAGTACTGAGCCATGTGCAGTACTTCTGATTGCGATTTCGCCTGCCAAGCGCACTTAGAAGACATAATTTGTGACTGGATGTCAGGCAGCAATCCACGCACAAATTTGTCCACAAATAACCTTTTCCCAGGCTCTGTGCCTAGGTCTTGTCCACTGAAATCCGAGAATACCTGTTTGAACCGATTAAAGAACTTGGTCGCACCCTCAGACTTTCTTTGGACACAGGCCGTAAGTTTGTCCCATGTAATTATTTTCTCTGGAATTATGGTTTTCAATTTTACAATGATTCTATCAGGCAAAGTTAATATCACCTGAGGCGGTCTTTCACCAGCTGGCCTTTCTCCATTGAGTCTAGTTATATTTACCCATGTATCTCCCAAACCTGGCATGCTGTCTATAGTTCTAACTTGCTTCGACAAATCTACGGGCAGGAGTACAGGTAATAACAAACCGATATCGCCTAAGGTGAACACTGAGGATTGCAAGACGGACTCTATTTCTTTATAGAATCCTGTCAGATTCTTTCTAACATCAGGAATAGATTGCCTAATAGTATTCACTCCCTGTCTTGAGAACGGGACGTGAACGAACTGTGATACATAATATGCAGGAATGTTCACAACAACTATACCCTGTGCAGCATCGGCCGCAACCTCAACCTTCGGGACAAATGTCGGAGGAACCTCTCTCATAGGCAACTGAGAAGTAGGTGACTCCGAACGCTTACTAAGCAACAGAGCTAAAGCTCTTCTTCGATCGCTAAAGCAGTCAAAGAAGTGTCAAGTGAAAAAGCTCTCTTGTAAATACTCGATAACTCTGTGGAACAACTAATCTTTCTTTTTACACAATCATCCTGTAGGTACTCTATCATTACCTGTATCACTTTCCTCTCCATTTCTGGTGTATACTGACTATATGTGTCATATACTTCTACTTGAGTTATCGACATATCCGAAATCCATCTAAGTGCGTCCTTCGTACAAATTCGTACTTCCTCAGATATCGATTTACGACAAGGAAGGAACCATTTCTGTACATACATACTTTCCTCCTCGTCTTCCTCATTCTGCAACTTTTCTAAGTCCTTTCTATACTCGACATGCTCATTTACTTTCTCCACAGTGTCTCCAGAAAACGCTAAAGTATTTAGATCCCTTAACACTTGCGGGAGATCTGTATTATTTAATTTTCCCCACATTACACATAAATGAATCCCTAAAGCTTCAATAAAAACATTTTTCTCAGGAAAATTATCCATATTACAAAGTGTGGCAAAAACATTAGCTTGATCATCCTTCTCCATACAATGCATAGCCCATGCAATCAAATCACGTTTCTTCTCTTGTGGTACAGTATTGCGAGTGACAACCTTTGACCCTGCACCTCGATCGACTACAAGCGGTTCAGGACCACTTGGAAGAGGGAAGCAGGCAAATTCAATGGAGGCACTGTAACTGGTGCAATAAGAAGAGGTGGAGGAGCTGGAGGAAGGGGAACATTAGGGGGAGCAGGAACAACGGGAACAACAGCAGGTATAGCAGGAATAACAGGAGGAAGAGGCAAAGCAGCAGGAAGAGGAACATACGGAGGCGGCGCAGAGGCACCAGGCCTTCGTTCATTTAGAAATGTATCTATACATTCATCGGAAGCATGGCTGTCTTTGGAAGGATACATTTTTTGAATTCCAAGTGAGAAAGCACTATCCATATTCCTAGTCGATTCAGAATGTTTATCTTGGTCATACAATGATGGTTTTTCGGCATTCGTCTTATGCCGGCGCGCATGTTTTTCTCTACTTTTAAGTTGTTTGCAACGCTTCTTTTTTCCAATTCTGCAAAACATCAAATGCTGCAGGTCTAGCCGTTTCTTTAATAGAATTGACTCTTAATACTCAATACAAGGGATTTCAAAACTACCATTAATTGGCCACTGAAGTTCGGTGGCATATCTGGTTTGTCTGTGCCAAATGTCATTAAATACTATACTTCCAATGCCATGCTTACAGTACATAGTACATGCCGGCGACTCCTCCTGTGGTGCGGGACGGCTAAATTCCAAAGATTGTCAAAGGAGGTCCGCTCGGATTTCAAAAAATCTTACCTAAGAATCTTAACTAACTAATCTTACCTCGTGTATGGTGATTTCGGCAAATCTGCCCACCTCGATAGGTGAATCCTCGTCAAGATGCCGTCTCGGACCACAAGCTAATCGTCCAGGGATAGGGTCGTGCAGCGCTGCTGAGGTGTCACGTCTAGTTCAGTGGGGCCCCTTTTTGTCACACCGTCCGATCCCAGTCCGATAGCGGGTGTCAACCTTCGACAATCCGGCATCAATCTTGAGGGTCCCTATTCGGGTGCCAACTGTGAAAACAAAATCAAAATATCGAGGCTGAGTACCCCAAAAGGAAATACACCGAACACGGATTACAAAGGAACATACAAAGTACTTTATTTTATACTGAATCCAGGTACAAAAACAGAGCAAAATCAGATAGCTATCGGCCCTCAGTACAACACAACGAACTCCAGCGTGGTTCAATGTGTTCAGTGAGAGACGCTGTACATTAGAATGCATTGGCTTTTTATACATTTTGTGAGCACGATGTCCAGCCCACTTCGGGTTAATATTCCACTTAATACATCACCGATCTAGGGTTCATGCCAAGTCTCTCACATCCGCATATAACTGGTGTTCTGGGATTTCCCATCTAGGTCTTCTTAAACATTAATACAATGTAGTTAAACAAGTGTTCTACGTTCAGTATTTGAATTCATTGTCTTTATCGTATACTCGTGGATTAGTTTCATTGTGTAATCCCTTACACACAGGTCAACGAAGGACAAGGTCTCAGTTCATGACCTCAACAAGTGGCCTGCAGACAAGTTACATATTAGCTATGTATATAGGTCAAGATGACCATGTTGTATTTTGGAATGACATAGTCCACCATTTTACCTCACAGGGTGACTTTACAAAGCAAACCTAAAATGGCGGATTGACCTAAAATGGCGGCTTACATCGATCTAAAGGTCAGGACCTTGCAACACGGATTCTTTTGGATGCGACTTTCGAGCAGCTTGGCGTAGGCCAATATACATATATTTATTACATTAGGAGGCACGATATAATTTTTCTTTTGACAATAACATATAACAGTCGGTAGGTAAACATGTTCTTATTACAGATGGATTAGTGATCTATCAATCTTCAATGATTTATAAATCGTATATTGTCAAAAAGCTTCTAGGTGCTAGAACAGCTGTGTTTTTAATTTTCGTTTGAATTTCATTACTTGTTCTACAGCCTGAACACCTCTGGTAGGCTGGTCCATGCCTCGATTGCGTGAGCTCAGAATCGATTTGTAATTAGAAAATTAGACAGAGATTTTGTTGTACCACGTATTATCTAATGAGGGAATAATCTTAGAAAGGAAGAGATAGAGACAGAGGAAGAAAGAAAGAAAGAAAGAAAGAAAGAAAGAAAGAAAGAAAGAAAGAAAGAAAGAGAGAGAGAGAGAGAAAGAAAGAAAGAAAGAAAGAAAGAAAGAAAGAAAGAAAGAAAGAAAGAAAAAAGAAAGAAAGAAAGAAAGAAAGAAAGAAAGAAAGAAAGAAAGAAAGAAAGAAAGAAAGAAAGAAAGAAAGAAAGAAAGAAAGAAAGAAAGAAAGAAAGAAAGAAAGGATGCTGAAATTATCACAGTGAAGGCAGCTCTGGTGGTCAGATTGCTCCAAGCTCTTAGCATGGTACCATGCATGACCTGAATGCATCATTATCTCCCTATCTCTGATAAGGTCATGGTACCTGAATTGGCTTCTCTCCTTGTGGCATGGACTGGACAGCCCTACGTCTCCTGCTCACCCTTTCCCAATAATCGCCTCCAGAAGCCCAACAAGAAGGCTTGAGCAGGTGTCAAGTCCTAAAAATTAAAGTGGGGGGCTCATCAACAAACACAACAAACACAATGGGATGTGACGTTGCTAGAAATTAGCATATTAAGGTGAAATAGGCACATTTCATTGCAATTGCCTTGCATAACCGCCCAAATTGCACAAGATGAATGTCATTTGCCTTTTATAAAATCAACACACGCACAAAACCAAGAGAGGATATGTTCTAATAGTGTTGAAAACGCTAAAAGGTGTGCATGTTTTACACTCCAAGAACCAATACAAATATTGTCCCTGGAGCTTGCAGTACCTAAATGCAACATTTCACCTTTAGTTGTATGATATTTTTCATCAGGTTATGGGCAGGTGGTACTCTTATGGCAGTGCCTGGCAAATACCTAGCCCATGTGTACTCATAAACCCAAACTGTTGGTGTTGCCAATGCATGTTGGTTTCACTTTGTCTCCCTAAGTTAAAGTTTATATGCTCAAAGGTGGGTACCTTGCCTGTTACGCATTTTAGTGCAGTGGTGAAGTGTCCGGCCTCCAAATCTGACGACTGTGGTTCAGTCCTCGAAGTCAGCTTTAATTAATACATTCGAAGAAGTCATTCAGTGTTTCTCATTTTACCTGGGGTGGGGGGTGTCGACTGAGGCCACCCTCTGAAAAAAGGGGGTGGACTCCGTACACCCGCGTGTACCCTCTTCTTGAACCCTGAGCTTGAGGCTTCTGGGAGGCCAGGCCTTGAAATGGCCAAGTGAAGCAAAGCGGTCGGATTGCTGGTTCCAGCAGACTGGACATGATTATCATGTCTCATCAGACTTGCACACTGAGTTTCTAGGAAAATAGCACCATCTTTGCATTCTCATTCTGACTTCAACTGTCCTGTCAAATTCACAACAGATGACAAAAACGTTTATTTCAGGTTTTATGAGTCTGTGTAGGCATGCTACAGGCATTTGCCAGGCACCGCAACAATGATAATACGTGGCCATAACATGGCACCAGGTTGAAAATGGTGTGATTAACTGGGCATTCACAGCAGTGCCTTGCAAGTGCCCTTCTAATACCAAAACAAAAGCCAAAACGATTGGCTTTGTCAATGCGTGTTTATAACAGTGAAGGAAGACTGGGTTTGCTCTCACACTGCGCACACAAAATCAAAATAGAAGCAAATGTCTGTTGAACACTGATTTCAATGAAGAATGCTCACTAATACGTCAGAGGTTTCTTTCCAGAGGTTATGATTATCGATCAGTAGCTAAAGCTGAGCAAGAAGTACGAGTCATGAAGAGGTGCGATCTACTCACACCAAAAGTACGGAATTAGACTACCCACTCTCAGAAATTGAAATTCATCACCAGATTCAATTTGGATAGTTCAGTACTCTACAATATAATCAAAAGACACTGGCACATTTTACAACTCGACCGGGACATTATCCCTTGGGTTGAGAGTACACCAAGTTTCATCTATACCAAAGCAAGCAATCTTAAGAATATCCTTTCCCCCTCATTCATGCCAACATCACCACAACACCAACAACATATAACGTGGTTACACCAACCCTCACGCCCAGGTTTCCATAAATGTGGGGGCTGTTCTGTGTGCTCACATGCACTTGAGACCACGACCATTGACTTTGATCACTTAGGTACACACAAGATCAATTCTTTCATTAATTGTAATTCCAAATGTTTTATTTATTGTATCAAATGTGTTTGTGGCCTTTATTACATTGGCAGTATGATTCGTCCATTGAAAATCGTATTAGGGAACATCGCTATTCAATTGCACAATCTGACTCCAAATACCCCCTAGCCATGCATTGGCAATGTGTTCATCAAATGGACAACAAATCAATGATCCAATTCGCTGGGATCATGAAGGTTACACTCCCACAACGTGGAGGTAACCTGGTATTAAAACTCCGGCAATTAGAAGCCTGCCTAATTTGCCAATACAGTACTGTTGATTTTGGTCTAAACTCAGACCATGAACTATCCGTGTTTCTGTGATCCCATATACCTTAGAACCCTACTGTATGTGATTTGTCAAGTGTCATTAATTAAGGGTTCGAATCATTATATACTTGTAACAATAGTGATCTGTCAATCAATACATGTGTGAGCATAGGCTTTTTCAACTTTCATTTCTGATCCGGTTACGCAATCGGTTTTGATACAATATGATTCGCTAATTGGCTCCCCCGCTTGCATGTTGTCTCTGGAACTCGATACTTGTATTAAAAAAAAAATCAAAACGTTTATAACATGAATGGTCCCCTGTTCTGTATGTCCCAGTTGCTATTTCAATATGTGCATCTCATGGGCCCTGTCATATTCAGCCCACAATCTACAATTCCCACACGCACACGTTAGTTTCAATAACCCATCTATCCAAATGGGTTCCCCCATTGGCTGTTTGATTATACTTCTAAAGATTATTAATGACTATTGCCACTCTCTCATATATTTCATTCCGCACTGTTTCTTTTCTGCACAATTGCAGAGCACAACACTAGTTCAATATGGCGGTCCTTCTACCGCACTGTTTGTGTTGGCATTTGACCTTTTTTGCTGTTGCCGTCCCTTTCTGTTCCATTCAAGTATGGACACAGAACCTCACGCGAGCAGCTCCATTCATTTAATTTAGCAGCGGGCGCGCTGGTAAGTTATCGCTTAGTTAGATTGTAGATGAACCCTAATCTACACGGGGACCCTAATCAATTCTGTTTTAGTCTAGACGACCGCCGGAGGCAACATTCAATTGGCTAATTGATGTTTCTCCCTTGCTCTTTTTCTTTTTACTTGGATTTTGGATACATGTCAAAATTGCTCTGATTGACCAAAAACATTCTCCGTGCAACTGCGTTATTGGTACGTTGCCATTATTATATTTTTTCAAATTTAATTATGTGTTACTTTTGCTCGTTAAGTCTGCCAATTTGACGTTTGTTAAAATTAGTTCAACATTTCTTCACAATAAAATACCTTTTCATATATTCTTCTTGCCTTATAGGGAGCCCACGTAATTCTATTTAAATCTATTTAAGGTTCAATACCTGGTAAGCCCATTTTTATTGACTTTTAAATTTCGTTATCATTTGATTCATCTTTAATTCAATTTAATTAATTGCATAATTATTTCCATTAGCACGAGATTTGCAGATTGACCACGATTAAGGTACCCCTATATAATTTGGGTTTTACCCATGTGCTTTTTGGCTGATCACCATTGCAACCCTTTTTCCTCAATTAATGTTCTTTATTTATTTCCTTATTTCTCTTCATCAACCTGATATCCTTTGACAAAAAATGCTGCACTTCATTGGTAATATGTCTTTTACCTCATGTTTAATCCAAATGTACTATTTGTTAACTTTCTATTCAATTACTATGGCATTGTGGTTGTTTCGGCCTCTCATTTTATTTTACTTGTGGTTGGCACACCCTATTTGCTCCATGTGTTTTGGCTCTGGGTGCTTGTGTTTGATTTTTACTATTGTTTTTGAAAATGTGCAATATTTATTTTCACCTACACTTTGTAAACAGCCTTAGTAGAAGAGCATGAAGCTCAAAACACGTGTCGGGCTGCAACGTTGTTGATTAAAATCACTCAATATAATCAGCAAATTATGCTTCTATTTTGATTGTGTGTGCGCAGTGTGAGAGCAAACCCAGTCTTGCTTCATTGTTTACTTTGTGGGTAATTTGGCAGGTTCCCACTATCGCTCTCATCCGCAGCCCATCAGCAAGCACCTGTACTTGCCATCCATGCGCTGTACCCTCCAGGGTTTTTTCTGCCACTTTTCTTGTTTACTTGTTCATAACAGTACTTCAGTGAAAGAGGCAGCTCTATATCAAGTGACTGGAGGCATATTTGCTGTATACAGTTTAATTAAACCATTAGCGCATATAATGCTGCAATTAAGCCATTAATATGCATCTTACTGCTCAGAAATAAAATTGGCAGGCCACTATTTGATGTTACTGCTTGATATATCTAGCTCTAAAAGATCCCAGGAAGATGTGTTGTGCGAGTGGCAGGGCAGTCAGTAGCTGGGAAATGCTGTAGGGATTAGCATGCCAGACGTGGGTAGTTAATGGGTGTGTAAATAGCGAAACAACAACCACAAGCTGTGTGGCCCTAGCATATGTCTTCTCCCTTCTAACAGTATTCCAATGTGGCGTATAGGTGGTGCTTAAGTGCCACCTGATAGCCAAAACAAAAAAAAAAGGTAAGAGGAATGCTTTAGGGCAAACGTGATTGGAATGTGCACAACTGAAGAAAGAGGAACTTTTCATATGCGTTACTCTGTTATTCTTAGTGCATGTTTCAAATTCACAAAACTATAATGATGAAAACAAGGTAAGAGGAGACAGGATACAAGCTATTTTCTGTTGGGGCTTTATTAACTGCACAAACTATCCATGTGGCTGCTCCAAGAGCCATCGGTTTTGGTTAATAAACCTCGACTGCTACATAATTGCTACAGCTGCCCCTTTGTGTAGCCATTTCAGGAGCCCATAATGACAAGCATGCACAGTAATTTGGGACAGCAGTGTGTTGTCCTTCTGCCATGCTTGGAAATCAATGCCATGCTTGCTTTGCAAAGACAACACAAGGCCCAGCAGATGCAGTTGTCATGGGAAACTGGCAAAAAGAAGAACACAAAAGTTCATTGATTAGGGCAGAGTTAGTCATCAGCTGTTTTCGAACCAAACAGGGATTGTTATTGTGAGGGGCAGTACATGCAATGCAATATTCCTCTTGGAATCAGTGGGAGTCTGAGTGACAATTCTCAGCACAGTTTGTGGTCTTGGGGGTGTGTGTGACTCACCAGTTCAGTAGAGACAGTTTTGTGTATACTGTGCACATTGATTACAGATGTGTTGCTATCCTATACATGTCTGGCATATACATCTGTCGTTGCCCATCTCTTTAATAATGTTGATTACAATGTTCCACATTCTGAAAGGTAAGTGTACCTCCTGGACTTTCATTTGTGGCTTTCTTTTTATCAAGGTTTTGAATATGAGTGCTCTATGCTACAATGGTTCTTTGTCATAATGTGTAATCTGAGTCATGGGCAAACTCTGTGTCCTTCTGCATTATATCGGGCTCACCAATTGGTGGTGTGGTAGGAGTTTGACATAGCACATGATCACAGGAGGGGCAACAAAGTGCTGGTGATGGGAATAAACATGGGGACAAGAGGTATATCTAGGAAAATAAGGCCTTCATGCTGGCCTTACCTAAGGATTGAATACAGTATGGCTACAAAATTCTACAACAATACCGTCCAAACCAGATCAGCAGATGCCTCACCATCATTCAAAAGGAATCTTGGCCATGCACCCAACTTCATGTCACCACCATTGGCTCTATCAAAAAACCTACCTTGCCACTTGCTGCTCTCCCCAACGGACATGGTCACTTTTCCTCCCATCAACAGACCATCCAAGTCCAACACCTACTTCATCTAAGACTTCACAGACTTGGTCACCACCATGTTTCTCATGCATGCCAACAACATCTTCCTCTGCGACTTCAACATCCCTGGCAACCCAGCAACCAAATCAATGAAGAAAGATCTCCACTGCCTACTCGACACACTGAACCTCACACAGCACATGAAAGAACCAACTCACAGGAAAGGTAATACCCTTAACCTCGTCATCACCACACCATACACTCTTCATCACAGCTCTCCTATTCCATTCGACTGGTCGGACCATCTGGCAATCACCTTTGAGATTAGTCACACCACACCTCTCAAGCAAGCCCATTGGATTGAGTGGAGGCTCTCCAGAAGGCCTCACCAAACTATGTCTCACATGGGCTGATGTACCTCTAATTAGCCAGGACTGCAACTCACTTCTCCAAGAACCCAACACCACCACCCTCACAAACATCATCGACCACCACGCCCCAGGGAAACAGCACACTCTCAAGTCTAAACATTCAGCACCCTAGTACACTCAAGAACTCAACCTCAACAAACGAATCATCCGAAAACAAGAAAAGAATTTGCGAATATTATGCAGCACATCTGCTCAAGGAACTCTGTGCTAAATGCAGGCAGCTCATCAACACTGCCAAGGCCTAAACCTCCACACCAAGGTCAACAATGAAAGCAGAGCCCTCTTCAAAGCCACCAAGCACTATGTCAACCCTCTGCCCGACCCACCCTCAGCACACTCCATTGGAAAATCCACCGCCATCAACTCTTTCTTCATCAACAAGATCAACATGATCCACCAACACATGGGCACAAACACCACAACTGACAGCACACTATGTATCCCATTGCAAAAGCACAACTACCTGGACAACTTCCAGGACACTAACTACGGAACACTGACACCTTAGTATTTCTCAAGGCCAATATCATGTCCCGTGTTCGTCAACGGTCATTTCTGCATTGTTGGATGCAAGTTTATTCCTTATTTCCTGGTTCTCCGAACATGGTGACTAATGTGCCATGCAACGGTCTCATTTTTCTGAAAAAGGCATGCTGTTCGGTGGAGGCTGCAGCCTCGATGTCGGACAACAGTTGGAGAAGTGTTCAAGCACAGGGAAGGCCGGACCTGTGGCGCATTGCTAATTTTCAGCAGAACACTCGTGAGTACTTTCTTTCTTTCTCTGCTGTCTTTCCATGTGAATTATAACTATTCATATGCTCATTTGTCTCGCATTTGTTCATTGATTGTCTCTTGCTTATAGAAACCTGTTCTATTGATTCTCTCGCTTGTGCCTCAACTTTGCTCCTGGTTCTCAGACCTCCTTGCTCTTGAAGGAGGTAATCCCCACACTAGCGAGCAAAACTCACCAAGCTCGCCAACGTGACTCAGAACATTTATAATCCCTTTCTATAACTATTTGAGCCAAATATTCTGATCCTAGTCATCCCCTCGCCCCCTCTTTGAGATCCCTCTCCCCACCCTCCCGTCCATCTGTCCAACATCCCACTCCCTCCTTTTTGGATGCAGCCATAGTACCACTAGTTCCTTTTTTTCTACTTCCACCCCTGAGTTAGGCACAGTGAGATTAAGTGAGTTGCCTGTGATTATGGGATCAGACACATTTATTTTACTCACCTTGAACCAAGAGCGTGCTTTGAGTGGGAGCTGGACAGACTAGAGTGGAGCTGGAGGAGAGGACCACTGTCCCGGTCCCAACTGCTTCAAGGACCGAAATAACGGCTCAGTTGCTGCTGGCTGTCCGCTGATGCTGATTTCTGTGCCACTGGCTGCTTGTGCGCACCAGCCAGGGTGTGTCTAAGAGTCACTGAGACTGTGCACCCTTGCGTGTGTCTAACAGCAAGTTTGGCGGTAGCCTTGCCGGTAAAACCAGCAGGCTGCTGGCAAACTTGCAATATTTTCCGGCGCCCGTGAATGGGCAATTACCGGAGCATTCCGGCCCCGCTGGACCCGGTAACTGCCCATATGCGGGTGTCGGAAATAAGATGCCCCCCCATTCCCATTCGGCCCCATAGGGCCGAATGAGAATGCGGAGGTCGGATGCACAGGCACCGTGCATCCGACATGCTGTGCTCGCGGGAGCCTTTCTACCCCCATGACCGACTCGGCAGGCAGAAACACACCTGCAAGCACAACTCGTCCGGGAACTACGGTACCGGAAAGCTTATTGGTACTGTAGTTCCCAGACCGGCAAACTTATAATGAGGTCCAGTATCTACTCAAGGGGACCTAAGGAACCTTGGGTTTGGGAGGAGGTGCTTGAAGGCGAGAGAGAGGGTTTGTCACGGGACCCATTAAAACCTCAATAAAAACCCTTGAAACGTCTCTGAGGCATGGAATAATGCTTGTGCAATGTGTGACACGACACACAGTGGCATAGCAATGAGCATTACAATTTTTTTATATCACCTCTTTTCCAGACTCGCTGAAGCCATACCACTTAATGAAGAAAGAACATCTACTACAATACATTCCATTTCGGCCGTCAATAACCTTCTGCAGGATCCCCCCTCAATGGAATTCAAACCTGCCTCAGTTGTTTTGCAGTCAAAAGGTGTACTGCAAAGCTTAATACCAACAAAATGATCAATAGGTAATACGTTAAACATGTACAAAAAAGAAAATGAACTCAATAAAAGATTTGGTACGTATTGCAGGGTTCAAAATTAAGTTTCAGTGAGCAGGAGCTAAAACCAGCTCCTGGGTTTCCAGTATCACTCTGTGGGCAGGAGATAGAGCTGTAGAGCCTGGAGTGAGTACACAGCACATTGCATATCGACCTTCCACAGAAGGGGCAAGCTTTGACTTGTTGCTCATTATGAATGATCCATTAGGTTTAAATGCATACAAGAGGTTTCCTAATTCCCACTGGAGCTGGACTCATCATGCAATGCTAAGGCTGATGGAGCTTTTTCCCAGTTTCATCACTGGTGCCGGTCCAGTACAACTGTGGCCACCATTTGTTGCCTTTACTTTTATTCTGTACAGTTCTGTAATGCACCTTATCCTTGCAGTGGTGCTGGTCTCTTTGGTTAAATGGAAATCTGGACCATTCCTTGGTCTCAATTATCTTCTCTTTTCTTCTAGTGACGTTGCCAGCGCGTTAGTGCACAGTTCTGGTCTGATTAGGCTTTTGATTGTTTTACAATGCTTCAATGTAGTCTGTCATGTGCACCTTTGCAGCAGTGTACTTTGCTTCCTCAAACTTCAGAAAATGCTTGTGTGTGTCCCATCGACACGCGAGCGACCACCTGCCTCTCATTGCAAGGTTAAAAGAAAGCTACCAGGGATATCCATCTCCAGGATGCAAATAGATCAGCTATCCATTAATACCGCCATGATTTGGATCTCGTGGAATGACTCAACCATGGAAAGAGCACTCTTTCAGCTATTACTGAGGCTGTGAATATATTCTCTGAGGCATTATGGGACCTTAGCATCACAAAGAGTGCTGAGCTTGTAAGGCTCGCTCTTGAAGCATTTATGATCATTATAGAGAGGATCCGTACCTGGGGTACGGTCAAAAGCAAGTCTGTCCATCGGAGCGCCACTATCATCAACAAAAAACATAGACACCCTTATGACAAGGACATACGAGACAACAAAAGGGTCTTAAGGAGTGAGCTACATGCACTCACCAGGACTGAAGTAGACCCCGGCGAGCATTGTCAAAAACGTAAAGCTCTAAAAAAGATATTCCAAATGGCTGAGCCAACACAAGTATCGGATGCAATGCAATAAGGGGATAGCCTTGGTCTTTGCATCCGAAACCCATGACACTGGTGAATTCTGCCAGATTATTGGTAATGGGGCCTTGAGGTGCAAGGCTATTAGGGACCTAAACTGTTCCCCGGAAACAACTTGGAAGGCCCAGATTGAAAAGACTCTAGGGCCGGTGCAGGGGGAGATTCAGAACAAACTACCCCCACGCTCTGCCTCGGCATACTGTCATTCAGTTAGAGATATCCACTGATTAGTCAAAACCACTAAATCCTCAATGGCGCCAGGACCCGATGGAATTTGCAGCTCTCTTATCAAATCGGACACAAGCGCCTGGGCTGAGGCTCTACACGTCCTCTTCAATTCCACCAGAACTACCCAGAAAATTCCACATTCCTGGCATGATAGCATTGTCGTCTCGGTTTACAAAAAAGGAAGTCCTGTTGATCCTGTCATCTACAGGATACTGGCAATGGTAGATGCACCGGCAAAGATCTTTGCCAGAGTCCTCCTATTAGAACTGGAAACATGGGCAGAGGGTTGAAACATCATCCCCTTTAATGAAACTGGATTCCGGAAGGGACATAACACTACAACTAACTCCTTCCCACAATTGTTCAGCAGGCATGAATGGTAAGAAAAATCTTAGTCTATGCGACATTCAAAAGATCGAAGTGCCGCATTTGACACAGTAGACCAAAACCGACTATGGGGCAAGCTTGCAGTGTGGGGCATTCCATCTGGCCTCTTGAGCATGATCATTTCCTTGCATGAGAACGCCAGCCTTAAGATCAGGTTGGACCAACAGGGAAGATCTATTGGATGGATACTAACCCACAGAGGCCTAAAGCAGGGTGCAACATTGCATCAATTATTTCCAATCTCTACCATGCCATGAAAATGATGTTAGGTTTGTATAAAAATCAGCTGAAAGCCATGTTGAGTGACAGTAGCCATGAGTAGTCCATGCTCAAATTAACCACCAGAAATCATGCCTCTGAATTCTATCAGTGCATGCAGTCTCGGAGCATTCAACCTCAATATATTCAACACTTCATAGGCAGCTTTCTTGTCTGGGACTAGATAAAACTGAAACTTAACATCGTCAGGACCAGGGAGGATGAAGGAGCATGGTAGGGTATCTCCAGAGAAGGACCGAGAATGGCAATTCTGTGGGGTAGGCACTATGGAAACGGTAAAACACATTCTGTTTGAGTGTGAGGTCCTGGGGGCACTGAGACATAGACCTCAACTAGCCATGGGCATTACGACTGCAGAGGGATCCACTGGAGGATGGGGACTGTTTCTAAGTGGGAGGAGTTAATCAAGCATAATTCACTTTACTCTCCTATGGAGGAATTTTGTAATTGCCCTGGAAATCTTCAATTGATCTGAGTGATAACATTGGAAACTACCAATCTCCTTTCACAACATCAAACTGATATGCACTGTTTCTAAGGACCTACCTTATGGCTGTCTGGCCAAACCTTTTACGACTCAGAATATTCTATTATGTTTTGTGAAAAGCATATTTACCCTCTGGCCCGACTCACTCTTCAGGGCACACACTCGATGTCTTGATCTCCTCTGACCTCCTCTGACCTCCCCCTCTCCATCCCTCTGACCACTCCTCACTCCTCTCTCCTGGAGCGATCACTCCCTCCTCTCCTATCATCTCTCCCTCTCTTCCTCCCAAGCCAAGCCTACCCCAACACTGCCACCTACCTTCTTGCCTTCTTGGACATCCGGTCCATGAAGCGTGTGTCAGTTGAGGCTTTTGCCACCACTTTCTCCCCCCTGCTCCACCTTTGGCTGTCTCACATCCCGACACAACCCTGTCTCTGCTCTACTTTTTAATTTCTGATACGCTTGATGCTCTTGCCCCTGTCATGAGGATCCGTTTGAAGTCCAAAGCCAAGTGCAATTCCTGGTATGACTCTGACCTAGCTACACTTAAGTGTAGGGTGGCTGAGAGGAAATGGAGGACTTCCTGTTCATTCTCTGACAAAATAGCCTGTCGCCTGCTACAAAGGCTATACCGACTCTCTGTCCTCACCAAGAAGAGAGTCCACATTCAAGCTCGTATCTCTGCGGCATCTAACAACTAGTCCGAACTCTTTAAAATCTGCAAGGAGCTGGCCAACCCTGCTGCAGTCTCTACCCCTCCTGTTGCCTCACAGGCTCTTTGCAATGCCCTTGCCTCTCACTTCATTTAAAAAAACCCAGGGCATCCTGTCCATCCTCTCCACCCACAACCCTCCTCTCCCATCTCCATCTGTGCTTGCTAACTCTCCTTTAGCCACCCTCCACCATCCTTCTCATACTTTCCTCTTTTCTCCCCTGACAAGGTCGCTAGACAAGTCAAAGCAGGTTCATCCCTGTTCCTCTACAACCATCCAGGACCACATTGACACCCTCGCTCCGCCCCTTGCTGATTTTTGCAATCAGTCCTTTGCCTCTGGATCCTTCCCCTCCCCTCTGAGGCACTCCTTTGTGCATCCTCTTCTCAAGAAACCCACAGCTGATCCTTCTTGTCGAGCTAACTAACGCCAACTTCCATTACTCCCTTTCTGGGCAAACTTCTGGAACAGTTGGCCATCTCTCAGCTTAACCTTCATTCCAATTCTGTTAGCGGTCTCCATAACCACCAGTCTGGCTTCAGAGCTGCCAGAATCATGGAAACTGCTCTCCTGAACATCCGTGAAGATCTGCTCTCCAACCTTGACTCTAACATTCCCTCTGTCCTCATCCTCCTCGATCTCTCTTCTGCCTTCGACACGGTCAACCACACCATCCTGCTCAACCATCTCCGTGAAAACCTGGGTATCACTGATCAGGCTCTGGCCTGGCTGACCTCTTTCCTCTCAGATCGACCCTCCCAGATCCAACTTGGGTCCTTCCTTTCATCTATCTTCCTCTCTACCTGTGGTGTTCCCCAACGGTCTAACCTCTCGCTCTGGCTTTTCAACAAATACCTGGCAACACTCGCCAACTGCATTGCCACTTCCTGCAAAAATTTCCAATGCTACGCTGATGACACTGAACTCATTTTCAGGCTGCCCTCTGCCGCCTCCTCTCCCTCTCTCATCTCTAATTGCCGAACTGCCATTCAAGATTGGTGTGCCGCCAATGATCTTTGTCTGAATGCAAGCAAGACAGAGATTCTCCTCATCAGCACACCTTTACCATCCTTTCCCCTCACTCTCTGGCCGGCCTCCCTTGGCCCTCCCCCGACCCCCACCTGCAAGGCTAAGAACCTCGGGGTCATCTTTGACTCCACCCTTTCCTTCTCCGCCCACATTTCTGAGGTCTCTAAAAAGTCAAATGTCCTACTGCACCTCCTCAGAGGTACTCTGCGTTTCCTCTCCTTCCCCCAGAAGCTCATGGTATCCCAAGCTCTGGTTCTCTCTAGGTTGGACTATTGTAACAGCCTCTTTCTAAATCTACCTGCCTCTACTCTCCGCCCTCTGCAACTAATCCAGAACAGGACTACGAGACTTGTCCTTGGCCTCAAGCCCTGGGATCGTATCTCTCTAGCCCTGAAATCTCTCCATTGGCTCCCAGTGGATGCAAGGATTAAATTCAAAACCCTCTGCATTGTCCACAAGGCTTTCTGGGACCTGGATCCAAAATACCTTCAGCTATCCCTCCGCAAATACCTCCCCTCTCGAGCTCTTCGCTTCTCTACCTCCAATTCCCTCGGGGTCAGTGTTTTTCAAAGAAACAAGCTGGTGGTAGATCTCTGTCTTCGGCTGGGGCCTCCTTCTGGAACAGCCTCCCTGCCACTCTAAAACTTGAGGAGAACCATCTCCGGTTCCGGAAACACCTCAAGACCTTCCTCTTTTCTTCAGCCTTTGCTCCCCTGCTGATCTGTTCTCTCTTGGCACCGTGCACCTGGCCACCCTCTGTCCTCCGGGCCCAGGTACATGCTCACCCTGCCACCCTCCCGCACTGCCTCCAGGCCACCCCTGGCACTGGTCTGTATCTGTACCCATACAGCCCCCCCTTTTCTTCCTGCACTTATCAGACCTACCCTGTCTGCTGCCTTAAACCTAGCACTTGCAAATTGCTGCCCGCACTACGACTGTTTGTTGCCTTTATTATTTACTTATTGTTATTTATCTATTTCTCCTCTGCTTCGCACTTTCCACTTCTCCCCCTTCCATGCACTTTTCCCCTCCCCCTCTCCCATGCACTTGCACATTCTCAATGTCACCGGGCCTAGTAAGATCGCTGTTTTGTTCTCCCCTGTTCACCTCCCTTGCCTTGTCACGCTCTGAAACACTTGTGTACAAGTACTATAGAAATAAAATATCAATATCAATATTTCTAAGCTATATCACAGTAAATAAATAGATACATTCCTCTTTTTAACAGTCTCAAATTACTAAAAATTAATGTCAGATGTGTATGTTTTAAAGGCACTAGTTGGCCTGTGGAGCAAAAGGTAGCTCCTGGTAGCTTCTGATTTCCAAGGTTAGAAGCAATAGCTCCCAGCAACTTCAAACCCTGAATTGGTTTCCAAATAATAATAACATCTGCAAACAATCATGTGTACTGCATTGTGACATTTTATGAGTGCATTACGTTTGCAGAGTTTTACACATAAATGAAATAGTTGTAAACATTATGCTAATTTTTTGGAACATTTCAAGTATACATTAGGTTTTACAAAGGTTTACAAGACGCTTTTTTGGATACTTAGGGGGTAATTCATGGATTATTTGCATTGAAAAAAACGGGATTTGTGAGCCATTCTGCCCGCAAATCCCCATTTGTTAAACAGGGATTTGCGGGCAGAATGGTGCACAAATCCCGTTTTTTTCGGCGCAAAGAATCCATGAATCAGGGCATTAATGTTTACATGATCATTGTAATTTAAGTGTACCATAGGTTTGCAAAGTACTTCTGTTTTGTAAACAATGTGGACCTAATGTTTACAACATTCCGGACATGAGTGTCCAAATGGACTTGAATAACTACATGGTTTAAACCAACATGTAAAGCAGAGGTTTACAAAATCGTGTCAGTATTCTGTAAACAATTACAAACAAATAGTTTGCATAGGTGTGCATGCATTTTTACAAAAGTAGTAAAGTATGAATTTGGTGCAGTATACCTTGTGTCTTGCAGGGGCGCCACGTGATGACACTGCATGGACTTCTTACTCTGTGTGGCTTTGCCCTCACTACCACACACCCCACGCACGTGAGGCATAATTGAGAACACACTGACGTGGTTAAACTGGGAGGGAGCGGGAATGGTGGTAGAGGCGGCATGTGTGGGGTGTGATCTTTACTCACGTGATCCCCCAAAAGAGACGAGAACAGTTTTAGTATTCCGTTTACTCTGACCACCCCCTGTTCCCAGAACTACCCACTGGAGCTGGACTCATCATGCAATGCTAAGGCTGATAGAGCTTTTTCCCAGTTGCATCACTGGTGCTGGTACAGTCCAGCTGTGGCCAACTTTTGTTGCCTTTACTTCTATTCTGCACTGTTCTGCAATGCACCAATCCTTGCAGTGGTGCTTGCCTCTGTGGTTAAATGGACCTTTCCCTGGCCTTTATTATCTCATCTTTTCTTCTAGAGACACTGCCAACGTGTTGATGCGCAGTTCTGGTCTGATTAGGTTGACCTGGGTCAGGTAAGCGATTGCTTTTGATTGTTGTATAATGTTTCAATGTAGTCGGGCTTGTGCACCTTTGCCATAGTGTACTTTGCTTGTTCAAACGTAAGAAAATGCGTCTTAATGGAATGTGGCTTGCGTTCGTTAGCTGCACTATATAGGCAATGTTCTGTACCGTTAATTTAACGTAATTATGCTTACAGACCTTATCCTCACTATGTAGGTAATGTTCTGTCTTCAGAGAATGTGTGTCTGAAGCTTCCGTTCATACTTGCCATCGCAGCATAATGATCCAAACTCTGTAAAGTTCATTTTATTGTTGTGATTGTGCGCCTTTGTTCTGCATTCAAACTAACTGTAGCGATTTGAACCACTTGTGTATTGGAGCGCTATAAATAAAATACCATATCATATCATGACCTCTTCTGTCTTCTTTTTTTCAGTGGATATGAGGGCCCCACAAGGAAACAGCTGATGACAGTGAAGGTGGCATCATCAGAAGCAGAGTGGATAAGTAACAGGTCAGCGTCTGCTATCTGGAGTGATGGTTAAGCACCTGCATGGGCCCAGGGTGTGGTTTATATAGTCCTTGCCCCATGCTGAGTGCCTAGAGCGTAGAATAGGGCTGACAGGTTGTTTCCTTACTGTCAGCCATCTTAGGGGAATTAGTTACTCTCTTCCTGGTGCCATTTTACATTGAAGCTTTTAAACAGCATGAATGCATCAATGCAATCCAAACCGCATGTGCCTTCACTACAGTTGCAATTTTTTTGGCCCATATAATTGGTGATCATGACAAAATGTCCCCCAAAGGCCCCTCCCAATGTTCCGGGTCTAGGCTTCCCTGGGTGATACTTGTGAAAACGTGCTACTAGTCATAGAGCGTGGACATTTGAGGATGGTTCCCAAGACATCTGTAGGACCACACACCCTTTCTAGTTGATTAGGTAGTGTAAGGTACCTCACACCTTTTTTATATCTAGGATGTGTCGTATTTCATATTCTGGTTCAGTGTCTACAATCTATAGTAATGGTGGAGTAATGGCGGTTCGTGTTCCAGGGTAAACTGGTTTTAATATGGATACATGGACTACCAGGTGTATGTGCAGTGTGGTAGGCAATTCTAACTTGACCGCGACCGGACTGATAAGTGCACAGATAGAATATGAGTCTATATAGCGAGGATGGAATTTTCTTCGGCCCTTCAGCTGGATGTGTATCGTGGCTGCTAACAATACTCAGTCTCCCACCAAATAAATGGGTGCTGGATCTCTTTTCTGGACTGCAGATTTCTTGTATGAGCCTTTGGCTTGCTGCAGATGTTCCGTGGCTTGTTTCATGGTATGGTGAATGGTCTCATGCATGGTCTGAACAGCAGGCATTTTGATAGACTCAGAGTTATCATTTGCTGAGGTACGTGGATGTCTCCCATGGAAAAAAAAGGGTGAATACCAGTTGAGATGTACGTTGTGTTGTTATATGTACACTCTGCTACCCAGAGAAGATATACCTAATCTAAATCTCTGTGTGTGAAAATGTAGCAGAGGTATTTTAAAGGTTTTGGCTGTTTCTTTCTGTCTGCCCATCAGTTTGAGGGTGGTGAATGGTGGATAAACAGACTTCGACTAAAACTCATTACGAGGTTGGAGGTAGCCTTGCCGGTTTTACCGGCAAGGCTACCTCCAAACTTGCATCCGGGTCTGACACCCGCGAATGGGCAATTACCGGGCTATTTCGGCCCAGCCGGACCCAGTAATTGACCTTTTGCGGGTGCCGGGCTTGGTACATCCCCATTCCCATTTGAGCCCCAAAGGATCAATTTGCAAATTTGCGACTTTCATTCACCACAGCCTGGCTCGTCTCGGCTCTCCCTTTGACTCACTGGCTGTGATGAACTACTTGGCTTTCTTCATAACTGGAGTCAAAGCCAGTACCATGGTAGCAGGAGTTTCCCTCACTCCCACTTATCAGCATCATCATGCTCCTTGTACCATTAACATCTGCTGCAAGACACTTGTGTTATTGTTTATGGTTTTAGGCTCTCCTCCATGAGGTTCCACAGGCCTGGGATGAAAGGGTCAAGGTTGGATCTTTTCTCTTGAACCACCCCGCCTGATTACTTGTCTTGTCGTGTTGTCTTTGCCCCAAAGGGCTCAAATGGGAATGGGGAGGGTATTAGCGCTGGTACTGTTAATAATAGTACCAGTGTTACCATCATGTTCTGCTTGCGGATGCCGGTACGGCCACCAGGTCAGACCGGGTGGCTTCAAGAGCACCCGCGAGTAGAACTCCTAGTATGGCGGTATGGTAGCAACGGTGCCGGTAGCGATACCGGCGCTGTTGTTGCCTTACCACCATACTTGTAATGCGGCCCGTTAATTTGAGTTAAAGCACAGCATTATCTCCTGAAGTGAGAAATACACTGACTCCCTCTGTCAGAGATTACAGTGGATGGGAACCCATGAAGCCTGACTACTTGTTGTAAGAAGATGTGCACCAATGTAGTAACATCTGGGATCCCGTCAAGGCCATTAAGTGTGTCTGCCATTTTTGACCAAACGTCCACTATGAACAGGATAATATTGAAACCATGACATGTTGGTAAATCAGTGATAAAGTCTAATGACACTGTGTTCCATGGGGTGGAGGTACTGGTAGTGGCTAAATCAATCATTGTGGTCTTTTCTTTAATGTCTTTTGCTGTGCACAAACGTGCATGTGTTCACATAATGTGTGATGTATCCATGATCTTTGCTATTCCTGCATGTCTGCCCAATAAGGAATCATAATAAGCCTTTCTCACTGGTAGGGCAGATTGGCCTTAATGTTTCGCTCTGTGTTTTGAGCGGCTCAGTTATGTAATTCCTATAGTGTGAAGGCCTGTTGAATAAAGTCATGTAGTCTAACACTTGGTCTGAAGTAAGATTTGCAGCACCTAGTATTTTGTGGGCTTGGACTATAAATACAATATATGGTGTTTTGTTGTAGAGGAGCAGATGGACATGTCATTTCTATCTCCCGCAACATCACCTCCATCATATTGGAACAGCAGGAGAACAGCCCTATGTGGCACACCAGGTATTGTCCCAATACTGCATCCAGTGTATGCAAGATGATATGCACTCAGACAACTGTATCAAATGTGCCTATGCACTCAAAGGGTGGAAAGATGTCTGCACACACCATTGTACATCGATGAGCAATAAGTGGAATCTGACAGAGTGACGTCATGAAGGAAAGACACAAAGACACTCTGAAACGATATGCAAATACTTAAAGAATGAAGATATAACTGCAGTAATAAGAGAAACATGTAATCCACTGCAAAGAAATAATATGCACCAAAGGAATAAGTGAGAAGCAATGAAGTGAATATACATAAGCACAAACCCAGAGTAGCTGGGACATATAGAAGGTTTCTGCAGAAGAAAACCTAGCACCACTGAGGCGGCTATGATGGAAAATTGGACGTTGGACTTGTTTTGAAACCAATCAAGCTACCTCAGAGACACACCAGAGCTGCAGAGTCAGGAGATGCTGGAACACAGCTTTTTGTACGGAATAAAGAGAAGTCTATGGGCCTGGGATCAAGGATGCCACATCAAGGAATAATTGCAAGGCACAAAGGGAGTTAAGAGGATAAGCCATGTATGTTAGACATATTTCTCTTTGATTAAGCAAAGAAGAAAATATCTGCAAGTGTCATGTATTAGACAATCAAGGATGTCAAAAGCATATGCAAGGTCAAGTGAGCAAGTCTCCAGAGACCAGAGGAGTTATGACACCAAGCTTGCTTGAATCAAATAGCAGTAAATAAAAGGTTGAAATGGACAAAATCATGGTCTCCTCACAACTGATTCAGAAGTAGAAAAAAACGGGCTATTCATTAAGCTCTAGATTAGGATAATGGTGTACCTACACTCCCTTGAAAGTCCCAGAACAGAGAGCAGGCTGCAATGTCAACTATAAAGAACAAGCTTTGGCTTGTGGCCTGATCGATAAGAGATGATGGACTAATTGGACAAGTGGGTTGTAGTCTGACATTGCTCTCTGCACCTGAGATTTGTTTTGCTTACGTGCTGCTAATGCGCCAAAATTCCAAGATTGGGAGAGGATGCCAATCAGAGCGTACATGTAGCAACATGCTACACAATGTTGAACAGGCCAACCCGCTGTTATTATTCTGCTATAATTGGTATTATACATATTGAGAGGTGGTTCTAGGTGTGCCTAGTAGATAAGGGCCATCCAGTGATATTACTAATACCTATCTGATATATAGGCATATATGTCTCCTTAACCAATCCCTCCATTCAATGGGTTATACAGTTTGTTACGCAGAATGAGATCATAGCTGACATAAATTGAGGTTTGTTTTAGCCAGATTGCCCTACTTTATATGAGCTGACAATTAGAACTTTGCAATAATCTTTGAGTCTGTCTGGTTATTTGGGTCTGAGATCACTATTGGTAATTCCATCCAGCACATGAGATGTTTTAAGGTGCTAGAGCACGTTTTGGTAGCAGTACGAATGGTTCTGGTCCAGTTGACCTTTGGCCAGATCTAGACTATCTATCGACTACTTTCGCCATTAGCCGGAAGATCGTGGAGCTTACTATGGAGAACGCCGCAAAAACACATGTGTGAAAAGAATCCGTCGGCAGGTGCTCCTTTGAAGACATTTCTGTCCCATCCCTGCAGCTGCCCCGTGGACTGAAGCCAAACTCGATGATTGGGAAGAGCCAATGCTGTGGGACACAAACTGAGCCATGGATTTAAGTAGAACATCGAAAGTGGGAAATATAGGGTGAGGGACTGTATTGTACATATATGTATATAAGTAATGGGATTTTTGGGGATCAGAAATAAAATAAATAGATTCCTCAATTGCTGGTTCCATAAGTGGTGAAAGGGTATGCCCTAAAACACCAAATTGGGGTATTAATTAAGGATTCCTGAGGCAAGGCAAAAAAGAAGAGTGCATATCAAACTCGAAAATCTGGTAAAAATTGGGATGAGATAAATTTACTACAGATAGTAAGGGCAGGCATGCACAAGAAATTAAAAGTGCACATGTGTATAGGGTTATACATATGTCAGTGTAACTATTTTATTGTGTCTAGATTAGAAGATATAAAACTATAGTAAACAATTAAGGTGATCTTCAGATTTTTAAATAGAGAGTTTGATGCCCACAGGCTTTGGCACCTTATAAATCTGCATAACATAATATAACATAACATGTGAATCAGTTAGAAAACAAATCAAAAGGAGAATAATAGATAAATAAAGCAGAGATTCTTAAAGTGTCAAAAAATCAATGAGACAGCAAAAATATATATAAAGTTTAAACAAAGGAATAAAAAGAACACCATTGCATAAGATTTTGAAAATTGTGTAAAGGTTTTTTTTTTAATAATGGGTACTGTGAGGAACTCATGGTGACAACAGTAAAGACAGGCACACATGATCACAATTCAAGGGTGTTTATTCAATTCTTATTGTGGGGTGGAAAAAACCCTAAGCTAAACCTAAATCTAAGATGGGAGCAGGCGTCGACCATCAAATGAAAAATAAGGCAGTCCTAGTGGTGATGTATTGAATAAAAAGGGATGGTTTTCAGGAAAGAAGTGTTCACAAATAATATGTCAGTATGCGGTAGCTTGGATCTCCCTACCCCACGTTTTGTGCACAGGCTCAGATGGGAGCTTGGAGCACAGGACACGCTCGAGGTATCCCAGCACGAGTTAAGAGTTCTGTTATTGAGAATTCTCAGAAATGTGCTAATTCCCTTCTACCTTAGAGACCCCTACCTCTTTTTGCAGGACATTCGGATTTTTAATTTCTAACATGGAGAGAGTGAGACCTTTTTCCCACTCACATGTATTTTTGCTGTGATTTGGTCTCTGTGTTTTTTTTTACATCTTTATTTACAATTTTCAAACAAATACAACAAGAAAGGATAAAAGCATTATAAAGATGATCACATGAAGTATTTTCCAAAATAATGTATTAAAAATGAGCATCAAATAAGAAATACAATGACAGAGTAAACAAATCAATAAGAAATAATCATTAAACAAAGATACTCGCATACTAAAATGACCCAAAATCCATAAAACAACCACAGATAAAACAAACTAATAGACAACCAAACAAACAAACAAAAAAAAATAAAAAAAATAAAAAAATAAAAGCAAAAAACAAAAAAAACAACAAACAATCCACACCAAACAAACACACCATCAACCAAATACACTCATACCTCACTTCCATCATCTTGTGTTATATCACCATACAAATCAGTAAAAGGTTTCCACAAAAACCAATATTCTTTTTCTTTACCCTGCTTCTTGGATAGAATCAATTCATATTCGGACAATATAATCAGTTCATGTGTTTCTTTTTGACTTTGGAGTCTGACAAACTCACTAGGCATCATCTCCTTCAGTGCAGTGACACAAGGAAGTCTTCCAAATTTCTCACAGATGTAAATACCTTCTTTTGGTGAAACTACTGTTGCCAACAGCAGTGACGTGAAATTGACTTTACTTTACTTACATTTTTTAACTTTCTAGACCCAGCACACACTATCTTACAACTGAGTGCTGGAGGGATTATCCCTTTGTCTAGTTTCTCGTGTAACATTTTTATTTTACCATTTCTACAATTAATGTCTGCTGGCAGTGCTAGACTTTTTCCTACCATTGTGTGTTTCTATCGCGGGATGCAATTGCAGCTGCAGTAAAGCACCCATGGGTGCCCATTTTGTCAAAATGGCCCCAGTCTTCTTATTTTCACCATTTATTGTTAGAAGGTTCCTACTTGAGATTTACTCTGCGCGCCAAACCAGATTTGGTCCCTTTGTTATTTTTTTCTTTGGTGGGATTCACTAGTGAAGCCCGCCTTTGCCTTCAGCATGTCTGGCAGGGGCAGGACGTGAGAGAGGTGCCCTAAACTCCATCTGCTTAATCCCCTTGGTTACAGGAATGCACCCAAAGGTGATTGGCCAGCTGGCTGTCCTTGTAGGGCAGCCACACTGCTTGTGTGAGTGACAGCTAGGCTGCGAATGAATGGGAGAAACCTGCATAAAAGTTGAGTCAACCACTGGACGAAGGAATCCGAAGAAGAGCTTGGAATAGCGGCTTGCTACAACTCCAGGACCGTTGGTTTGCCTGGTGAAGCCCTGCTGCATTGCTGAAGCTCCGAATTTGCTCGACTAGTGAAGGCCTGCAACGGAAGACTTATCCCCTTGGATTGGTGGGACCAATCAACCCCAAATCAAACTTGTCTGGACATCCTCTCTGAGCTGGCTGTACTTCCATTGCTGCTGCAAGAACCTATTGCCAGGGAGAGGAACACCAGATCGAGTGTATCATTTTTAAGTGGTACCCAAGCTACATGAAGATCCTCCGGACTCCCATGAAGCAGGACTGACCAAGCCTGAGCCACCTCAACAGAGTGCTGGACCCCAGATGCGAGGAAAGTCCATAAAGATATCTGAGAACCGTGGTGGTGCTCTTTGCGAGAGCTGCGAGAAGCTGAAACCTGAAAGTGACACTGATCTGAAGTTTGCCCATTGCTGCCGCCAGCCTTCCATTCGTAGTGCAGGAGTCCCCAGATGTCCTACCTCTTGTCCCCACGACTGAGGCACAGTAACAACAGGATCTGCAGACCTACACAGGAACAGAAGCCAGCTGGAAGCAGTTTTCTTCAAAACAAAGGTACTGTAAAACTAAGGGGTTGCTTACCTCTTGTTGAGTAGCCTTGCTCAGTCTCAGTTGAGACTTGTCCTGGTTGCTTTGCAGTGTTGCTTGCAGCTTTGCCCATCACAAGCCACCCAGCTTGTGGACCTACAGTGATTTCATTTTGTTCAAAGACTTCTAAAACTTTGTGCAAGACTTTTACTTACCTACCAAAAGTGCTTCACTTCACATAGACCTTTGCTCAATTAACATTGTCTGTCCTGGCACCCTGAAAGACTCTTCTCACCTCTCACTCTGTGCTTTACCTATTCCCCAGGAGAGGGTTAATTTACTTTGCATTGGAGGGTTCAAAAAGTACTTACCTGTTTAAGAATATTTGTTAACCATTGTTTTATTCCCTCCTTTTTCCTTTTGACACTAATTTTGTATTTGTATTTGTATTTATTTATTTGTATTGCGCACCTTGCCCGGAGGCTTGCGGGCGCATGTTTAGTAGGCAGTTACAAGTTGCAGAGGAGAAGTTACAGGTTCCAGGAGAAGAGGTTAACAGTTACATAGGTAGTGATACATGAACGGTGAAAATGACAATGATACAGTGTAACATAACGGGTGAAAATGACATAGATAATAACAACAAAGTAGCAGTACCCAAGGTTACAGTAGAAGGGTACGCGCTGTGAGCAGTTACAAATTTACAAGATGTCTTGTTCCCGTAACCAAAGTTTAGCTTTGGTTTTGAATACGTGGCAAAGCGGAATGTTCCTTAGTGCATTGGGGAGTGAGTTCCAGAGCTTGGCAGCAAGGACCGGAAAACTTGACCCTCCTGCCGAGCGTAATTTGAAGCTGGGGATGTCCAAAGTGTGCACCTGGGCAGCTCTCAAGGGTCTGGTGGCTGTGTGATGCGAGAAACGTGATATTAAGTAGGCTGGAGCTGCATTGTTCTGTGCCTTGTGTGTGAGCACAAGTGATTTGAGTGATATGCGGTGCAAGATAGGTGACCACTGGATGTTGCGTCTGATAGTGGCTATATGATTCCGTCTAGGTATGTTGAATGCTGCCCTAATGGCGTTGTTTTGTGTGACCTGTAGTTTGTCCAGATTTCTTTGGCTCGTCCCAAGGTATAGGGCATTGCAATAGTCTATTTTGGATAAGATGAGGGTTCTCGCGAGGGTCAGACAATTGTCTGGAGTCAGGAATGGCCTGCAGGCTGTAATCAATTTGCAGGTGTAGGACGATGCAGAGACAACTGCATTGGTTTGTCGTGTGAGGGACAGGGTAGAATCAAGGTAGATTCCTAGAGTTTTGGTGACATTGGTCACTTTGATGTCAATCCCGTCAATAGTGAAGGAATTGTAGTTGGCGTCAAGTTTCGCGAGTTTAGTTTGGGAGCCCAGGATGATTAACTCTGTTTTTTCGTCGTTAAGGCAGAGCCCATGATTGGCCATCCAGGCCTGGATGACGGAGTAGACCGTATTAAGAGATTTTGAGTCGGTTACAAAATCACCAGTGATAGGGATGAGTATCTGGGTGTCATCCGCATAATTAGTGTAGGAGACACCCAGATAATCAAGGATATCAAAGAGTGGTTTAGTAAACACATTGTAAAGGGTGGGAGATACACAGGATCCTTGTGGGACTCCACAGGGGACGTGGGAGGGGTCAGCCGCTGCTAGTGGAGAGAAGACCCTCATGGTTCTGTTGGCAAGGAATGAACTGATCCAAGAAGTGGCTGCTTCCGAGAAGTGGGCGGCGATTTTGAGATGATGACAGAGAATTTGGTGGTCAACCAGGTCGAAGGCAGCTGAGAGATCAAGGAGGAGCAGGAGTGCCAATTTGCCCTTGTCTTTCAGGTCCTCGATTTGGGTTTTCAGGTCCAGTAAAGCTGTCTCAGTGCCATGCCTGGGACGGAAACCAGATTGTCTCAGCCCTAGTAGATTGTTGCGTTCGAGATACTCCTGGATTTGGAGATAGGCTGCGCGGTCAAGGATTTTAAGCAGGAAAGGCACAGTGGTGATGGGCCTGTAGTTTGAAGGGTTGCTGGGGTCAAGATTGGCTTTTTTAATTAATGGTATGACCCAGGCATCCTTAAGGTTGTCAGGTACGGTGCTTGATTCAAAGGAGGCATTTATGAAGGAGGTAATAAATGGGGCGAGCTTGGGTGCGGCTTCCTTAATGATGACAGCGGGGCATGCATCACCTTGGCAATTGGAAGGTTTTAGTTTAGATATAATGATTTCTACTTCCTTGATGGAGAGGGGAGAGAAGCTGAATGGTTTGAAGTTGTGTTTGAGTGCTTGTATTTTATAATTCAGGGTGGTGCTCGTTGAACTTGAGAGGTAGTTTTTTTTTGCTTTGATTTTAGTTTGGAGAGTGGTGATTTTGTCTAGTAAAGCTTTTTAGATGTTTGTACACCAATCAGTGTCAGGGGTACACTTATTGAGAGGAGCGATAGGGGACTCCAGTTCCTTAAGTATCTTAAACAGTTCCTTAGTGTTAGAGCGGGCTTGGGTGATTCTTTTATTATAAGCTTCCTTTTTGGCAGCAAGGATGGCTTCTTTATAGGCCAGGGTGGCTAGCGTAAGATTATTTTTGTTGGCCAGGGAGGGGATACTTTTCCATGAGGCCTCTGCTTTTCTTTTTTCTTTGCGTAGGTCACGTAGTTGCGGAGTGAACCAAGAGTTCAAGTGGGTCCGTGGTTTTTGTTTACGCAGTTTGATAGGGGCGATAGTATTAAGGGCTTTTAGCATAACACGATTATAAGTGTCTACTAATGCTGTGGGGTCAGTGCAGGACTCTGAAGCTGCGTGCAATAATGGGAGGATGAGTGGTAAGAGTTTCTCAACAGTGATGTCTTTTTTATTCCGTGTGCGCGTGGGCAGTGCGAGGTTTTGTGTGTCCTCAGGAGGGCTAGTGTTAATAGAGAACGAAATAAGATGGTGGTCAGACCAAGCGCAGGGGGAAACAGTAATATCATTAAGGGCACAGTTCATGTCGGCAATCCAGTCAAGAGTACGACCTTTGATGTGGGTGGGCTCTGTGACATGTTGTGTGAAGCCGAAATCAGTCAGGACATTTGCAAGATCTGAGGCTTTGGTGTCATTCTTGTCCAAGTAACCCAGGTTGAAGTCACCCAGGATGATGATTTGGGAACTAGGCTTCGCACTGGATGCTAGAATAGAGGAGATGTCTTCAACGAAGGTAGATGTGGGTCCAGGAGGCCTGTAAATTAGGTGAACAGTGGCTGTGTGATTGGGCGAGATAGATAGTTTGAGAGAAAGCGATTCAGCTGAGTGTAACTGAAGGCTGTCCGCAATTCTGATGTTAAGCGTATTCTTGAATATGACGGCTAAGCCGCTGCCCTTAGTTTGGTTGGTATCTCTGTCGCACCTGATTATGGTGTAGTTGTCAGGGATAGCGAGTGTCAGAGAGGGTCCAGAGGCTGCGTGCAGCCAAGTTTCCGTGACTGCAAGTAGGTCCAGGTTGTCTGAGACAATGAGATCAGCAATATCAAGGGCGTGAGCTTGGATAGAACGTGCGTTTATAAGAGCACCTTTGAGCTTAGGGTCTCAGTATTGCTCTAAATGTGCCAGTGATATATCAATGTCCTAGTTATTTAAGTCAACTCAGGGTGTAGGAAGTGTCTGTGTGCCATCCCCGATGGGTACCTACTGATTTACTGAAACTGAGAGTGTGTAGTTTTGAGGTATATTTGTTTGGTACATATATTTGCTCCCTTCTAAAGAAGGCTTATTCAACTGACTGTTAAATGAATAAATAATAGTTTAATCAAAAAACCTTGAGTGTGTTTATTTGGATACTTGTTACTGTGTATCTCTGTGTAATAACCCTACAGCTCACATTGACCCCTCTTGAGATAAGCCTGGCTGCTCAGTCCCTCTTCCAACTTGTGTAGTACATGCTTATACCAAAGGTTGGGTTAACTATTGCCAAGAGGACAAGGCTGGTGCAGTCTCCCAGAGGGTACTGTGTACAATCTTGCCTAACAAGTTCCAGTGGCAGCAATCAGGACCGTCTATGGCCAAGTCTTGTTCCTCTTGAAAGTCTCTTGCCTTCGAGGGCCTGATGTGTCCAATAAAAGTTCTCTTCCACAGTTAATGTTGGGAGATGGCTTCACCCATGTGTCCCCCTCTTCCGGGCACAGACCCTTCACTCACAATTTTTCAAGGCCTTTTTAAACAGTTCCAGTGGTCATCCCTTTGCTGGGATTCTTTTTGTAAACCCACTGTTTCTCAGGACTTTAGACTGGGCCCCTTCTCGTTAGCAGCCCTCATTTGGGTTCACTCTTGCTGATTTCACATTTACTTTCAATGTTCACAGGATTCACTTCCCTTACTTTCTCATGTGGCAGGATTCACTTCCCTTGCTTTTCAACAATTTGTAGATCAAAGCCTTTTGATTGTACAGGGATTTTGCTTGACCTCCTGTATGACCACTTTGACCTACCTTGGCAGCTCTCATATGGCCTTCTGATATCTGTAGTTTCACTCAGACGGTGATCGACCAGAGTCTCTTGAGTTAACACCCACATGGTACTGGTTCCCTCTGCAACTGGTCTCCCCTTTAACATGTTTTAATGTTCTTTAAATTTAGATCAATTTGCAACTTTGCGACTTTCATTCACCACAGCCAGGCTAGTCTTGGCTCTCCCCTCGACTCACCGGCTGTGATGAACTGCATGGCTTTCTTCATAACTGGAGTCAAAGACAGTACCATGGTAGCAGGAGTTTCCCTCACTCCCACTTATCAGCATCATCATGCTCCTTGTACCATTACCATCTGCTGCAAGACACTTGTGTTATTGTTTATGGTCTTAGGCTCTCCTCCATGAATGTTCCACAGGCTTGGGATGAAAGGAGCAAGGTTGGGTCTCTTCTCTTGAACCACCGCTCCTGATTACTTGTCTTGTTGTGCTGTCTTCGGTGCTCGTATGGTGCTCTCTTGGTCCACCTATTATCCCTTTGGGGAAGGGAAAGGGCCATCAGCTGTGTGTGATTCTGATCCATTACCTGACTTTGCCTGACCCTTGCATTGGGACATATCAGGCAAACAGCTCTGATGTTAGTCCATTCTTTGGTGTGCCATGTAAGAGTGTTTTTATTGGAAGAGGGGGGGTAGTGGGTTTGAATGTCCTACATGGTAGGATGGGGAAAAGGTGTTGAAATAAGGAGGACACTGCATCTCACCCATCAGTGTCCCACTCTCACTTCCCGAGGACCCCCATCCAGGTGATCCTCCCTCACTGGTCCATCCCCAGTAACTGGATCCAATAGCAATGCTGTGTCATAGTCACCTGGATGACAGATCCCCGGGGACTAGTTAGGGAGATAATGTCATGTTTCTCACATGCCAATTCTCCATGTGATGTAGCCACAGAAAATCCAGGTTTCGCTGGTTGTTACTCTTCAAGTTTCCACTGTGAAACAATAGGGTTGTAGGTCTAGAAACCATCGCATGACCCGAGGATTGGACTCTTTATGTTGGCTAATCCATACTAAGGGTGAGTGGTTGGTAATTAGTATAAACTTTTATCCCAAAAGGTAATATCAGAGATGGATAATGGCCCATTTGATAGTTTGGGCCTCGAGTTCCACCACAGAAAAGTTGTATTCATGTGGGAACAACTTACGACAGGTGTTTAGTATGGGATGTTCTAGTCCATCGCAAACCTGGGACAGAACAGATCCTAACCCGGTAAGAGAGGTGTCTATCTGAAGCACCAATTCTTTCGAGAAGTCAACTACCTTTAGGATTGGATTTTGGCATAATGTTTGCTTTAAGATGTAATTGCATATCTCATCTTCTTCATTCCAATTAATTTTCTGGGGTTCGGCATTTTTAAGTTTATCTGTTAACCGGGCTATGTTGTCCAAAAGTCAGGGATAACCCTATGGCAATATCCTATTAGACAAAGGAAGGAACTAAGATCTTTTTTAGTCTTGGGAGTTGGAATATCCAAGACAGCTTTTACCTTTTCATGTTGGGGCTATACACTTTCATTCCCTATTAAAAAACCCAGGTATTTCACAGCTGATTGGGCCAATCTGCCCTTAGTGGGATTGGCAGTTAGGCCAGCATTCCTGATGACTTTCATTATGGTATGAATATGGAAAAGATGGTCCACCCAGGTTTTTACTAAAAATGACAATATCGTCCAAGTGCGCTCCACAGAAATCAGAGTAAGGCTTTAGGATGTTATCCATAAGTCGTTGGAATGTAGCTGGTGCCCCGTGTCGGCCGAAAGGAAGGACTTTAAACTGGAATAACCCTATGACTGTTGAAAACGCCGTTTTTTTCCTTATCTGACCCATATACAGAGACTTGCCAGTACCCCTTTGTCATATCTAGGGCAGCCATGCCGAGTTTATCAATTAGGTCATCGAAGCGTGGCATGGGATAGGCATCGAAGTCTAATATGGCATTAACTTGATGGAAGTCTACACAGAATCTCCAGGAATGGTCAGGTTTATTGACTAACACAAAAGGAGAGGACCATGGACTTGAGGAGGGCTCTGTGCGATTGGCCTGCAACATTTTGTTGACGTCCTCGATCACTATTCCCTTTCGTGCCTCTGGTGGACAGTATGGTTTTAAGTGAACTACTTTGCCGTTAGGGGTTCAGATATAATGGTATGTACCTTTTACTCTTCCTGGTTTTTCTGAGACTACATCAGGGAATTCAAACACTATCGGCCTCATTACGAGTCCAGCGGTAGCCGTGCCGGAAAAACCGGCAGGCTGCCGCCAGACCGGTAATACCATTTTACCTCCTTGATTGCTGTAATCACAGCAGTGACCAGGTAATTCCGGTTGCGGAATTCTGTAAATCCCCATAGGACTCCATGGGGATGGGTACCATGGAAACACTGGCTCCGTCTATGACAGAGCCGGTGTTTCCATGTCCGCCGGCAGGCGGGTTGTGTTACTTCTGCCAGGTCAGACCTGGCAAGAGTGACACCTCCCGCCTGCAGGAATCGGAATCAGCCGGTCCGGAAACAACTTTGGTGGTGGATTTACTGCCACCGTTGTTTCCAGACTGTCTGACTTGTAATGAGGCCCTATGTCTTCTAAATATCTTCTCAGTGTTAAACAGATAACTCGGAAGGAATTAAGTCAAAGTTATCTATATATTCGGGAACCAGGAAGGCTTATACTTTTGCATGGTTGGTTGATGGGTTCTCTTTCCACTATTTTAGAAGGTTGATGTAATATAAGAGGACTTTCTGTTTTCGGTCTGGTAGGGCTATTTCACAAGTGCATGTTACTGTTGATTCTATTACCTCATAAGGCTGGTGCTATTTTGAAACAAGTTTGTTCTCTGAGGTGGGAAAAAGGACTAGTACTTTCTGTCCAATAGAAAAAAATCTCTAATGTACCTTTTTATCATAATTGGCCTTCTGTTGGCTCTGGGATATTCCAATGTGAGTACAAACTGAGTCCCAAACCAACTTCTTGTGTTCTCGCATTCTAGAGGCGGTTTGTGATATTGGAATGGGAGCCTCCTCTCGTTCTTCCCATAGAGTAACTCAAAGGGAGAGAAACCTGTGGAAGCCTGCAGGGTTTTCCTTACTGCAAATAGTGACAATGGGATCATTTGGTCCCAGTCTTTCCAGTCCTTGTCTACCAATTTCCTGAGAATTAGCTTTAGGGTCTTATTGAATCTTTCTGCTAGACCATCAGTTTGCTGATGGAATACCGAAGTACGCAAAGTGGATATGTGAAGTGGCTCTTTGACTTCGGCCATAAGCTTACTCATAACATTCGAGCCTTGATCGGTTAGCATTTCTTTAGGAAAACTGACCCTATAGAAATATGGTAGAAGATGTTTAAGGATCTGCTGAGTGGTATTAGTTTGATTTGGGAATGCCTCAGGATATCTGGCTGCATAATATACGATCACCAGGATGTACTAGTTGCCCAATTTAGATGTTTCTAGAGGCCCTATTATGTCCATACCAATTCTAGAGGCGTGGACTTCTATGATCGGCAACAGAGTGTTCATATCAGAAAAGATAGGGGGTAGTAGTTATGAATGTCATACTTGGTAGGATGGGGAAAAGGTGTTCCACTTCCACTCCCCAAGGACCCCTCATCCCTCACTGGTCCACCCCCAGGAACTGGATCCAATGGCGATGGCCTAGTCCTGACCACCTCAATGACAGATCCCTGGGGACTAGCCTGGGAGACACCTTCAGGATTCTCACAGCAGCGATTAATGGTGCATTCTCAAATTAATCAGTGTAGTAAATTTGAAAAAGTAGAAAGAAAAATAAAAGGTCTGATAAATGTTGACAGTCAAAAATGACTTGTCATCAAGGGGAACACTCCCTTTTAATACTTATGCAGGACAATGCCAAGATATACACCCTAAATAAGACAGCAACACACGGATTGGGTGAAGGGCGTGATTAATAAAAACACATTTGCTGTGGCCTCCAGGAGGCTTGTTCTCAAAAATATTGTTGCAACACATGACAACATACTTGCATGCTACATATAAGGGGAAGAAGTTAATTAAAAGGTTATTTGTTATAGAGTTATGGAAGATGTAGCAGAGTGAGAAAGACGATCCACCTGAAAAGGAGTGGATACTGATCAGCATAAAGGGGAAGATGTAACACCTTTGGCTCCTTTCTCCTCTTCTGAAAACAAGAGAACAGACACTGAGAAGCATGGATTTTATCTTGTAAAGGAATTGAAAGCAGTGGTGTGGTATGTTAATCCAACATACAAACCCACTGCTTATAACAGTGAGGACAATATGGAAGAGAGCAAAAGTAGAGAACATAAATATATGTCTACATGTGATGAAAGTTAGCTAAGAGACAAAGAGAAGTGAAGGTACAAGGCTGAAGGAGTGACAATAGTACAGAATGAATGGATGAGAGCACAGATATTACTCAATCTAGATAACATGGGCATTGATGGGGTTAGAGAAAGATAAGAAAGAGAAGAGTGGGAAAAGAAAGAAAACAAGAGAAAGCATACAAGGAAGAGAAGGAAAAGAGAAGAATCGAAAGGAAGAACAAAGAAGGTGTGATACAAGGAAAGGAAAGGAGGAACTAGACAAGAAGAAACAAGAGGAGATGGAAATACAGAGATTGAAAGTACATAGGTGACAAAGAAGGCAAGTGGAAGAAGAGATGAGAGAGATGAGGAGATGGGAAGAAGAGATGAACAAAAGTAGGGGACTAAGGGATGATGAAATAGATCATCTATTCAATAAAGACATGGTGCCGATTGAAGCACAAGAACAAACATAAGAAGAGAGAGAATCACAACAGCCTGCAGGGAGCTGCAAGGGATGCCAAGAATACAAACATGAGCTAAAGAGCATGAAGCAGAAAATATAGGGAAAAGAATCAGGGATTTATATAGGAAAATAAGGGATAAAGATGAATATTAAACCATAGAGAATGTTGAAGGAACTTTGTTGAGGGAAACAGGAAGTAGGTCAGATGACGTGATAACAGATGAACATAGAATGCTGTCTTTAAGTAGACTAGATATTGACGATGTGGAAAGGAATGAAAGCCGTACCAGCTGGGGCATAGTGATGTCAGAAGAAGAAAGGAAAGAGAACGATAAACGCGAAGAGAGGGTGCATGTTGTTTTTTGAAAGACTTAAATGTAGAAAAAGGGGTAAAAGGTTCAGACTAAGAGGACCCTAAATAATAAACACCAGAACCAACACCATATACTGTGCGACCACAAGCACAATTGTTCAGTTAAGGGGCTATATCCCTGCATTATGTAAACATATTAAGGTCACTGCCAGGACAGAGACAAACATGAGAAACTAGCCCCACCTGCAAAATAAGAAGTGGAGGCAGGTATGATTACGGATCTGGATTTTCACAATTTCCGTTAATAGAGAAAGGGGGAGGACGACCACAATATATACCGTGGCCACAAATGGACAAGGATAATTTGAAATGTAAATTACCTAGTTTGACTTCAGGTGCAGGGAAATGAATTCAGAGTTAGAAAAAATGATATTAGGAATGACGTTAGCAATAGGTGACATAAAAGGCTTGCTGTCAGCCATCCTAGGGGAGAGGGCTAACAACATTTGGAAGTGAGCAGGGTATGCGGGTGTGCCTGCTCATAACATGGCATACAATAGAGCACTATTTAACTATTGCAGAGCAGATGTATGGCGCGTGTGCAGGGTACAATATCCCGCTACATCAGACATGGGTGAGGATGAAGACCCTGTTGCTTTAGTCAAGATATTCAAGGGCAATGGTGTCTTCAGACGAAAGAACCATGGGATAAAACAGTTGCATTATTTCACCACATTTTATGTCAGGGACTGCCCGAACCAGTGCAATGGCAGATGAACAAACAGGTAGGGATGGAAGCAAAGCCAAAGTCAGAAATACAGTTGACAATCGTACATCATTGTTGATTGTCACAGGAGAAGAATAAGAAGAAATGTGAGAGTAGACAGCAGAGGCAGCTAAGATAGTGAAGAAAAAATTGTCAAAACTACCCATACAGGGGGAAGTATTGACAAGTGGTGAAGGTGTGACGGCACAAGAGATATGATCAGCAAAGCAATATAGTGTACACTATAGATCAGAGTGGGTCCAATTATGGGCCAAATGGGAAAGGCAATGGACCTAGGGCAGGACAAGATGAATTTCAAAACCCCCATGGAGGAGCAGGAGGATTTATTGACGTACTGAAGCAACAATGTTGGAATTGTGGGAGGATGGTATATATAGCCAGGACATGTAGAAGGAAAGGGGGCATGCAGCAAAACCGGAGCAGGGGATGGGGCTATGTTCCACATTACAACACAGAAAGGCTGGAGTATTATGGCCAAGATTACATGCAGAATCAGACACGTGTGCCACAAATACATCAAATACAGCAAGTCCATTACAATGCAGTTGCCAAAAGGGTAACCATAGCAAGTGCATATACAAACACAACAGATACAAACCCAGAAAGCACAGACACAACAGGTCATGGCACCACAATGGAATATGAACGCAGGAGTCCTGCAAGCACCCACACCAAGAATAGGGAGTGTGATCGTGATAGGAGGAAATCCTTTCACAGGTACAGGGATGAAGTTAAAACCACAATTGGACAGCCCACACAGCGACCTCATGTGTTCAGTGCTATCGGTGACAGCGGCCCTGGGGGCATGACTAAGTGGCCATGGGCTAGGACGTAGACTGAACGAGCTCCCGTGATCCGACTTCGATCCTGCCCGCAATAAGTCAAAATATTAAGCTTCAGCAAGTGAAATTGTACATGGATCTATGAACCTGATGGGCGCATACTGGGTGAAAGCTACTGAAAACGGAGACTGCTGCTGGCAGTTCTACACGTGTAATTGGGGGGTCTGAGACAATGAAGGATTGCAAGATGGCGCTGGCAAGGAGCCGAAATGAGATGGAGGACTGCAGAGTCGAACCCGCGAACAGCAAAGCAAGTGGAAGCAGGGACAGTGAGAGCAGCTGTGTGCGTACTGGAGCGGTGACGACAGCCAACACAGTGCCACAACCCGCAAATGTTATCCATGAGAAAAGAGTTGATACATAGCAGCTGATACATATGCAGGAGATACAGTAACCCGTTGGATGAATACGTGAAACAAGGAAGGCAGCAGAGGCCGGGAGGCACTCCGAACACAGCGAGGCAAGAGACTCCTAATCGGTACTTTCTTGCTCAGCAGCCCAGTGACCCATACTGGGAGTCCTCCGACTTAGCCCGCAGTGGGTGAAATGGCAGAACACAGAACAGCATCTAGCCGACTCCAGAACAAAGGACCCAGGTGGGGCCAGAAGCAGATCAACATACCCCACGCTAGTGCGCAGCGAATATACTGATGAGCGCACACGAGCCGTACTACACATACAGCCTCTGGGCTGGGGCACACTAAGTTAGATTAATGCCATAAAGAGGCATGAATGCGCGGCTCGGTGGCAGGGGCATTGTAACAGATAGAAGCGCTGCTCCGGCACGATGGAGGATGCCTTGGTGAAATGAATAAACGTGCGTGTGACTCGGAAGTCCATTGGAGATAGGTAAGTGCATGGGGGAGCTAATAAAAGCCAGAGTGCACATGGAGCAATAGAAGATGTGACATGCTTTTTGTAATGAGACTTATATATCGACTGCCCTGGTGCTGTGAATATAAGGAATTGAAAACTCCACTTGTGGCAGGACGTGGATTCTAACACAAGATGGCGCCGGCCAATAATACTACAAAGGATTCTTAGGGATCCGAGGGCAGTGCTGCCAGCCCATACTGAAGCATTGCAACAAGGAGCAGTTGAGGCAAAAGAGCCCCAGGAAGTGAAATAAGTCTACTGCTCATCAGTAAAACTTGAATGAGGCATCGCACGCAGGGTGCGCTGCAGAGTGCGGAGTGAAGCGGAGTTAGAGGGACGCTCTGCCCCCCCTCCTTAGACACTTGCATACGGCCCAAATAAGTAATAGTGCCACACCTGAGCCTGCCTGACAATACCAGGCGCTGGACGGAGGAAAACCTCTCGTTCACCACATACTTGCCAGCAACCATTGAACGGCCCACAGGGGCACATGACTGCCTGCAAACATGAACAAGACAGGTGCCGGATGCCTATAACAGAGCGGCATACAATGAACTGAAGGCCAACCCACTAAGTGAATGCTCTGCAACTGCACAGGCAAAGGGGCCGAGAGGAAAGGCCACGTAGATGCCACTGAATAAAGGGCTACACCGCCCCCAGAGTGACACTCCCAGATAGGACCACGATCCCTGGGGGCACCAACGGAGTTCTGCACTATTGCCAGTGCACAATTACGTGGGAGGATACAATCCACTCCAGGATCAGACTCAGCAGTATAAGGAAACCCCCAATGGAGCCCACCCGGGTCCCGTTGCCAACCGGGGACCAACTCGACAGAAGCCAAAAACCAAACGTTGTGGGGCTCATCCACACAAGCCCAGAAACATTAAGATGGCCAATAAACTGCCTAAAACAAAGGGCAAACAACCCATGCGTGATGAATACGCCAGAACATTGCCGGTGGCAGAGGGGGCCAGGAGCATGGAGAGAACCCCCACCGTGGGCTCAGAAGCCACGAGCAAAGACCGGGAGATCCTTGCAGCAATCGCAGATCTGAAAGTGGCTTGGGAAACCAAATTGGAATCAGCCATCGTCGAACTGAAGGCGGCACTGGAGCTCAAAGTTGGGGCAGTACAGGAGGTGGTGAATCTCCTCTGGCAAGACGTCAGAGCGCTAGCAGAACATACAGGTGACTTAGAGAATGAAGTGGCCCCGAATACAGCTGCATGTGCATCCCACAAATCCGAGCTCCATGACCTAGAACAACACATGGGCAACCTGGAAAGTAGGGCTGAGGAGAAGGAGGGCAGCGCCCGGAGCAACAATATACGTATTGTGGGATTGCCTGGGGGAGCCGAAGGACCCAACCCCACGGAGTACATCAAATCAATGCTGCTGCAAGAGATAACCGGAGGAATGCTGGCCCAGGGGTTCGTGGTGGAACGAGCGCACAGGGCCCTGACGAGGAATCCACCACTGGGAACCCCCCTAGGCTGGTAATTGCCAAGATCCTGAACTATCGAGACCGGGAAAAAATCCTAGAGCATTTCCCGAAGGGAAGAATGATACAAAGGGCATCAGCAAACATAACAGCATACCCGGATTACACCCTGCAGGTACAACACGACGCATGAACTTTGGTGCAGTGAAGAGAAGATTGCGAGAAGTAGGCTTCAAGTAAATGCTGATCTACCCAGCAAAACTGAAAGTGTTACACAAAAACAGAACACTGTTTTTCGATACCCCGGAGGATGCAACAGAATGGCTGGATATGCAGAGCTGTCCCCAGGAGTCGGGCATCCAGAAGGAAGATGGCGCAGATAAGTAGCATGGAGACTGCGGTACCAAGGGTGTTGCAGTCTCAGACACTGGGACTAGAATACAGGACAGGATACAGACTGTCAAAATAGAGCGACCAGGGCTGTATACATATGATCCGTGAGCACAGGAACTTAGTGAAAGGAGTACGAGCATAACAGAACCAGCCCTCACACCCCCACGAACAGACCAGTTATGTTACCGGTAGACCGGTGACACCCTGCTGGGTTCCTGATCTCGGCATTCCGAGGCAGGACCAAACACGGGGGAGCCTGAGATCCAGGGATGGAGCTGGGCACTAGTTGGGGGCGGGTAGGGAGGGGGGAGGGAAGAGGTTGTGTGCAGTGTATTATAGTTGAGGAAGGAGCGGAGGGGGGTTAGCTGGGGAGTTTATGTTGGAAGAGGGAGGGGTACGAGCCTAATTTCATGTCAAACTAGACTAGAGAGGAAACCCAGGAAGGGAGGAGGAGGGACAAACCACCCATGGTAATGGGTAGCCTTATAATTGTAACCTCGAACTTGAGAGGCCTCAACTGAAGAGGAATAAAGTAATGATGTACATGAGAAGGCTGAAAATTGACATACGATTATTACAGGAAACCCACCTTTTTAAGGAGAAACTGGAGGTGGTTAAGAGAAAGTGGAGAGGGACCATCACGGGAGCCACATACTCTGCTTATGCAAGGGGGGTGGTCACATGGGTGGCACCTCATGTACCATTTCAGTTGCTTCAGTACACAGTAGACCCAGATGGTAGAATGATAGTGGTGTGAGGGATGCTGGAAAACAGGGAAGTGAGCATTATAAACTCATACGCTCCCAAACAAGACACAGCGTCCTATTTTAGGGCCCTATTTGGTAAAATTAGCCCCCTACTGGGTGGCACGATTATATGGGGAGGGGATTTTAACTGTACATTACACCCCAAAATGGATAGGTCAGACAGTAAACTAGATAGACCCACCCCGGCTGCAAGAGCATTACAGGCCCTGATGAGAGACTTTGGACTAGAAGATATCTGGAGACAGCTACACCTGGAAGACAGGCAGTATTCACATTATGCGGCCCCACACAACCTGCACACAAGACAGGATTATATGTTTGTTGCCTCGGAGTTGGTAGGAGAAATGATAGGCTCGGAATATAAGGCCAGAGTACTTTCTGACCACTCCCCCTTGGTCTTGGAGTGTAGGCACCAGACCCCTAGAGAAAGAATCCCCACTTCGAAGCTCAGAGCTGATGCCCTAAAGGACTCGGGATTCCGTGAGAACTTAAGGGAGGCGATTATTGAGTACTTTGATATTAATACAGTTAGTGTGCAGTCAGATGGAACCTTATGGGAGGAGTTCAAAGTGGTAGTGTGGGGTGCAGCCATATCCAAACCCAGAGGGCTCCAAGGGGGCATAGAACGGGAGCTACAGGAGACAGAGAAGGAGCTGGAAGTAATAATGCAGAGGGGGAGCACCTCACAGGAGGATGCCGAACGGAGAAGCTGTTACAACAAACTAGCAGGGAGCACATGGACAGATTTATGTAAACTGAACTATAAAAAATATATTGAAAGGCAACATGCAGGGGGAGACAAACCGGGTAGGCTGCTGGCATGGTTGTACCAAAATGAAACACCAAGATCAGTGGTCAGGGATATAAAGGGGAAGAAGGCCAGACCTGGGATACCCAGGAGGGAGTCAATGAGGGATTCCTCAGATTCTATAAACGCCTTGATGAGGACAAAGGGGAGGAGATGGGTCGAGAGATTCAGGAAACACTGGAAGGCATGGGATTGCCCAAATGAAACGATCAGGAATGGGAGGACCTGGATGCCCCAATCACATTAGAAGAATTAAAGACCGTGATTCAGCACCTACCCACGTGTAAGGCCCCGGGGTCTGACGGGCTCCCAACTGAATTTTATAAGACATACAAGCAGGAGGTACTCCCCCCACTGCTTGCCATGATGAATGAGGCGTTTGAACGAGGGAGGCTGCCAGAGTCCCTGTGCGAGGCGGTGGTCATTTCGCTCCTAACACCGGTCAAGCCAAGCACGGATTGTGGGTCATACAGACCCCTATCGATGCTCAACCAAGACAGCAAAATCCTCATAGCTACGCTGGCAAACAGGCTCAATAGTGTTATTGGCAAGTTGATACACCCCGATCAAACAGGCTACGTTCCATGCAGGAATATAACCGACAATCATAGGAGACTCCACCACATTATTGAACAGACAGTGAAGGATCCCGGTGACATGGTAACAGTCTTGTTGGATGCCATTAAGGCCTTCGACTCTGTGAGGTGGCCGTGGTTGCTAGTGGCTCTGAAAGAATATGGGATGGGGCCGGGGTACCTGAGGTGGGTCAAAATGATATATAGCTCCCCAATCGCCAGGGTTAAAACTGGCGCAATAATCTCAGACAAATGGCAACTTAGTAGGGGCACTAGACAGGGCTGCCCATGGTCGCCCACGCTGTACATTCTTGCCCTGGAACCACTGGCAATCTGCCTCAGACAACAGTATTGGGAGATAGGGATCATCACGAAGGGAGGATCGCACCTCATATCATTGTACGCCGATGACATACTGGTATACTTGTGCTTCCCAGAAGAAAACCTACAATATGTCCTGGAGGTGATGGAATGTTATGCCACCGTCTCGGGCATAGCGGTAAACCCCAAGAAATGAAGCATGTTCCCTTTGGGGAGATACAGGTGGGCCCTCCATAGAAACCTACCGTTCTTGCCGATACCCTGGCAGAACTGGACATTCCGATGTTTGGGACTCGACATATATCACACGACCGAGGAGGAACACAAATACAACACGGAAAGGGCAGTGGAGGGCATTAAGAATAGCATGGGGTTTTGGTCCAGACTACCCCTGGCCATGGTGGGTAGGGCGGCTTTGATCAAGATGGTGGTCCTATCGAGATTGCTAAACATTTTTTCCCGTATATGCTCCCCAAAGGTTTTTTTGTGAAACTCCACAACTTATGCAGAGGCTTTATATGGGATAACTCCAAGAATAGGGTGGCCCTTTGGAAGTTACAAAACTCATTTGACACGGGGAGTATAAACCTACCGAACTTCGAGTTATACTACCTGGCAGGACAGCTCCAGTATGTGGCCAGGTGGTTGTCCGAAGAAGAGAAGGCCAAAGCCAGGCGGTTGTACAAGGACACCGCCTGCTTTTTTCTAAGAGAGGTGGTGTGGTTGCCTAAATCAAAGTTGCAAGGAAGGGCTAGACTGTTGGTACTGGGCTGGGAAATATGGAGAAAAGCATGGTAAATGGTGGGAAACCCGACCCCATGCTCTCTGCAGGTGCCGCTAGTGGCGCTATGTGGGCAGGACTTGCAAATGATAAAACGGATCCGCAGATACTGGGAACCGATGGGCCTTGCGACCCTCAGAGATGTATGGCAGGAGGGGGAGGCACTAGACTTCCAGAGATTAATGGGGGACACCGGGGTGCACAAAGGCCAATATATTACTTATACAAGAATTATCAAATGGGTGCGAGAAAGGTGGCGTGAGGCAGTGCTAGCGGAGCAACCCGATGCGGTCATTGAGACGATGTACGATATCTCGGAGGGTGGGCACGAAATAGCCCACATATATGAACTATTGATGACTAGGGTGGGCAAGGAATTGCTCCAACTGAGGCGGGATTGGGAGGAGGAGGTGGGAGAACCTATGCTGGATGGATAATGGGATAGGGCTCAAAGGTACCACAAGAAGGTGTCCCGAAACAAGAGGCTACAGCAGATCCAGTTATATGTTATGAGTATATGGCATGTATTACCCCTAGCAAAATCGCCAGGTTTGGAAGTTCAGTGACAAAATAAATGCCCAAGGTGTGGGCAGGTGGCAGCTGGGTTGATACACATGTTTTGGGCTTGCACGGAGGTGGGTAGATTCTGGACACAGGTTAAGCTAAGCCTAGACGAAAGAGGGATCACACGGGAGCTGGAGTCAGTTTGGGCATGCATGCTGGGGGGTTTTGCCAGACCACCTAACCTGAAGACCATTAGTAAGATGAAAGACCTGGCCTACATCCTGGCCAAACGGAGAATCGCAATGGGCTGGAAGGTTGCCCAACAACCCAGAATAGAGACATGGTGGGCTGACCTCCTGAAGTGGGCAGATGCAGAAACGGCACCTTGGTTTGAAGCAATCAGTAGGGGAGGGGAGGAGGAAGCGGGACCCCTGATAGCATGGATACAACTGGTGGCCACTATGGTGGGACCCTCCCAGGCCGAACTTAGTGAAGACGATATGAGGGAAATTAATGTGGAAGACAAGCCCCGGAGATACGCAAGCAAGTGGCATTGAAGTAGGGGCTCGAGTTAAGGGGGCGGGAGGGAGGAGGACTGTGATGCACAACATGTGAATATAATGATGTGAAGCTCAAATGCAAATCTTCTCAACGTTTGTAATGTTTGGAGTGTTGTTAATAAAAATAATAAAACATTGTTTAAATAAAAAAATCAGTGACAGCGGCCCCCTTAAGAGGAACCAAGTGTCAAGGTAATGATAGTAGGCAAGACATTTTTGTTTCTGGTAGACACTGGAGCAACTCGTTATTTTGTCCTTGAGGGAAAATACCTAAAGTCAGGCATAGCCATGAATGTCCAGGGATTCTCTGGTGTGATGAACTAAGTTCTTTTTACAGACAAATCTTTATTGGCTAACACAACGTGTTTATGCCATTATTATATTCTCGGCAGACACCAGTTAACATATTAAGGCGTGATTTGATGACAAAACTTAACATTACAATATCTTTTACTGGCAAAGGAATAGTGTGCTCTACTCCAGGGATATATCATATGGATGTGAATAAGTTTATATTAGCCTTAACAGACCAGAAGGCATTATGTGAAGTCCCTTTAGACCAGAAGTATATTTGTATCGAGTGACTGTTTTATTAATATGGTTACCCAGGTTGGTAGTTAAAATGTTGAGAATACCAGAAGTTTTTGTTTAGACCGGAAACACCTATGGATAATCATGTAGGACAGGTAATCCCCTTATAGTTAAAAAGCAACACTAGTCAGAGAGGAAAGGGTGGTTGTTCATGGGACAGATGATGAGGAAAAAGGATGGAGAGCCGTTAAAGCACTGGATGAAAAATATAGGTTGACACATTTGACAGACGAGGAGCTTTTCATGGATGATTATTCAGATGATGAATTGGTATTTTTCATAAGTCTCACTTATTGTATAAAAGTGGAAAATAGGAAAATACAGCATAGAGTGGCAATGGTAAAAAAGAAACAGTCATTTTTTGAAAGAAGATTTAGAAAAAGTGAAATATTTTCGGGACTGCCAGTCCATATGACGTGGGTCTATTGAAATGAGTAGGAGTAGTTAAAATTAAAGTTAAACCAGGAGCAAAGCAATACCCCATGTACAGAGAAGCGGATGATGGTATATTTGAGACTATTTCTGCTTTAATGAAGCTAGGAATATTGGTGCCATCATCCCATCTAACATGGCTGTGTACCCAGTGAACAAATAAACTGGCGGGACGAGGAGATTTATTCAGGATCTGAATCGTCTAAACAATATCATTGAAGTAGAGTTTCCTTTAGTTCCATACCCTGCTACAATATTATGCAACATCCCATCTAATGACAAGTATGTTACAGTTATAGATTTAAAAAAAAAACATTCTTCTCAATTTCCCTTCATGCACACCTGAAACATACTCATTTGCATCACGGGTACTGTGAGTCCCCCTCAATCTTTAACAGGTTCTGAAGGTGGACCTAGATAATGTTCAGGTTGAGAGTGCAATAATTCACTATGTAGATGACATATTGGTATGCAGCGAAACAGGATAAAGATGCAAAAAAGACCAAGTTTGACTCCTGACCATACTAGCACAAAAAGAATAGGTAGACCAAGAAGAGTTACAATATTGTCATGAAGCGGTCGTGTAGATAGGACAGGTAATCTCTCAAGAAGGGAGAAAAGTGACACCTGAAAGAGCAGAAGGAATTATTTCCGCTTCAGAACCTAAAACAGTGAGGGAAATGCAACAATGATAAGGCCTCTGTAACTATTGCAGAGCCTGGGTTTTTGATTGCAGCACATACATTCAAGAACTTTTAAAAGGACTTAAAGAAGCACAGGTAAACAAAATAAAGATAACATGAACATATGGAATTACTGAAGGATTTGAAGAATTAAAAAAGGCAATCAGTACAGCCTGTGCTAAGTATTCCAGAATATCATGAAGAATTTTACATGTTTTCCTATTCAAAAGGAGAAGCTATGACAGAAGTCCTCACACAGGAAACACCCTTAGGACATGGATTCAAACCACTGGCTTACTACAGTGGAATTTTTAGATCCAGTAATGAAAGGACATTACCCTTGCGAACAAGTGTTAGCTTCTGCTGCATTTGCTATTGAAAAATCCTCAAGTATTACAATGTGGTGTTCAGTGACATTATTTGTAGAGCACACATTATTTGCTATTCTAGAGAAACTAAAAATACAATGACTGCACAAAGACCATCATGATATGAGGTAATTATTTTAACTCCTGCGATTAAAATTGTTAGATTTAGAATAGTGAACCCAGAAACATTTATAGCACACCAGTAGGCAAGGATGACTATGTACACAACTGCAAAACTTATACTGAGTTTTATGATGACAGAGAAAATGCTCTCAGAGGGGAGAAATTCTCTTTATTGATGGTTTGTCAAAAATTGACCAAACGACATGTGAAAGGTATTCTGGATCAGCAGTAGTAAAGCTGAACAGTGAGGGTGAATTTGAAGTAGTAACCAGCGCGAAATTGCCTTCCGCATTGCTCAGCACAGGCTACAGAATTAGTGGTGTGTATTGCTGCACCACAAAGATACGAGGATGAGCAAGAGACGGTGTACTCAGACGCTGCCTATGTGATGTCAACGGTCCATGCAGGTTTGTCATGCTGGCAAAGGAGGGGCAACCTCCGCACAGACGACACACCAGTGCAACATTCCACCCTATTTGAGCGTAACTTAGGTACTAAGCCTCCCCTTGGCTATCGCAGTCTTGAAATGTGCAGCCCACATTAACTGACATGATTTCTTGTGGTAACTAAGTTGTAGATTTTGAAGCCAAAACATTTCTGATTTTTAAGTAAAAAGTGTTAAACAGATGTCAGGATGGTGTATGATGGTAAATAAGGGTTTTAATATGCAGTGAATAGTTCAGTTAATTGAGTTAAAAGTGTGGGCCCCATAAGAGAAGCAATATTTATGTAGAAAGTGGGGGTGTTCTTTTTCGCCTACTGAGGCAAAATGGAGGCAGGATAACACTGGAAAGCCAGTTATACCTCTAGTATTACCGGGTGTAGCACAGGATCAGCTTCATTACCCCACACATATGACTCGAGAGAGTATTGCTGCTACAATCACAGAAGATTCGTTTTCAGCAAATGTATTAGAATATGTGGCACAGTTTATTGTAAATTTCACTTTGTGTGAGAAATGTACAGCAGGGCAATCTTTGCGGACCATGAATGGAGCAATCCCTAAACCCATTGGCCCACTTCAGCATCTACATATAGATTATATGGATATGTTAGAGATATGCAATGGCTATAGGTACATGCTGGTCGTGGTATGCCTCTTTTCTAGATCGTTTGAGAGGCAGTTCCATGTGTGCACCCCATTGCCACATGTGCTGCTAAGTTTCTTGTGCGTGAGGTGTTTCCAAAAGGGTGTGTGTGCAAAGTCCAGCGGTCTGACAATGGACCACATTTTGTAAATGAACTATCTGAGCAGGTTACTCCTTTATTAGGTCTAAAGCACAAGTTCTCTTCTGCCTATCACCCACAGGCAAATTGAATTTGTGAACATTTAAATGGACTCCTTAAAGAGAGGATAGCTAAAATTAAAATTACTTTAAAGAAGGGGTGGGTACATTGTCTACCCCTTGCATGATATGCAGTGCGAAATCAGCCTGGTTCAGATCACCACCTAACTCCTCATGAGTTGGTGACAAGACACCGTATGATAATACCTCTTGCTCCTCCTACTAGGTTAGAAACTGATGCCCACAGTGTAGCGAAGAAGTTTGCTGATGATTATTTGGCAACTATGACCACTAGTGTCTCTTTTAGTTCTCAACAGATCAAGAACCAGAGGGAGGGGTCAAAGAGGATTGAAGAAGACAGCCAACCAATTCATCCCGACAATTTATTGAAGCAACATACTTTTTATCCAGGGGACCAAGTAATAGTACGAAAGTTTGTTCTCACTTGGAATAAACCCCATTTCGAGGGACCATACGAAGTGGAATAAGTTACTCCCACATCTATCGAGCTGCAAGGTAAATGGGCCTGGATGCACCTGTAGGACATCAAATCGTACAAAGGAGAGATCTTGACCACTCCTGCATCTGCTGACAGTGAAACAAGAGAAGAAGTTCTGCACATGCAGACCAGATCGGTTACCAAAAGCAAAGATTAAAAATCTATGGAGTATAAAGACAGACATTTCTTAAATCTAATAAGGAATTAATGGATTTACGACTATTCTAGAAATATTTTAGCTATGTGCAAGAGAAAGTTTATTGATGTACCAGAGCCAATGAAAAAGAGCATGCTGCATCTTCTATGCTGTCAATCATTATAACATTACACACATTCGTATATGCTGTTTTTACCTATATATTGCAGATTTACAGAGCTTTGATAAAACTTTACATAGGAACTTTATTTAAAAATATGTTTTACATATATTTTTGATAATTGCCCATATTTTGGCAGAATAACATTTAACAGTGAACTATTCCTTTAAAGGACATGTGATTTTATGCAAACTGTGATCGATTGTAAAAACATTTCCTACGCACCTTACCTTAGTTTCCCTCACTTTTACACATGTAAAATCAACGAGCGGAGCGTGGCCATCTTGTGCTAATCTTATGCATCGCCCTAAGTTGAACTGCCCTTGCAGCACTAAATCATATCCCCCGCCGCTGAAGCTGAAATCAGTATTCCTAGTGATATTCTCTACCTATTGTCATGACGTTAGTGGGCAGCGCAGCCAAATGCGCCCAGTCATCACCTACATATAAACGTGAGTTGACGCAGAATCCGGAATATCAACACACACATCCTCTCACAGCACAGCGTGTCCCTAATCAGAATAGAAAACACTATTTTTAAAGCAAACACCAATACTCTACAATGTTTAATGTGCTTTTATTTCACACTAAACGCTCCGAGAGCATCCACCAATTTTGATTATTAACCAAATGTTTGATTTCGTTCGGTTCGAGCATCACATCTTTATCATGAGGCACACACTGTTTGTTTAGGTAGAAGAAGCGCATTCGACACACCTTGAATCAAAAGGCTTCAGAATCAGCTTCTTGCTAGACCACCGTAAAAGATGACAGGTTGCTCCTGGTTTCTGGTAACACCCAAGGACATATCTTTCCCGGGCAATCATCCCACGTCAGAGTAATAGTGATCCATCCATTTAGGTGTATCTGCCACTGCCTGTTGAAGAAACCCTCACTCGGTATCTGGAAAAGATGATATTCGCAGAACGGCAGAAAGTAGCTGTGCAGATAACATAACAAAAATGTATTTCAGCAGCCGTTCTTTATTCAAATTTATCCATTTACCCTTTAATTCTGCACCAGGTGAAACCTTTTAAGGAACACAAACCAGAAACAATGGAAATGCAGCAAAAACATCATGGAAAGTTGGAGTCTACGATGTGCTTGAGAGCTTAGTGCTGTGGAGTATGTTTAGCTCGCTATGGGATATGGGAGCTGACGGATGAATTCGAACAACATTCGAATTATAACGGAATATTAGCAACAAACTAGGGGTTTGGGTGGAACCTGGGGTACCAAGATGTGGACTCCATGCTCACTGTGCTCAGAGAGGCACAGCTCTACCTCACTGATGAGGCACAACAAGGCTGAAACACGTGTATGGGTTTGCTGTAGGTACTCTAGTTTAGAAGGGAATTGCCATAGCATTTTGGTGCTCGACTGCCCATGTGCCCAGACCAAAGACAAATACATACAGGTTTTGTTTGCATGTAATCATAATATGCCCCATCCAACAACCCATTACAATGTAAGCAAGCAATAACGATCAGAAAATGAAACCTTGACTCATTCGTCTATAAACTCGTCTTCAGTAAAACTTACATTATATTTGGTATTTCCATTGTCTTGGCTTAACGGAGAGTGTCCACTCAGGTCAATGGTTTTCATAAAATGAAATTACATGTTCCTTTGTCCAGTTTTAAAATGGTGAAACTTATCATGTTTGCGGGTATTACACACCTCCCATCCTTCAATCCATAGCAAATCCTCCCTTTCTTCCAAGTTCGAACAACAAATGAACCTGCTTTGGAGCGCATATGCTAAGTTTCATTTTGGTGAAGTAAAGCCACAAATCAAAAACATACTGTACAAGACGCAGCAGTGTGAACTCCCCACAAGCAACATCAAACGCAGTGACCTTCACTTGATGGGAGGGATTAGCCCGTCTGACCAACGTGGCATTTGAAATATGTTCGAAAAACAAACAAATTCTTTGCTTGCATCCACCAATGCCGCTCTATCGTGAATATTGTTTTACTCTTCTATATTGATAGTGATTTAGTTATTTTATCACAAAAGTCCCAGTTAGGGTCCTCGCCATTGTCACGTCTGCGTGCGCCCTGTTTTTGCAGAGGAATCTGCTCTGTGGATAATGTGCGACACTGACAAGTCTTAAATCCAAGTGCCCTTCCATCTCCACTGTACTTCCCGTGCACTAACAAATGTAGGAGGAGAGGTGGTATAACCCACCCCCTGCACCATTCTCGTACTGGATAAATGACATATAAGACATCTCCACCCCTCACGTACCCATTTGCATCACCCATGTTTCATATAAGTGTATTACCGCAGTGCAAATGTATATACTTTTAACTCCATTTTGTGTCCTTCCAAACATAATCTTTTCTAGACCCTATACCCCTCTGGCGAAATGTTCACTCTCTCACTCCGAGCGTGCGCACAGCAAGCCCCCCCCCCCCACCTCTGTCCTCTGTCAGCTCAGTGCGTCTCCTGTTCTCACGGAAATGCAGCTATTCATTTTTGCAAGTAGCAAGTATCGATCCCTGACAAAATGTGCTCATCCAAGAAGGCTTGCCCCATCCATCTTTGCTGACCGACTCATTCCCTCTCCAACCCCTCCCTGCCAGGCCGCGGTCCCCTGAACCCATGCCTCCTATTCATTTTGAAGGCATCTGGTCACCAGATCCTACCCACTCACCACCTCCAATTCACCTACCATATACCTAATATAGAGTGGTCACATATTTTGGTAACAGTAACATCATTTTGGTAACAGTAACATATATCCCCAATGTTTTTGAAATCATGCAGTGTTTTGCTTACAGTCATTAGTTCTTGCATGGCAAGTTTGTTATTTAGCTTAGTCGGATAGCTGTACTTCATCTCTGTGGAACTTTGCCCGAACTTCACCCCGCCGAGAGGAGCCAAGCTGACCCATGTGCGGCCCACCGGATCTCCAAGACACCAGCCAATCATGTGAAGCCAGTCCCTATATCTAAATACTGTATCCATGTCTTCCTCCAATCCTGAGGTAACACTCTGCACCTATAGGGAAATGTCAGTAGTGACATTTCGAGAACTTATATAGTACTGTTCTTGTAATGTTCGGCACAGCACTCTCAGGCAACAGAGTCCTTTGCTCCATTTATTTGTTTATATAAAATTTGCTTCCTTTGAAATTACAGTCCTGGTCTCATTCCCTAGTGGGATGCATATTTATTCTGTCTATTTGGACACGTGCATGCTAGGGCAACTGTAGACCATGAAGTTGCGTTCATGCTGATATCCTTGTGGTCGAGCGCGATAGAAATAAAATATCAATCAATCAATCAATCAATCCATTCGACCCTCCCGCACCCTGCTCAGTGAAGGACCGACACGAGCTAGAAGGGGGAAACACAGAGTTACACTGTATGGCATCCTACAACATGCACTTCTTGCAAAGTAAAGTTGACAAAGAGGATAATTTTGAAAAAACTATTTGGATGCTATGGCCACCTATGTTGAGCTTTACAGACACCAAGCAACCACAGACATGTATGTTATTGTTCGAGATATAAATTAATGATTCAACAACCAGATTATATGTGCATAATTAAATACTTCTTTAATAGCTTTGAAAATCGATTTTACTAGCATTCCATTGTTCAGGCACAATGTACAAACATTGTGGAACATACACCCCGCTGCTAATCATTTATACCGGGAAGTTAACTGTTCAACGAGGTCCGCTTTTGGTGGACATGGCTCGGTTGCAATGTTTTGTGGCAATGAATGTGTCCTAGGAACATAATCAGGATTGACTCCATGAGTATGCATGGTCAACACAGTCAAAGTGAGATCTTTCACAAAATCGAATTCCATTTCCTGGTATATTGGCTTGGAAACCTATTTTTTGCTTCGTTGTGGCAAAGGCCATTGTGTAACGAAGCATTCCAAAGTTTCCTGCAGTTCTCGATTGTTCTCTGCCTAGATTCTTGTTATGCGCTAATACAGCTAGTAATGTTCTAAATTGAATACCACCTATGCCAAAATGAAAACTTTTGGGTCTGTACTTAGGCACATATTGTGGAACACCTCCAAAACTCCAGTGTGCCAGAATTCTGTGAGTCGCTTCAGGTCTCTTGAAAGAGTTTGATCAAACACAATCTTCTCAAGAGCTTTGTGTGGAAGTGAAGATGTAACCAACCACTTCTTCTTGCGATTCTGCTCCTCCGATAAAGATACATGTGCACATTTGTGAACATTTTGGTTTTCTGTCCATGAGTGAATGTTGGAAAAGTGGTGCATCAATGAGCGCCATTTTTCAAGTAGAATTTCCACAGACCCATCACAAGTTTTGGAGCTCCACCAAAGATGGTTGCTGAGATTGAGACCACTGTAAAATATTTTCTGAACCCTTTTTTTTACCAGCAGGTGTGATTTTTTTATTGATTAATTTGGCAACGTCCCATACATCAAATTGATGGCGAATGTTTGGAAACTGCTCTCGCATTTAATTGGCTATTGAAACATGTATGTCAGTGGCTATGAGGTCTATTTGCAATCCCCTTGATTGAAGATGTTCGAGAGATTTTATGAAACCATGCTTCTACATGGCCACCGAGAACTTACATTGGGACACCTGCACAACCTCTGAACTCACCATTCTTTTAGTTTCCATGTCCTGAAAGTGTTATGTGCAGTACTTTGCTGAAAATACGGGCCTGTCACACTGTCTGTCGCCAGCTAGCCTGAACCGTTTGCCTGAGAATGTGCTTTCAATTGGCATGTATTCCATTTTCGAGGCTTAACTAATAGCGGAGAGTAAGAATTCTCTTTGATATGTGTAGTACTGCATTTTAGCAGGGACCTTAAGTCCCACAAATTGACAGAAACTGGACAACTTACTAAAAGTCGAGCCACTGAACAATAAAGCTGCTGAACAAAGTAGATTTCCAGCTGGCACTTTGTCCAGCATCAGTTGAGCAGACCTTAAAAATGTATCATGGAGGTGGGCACAGGTGGCTTGGATTTTCAAGTTAGAACCTTGTAATACACGAGTCACATTCACCAATGGCTCCCTACATATTTTCCCCCTCACTGGACGTACTTATTCGGCATCAGTATAATCTCTACCAGGAAGCTGTTGAATACAATGTATTTCTGCTCCTTTATTAGCCAATTGTCCTTCATGATCGTGGTTTGTGAGTCAACTGTGGTGGACAAATTGGCCAAACTAACTGTAGTCGATATCTTTGGCAAGTTCCTCGGTCAATTGCATTGAAGCTTCGGTATCTGTTAGTTCGGATTGAGTCAATTGCACACAAATTGGACAAAGCATCAACGTCAATTGTTTATTGGGTGGACCTTTTTTTGCGTGTGTGCATTGTGTCAAGTGGTCAATGAGGAATACAAAAGCATCTTCATTATTTTCAGTTTCACAATTCTCACATTGTAGCAATGGTCCAACAACACTTTGCAGGCTACGCCGGTCACATTCAATTCAGTTTCTGGTCATTGAACATAAGCATCTTGAGTCTGCTTATTGACTGGACCACGCTGTGCCTCAAATACTAGTTGCTCCATCGTAAAATCTGTTTGGCAAATAGCATCTGGGTTTCATTTGTTGTTGGTGTATTTATACTTCTTTTCCTTCTGGGCCCCTAGGTGATGGGTTGTAAAAACATGTTCAATGTAAATCAGATTTGCAGTAGATAGAACTTTAAATAAAAAAAAATGTTATGAAGAAAACACCAGCCCAAAACACTCCTAGAAAACAAAATTGTTTGTTAGTTACCCCTGTTTTCTCGATTTCCTGTGAAACTGTACTCTTCTCTGTAACGGCCGCACCAGCCAGCTGGTCTACCACCTCTGATCCATGTGCTTCCTCTTCTAATCCCACACCTTGTATACATTCCTTGAATAGAATATTAATTTAAAAAAATAAAAGTCAAACGTATTGGAAATTAAAATCTTTCATCACACATATCGCTTACATACATACCCTTGCAAACAGTGTATGTCATTTAGTCAAAATATACATTTCAAATTTCACCGGATTGATGGCAAGTGTACTCAATCAGAGATCACTGTGCAAAACATACTGATTGTAATGTTGCGCTAAAACATTTTGCAATGTATTCTGCATTAGGGAAGCAGTATAACGTTAGGACTAAAATCATAAAAGTTTGAAACACTGCACATTTTTGTGAATGTCACTGTCTAATAGTATCCTATGTAGCATTTACTTTCTTTAATTCAAGGGAACTATCAGTATACATACCTCATACTCTGGAACAGCTCCAAAGGATGATGTGATTGTAATCGAAGTACCAGCATGCCCCTGTAACACAGTACTTGTTTTAATATGGGTGAAAACAGCGAAATAGAACAGAGACAATGGGATGCAGACAATAGTACATATAAAGAGTAACCCGTAAATGACACATAGTGTAAACAACAGACATGATACATAAACGATTTCATATTTTTTTAAATTCCAAGCATAATAAATTCTCATAATTGAAAAGTGAAATAAAATTACCTGATAGGCGCTTGAAGTTGCTGTTGACTCCGGAAAAGAAATGGATGCAGAATCTAGATCCTTCATTTTCAGTGCATTGTCACAAAGTGGTAAAATGTAAAATTAGATTTGCATTAGATATGTGGGAAGATCCAACTGTCGATAGTATGAACTTCTGCAATTCTGTAGGGCTAACCATTGGTATACTGGACATGTTGGTGGTTTTGTCACTTGCAAGGGAATCTGCTTCGGTCAGTATGCTCTCCTAAAGAAATGAACATGTCAAGCAACTGATTACGAAAACATTATGCTTCTTGTGAAGGGCTCTATGGCATTGGTTTCCATGGTCATAATTACTTCATTTCAGGCTCCATAAACCAGGGACAGATGTGTAGTAAAATGTGGTATAGTTAAAATGTAATGCAATATGGTAAATATGCAAACTTTAGTAAGACACATTTACACCAAAAGCACAAGTCTGTTCAAGGAGTTACCTGTTCAGTACCCCACCGCCTACAGCTAATTCATCACCCGGGACTCAGCTGAGGAAGCATGTGCACCTATAGAGTTGGAATTGCATTTGGAAGCAATTTACGAAACATTCTGGGCAACCCTTTTTTGTGCTTGTCGATTGGTCGTACATATCCTGGCTAAAGTGCAGGCTGCAGATGCGGAATCGATTGGCCATCAAGTCTCCAAAGACATCCTGGGCTCTACTTTCAATCTCATCCACTGCAAAACTACAATGTCCAACCCATCCTCTTATTAAATGAATATCCTTCCGGAATATAAGCATGATTGTGCCCTGACTTTTGACATGGCTCCTAGTACTGCAACCCAAAACCATACACCAGGAATTCTTGAAAAGTCGATAAGATCTGTATAAAAAAAGTATAAACAATTACAAAAAAATTGTACTGAATGCATGAGATTGATGAAATGATATCAACGTTTTCTAATCCACGTTTGTTTTGATCAAAAAAACGCTAAACCTGTGTAGCGTAGTCGAATACTACATACATACAGAATTGACATACATACAGAATTGATTGATATGGCGCTAATTGTAATTTTGTTACTCGTCCGTTGAATGTACTTTCATGCATCAAAAGGAAACCTGCTTATAGACATGGTCCGAGAAAGATGCGATTCTATTACAATTGACAATTACAATTGACAATGATAAAATATACTATATATCGAGATCAGAACACTTGAAACATTAGACAATGGTAAAGTCATTGAGATGAATGAACATTACACTAATGGGTATATTCGGTCGAAGACATTTTGATATCAGAAAGAGATGAATATAGTGAAGTTAAAAGGTGACCTGCTCTTACCTTGACTAAAAAATAATTAGATTAAGCGAGCAGGGGAGTTAGTAGCAGGAGAAGAGGTATCACGATCAAGAGTTGACTTCCAGTGCTCACAGGTAGCACGATCAAGAGTTGACTTCCAGTGCTCAGAGATGTTCTGTGGATAAATATCAAAGGGTTTATAAAGTATTCGAAAGGTGGGTGCGTATGTGAATGTGTGACATTTTTCTGATGCGGTCTGCGTCAGGGGAGCCTGGAGACACGGGGCCTGGGGAGGCCATGTGTACAATGACCCCTGTGTGGAAGATACCTTTGAAGTGTACCTGGTGTTTGACACCTTGGTTGTTCCCACCCTGCCAGCCCCCTTGGGAGGGCAGGGCTACAGGTGTGAACTGTCATTGATGGTGGAGGGGGGATGGATTTTGCAAGAGACATGCAGTCAAGGCCCGGAACACTGCTGAAGGGAGACACACTTATGTGGATTGCAGGGGCACAGTCTGCAAGAGGGAGCCTGGAGACACAGGGTCTGCTGAGGCTTTGTGTACCATGGCCCCTGTGCGGAAGATACCTTGGAAGTGTGTTCCCACTCTGCTAGCCCCCTTGGGAGGGCAGGGCCACAGGTGTGAACTGCCATTGATAGTGGAGGGGGGTATGGATGGGCAAGAGGCATGTAGACAAGGCTCGGAACACTGCTGAATGGAGACACACTTATGGGGATTTCAGGGGTGCGGTCCGCAAGAGGGGAACCTGGAGACATGGGATCTGGGGAGGCCGTGTGTACAATGGCCCCTGTGTGGAAGATACCTTTGAAGTGTACATGGTGTTTGGATCCTTGGCCGTTCCCAACTTGCCCGCCCCCTTGGGAGGGCAGGGCCCCAGGTGCAAACTGCAATTCATAGTGGTGGGGGGATGGATGGGCAAGAGGCTTGCAGAGGAGGTGAGCGTAAAAGGGCACCAACCATTGTTGCATGCTACTCATAGAAAAGTGAGGGTGTCCCTGGATCACTGAAAAATTGAAACAACTATTCGTAAAAGATCATTTGTTTTTTATTTTGTTGCTGATGTCGATGGCACAAATGTACTACACATTGTATAGTTTGGGTTTCAGCACAGTGTGGGAAAATCCCCTGTACTGTCTGCTGTCACTGGGGAATTTGGTGCGAATGGCTCGAACGACACAGGCGGGTATCACTCGTCGAACATGGTATCAAAGCCTCCCATGAAGCCACCACATAAACAAACGATTGGCCACCAGTCTGTGCCACCTGTGGAAGAGAAACATACATACTGCATTTAAATGAACCTGATAAGTGTACACACCTTAGTTGAAGATGCATCCTGTATCCTATGGCATAGTTGCCCGTACAAATGTTACTTCATGGATAAATCAACTTGGGCTTTAAAGTGTAAACACATTACAAAAGTGAACACCCATGCAATCCATAACGTTTGGGGGATAGAGAAATATTGTTTCTTAGTTGAAATTGAACGACACATAAGATGACCACTGTGATTTCCCCAAAGCACGAGAGATGTTTTGAATTGCCAGACTACATTCATTTGGCAGTAATAGTTCAAAGTTACGTCAATAGAGGAGACAAACAAGAAATGTTTCTGGCCTCAGTGGTAAAAGTGACATCAAATCTAGAATGCACTTACTCATTACTTGGATTGCAAGGGCAAATTGTTGTGTGAAGTTCATGCATAAGCATCATCATAATCCTGAACATGAACCGTGTGAGGCAGGCTGCACTGAAGTCATGCAGTTTGGTAACGCATGGCGGCAATGTCTCTTCTTCCGATATGTTGGCCAAGCATCCATAGTTTTCTCTGCAGTAGAAGTTCTCCTCTTCAGTTGGCATGACCTTGCACCGATTGCAGGTACACCAGGTGGCAACGTCTTCCTTGCGACCAGGCTATGGCTCAGGATCCAGTGATTCATCTTCCCAACCATGGTCTGATGCCCCATCGTTTCTGCATGTTCCTCTATCAACTAATTCCACCACGGAATACTGCGGCTCGTACTGGTAGGGCTGTATTGTTTCCATTATATGACAAAATTAACATTGATAGTGATGCTAGTATAAGTATATGTTTGCACGGGCTCCAAGATAGCTGAACAGAGCAGAAACGAGTCACAGGCTATAAAAAAAATGAAATCAGTGAAATGGTTGAAAAAACAACTCTGATGTTTTCTGTTGAGAAGCGGTCTGTTCATACTTATTTAGGAAAGAGGCATCCTGCCATTTCCATAGAGATGCAACATAAGCTGGGGCACAGTGAATGTTGACACGAGACGTGCATTCATGTTGTGAAATGGGCCGTACATTTCTAGTGATGTCAGCTTCAGGGACGGGGGATATGATTTAGTGCCACGAGGGCAGTTGAACTTAGGGTGATGCGGCAACGGATAAGATTAGCACAAGATGGCAGCCCCGCTCGTTGATTTTGCATGTGGAAAAGTGAGGAAAACTAAGGTAAGGTGCATAGGGAATGTTTTTATGATGTGTCGGGGAGTTTCTCCCGGGGTCGGCTGGGCCTTCCGTGGACCTCCTGGCTGGGAGGCCCCAACTCCTCCCGCGTATCCCAAAAATGAGTATGAGACACACACAAGAAGCAAGTTGGTTCTGCTGTTTATTGAACAACGGCAGGGATGGGTCTAGGATCGTACGCGTCCGTCCAGACTCTCGAAATTCGTGGGGCTCGCAGGCCTCTTTTTGCCTCAGTATGACGCGCTTCTTGTGTCACCTGGGAAAGTTAGCAAAAAACCTATCGCCACTCTGGATTGGTTCCTCGAGTGGTAGGGTTAGTATAGCACACGTATAGAGAACGCTGTTAGTGGTTAAGGGTCAGTCAGGTGGTATACTTGGGTTGTCCCTTCTATTAGATACTTGAAAATTGTTACACGAAAACCCCTAATGATTGGCTAATGTTAGTGGCGTCAGTGATGAGTGCCCCATGTTCTGATTGGTCCACTCGCGAGCCCCCCAGCCTGGGACCATCGTTGTTCCCAGCTCGCGGTGTACCTGTCATTTGCAACAATATGTAACTATGTGTTCGTGCAGACAATGCGTGGATTTGCTCATATGCCTGAGAGCAGACCATTCCCACCACTGTAGGTGTCCATTGGGTCATTTCATTGTTGCAGCCTGTGTCTCAAACGTGGGACCCAGGCGACTTCTCCCTCTCGGGTCTGGCATCCTGTCAGGTTTGGCTTGGTCACATGAGGAGAGACCGTGGTTGAGGCACAATTCTGCACATTTAAAGTTGTATTTTCCACTGCGTGTCTGGCTTTGCTTGCAGGTGTGACCTTGGCGTAGGCTGGTAGCATGCGAGTTGCAACATCGCTCCCTTGGCTGTCAGTTCTCGCTGGGCTCGTTCTGCAGGGTCAGCAATTGTACTCTTGCTCGTCCAATGTTCATGGAGGCTCTTGCTTGCGGCCTACTTGGGCCTGGTGCATAGGTGGGGATGTATAATGCACGGCACTTAAGTTACGGTGTCACATATGCTTAATAGGCAGTATCATGTCTTCGTTGTATTTTCATCACGATGCAAGGGTCGGGAGAAGCGTGGAGCAAGCATGTAAACGAGTGCTTTGTGCGTCTTGCGTTTCTGCATTTCGGAGAACCTATGTGAAAATAATAAAGATGCGCGTCAGTGGGTGTGTCCGTCACCTACGTCATAGCACTGAGTATGTTCTTCGTGTGGATAGGTGTGGGGGTGTCCAGTGTGCATGGTTGCACTGGTGTCCTGACAGTTGGCTAGGTCGTCATGGCATCTCTAACGATGTATTTCATTATTGTTGAAGGGTTTAGTCGAGTTCATCCATGCCGCAGGTGTCGGCTTGAGCAGGGCAGGCTGTTGGGCAGGCTGGTGGGCACATCCGTATGTTTCTGTACCAAGGTATTTGGTCGTCTGGTAGATAGGCAAATTCATCTCATGGTGGGTGTCTGGGGCGCGATCCTCTAGGCCAGAGGAGCGAGGAGGTTGGGGGGAGTCTTTTCTCCCATTCTCCCACTTCAGATGGATCACAGTTTGCATAAAACCACATGCCCGAACGCTCAGGACAATACAATTTTTGAGTGCACTAGTCCTTTAATGAAGATGCCTACTGAACCCAATAGACTCAACATTGCACCCGTGGCCAGGTCAAAGATGTAATAGTAATTTTCCAAGCACAATATCACCACCTAGAGAACATTTGTGGCATGTGAATGGAGGATAGCACATGGGAAACGACCATGCAGAGAAACAAAGGTTTGAATCCCGGATCTGCGCTTAGGTATTAGGCGCGTTATAAAAGAAATGATTCCTCTGTGGCCGAAACTCCAGGATCCATTGGGGAGATGCTTCCTCTGACTCTGAGTCCATTCTGTGTGGCGTTCTACAAGGGGCATGTCTATCCCCATCTCTTTTTAATATTTACATTCAACCATTGTGTAAGGAAATAGAGAGACTGGGGGTATTCTATGCTAATTACGTAGATGAGTTCTAGCTCTCCATCGAACTCAGTGTGGATTATGCAGCTAACCAAGAAAAGTTAAATGAAGTTGATATGCTCATTAAAAGCTGGATGACCTCTAACTGGCTGTGTTTAAATGCCAGCAAAATGGAGCTTAAGGTGTATTGGGCGAAGAATGCAGTGATGGCCTAGGACAGGAATAGGTGAGCTTCCTCATTGATGGAAGCCATGTACCTGAGGCCAGCAGAGTTAAAATCCTTGGTACCTTCATGGTGGTCATGCTTAACGCAGACGCCCATGTGAATTACATAGTCAAGAACTCAAATTACTATTTAGGAGTCCTGAGACAGATTTTCCCAAAGGTCTCTAAAAAAATGTGAAAAGCTGGTCCAAGCTATCATTTTACTGCGGCTCGACTATTGTAATTCCTTGCTTGAGGGAGCAAGCAAAGAATACATGAACAAGCTTCAGAAGTTTCAAAGCAATGTAGTATGCATAATGTGCAATATTGCACGCAGAGACCTGGTATCTAAAGCACGCAGGGAGCTTCTTTGGCTCCCTGCGGCAGCCAGAGTTAAATTTAAGACACTCAAGCTAGGCCACAAGTACTTATTTGGGGCTGCACCATAGAGAAACTTGAGTTTTATAAACCAACATAAGCCTGCGATCATCTGATGCATGCAGTTTAAGGGTCCACCGGTTCAAGAGTACCTGGGGGAATGGTCATTTATTTCCCATTCTGATGTCACAGGCTTGGAATGAGCTCCCAGAGTCTCTACGGAAGGAAGAAATAACCTTACATTCAGAGAACTCCAGAAATCGAGATTATTTTCCCAGGGGGGAAATTGACCATTCCATCTGTATCCTTTTTGTTTGTTTGTCTGTCTTTGTTCTATGTAGCGCCTGGATGCCTATGGGCGTTGGTGCTCTAAAGAAATATAGAATACATTAGAATACAATAGAATACAATAGAATAGAAACGTTTGTGACTTGTCATTTTCATGCTGTGGCATTACCAGTTGCTCTGCCAACCAGATCATCTCAGTTCAGAACCTCCCTTCCCTCTCTCTGTTCTGTAACAATGAAGTCTTTCTCGCACTAGTAAATAATTGTCCTACCCAGAACTAGCCCTAAGTGCCAAACTACTAGGATTCACAATTGGCTGCAAACTCTCCTTCAAACACCATGTCACCAAAAAAGCCCAGATCACGTAGTGTCAGCAAACACTGTTGTACAAAATCAAACCATTCTTGTCACTCGCTGACGTCTGGGCAGCTGTACAATCCACGTTTATATTGCACTTGGACAGAGCGATGCACTTCTCCCAGGCATCCTCAGTGGCCTCACCACTTTACCGTTGAATCACTGAGAGCAGTACATCATGCCATCGATGGACACATCCATTCTAAACTGAGAGAACTGCACTGGCTCCCAATATCGATGAGATAACATAGATCACATAAAAAGCTATAGGAAGTCAAGCACTGCAATACTTAGCCAAAGCAAGTGGCATCTTGGGAGGACTGTGAAATTCCAGATGTCAAAGCATTGTGAGACAAAAACATAAAAATGTGAGAAAGCAAATACTTCTCCCCTTTACGTGCTGGCTCTTGACAGCATTTTAACTCATACACTAATGCATAGGGTTTCCGTGGAGTTCAGAAAAAAAGAGATATCTTGATGTCCAAGGAATTTCTAATATAGCGCTGTGTTCCATGTATCATCAGCCAGGCACTACAGCTCTCACCCACCTGGTGGCCAGCCCCAGTATAAATCTGGATGTAATTACTTAACCACTGTAAAATGCTGTTTTGTTTCCCACATACATACAAATATAGCTCTTCATTGGCAGGGTACTGGTTGATCTGCCCTGAATCTGGGGCTAGGTAGGAATTAAGGGTTCTATGTTCTTTTGCCACCAGTTTTTATTTTTTTAATCCTTTTTTAACAAAGCTTTTTCTTCAAAAAATCTCATTGAAATGTTTTATTTTTTTATTGTTTGGGTTTGCACAAACCCCCCTTTCCTATAATTTAATCCCTATCCCTAATCTAGGCTACACCTTATATGCTTTTACACACATCCCTTTATTATTCAGAGTGTTTTTGCTGAAATGTTTTCGTTAAAAAATTAATTGATAAACAACCTGGGGGCAAAATGAAAGTCGTACCTTAATTAAGCAGAGGAGAAGGAGGAGGACACTTTTGTGATACTGCTCAAGAAGAAGCAAAAGTCAGCAGAGAAAGACAGACACAACCATATGCAAAATACAGTCAGCCAATGGGAGGCCTCCACTACATCACAGAGCATTTAATTGACACTAGCAGGCTGATTCATGGAATTAATGTGCGCCGAAAATTCTGGCGCAAGTGTGCGAAAACGTGCGATTCGCAGTGAAAGAGCGAAAATCGCAGTGCAAGTGCGAATATCGCAGGGAAACCATCGCACATCTATTCATGGAAGTCCATGCGCGAGTAAAATCAGGTATGTGCGCTGAAAAAAGGCGGGCGCACGCCGGCGCACAGGTCATCTAACGGCGTGCACTAAGGCCACAGCGAAAGCGCACATAGCGCGGCGCACATAACAAAAGTAGGCGGAACACGGGGCGTGACACGGGGAATGGGGAACAACTCATGAAAATGTGGGCGTCACAGGGTAAGTACAGGAGGCAAGTGCGCGGAACGCCCACACTCTCGCATACAACACGTATTCATGGAATCGAATAGGGCAAACCAGCGCACGGGCAAAGACGCGCACAGGCCATACACGTCCGCCACACGAAAGCAGGCGGTAGCGTCCCTGCGCATGAATAAAATGTGCGCCAAAATGTGCGCTAACAAACAGCACGTACACACAGCCCTGATGAATGTCCCATACTGTGGCCCTCTAGGACAAATGATGTGCAAAGGGGTACGCGACAAACACGGACACCCGCTGTGTGAATAATAGCGTGTGCATGTATTTTGTGGGTGCGCGGGAAGTTTTACATGCGATCGGGCCTGGGGGAGCGGGGTATGTGTATTTCAGGGGCTCACAGGAAGTTTAACACGCGATCGGGCCTGGGGGAGCGGGGTACGTGTATTTCAGGGGTGCGCGAGAAGTTTCACACGCGATTGGCCTGGGTAAATGTATTTCAAGGGCTCGCGGGTGGTTTCACATGCGATTGGCCTGGGTACGTGTATTTCAGGGGCTCGCGAGTGGTTTGACACGCGATTGTCCTGGGTATGTGTATTTCAGGGGTGCACAAGAAGTTTCACACGCGATTGGCCTGGCTACGTGTATTTCAGGGGTGCGCCAGAAGTCACACATGGGATTGGCCTGGGTAAGTGTATTTCAGGGGCTCGCGGGTGGTTTCACACGCGATTGGCCTGGGTACGTGTATTTCAGGGGTGCGGGAGAAGTTACACACGCGATTGGCCTGGATACATGTATTTCAAGGGTGCGCGAGAAGTTTCACACGCGATTGTCCTGGGTATGTGTATTTCAGGGGTGCGCGAGAAGTCACACACGCGATTGGTCTGGGTACGTGTATTTCAGGGGTGCACGAGAATTTTCAAACGCGATAGGCCCTGTGCGAGTGGGGTGCGTGTATTCCTGGGGTTCACGTGAAGATCCACACGCGATCAGGCCTGGGGAAGCGGGGTCTGTGTATTTCAGGGGTGCGCAGGTGTTTTCACACGCGATCGGGCCTGGGGGAGCGGGGTATGTGTATTTCAGGGGCTCGCGGGAAGTTTAACACGTGATCGGGCCTGGGGGAGCGGGGTACGTGTATTTCAGGGGTGCTTGAGAAGTTTCACACGCGATTGGCCTGGGTACGTGTATTTCAGGGGCTCGCGGGTGGTTTCACACGCGATTGGCCTGGGTATGTGTTTTTCAGGGGCTCGCGGGTGGTTTCACACGCGATTGTCCTGGGTACGTGTATTTCAGAGGTGCGCGAGAAGTTTCACATGCGATTGGCCTGGCTACGTGTATTTCAGGGGTGCGCGAGAAGTTTCACATGCGATTGTCCTGGGTACGTGTATTTCAGGGGTGCGCGAGAAGTCACACACGAGATTGGCCTGGGTACGTGTATTTCAGGGGCTCGTGGGTGGTTTCACACGCGATTGTCCTGGGTACGTGTATTTCAGGGGTGCGCGAGAAGTTTCACACGCGATTGGCCTGGCTACGTGTATTTCAGGGGTGCGCGAGAATTTTCACATGTGATTGTCCTGGGTATGTGTATTTCAGGGGTGCGCGAGAAGTCACACACGCGATTGGCCTGGGTACGTGTATTTCAGGGGCTCGCGGGTGGTTTCATACGTGATTGGCCTGGGTACGTGTATTTCAGTGGTGCGCGAGAAGTTTCACACGCGATTGGCCTGGCTACGTGTATTTCAGGGGTGCGCGAGAAGTTTCTCATGCGATTGTCCTGGGTACGTGTATTTCAGGGGTGCGCGAGAAGTCATACACGCGATTGGCCTGGGTACGTGTATTTCAGGGGTGCGTGAGAATTTTCAAACGCGATAGGCCCTGTGCGAGTGGGGTGCGTGTATTCCTGGGGTTCGCGTGAAGTTCCACACGCGATCAGGCCTTGGGGAGCGGGGTCCGTGTATTTCAGGGGTGCGCAGGTGTTTTCACATGCGATCGGGCCTGGGGGAGCGGGGTACGTGTATTTTAGGGGCTCGCGGGTGGTTTCACATGCGATTGGCCTGGGTACGTGTATTTCAGGGGCTCGCGGGTGGTTTCACACGCGATTGGCCTGTGTACGTGTATTTTAGGGGCTCGCGGGTGGTTTCACACTCGATCGGGCCTGGGGGGGCGGGGTACATGTATTTCAGGGGCTCACGGGTGGTTTTACACACGATCGTGCCTGGGGGAGCGGGGTACGTGTATTTCAAGGGTGTGCGCAGGTGTTTTCACACGCGATCGGGCCTGGGGGAGCGGGGTACGTGTATTTCAGGGGCTCGCGGGTGGTTTCACACGCGATTGGCAGGGTATGTATATTTCAGGGGCTCGCGGGTGGTTTTACACGCGATCGGGCCAGGGGGAGCAGGGTACCACTCACCGTCTGTCTTGCGTGTAGAAGAACGCGTAGCCAACACCCACCCGCTGTGAAGTAATAGCGTGTGAACCCCAACGCCTGCAAAACACACGCACCGCACCCAACGAAAAGCACGTACAGAGCAATGGAAATCCACGTGGGATCTTCAAGACCTGCCAGGGCAACGCCCGTGCGTGATACGTCACAGAGGCGCTTACGCGCTAAGGGCTTTTGGTCCAATGAAATTGCGTATGCGTGCTGATGCGCTTACGCGCTAAGGGCCTTTCCTCGAATTACACGCTGACGTGCAGAATTTTCACGTGCCAAATCACTCCGTAGCAAGCTGGCCACGCATAAGCACACGGAAGACCATGCTCCTGCCCAAAAGGCCAAATTACTGCCCCCCAGAGCCCCGAGCAGCCTCCGACGAGCCATCTGCTGCTGCCTGCCTGCCTGCCTGCTGCCACCGTGCCCTGCCATTTGGTGCCTGCACATCAGCCATCTGCAGGTGTCCAGTTGCTGTGTCCACCCCTGCTGGCACAGAAGACTCCCGACTGGGATACCATTGCTCCACAGCCCAGCCCCAGGACCCAGTTGCCCACCCACGCCTGCCTCGGGGGTCGCCATGTCGGGGCAAACACCATCCGAGACCAGTGGCGACCCTCAGCCAGAGGGGCAGAGGGCCACCAGCTTCACTGCCACCGAAGTTGGTGTCCTGATGGAGCAAGTCCTGGGGCATTATGATGCCCTATTCGGATCATCACGCGCCAACAAGGATGGATGGGACAGGATCTGGGACGACTTTGTGGTTGCCATCAACGCGGAGGGGGTGGCAACCCGCACCAACAAGCAAGTGAAGAAGCGTTGGGAGGACTTGAGGTCCAGGATCTTCATGAAGGCCCGGCGCCTCGTGGAGGGGGGCCGGGGCACCATGAGTACCATCCAGCTGAGGGTCCTGGAATGCGTACGCCCAGCGCTCCACGCCCAGATCTTTGAGGGGCAGACTTATCCGGAGTTGACCGGTAAGTGGCCAAGCATTGCTGTATGAGACAGGGCATGTTGCAGTGTGCTGGTTGTCTGATACTTGCCTGTATGTGTGACATAGGCCATGTACGTATGTGTGTGTGCAGGGACATCATGGTCATGCATGTGAGGCCAGTAATGTGTGAACCACATGGTTGGTGCATGTGTTCAAATGCAACATGGGGAGATATATGCGGAATGGACACATGAAAGCATGCCAGTCTCTGTTTCTGGACATGGGTGGGGGTGAGGGATGGGTGCTGATGCCATGTACATGTATGGTGTCCATGTCTGTGTGTCTGACCTGCGTGTCTGTGACTTGTAAATGGCATGGATGCATGACACAGGTCTGTGACAATGTTCAGATTCACTGATGCAGCCTAGTCATCCTTGTATCCACTGTGTCTGGGGTGTACAAGTCCAGATGGATGAAACTACAGTGAAGTGTGTGCATGTGATAGGCATGACCCATGATGCATGTGAGTTTCAGACCAACATTGTATGTTTCAAGAGTCCCTTGGACATGTATGCTAATGTCCATAGCATGTGCCATGCCCGTTACTGCATGTGTGTTGCCTGCACTGACCCATGTGTTGTGGAGGGACATGATGGAAGTGATGTTTGACAGTGCCACTCATCTGCTATTGTTTCCTGTCTAGGGGACCATTGTACAGTACCCTGATGCTTGTGTTCTATGTCTCCCTCTACACAGCGGCAAGTGAAGAAGAGGGCAGAGACGGCGCTGTGGAGCCAAGCGGCGGGGATTCCCCCACGGCTGCAGCGGAAGGGGTGGGTGAGCACCCATAGGGGCTTGCAATGCGGGAAGACGGTGTGGAGCCATCCAGGTTGGTGGTTTCCACAGAGGAGGAGGAGGCCACTACTGAGCCGCGCATAGGGCCTGGTGGGGGCATCCCTGCTGGTGCAAGTGGTGCAGTCCAGGGGCAGGAGGCAGCACAGGTCGCCGCAGAGGAGCCTGTGCATGTCACTGTCCCTGACACTGTGACTGCACCACCATGCACCAGCAGGGATGCCCCATCCCAGGCCCGTCCGCAGGTAGGGGGCATGTCCATGTCATCTGACACTCCTCTACCTGCGGACGAGGGGACCCCCAGCCGTATGGAGAAGGTCCTGATTGGTGTCTCGTTGTGCACGGGTGTCATTCGTGATGAGGTGCGTGCTTCCCGGGGGGAGCACGCACGTCATCACGAAGAGCTCCGTACCAACGTGGCCCAGTTGGGAGCGACCATGGTCGGGGGTTTCGTACATGTGTCGGCCACTCTGGCTACCATCTACTCCTCTGTGGAGGCTGTGCACCAATCATTCTCCATGCCGTATTTCGGCCCAGATGCCACCAGGGCCCCCTGTGGACCTGCCCTGACCAACACAGCCAGCTCGGTGGGGATCCCATCCCTGCCACAGTCGGGAGTCGGAGGTCCAGCAGGGGTGGACACAACAGCAACTGGACCCCAGCAGATGGAGGATGTGACGGCATCATTTGGCAGGGCACGTGCACGACGGCATCGGTGGATTCCATCAGCCTGGATGCCGTCGTGCTGGCAGAGGCAGTGGCGTCGGAGGCAGCGGCAGGCTCGACGTGGGAGGCATCATGGCTCAGGGCCATCAACATCAGAGGGGCAGGCATCGGCCAGAGGGCAGGAGAACCCTGGAATGGGAGTGTCTTCCGTGTGGGAGCGGTTGGGCCAGCAGATAGGTGCGGAGCGGCAGCGGGCAGAGGAGGAACGGCTCATAATGGTCAGGGCGGAGAACTCCATGCGGAGGGTGCTGAGGCGGGCTGAGTGCCTCAAGGGTATTCGCAGGGAGTTGGAGGTGGACACTGCATTATCCCTACGAGACCTTGGGGCCAGTGATCATGCCCGAATACAAGCCATTGAACAGGAGTTTGATGATGCCCTGGCCCATGAAATCAACCAGTGAGCTGTTGGACATGCCCGCCGCCATTGTATATAGTTAGTTAGTTAGTTAGTTAGTGTCAGGTTTCATTTTGGTTTTCATTTATTTTGGGGTGTTTGGACAATGCCCCACATTTTTGTATATAGTTCTTCATTAGTTAGTGTATTTTGGTAGGTTTCATTTCAACTGTTGGGCTCATGGACCCAGGATTTCATTCTTGTAAATAGTTGGACTGTGTATTTTTCGGCATTTGGAATTTTATCAGACCATGGAGCAATGGATTTTACTTTTTTCTTGCAGTTTGGATTTGCTTTGTTGCAGTGAGAGTTTGGAGTCATTTTGTTTTGTGTTCTTGGATTTGCTTTGTTGCAGTGAGAGTTTGGAGTAATTTTGTTTTGTGTTCTTTTTTGGATTACGATTTCATTTTTTAATGATTTTCTGTCATTCAGCATTTCATTCCTTATGTCCATTTTTTGGTGTTTTTATTTGTTTCACTGCATTTTTTGTTCAATGCATATTTTTCCTTAGTGCAATGTGTGGTATTCTCTCATTGGTTTCATGCATGTCACGATGTGGCTTTTCACATTCACTGGCACCCATTGTGTGTGTGTGACAGACATGTGTTGATGTACATACATGCCATTTGGGTTGTTTCATGTAATGGCCATTTCAATGTGGGGTGTATGTTAGACTTGGTTGGTTATTTGGCGAGGGGTGGCGTGCGGTTGGATTTGGGTAGACATGAGGGCCATGATTGTGGGTCTAGTTGTCGTGTTGGGGGGTACATGAGTGGGGGCCTGCTGGCAGGTGCCCCGCACTGCTGGGGGTTGGGGGTGCTGGGGGACATGTGTGGGACATGAGTGGGGGCCTGCTGGCAGGTGCCCCGCACTGCTGGGGGGTGGGGGTGCTGGGGGACATGTGTGGGACATGAGGGGGGGCCTGCTGGCAGGTGCCCCGCACTGCTGGCGGGTGGGGGTGGTGGGGGACATGTGTGGGACATGAGTGGGGACCTTCTGGAAGGTGCCCCGCACTGCGGGGGGGTGGGGGTGCTGGGAGACATGAGTTGGTGTTCATATTGCAAGGTGAACTGTGGCTTGGCGGGGGGGCATGCCCATGGTGGATGGGCTGCCTGCTGGACATGACCAGGGGTGCAGGGTAGTGCCCTGTGGTGTGGGCTGCCTGCAGGGGCCGTGGAGGGGGTAGAGGGGACACCTGGGAGGACCCACACTGCCAATTCACATGTAGGAGTCCCCGCGCATCCCTGAAATACACGTACCCAGCCCAATCGCATGTGAAAACACCTGCGCACCCCTGAAATACACGTCCCCAGCCCAATCGCATGTGAAAACACCCGCGCACCCCTGAAATACACGTACCCAGCCCAATCGCGTGTAAAACTTCCCGCGCACCCCTGAAATACACATACACAGCCCAATCGCGTGTGAAAACACCCGCGCACCCCTGAAATACACGTACCCAGCCCATTCGCGTGTGAGACTTCCCGCGCACCCCGGAAATACACGTACCCAGCCCAATCGCGTGTAAAACTTCCTGCGCACCCCTGGAATACACGTACACCGCTCCCCCAGGCCCGATTGCATGTAAAACTTCCTGCGCACCCCTGAAATACACATACACAGCCCATTCACGTGTAAAACTTCCCGCGCACCCGTGGAATACACGTACACCGCTCCCCCAGGCCTGATCGCGTGTAAAACTTCCTGCGCACCCCTGAAATACACATACCCAGCCCAATCACGTGTGGAAACACCCGCACACCCCTGAAATACACGTACCTAGCCCGGGAACACTGTGCGCCAGCCGCCTGCGCCACTTTTGTGCGATTTTCCATGAATTACCCTGTAGGTTCCCTTTAAGGGCTACTTGCAACCCAATAACATGTATTCAGATATGATGGAAAAGGTTGCAGGAAATGCACATTTGTGTAGCCCCCGCTGGAAATTATATTAAATACACTGTTTCTGAAGGATCAAGTTGTAGCAGGTAGACTTTCATAAACGTGCTGATTCAGTATATATTACCGATGGAAACGCAGACAATTCACTGTCTTAAAGGAATAGTTCACTCTAAAATGTTATTGGCTAAAATGATAGCCCATAATCAAAAATATATATGACAAAATATTTTTAAACAAAATTCCAATGTAAAGTTTTGAGCAAATGAGGCTCTAACTCAAAAATGTCAAGCACTAGTAGGCATCCATTTTGTGAAATGGATGAGCCTCCTGTGCTTGTGTTAAGCTCTGCTCTTGTGGCTATAATGAAGCAAAAGCCAGCCAGCTGCAATAAACAAAAGCTACCAGTAGGTGGCTTTTGCTTCATTAGTGCCGGAGAGAAGAGAATGTAGGCAGGAAGGCTGCATCCCGGTAAGTGCTTTTTTAAATGTGTTTTCCTTCCTTTTATATTCATGACAATTATAAATACAATTGTATTATATTTATGATTGTTGTGGTTTTCTTTCTAAGTTTCCCAGGTTCCTTCAGGCTGGAGGAGCCCGGGAAACTTAAAAAGAAAAACACAGAGATTATAAATACAACCATGCTGTATTTATGACTTCTGCAACTTTTGCTTTGAGTCTCCCAGGCTCTCCCATGTCGGGGGAGCCCGGGAGACTCAATTTTGAAAGTACCGGCATTTATAAATACAACGTTGTGTATTTATAAATGCTGTGGTTCTCTTTTTAAGTTCCCCAGGCTCCTCCGGCCCGGGGGAGCCCGGGAAACTCAAAACGAAAACCACAGTGTTATTAAATACAACTGCGTTGTATTTGGACTGCCGTTGTTTTCTTTCTATGTTTCCTGGGCTCCCCCGGGCCGGGGGAGCCTGGGAAACTTATCAAGAAAATCACTGCAATTTTAAATACAACCGCATTGTATTTATGATTGCAGTTGCTTAAGCTTTGTGTCTCCCGGGCTCCCCCCGGGCTTGGGGAGCCCAGGAGACTCAAAGCTGAAGCCCCGCAATCATAAATACAACCTTGTTGTATTCATGATTTCCGTGGTTTTCTAACCATGGCAATCATAAATACAACATTGTATTTATATTTGCAGCGCCTTTTCTTGTAGACAAATCCAGGCAATTATGAATACTTCACTGGCATCCAGCAGAGTATTCTTAATTGCTTGACTTTCTTTTCTAGTTTCCCGTGCTTGGGAAAGTAGAAAAGAAAGTAGCAGCAATTATGAAAACTCCACCGGCAGACGGTGAAGTATTTATAATTGCTCTGCCATTTATTTTGCATTTTCTGTGCTTCCCTGGGCTTGGGGAGCACAGTAAATGTACAATGTAAGTGAAGACAGCCTCCTCTCCATGCTAAGCTCTGCTCTGGCTGCAGTAAGCAAAAGCTTCCAGTAGAGGGCTTTTGCTGCTTGATTAGTGCCACCAGAACAGAGCTTAACATGCACAGATGAGGATGCTTGAAATCACAGAATGGATGCCCCCATGTAAAAACGTTGAGCCTCTTTTGCTAACAACTTTACATAGGAACTTTCTTTAAAAATATGTTTTACATAGATTTTTGATTATTGCCCATATTTTGGTACAATAAAATTTAAGAGTGAACTATTCCTTTAAAGGGCATGTGGTTTTATGCAAACTGTGATCGATCATAAAAAACATTTCCTAAGCACCTTACTCTAGTTTTCCTCACTTTTAAACATGTAAAATCAATGAACGTGGCACAGCCATCTTGTGCTAATCTTATTAGTTGCTGCATCGCCCTAAGTTTAACTGCCCTTGCGGCACTAAATCATATCCCCTGACCCTGAAGCTGACATCAGTATTCCTAGCGATATTCTCCACCTATTTTCAAGACGTTAGTGGGCAGAATAGCCAAATGCGCCCAGTCATCATCTACATATAAACGTGAGTTGACGCAGAACCCGGAATATCAACACACACACCCTCTCACAGCACAGCGTGCCCCAAATCAGAATAGAAAACACTATTTTTGAAGCAAACACCAACACAATAAATGCTCCAAGAACATACGTCAATTCTGATTATCAAATAAATGTTTTATTTTGTTCTGTTCCGAGCATTAAATCTTTATCATGAGGCACACGCTGTTCCTTTAGGTAGAAGAAGCGCATTAGACGAACCTTGAATCGCAAGGCTTCGGCAACAGCTTCTTGCTAGACCACCGTAAAAGATAACAGGTTGCTCTTTGTTGCTGGTAACGCCAAAGGGAATCCGGGCGATCGTTCCACATCAGAGTAATAGTTATCCATCCGTTTAGGTGTATCTGCCACTGCCTGTTGAAGAAGCCATCACTTACTATCTGGAAACGATGACATTCGCAGAAAGGCAGAATGTAGCAGTGTAGAAAACATAACTAAAATATATTTCAGTAGCCGTTCTTTATTCAAATGTATCCATTTACCATTTATTTCTGCACCGGGTGGAAACTTATAAGGAACACGAACCAGAAACAATGGAAACACAGAGAAAACATTGTGGAGAGATGGAGTCTACTATGTGCTTGAGAGGTTAGTGCTGTGGAGTATGTTGAGCTCGCTATGGGATGCGGAAGCTGACAGAAGAATTCGAACAACACATAGAAGGCATTATAACTGAATATTAGCAACAAATGTGCGGTTTTGGTGGAACCTGGGGGAACCCAGACGTGGAAGCCATGCTCACTGTGCTCAGAGAGGCACAGCTCCACCTCACTGATGAGGTACAATGTAAGTGATTTCAATCCGGCACACACCCAAGTCAAAGCCCAGTATGTAGTGCACAACTGAAGCCCTTATTTATTTTTCTTAAGTTCAATATTCTGAACGATATACCACTCATATCATACCCTTCTCCTGAGAACCCCCCGGTCACACTGAACCAGGAATCAGGCTAGTTTGCAAAGGTAAATATTTATTTATGTATTGAACATTTAGTCACAGTATCTTTTAATAGGTACACAACAATCACCAATGGGGTGACAGAACACAGAATAATATATTTAATACACTAGGAACAAGTAATGAGCAAAACAAATGCAGCACAGAAATAATACTTTGTATTGGTTCAGATCAGGTAGCACTAGGGTTAGAGGTTCCCCATGCAACACCCTTCAACCCCCAATAGGCAATGCAAAGAGATGGGAGGAGAGAGCAGGTATTCAGGAATAGCACAAACCAAACAGAATATCAGTCCCGCTTCCCCCTTCCAACACAAGAGAACAACGGAATTGACTTTTCAGCTGTCAGAATGGCTTTACAATTGACTTTTAGAATCGACTGGGCAAAAACACTAAATGTGGTCAAGAAATACTTAAATTGTTCTAATTTCTTATCGGAGCCACTTTGAACAGTTGCACACAAGCACCAGCAATGATTTAGTCCAAAGAAAACATTTGAAATCTTAAAGTCCAAGTTGGAAGCAGTTTAGAGGTATTTCACACGTGTAAACCTTTCAGATTTTTTAAAATCAAGGCAAACTTTTCCTTGCACGATTTTTGCTATAACTGGAGAATCACACTAATTTTCACACAGGGCGGTTTTGAGTTCTATGGATAGCTATGGCTATTACGTACAATTAGGAGTTGAAATTTCGTTTCTATCACAAAAACTGAGGGAGTTATAGAGGTTTTAGTAAGAGCCATTTTTGCGAGTTAGGTGCGAGAATGGAAAACAGAAAAGCACTTTTGAAAATGACAAATGGGTTTGCTTACACTAGAGGATGACTATGAAAAAGGGAATACCACAGAGGAATCTTACAGTTACATGATCAGTGTAACCCGCCTAATGAGAAAACTCACTTCTTCAGATGAGAAAAGAGTCAGTGCAAAGATAGTTCTAACAATACTGGTTCTGAATTAAAGATAGGATGGGTTTGAGGTAGGGATAAGACAATGCAAAGATACTCCTAACAATACTGGTCCTGAATGATAGATAGGATGGGTTTGAGATAGGGACAAGGCAATGCAAATATACTATGGGCCACAGTTCTTCCTGTTAATACTCACAGGATAAGTTATTAATTGGGCTGTCCGCTCTGGTCATGGGATTGGATCTGGTCTAGGAAAGAGAGCACATCAGGCACGGTACTGGATCAGCTAGGCCGGTCACCGGATTTGCACAGGATCTGCCCTCTTAGTCTGTGGGTATTTTAATCCACTGGATAGTGAGTTCCTTAGGCAAGCCTAATGGTGGCAAGCCAGAGAATTTCAGGATACTGGTTCAAAATGCCTTCCCACACCACACAGTGCTTCACTGGGTAAAGATAATAAATTCGAGGATTTGGGCCTTGCTGGAAATCAACAGTTCTCTATTGCTGGCAAGAGTTTTGGCCTCTGGATATGGAAGAATATTAAAGCTGGATGTAGAATGCTGGATCAGAGTGCTTTGCCGGAATCAGGAAAGTGAGTGGATCTGTGTGTCCCTATGTGTTGTCACCTGTCTCTATGCTGTAAAATGGCATCACAAAGGGGGTGTATGGGCCGGCTTAGCTAAGCTTGCCCCTGTGAACTGGGATTGGACCCAACTTCATCTCCGCCTTGCAATTTGAGTGATTGGAACCAGGCTGGATCATGTCACATTTTATGGTTTGCTTTACAATCCTGTGAAACCTCCCTTTAGCCACTGGTCTCAAAATCGGATTTTATACTGAATGTACATTTCTACATTGGTCACCTTTATACAAATCACACACAAAGATGCCATATTTTGTGTAGCAGCTGTTGCTCAAAATCCTGTAGCTGTCGGATCTTGTGTCAACTTTCTACAGCATTTTGTCCTTTTTGGTGTGACCCCAATTTCAAAATTGTATGCAAATTTCCACAAATGTGTGTGTTTAACATAGGGATTTGCGTGTACATTGTCACAATTCCAACATTAATACATTTTGCATAAAACCACATATATTGCTATTTCTGTCCAGAACATGTCACACAGTTCTACCACCTCTTCATATGTGCAGCCACAATTTAAATGAACAGCCCTGTCTTTTTTATATTGTTCACCCTTTTGGATGACAAGTTATGAGTCTTTTAAGAATTGTTCTTTGTTCATGTTTAGCAACAGATGGTACACCCCTTTGTGTCTCCCTGTAGTCCAGGGGCATCCCCCTCCATGTTTGTTCCTTCCAGAAGCCATTTACAAACACCTTCATACCTCCAGTTTCCTGGGCTGAAGCTCAGTCATTGTTCCTTCTCTTTCTATAGACAAGAGTCTGGGCTAACCAGCAATTAGCACCTCCCTTGAGTTTCTGCTGAGAGGAACCCCCTCCTTCTGGAAGAAACCTGCTTTTCCAGTTCTTGTAGCTCAGCCAGGCTAATTAACGTTTTAAATCCAGCAAAAACCAAATTTGTTGCATCAAACATAAATACATTACTTTCTTAGCCTTAAAATCTGTGGGATCAAAAACACAACTAAAATCTGTATTCCTTGTTGGCAACAATCTTATGTTTGCTAATCCAGCATACTTTTAGTTTTAGCTCACTTTTGCAGTTTCATCAGTAACCCATCTGACAGCTTTCATTCAGGTGGCCCAGGGTACTGCACCCATATTTTGGCATGGGCTGTCATTTTTCAGACATTCCAGTTTGTCTGAAGAATGTTTTGCTCCTCACACTAGGACTTTGTCTGTTTACAACACTTCATTAGATACATGTATTTTAGCACCAGGCTAGCTTTTGAATGTTGAGAAGTGTTGTGTTACAGGCATTTTGGAGTTTTTAGCAACAAATCAGGTATCATTTGCAGGCCCATTTTGGGGTTTCACTTCCAAAGTGCTGCTTCTCACTCTGTTTGCAATACATCCCACAACAACAAGGCTGAAACATGTGTATGGGTTTGCTGTAGGTACTCTAGTTCAGAAGGGAATTGCTATAGCATTTCGGTGCTGGACTGCTCATGTGCCCGGGACAAAGACAAATACATGCAGGTTATGTTTGCATGTCGTCACAATATGCCCAAACCAGCAACCCATTACAATGTAAGCAAGCAATAATGGTCAGAAAATGAAACCTTGATTTGTTTGTCTATAAACTCGTCTTCAGCAAAACCTACATTATATTTGGTATTTTCATTCTCTTGGCGTAACGCAGAGTTTTTGCTCAGATCAACGGTTTTCATAAAATGAAATTACATGTTCCTTTGTCCAGTTTTAAAATGGTGAACCTTATCATTTTTGCAGGTATTACAAACCTCACATCCTTCAATCCATAACAAATCCTTTCTTCCAAGGACGAACAACAATTGAACCTTCTTTGGAGCACCTATGTTAAGTTTCATTTTGGTGAAGCAAAGCCACAAATCAAAAACATACTTTACAAGATGCGTCGGTGTGAACTCCCCACAAGCAACATCAAACACAATGACCTTCACTCTATGGGAGCGATTCCCCCGTCCGAACAACGTTGCATTTGAAATATGTTCGAAAAACAAACAAGTTGTTTGCTGGCATCCACCAATGCCATGCTATTGTGAATAAGTTGTTACACTTCTATATTGATAGTGATTTAGTTATTTTATGACAATAGTTCCAGTTAGGGTCCTCACCATTGTCACGTCTGCGTACGCCCTGTTTTCACAGAGGAATCTGCTCGGCGGATAACGTGAGCCACTGACATGTCATAAATCCAAGTTCCCTTCCATCGCCACTAAACTTCCCATGCTCTAACAAATGTAGGAGGAGAGGTGGTATATCCCGCCCCCTGCACCATTCTCGTACTGGGTAAATGACATATAAGCTAAGGGGGAGACATCTCCTCCGCTCCTGTACCTATTTGCATCGCCCATGTTTCATATAAGTGTATTAATGCTGTGCTAATATGTATACTTTTAACTCCATTTTGTTTCGTTGCAACACCATCTTTTTCTAGGCCCTCTACCCCTCTGGCAAAATGTTCAGTCTCCTTCTACCAGCGTGCGCACAGCAAGCCCCCACCACCTCTGTCCTCTGTCAGCTCAGCTCATCTCCTGTTCTCACCGAAATGCAGCTATGCAGTAGCGAGTATTGAGCCCTGACAAAATCTGCTCATCCAAGAATGTTAGACCAAGGCCTGATCCAAACTTAGTGCCCCATCCATCTCTGCTGACCGTCTCATGCCCTCTCCACCCCCTCCCTGCCAGGCCACGGTCCCCTGAACCCATGCCCCCTGTTCCCTTTTAACGCATCTGGTCACCAGACCTTACACACGCACCACCTCCAATTCACCTACCATATACCTAATATAGAGTGCTCATATATTTTGGTAACAGTAACACCTATCCCCACTGTGTTTGAAATTATGCAGTGTTTTTGCTTACAGTCATTAGTTCTTGCATGGCAAGTTTGTTACTTAGCTTAGTCAGATAGCTGTACTTCATCTCTATGGAACTTTGTCTGACTTTCACCCCGCTGAGAGGAGCGCAGCTGACTCACGTGCAGCCCACCGGATCTCCATGACACCAGCCAATCCTGTGAAGCCAGTCCCCATATCTATATACTGTATCCATGTCTTCCTCCAATCCTGATGTAACACTATGCACCTATAGGGAAACGTCAGCAGTGACATTTCGATAACTTATAATGTACTGTTCTTGTAATGTTCGACAGATCACTCTCAGGCAGCAAAGTCCTTTGTTCCATTTATTTGCCCATATAAAATTTGTTTCCCTTGAAATTACTCTCCTGGTCTCATTCCCAAGTGGGATGCGTATTTATTCTGTATACTTGGACACTTGCATGCTAAGGTAACTGCAGACCATGCAGTTGCTTTCATGTCTGACCCTCTCGCATCCTGATCTGTGAAGGACCCACAAGAGCTGGCCAAAAGAGGGAAGGGGAAAACACAGAGATACACTGTATGGCATCCATCAACAGGCACTTCTTGTAAAAAAAGTTGACAAAGAGGATACTTTTGAAAAAACTATTTGGATGCTACGGCCACCTATGTTGAGCTTTACAGACACCAAGAAACCACAGACATGTATGTTATCGTTCGAGATATAAATTAATGATTCATAAACCGGATTAAACGTGCATAATTAAATACTTCTTTAATAGCTTTGAAAATCGAGTTTACTAGCATTCCATTCTTCAGGTATAATGTACAAACATTGTGGAAAATACACCCCACTGCTAATCATTTATACCGGGAAGTCAACTGTTCAACGAGGTCCGCTTTTGGTGGACAGGGCACATTTGCAATATTTTGTGGCAATGTATGTGTCCTAGGAACATAATCAGGATTGACTCCATGAGTATGCATGGCCAACACAGTCAAAGTGAGATCTTTCACAAAATTGAAAGTGACAGTGTGACAGAATTCTGTGAGTCCCTTCAGGTTTCTTGAAAGAGTGTTATCAAACACAATCTTCTCAAGAGCTTTGTGTGGAGGTGAAGATGGAACCAACCACTTCTTCTTGCATTCTTGCTCCTCCGATAAAGATCCATGTGCACATTCGGGAACATTTTGGTTTTCTGTCCATGAGTGAACATTGGAATTTTCAGGTTAGTTCCTTGCAATACAAGAGTCACATTCACCAATGGCTCCCTGCATATTTTCCTACACATTTCAGCATCAGTATAACCTCTACCAGGCAGCTGTCGAATACATAGTATTTCTGCTCCTTTATTAGCCAATTGTCCTTCATGATTGTGGTTTGTGAGTCAACTGTGGTGGACAAATTGGCCAAACTAGACGAACTGTAGTCAATATCTTTGGCAAGTTCCTCGGTCAATTGCATTGAAGCTTCAATATCTGTTAGTTTGGATGGTGTTATTTACATACGAATTGGAGAAAGCATCAACATCGATTGTTTATCGGGTGGACCTTTTTTGCGAGTGTAGATTGTGTCAAGAGGTCAGTGAGGAGTTCAAAAGCAACTTAATTATATTTAGTTTCACCTTGTCGAAATCTCACATTGTAGCAATGGTCCAACAACACTTTGCTGGTTTTGCAGGTCACATTCAATTTAGTTTCCGGCCATTGGACATAAGCATCTCGAGTCTGTTAATCGATTGGTCCACGCTGTGCCTCAAATAGTAGTTGCTCCATGGTGAAATCTGTTTTGCAAGCCGCATCTTGGGTTTAATTTGTTGTCTGTGTATTTTATACTTCTTTTCCTTGTGGGCCTCTAGGAGATGGGTTGTAAAAACATGTTCAGATAGCATTTTAAATAAAAAAAATATGTTATGAAGAAAACACCAGCCCAAACACACCTAGAAAACGAAATTAGTTAGTTACCCTTGTTTTCTTTAATTTCTGTGAAACCTTGGTCTTCTCAGTAATGACCGCACCAGCAAGCTTGTCCACCACCTCTGATCCATGTGCCTCCTTTTCTAATTCCACACCTTGTATACATTCCTTGAATAGAATACTCATTAAAAAAAAAACAAAAGTCAAACGTATTGGAAATTAAAATCTTTCATCGCACACATCGCTTACATACATACCTTTGCAAATAGTGTTCGTCATTTAGTCAAAATATACATTTCAAATTTCACCTGATTGATGGCATGTGTACTCGATCAGAGATCACTGTGCTAAACATATTGATTGTAATGTTGCCCTCAAACATTTTGAAATGTATTCTGCAGTAGGGAGGAAGTGTAACGTTAGGACTGAAATCACAAAAGTTTGAAACACTGCACGTTTATGTGAATGCCACTGTCTAATAGTATCCCATGTCGGATTTACTTTCTTTAATTCAAGGGAATTACCAGTACGCATACCTCTTACTCTGGACCAACTCCAAAAGATGATGTGATTGTAGTCGAAGTACCAGCATCCCCCTGTAACACAGTACTTGTTTTAGTATGGATAAAAACAGCAAAATTGAACAGAGACAATGGGATGCAGACAATGGTACATATAAAGAGTGACACATAGTGTAAACAACCGACAGGATGCATAAACGATTTCATGTTATTTTAAATTCTAAGAATAATACATTCTCAAAATTGAAAAGTGAAATAAATGTATCTGTTTGTTTGTTTGTTTATTTATTTAGTATGGCACGCAAAACCCAGAGGTAGCAGGGCGCAACAGAGAGCAGGAAGGTAGGATTACATAAAAACTTATTTGCTGGATAAGGCACACATGAAAGAGAGGCATAGCATTACATTGCATGGAATGTGCATATATACCTGTACTTAATAAATTGCTTACATATTTACATATTTAGTGATGTACATAGAGACAGTTCGGTTGCACTTACATATTTACATATTTAATGCTGTGCATAGCATTCAGGTTTGAGCAAAGGCATGGGCGGATGAGATGGCAGGGTTAGTCATGGGGATCATTGGACTGCAACCAGGTGAGGGTGTTTCGCCTGAAGCTGCAGTAGGATTGGTCTGTCCTAATGTTGAGTGGGAGGGCGTTCCAATGTTGGGCTGCCAAAACAGGGAAGCTACTGCCGCCGGTTTTCTTTTGTCTGAAGTTGGGTACCTGCAGGCAGGAAGAGTTAATCGTTCTGGTGGGGCGGGTGGAGGTTTTTTTCTTTATTCTGGATGCGAGATAGGGGGGGCTGCGTTGTTTAAGCATTTGAAAGTGAGTGACGCCGTTTTGAGAGAGATGCGGTCAGAGATTTTGAGCCATTTGTGTTCTCTCCTTTTGTTGGAAATGTGTTCCTTGGAGGGTAGGTTAAGGGCTGTTCTGAGAGAGTTATTTTGTAGTGTCTGTAGTTTGTTGGTAATGTATTTGTTGGCTCCTGGGTACATGTCATTACAATAGTCAAGTCTGGATAGTATTAGGGCATTGGCAATGATGATGCAGCTAGCTTGGGTAAGGAAGGCTCTACTTGCTCTGATTAGCTTGCATGTGTAGGCAGTAGAGGATGCTAGAGAGTTGACTTGTTTTTTTAGTGACATGGTTGCATCAAGGTGAAAGCCTAGCATTTTCACTGTTTTGGCCACTGTGATGGTGTTGCCATCAATGTCGAAGGCCTTGTAGTTGGAGCTGAGCTTTTTTAGATAAGTGTTGGATCCGAGGAGCAGGATTTCCGTTTCCTCATCATTCAGGCATAAGCCGTGTGTGGACATCCATGCCTGAATGATGAGATATATTTTGTTTACCAAGGCCGTATCTGAGTTGAAGTTGCCCGAAAGGGGTATGAGGATCTGGGTGTCATCTGCATAAATAGTATATGAGACACCCAGTCTGTACAACTTGTCAAATAGGGGCTTGGTAAGGATGTTGTAGAGGGTGGGAGAGACACAGGAGCCCTGGGGTACCCTGCAAGTTATTTTGATGGGGTCTGCTGAGGCTAGGGTAGAGAAGACCCTCATGGTTCGATTGTCCAGGAATGATTGGATCCAGGCTAGGGCCTCTTTCGAGAAGTGGGCAGCTGAGGCCAGGTGTTCGCACAGGACTGCGTGATCCACCAGGTCGAACGCTGCCGACAGGTCGAGGAGGAGTAACATGGCAGTGTTCCCTTTGTCGTTAATCTCATTGATCTGGGTTTTAAGATCGATTAGGGCTGTCTCAGTACCGTGCTGCGGTCTGAAGCCCGATTGGCGGGTGCCTAATAATTTGTGAGTTTCAAGATATTGCTGAATTTGCTGGTATGCTACTCTGTCAATTATCTTTAGCAGGAACGGCACCGTGGTGATGGGCCTGTAATTGGTGGGAATGGCAGGGTCTAGGGTTTGCTTCTTGAGGAGAGGCAGGACCCAAGATTTTTTGAGGTTGCTTGGTATGGTGTTGGAAGAGAAGGATGCGTTTATCAGTTTGGTTATAAAGGAGGCTAGGTCCCTAGCAGCATCCTTGATTATCTGGGGAGGGCAGTTGTCGCCTTTGCAGTTAGATGGTTTAAGTGAGGCTATAACTCTTTCTTTTTCTGGGATAGATATTTTGGTGAACCTGAAGAGATTCTTGCCTGGAGGGTTGTTGGTAGTTTTGGCGTGGTTGCTGGGAGTTGTTTCATTAGTGGTGAGGGAGTCTTTTTTTGTGCGATTTTAGTTTGGAGAGTTTTGATTTTATTGGTTAGGGAGTTTTTGGACGCTGGTGCACCATACTTTGTCCTTAATTATGTTGTCTGGTGGAGGTATGGGGGATTCTAGTTCCCTTAGTATGGAAAATAGTTCTCTGGTGTTAGAGCTAGATGTTTCAATTCTTTCATTGAAGAGATTCTTTTTGGTGAGTAGAATTTATTTTTTATAGTTGTTTGCAAAATGTTTAAGTTGGGATTTGTTTTCTTCTGTAGGGGAATTGCACCATTGGGTTTCAAGTTTCCTTTTGTGCAATCTAAGTTCTTTCAGATGTGGGGTGAACCAGGTGTTCAAGTGGGCTTGTTGTTTGCTCTTTTGTAGTTTAAGAGGGGCAATGGTGTCTAGTCCTTTCTTTATGGCATTGTTATAGTTTTCTACTAGACACTCTGGATTTAGGTTGTCGGGAAGAGCATTGAGGGTTGGCAGTAGTAGTGGTAGGAGGTTGTCAGGGGTTATATTTTTTGTTGCTCTAGTGGGCAGTGGTGGTGCCATGATTTTTTTCTTGTTGACTTCTCTATTGAGAGATAAGGTGAAGTCAATGAGGTGATGGTCTGTCCAGTGCTGGGGAGCAGTTTTGGTGATGATGGTGTCACAGTTCAGGGTGGCGATCCAGTCCAAGGTCCTACCTTTATTATGGGTGGGGGTAAGCACTCTTTGGATTAAGCTGTGTTCATCTAGCGTGTTAGCTATGGCTTGTGCTGGTTTGTCTTCACGGTCATTTAACCCAAGGTTTAAGTCGCCTAGCAATAATATTTGGGAGGTGTCTTTTATGTTGTTGGCTAGGAGGCTGGATAGGTCTGCTTCGAATCTGATAGGCGCTTGAAGTTGTTGTTGATTCGGGAAAAGAAATGGATGCAGAATCTTGCTCCTTCATTTTTAGTGCATTGTCACAAAGGGGTAAAAGGGAAAATTAGATTTCCAACTGATTACGAAAACATTATGCTTCTTGTGAAGGGCTCTATGCATTGGTTTCCATGGTCATAATAACTTAATTTCAGGCTCCATAAACCAGGGACAGATGTGTAGTAAAATGTGGTATAGTTAAAATGTAATACAATCTGGTAAATATGCAAACTTTAGTAAAACACATTTACACCGAAAGCACCAATCCGTTCATGGAGTTACCTGTTCAGTACCCCACCACCTACAGCTAATTCATCACCCGGGACTCACCTGAGGCAGCATGTGCATCTATACAGTTGGAATTGCATTTGAAAGCAATATATGAAACATTCTGGGTAGACCCTTTTTTGTGCTTGTCGATTGGTCGTACATATCCTGGCTAAAGTGCCGGCTGCAGATGCGGAATCGATTGGCCCTCAAGTCCCCAAAGACAACCTGGGCTCTACTTTCAATCTTGTCCACCGCAAAACCACAATGTCAAACACATCTTCTTATTAAATGAATATCCTTCGGGAATGTATGCATGATTGTGCCCTGACTTTTGACATGGTTCCTAGAACTGCAACCCAAAACCATAAAAGCAGGCATTCTTGAAAAGTCGATAAGATTTGTATAAAAAAAGTATAAATAATTACAAAACATGTTTGGATGTATGAGATTGATGAAATTATATCACAGTTTACTATTCCAGGTTTGTTTTGTTCAAATAAGCCAAACCTGTGTAGCGTTATTGAATACCACATACATACAGAATTGACATACATACATAATTGATTGATATGGCGCTAATCGTAATGTGTTACTCATCCGTTGAATGTACTTTCATGCATCAAAAGGAAACATGCTTATAGACATGGTCCGAGAAAGATGCAATTCTATTACAATTGACAATGATAAAATGTACTATATATCGATATCAGAACACTTGAAATATTAGACGATGGTAAAGTCATTGGCCCTCATTACGACCCTGGCGGAAATCGAAAAACGATGGCGGAAATGCAATACCGCCATCGAATAGCGCTCGGTGCGATTATGACCCGTCACCGTAAAGTACGATGCCATTAGCGACACCGTAGTGAACGCCAACGCTAACTGCACCAAGTACGCGCACGCGCGCCATGCCAAACCGTAATGACCACCATGGCGCAACGGTACACGAATTCTGACCCTAGCGGACATATACCTAACGCCATCAAGCATGGCGGAAAGTACCATTCCGCCATGGTGAGAAGTACGGCATCGCGAACCAACCGTAAAAGGCCCTACTGAGTGCCTGTACACCACTCCCTGGCCACATTGCACAACTCCTCGTAGGTGCAATGAAGTCACAATGCAACCAGTGAAATGTACAAGTCACCCATGCATGGCAACGAACAAATGAATCTAGGGGCTCCAAGTGCCTTGTGAGTGGCCATCCATATTTGCCATGGCACCATTGCCGTACTGATGCAGCACAGGCATGTGAAGGTTCAAGTACAGCAACATGAACTGAAATATGAGACAAACAAAAACAGGCCCCCCATCGCTTGACACCAGTGTAAGGCAACATTCAAAGCAGTATCCTGAGGGAGACTGCACCAGCCCTGTACTCCTGCCAGTAAACAAACCAACCATCAGCATAAGCATGTACCACACAAGTTGGCAGAGTGACTGAGTAGCCAGGCTCATCTCAAGAGGGGCCAATGGGAGCTGCAGGGCACAGATGGCATGAATACAGAAGCCATTCCAATGGACATGACCTCAGTCTCCCTCCAAGAAACGCACGCAAACACAGGCACCTGTGACCAGCCATATTCTGATAATCACATCATTCCACCAATCCACCTGGCTGACCGGCATCTGTTACACAAAAGCAAATCCCCCGCCCCTGAGCATGACATCATTAAAACAGTCATAATGGCAGCCCCTATCCCTGACCTCACTGGGCTTCGTAGGCAAACGCGCCCAGTACAGTACCACGCAACTATACTCAGAAGCCGGAACCCAATGCAGATCTTCTCACAATACATCGCTCCACAAATAGGAATATGCTACATTACTTGCAAAGAATAACGCTACACGGTCAATATCAGAATCAAAATTTAATGCACAACAAAATCACCAAGCCCATACAGCTATTAGGTCATGAACTCCAAAATATATTTCATTATTGTGGGCTGCATCCGCAATAAATGACCAGCTTCTTCTTGTGTGACGCCCTGTTCCTTCATGGTACACAGGGGCTACATTCACGTTCAAAAAGGCAACATGGAAGCGCCTAGAACCGCAGGGCCGTCCCATTAGGTAGGCACTAGTCCAGCTGAAAGGTCGATATGTTGCTCCTAGCCACTAGTACTGCGTAAGGGCATGTGGGCCATTGGCGATCGTCCCATAAGATCGTAATGGTGCTCCACTGATTAACACGAAGCAGCAGGTGTCGGGAGTAAAAGCCATCTGCAGGAGTGGCATACAGATGGCAGCGGCAAAAGGGGAGGAGATACCTGTCACCCAAATGAAATGAAAAAGAATAGTATGGGCATCAGAACTTCATTTGAATTACTCACTTCAATGATCACACTAAATCCACAGCCATATGCATGCTAGCCCACTCAAAAGGATTATTCCCACCCAAAAATCACTTTCGAATCATAACTATAAAAATCGAGGTGAAAACACTATTACAAACGAGTGTTTGTGTGCATGCGTCTGTCAAAACAGAATCCATTAGATGGGATTAGTAACGTGCATAGACACAAGTGTTTGAAGGCGCGTCGAGACAGGGAGGGTTCAACAAGGGCAGATAGACGATGGTCCCACTATGGCAGCTCTGCATCACATAGCGCAGGGGAAGTGGATAGATTCCAAAAAGCCATGTACATGGCAAACTCTCCATTAAATCATCTGTCCATGCATCCATACATCATTCCCTCATCCCGGAATGAAAACGCCTGATTATTTACTCACATAACATGTGAAATTTCCATTGAGTCTGTGCGTAATGCAGTCTGCAAAATCCACTGTGCTCCAGGCCGGAATTGCAGTGTTGTGAAGTAACATGTATTTGGGAACGTCCTGCCTTATCGTCCACTACGCTATTGCGCATCCCATACTATTCATATCAATCATTGCATTCTCGCCATGGCCCCTGTCCCAAGGACATTAAACAATAGAACGTTATATTTGCAGTCAGACCTGTGGGCGTCTACTCGCCGCTAGCTGAAAACCGAAAGCGCTGTCCTTCGAATTCCTCATTTGCAACATCACGTCGAAAAGGCATCTGTGACCGCTTGAAATCACAAATTCATCCATGTAGTGCGGCAGTGTGTGAAAATGGCAACTGGCTTCACTCACAAATGGGACGCCCCGCCCGTCAGCGAACCTCGGTACAGTGCTCGCCCAAAGGGGATTGCAGCTGGCACAGGTGGAATGAATCACCACAGGTGGAGGCTATACAGCCTGAAAACACATAAATTGCACACCCAACCCCCTCCCACAACCACACCCACTCCAAAATGCTACCGGCAGGACTAGCGATGTTGGCCCTAGGGGACCTGATAGCACTGCAAGTACTCCAACTTCAAGAAGAAGACGAACACCAACTACTACAACAACCGGCCGCACAGAGGAGACGCAGGAGGAGGAGGAGGGCAAGGCAGGGCCAGCAAGGCCCACCAGCACAGCCACTACCACCACGCAGGCAGCCCGCAATCCCACGCCTCCGAGCTCATCCGTTCAACCTCACTGCTGAGCAGATCCACACCCTCTACCATTTGGACCGGGACACCATAACCGCCATTGTGGACATGACACAGGCTGACCTTGTCAGCATGATAGATAGCCCAACCGCCATCCCACCCCTACTGAAGGTGGTGTCTGTACTACACTTCCTGGCCACAGGCACCTACCAGCACACAGTCGGACAGTTGCATGGCATTTCACAGCCACTGTTCTCACGGACACTATTGCAAGTGCTCGATGCCCTCCTGAAGCACGCAGACGACTACATCTCTCTACCACGCTCGGAGCAGGAAATTACGAACACAAAAGTGGGATTCCATGCACTTGGCGGCATACCGGGTTGCATTGGTGCCATCGACTGCACCCATGTGGAATTGGTAGTCCCACATGCCATGGAGGCCCAGTACCGCAACCGAAAACAATTTCATTCTCTTAATGTACAAATGGTGTGTGACTCCAACAGGATCATTACACATTGTTGTGCCCGATTTCCTGGATCAACCCATGATTCTATGGTCTTGAGGAACTCTACAATACCACGCTACATGGAGCGACACGCAGGGAACAGATCCTGGCTACTCGGTGAGTCTCATTTTATGCATGATAATGTGGGGTATGTGATGCGGCAATGACCTGACAGGAAGGGGGGGGTGCGTACGTAGCAATGTCATTCCACAAACATCCTTTATTGTCCACATACAGGTGATGCCGGGTATCCACTGAAGAGATGGCTCTTTACACCACTCCGGAACCCACAGAACCAGCATGAGGAGGACTACAACCATGCCCACTCACGTACCCGTGTAGTCATAGAACAGGCATTCGGCCTACTGAAGACTCGTTTCCGCTGCCTCAGCAGGTCTGGCGGGGCACTCCTGTACCGCCATGAGAAGGTTGCAAAGATGGTCATGGCATGTGTCATGCTACACAACATGTGCGTACGTAGAAATGTGCCCATGCCCCCTGACGCAGAACTGCAAGCACCTGAAGATGGTCATGATGAGGGTGGGGATGTGGCAGCACCTCAAGGAGTCCGCGAGGCACAGGAGGGCCGTGACATTCGTCAGATTCTCATAGATTCATGCTTCTAGCACTCACGCCTGGTGGCTGATACATGGACACGGGACTTGTGGCACTGTGTGTGTCTGGAACATGCACAATATGGACTGTACGCCTATGAAGGCCTCGTACACAAAGATCAATGTCCACACATCTCATTGGATGATTGTGCAATGTTTATGGCATATGTGAAATTATGTTACACACCCCATCGACCCGCCACCCAAGTGAGCCCAACACACCCCCTCCACCCTCCTACCTCCCCCCCGAACACCAGTGTCCAAAGATGCTCATTGTCAGTGGGCAGACGCTATTGCAAGCCCCCTCTCTGGGTATCAGGGGCACCCCTGCCTGTGGAGCGCAGGTTCCTCCCAGATCTACGTTGGGGGCTGCCCTGGATGGAACTTGCAACGGATGATGTCTCTGCCTGCTCACGTCCATGCATGTCCCTAAGGGTTTGTGAGAGCTCAGTGAGCACACGGCGCACAGCGGCAAGTTCAGCACATACGTCTTTGGACGTCGCATGCAGTTCCCCCCTCAGGCTCTCGGTGCTTCTCTCCATTTGGACTCTCAGGCTCTCGGTGCTTCTCTCCATTTGTGCCCTTAGTGTCTCTGTACTTCTCTCCATTTCTGCCCTATGTGTCTCAGTTGATGTTTCTATGGCTGCCTTAGTACCCGCACATTCATCAGCATGGTCCTTGAGGAGCGTGGCCAGTTGCTGCTGTTGCACGATCACCTGGTCGAGGGACTGTTGCCTCTGCTGTGCCATGGCCATTTGCGGTGGTGTCACAGAGGGGCTGATCACCTCATGTTGCCTTGCCACAGGGCTTGTGCGGGATGGCCAGTCGTCGTCTTGTGGGTGCCCCTGCGTGGTATCCTCATGGTGTACGGGATGAAACAAACAGGGGGATTGAGACAGGTCATGGATGGATCCTCCATCGACATCACCGTTTTCTGTGTCGGAGCATGCTGCCATTAATGCAGTGTCACCTATGGTGCTGCTGCCACCAGAAGCAGTGCCTTCTGTGGCATCCATTGGGGGGCCTGTGGTGGTGCTGTTGTGGGCATGCTGGCTGCTGGGGTGCCTGTTGAAGTCCCCTCCTGTGTGCTGCCACTTGATTTGTGCTGCTGCCGTGTCTTGATCCGTGCAGCTGAGGTGGAGGGTCTTTGGCCGTTGGTCTTGGCCCTCTTTGCAGGTGTGCTGGTAGGGGTGTCCTGGAGCTCGTCGTTTGAATCGGACCCTGTGGTGGAGTAAAGGAGGGCGAGCGTTATTAATGGGTCTGTGGAAATTGGAATGGCAATGTATCACATGCATTGGGGTGGTACCTGAGGGTGATTTGGGTCAGGGCCTTGGAGGTGGTTTCATTTTTGTGTGGAATGAGGATGCAGTTGTTTTGCAGCCTGCAGTTAGGGTGTGCCTGCTGCACGTGTAGAGGGTGTTTTTAGGATTTTTAATTATTTATGTATTTAATGTGACTTTTAAAGTGCGCTATCAGGCCAATGTATGTGGACGTTCTCCTGGCCATGTGTTTCTGTTGCACTATGTGGACACATGGTACTTCACATGATTGGACATTGTGGATTTCGCATTGTTTTAATTGGGCCACCTACCTGATTCTTCGGATGTCTGCACTCCTTTCTCCATCCCTCCGACTCGCTCTATACTCTCCATTCCAATGGTGGAGGCACAGATTTCTTCCCAGGGGGTCAACTTGATGGGTGATTCCGATCCTCCACCGGTAGCTGTGGCAATGTTACGGTTGGCGGATAGTATGCTCCGTACGCGTATCCGCAAGTCGTCCCATCGCTTTCTGCATTGCTGTGGGTTGCGGGGTGCGGTCCCCACCGCACTTACCCGCTGTGCCACCAGGGCCCATATGGCCTTCTTGTTCGCAAGTACCGTCCTGGTCATTTGCGTCGAGTAGACGACGGCAGCATTCTCCTGGAGGGTCTCTGTGAGCACGGTGAGTTCCTCACGGGAGAAGTGGACCTGCCGCTTGCGGTCGCACGCTTTTTTCGCTACTTTTCCCATTTTTATTGCTTTCACTAGAGTGGATGACGGGTTGGGATGTGTCTCAGGATAGTATTTTTAATGGTTGTGTGGGAATTCTGATTTTATAGGTGTACGGCGTGCTGTTTCCCGTTCCGGGCCCATGTTTTTACTTCCGTTTCCGTATATTTACGGTCACCGTACTTTCCGATTGCCGCTCATTACGGTGACCGCTATGATGGGTGGCGGAATTGCACCTAGGACGCCGTACGACGGCGGTGAGGGGCGTTTTGGGGACATTTCCGCCATCGCGGACTTTGCACTTCCGCCATGGCGTAGTGCTCGTGCCCGATGGGTCGGAATTAGCCGCACTTTACTCCGTTGTGCAATGGCGGAAACGCTATTTACGCTATGGCGGTCAGGTCAGTTACTTTCCGCCAGGGTCGTAATGAGGGCCATTGAGTTGAATGAACATTACACTACTGGGTACATTCGGTCGAAATAGATTGAAATTTTGATACCAGAAAGAGATGAATATAGTGAAGTTAAAAGGTGATCCGCTCTCACCTTGACTAACAAACCATTAGATTCAGCCAGCAGGGGAGTTAGTAGCAGGAAAACAGGTATCACGATCAAGAGTTGACTTCCAGTGCTCACAGATGTTCACAAGTAGCATAATCAAGAGTTGACTTCCAGTGCTCAGAGACGTTCTGCGGATAAATATCAAAGGTTTTATAAAGGATTCGAAAAGTGGGTGTGTATGTGAATGTGTGACATGTTTGTGACACGGTCTGCTTCATGGGAGCCTGAAGACACAGGGTCTGGGGAGTCCGTGTGTACAATGGCCCCTGTGCGTAAGATACCTTTGTAGTGTAAATGGTGTTTGGCACCTTGGCCATTCCCACCGTGCCAGCTCCCTTGGGGGGACAGGGCCACAGGTATGAACTGCCAGCGATAGTGGAGGGGGGATGGATGGGCAAGAGGTGTGAAGACAAGGCCTGGAACACTGCTGAAGGGAGACACACTTAAGTGGATTGCAGGGGCGCGGTCTGCAAGAGGGGAGCCTGGAGACACAGGGTCTGGGCGAGGCCGTGTGTACAAGGGCCCCTGTTTCAAAGATACCTTTGAAGTGTACATGGTGTTTAGCACCTTGACCGTTCGCACCCTGCCAGCCCCCTTGAGAGGGCTGGGCCGCAGGTGAGAACTGCCATTGATAATGGAGGGGAAATGGATGGGCAAGAAGCGTGCAGACAAGGCCCGGAACACTGTTGAAGGGAGACACACTTATGTGGATTGCAGGGGCAGGTCTGCAAGAGGGGAGCCTTGAGGCACGGGGTCTGGAGAGGCCATGTGTACAATTGCCCCTGTGTGGAAGAATTCTTTGAAGTGACATGGTGTTTGGCACCTTGGCCGTTCCCACCCTGCCAGCCCCCTTGTGAGGGCAGGGCCACAGGTGCAAACTGCCATTGATAGTGGTGGGGGGATGGATGGGCAAGAGGCTTGCAGACAAGGCCCAGAACACTGCTGAAGGGAGACACACTTATGAGGATTGCAGGGGCAGGTCTGCAAGAGGGGAGCCTTGAGGCACGGGGTCTGGAGAGGCCATGTGTACAATTGCCCCTGTGTGGAAGAATTCTTTGAAGTGACATGGTGTTTGGCACCTTGCCCGTTCCCACCCTGCCAGCCCCCTTGTGAGGGCAGGGCCACAGGTGCAAACTGTCGTTGATAGTGGGGGGGTGAATGGCCAAGACCCGGAACACAGCTGAAGGGATAATAACTAACTAAGGGAGACTAGAGGAGCAATTTAACGACGTCTGGTCTTGACTCCACTGAAGCCTTCCAGACAATAAAAGACAAAAGAGGGCAAACCGTCATTCTCCTGTGTAAACTAAGTCCTTTCTGCCAAACCCTGGTCTATGAACCAAATAGGTACCGAGTCGTAGGTTGTGACAATGTCAAAATATCATTTATTCAAAAAAACACATCATATTGAATATCACCAATAAAACAAACATCACATTAAAAAAGTGTAAAACCTAGTGCACTTTTCTAAAACATACAATACAACACCATCAAAAATGATCCAAATGAGTCTAAAAAAACCATCTGCCATGGTGTAACGTATACACCTCAAAACTCTTGGCAACCTGCCTATACAAATCTATATAGTACAAATTGTCATAAACAACATCATATACCCAGTGTTTAGCAACACTATGGTTTGTAGCACCTCAGAATGTTAACACTTAACAGTTTTCAGAGGTCACCTATTGGTGGTTTACCCGTTAGTTGTCTACCCTTCTGACAGCTACTGGGGTGACTGTAACCATAAATTTAATTGATAAACAGTACCTCTCAAAATTCAGGGTACTCATATGCCCGACATTTTCGTTCACACAACTTGAACTTGTAACTATAATTATATGAACTTCTTCAGGGGATCCAAGATGCCCACTATACACATACAAAAAAACACCAAACAGGAAGCGTCATTCAACTGCAGTGGAGATGAGATAAATTCCGAATGTTGGATCCACTTTCGATTGTGAAAACCTGATGCAAGCACAACCAGCTGAGAAAGGAGAAAGAACAGGAGAACACAGGAGAAGAAAACAGAACAGAGATCAAAGTTATTCGTGTATCTCTATTCATTTTACTAGGTTAAAAATAACCTAAGTAAAATTTAGCAGCAATATCCACAGGTGATGAATACAACTTGATTCCGGCAAAGAGGGAGCGTCTCATCTGTAGACGTTTATCACATTCTGCATAGCCGAGAGGGAAAACAAAAGAAAGACGGGAGTCCGTCCACAGAGAGGGTCAATTAAAACTGTCAATTAAAAGTGTTGTTCCATTCCACCTAACTTAAATATGTAGCAAAGCTAAGCAAAGAGCTCTGTTGACAAGCACCAATTAAACTAGTACTAGCAACGCTAGACATAGCCAAAACGTTGGGACAATTAACAAATACTCTAACACCAAGACTCATGAAAAGAAAGCATGTATTAGCTTCAAAACCACTGACTGTGTAACCCACCGGAATTACTCCCTGCACTATTTCTCAGATTCTGGAAGAACATGTACAATCAAATATGTACATCAACATAGCACAGCTCATCACCCACTTCACACATACCTCAAAAGAGGGAGCGAGGGGGTGAACCCTATCGGCTCGAGGTGCCTGCGCCGAGTCGACACTTAATCAGTGACCAGCATGGGTTCACTCAGTACTGTGAACCTGTGACAGGACTCTGTAACGAGGAGTGAAACAGCGCTGCATCGGAGAAAGTCTTAATTACTGAGGACAAAGATTAATGCAAATCATTAGAGCCACCCCCTTTACTTAGTAGGCTTCAGTTCGCCGAGAAATCCCAGCGTCTGCTGGACTGCTCTAGTGTGCCGTCTTCCTCCTTTGTGTGCTCCCGACGTTCGATTGTGATAACCTACCCGGAGGTTTTAAACAGAAAACTGGGCGGAGCCGTGAAGTCACGTAATATGTCAGGTGACGCCGAGCGTGATGGTCTGAACCAAATGGTAAACACTACTCTACAGCTGCGTTGGGTATCAGTACCTGGCGCCATTCAAACAAGCACATGGCAGACGCCACGAGCAACGGACTGCCTCTCACCCCTACATCAGCCACGCAACTTTACGTGATCGTACAACCCCAGAAAACGCCAGCCCTGTAGTGCGTCAAAAGAATCATGTAAGTGTATTACCAGCATTCCTGTGCGCGAAGTAAAGATGAATAGTCATAACACCACCATTGAAGCACACCTTAATTATTCTACAAACCATCGCCCAGAAAGGTGGTCATGGGTTATTATTGCTGTTGAGTAACAGAAAGGGGATCATCAGTCAGGTTTACTACAAACCTGAGATGAGGTAAACTACACCTAGAAGTCCAGCCGGGCATGGCCATGTACAAATACTTGAAATCCATCGTTGTAATTAAGGAGGTCTACCTCTTTGTGATAAGGGCAACCACATCTACTTGGCATGTGGACACCAGAGAGGTGGAAACCTAAATTTGTGTGTTGGAAGTACTATTACACCAATCAGTCTGCTCATTCAGGCCAGTCTCTGCTGACTCAGTGAGAAAAATTAGCCATTGTTCTTTGAACAGTAATTTTTTGGTATTGTTGTCATGACTCTTGGATCTCTCAATCTGCCACAAGACAGTCCATTTTTTTTTTATTTGGTTTTATTGATTTTGAAACAAAAAATAAAAAGAGAAACAAAAGATTAACAAAAGATTTGAGCATTTCACTTGTTACAACTCTGTTAGCATATGGTTACATCAAAAGAACAAAACTACAGTCTCATTATACAATTGATTGTCCTTGTGTTTGTTTCCGATCTCTAGTAATAACAGTCAGTATAACATACCCCATACCCACCCACCTCCCTCCCCATGGTTGGGCTGACATCATTGCGGCATCTTTTCTCTGTTGACATGTTCATAGCGGGTAATGTTCGGTTCACTATTGTGAGGTTTCCTTGGTTCTTGGGTCATAACTGTCCTGTATTGAGAGTTTTTCAGATTCTTGGTTCAATTAAGATCCTGTAGTGTCTTCGGGTTGGGAGTCCGTAGTCTCTGAGAGGTGTTTGTCTCGAATTCTGACCATAAGATCTCGCATTGCGAAGCTTTGTTGTGTAGGGATGCCATGATCATTTCCATTGTATCAATGTTGGTTGACAAATTGATCCATTCCTTCTTACTTGGAACCTTTTTGGATTTCCATTTTGTTACTAGCAGTGCATGGCCTGCTAGTAATAGGTGTGGGGCAAGACCCCTGAGTCTAGTCCATTCATCCTCGTCTTTTTCCATTCCGAAGAGAACCAAACGGGATCAACGTCTCTTTGTATGCCGTCTATGTCTTTGATTCATGCCAGGACTTCCTCCCAGAATACCTTAATGCGTGGGCAGCTCCACCACATGTGCCAATAGTCGGCTGTTTCTCCACATTCTCGCCAACATCTCGGGCTCAGAGTCTGAAACATCTTGGACAATTTGAGTGGGTCGTATTGCCATCTATTTAGGAGTTTGATGGCGTGTGATTTATATTGACTGGATAAGGATGTTTCGATGCGTTCTTGCACATCATTTCCCATTGTTCTGGATCTATCTCCTCTCCTAAGTATCTCCCCCATCTGCTTCTGAGATGTTCCGTGGACCCGGTGCCTGCTTCGATAAGTTCTTTGTACATAGCAGATATCAAACCCTTCATTTCAGACTTAGAATCCAAGAGTTGTTCGAATGGGGTGAGTTCTCTCTGCAGCTTTTCCTTCCATGTAGATTTTGTGAGGACTCCTTTTATCTGGATGTATTGGAAGGTGGATAATGGGCCTATCCTTAGGGCTTCAGTTAGGTCTGGAAGAGTTATGAAGTTGTCGTACCAGGATTGGAATCTTCCTACCTCGGGTATGTGATCGTTTATGCCAGGGGACCATAAGTGGCTAAGAGTGGAACAGCCAGGTGGTGATCTTGTTCATTGCTTTGCTTGGTTGCCAGATGTTCCAGATGGTACTCAGTATCGGGTGGCCCTTAATTTTCCGTTGTATTCTTTTGTGAGGGGTCCATAGCCATTCTGACACAGTGGCCAGCGAGAAGTAATGATTGTCCATGTGGACCCATTGGAGGTGGTTGTGATCACGTAGGTGTGGGATAAGGATACGTAGTTGTGAGGCTTTGTAGTATGCTCGCAGGTCGGGGAGACCTACTCCTCCTTTGTCTTTGGAAAGCATCAGAGTGTTGTATGCAATCCTCACCTTCTTTCCCTGCCAGAGGAACTTAAGCATACGTTTTTTGGCTTCTTCAAAAAACGCATTTGGTATCTCGATAGGTAACATCTGGAAAGGATACAGGAATCGGGGGAGGCATACCATTTTAATGGCGTTAATCCGACCTAACCACGAGGTCGTGAGTTTGTCCCACCTATTCAGATTGGCCGAGAAGCTCTGGAGGAGGGGATGGAAGTTAGCTAAGTATAGTTCCGTTATGTTTTTTAGTGATCTGGATGCCTAAGTATTTAAACGCAGAGTGTTCAAGTTTGAGGCCTAAGGGCAAGAACCTGGTTTCGTTTTCCTCTTTCGTTCCATGCAAAGGGAACAGTATTGATTTAGTCTTGTTCACCTTAAACCCAGAGAGTTTGCCATATTCTTCTAATAGTTGGAGAGCATGAGGGACAGATACAGAGGGGTTGGTAATGTGTAAAAGTATGTCATCAGCATAGAGTGGTATCTTATATTCTTTCGTTCCCAATTGCATGCCTTCTATTCTGGAGTTGGATCGTATCTTTTGGGCCAGGGGTTCTAGGGAGAGCACAAAATGTATTGCAGAGAGGGGGCACCCCTGTCTAGTACCACATCCCATTTCAAACCATCTGGAATATTCCCCATTAACAGAGATAGATGCCTTTGTGGATGTGTATACTGCTTGTATTCCTTTCCTAAATCTCGGCCCTATCCCCACCTTGTGAAGGACTGCCCTCAGGAATTCCGACTCCACTCTATCAAAGGCTTTTTCTGCATCTATTGACAGTAGGGCAGGGTCATCTGGTAGTTCTGGTGATGAGTGGATGAGATGGACAGTTTTGCGCATGGTGTCGGCCCCTTGCCTACCCAATATAAATCCGACTTGGTCATTGTGTATGAGGTGAGGGATCAGTACTTCCAATCGGGCGGCTAGTACCCTGGTGTAAATTTTGGTATCTAAGTTGAGCAATGAAATTGGACGGTATGAACCACAATGTTTGGGGTTCCTTCCCTCCTTTGGGATCACTGTTATGAGCATCTTCATAAAGGAGTCGGGGGCTGTCCCTGTTTCTAATATCTCGTTAAAGAGCTCTGTCAGGAATGGTGTTAGCTGGTCGCTGAAGGTTTTATAAAACCCAGCGGTATAGCCGTCCTCTCCGGGGGATTTACCTACAGTTAGTCTTTTAATTGCCTCTTGGACCTCAGGTTCGGATATCGGGGATTCTAAGAGCTCAGTTTCGGGGTACGAGATTTTTGGCATGTCTATCTGGGAGAGATAGTGATCTGTATCTGATTGTCCTGGAGTCACTTCCGAGGTGTACAACACCTCGTAGAAGTTGACAAAACTCTCTGGGATAGTGTGGAGGGTTGGGGAGTCGTAGGGTTTTCTTCAATTATCTCTTTCACTTTCCCCTCCACCCTTTGTTCTCTGAGTCTGGCTGCCAATAGTGTGTCGGCCTTGTCCCCCTTCTCATAGAATTTCTGTTTGAGGAATCGAAGTTTACGCACAATTTGTTCGTGCTCCAATAGTCTTAGTTCTTCCCTTTTACGTTGTGCTATGTTGATGCTGTCGCGGTCCGTGCCCAGGTGTTCCCTGTTCTTGCTTTCCAGTTGGCATATTTCAGACCTAAGTCTGTGCTCAATGATCTTTCTCTCTCTTTTTTTGGTAGATCCTCCTCGTATCAGGATGCCTCTCCAGGTGGCTTTACCTGCCTCCCATATTGTCTGCTTGGAGACTTCCCCATTGTTGTTTAGTTTGAAGTATTCCTCAATTTCAGTTGCCATTTCAATTTTAAATACTGTGTCTTTCAACAGGCTTTCATTACAGCGCCACTTCCCTCCTGAAACAGGTAAGTCTGCCCATCTTATATCTGGCAGGACCATGTCATGGTCTGACCATGTTATCGGAATTATTTCTGATAGCATTGTGGTGTCAAGGAGGTCCTTGGTGAGGTACAAGTAATCAATCCTGGTGAATGTTTTGTGCGGATTGGAGTAAAATGTGTAGCCTCTTTCATTAGGATGTTTAATTCTCCACACATCTTGCAGGTCATATATCTCCATTATGTCGGAAAGCCCAGTGCGATCACTTCTCGTTTGGCTTCTTATCTCGGGGTTGCCTGGTTCCCAGTCTTTGGTCAGCTCTGCCCATTGATTAAAGTCTCCTCCGAGAACAACTTGGCTGGATGCTTCTAACATTATTTTGGGTATTGTCTTTTCTAGGAACTTGGCTTGTCCTGCGTTGGGAGAGTATATTACTGCGACTGTTACTTTAACATTTGCGATTGTCCCAGATATCAGGAGGGCACGCCCGCTTAAATCGGACCAGGTCTTGTCTACTTCGAAATTGATTCCTTTCTTGATCAGGATTCCAACCCCTCCCTTCCTGAGTGGGCCCGAGCCCCAGAATTCCTTTCCCCCTCTTTTTCCTAGTATGCCTCTCTCCTCCCCCTTGGCAAACTTTGTCTCTTGTAGAAGGAGAATGTGTATTTGAGATCTACGGAATTTCCTTGCCACTAGTGATCTCTTGGTCGGCGAGTTGCGGCCTTTCACGTTAAGTGTTCCTATCCTTAGGGCCTCCCTACCCTTCTGCTCTTCAATTGGTGTCATTATCAGAGTATTTCGGTTGTGGATTTGTGACCCGTGTCAAGTAGATATATTGTTCATAAGGACTCACGTCGTCTTGAGTGATCCTTTGTATTGCCAATAATGCTTCCTCCGCTGTACATTTCCTGTCTGCCCAGCCCCCCCACCCTTCACCCTTCCCACATTGACGGCGTCCGTGCGGACCGAGATAATGACACTGGTCCTGCATCGAAACACCTTTAGGGACCGTCACTTCGGGTCCCAAGATTATTATAACATCATATTCTTGATTGAGCCCCCTTTCACCTCCCTTCTTCGTTTACATGGCCCGAGTCTCTTTTGAGCCTATACATCCTTACACAGTTCAGGCCATGGACATATGTATTAGAATATATGTCATCTTACCAGTGTTGCAGTTAATCGGTTCTCTCCCCCTGGGGGGGTATTACCTCTCCGAAAATGTCCTCGATCCCTTGACACGTTTCCTTCTGGGGCCCTGTATACGCCATCCTCTTTCTTCTCAACGTGCGTCTCCCCGATCGTGTTCCTCTGCGCTTGGTCCAAGGAGGTCAGAGATGTACGCCTTCATCTCCCCCTCTGAGCTTAGCTTGATTTTGTTTCCGTTGTATTCGAAGGACAGAGAGAAGGGGTATCCCCACCTGTATCTAATGTTATTTTTCTTCAGATGTTTGGTGATAGGCCCGCACATGCGTCGGAGTGCCAGTGTCATGGATGATAGGTCCTGGTATATCGAGATTTGGGATCCTTGGAGGGTAATTGAATTGCTGCTTCTTGCTTTCTCGAGGATCCGTGTTTTGTCCTGAAAGCAGTGAAATCGAGCAAGGACGGATCTTGGTCCGCCTGGAGGCCCTCCGGCTCTGTGTATCCTCTCTGTCTTAGGTTCATCAACCGCGTCATCAGCAACTAAGAGTTTGATGATGTCATGCAGGGTGTTCTTCAGATTGCTCTCTGTCTCGCCTTCTCGCTCCGGGATTCCGAAAATCCTCAGGTTGTTCCGCCTCTCCCGGTTTTCCAAGTCATCAAGCTTGAGTTTGAAGCTCTCCTCTTGTTGCTCCAGTTCGGTCATCCGCTGGTCGAGTTGTGCTTCAAGGGTGTCTATGGACGCTTGATTTTTCTCGACCCCTTCGAGCCTCTCCTCCATGGTATCTAGGCGTTGGGTGATCTAGTCAATTTTGGAGCCAATGCTGGCACCCATATTCTTTATTTCGCCCAGCAAGGCGGCAATGTCCCCTTTGTTAGCTGCTGATTCACTCCTGAGGTATTTTGGTTTGCCATGGTATGGTCACAATTTTCGGCAGGATTCGAGACGTAGGAGAATGTAGCTAGTTTCTCCCTTATGTCCATTGGTTCTCCCGAAGTTCTGTGATGTCACCAGTGCTGTTCGACGGGGAGATGGGGTCTGGGGCAGAGGAGGCACATGCCCCTGGGTCGGGGGCCCTACCCTCTGCACTCTGGCGTCAGTGGTCTCGGGAAGTTCGTTAGGTGTTGGGAGGGGTGCCGTGGCATGTTTGTTGATATGCCCAGGGTACGGGTGGCACAGTAATGCGTATGGGTCACCCAGGGTGCCCTTTAAGCAGTGTCCGGGTCAGCCGGCGCTTTGGGGGTGTTTTCCTCTTGTGCGAGATGCGGGGGTAAACATTCAGGGCGAGAGAGGTCTGAACCGCCGCTGCGCGGTGATGGCGCACCACCCGTTGGTCACGGGGTAGATGGGATGGGCCTACTGTCTCCCCGCTCAGCGCTGTCTCAAGACCTAGTCCGATCACGCTCTTCGGAAGCTCCGGCGACACGACCGAGGCTGTCACGTCCCCTTTGCGGCGAGGAACGTTGTCGGGAGTATGAATTCCGTGGCCGGGGTTCAGGTTCTTTCAGGCTTCTTTGTTCGTCAGGCCCAGGGTCCGCCTCTGACCGTTGTGCAGTTCCCTGCGAGCGGGCCTCAGAGCCGTTATGTGTGACGTCTTTTGGAAGGACATATATCTCAGGTTTGCAGGGGTCGTTTTGATCGGGTTTTCGACCGACCTGAGGGGGGGTCCTCAGCTGGTGGCACACCTGTGTAGAATCTTGGGGTGGTTGTCAAAGTGGGGGCTCAATCCCTCCTAGGGGCCCAAAGTAGCAGAGCTCACGCAAAGTCAGACCACATCCGCGCGCCCCCTGGTGGCCACTCATCAAGACAGTCCATTTTAATTCTTCTGATCTGTGATCCATCATAACAAAGTGATTAACCAATGAGGCTGTAATATTTTTGTTCTTGATACAGCTTCTGTGTTCGCTGATCCGGCACTTGACTTTCCGTTCTGTCATACCTATGTACAGCTTCGGACACAGACACCATATTGCATAGACCACATTGGTGGAATTGAAATTGGTGAATTGGGTTTGTACCCAAGGTCGTGTGAGGCCGAGGTCCACTTCTTTCGTACGCATAGTAAATGGTGAATGACCCTTCATTGCGGGCAAACCCCAAGCTTCCGTTACACTTCTCAATAGCCCTTGTTTAACCGAAATATCATTTTTCGTGAGTAACTCCTTCAAATTCGGTGCTCTTTTGTATGAACAAATAGGGAAGTCAAGTGGGCAATTGCCTCCAGTCAAAATGTGCCAATGTTTTCGTATTAGCTTAGTTAGTTGTTTTGTTCTTGTGCAAAAGGTGCAAACAAACACTATGTTGGTGTTGATAGAGGATTTAGGATGATATTCGAGAAGGGCCTCCCTGTTATTATTCTTTGCCCTCTTAAAAACTCATTTAACTATCTTGGGAGGGTAACTTCGAGCCACCAACTTAGATTTCAAAAGTTCGGCTTCTGCCAAAAACGTGTTATTAAGAGTACTGTTCCGTTTAATACGTAAAAATTGTCCAAAGGGCAAATTCTCTCGTGTGTGCCTTGTATGTCAACTATCAAACTTGAGCAAGGCGTTTTTTTTGTGAAAAGGACTCACTTTGAGTACTTTACTAGCAGAGTCAACTTCAATGGTAATATCCAAGAATTCAATGTTTTCTTTGCTAAGTGCACAAGTAAACATTAAGAACTGGTTTCTTTGATTGATCCATTGGAAAAATTCAACAAAAGATTCCTCAGTGCCATCCCACACTATGAGACTATCATCAATAAACCTCCTCCACAATGCAATTTTGGAAAAAAAATGGATTGGTAGATGGGTAAATATGTTGAAGCTCAAAGTTTTCAACATACACATTTGCTGCTGTTGGTGCTACAGACGAGCCCATCACAGTCCCATGAGTTTGTTGGTACAATTTATCATTAAAGATGAAATAATTTTCAGTGAGTGCCATTTCGGCACACCATAAAACAAAGCTGTTTGGTGTACTGCCTGTCGTTCTCTTCGTAAAAAGAACTTCTTCGAGGACTTCCAAAGTTTCTTTTTGTGGAATGCATGTGTAAAGGGCTACTATATCGAGGCCTGACAATAATTGTGTGTTGGAGTCAAAACTCATATTTTCAACACAATTAATGGCTTCCGTAGTGTCTTGAATATATGAATACATGGTGAGGACGAAAGGTTTTAGATATTTATTGGCCAATTTGGATAAGGGTTCTAATAAAGAGCCCGTGTCTGACACTATCGGGCGACCAGGAGGATTGGTCAATGACTTGTGGATCTTGGGTAAGGTGTAAAATTTTGGAATGGAGGGCTTCGATACACACAAATAGTGATGTTCTTGTTTACAGATCCACTCTCTTTCCAACGCTTTATCTACTTTATTTTGAATCAGAGCGGAGAGTCTTTCCGTCGGATCAACTTCAAAAGGTGAGTAAAAGGTGTGGTCTTCCAATTGTGGATTACATTCGCAATATACGCCGTTCTATCCTGTAAGACAACTGCCCCTCCTTTATCAGCTTTACGTATCACAATTCCTTTATTCTCAGTAAGGTTCTTCACGGCCAATCTTTCGGCATTGCTGAAATTGTGGAAGGCTGGGATTGGTGGTTGACTTTCAAGATGTTTCAAATCATTCCATAGTGTCCTGGCAAAAACTATGGCTTCTGAAGTATAACTCTTGGTCGGAGGATTGAATGAGGATTTATTACCTAATCCGCTCTCATTGTTCTCTTTGTCAAAGAGCTCATCTGAGAAGTACTGTTTCAAATGTATCTTCCGCAAAAGTTGTTCTATTTCAATATGAGTCCGAAAACTGTCATATTTGGCTGTCAGAACAAAACCAAGGCCTTTATTCAAAACTGTCTCCTCTACAGAGCTAGGTTGGTATAGAGACATGTTAACTAGTAAGGGTGATTGCTCCTTGTTCTCCTCTTGTATAGCTCCCAATTGTCTTCTGTTGCTCGCTCATCCAAAAAAGAGACCACGGACATATTACCCGTAAGTTGTTGTTGTTGAGGTGGTGGTTGTTGTTGCCTATGGGGTCAATAGGTTGTTGACTCCACCCCGTCTATGGGGTCTCCTATTGCGGTTATTACCTCTTTGTTGAAGTCCTCGGTTTGTATATGGTCTTTGACCTTGTCCTCTATTAAATCCTCCTCCACTAGAGCTACCAGAGCTAAAAGAAGTTGTCCTTGCCCTTGTTTGAACAAGTAGGGAGACCCATACCCGTCCTTGGTATAATGAAAAGCATTTTCATGTGAAAATTGGACCAGATCTTTCCTCATCCTCGTTATACGTTCTTGTATACACATTTTTTTTTTAAATCTGTCATCTCCTTCGTTATTTCTTCCAATCTTTTTTTATATGTTTCCAATGGGACAAGCTTTTTCATTGCATCATCCATTGCTTCCAAATCTCCAGTGAGTTTGACTGTCATTTTGAGTGCTGTATCGATTATCAAAATTACCCAGTCGCGCCCACACTTATTAGCAATGTAGCTCCATTGAAGTATAAAATGCTTATTGTCCAAAAATAACCGAGGTTCGATCCGTACTACGAGTCCCTGTCACAGAGTGCCAGACCTCAAATGTTCAATCATTATTGACCCGTGGAGATCTGTTCTAATGAGCCTCTTTTTTATTTGTACCAATTCATCCCAGTTACTCAGGTTAGCAATCAAGGGGCCTACGCCTTCTAAAAATAGGGAGGCTTGGGCTAACAAGTCTTCGACATATTTATCGTCATAACTTTTTGTTTTATCTGATGCCATTGTGGAAGCCGTGCTAAACGCAACGTGAAACAAAAGAATGTAGTCACCGTAATGTACAACCACTCTGTGCACTGATCAGCTTTCAGATGTCTCGGTCTCTACAGCTACTGAATGTGAAAACTACAACCCTACAAAACACATCTCACGGAATGCATCGGCGCAAAAACAATAACTAAGGGAGACTAGAGGAGAAATTTAACGACGTCTGGTCCTGACTCCACTGAAGCCTTCTAGACAATAAAAGACAAAAGAGGGTCAACCGTCATTTTCCTGTGTAAACTAAGTCCTTTCTGCCAAACCCCGGTCCATGAACCAAATAGGTACCGAGTCGTAGGTTGTACCGAGGCCCGGAACACGGCTGAAGGGAGACACACTTATATGGATTATAGGGGAGCAGTCTGTAAGAGGGGAGCCTGACGACACAGGGTGTGGGGGAGGTCGTGTGTACAATGGCCCCTGTGCGGAAGATACCTTTTACGTGTACATGGTGTTTGGCACCTTGGCCGTTCCCACCCTGCCAGCCCCCTTGGGAGGGTAGGTCCACAGGTGAGAACTGCCATTGATAGTGGAGGTGGGGATGGTTGGGCAAGAGGCGTGCAGATTGTTGCAGAGGAGGTGAGCGTAAAAGGGAACCAACCATTGTTGCAAGTGACTCATAGACAGGTGAGCGTGTCCTTGGTTCACTGAAAAATTGACACAACTATTCGTAAAAGATCATTTGTTTTTTATTTTGTTGCTGATGTTGATAGCACAAATGAACTACACATTGTATACTTCGGGTTGCAGCATAGTGTGGAAAAATCCCCTGTACTGTCCGCTGTCAATGGGGACTTTGGCGCAAATGGCCCCAACGACACAGGCGGGTATTACTCGTTGAACGCGGTATCCAAGCCTCCCATGAAGCCACCATGTAAATGAACGATAGGCCACCAGCCTGTACCACCTGTGGAAGAGAAACATACATACTGCATTTAAATGAACCTGAAAGAGAAACATACATCCTGCATTTAAATGAACCTGATAAGTGTACACACCTTAGTTGAACATGCATCCTGTATCCTATGGCATAGTTGCCCGTACAAATGTTACTTCATGGATCAATGAACTTGTGCTTTAAAGTGTAAACACATTACAAAAGTGAACACCCATGCAATCCATAATGTTTGGGGATAGAGAAATATTGTTTCTTAGTTGTAATTGAAAGACACATAGGATGACCACTGTGATTTCCCCAAAGCACGAGAGATGTTTGGAATTGCCAGATTACTTTCATTTGGCAGTGATAGATGAAAGTTACGACAATATAGGAGACAAACAAGAATTGGCCTCAGTGGTAAAAGTGACATCAAATCTAGAGAACACTTACTCGTTACTTGGATTGCAAGGGGGAACTGTTGCTCGAAGTTTGTGCATAAGCAGCATCATAATCCTGAACACGGACCTTGTGAGGCAGGCTACCCTGAAGTCATGCAGCTTGGTAACGCATAGCGGCAGTGTCTCTTCTTCTGATATGTAGGCCAAGCATCCTGAGTTTTCTCTGCAGCAGCATTTCTCCTCCTCGGTTGGCATGACCTTGCACCGATTGTAGGTACACCAGGTGGCAACGTCTTCCATGCGAGTAGGCTATGGCTCAGGAGACAGTGATTTGTCTTCCCAGCCGTCGTCCAATGCCCCATCATTTCCGCATCTTCCTCTATCAACTAATTCCACCTCAGAATACTCTGGCTCATACTGGTAGGGCTGTTTTTTTGCCATTATACGACAACATTTAAATCAATAGTAATGCTAGTATAAGTATCTTTTCGCATGGGCTCCGAGCAACGGAGATAGCTGAACAGAGCAGAAACGAGTCACAGGCTATACAAAAAAAACTGTGAAACGATTGAAAAAGAAACTGATGTTGTCTGTTAAGAAGTAGTCTTTTTATACTTATTGAGGAAAGAGGTGTCCTGCCATTTCCATGGAGACACAACATAAACTGGGGCACAGTGAACGTTGACACGAGACATGCATTCACGTTGTGAAATGGGCCGTACGTGTCTAGTCATTTCAGCTTCAAGGGCAGGGGATAAAAGTGAGGAAAGCTAAGGTAAGGTGCAGAGGAAATGTTTTTACGATTGATCACAGTTTATAAAAAACCACATGCCCGAAGACTCGGGACAATAACATTTTTGAGTGCACTATTCCTTTAATAAAGATGCCTACTGAAGCCAATATACTCAACATTGCACCAATGGCCAGGTCAAAGATGCAACTAGATGTAACAGTAATTTTCCAAGCACAATAGCACCACCTAGAGAATATGTGTGGCATGTGAACGGAGGATAGCACAGGGGAAACAACCATGCAGAGAAACAAAGGTTTGAATCCCGGATCCGCGCTTAGTTATTAAGCGCCTTATTAATAAAATAATTAAATTAATAATACATGTAAGCTCAATGTGGTTGCACAAGAAACATGACTTCTTCCCTCTGTGGTTGTTCACATATTGTCTGACGATATTGTCTGATAAGGTGGATTTCTACAATATGGCCTGATGGATCAGCATGCTTAGTTTGGAGACAAAACATCCACTAATAAGGGGAAAAGGAAAGAACGACACCAACATTGGTAAGGCGGGCATGTTGGAAATGTATTGCTTTCACTTAATTGTACTGGAAAAGAAAATTTTAAGCAAAAATGCAATCATGTATTGTAACATAAAATAGGAAAATATTTTTTATTTTGATGGAACATGGGAAATATGATAAATCTAAAAGTATTGTTTGGCAAAGTTCTTGCACATTCCAACAGTACAGGTTATTTGTATAAGTGTTGGTAAAACTAAAACCTTTCTTCTTTAGTAAACGATCGGGTCTGCTCTTATATGCTTTGTTGCCAGTTGCACTATCATAAGGGTAGAGCTGTCATAACCAGGATAGTGGAGTAGCTGGTAGAGGGCGGGTGGACAAATCCAAACGCACGATGCAGTGTGCTAATGGGGGGTTTTCGGTGCATCATAGAAACGCTGATTGTCACCAGGATCCCTCAAAGAAGAGCTGGTAAGAGTAAGGATAGAACTTCGAGACAGACCTACAAATGTAATGCAAGTCAAATATCGAAAAAAAACAATGATACAAGGTGCATGGCAAAAAGTAGCATTCAACAACTCTCTCCTCAATATAAACAGTTGAATTCACAAATGCATGAGACTGTAACCGAGATCTCACCATGAAGCACTCATTTTGCACCACAAGGCAACCAACTGATACCAGGGAACCTGTACATTGCAAAAATGAGTTCAAGTAGAGAGCTGAAGCTCTGTCGAGCCAGACCTAAAAAGGGCACTTAGCAAACAATCCACACTTTGCCAAATGCGTTTCATCCCCCGATTTAAAGTCCTCTCTCTTGCTCCATGATTAATAGTCCTGACAGAATGAGTGACAAGCACGTTCATTTTCGCAAGCTCTGGCATATTGCTGTCAGCAGGTCGAGAAAGCAGCGCCTAAAAATAGTGTAATTTTTTCAAGACAATGCGTGTATGAAAATGCAGAGAGAGCGTGCTTCTTTTAATCAAGTGCTAGTTCTATGAAAATAAAAATTAGCCCTGATAAAGCGTGATAGGACTCGCGTCGGTACAATGGCGCGCTCCCTTTATGAGGCGTTTGACAGGCGCCATGCTGATTTGCCAGGGCGGCTTCAAGTCCCGAGCTAATGGCTCCAATTAGCCTGTGTTTACTGCCGTTCTTGGCCGGGCTCCATGCATTGAAGAACAAGGCAGCCCATGGGTTCAAAGCACAAGGACCAGCCCCCATTAAACCAGCTCACATTCCGCGATTATTTTATCCTTGACAGACTACGTGGAGGAGGCTGTTTTTAGTATTTTTTTCAAATCGAGTTCATTTCTTCACAGCCTGATGTCAATCGGTAATTAAGCCCGGCATTGGCTACTGCAGGCTGTTTGTTTGTTCGGCAGAAGCCTATTTTCTTTAAGGCCGAGCTTTACTGTTTTCTTTCCTGCAGAATGTGAACATGAAAATTGCCCACGGTGTAAGGGGAAGATGGCTGTGCGGCAGGTGTGTGCGCAGTCTGCGAAAATCCTTATAGTCTAGACTTGAAGTGCCTGTTTCTCACAGAATATAATCCTGACTCCTTCTGCATAATGATTTCTCCTGAACAACCCAATGTTTATGTGCGCGCCTCATTCCTTGCCAAAGAGAACACTTAACAACAGGTTAAGCCTTCCATGGATGCATGGAACAGCCGTGCTTACAGCCCTCCCAGAATGCCGTGCGTGAGCAGCCTTTTAAATAAAACACAATACCCAATCCCCCACACTAGCGTGAGAAGGGGGTTTAGATTCTATAAAAAACAAGGAGGCGAGTAGTATGCATTACAGTCTTTACTCTGAACCACAGCAGCAATGAAGTATAAAACTTTGTAATACATTTTTTTTTGCAAATAAACACATAACACTGTTCCGAAAAGTATAAAGGGAAACATCCCAGTCCAACATGGTGAGCAGGTCATGCTCTGGAGGCAGCCAGTGGGCTGAGAGCCAACCCCATATAGGTCTATTCCTCTAACACCACCTCCTCTTTCTGTCACTGATCTGCTTCACACGCCCACTGTACACTTCCACCACGTAGAACGAAGAACTAGGATCCAATCGAAACAGCCGGAAGCTGAACCTTCTTGCTCATTGGAACTGAACATGACGCTTCTTCTTGAGCCAAACTTCTCACCCGAAAGCTGAAACAATAACCAAACACCAATGAGGGCCGGCGGGAGGGATAATACTCACCTCCTTGTCTTTTATAGAATCTAAACTCCCTTCTCACACTAGTGTGGGGGATTAGGTATTATATGGCAAGACAGGAGGCTCATATTATGCAAGTTCAAAGCCATTGCATTAGATTCACAGCAACAGGAGTGATACGGTTATGATAAAACATTTTAAAAGTTGACTCCCTTGACCAATCAGCTGCTTTTAGAATCTGTTCCAAACTACCACCAATGATGGCTGCTTTAGAGGCCATAGCGCCTCGGACTGAGTGGGAACAAAAAAGGACGTGTCAACCCCCACCTCCCGCATAACCCCTTAATCCATCTGGCCAAAGTAGAAGGGGAGACTGGCTTATGGGGTTTTCCTGTAGGAAATCAGCAGCTGAGAGGTATTCGGAGGTCTAAAACCTTCAGTTTTTAACTCAAAACATTTCAAACCGTCTACAACACATAATTTACAATCTTCAAGAAAGGCTGGATAGGATATTGAGGATGCCAAGCATTTAGTCCTTCGTGAGATAAAGAAAGTAATGCCTTGAGGGGGGACCATTTTATTACCTACATCCAAAGCTCTGATATCAGACACTCTCTTGATAGACACCAGGCACAGTAACATCGCCAGTTTGGAAAATAACTGTTGCAAGGACAGGACTTCATTAGAAGGCCAGGACCGGAAAAGCTGTAGTACCATATTAACATCCCATAGAACTGAATATTTCAGCTTCGGTGGAACCGTAATACAAATAGATTTGAGGACTCTACGCACCAAAAAGTGCCTACCCACTGGCTCCCCTTTAACCAAAAGGTGACCCACTGAAATAGCAGACCTGAAACCATTAATGGTCCTGTAGGCTTTTCCTCCCTTAAACAACTCCACCTAAAAATTAACCACCTCTACTGGAGGGGCAGAAACGGATTGAGGTGCCTAGCCACACACCAGCTAACCCAGCGGTTCCATGCTGAGGAATACCCTGACTTAGTAGAGGGCGCCCAGGAGACCCTGATGACCGATATATAATCTTGCAGAAGTCCTCTGAAGCACCAGGAAGAGCTGAAATCTTCCAAGCCGTAAGGGCGAGGTGCCCCTGAAGGACCAGTTTGTGAGGGAGACCCCCCAGATCCACCAGCAACTGGGGACATAGAGGAAGAAGACGAGGAACATCTACCGCCAATTCCAGAAGGGCTGGGAATCAAACCTGAGAAGGCCAAAAGGTGGTAACAAGCACAAGAGACGCCGCCTGTCTGCGAACTTGAACCAGCACCCGGGCTATCATGGCAAAAGGAGGGAAGGCATACACCAACTGACCCGACCAATCCTGGAGGGTAGCGTCGGTAGCCAGAGCACAAGGATCTGGTCTCCAACTGTAAAACTTGGGAACCTGCCAATTTAGTCTCGAGGCAAACAGGTCTACCGCAAAGGGACCCCAGAGAGATGCCATGCAGGCAAAGAGCACTATGTTTAACATCCAATCGCTCCTGTCCTGCAGGTGCCTGGAGTTCCAATCTGCAATCTCGTTCCTGACCCCCGGGAGATATTCCGCCTTCAACAGAATATCCCGGTCGAGGCAAAAATACCAAAACTCCCTTGCCAAATCCGCCAGACCTTTGGACCTGGCGCCCCCCAGATGATTGATGGATCTCACCGCAGAGATATTGTCCATGCGGAGGAGAACACAACAATTTCCCTGATCCTTGAGAAGGCTTCGGACTGCAAAGGACCCTGCCAACAACTCCAGACAATTGATATGTAGTTGTTTCTCTGAATCCGACCACTTCCCTCCTGCGGAAACCTGACCCAATCTGGCTCCTCAACCCGCTCTGCTTGCATCTGACTCCAGAATGACGTCCGGAGAGGGACCAAATATCGCTCTGCCATTCCAGGCCTCCATGTGCCTGAGCCACCACAGGAGTTCCCACCTGGCCTGGAGAGACAACTCCACTATCTGTGAATAAGAAAGACACTTGTGCAGAATCTTGGCTTTCAGACGCTGTAGCCCTCTGTAATGTAGAGGGGCAGGGAAGATAGCCTAAATGGATGCATACAGCATTCCTACAACCTTGGCTAACTGCCTGAGGTAGATCCTCCCTCTCCTGAGGAGCAGACAAATCTCCTTCTTTATCTTGGAAAGTCTGCTGTCCGGGAGAAGAAGGATGCAAAGTTTTGAATCTATATTGAATCACAGAAACTGGATACATTGCGTAGGCTTCAATATGGACTTTTTGACATTTATCACAAAACCTAAATCCTGTAGAAGGGTCACAGTGAACTTCAGATGAGAGCACAGAGTTAGAAAATTCTGGGCTGGCAGGAGCATATCGTCCAAATAAATTATGATCCGAATCCCCTTGGATCTGAGGAGAGCCATCACAGGTTTCATGAGTTTGGTGAAACACCATGGAGCTGAGGACAGGCCAAACGGAAGGGAAGCAAACTGCCAAACACGACCCCTCCACTGAAACTGAAGAAACTCTTGATGCAGAGGAAACACAGGAACCACCAGGTAAGCATCCTTGAGGTCCAATTTGACCATCCAGTTCGCAGGAAGAAGGGTGTCCCTGAGTAAATGAATTCCTTCCATCTTGAAGTGGTGATATACCACAAGAGTTGAGGGTTTTCAGATTGATTACTGGGCGAAACTTCTGGTCTGGCTTTGGGACTAGAAAAATGGTACTCAGAAACTGAGAGGCCGTGTAAGAGGCTGGGACTACCGCACCCTTGGAGCTGAGTTCCCTTACCTCTACATCTATCAGAGACTGTTTGACCTCGTCAAACACCAAGGGAAGGGGATAAGACAACTGGCAAGGAGGAGCGTAAAATTCTAAGCGATAACCCTGAACAGTCTGCAACACCCAAGGATCTGAAGTGAGGGCTTCCCACTGCGGAAGGAACCTGGCTAGCCTGCCCCCTAGACTTTCATGGGAAAAAACTTTTAGCACCTGACAAAGTACCTGATGCCCCTCTTGATCTTCCGGCGCCTCTACCGGCACGTCCTCTCAAACTTGAAATTTGTTGAGGGTAAAACTGGTTGTGTGCTCCCCGAGCAGAGGAGGAATTGTGCGCGCCTCGAGGCGCAAACTGGCGGGGACATGAGGAGCGCTGGGCAAACCGGCCGAGGAGCAGGCTCTACCTCGTCCAGACTTGTTAAAAACCTTTGGGGCAAATACTTTCTTTATATTTGTGCTTTGTCCAAAGCCGTAAAAGTATGGACATATGCGGAGAGATCCTTGAGGAAACTATCCCCGAACAAATTGCCTTGTGCCGAAGGACCCCCTTCCCTTTCTGACATGTCCGCCAGCTTAGGGTCCAACCTCATTAATAATGACTTTCGCCTCTCCTTGGAGATGGAGGCACTCGCATTGCCGAGCAGGCAAACTGTGCGTTAGATCCACCCCCTTAAGGTGGGGTATTAGAGGACGCTGCCTCTTCTGCAATTCGAAAATCTGCGTGACTGGACCCAAGACGTCCAACAGTCTATCTTGACAACTATGCCATGCTTTGTCAACCCCCCTTCTTGGGGTTCTTCCCCTTCTGGAAAAGAAAAGCCACCATGGACTGATCTATTTCAGGCGTTAAAGCCACCTTGTCAGAAAGCATAGGCCTAGGACATTTCAGCCTCAACTTATTCCGGTCCTCTCTAGGCATAGGGCGTCGGACCCAAAACTTAAGGAAAGAGGAAACCTCTTCAGAAGGATGCCACTCAGCAGACCTGGGATGTTGGATCAGGGCAGGATCAAAAAATTGAACCCCACTAACATCGAGAACTGGACCCCCTTGAGGGGCAACTGGGGACACCTTGCTTTTGCACCTTTTAGGGGGCGATTCATAATCATCTGAACTATCAGAGGTTGTGATAGCAATAGGGTGCGCAGCCGCAGGGAAAGGTGTGGGGGCTGGCCACGGGGTAGAAGAGATAACATGTCGGGGCTCTTCTCACCTGTGCTTTAGGTCTCTCCTAGGGGAAGACACAGGTGACAGGGCAAGGGGGGGACTGAGTTGTCCCTGGATATACTTAGTTTTACTTGTGCATTTCATAGGGGCCTGAACCATAACAGAGGGGCCAGCATCTTGGGGAGGGTGAAAATCCGCACTGCGATTGATCAATCTGTCAAACGCCGAAGGCAGGGTGTTATTTAGATCCGTTAAGGCTGTGTCCAAAGAGGACTGAATAGCCTGCGCCACTGAAGGCTGGGCATGAAAGGACTGGTCCCCCACACTGTCCCCCAACTTATCACTTTTTTTGGAAGTGCGTACTTGAGTGCTGGCATCTGCAGAAGAGGGAAGCCCACTCTTATCCATGATAGCACTTAAATAATAATATTTTTAATATTTTTTGCTATTTTAACACTCAGAAGGCTCAACTGCTGTACACAAACAAACTTCGAGCAGAGCAGTCTCACAATAGCTGTCAACCCTAGCAGGGTGAAAAACAGCAGGGAAGGGCCACTTAGGCAATGAAACAGGCAGTGCCTGTAGCCTAGCAGGCAATCACGCGAGCAGCATGTGAAATAAAAGGAAATATCCTTAAATACACATATAAATAAATCCTTAAGTATTTAACATTTAAATAAGTATTTTACAAAAGTATTTAAATAAGTATTTAAATAAGCACGCGCACGGCTCGCCAGAAGCTAATCTTCCTGACACGGCCGTGGGTACGCGGAATACTGCTTTCAATGCGTTGTCATTAATGCCACTGGATTGAAAGCAGTATTCCACGTTTCTTATTTTTTCAGAGGGTGGCCTCTATCCCCAGTACCCCCCAGCTAAAGTGAATTAATTAATTAAAAACTGGAGGGATTGAACCACAGCCACATCCATCAGGTTTGCAGGCTGGACACGTCACGACGGCACTATATAACCCGATGACAAACAACTAAGGTGAAATGTCCAAATTTTGGTACTGCAAGTTCCAGGGAAAACCTTTGTATTGGTTCTTGGAGTTTAAAACATGCACACATTTTAACGTTTTCAAAAGCACTATTTGAAGAAAATATCCTCTCTTGGTTTGTGTGTGCATTGATTTCATGGAAGGCGTATGCCATTCGTCCTGTGCAATTTGGGTGGTTATGAATAGCCAATTTAATTAAATGGATTGCATTCCACTGTTAACTGCAAATTGCAAATTTGGACATGTGGGTGGGGTATTTGGGCGGAGCCGTGTGCAAAGGGGTATTGTCTTGTGTGGCTGTGGGCGGGGCATACATTTCAGGGTTTTTGATTTTCAAATGTAGGCAGGTATGCTTGTGTCGTGTGTAAAGGCAGTCCAAATCTGGTGAAAACGTGAGAATCTGCAGGAATTAGTTACAGAGGCAAAATCTGATGGCACTGCTGAACCATTTCAAAATCTGCAAGGGATCTCTAAAAGCTATGGAGAATTTTGAAAGTCTGTGCCAATACGAAATCTGCTTTTTCTGTAGAAACATATGCCCTACTGATTTGGACTGTCTCTGGTTATACAACAGGTTCAGCTATTGCATGCCAGCTATTGCCATCAAAGCCAAGGTTATTGCACCTGTGGCAGGGTTTCTCACCAAAATCGCTGGCACGCAAAACATTGCCCAGCAATGGCTTCAAAAACCCCTTTACTCCCTCCCTTGTCATCGATCGCCATCAAATAGCCAAGTACTCACATCACTGGCCAGGTAATTTAGAATCAAAAATAACAAGCATTGGCAATGCCAACAGTTATAAACTTTACTGCTGTTCTTAGCATTTTGCATTTATAGGCACCAGGGTGCACCGGGGAGAGTGCAAAGTATCAAAGGAGGATTCTGCAAGGAGTAAAAGCATTCAATCAAATGAGAAGGGGAACAGAGCAAGGGAGCAAGCTATTGATAGAGGGTCCCATTGATGATGAGCAGGAGGAAATATGAGTGGGAAAGGGTGAGAGGGTAAGAAAACAAGCAGGAGTGTGAGAGGAAGGATAAGAAGGGGTAGGGGAGAGGGTAAGGTGGATGGGGGAATAGAGGGTGGAGTAGGGTTGGGTAGTTGGGAAAATAAAGGGTGTAGGGTGGGTAGGGCTAGAGAGGTGGGTAGGGTGTGTGGTGGGGTAAAGGGATAGGGGGTAGGATTGAGTTGAGAGAGAGGGGTTAGGGTTGGTGGTGGTAGAGAGACAGGGTAGTGTGTGTAGATGGGGTAGACACAGGGAGTGGGGTGGGTGTGGATACAAAGAGGGGGTAGGGTGAGTTGGTGGGGGTGGTGAGGGTAGATAGAGTTGGGAGGGTGGGATGCAAGGTTGGGAGGAAGTAGAGAGTTGGAAGGGTGGGTGGGAGGGGGTAGTGATAGTTGGATTTTTAGAGTTGGGTGGGGTAGAGATAATGGTGTGGGGTGGTTGGGGTAGAGAGAGTGGTAGTGTGGTGGGTGTAGATAAGGTGTTGTAGGGTGGGTGGTTGATGGTAGAGAGGGAAGGGGTAGTGTGGTTGTGTAGGGGTAGGGTAGAAATAGTATGGGGGGTGAGGGTAGAGAGATGAGGTAGGGTGGGGGGGTAGAAAGTGTGGGGATAGGGTAGTGAGTGGGGCATCGTGTGGTGTGTAGGGTGGGTGGAAATAAAAATAGTGGGTGTGAAGAGAGCGGGAGTAGAGAGAGTGGGTGGGGATAGAGAGTGGGAATATGAACGAGTAGATTGGGTTGGTGGGGGTAGAATGAGTGGGGGTTGGGTGGGTGGGGGTAGAGAGTGTGGGAAGAGTGGAGGCAGTAGATAGAGTGAGGGTAGGATGGGCTAGAGAGAGTAAAAGTAGGGTAGGTGGGGGTAGAGAGAGGGGGTATGGCATGTGGATGGAGTGGACAGGGGGGGTCGTTGGGAGGTGGAAACAAAGAGGGGGCAGGATGAGAGTGGGAATATGAACGTTGGGTTGGTGGGGGTAGAATGAGTGGGGGTAGGGTGGGTGGGGTAGAGAGTGTTGGTAGGGTGGGTCAGGGTAGAGAGATTTGGGAGGGTGGGTGAGGATAGAGAGAGTTGGGAGGGTGTGTTGGGATGTTGGGTGGGAGTAGAGAGTTGGAAGGGTGGGTGGGCCTGGGTAGACAGAGTTGGGTATAAGGTGGGTGGGCAGGGGTAGAGAGAGTTGGAATTTTAGAGTTGGGTGGGAGTAGATATAGTGGTGTGTGGGTGGGTGGGATAGAGAGAGTGGTAGTGTTGTGGTAGTGTTGTGGGTGTAGATAAGGTGGGTTAGGGTGGGTGGTTGGTGGTAGAGTGGGTAGGGGTAGGGCGGGTGAGTGGGTATAGGATTGAAAGAGTAGGGGCTGGGCGAGGGTAGAGAGTTGGGCTAGGGTGGGGATAGAAAAAGTGGGGATAAAGAGAGTTGGAGTAGAGAGAGTGGATGTGGGTAGGGAGTGGGAATATGAAGGGAGTAGGTTGGCTTGGTGGGGGTAGAGAGAGTGGGGGTTGTGTGGTGGGGATAGGGTGGGTGGGGGTAGAGAGCGTGGGGAGAGTGGTGCTAGGGCGGGGGTAGAGATATTGGTGGTTTGGGTGTGTATGGGTAGAGAGAGTGGGGGTTGGGTAGGTTGGGTGGGTGGGGAAGGGGGGGGGCTGGGGCTAGAGAAAGTGGGGGTAGGGTGGGGGGTGTGCATAGAGAAGGTGGGACATGGTGGTGGGTGGTAGAGAGGGTGGATGGGTGGGTGGGGTAGTGAGAGTAGGGGGTGTTTGGGAGTAGAGCGAGTGGGGGTAGTGTGGAAGGGGGGTGTAGAGAGGGTGGGGGCAGGGTGGCTGGGGGTAGAGAGGGTGGGTGATGGGTTGGTGGGGAAGAGAGAGTGGGGCATAGACTGGGTGGTGTAGAGCAAGTGAGGGTAGGGTGGGTGGCCTATAGAGAGAGTGGGAATAAGGCACATGAGTGGGGGTAGGGAGGGTGGGGGTAGAAAGTGGAGGTAGGGAGGGCAGGTGAGGGTAGAGAGTGTGAGGTGTGTTAGGCAGAATCATATGTGCAGTACACTTTGGGACCACTACACACAATTAAGACTACAAGTGGAAGAACAATTTCACCTTTGGTACAAGCCTGTACTAAACTGTAAAATGGTAGCGATAGCTGAGCAGCCAGATTTATCTCAAGAGTAAAGTGAGCAGTACAAGAAGATACACAAAGGACAGCAATTACTATGGTTCAAATAAACACTGATTCAAGTTTTCTGAGTGGAAGAATATACTTGTATTTACACCATCAATTATAAAACAGTTCACTATTATAAAGCTGCAGTCCTAATATACTACAATAATACCCAATCAATTCTGGATATGTTAAGCTCAAAATGAAGTGTGAGCAAAATGACACTCCAGCAATGTAAAGGGAGAAAAGACAAGGTTATTCAAAATCAAGAACAACAATAAGTAAAAGGCAGGGCAATCTAGAAACAGCTACTACAACTAGTATTCAAGTCAATAGGCCTGGGCCAATGTTAATGGTTCAGAGTCTTTGCAGACGACCACACAGTTCAGAGTAGTTCATGGTTAAGTCTTTGCCAAGAGTTCAAAACGAAGTTGGTTGGAGGAAAGGTTATTTAAAGGAGAAGAGAAGGACAAGCCGTCGGAGAGGCGAAAATATTTCAAGCACTTCAACCACGGTCGGATGGAAAGAACGATAAGATTTGCACAGTACCTTAAAAGAAGAAGAATGCAATAGCTGAGGCAGTTGTTCCTTGCAGTACCTGCAGGCTTGCGGTTCCTGAAGCTTCAGTCGTGGTGACAAGAAGGAGGATGGCTGAAGGGTCCTGCACTGCCCAGGGAAGAAGCCAGCAGCTGAGCAAAACGTTGAATAAAAGGTGCGCTCCTTAAAACTCAAACTGGTTCTCTTCCCACTGGCTATCCGATCTACCGTAGCGATGCACAGCAAATTCTACCAGGATGTGGACCGGTGTCTGGTGTTTGGCGTGCTGGTTGTTCCCACCAAGCTCAAGGGAAGAAGATTCCTTGCAGATCTCCTCTGTCGAAGTTTCAGGCAATTCGGCCTGCAACAGGGCTTTACTGGGTGTCCAGTAGTTGCAGCAGTCGTCTTCCTTCAACTCCTTGTTGGTTCTCTGGTTCCAGTGGCGAAGCTGCCTTCCAGTCCCAGAGACTGGATTTTTATGCACCAAATCCCCCATTCACACAGCCTGGCTATCAAATACATAGCAGGGTGGCTGTACTGACAGGACAGCCACCTAGCCAACCAAACAAGAGTGTGACTTGGGTCTCCAAGGAGACCCTGTGCAGGGGGCCTCAAACCCCTCCCTCATATCCTGCCCACTCAGATACTCAGACACCTAGGGAGGGCTTCTGTGCAGAAGCCTGCCAAAGGACAGCAAACAAAGGAACCAAACCTGGTTTGGCGCACAGAGTAAAACACTAGAAAGACCTTTACTAAAAGATATGGCAAAATAACTTGACCGGAACCAAGTTAGAATAAACATGGATTACCGGATTTCGTTCGAGGCTACCGCCATAGCCTCTAACGGTACCAAGGCTATTTTCATAGTCCGCAGTAGAATAAAAATGGTAGATACCACTGCCACCAGCCAAATCTTAGAGAAAGGGGAACAAAATAATGTTCCATGAGAATCAGACAAAAGGGGATAACTATTAACCCCTCCAGTACTCTATTGGAAGATAGGGTGTACTGGGTCTGTATTTTAAAAAGAGTAGTAAAGTCAATGGTAACTTTACATGTTCTGGGAGACAGTAGTCAGTCCCAGAAAATGGAGTTTAAAGTGGGAAGTCAGAAAAGTCAACCCTGTGTCACTGCACTAAAGGTGCTGGGTGACACAGTAAAAAAGATGATGCCTATGGAGTGGGTGAGACTCCATAGTCCATGAGCATAACAATGTACAACACTTAGCAAACCTCATGTAAGAGTGGGAAAAAAAGGCTCACACTCTTACCAGGTAAAAAATTAAAACCTAGAAATCCAGCAAAGCTGCTGAGGGACTCAAAAGGTAAGGGAAATTAGCCATTCTGGAGAATTCTTCCTAACACTCGCCTCCCCCAGACTAAAGGACAGGAGGATTTAATCCACTCCTGGATGAATCTCTTCACTCTAGTCGGTCAAACATCCTAGAGAGACCATCAGCATGATGGTGGTGACATCCTGACCTGTGCTCAATGGTGAAATTAAACCCTTGCAGGCAGATTGGTTATCTTAGTAGTTTTGGGTTTTCCCCTTTCATTTGCATCAACCATTTCAAGGGTTGGAGGTCTGTCTGAATCACAAAAGTAGATCCATACAAGTATGGTCTAAACTTCTTCAGAGACCACATAATAGCAAAGCACTCACACTCAATGGTTGCCCACCTTGTTTCTGGTTCCTTCAGCTTCCAGCTGATGAAGCAAATGGGGTGCTCCCTACCTTTCTCATCCAGTTGACTAGGGACTGCACCTATACCTGTATTGGTGGCATCTGTCTGCACAATGAAGGTTTGGTGATAATCAGGAGCTCTTAGGACTGGAGCTTGACAAAGGACTTTCATCAGGTTTTCAAATGCTTGAGTACACTCCTCATTCCATCTGACCTTCTTAGGGAATTCTGGAGAGGAGATCACTTTGAAGGGAGAAGCTATGGTCCCATAGTTCTCATTTAAGTTCCTGTAGTACCCAGTGAGACCTAGGAAGGCTCCCAACTGGGTTGAGTAGTAGGGGTGGCCCAGTTTTGTACAGCTTGTACTTTGCTAGGCAATAGCCTTATTTCACCTCCTCCTACCTCATGACCATGGTAGACCACTTTGCTCTGACCAATTTGACATTTACTTGCCTTTATGGTCAGATGGGCCTGCTCAAGAGCCTGCAATACATATCCTAAGTGGTCAACGTGTACTTTTCAATTAGGGCTGAACACTTCAATGTCATCCAAGTATGCCATGCAGAAGTCCTCCATCCCATTCAGAACTTGATTAAACATCCTTTGAAATGTAGCAGGTGTATTCTTTAATCCAAAAGGAATAAAAACTTGTTGCGCTATATAAATAAAACTACTTAGTGAGTTAGTTAGTTAGTTAGTTAGTTAGTTAGTTTGTTTGTTCGTTCGTTAGTTAGTTTGACCTTGGTAGAGGCCTGCTGGGGTCGAAAATGCAGTTTTCTCCTTGGCATGGTCTGTCAGAGCTATTTGCCAATAGCCTAAATTAAGGTCAAATGTACTGAGGTACTTGTCTGCACCAACTTTATCCAGCAGTTCATCTGTCCATGGTAAAGAATGGGCATCAGTCTTTGTGACTGCATTTAGAGCGCTATAGTCCACACAGAACCTCAACTCCTTGGATCCTGCCTTTGGTACTAGAACAACTGAGCTAGACCATGGACTTGTAGATGGCTCTATAACTCTGAGATCAAGCATCTTGTTGACCTCTCCTTTATGTGGGTTCTTACATGGTCTGACATTCTGTAACCTCTGCTTTTCACAGTACCAGTTTAAATATCATGCTGGCTCCAAGGAGCCAAGCCTGGTGACAATGAAAACAGGGAGGCAAACTGATTTAACAGAAACTTGCACTCCTCCTGTTGTTCAGATGTCAGATTAGAAGAGAGATTCACTCCTTCTATTTTCTCATCTAAAGGCTGGCCTCTGAGTAGGTCAGGTAGAGGTTCACTCTCCTCCTCCTCTTGAGCTGAAGCTAGAAGCAAAGCTCCCATTTCTGGTCTCGAGACATAGGCCTTCAAACGTTTGTTGTGAAAGACTCTGGAAGCCTCCTTAGGATTGCCTAAGTCCACCAGATAGTTCACCTCTCCAAGGTTTCCCACAACCCTAAAGGGTCCTATACATTTGTCCTGCAAGGCCCTCTGCCTTGTTGGCACCATCACTAGCACAAGCTGGTCTGGAGCAAACTCAACCATGTTGGCCTTCTGGTCATGGCAATGTTTGACCAGAGCCTGACTTGCTTTCAAATTATCACTAGCTTCTGCCATCATGTGTGACATTCTCCTCCGAGACCTATAACATAGTAAGTCACTCTGGCTGGCTGGGTGAAGGAGCACTCTCCAACCCCTCCTTAATCATGGCCAAAGGACCTCTGACTGGATGGTCATAGAGAAGTTCAAAGGGACTGTATCCAACTCCCTCCTGAGGGACTTCTCTATAAGCAAAGAGAAGGCATGGCAGTAGAAGGTCCCACATTCTTTTAAGGGGTTCTTCTAAAGCACCTATCATGCTCTTTATAGTATGGTTAAACCTTTCAACCAGTCCATTGGTTTGTGGATTGTAGGCTGTAGAGAACTTGTAAGTGACACCACCGTTTTTCCACATGGCTTGCATGTAGTGGGACATAAAATTGGATCCCCTGTCGGATATCACTTCCTTAGGAAACCCTACTCTGGTAAAAATACCAAGTAGAGCCTTAGCCACAGTCTGAGCTGTAACAGTTCTCATAGGTATCACCTCAGGTTATCTAGTAGCATGGTCTCCTACAACCAGGATAAACCTGTTTCCCACAGATGTGGGAGGGTCAAGGGGACCATCAATGTCATTTCCCACCCTCTCAAAAGGAACTCCCACCACTGGGAGAGGCACTACTGGTGCCACATTCTTGGCTCCACTCTTGCCAGAGGTTTGGCAAGTGTGACAGCTCCTACATAATTTGTCAACTTCTTAACCCATTTTAGGCCAGTAGAAGTATAAAGAGAGCCTTTCATAGGTCTTTTCGAAACTCAAGTGACCAGCCAAAGGTATCTCATGGGCCAACTTTAGGAACTGGAGTCTGTTTTCTAGGGGCACTACAAGTCTTTTTCAGTCCACAGGGATAGACTCAGTCGGTTCACTGTAGAAGAGGCCATCTTCCCAATGCAACCGGTGCTTCCCAGGCTCTTGCCCATCGAGCTGAGAAGCTGCCTGTTGGCAAAGACCTTCAAGAGTAGGACACACTCGTTGTCCTCTGCTGAAGTCTGCCCTCTTGGGTTCACCTTCTGCCAGTAAAGACTGCAGCTCAGGATGGTCAGCAGGATACAGATCTCCAAATAGAGTAAGGTCCTCTTACAGGTCTGATTCTTCAGTAGCTGGATCAACCACACAGCGCTGTACCTCACACTCAGCATCAACTGGTGGAGGAGTCACAGGTGTGACTTTGGACAATCTTGGGGATGTCCTGGTTGGTAGCACAGGGGTGCTATCTGCTTACTTCTTGGAGGTCTTAGGTTTCCCCTTTGCCACTTTCTTTCTTGAAATAGCAGTTAGTAAGTCCTGTGGACTGGGGGTGATAGTTTCCTCTATCAAGTCCTCTGGAGAGCACCTCAAGGTCCTCTCACTTGCAGGCCTAGTGAGTTCCTGTTTCCTTTTACTGGGAGGCCTGGGGGTACTAGACACAACTCCAAGAGTTTTCAGGTCATCACCCAACAGGACCCAACAGGACTCTCCCAGCAACTTCACTCTGTACACTAACAGGTATCTTGACAGTCATGTCATTGCACTGTATGAGAGCTGGTAACTGAGGAAGCATTTGCACAGGGCCACCAGCTAACTTGGTTAGGTGTTTGGGTGTCTTAGCAACATCCCCTACCTTGAAAAATGATTCATCAACCACAGTTATGCTCGCTCCAGTGTCTCTGATGGCAGGAGTCTCCTGGCCATTCACAAGAACACTATCTTTATAATACTCTTTAGTATTAGGTGGGATGGAATTATAGACCTCTTAATTCTGTTGTTCCCACAAACCCAGGGACACTAAAGAAACACTAGCTGAGACTCTCATGGGTTCATCAGCCAGTAGGTGAATGTTACCACTTGCCATAGGTACTTCTTTCTCTGGGGAGAAGGCTAAGCAGATAGCGTGGACCCCTGAAGGCTTACCCTTGCACCTGGGATCACATGGTCAGTTGACCCACAAACATAACATTTACCAAATGTTTTGATGAATGGGGGTTTGTTCTGACCCACCTCTGGTTTTGCACCAGGAGGTACACTAGCCTGATTTGGTTTCCCTTGTGGCTTACCCTTGTTATATTTGGGGCCCTCTTTTGGATTGGAGGTATTATAATTCTCCTTGTTATCTTTCTTTGGCTGCTTTCCCTCATCCTTCTTCTGAGTTGCCCCAGAATCCTTTTGAGTAGCCTTGTTGGCAACCCACAAGTCAGCAGTCTTAGCTAACTTCTTTGGATCTATGTCCTTAGAATCATCCAAGTGCTGTCTGAGCTCAGGAGAGCAGGCATCATATATTGACTCCAACATAAAAACATTTCTAAATCCTTCATAAGTGTTAACTCTGTAACCCTTAACCAAACCATCTAAGTTTTTCAAACATTCACACACCCAGGTAGCCCAAGGGGTACCATCATGATTATTGAGGGTCCTAAACCTCTTGAGGTACTAGCAAGGGGTCTTCCCAAATCTAGAAATTAAAGCTAGCTTCATAGACTCATAATCCATCATATCTACCTCCCCCAACTCCATCACAACATCAGGTGCAACAGTGGGTAGCCTAGAAAAGTGCCAAGGAAGCAACTGATTCCCTGTAATGTCTTGAATCCCATGGTTATACTCAAACATTGCCAACCAATCCAAAATATCAAGCTTAGCCTCATACATACCCACAATTTCTTTAGGCATATGGGGTCTCTTAGGACTGGAAGACCTAGAAGATTCTGGGAGAGAAACATTCTCAATAGACAATTTCTTGATGTCTAGTTCATGAATCAAGTTCATTTCTCTGAGCTTAAGTTCTTGATGCCTTTGATTAGTTTGATCATTAATACGTTTGAATTCCAATTCAAGCCTCATCTTTTCTAGAGCAATGAATTCAGGACTGAGTGTAGGACCTGATGGGGTCCCAGTGGACAAGGGTTGAGGTTTCTGAGCAGATAGAGGAGCAACAGGGCCTACATTGTGAGACTCACCTGCCTCATCTAACTCATCCATAATATTTAAAACATTATCTTCCTAATTACTTTCCACATTTGCTGGAGGGGCAGGAATTCCAGCCCCACTCCCCAGATTGTATTTCTGCAACAGCTTTTCAATTAAGTCTGACTTTTTGCCTTTAACAGAGAGATTCTTATCTCTGCACAGATTTTTCAAATGATCAACAGTGTAAGTAAGAAGGGTCTCCTGACTGTAGCTTTCCATATCAAACATGATTAAAATTGCTTTTAGTGGTGTATTGCCTTGTGGTTAGTTGAGCCAAGGTAATAGCAGCACTCTAAGTGTAATCACTATACTTTATCCTCGCCACTGTACACCAGTGTTAGGCAGAATCAACCATTGGAACCACTACACACAATTGAGACTACAAGTGTAAGTACAAGTTCACATTTGGTACAAGCCTGTACTACACAGTAAAGTGGTAGCGATGGCTGAGCAGCCAGACTTCTCTCAAGAGTAAAGTGAGCAGTACAAGAAGTTGCACCAAGGGCAGCAATTTCTATGGTTCAAATAAACACTGATTCAAGGTTTCTGAGTAAAAGAATATACATGTATTTACACCATCACTTATAAAACAGTTCACTATTATAAAGCAGCAGAAAATCACAGTCCTAATATACTACACTAACACCCAATCAATTCTAGACAAGTTAAACTCAAAATGAAGTGTGAGCAAAATGGCACTCCAGCAATTTAAAAGCGAGAAAAGACAAGGTTATTCAAAAGCAACAACACCAACAAGTTATAGGCAGAGCAATCTATAAAAGGCTTCTACAACTAGGATTCAAGTCAATATGCCTGGGCCAATGTTAATGATGGTTCAGAGTCTTTGCAGAGGATCACACAGTTCAGAGTAGTTTGCGGTTAAGTCTTTGCCAAGAGTTCAAAACGAAGTTGGTCGGTGGAAAAGTTATTTAAAGGAGAAGAGAAGGACAAGCCATCAGAGAGACGAAAGATTTCAAGCACTTTCATCGCGGTCAGACGGAAAGAACGACCGGATTTGCACAGTACCTTAAAAGAAGAAGAATGCTGTAGCTATGACAGTTGTTCCTGGCAGTTCCTGCAGGCGCACGGTTCCTGAAGCTTCAGTCATGGTGACAAAAAGGAGGATGGCTGGAGGGTCCTGCACTGTCCATGGAAGAAGCCAGCAGCGGAGCAAAACACTGAATAAAAGGTGCGCTCCTTAAAACCCAAAATGCTTCTCTTCCCACTGGCTATCCAATCTATTGTAGCGATGCACAGCAAATTCGACCAGGATGAGGACCGGTGTCTGGTGTTTGGCAAGCTAGTTGTTCCCACCAAGCTCAAGGGAAGAAGATTCCTTGTAGATCCCTTCTGTCGTCGAAGTTTCAGGCAATTCGGACCTGCAGCAGGGCTTCAATGGGTGTCCAGTAGTTGCAGCAGTCGTCTTCCTTCAGCTCCTCATTGGTTCTCTCGTTCCAGTGGCGACTCTGCTTTCCAGTCCCAGAGACTGGCTTTTTATGCACCAAATCCCCCATTCAAACAGCCTAGCTGTCAATCACACAGCAGGGTGGCTGTCCTGGCAGGACAGCCACATAGCCAATCAAACAAGAGTGTGACTTGGGTCTCCAAAGAGACCCTGTGAAGGGGGCCTCAAACCCCTCCCTCACATCCTGCCCACTCAGACACTCAGGCGAACAAAGGAACCACACCTGTTTTGGCGCGCAGAGTAAAACACTAGATAGACCTTTAATAAAAGATATGGCAAAAGAACTCGACTGAAACCAAGTTATAATAAACATGGATTACCGGGTTTTGTTTGAGGCTACCGCCATAGCCTCTAACAGTACTGAGGCTATTTTCATAGTCCGCAGTAGAATAAAAATGGTGATACCACTGCCACCAGCCAAATCATAGAGAAAGGGAAACAAAATAATGTTCCATGAGAATCAGACAAAAGGGGATAACTATTAACCCCTCCAGTACTCTGTTGGAGATAGGGTGTACTGGGTCTGTAAATTTAAAAAGACTGGTAAAGTCAATGGTAACTTTACATGTTCTGGGAGACAGTAGTCAGTTCCAGAAAATGGAGTTTAAAATGGGAAGTCGGAAAAGACAACCCTGTGTCACTGCACTAAAGGTGCTGGGTGACACACAGTAAACAGATGATGTCTATGGGGTGGGTGAGAATCCATAGTCCATAAGGATAAAAATGTCCAACACACAGCAAAACACATGTAAGAGTGGAAGAAAAGGCTCACGATCTTACCAGGTAAAAAATTAAACCCTAGAAATCCAGCAAAGCTGCCGAGGGACTCAAAGGTAAGGGGAATTAGCCGTTCTGGAGAATTCTCCCTAACAGGGTGGGGAATATAGAGAGCAGGCATAGGGTGAGTGGAGTAGGGTGGGTAGAGAGAGTGGTGGTAGAGTGGGGTAGAGAGAGTGGGGCTACGGTAGGTGGTGTGGGATTGAGAGTGGGGTAGGTGGGGGTAAAAAGAGTGGTGCTAGGGTACCTCACATAGTTTGTATATTCCCAAATCTGCTTAGAATATACATCCATGCTACAGTCCAGACTCATGGTCCACTTTAAAGGATCCACATACTACCTCCAATTGTCTCATGCACTTCAATCTGCTTTCCCACCCTCTCCTCTTATCCCTTCTTTCATGATCCGAGTGTAAGGTCTGGATACAGAGGGTGTGGGCACAATTTACTAACTCTCAGACACGCTATGTGCTCTGAGAGCACCACTGTGTTGAAGTGGTGTAGTATAAAAGCAGAGAAATATAACAAAACATATCTTTCTGCCCTCTGCTCCCTGGTAGCCTTGCACCATTAAATCCCTCCACCAATCTTATCAGCTGCAGAGACGCCTAATACTCTTTGCCCTCAGCCACCCTTGGCTTCGAGCTCGCCTTTCTGCTCCTTACCCAAACATCACACAAAAATGTTGGTTCTATTTTCCGACAACAACCTAGGTCTGTTATGCCTCACTGATATTTTGCTCAATGACAAGGGTGACCCTGCTATAGTGTTTGCTATTCCCCCAGTCATTCTGCTCAAAAATGTCTATCGCCACAGTAGGTGGTGTCTTACTGATCTTCAGAGACTACCTCACCTTTCCCTTCTTGCCCTTTCCAGCCAGTAACACCTGCTAGATCCTAGTGCCTTGCCTCACCTTTTCTGATTTGAATCCCCGCTCATCATTTAAGGCCTCAGCCTTCTCAGCTCCAGATCATTTTAAACTGATTCATTTGCTGATATACTGGGACTACTTTTTCAGACCCATACTAATGCTGTGGTGGTTGGTGAATTGAGTAGCTGGGCTGACTGCTCTTCCTACCAGGCAGATTCATTTATTATTGACAACCTTAACATCATGTTCCTCATCAAGCTTGTTTCTTCACTCACACATTCTGAAGGTCACAATTTGGGCCTTATTTTCATCAAATCTCACCTTCTCCTCAACTACTCTGTCCATCATCTATCAAAACACTTACCTTAACCTGGAAAATAATATCTATTGGCACAGTTTTCTCTGATCCCAGCTCTGCAGAACCTGATTTCTACCATCTCAACCTTCCTGCTGATGCCATCGCGTTTGACAATTGTGTCTCAAGACACAGACAACCTCAAGTCTTTATTTCAAAACCAAAACATTCCTTTGACTCACCGCCAGACCTTTCCATTGAACAAACTAAAGACTGAAGCTGAAGAACACTATTGATGCCTTTCTTAATCTGAGACTATAAATTTGTCTTGAAATTCCAGTTCAAGCATTGTAACCAAGCTATATGCATAAGCAACACCACCTAGTTTTCTGAGGGCATTGAAAACTACTCATGTAATAAACAAAAGGGGGTCTGTTTCACTTCCCTCCACAATCCACCTCTCATTACACCTTTGTGAACAACTAATGACTTACTTCTCAGACAAAGTAGTCTATTCGGGCATTCATCTCGCTCATCTCACCCCCCTCATACTTCCACTATTTCAAGTCATGACAACACTGCCAACCCATAAAAGAAACAATGTAAACCCTAATGTATATCCAATGGGGATAACATACACAATATATACGGAAAACAGCCTTCCTTAATGTAAATGATTCAAACTACATTTTGTGCATCAACATTCTCAATATCTCACACAAAACCAAATGTATAAAACATTTTCAGTTAAAAATAAATAATGTAATATAATATACATCTTACATCAATCACCCTGTATCACAAAAATATACATAATTGTTTTTTCTTTCCAACACAAATCTGAATTTAAATGACGACACATTAAAACCTGTAACCCTGTCTAACAGTTTCATACACAACATCATGAAAATTCAATTGATCCAGTATATCTCAACAAATAAGAAAGAGCATAACTCTTCTCTTGCCATGTTGATATTGATATTTTATTACTATTGCGCTCGTACACAAGTGTTTCAGAGCGCGACAAGGCAAGGGAGGGGAACAGGGGAGAACAAAACAATGATCTTCCTAGGCCCAGTGACATTGAGAATGCACAAATGCATGGGAGAGGAGGAGGGGAAAAATGCATGGAAGGGGGGAGAAGTGGAAACTGCGCAGCAAAGGAGAAACAGATAAATAATAATAAATAAATAAATGAAAAAGGCAACAAACAGTGGTAGTGAAGCCAGCAAGTGGCAAATGCTGAGTTTAAGGCATCAGACAAGGTAGATCTGATAAGTGCAGGAAGTAAAAGGGCGGGGCTGTATGGGCACAGATACAGACCCCACTGCAAGGGGTGCCCCGGAGGCAGTGCAGGAGGGTGGCAGGGTGAGCAGGTACCTGGGCCCAAAGGACAGAGGGTGGCCAGGTGCACGGTGCCAAGAGAGAACAGCAGATCAGCAGGGGAGAAGAGGGGCAAAGGCAGAAGTGAAGAGGAAGGTCTTGAGGTGATTCCGGAACCACAGATGGTTCGCCTAAAGTTTAAGAGTGGCAGGGAGGCTGTTCCAGAGGGAGGCCCCAGCCGAAGACAGAGATCTACCCCCAGCTTGTTTCTTCGAAAAAAAATATGTTCTATGTGCTTTGGGTATTCAATCCTTTGTCAAGAAATGATCAAATGGGTCCTCCTATAAAGTAATTCATACTGTGGGGTTTCATTATAATAATACTTGCCTTTGTGTGCTTCATCTATAGTTATTCAAATAACTAGCACTGACCTTTTGCTAAATGTCTTGTATTAGTCTGACTCCTATCCACAGGACATATGCTGTCATAAAATGTGTTTCTTAAATACATCTGTGTAATATGGTATTATATAGTATTATTATACGAGCTTCAAAATGCAACATCCACCCTACCTGGTTCAAAGTAGCTCCTTTATCCTATTATCACTTCATCTTCCTTCTGTCAAACGTCAATCATGTTTCTCCAAAAGTACTTCCCTCTATTGTTCTTGTATCATATTCCTGTCCAATCAGTAAATTAAGGGTTTATCATCCACTCCACTCACAATTCCAAAAGAAATGTATATTTCATTTGTGTTAACCTTACCTACATTGCTATATTAGCAGGTTTTCCCACTACACCACTCCTGTGGATTCTGATCCCATTGCCAGATACCAGGGGTTTGCAAAGCACAGTGAATATCTGTTGCAAAATAGCATCACAAAAGTTTTGTAGAGATACACTGGATTACAAAATAGCGATTGTGCGTACACGGCAGGAACATTATCAACAAGACAGTGGATATAGAAATCAAAATAGAAGATTTAGAAAAGGCAAAGTAACTCCAACAGGATGTTCCTCTTCAGAAATCGAAAGTGTTGAAGACGTGAATTTCCTGATATACATTGACATATGAAGCAGCAACCGAGACAGATATTGCAGGTGTTTCACACAATAAACAATTGACTTTTTTAAACCAAGGAAAATGAGACCATCAGAGGGAAGAGGAACAAATCCTCTGTAGGTAGCCACAATGATTGCATCCAGATGCAGAAGATATTGATAGAGTTATGCAAGCAGAATTGTCAAAGGTTGCGTGCGTGCACCCTTCCAGTAAGTTACCATATATAACCTTGCCAACCTTGCACAACTTTTCTACTATCCACATCCCCTCTCTTCTTAGCCTCATCCCTCACACCAATTCAGGCTCACCTTATAATGCTTTCTTGATCAGGCTCTTGATACTCTGCCCCAGGTCTGGCTCCCCCTCTTCAACCTTCCCAATAAATCTGTTTGGCCAGGCTTTGTTCCCTCACCTTTAATTCTCCTGTTATCTGACTCCTCATCAAGAAGCCTTCGCCCAACGAAGCTGTGCCATCATACTTTCTCCTACCTCTCTTTTGATGGCTTATCCTAAGAGTTTAGAAACCTATGTCACCACCCAGTTTCAAGCCTTCCTTGAAAAGTACCAAATCCTTTACCCACTTCCGATGGGCTTTCGCCTAGGTTGAGGTACTCAGTCAGTGCTGCTTGCAGCAATCAACAAGCTTGGCACAACCGCAAATAATGGGACAGCTGTGGACATAGTTTTTTTAAGACTCCTCTGCTGCCTTTAATATAGTTGATAATGGGATTCAAGTTTACATTCTTCATTATGTAGGCATCATTGTCTCAGCCTATCGTCGGTTTCATTCTTTTCCTTCTGGACATGTTCAGGCCGTTTCATTCCCTTAGTTTATCTGTACACTCCCTTACTTGTGATGTACATCAGCGCTCTCAGCGTTTGCCCTCCTGCCCAACCTCTGTGTCCATTAACTTGCATCGCTCAATGAATCTCATGGCTTCCCATTCTTAAGTTATACTTCTGACACTCAGCTACTGGTTCACATCAACAATGACACTCATTTCCCTCCCATATGCTTTAAAGGTTGTGTGGCCGCTATCTCTTTCCGGCTAAGCAACAGCTTCCTGAAATGAAACTCTGATAAGACTGAGTTCATGTCCATCCCACTGCGTGGTCTCCTCACACATGCCCTCCAACTCTCCCATTGTGCCCCCCACCTATGTCTTCCATTAGAAACCAACGCTTCAAACTTGGTGGTTGTCTCCTTACCCCCACAAATTAGCTACAATTCTTTGTCTTGCTTTCATCATTGGTTTGTTAAGTCCTTCTTTTCATTGTCCCCCAAATATAAACAACCATGGTCAATGCAATCATTTAATCTTGGTTATATTATCGCAACTCTCTTTACCTCAGCCTCCTATCGTCTACCACTAATCCAGAATGTGGAAACCTGACTGATCACTAACATCAGTAAACATCACAACATCAAACCCTTTTTTAATCCTTCAAATGGCTTTCTGATCCTGTTAAGAATTATTTTAAAGTCTTTTTAGCATATCTCACAGCTACTTCTATCAAACCAGCCCAAGCATCCTCAGTCCCTTCACTCCCCTCAGCCTCTGCTGTTTCTGGTGGCTACATTCTGCCGCTCTTGAACTGGTGGACAATATTTTCCTGTGCCTAAAATACAAAAATGAAACTTCCACTCCACTTTCATTTTCTTTCTCGCCATCTGTCTTTCTGCCTCTGTCTCCATCTGAGGATCTGGCAGTGATTTGTAGTGATACTGATTCAGTACCTAAACCGAGAAGTCAGACCAATCACATGAAAGGGCACCCATGAGGTAGAACCAACAGCAACCATTACATCCATTTACCTGTCCTGTTGCTCTGTGTAGCATCTAGCTGGAGAGAGAACAGAGGGAAATAGACAAGCTTATGTCTGTCTGAATCACCTAAGCCTTTGGATGATGGCCACCAGCAGCATCATGATGCAAGCTGGAACAGGGCAACCAATGCAGAGACCAGCATTTTTCAGTCTCTTGGACACACTGGTCACTCAGCAACTGGCAATCCTCCAGCATTTACGGAACAAAACTCATTGACCATCAATACCCCTGCTACAGAAATGTATGATATGATATGATATGATAGGTTATTTAGAACATGCTTAATACCCAGAAGTTTCTAAGCGCGGACCCGGGGATCGAACCTGTGGTGCTCAGTGTTGTCTTGCTTCCAAGGCGGCGGACCCGGGGATCGAACCTGTGGTGCTCAGTGTTGTCTTGCTTCCAAGGCGAGCACGTTGCCCCTGAGCTATCCTGCCAAGATATGGAAGGCAAAGACATGGAAGCTTTCTTCCAGAATTCTGAAACGATAGTGAAATCTGCCTAGTGTGAGAAGACCAACCTCCCTAACAAAATCACTCTGCTACTTTACAGGACAGCTCCAGGTGGCCTTCCAAATACTCAGTTCTCCAGGTTGACCTTATTATGATACCCTCTGAAATGGCATCCTGGAGACACTGTGAATATCCCTGCCAAAACCAGAGGGATGCATACCTACAAGCCAAGGAAATTCCCAGGCAGATATCATAACAGATCAGGCTTTTGGTTGAGAAATGGATGGAATGATGTTGGCGGAAGAAAAAGCCAGTCTGGCAGAAGGTCATGGAATCACCACCTATCCCTCGACAGAGACCACTGAAGTAGCCCCTTAAGCCAACACACCAGGAGGCAACTCAGCAGGTGGCCAGCCAGATGGCCACTGGTGTCCTTCCCGCACAACATTGGAGCCCCACTGGATCAGACTGACTGACTGAGCTCCAGGTCCAATACCAAGCAGAAGAGGCACCAAACGTGTGGGAGGATTAGAACCTAATTTGGACCTTTGGCCCAGAAACATGGTTCTGCCAGCAGGAGCAAGGAAACACCTGAATTACAAAATCAAACCCTCGGTAAAATGCTTAATAGCTTAATATTTCTCAGTCATCACAGCCCCAGGGATTTAGTGTTTCCCACACTTATTTTATTTGTTCTCCATGCCACCGTATTTCTTTTCTTACCTCTTGATAGCTTTAGTTTGTGAAGTTTCCTTTCAAAGTACCTCATGTCACTGTCCTCAAAGCCTTCACAGGGATGAGCAGAATACTGTGAGCCTCGAAGCCCATGCCGCAAAGATTCCACCAGGTGTTAGGCCAATTGAGTCTGGCAGTAGGCTGAGTGTATTGGGCTGTTTTACTCTTGGCTTAGATGAGATGACCCTGCCTTCTGATTCATTCTATTCTTCCTTGACCATGTAGAGCAGTCTTATTCCCAGGGAATCCCTCTCTTTTTCACCTCTCATACTCGTACTCAATCTGGTCCTCTCTGTATTCTCCTAGCCCAACTCCGTTCCCTTCCTCCAGGAAAAAGGCATACCTGCAGCCTCTTTGTCTCCTTTCTGTATCTTAGTTGGCTGACAATTATCCTCCACTCTCACCGTTGATGTTTTCCCACCTGCATCCATATGTTTAACTCTCTTTTCTCCTGTGTCCTCTTGAAGCCTTTGTCCAACCACCTTTTGTCCCTTAATTTCCTTCTCTTCTTTGGTCCCTGCAGATCATCTGCTCCTCTGCACACTTCAGTCTTTCTGCTGCTTTTATAACCTCCCCTTCATCTCTTTAATGTATCCCCCCTTCTTTTATCTGCTCAGTAGTTTACTTCATCCAAAATCACCAAACCTCCTCTAGCCCATCTTACCCATGATGCATTACCTCTTTCTGATCTCCTCTCCTGTCCTCTCTTCTCTTTTCCTCTGCTCTCCCCCTACCCATTACCCTTCCCTGTACCTCGCTTCCCTCCCTTCTCTTCCTCTCTCCTCCTCTCCTCATCTCTCCTCTTCTTTCCCCTCCTTTCCTCTACTCTATTTGTTTAACGTTTCCTCTCTTTACCTCTTCTTTACTCTATTTCATCTTCACCTCTTCTACTCTCCAGCATGTTCTAGACCAACCTTCCCCTTGCCACTCTAGCTTCTTTTGTCTCTAAACCATCCAATCTCCTCTCTTGTACTCTATGTCATCTTCACCTCCACTACTCTCCAGCATTTTCTACACCAACTTGCACTTATCCACTTCAGCTTATTCTGTCTGTAAACAACTTCTACTTCCCACCTCCACTCTTTGTAGACCCCCCAACCCTTCTAACGATTGGGTCTCCTATTATAAGGGCCTAGTCCCACACATGGGGACTGCCTCTGCTGAACTATGTTCAGGTGTATGCACTAATTAGCTGTAACAGTGCATCTGGTTAAGGTGTATCTGTGCCTGTCTTTCCCTACACTCTGGATGGCATGTCCCCTGCCTCCTTTGCTCTGCGACTGAGCCTTGGTAAAAGCAGGCCACTACCTTGGACCTACACCATACGCATACATGGGAAAGTACTGGTGCACATGAGCTGATCGCTCTGTGACTCTTCCCTCTTTTCCCACTTGTGAGAAACCTGATGCAAAGCAGGTGTTTTCTGTGTGCAAAATATCACTCTTATGTGCTCTTTGGCTCTCTGACCGCATTGCATACCACAGTGCTCCAAAAGCACTTTTCTGTATTTACTGAGAGGTCGTGTCTCATTTTGAACTTGTCTTCCCATTGTGACAAGCTTACGTTCGGGAAAAATCCTGAACAAGCGAAAACTACATGTTTTCTTGCTACTTTAGGTGTATTATCACTGTTAAAAGGACTGTGTCATATCTCTCCCTTAGGTTACAAGCCAATGCCATGCAGTAGGGATGTGGTGGGGTGACTAGGAAGTGCCTCCTTCCATACTTCCCCTGGTCACCTCATCGCTTAGCTGGTGGCTTCCACAAGCCCCCATGGTCCCCCCACTATTTACCCTAAGTTCGAGGAATGGAACTTCATCACACCACACATACAGAGGAGTAAGGAGAAGGGGCATAGGTGGTGTAGAGAAGGACGGGTAAATGTACTACATATAAGGTGTTGCCACGGCCAACCTTTGTGCCACCAGCATTAACAAGCTCCAATGCACACATATGTATTTTCCCCCAACGATTTGCCTTTCCACATCCTTTTGTGTTTTGGCTTACATTCAATTTCTTTTGTGAACCAAGAACTGTCTTGTGACTGAGCTCTCAAAAGAATGAGTGTTTCAATCGTGATCTGTATTGTATCATCATGTATGTCAAAGGCACCTTCGTACAAAGTAGCGGGATTCACCACTGTGAGCCGATCACCACATCTCCTTAGCTGCCTTACTGTTAGGAAAACCTGAGTCCTTTCATCTCACTGCAACATTACCCTTGTAGTGATGGGGATATGTATGTAAAAGAATTCAAGCACTCTTACACTATCTAGTATGGGGATTCTATATGATTAGGGGTACAAACAGTCCCTCGACTAGCGGGCCCGTTTCTAAATCTTCCAGGGAAGTCATGCATGTTGATCTGGGGTGGTCTACGCCTGCCCATACGTCAAGTACACTATAGAAACGGATTGGTAGAGGGGTGACTGCTACATTCTGTTAAAACACCTTCTTTTTTCTAATCTTGAAATTCTATGCAAACACATATATGTTTTTTAAATCAATTCTTGGTTTTTTGAATAATCAAATTTTGCTCCCACCCACCCTTCTCAACCCCACTCAGTGTCTCTTCTTTTACACTGAACAATTTCCATCCATGAAGAATATTTGAAAGAAGTGTGGTGGCAAGGGGTGTATACCATACCACAAAGCACTCTGCCATAGCCCCACCACGTTCCTTACACCTCAATACATTCAACAGTTTCTAAACAAAATGGCTTTTGACATTTATTTTGAAGTGGTGTATGTTTTTTAAAAAAGAAAAATAATTTGAAGAGTCAGGTCATGTTTGACTTGATTTGATGTTGAGCATTTGTATCATGCCCCAAACAGACTTAACTGTAGACAGATGGACACTGAGCCTCAAGATGAGGTGCTATACAAAACGTGTACAGATACCATCAATGAGCTGAACATTCTATTTGAACAGGTGAGCTTTCCTAAACCGGGATATTGACTGACTGGATCTAATCTGCGCAGGGAGGCTTGTGGGATGTTCTGACCCACTGGCTCTGCCCTGCAGCACCACTGTGTGCTGCTTTCATCAAAAACAACAGAATGGCCGCCGAAAAGCCGTATGCACGCTAAAAATATTTTAGAAGTGCGCAGGGAAATCTGAAAAATAGGCTGCCAAATCCATTTTGCCTATGTCAGTGGTAAAACAGGAGACCACACTGCCAAAACCTATCATTGGGCTGCCCACAAATCAAAATAAAACTGCTTGGAAAGGCAGTGCTATATTCCAAGGAAAACCCAGAAGTGTTTTAAAATCTGTTTTTCCTTGGCGGTTGAAAGTGCAAAATCATGGCTCCCAAACAGCAGAGAAGATCCAACATCCTTGTGGGGTGTTCACCATCACCTTATTTAAGGATTCCCCATAAGCACAATGTCAGGAGAAACACCTTTCATCATAAAAAAAATCCACATTCAAAAGGTGCTTGCTTGGAAAAATTTGTCAGATATGTTTACAGTACTGCCGCTCGCCTGTGTCAGAAGCTCTCATTACTATACTATCAGTTTAAAACTTGTGTCTTAAAATCAAATTGTAGAAAAGAAGAGACTTGCCATAAATAGCAATATGGGTTGCTACAATTCAATTTCTATGTTTTAAAAAGACTGGAATGAAGAGATTTGTGTGTATATTTGTAGAAAATGTCAATTGTATTTCAGAAAAGCCCATTTTTCAACAGTGTTTTAAAGTGAACTAATTTCAGCTACAATGGACTTCAAAGACATTCCACAGCTGCTCCCAAACAAAGGAATCTTCCTCCTGCTCTCTGCTCAGGAACTGGCATTGAGTTGTTAATGGAAGTGGGAGGAGATGTTGGCCTGTTGCTCTCAGTGGAGACAAAAGACTCCCTTGACTGAAAGGAAATGCAAATTCGAGAGTCAACAGAAACCAACTGCTAAGGAAGAGAGACACAGGTTCCTCTTGGCCCAGCCAAACCTTGGAGGCAGAGCTAGACTGATATGTGTATCTGAAACTTCAAGGAAATATCTTTTTGGAAAAAGACTCATAGAAAACTGAACAATTGGGAAAAATCTGTATTTCATAGGTTGTTAATATGAAAATGCTGCTCACAGTTTGAAACTACTCTGAACCCTGTGCGATATTCAGAGACCGGACTACTAAAATGTTGATATTGTAGCAATTGTGATCATGCTAGGAATATGAAAGTTTACAGGATTATGCCCCGATGTCATGCGCATGTATGTGGAAAAATGTGTACAGATTTGACACTGGGTAACCAACCAAAAGCACGAAAAATGGTCAGTTTTGAAACGAAACTCTCAAGAAGATGGGAATCGGACGGATATGTGCTTTATTAAATATGTGATGTGAATATGTATTATTAGCAAGTTGGTGATATTGTAGATATGCTTTCTATGAAAAATAGATTTTCTGTGTAGAAACAAAGGGGAGGTTTTTCCATGGATTGTAAATTGCAGCATCACTATGACACTAGGTTTCCTTCTCAAATCAGGAGAGGGTAAATACTCTGACCAATCGGATTCCTAGAGGGTGGGCTTAGTATAATCTAATTATATAATATATATTGGGAAATAGATAAATAGGGTCTGTTTAGGACCTAGACACACACATTCACCCATCAACTGATTTACTGGCGAAGCGCTCTGCAGGAGGAACCCAGATCCAAGACTCCAGAACTCTGAAAGTAGAAGGCCCATTCCAAAACTGAACCCTTCTCAGCTGGCCTTTAAAATCTTGCAATCTGATTTTAACCCCAGACTTCCAAGGGGCACATCAAAAATTGAACAGCCTGGCTGTGCTGTTTTCTGCTTCTTGCCAAGAACTCTTGCCAGAACCCAGAGATCCAAACCAGTAGAGCAGAGCTGAAACCAGATAGCTGTAAACTCCAGAACCAAACCGTCAGATCCAGTCCAGAGTGCCGTGCTGAGTGCATAACCGGGTGCGTAAATCCTGTCTGGTGGGCTAGCAGAATTCCAGTCCAAAACCTTTGACCAGATCCTGACGGACCTATTCCAGAACTGCATTTTAGAATCTCTTTTGTCTGTTCTGAATCTTTCCCTCATCCATATAGTCATTTGTTAATTGTAGTGATAATATCATCTTTGTGCTAATATATTTTCTGAAGAAAGACAAGTGTCTCGGCGGGCAAAAGTCAGAGCGGAGGCGCCCTGTTCTGGTGGCTGTCCCGTTGGGTATCTTGCATCTTCATAGCCTCCTTAGTGCCAAGAAAATTATTGTTTGTAATATTCAAAAGCGCATCTTTCATTTGAAAAACCTTGACTCTTTCAAAAAAGAAATCATTCTCTACTAAAACCTTCATAACCTCTGAACCGTACATGCTAGAAACGAAATTTTCATTGCTAGTGTTTACCTGAAGCTATCCAAAGCGGCTCCCACTAGTTTTGAATCCATTTTAGAGAATTAAATCCATTTTTAGCATTTTCCCCTTCATTCAAAACCACATTCAAAAGCATTTGACCTGTTTTGAAAAAATTCCAGTTTCTCTCTAAGCTTGCTGGGGGGAATTGGGATTGAAACTGCATTTGTAAAGTGTTTATTCCTGAAACCTATTTTCTCTCCTTCCATCTCTATATTGCATATTAGGGGGGATTGAGTAGTATCAGGGGGAAAGAGTGATTACATTGCATTTGACTGAACACACAAAAGTATTATTTCTGTGCTGCATTAATTTCCTATCATTGCATTTCATTGAACCCACACAAAATTATATTCTATGCTACATTATTCTTCTCATCCATACTATTATATTATTGATTAAAGAGAGTGTTGATTGTAATATCACCCATTGGTGATCATGGTATAAATATTAATAGTGTGATATTTAGATATTGTTCAAATTCATAAAAGTGTGATATATACCATCAAATAAATCTTTTAACTTTGCAAAACAACCTACTCCTTGGTTCACTGAGACCGGGGGGGATTCAAAGAGAGGGGCATGATATAAGGGTACATCATTTCGAAATAAAAGAACTTTAGACATAAAAATATATAATTAAGGGTTCCAGCTGGGCATCACACACTAGACATTGACTTAGGTGGAGTGCTGGGTTGAAACCACTTACAGGTTGTTCCAAAGTTTGGGTCCGAAAACGCCAAATCTCCTAACACCTCTGCAGACAGATTTTGTGCGTGGAATAATCAGCAGGAGCTTATCTTGTTTGCCTATCCTTTTTAAGTTATTTTCATTAGAAGTTGTTTTTACCACTTCATGTTCAGTTTGTCATTTTTTCGGGAATGTGGAAAACGTGTTGTTACTAATTCAATACATTTCCATAGAGAAGTAGAAGTGTGTTCCATATTTCACTCTCAAACCAACTTTGTCAGAAGAATGCAGAATTGGCAACCTGCCCTGCTACTTTATATTCTTGTCCTGTCTATTTAAAAAATGCACACTTGGGCAAGTTTAATACGTGGACGCTCAAAAGTCGAATATTCATGGAAATTAAATTAGTGCATCTAAATAATTAGCTCCTTGCCATTCCCATTTCTCTTGTGTCTTACAATTAATACACAGTAAATAAAGCTTGGCAATTGGAGATGCTGATATGGAAAGTAGAGCAGGGCTGGTGCTGATGCTTCGCATATTGAAAAGGTTAGAATTAAAAACATTGGTAATTAATGAGAAGAGACTGAGCAAGGAAGGGGCCGTTTACTGATGGGTTAGAGAATTGCTTGAAAGGAAAGGTTACATTTGCTGTTCCACTGAAAACAAAAGAGCATAATGCTGAGCAGGTATCAGGTTTGCCAATAAGTGTTGACTTGTAAATGTAGCAGGTTACCACTGGACTCATATTACCATTCCGCCTCCGTGATTCCCGGAATCACCGGGGCATTACAACCCCGGTGACCCAGTAATTCTGGAGGCGTAATCCAGTAAATCCCCATTCCGTGAAACATCGGCACCATGCTGTAATGGTGCCGGTTTTTCCACATCCGCCTGCAGGTGGGTGGTGTTAAACCCACCAGGTAAGACCTCGCGGGAGTGACACCTCCGGCCTGCAGAACTCGAGATCAGCCGGTCCGGAAACAATGGTGGCGGTAGGTTTACCGCCACCATTATTTCCGGAACGGCTGACTCGTAATGAGGCCCACATGTCTCTAAGTCCCACTCCCCGCAACCCCTCCCCAGTGGACACACTCTGTTTGGATTTGAACATGCTTATAATACTTCCTCTTCATAATATCAGCCAGATTGCAAAGCTCCTGGTGTGCTCTGCAGCCTTCTTTGTGTTTCAATGATATGATATGATAGGTTATTTATAACGCACTTAATACCCAGAGGTTTCTAAGCGCGGACCCAGGGATCGAACCCGTGTTGCTCCATGTCGACTTGCTTCCAAGACAAGCAGGTTGCCACTGAGCTATCCTCCCGAGACCAATGTATTCGACCAACACATATCATGAATGATCCAGAAAACAGCCAGGTTTTATTTGTGTATTTATTACTCTCTGTTGCTTTCTTCCTTTAAATCATGTTACATTTTCACACAGGATGAATTACAAATGGTTGAGTGGGGCGATTATGGACAGTTGTGAGAGAATAAACATAGTCACCCTGAGGTGGATATGTATATTACATAGCCTGCGGTACCGGCCGTGTAGTTATGGTTAAGTTGCTCAACTCATAGAAAGCATTTTTTGGGCAGCTTATAACTGTGCCCCCCCTGGATGAATCCTCACCAAACTTTGGGGGGAAAAGTATATGGCACCCTTTGAATGAGTCTGCAAATTTTGGAGCGGTTTCATCAAGGGGGGGCAAAGTTGTAGGGGGAGTCCAAAAATGAGTGGAAATCCTCATAGATGCAATGGACACAATTGTTTTGCTCACGCCTAGATTCCAAACAATCTGTCCAGTATTTTTTTAAAAGTGGCCAAAAAGTAGGTACAATTAAATTAGTGATATCTGGGTCCACTGACCTATTAGAACTGTGGACAGCCCCCTGGACCAATCAGGGTCTTGCGTGATGTCCGCAGACATGGTATGTGCCCGCTGATTGGCTGGTGAAAAGCGTGAGGTGCATCTTATTTTTTAAAACGGTCATCATGTTGGATCTGTGGAGAGACGTTGGTGTTCGCGGATAGTGCTCTGTGGAAAAAGTCTGGAAAACACATTTGGGGGTATTTGGTGGGCGAAGCAGGGGCTGGAAAGGGTGGTGGGGTGGAAAAAGATGATATGGGGCTGTTTTTCTAGGTGAACGACGTGGGCTTTTGTGCCGCCAGTCTGTGGACACTACAGACAACGATGTGAACAAATCACTTAACACATTTGGGGTTATTTAATGGCTGAAAGAGTGCTTCGATAGGCTAGGGGAGTTGAATGAAGATAATATGGAACTGTCTTTTTAGGTGAAAAAATGGTTTGCAGATGCTGCCGAGTCTGCCGTCACTTTTGGTGTCTGTGGAAATAATTTCAAGTGCAGGGGTTCAGGGCGAGTTTTGTTATTTGAAGGTGTATGACACGTACTTGTTATATGATTTAATTCTATTGGGTTGGTTGTGACCACCCCCCCAAAAATCATTGGCCACCCACAGTATAGTAATATGTTGTAGTAATTATAGGTAATGTTGTGGAAGTATACAGTATGTGTAATATGGTGGAATGGTATCATTAAAGTGTACATAGTATTTATGATTGTAGTACAATGGAGGACAGTGCTTCTTGATGTTTGCTCCACCTTTCACACGGTCAAAAAATATATCCCAATTAAACGGTTGCATGATACCATTAGCATGAGAGAGCGGGCACTATTCTGGCTGATTTGTTTTCCTCACTTACTGCCTTTACCAGCTGCAACTGGGCTGTTTGTAGTCCACCACCTCACTGTGTACCTGCAGAGTACCCTAGTGTTTTATCCTGTAATTGTGGCTCTTCCATATCTATTTAGTCCCTCTGGCTCACCTGATGTTCTTATTCTTTTCCCATTTCCTGTGTTATCTTAATAACACAAAGGTTTTCCTGAACCTCCCTGAACTAATTTGTTGTCCTCGTTTTGTATCTCTAATTGTCTGACCGCCATCAAGGCATTGTGTGCGGCTAACAATCTATGTCTCACCGCCAGTAAGATGGACATCATTTTACTGTCACATTGTGAAGATATTACATATGGGATATAATAAAGAGACTGAGCCACTGCGTAGTTTACAGGTTATGTAAGTTATCCAACAATTTTATTAACCAGAACTTTTCTCTTTCTTTTAGCTTTAAGAAAAAAAGGATACGTCTTTCTCCCAGTGTCTTCAACTCTTCTCTGATGAAAGAATCTTTTTCCAAGATTATGTTCAGGTAAGTGTCATTAGAAAATCTCACTGTCTATTTACTCTTTCAGGTTCTTGATACTGAGTCTCTCTGTTTCTTTAGCTACTGCTGTAGTATCCTTCTAATTTTTACTTTAAACTGTCCCTCTTTGTTTTCTTCTCTTCCCTTTCGCCTTAGTGCCTTGTTTCTGCCTCTTTACTTCTGACTCTTCTTTAATTGTTTTTCTTGCTGAGACTGGCTTTAATCAAAACTTTTTTTATCTTGACATCTCTTCTCTTATTTAATTTTGGAGTTATTTGAACATTGTACTAACCAATAGGGTAGGTCATTTCCCAGAGTCTTTCAATGCTTAAAGTATGTTTTCGTTTTCACATATACAGTATGAGCATTTGATTAGTCTGCAAAAGAGCCTTTCCTGAGCTGTATGCAGCTTTTACAGCCTCTTAATCGTTTCGTTCCTCGCCAGCCATGCAAAACTACAGAGCGTCTCTCTTTCCACCATCGACTTACTTCATGCCTGTTGCCTCTCTCTCGGCCTGTCTCAACCAGGGACGAGCCTCCAACAATCTCTCACACAGTGTTTTCCGAATGGTACATCAACTGTTCCTGGAAACTCTTCGCAGCGCAACAGCGCTGGCTTTCATTATGTTTTTCCCATGGCGACAACAATCGCCACAACCACTGGAAGTTAAACCTTTTATGGATCGCAACGGCGTATCCAAGTCAGCAACGGGCTGTGTAAAACTTCACTCCGTCCTTTCTTCTATATTAGTAAGCACATGTATGACCGTCGTTCTCCGACTCCTCTCCTTCCTCTCTCGTTCCCTAGCAATGAACAACCAAACAATTTTTATTAGAAGAATGGTCCTAATGAACTCCTTCTCCATATACAACACAGGCCCTTTACAATAAAGGAATTCAATTGCAGACATTTCCTAGTAAGCATTAATGATATTTAACTGCGATCTCATCACAGACACATGTGTCCTGTTTTCCTCATACCCTCTGGCCTCTGTCTTGGGGCCCTCTCTTCTCACCATCCTGTGAGGCTGAACATCGTGTGGTTATCTTTAAATCATCTCTCTCCTTTACTCCTTACATTTTGGATCTTGTAATGAAAGCCTGTGCTTTCAGCTTGACCTCCTTCCAGGCATTGTATCATTCTGCACCTACACACAGAAGCTCAAGGTCTGTACAGCCCTGATCCTGTGTAGGCTGGACTACTATTGCAGCCTCTTCCTTAACTTCCCCCTTTGCTGTCTATGCCTCTTTGGCTAATCTAGAATAGGGCTGAAAGACTTTTCCATGGCCTGAAGTCCAGGGATCGTATCCCTGCATCCCAACAAAGTGTACATTGGTTCCTGCTAATTGCAAGGATTACAATATGTCCAACTTTGTTTGCCTAAATACTGCCCTGTTAGATCCCTCTGCTGCTATAACTGCAATACCCTGCTTGTCAAATGCGTTTTGAAACCGAGAGCTGGAGGCACGTCTCTGTCTTCTGCTGGTGCCTGTCTTTGGAACAGCCTTCCGGAACCTCTCATGCTTGAGCTGGACTTCCTAAAATTCCCAAATCCTTTGAAAACTCTACTTTTGTGTTCCTGTTTTACTTAATCCCTTCCCTGGTAGCTCATACCAATGCCACTCAGACTGGTGGCTTCATCCTTCATGAACCTCACAGGATGCAGGCCCAATATCTAGTTGACACCAGTACACCCCACCCGTTAAGCACTGCCCTTGCTGGTCTACCGTATGGCAGATGTGTACCACACCTTTGGATTGCTTCAGCACCAGCAGGTAGCTAGTGGCCTCCCACTTTGGCATGTCTTGGCACCTTCCTTCTTGGCTTGTATGAGCACTTGGTAATCCCTACTCCTGATTGATTGATTGATTGATTGATTGATTGGTTTATTAATGGTCCTTTGTACAGCACAACTAGATGTACCAAATCGTACCAAGGCACAGGTGAAATTATAACTAAGCCTGTTATGGCCTAGCTATGGATTATCACATCTACTCCTCTTTCAATTCATGCACTTCTTTTGCTGCACAATGCATATGTGCATTTATAGCAGCAGTGTGTACAATTTATTTTGGATAAGCAAGTGAAATGCATATGTAAAAGGTGTGTAGAACATTTTAATTGGCAATTGGTGTGTGGAAGTTTAATATGTTGATAACGTTAGATTTTGAGTTTTTTTAAGTGATTGGTGGATATATGTGTGACTGTTTCAAAGCAGGCAATGAGTGAGTGCTACACACATAACAGTAAAAAAGGGTAGAAGGGCTGTCTTGTGCAATGGAGTGAACATGCAATCCAGGTATTTTAATGATGCATGGCCTGGAGAGGGGAGTGCAGAGACCGCTGAAAGTCCTGCTGGTCCATTGATTGATTAATTTATTGAGTCATTTGTACAGCACGACTAGACGTACCAAATCGTACCAAGGCACAGGTGAAATTATAACTAAGCCTGTTATGGCCTAGCTACGGATTATCACATCTACTCCTCTTTCGATTTATGCACTTCTTTTACTGCACAATGCATATGTGCATTTATAGCAGCAGTGTGTACAATTTATTTTGGATAAGCAAGTGAAATGCATATGTAAAAGATTTGTAGAACATTTTAATTGGCAATTGGTGTGTGGACGTTTAATATGTTGATAACTTTAGATTTTTTGTTTTTTTAACTGATTGGTGGATATATGTGTGACTGTTTGAAAGCAGGCAATGAGTGAATGCTACACACATAACAGTAAAAAAGGGTAGAAGGGCTGTCTTGTGCAATGGAGTGCACATGCAATCCAGGTTTTTAATGATGCATGGCCTGGAGAGGGGAGTGCAGAGACCCCTGAAAGTCATGCAGGTCCATGGATTATGGTCCTTATTGAATGCTAGAGAACTAAATTTGGGACAGAAAATTGTTCCTGTGAGGTTCATGAGGAACAGGCCACCACTGTCAGTGGCAGTGGTATGAGTTAGCAGCGAAGGCATTAAGAATAACAGGGAGAGAAACGCTTTTTCAAAAGTTTCTGGAACTTAAGAAAGTCCAGCTGAAGTACAAGAGGAGCAGGAAGGCTGTTCCAAAGTGACGCACCAGCCGAAGAGAGAGACATGCCTCCTGCTCTCTGTTTTAAAAAGCGTCTGACAAGCAGAGAATTTGAGCTAGAGGAGCATAGGGCTCTAGAAGGGCAATGTTTAGGGAGACACAATCAGAGATATTGTAGTCTGAGGCCCCAGAAAACCTTGTCAATGATAGAGAGGGTCTTGAACTTCATCAGTGCAACCACCAGGAACCACTATACACATTTAGGGCTGCAGCAATACGATCCCTGGGTTTGAGGCCAAGGAGAGGTCTTTCAACCCTATTCTAGATTAGCCGAAGGGGGCGTAGACAACATAGGGAAAAGTTAGGGATGATGCTGTTGCATTAGTCCAGCCTACAGAGGACCAAATACCATATACACTTCAATTATATCATTCCACCATGTTATAAATACTGTTGACTTAATCCCAACATCTCAAAAGACAACAACACTCATTTTATTGTGTTGTATTGTCCTCTCTGGTTGATTTTATATACATCAGTGTGACTCATTTCAGTTTCTCATATGCCCCTTTCCTATAGCCACTTCTAGGACAAACAGGGAGTTCTTACCCTTAATAATGCAGTATCTCTGTTATTTGAAGCTCTCAATCGATGTCCTCAGACTTCTCGTGGAAATGCCTATGTAAGAGGCACACTATCTTATTAAGTATGTGTCTTTGCTCATTGCACATCAGGTTATCTATTTAACAAGATCATCAGACTCCCCTGTTACCTGTACATTGTACTACATGGGGGCTTCTGATGCGGTATCTCTGAAATACGATGTTCTCATATATCAGAGAGCAAGTCACTGCTGGCCGATTTTAGTTAGTGGAGCGATTTGTCTGGTTAATTCCGATGACTAATGAGACACCTCCATGCTAACTAGGCTTTTTCAGGCCTCATAGTTATATAAGAAATGGCAGGTAATTTAGGATATAACATGGCTTTATAAATTTTACATAAGGAATCAGGTATTGGTCAAACAAATTAGTTTATATACAATGTGTAACACTGGTTGAATGAAAAATGATTATATTATTATTATATTATTATTATTATTATTATTATTATTATTATTATTATTATTATTATTATTATTATTATTATTATATTATCATTATAATGATTATTTGGTTTTTGTAAGGTGCATCACACCCAAAGGCCTCAGTCAGAAATAATCATACAAAGAAGAAGGTCAAATCCTGATAACACAAGGCAGAACTAATGACATGAATCCTTAGAATTAAAAAAGACATGTTTGAGTGGCTTTCTTGAAGTGACAAAGGCCGGGACTATTTCTAAGGTCAAGTGGAATTGAGTTCCAGATAAGCAGGGAGGAATCATCAAAGTTAGTGCCACCAAACATTTGTAATTTAAAGCATGGCCGAGAAAGCTTTTCCAGACCATTAGAACAAAGGGCCCGAGTAACCACAGCCCTCTGAATTCTCCTCGACAAACACCTAGAAGCTTGAATGGACAAGCATTTGTAGGTCAGAGATAAAATGTTGTTTAACCAGAAGCCAGTGCAGGGATCTGCAAGCCTTAGTTATATGTTAAGTTCTCGTGAGTCCACATTCTGCCCTAACTGCATTATTTTGAACAACCAGCAGTGTCTTAACATTGTTTTTAGAAGTACCAGCAAACAGGCTGTTGCAATAGTCAATTTTAGAATTGACAAAAGATGTAGCCAATGTGGCAATATTAGTATTAGAAAAGTATGGCTTGATCAGTCTCATTAACTTAGTGGTATATGCACAAGTGGGTTTACATTATTTTTCTCTTTTTATTTTTTTATTGTTTTTAGCCACGTTATTGTCTTTGTACAAAGTTAAAACATGTAGAATAAATAAAAGATCACATACTTATTAAATTACAAGTCACCAAATTCCATAATCATAGAAACAAAATGAGAAAAGGAAAACAGAGAGAGGATGAAATCATAAGCCCCAGCTGTGGTAAAAGTGCATCAGTCACACACATCTGCTAGAGCAGGGAAGCACAGTTGGCAGGTTTAGTACCCCCATAATTTGTGATTATGACCAGAGGAGGCCCGTTTTCAGAAAGCAGAGGCTGGAAACCATTCTTCACCACAGACAAAATGAGAAAGGTTTTAAACTCTCACTTCTTTTAGTATCAAACAATCATTCACAATATGCCTGAGAGTTTGAACCTACCCTGCACCATACTCTGGACACAGACCATCTGTGGCTTTAATATGACAGACATGTTTTTTCATTTTGAGGTTGCAATTAAGAATGACGCCAAATGTTTGTACCCATGGACTTGTTTTAATAACACAGTCTGATATGATACATTGATTGCATTTTGCATCAAGTTTAGCTAAGCATAGATAGAGCCCACTAACATGAGCTCTGTTTTATTACCATATAAGGCAACCATATAAGGCAAGGGAGTTAGCATTCATCTACCTTTGTACGATGTCATAGGTCTGATCAACAATGCAAGAATTGTTTATTGTATGCAAAACTAGTGCCGCAATAATTCTGTAATTTAAAGTATGGCTGAGAAAACTTGTCCAGACCATTAGATTGAAGGGACAGAGTAAGCATACATTTGGCCTCATTTTGAGGTTGGAGGTAGCCTTGCCGGTCTTACTGGCAAGGCTACCTCCAAACTCGCATCCAGGTCCGGCACCAGTGAATGCGCAATTACCGGGCTATGCCGTCCCAGCCGGACCCGGTAATTGCCCTTTCGCGGGTGCCTGCCCGGTACATGCCCATTCCCATTTGAGCCCCATAGAGCGCAATGGGAATGGGGAGGGTGGTAGCACAAGTACCATTAATAACGGTACTGGTGCTACCAAAATGTTGTGCTCATGGGTGCCGGTATGGCCACCACGTCAGAACTGCTGGCTGCAAGGGCACCCGCGAGCAGAACTCCTAGTTTGACGGTACGGTCGCAACAGTGACGGTAGCGATATCGGCGCGTTGTTGCCTTACCGCCATACTTGTAATGAGGCCCAATATTGTCTTATATTTACTAATTGTAATCAAGCAAACATATTTGATGTTAACTTCTAAGTAAATGATAGAGTGAGCGCATGTCACCATTACTGATACTAGGCTTGAGTTTCATTACTAGGTTTATAACAGCAACCTCGATTATCCCAAAAGATCCAAGGTTTTTGGTGCAACGAATTATGTTCAAAACTAATTCTAATTTGATTTAATTTCCTTCACCTTTTTAATTATCTTATGAAGTGTACAAGTAGAAATACCAGAGATTTTATCCTACAAATGTTTTATATGTTTTTTGGTGTCCCTACAAAATATCCCCACCAAAAATATCGCCGTACATATGGCCGATTGTCTCGCCATAGGCAATATTTTTGGGGGGATCATTTGTGGGACCGGTGGTTGCGGGGGTGTCCCCCACACATTTTAAAATAATGCAGGGGTTGCAGGGATGTCCCCCGCAGGGTCCATGGGTCAATATCACTGCAAAAATACGGTGATATTTTTGTATCGCAATATTTTTGCGGGGATATTAACACATGGAACCGTTTTTTTATGTATCGTTTGTATATTAATATATTCTTGTGTGTTAAAGGTTTGTAAGAAACCAGAAATGCACAATAAACAAAAAACAACTGATTTTACAAAAAAAATGTAACAACTTTAAAAGCTTTCTTTAATTCATTCACAGGATCGAACATTGCATGGGCAGCTGTTGGTTTACAAATGTAAATTAATAACACAAGCACGTTTATTGAACACACTGTTTAACCCTGACTCCCATTATCAAATAGCACTGTGTGTTTATGTCACAGTCAGGGTCTGGGTCACATATTGTGAAGCAGATTAAATCCCATACTCCAAGTTCTGGTCTAGTGCATATGTTGCCAGCTTTCCCACGAGTGCCAGGGGACCACTCCGGTGGTGATATCCTAATAGTCTAATCGTGTGCCCGGCTGAACCGACCAATCTTCCTAATAACCACTCTGTGCAAAGTTGATTTTAGAATTATGCATAATACCCTCCCTGTATAAAGTTGAATTGAGAAAGTGCCTATTAGCGCGACGTATATATGGTTCGGACCACAGGGAACGTTTGAAAGAGCATATAACCCATCATACGCTTACCCTCTTCTTTACACCACCACTCAACTAGAACACAGAGATACTATGACACCATTCGGTATAACTGTTCTCATACCAACATCTGCTGCACATTCCCCATCATTCTAAGTAAACACTGCTGGTTACACACCCCCCAGCCAGGCGTTCTCCTCAGGCCTAATGCAGCCACATTCGGTCTGGATAAATCCTGCCAGAACGAACACATACTCCTGATCTCTCAACCACCACACCTACCGCTAAGAAGCAGCTATTACACGAATATCGCACCAGCTGCATACATATCCGGTGCTCACACGCACCTTTGACTCTCTCTTCTCTCTCTACTGATCCGAACTTCGGTTCCCAAGGGCGTTCAACCTACCAGCGCCTTCAGACCATACCAATGGTATATAAGGCGCTATATAAATGCAAAATACCATAACATAGTGCGCGGTACAAATATCCTTTAACATTAACATTAACTTGGTCAAATTGTATGTTCATGGGAAAATTAATATTTTGCTGATTTCCGATATAAACCAAAGTGTATTTTCCTGGTCAAATAACTGTTTGACAAAAGCATGGGTACTGCACTGGACAAACCAAGTGCACACTCTATGTCCAACCATCAACTTATCAAAGGTAAACACAAGCAATCGTCATGCTCAACAGCAAAATCATGGTCTGTGTAAACACGTGAGACCTGCTGACTTTGCCAGTGTGCCTGACTGAGCTACTGGTGATGTAGGTTTACATTCCAATGCCGAAACAATAGTGCAGATTGAGGATCTGAACCCAGGAGAACCAGATTTTCAGAATAACCAAGACAATGCAAAAGGACTATTGGTGACCCTATCTGAGAATGTTGCCATCACAGACTCGACATTACAAGAATATGAAATAACTATGATGATGAAGTCATTGATGATGAACAGCAAAGGGAGTGAAACATTCTTGATTAAGTAGTGCCTCAAAAATATAAAACATGTTGCTGCTTGGATTATCATGTTTTCCTTTAGCCAAATTGCCATACGTTGGGCCTCATTACTAATTTGGCAGCAAATTCCACTGAATAACCACCAAATTCAATTTTGTTACCGCCATTTAATCCTGCAGAGTTACCATGAGTTTACAAGTGGTGGTAACAACACCTAGGACTACATAGGTATAGTTGGCAGATGACACTCCAGCATTACTATCCCATGTATATCGTATCATATGTTCAAAAGTATTACTTGTAACATCAGTACGTCATCCTTCAACATTGACAATGTGTCAACATCCGCTATTTTACCTGTACCATGTAACTAAGTTCATTGCAAGTAACAGCGCCTCAATGCCCCTGGGCTGCTTGTGCGCTATATAAATGTAAATAAATAAATAAATAAATAAATAAATAAATGTACCTTCTAGCAGTGAATCTGCCACATTACCGCTGAAAATCATAAGATTTACGACGTGGTAATTCTGCTGGCGGTAAATATGCCAAAAATGATAAAGTAGCAGTGCAGGAATAATGTCAGTGACAGATTTACGACCACTTTTTCCCACACCACCAAAACTTGTAATGAGGCCCAAGTCCTTTACCACAAATTTGGGGCCTGTTGTTGGAATCATGCTCATGTCTAAATGTTACAGAGTTACAGAGTGCATTGTTGGGGGTTTCCTGAAAGCTGGATAGAAGCTTTCTACTGGAACTGAGGAATTCCAAGTACATTCAGTTTGGTATGAAAATGTGCAAAGTGGTTTTGACGGAGTGCCAATGGACACCCTCCACATCCACTTAAAATGCAAATACCAGTGTCACTTAGCTAAAGGCAGATATCACCTACCAAGTGGCTGCAATGATGCAAGGCCCCCACGTGTTATGCAATGCACAATGGGGTGGGTATATTAAAAATAAAATACCATTAAATAATATCTGTAGAAATCGGCCATTTTTTATTTAAACAACTTGGTCAAGGCGAGTGAAATAAAAGGAACTTCGACAGGTGGCGGTGCCACAGACAATTGCAGCAGATCCATGTGGCTTCTGCAGTTTATCTGGACTGCCAATAATAATAATTAATTAATAATTAAGCATTTGTATACTGCTACAAACTCTCAGGTATCTGAGCGCTGCTTATTATTACCCATGGTGTGTGGTGCTCATCTTTCGACCTTAGAAGGATGAAAGGCTGAGTTTGGCGCTGCCGTGAATCGAACCTGTGTCAGTAGGCTCTGTACAGACAGATGTCAAAGCGAGCGCTGTACTTGCTGTGCTGTCAGACTAGCTGTCCATTGTTACAGCGAGGCAAGGCTTTTAAACCTCTACTATTCACGAAATACTTTATTCAGGAGATGGGGTGAGGAGAAATGAAGTTAGGCAGCTCTTGTACTGTGGCTCATGGCTGCCATGTAAGCCCTAGTGCTGGAAAATACTTACACTGGAGTCCAATGTATTCCATTTGACGCAAACCAATAAAGTCAGCACGCACAGGTCTAAGAGTGTTCTAGGCACGCGTTACTTACATTAGAAAAATCGATTTCGCGTCAGGGATCTCGACTTTTAATAAAAACAATGGCTTAACATTTACCAAGATGTCAATGTTGAAGCATGCGTTTTTAATAATACAATTATTCCAATAGCGTTTAGAAAATAGACGGTAGCAGGAGAGTGGAGGGGATGGAATCCATAACTCCTGCTGCTTCTCGCTTCCACGGGAGTGTTCGTCATATCTGTCTACGAAGCCGGAAGCCTGCATGAACTCTGGATAAAGTGTGCAGACACAATAATGGACTCTTTTAAATAAAAATAGAGACACCTGCTGGTGGAAAAATAGGCAGCAGGCGTAATGGCCGCATCGTGTGTAGATTTTAGAGGCAAAAAGTTACTCTGTCTAGAGAATACTTCAATTGTAGACGAGAATGAGCATTATTTTTTAATTGTTTGCCAAAGCCCAGTTGATAAACGAATCCTGCTTCCCTGTAAAAAAGACCAGTTATTTTCAAATTCCTAAAGGAGTGTTATTTTCACATGTCATGTATGACAGCTTCAATACCTGGAGAGAATCCCTTATATGCGCAGCCTCTGCATTTGCTTTACATAATTTAGGAAAAACACATAAATATGCAAGGGTGCATGATAAATAAAACAAGCAACACATAGCACATGACAAAAACAACAACACCCAGAGCTGACAAGGCAGTTACAGAACAGAATGCAGTGGGACATGACACAATGCAACGTCAGAGGAGAGGTACACACGTTCTGCGAGGGGCTAAATACATGGCGGGAAAGAGCAGCCACGACAGGGAATACATCAGGAGGCTGCGCGGCAGTGACAGGGGAAGCAGCTTTGCGAGAGGAAATGTAAATACGGGACCAGAAAATGCAGGTGCAAGAATGAAATATAAATGTCAAGTGTGGATTATTAATGGGACCTGAACACAATTTCAGAAATGAACAAAACAGAAGCTGATAGGCCAGCATAACAATCAACAACTACAGTCTTCTGCAAGAGCAGATACGGGAGCTCTGCTCTCACCTGCCTGCCAGTCATCCATGCCCAAAGGCAGATGGGGCACCAAACAATACCTAAACTTGTTAGAAATGTCGGATTGTCTTGGCAACTATCTAAAGAGTGCCAGGGGTGAGGACTTTCTGTCAACAACAACTGCTTAAAACGTTTGGATGTTTCGATCTGAAACATGTGTGCCTGGTGGAAACACTGGATGAATAGCAGAAATACCTGTCTACAACGGCACACATTATAATTAATATACTGTGTTCCATAAGAAAAAAGGCAAATCAGAAATGACTCCCAAGTCTGTCTTCCTCTTCCCAGCATTAATCCCCAAATCCCAAACAAGCCACAGCTGAGGATTCCAGCCCCCTGCTATAAAGTGTGTGGCTTAAATGGGATCCTCACTTGTTTTCTTTCTGCAGTTTGCAAGGGTGATCCCGAGACCTACCGGCTACGCCGCGTTGCGTGGAGGGTGCCCCTGCTGATGGGTATCTGGGGAAGAAAAAAGACTCCTACCCCTCTGGCAGGGCAACAATGGGTAGCGGGAGCATGGATTAGTGGCTCCCCTAGGTGAGTAGGGCCATCGTGATGCCAAGCTGGGATGGCAACAGGCTCCGACCTGGAGGGGGAGTTTGGAAGGGTCTCCATCCACGATCCCCAGTGGCAGCAGGGACCAAGGGTTCCCTAGGGCCTTTGTCCTAACCACGACTGGTCAGTGGGGCAGTGGATTTGGGGGGGCAGCGAAGGTGTTGAGCAGTTTTGTATGGGGTGACCAGCCATAAGAAGCATAGGTTTGGTTGTTGCTAAGGGGAGACACTGACGTAGGGAGAGAGCCTCCGGGAATGGCATCAGAGATACAGCATTTTGCTCTCCTTTATGCCCCGAAGGGGAGGGGGCTGATGAAGCAGGCTATTTGTTTTTTGGCCAAATACGGGGTGAGGCCTCACCTCTGCAGTGCAGCCTGGGCTCAGAGGCAGTGCTTCCCTGCAGCAGTAGTTGTCAGTATGAACAAACACACATCAAAGACACATCATTTGGAGGAGCTCTCCTCATCTGAGTTAGAGTGTTTCACAACCAGGAAAAAGATGAAGGACTTCTCTAAGGAGTCGTCCAGGCTCCATACCTGATTAAAATGGTCCTCTGTGTCAAAGAAGGGGGTACCCTCTTCATCCTCATCAACCTCACCGTCCTCACTATATTCTGAGGATGAGGAGAAGACAAAAGGAAAACTGCAGAATACGAAAGCTAACGGAAAGGTGCTGAGACTTTTTGCTGAATTAAGAAGTTTTTAAGAAAAAAAACGTATTCCGGCCATTTGGAAGAAGAGTTTCAGGAACTCGAGGTTCCTGAATAAGTTCCATCCCCTTGTGGAGGATAGAAACCTTCTAACTTCATTAGAAGTGGATTCCCTCCATTCCAGCCTAACAGGGAGACCATACATTTCAGGAGGAAGCAGCGATCAGCACCTTGTGGACAATAATGTGGACTTGCCCCTCAAAAAGACATTTACATGAGCCCATCTGCTATTGTGGACTGGTCTATGCCTCTTGTATTGCACAGTTGCTTCTAGAATACCTCCCATAAATTATAAGATGTGTTGGAGAAAAGAGCAGTTTTTTGTAGTCTGATCGAGGAGATGTACCTTCAATCAGAACTTAACTCAGTCAGGGCAGCATATCTAACAGTGGGTACCAGAGTGTCAATAAGGAATTGGATATGGATACTGCTCACAAGAAGGTTGCTCTAAGCCTCACTTTTCAAGGTGATGAGCTGTCCCACGAAGAATTATAGGGGAAGTTACACTGGGCCCACCAACACTCTGCACACGGGGGGTCCCCCAGGGAGCACACCTCAAAATCAACCTCATAAAACATTTTAGGAATAGTGATGTCAAACTCATTATCTTTTGAGGGATGGGGACGGCAAACCAATCTGTTAAGCAAAGCAGAGAGGACCACCTCAAACCAGGCATGAAGCCTTTCTTTCAAAGAAGTTGCAGGGCTCCTGACTATGCCAAGGTCCCTGTGCTGGAGGCCAGGTTCCAGCACTTAATGCAGGCCTGAGAGGCAAGAATCTCCAACCCATGGGCACTGAACATTGTTCAGCAGCGACACCAGTACGACTAACTGGAACCTCCAACAAAAACCTGAATGTTGGAGACTCCTTGGCCAAGTGACCCAGTGAAGAATGTTATTGTAAACAGCAGCATGCATGCTGGTAGACAAGGGAGACATCAGGGTGGTTCCAGTGGAAAATCAAGGAAGGTGCTGTTACTCCATTGTTTTTCTGGTACAGAAGACTTCCAGGGGATTTCATTTGGTCTTCAACCTCAAGGGGGTGAACCTCCTCAGGAAAATATTATATTCAAGATGTAAACTTTAAAGAGGATTATCCCCTCGTTTTCCTGTGGATTGGTTAAAATCTGGAAGTTTATTTAAATGTGCCAATCCGCCTTCCTGTTTTCAGTATCAAAAATTTGGTTTGGATTGTCATACGGATCATGCTGGTGGACATTACTGTGCTACACAGGTATTTACCAATGTAATGACTCCCTACGGTGGGGATGTTGCACCACAAAGGAATCTAATGCTATCATTACCAGTACAATTGCCCTGTTCAGGGTGGGTGGCATGAGGAATTTCCCGATCATGTTGGAATTTTGGTTCTTGATCAATGTAAGGAGGTCAGGGTTGATTCCAGCGTAGAGACAGCAGTTTATCAGTGATTCATCTTTCAAACAGAGATAGCCAGAGTGTGTTTCTTTGGGGACCAGCCAATCGACTTAAAGACAACCTTCAGTGGCTATGCTAGAGTCTTCTGGATATGGCCGGCTTGTGGTAAAGGATTCAGGGGCTGATATTGACAACAGTGTTCATCACAACCATGGCAAGACTCCATCTCCACCCTATTTTGTCCCATCTGCATTGTTGGCGAGGGGATTGGTCTGATGTATCCCAACTATTCTGTTCCTATGCCAAGGGGATTGGTGCAGATGCTTCAGAAGTAATTAGTACCTGTTGACAGGGCTCCATCTGGAGGTACCTATTCCAGTAATGATCACACGGATGCTAGATGCAGGCACTCAGAGCCGTTCTGGGTCAGTAGGCAGCATAGGGCTGTGGGCCAAGGGAAAGCAGCCAGTGACCTCTAATTGCATGAAAGTGAGGGCTATCTAGTAAGCATTACTGTGCTTTGCTCCACTGGTGCAGTGGTCCTCTGTTCTCATAAGAAGGCACAAATCCCTGATCCTAACTTATATCAATCACAAGGGAAGGATCAGGTTCTAGGCAGTGGAAATACATTCTCAGGAAACAGGGCAAAGGCCAATCTCCTGAAGTTGAGAGCAGCCCACATTTAGGGGATAGAGAACTCCAAGGCAGATTCTTTGAGCATGTTATTCTCTCCCTTAGCGGAGTAGTGTCTATCAAAATTTGCTTTCATGAACCTTATCGGCAGGCTTGAGTGTCTAGAAATATGAATGTTGCCTTTCCCCTGAAGTCCCTTCGTCTCCATTTCTGTTCTCCTTTCTGGTCCATGGAGTCGGAGTTGGTGTATGCGTTAGCAATTAAATGGTCTCCAACTTTAGTTTACGCCTTTCTACCTGCCCCCATGTTTTCCACTGTGTTTCACAAATTCCTGGAGGACAGGGTCTTGTCTCTTCTGGTGATTCTCATCTGGGCAATCCTGGTAGACCCACTTGGTCTGTATGGAAGTTATCTCCACCTTGGTTCTCTCCTCCACTTCAGGACCCAGGGGTTTGTCAGCTGAGCAACAGTTGGTTCTGTGGGGCCTTCCTCTCGAATGGGAGGGTTTGAGATTTCAAGGGTTTTACAGGAATGTACCTTTGTCACTTTAGTCTTCAAGGTGACTAATGGGCCAGCTGCCTGAAAAACAGCTACCTAACCAAAGAGCTCTTAGCTGGAGTGCCCCATAAAATAAACTATGCAGATACAAAGGCTGCAGGACATTAATGAGAACATATTTGAAAAAGACACCTTGATTTCTCTCACCCAGTTAGAGTTGCCATTTGACACAACTTTGAGTGTGTGGAGAAAGTAAAATGGCTGGCAACATCTTTGCAGCAGATCAAGTGGTGTAACTTTAACTGTAATTAAATGCATGTTCGTCCTCACAGTGGTAGCGGTACTAGCGGCAACGGTGCACTCCCTCCAAAGGATGATATTGTGGGCCGATAGCAACCAAGGCTTTCGAGAAAGACAGAAGAGCAGGGCAGCAAGGTGGCATCCAGTGTGAGCCAGAGGGTCTGTGGAGCATTCAGTACTGAGGCATAGACTTGAGAACCCACAGGAAGCTGTTCCACAATGTCAAATGTATCTTTGAAATCAGATATGTTGAATATTACCTGTGCACTAAAACAACTGAAGAGTTTCTCACGGTCATCTAGACCAGCACACGCAATAATAAAAGAGACACCATTGGTGGCCATATTGGAATCATCTGCAGAGAATGGTGCTCTATTAACTCAAACTCCCTAGGTGGATTATACCCACAAAATAAACACTGGAGAAAAAAAACAGCAATCGCTCTCACTTTCTTCTCTCCAACAATATGGCAGGTGAAAAGGGCCACTCTAAAAAATAACTCTTTCCTTTCAATGCTGAACTGAAAAAAGTGAGTGAGGATGAAACCCCACATGCTGAATATTCTGACCCGCACCCACTGCACAATAAAGAACTGATATTGGTAAGATCCTTACCAAACTGTCGGATATCAAAACCTCTACATCATCAGTGGATAAAATAACACTGAGAATACAAGAGGCCATTAAGGAGAAATCAATGCATGACAGGTAGGATTGCTAATGCAGAGGAATAAATAGCCAAATTCAATGTCAAGAGAGCCTCCAGTACAGACTGAGAGAACTAGAGATGACTTGGACAGACCTAGAAGACAAACAAGAATGTGATAATATTTGATTCTTCTGAATACCAGGAAAGGCAGAGGCAGGATGACAAAATACAATTCTGGAATCATGGATACCCCCAGTGATGTATTTACAATAATGCCAACTAGACCCAGGTGTAGGGTGGCAGATAGCCACTGGAAAAACCTTTATACAACAGTGTATTTTCTTTTACCTGCCCTTTAAAAAATATGGTTGATCCACAACAAAGCAGGAGTGATTTTAAGCACGTACCCGTCATTGCACTCTGACTGCTTAAGTCTTTGCTTGGCACACCTCTATGTGCACTTGATGTTTAAAAAATATGTATTGTTAAATTGACTTTTGTTAAAAAAAGAAAAGGATAGAAAGAAATTGAAAAGTGTGTACCAAACCCAGCAGGCATAAGGTAGAGAGTGATTCAGGCATTCAACTCTCACATACATATCATATGTAAACCTCTTTGGTCATTCATATGTTCCCAGAATACTCCTTTCTAAGCAAAGCAGCCATAACCTCATTGGCTGTATTGGTGCCACTGCCCATTATCAGTGGAGTACATGCTAATCAACAGACACATACACTGTGTTAAGCAATTACCATTGTGTTCATACCATTTCATAAATTTAGGCTTTCCCTCCAGTAAAATAAAGGTTAAAAAAAAAAAAACAATGCATCATTTTATAATATTAAACACATGCCTATGCAAGGTATGCAACATAATGCATAACAGTTACATTTATAAGTAACCTTTACATGAATTAGATTTTACATGTAAGGTATGACATTTCCTGTAAAACAGGTCTTCAAACAGCAGGAAATCTAATTCTAGAACCATAAATCTCACAATGTTCCTTTGTATTGCACAGGCTCTCTAAGAATCAAAGCAAATTTTAAATGACCACAAACCCAAGCTGGCATGACAGTTAGCCTAAACCACACATACAAAGGTAATGTTGAGCCTGGCCCATTATTCAGTTCCACCTTTGGGTTATTGGGTATTTTGGACAATGGCACAAACAGAAATGATGGCAAGTGTATCTACGACTTAATTTGTTATAAAAGCTGACTGCGCCACACAGCTATGAGTAGTGCTGTTGCTTCCCATCCATGAATGTTTAGGGTCCCCTTATCCATTGCTCCACCATGAGAACGCACAGTCAAAGGTTCAGGAACTTTTTGCAACTGTTGTTACTCCACATAAGAGTTTACACCCACGCAGAGTTTATAAATGTCCCTTGTGATTTTGCTGTCTTTTAATGGTGTTCCAGCCCTAAGGATTGGAGGTACATGGGCTGCACAGGTGGTAACTTGCCTTGTCTCCTTTATGACCCCTTCTAACACCAGAGCTGTAACCATAAGAAGGAGTTTTCGTTATTTTCTTTAATACACGTTTTAAGATACACCTGAACCATTTGCATATGTAACATATAACATTTAACAAGGCTGCATGTAGAAATGTAGTTATGTTGCCAGAAGCATTCATATTACAGATCAATCTAGGTACTCCTCATAGGTTTACAGCAGGCAACTCGGGAGAAAGCAGATAATAGTATTAATACCAACATTCCTCGTTTCAATCCTCCCTCGTTTGTGCCCAGTTGGTAGACAGCTTATGTTCTGCAGTTGGCCTCGACAAGTACCTCTAATGCCCTCAACTGACTGTAGAACAATCTGCCATCTCCAAACTCTCGGCAGCAGAGGCATCAAAACACTATTTCAACTACCATGACAACCACCAAGATAACAGGCTTCATTTGTAATTAAAAATCCTGTCAACCTTAAAAATGTCCTTATGCTGTTTTGGAGCAAAAACGGGACAGGATGGTGGTGACCGGGTTTAGATTGGTCAAGGCAGACAGCGTTTGTTGAAGGAATGGAATCTGGTGATGGTGCAGAATCTGGAAGACGTGGAGTAAAGTTCACGAGGGGGGGGAGCATGCACTTAGTTGGGCCTTGGGCAGCAGAAATCCTAAATGCACAACTGGATACCACAGCTACTGAATATTTCGTTTAAACCACCTCTGGTGATCCAACAAGCTTGCTGCATTTCGCTAAAAGAACATGACAAATGAGAAGGCCCCAGACCACTAATAATGTGCATACTAAGACATCAACAGGCATGGTAAATCCTCTTGGTGGTACAGAAAGCCTTTGCAGTGACATATACGCACCACAAGATCTATATCTCAGCTGATCTTTCAAGTGATCTGACGAAAATGATTATAACAGCGAGCCAGGGCAGAATATGCAAATTCACTGATCCTGGGGAGGTGGGCACTTAAAACATAAACAACAATCACAAGACATGGACACCACCAATCAGCCATCTACTGAGGCACAATAGCAACACTCAAAATACTCTTGACTCTAACCCAATGCAAATATCTGAAACTTTAACTCTGTACTTTCACATGCACCATCATCTATGTAATCTAGCGCCGCGATACCTCTGCGACCTGGGCACTAACAACAAATGCAATAAATAAATAAATAAATAAATAAATAAATAAAAGAAAACATGCCCCTACACCTGTTTTATATAAGATGGACTCTGCTTCTACGGAAGATAGATGCAGTAGATTCAGATATCACAAAATCCCTTCAACTATACATATCCCAGACACAGAGCACAGGGAAGCTAACCCACAAAAAATACACAGACTATTCAGAGACAAATGCAGGTCCCCAATCAAGACATCTGACACTAATCGACAGATTCTTCCGCAAGTACCAGGAATTCCTCCCTACATATCAGGGACCACAAACAGCATCAGTGTATGAGTTCAACTGCTTCCCTCGTTTGTCTTTGTTGCTAATTAGGAGCCCTTAGGCAAAACCCATCAACTCCGTATGTGTTAGAGGTGTTGAACGAAGAAAAGAAACGTATCATGCCAAGAGCAATGTTAATAGATCGGGCCTCTAAAGTCCTAGATCCTGCCATTGCGTGTCATAATTTGTTTGTTTGAACAAAATGCTCTTTTTGCCTGCAACAATGGAGACTATGGTCGCTAAGGAAACCTACCGCTTGGCTTTGGATGGAAACTATGAGAGTCTTCAGAGCCCCTATTGGGCTGTATTCTTTTAAATTGCTGTTGATAGTTTAAAAATGTACTTTTCATTACAACTTACATCTAGAAAAAGCTTCTTGCAATGTTGGAAACTATATATTACTTAACAATTACCATGACAATGTGCAAAATTGTTTAAATCGGATAGGGTAGGCAGCATGCTAGTTTAAGGTACAATCAACAAGAATACAGAAAAACTGCTATTAATGCTGCTGGAAATATGAATGACTTAAAGGTTATCTCAATAAGTGTCAACAGGCTTAATGATTCTAATACATTGTAAAAGAAATATTGACTTACCTCGAATCACAAAATATGGATGTAGTTCCTCTATAGGAAACACATCTTGCCTCTGAAGAAGCTGCTAAACTAAAGCAGGGTTGTGTCACATAAGTCCATCTTAGTCCCTTATGGATCGGAAATGTCTGGAGTCGCAATACTAATTAAGAAACATCAACATTGTAATGTTCTGAAGAAGTGGGCAGACGGAGAGAACAGGGTTATTTTCAGTATGCTTAGATTGAGCTTCAGGGCAGTGATAGTGGGCTCAGTATATGCACCCAACAGAGACAAGAATGCATTACTCTCCTATATCAATAGACTTCTCACTGAAATCTGACAATCAACCCTCCTTATAGGATTATACCGGAATGGGTGATGTAATATATGATGCAATTTTTCCTCTATGGCTCACCGACTAGCTCAGACTCACCAGCACTTACCCCCTCTTCCCCAACCTCTTGCACTTGCACATTCTGAATACTCACAAGGCATAGTAGGTTTGTTCCTCTCCCCCTCTGCTCTTAACTATTGTGGTTTAATGTACTTCCCCCTACCCTGTGGGCACTTTGAAACAGTATATTCTTATTGTATAAGCACCTAACAACCAAACACTAAATAAATAAACTAGTGATGTCATCAGTGATGTCATCAGTGATGCAATCTCTGATGTCATCAGTGTGGTCACATTCTGTGCAACAGGGTGCAACAAGTTAAGGTGGATTTACCTAAATTGTGTGTCAAATTTCAGAGGTTTTGTTGCATTACATTATCACCTTAACGTCCCTGCAACTAAAGTATTTTTTTACTGAATTTCATCAAAGGTTTTGTTACAATGTATTGCTCAGTTTAACGTCCCTGAAATTAAAGTGTTTCCCTGAATAATTATATAATTGTATATTATAGTGTGACCACCTCAATACAATATACAAAGGAGAATACTTTATAAGCATGAATGTACTTTGGAAGGGTCTGTTCTTTTGGAATATACTTTCATAATTTATTTTCAAAATAAATTACTAAAAATATTAGTAATACCATTTCTATGCTGATAATTAAATATTTGCTTTCTAATCTTAATTTCATTTAGCATATTATCGAGACTTCAAATTAATACAATATATTTTATCACAATGAATGCGGGCACATACTTTATTTTGTATGTGATTATTTTGTACAAAATTTGTTATTCATAAAATAATGTGTTCATTTAATGTTATTACAATAAGGAGAATTGTAAATTTAAATGTGAACATTGACTATTTTCATAACACGTATGATTAAACATAATTTTCCTTTCATCTATTCTTATTCTTATTATTTATTTTTTTACTACTACATATGCGTGTTATATTATGTTTGAAATAATGGAAATGGATTAGCCAGAATCAGGTACTTTTCCTGCAATGAAGTATGGTAATTGTTTAATACTACATTACATTCAAACCATATGTTTATTTTAAACTTTATAAGTTGATAAGTATTGAAAATGAATGCTCCACATGCAATCATATCATATGTATGTATCACTGTATTGCTCCATGTAATGTTGTAATTGTTTTAAGTGTAATAAAATAGAATATGTATCAAAAGAGGTAATCCAAAATATTCTAACTTATTTAATCAGTAATGTCACAATTGATTTCATTATTGATCTCATTAGTGATATCATGTATGATGTAATTAGTGATGTCACAAGTCATGCCATCAGTGAGGTCATCTGTGATGTCATCTTTGTGGTCATACGCTGCGCAAAGTTGTGGCACATAGTTAAGATGGACCTGCTCGAAATGCAATTTCTGAATTTCAGTGGTTTTGTTGCGTTAAATCTGAATTTTAAATATTTTGTTGCTGTGTATTTTATACACTAAATCTGATAACCTTAACTCTCACTTAACTAAAGTTGTTTCCTTTTTTCCTTGAATGCCAAAGGTTTTGTTATACTATAGTTTCTTCAGGCCACCTAGCAATGGCCTATGGCTGTGACCACTCTACAAGTTGTATCAATAGGTTTCTTTGGGGACCACTAGTCGTGCCCTTGGGCACAGAGATCCAGAAACCCTTGCCTAGGAGATGTGATCACTGCAGGTGTAAAATCACTTCGGTTTTCACTCTCTCCCTGTTCAAGCAAGATTTCCTCGATAATGGCAACGCAATACACATAAAGCGGCATTGAACTAAACATGCCCGTGGGATTTCCCCTGTTATGGCCCGATAATGCTTGAAAATCCCAAACGCTTCCTGTACTCACTGGCACTCACCAAGTGCCCCCTCGCCTTTCCATGGTCCCTCTACTCCCCTCAATTGCTTTTTTCCTCGCTGGTCCTCTCCTGGCACTACCCCCTATGATTGTTTGGTTGGTGTGATCAATTTCTGTTCTCCGGGCTGGACTATCAAAGTTTGATAATATCCTTTTTCCTCCTCTAAACATTTTTTCTTTCATTTGCGGCTTCTCCCAGTAATATTCTGGGAATCAATTGCACAGAGCAATAATAAATGGCTGCTTTTCATTTCTGAAAAGTCTATCAGCCTCTCTGATGCAAAGCGTTAAGGCAGATATATGTGATGTCTGTGGAGATTGTACGCGTCTGTTGATTGGTGAATTAAAAGCATGAGGTGCCTGATATTTTTGGATACGGCCACCATGTTGTATTTGCAGACAGCAGCCATTGTCTGCAGATAGTGCAGTGGGGATAAAGTTTGGAAAACATATTTAGGGTTATTTGGTAGCTGAAAGAGGGGCTGAAAGGGTTGGAGGTGGAATAAAGATGATTTGGAGCTGTTTTGAAAGGTGAAAAAAGTGGGTGTAGGTGCCGTTCGCTCCACGGATAGCGCGGTAGTCTGTGGACAACGCAGTGAATGAGCAAACTGGAAAACAAATTTGAGGGTTATTAATGGCTGAACAAGGGCAAAGAAGTGCAGGGGAGTGAAATGAAGATGACATGGAGCTGTTTTTCTAGGTTAAAAACGAGTGTTTAGATGCTGCCGAATCTGCAGTCAATGTTGGTGTCCGCTGACATTAATTGGATGGCTGGGGGTTCAGGGTGAGTTTTGTTATTTGAAGGTGTATTGTGTGTTCATGTTATATGGTTTAATTATATTGTGGTGTCTGTGGCCAGTGGCCACATACTTAGGGCCATGGCCGTATCACAGTACAAATATGTGTATAGTAATACTTGGTAATGTAGTGGGAGTATAAAGTGTTTGTAATATGGTGGAATGATATAATTGAACTGCATATGATATTTATGATTGTTGTACAATTGAGGATAGTGCTTATAGAATATGTATATGTTAATTCGTGGTATGGTTACTTAGTTGCATACAGTAATGAAGCTGGAATCTCTGGTTCATTTTCTGTGGAAGAAAACAGTTTCATGTGTTAAGCAGGAGAGTTTAAGAGTTTTATTTGCATACACTTTTACATATACATTTACTTTTTTTGACCCTCATAAACAGTACATTCTAGGTACTATGTTTTGTACAACATTAGCCTATGATACACCGTTGTTGTGCTGACATTAACAGGCTAATTCATAGAATCCAGCGCACAAGTAGCGCACGCGGCTGGCGCACAGCGTGCGCCTGCGATAGTCTGCGCCAGGCACGTGCGCTAAAACAGATTTCCGCGCACAGCGTATTCATGGATTTCAAGCTCCCAAACCAGCCGTGGCGCAGAGAATCGCAGCGAGCCTGCAGCAGCGCCAGTAACGCCCCCAAGAACGCCCTCGCGCAAGGAAAAGCCATCAAAATCGCTAAATCATCGCTAAGGGCTGCGCTAACCCTGGACCACTTCACAGGGCAGGCAAACAAGGAAAGAAAAGCGGGCAATCATCAAATCAGGAGTACGCGGGAAGTACTACACGCGACTAGGCAGGGAACGTGAATTACAGGGGTAGCGGGAAGTTCAACACGCGATTGGCCAGGGTACGTGTATTACAGGGGTACGCGTGAAGTAGAACACGCGATAGGCCAGGGAACGTGTATTACAGGGGTACGCGGGAATTATCACACGCGAACAGCCAGGGTGCGTGTATTACAGGGGTAGCGGGAAGTTCAACACGCAATTGGCCAGGGAACGTGTATTACAGGGGGACGCGTGAAGTAGAACACGCGATAGGCCAGGGAACGTGTATTACAGGGGTACGCGGGAATTATCACACGCGAACAGCCAGGGTGCGTGTATTACAGGGGTAGCGGGAAGTTCAACACGCGATTGGCCAGGGAACGTGTATTACAGGGGGACGCGTGAAGTAGAACACGCGATAGGCCAGGGAACGTGTATCACAGGGGTACGCGGGAATTATCACACGCGAACAGCCAGGGTGCGTGTATTACAGGGGTAGCGGGAAGTTCAACACGCGATTGGCCAGGGTACGTGTATCACAGGGGTGCGTGGGAATTATCACATGCGAATAGGCTGGGTGGGCCCTCACAGGTGTACCCTGTACACCCTCCATGGCCCCTGCAGGCAGCCCACAAAACAGTGGACTACCCTGCACACCTGATCATGTCCCCCTGCACCCCCATCCACCAGGGGCACCCTCCACCAGGCCCCCACCCATGTCTCCCACCACCCCCACCCCCCAGCAGTGCAGGGGCACCTGCCATCAGGCCCCCATCCATGTCTCCCACCACCCCCACCCCCCATCCACCAGGGGCACCCTCCACCAGGCCCCCACCCATGTCTCCCACCACCCCCACCCACCAGCACTGTGGGGCACGTGGCCAGCAGGCAGTCAGGCAGCAGCCGATGGCAGGTGGGAGCGTGCTCAGGGCTCTGGGGGACTTAAATTTGGCCTCCTGGCCAGGAGCGTGGTCTTTCGTGTTTGAACGCGTGGACAGCCTGATAGGGAGTGATTTTGCACGTGAAAACCCCACACTCAGCGAATCGCGCGAAAACCCGTCACCAGCATATGTGCGTCAATAGTTACCTGCACGTGCAGTGTCAAAGCGTGTGATTGGTGAACATGGATCTACACGCAGGAGTGACAAAGCGTGTGATTGGTGAAAAGTGAGCTACACGCAGGAGTGTCAAAGCGTGTGATTGGTGAAAAAGGATCCACACGCAGGAGTGACAAAGCGTGTGATTGGTGAAAAGTGAGCTACACGCAGGAGTGTCAAAGCGTGTGATTGGTGAACATGGGCCAAGCACGTACACGCCGTAAGTGACGCTGTACGTGTGGGCCTGTATAAAAGGTAGTGTTGAACACCATTTCCTTGTACGTGCTTTTCGTGGAGAGCGAGTGGGTGAATTCTGTACTTCTTGTCGTTTCACACGCGATTTACTTCACGGCGTTTCCAGTTCGTACTCCCTGTTACCTCTGACAGCTTTTTCTCTTTTTCCTCTTGTACTGGTTTACCTGGGCCTGTTCCCTCAAACAGTGTCCCCTTCTACTGTTGTCCTGTCTCCTCAGACAGCGTACACATCTTCTTTTGGCGGGGGTGTTGCCAACCAAAAGCGCTCATTTTTCACGCTCTTTTACCTGGCAGACGGTGAGTCACGCACGTATCTAACATCTGTGCTTGCCCCGTGTGTAGCCTACCCCTTCAGAGGTCAATCTAGGCTGCGTGTGACACGCATACGTTCATTGTGTTACTGGATGCCACAGCGTAGTGCAGGGTTTTCCATCAGCACACGTGGTCTAGGAGGGGTATTGTGCACGTTCCTTAACTTTTTTGGGGTGCCTGTGCGTTGCGTGACCCGTCATCTTTCCCCAGGGGTGTCATATAGCCTTGCCACTGCACTAGGGTACGAATACCATCTGGTACCCAACCCCTTTGACACCCAATTGCCCAGGACAATTGTGCACACCGACTCCCATACGCACAATACCATCAGTGCCATGGTTGGGAGGCGTGCAAGCCGTAAGGGTGGCAAAGGTGGCCGAGCCACACGTGGTGGCCGTGGAGGATCCACTAGGGGACGTGGTTGTGACTTGCAGGGTGCCCCTGTCCCCCCCAGTCTGGAGGAACAGTCAGGGACACCCATGCCCCCCCCCCCCCCCAGTTGAGAGTCATGTGGCTGATACCAACCCTGATCAGCCCTTGTTGGACCAGGCCATTGTGGCACCAGACCTGTCTGAGGGTGATCCCATCGCTGACATCCAGGTCAGCAGGTCCACTGCACGTGCACCGGTGCACATTGGTGTCATCAGGGCACGCGCATCTATGCCAGATAGGTCATCTGCTGGCCCCCGTAGCCAGGGTGTGGCTCCATCCACCCCACCTCTCATACACCCTGCCAAGACTGTGTCGGTCCTAGTTCATGCACCTCAGATCAGGCCTGACCCCATCCCACTACCCCCAATGCCTGCACCTACTCCCATGCTGAGTGGGCAATCCCACACACCCAGTACTGAGTCCACCACGACTCCTGCCCCTAGTGTCCACAGCGGCGTAGGACACTCTGGATCCCCACCCCCTTCCAAGCGCAAGAGGAAGAGTGCACGTCCGGCACAGGCTGATGCCCCAGGCACGGCTGCACAGTCCGGCCCATCAAGGAAGCCAAGCTTCACAGACGCCGAACTGAATGCACTTGTTCAGTATGTGTCAGATCATGATAGGGAAATGGTCATCGTTGCAGGGTCCAAGACCACACATGCCAGACGCCAGGCACACTGGCAGACCATTGCTGACAGAATAAGTGCCCTTGGAGTAGTGAGGCGCACAGCTAGTGATTGCCAGAAGCGCTGGAATGACCTTAAGCGCAGGGCAAAGGATAAGCTGGCCTCAAGTCATGCCGCAACCTTGGTGACTGGAGGTGGGTCCCCAGCACAGGAAATAGAACTCACACCACACGAGTCCGTAGCTGGATCCTACGTCACCGAGGGACAACTCCAAGGTGTGGGAGACCTCCCTGATTACGAGGCATCATCCGGTGAGTGCACATGCATGTGTGTATTATCCATGTGCATGGTGTGTGTGTGAAGCATTCATGTTGGGTGCCTGTCAAGGGGGTGTGTGGCAGAGTTGATAGTGGCACCCATGTGCCTCATCCAGTATGTTCAGTGCAACACCATCTGGCCACAGCACTATCCCTACTGGCAACAGTGCACATATGGGCCGACACCATGGAAGTTGCCCTTGAATTGTCATTTTGTCACTACATTGTTGCTCATACTCCCCTGTCTATTCATCTGATGTCTTACATACCATTCCTATCCTTTCCCCCAGCCATTCAAGTTTCATCTTCACATGCCTGACATGCAATGATACCACATGCTAATGCGTCCTCTGTATATAAATGCCAACCAACATGCTGTCATACTGTGGATGTTGCCTTGACATCCACCTCCTACCTGTGGGCTTTGGTACCGTCTGGTTTCGAGCCCCATTCCCTCACACTCCATGCTGCTCTTCATGGTCTATCTTCCATGACTTCTACAGTTCAGACCATCGTGCCCTACTCACGACACCTGCTTGCCAAAAGTCAAATGAGGGCACCCTGCCCTCCAATGCGACCCACCCTATTGCTGACCAGTGCATCTGAGCCTACTCTAAGCTAACTCTCACTGACATCTGCTCATACATGCCTTTGCCTGTCCCATAGACCCTTCACATGGTCCCTGTCCTCTCTCCTTGCTCCTCTTCCACCATCATTGGTGGGACCCGTTGGGGTGTACTCCTGGCCTCCTTCCAATCCTCAGAGGCCACTATTGATGTGCATGGTAATGGGAGCGTCTCAGTCCAAGGCCCTTAGGCCAACCTCAATCTCCTTGAGAAATGCTACCCACATCTCATCAACTTCCTTACCTCTCCTGCTGTCCCCCCTCCTCTCTCCTCATCAATCCTGCACTGCCTCCCTGCACCCTCCCATGAACCTTCTCCGCCTCCCACTCCAACTCCTACACATGCTGCACCTCTGATCTCTAGCACTCCCCGTAAGTCCTACAAGGCTGTCAACCTCCTCCACAATTACACTCCTTTCACTGCGGCTGCATCAGGCATTCCTCCGATATCTGTCACTTACATGAGGTTATGCACCTTGACATCCTTGGTCTCATGGAAACATGTCTGACGGCCAGCTCTGTCTGCATCCTTGACCCTCTCCTTGGCCCGCCACTACTGTGCAGGGGGGGTGTGCCCTTGGCTTCCCTGAGGGTATTCCTGCCACTGTCACTCCTACTTAGACCTACTCCACTCTGGAATGGCTTGTGTGAGGTCTCTCTCCACCACACCTTGACATTCTCAAACAGTGCGTACTGTGTCTGGGAAAACTGGTCAAATGTACTACTTCCTTTCTGAGTGTCCTCACCTCTCCTCCTCACTCATGTCCCCAGACACAGAAATCCTCATCCTTGGTGCTGTACGCATCCACCTGCATGCTTGTTGACGCCCCCACGTGACCTTTCTGTGACCTCAGCAACTCCCTCTCACCCTCTAGACTCCCGTCTGTCCCTACTCATTCTGCAGGGCACACCCTTGATGCTCTGATCTCATCTGACTTTCCCCTCTCCGTCCATCTCTGCACTCCTCTCTCCTGGAGTGATCACATTCTCCTCTCCTCCCAGCTCACCCTCACCACCCCACAGGCAAAGCCACCCTCACCACTGTCACACACCTTCTTGGTATTCCGACCCATGAAGTGTGTGTCAGTCGAGGCTCATGCTGCCAAAATCTCCCCCCCATCCAGCTCCCCCTTAGGCTCACTCCCATCCTGACAGGGCCCACTCCATGCTCCACTCCATGTCAGGTACACTGGATGTCTTTGCCACGGTCATGACCACCTGTCTGAAGCCCCATGCCAATGCAGAGTCCTGGCATGACTCGGATCTTGTGAACCCAAACCACAGGTGCCGGGTGGCAGAGAGGGAATGTCCTGCATCATGGCCATCCTCTGGCAAACTGGCCTGCCACATGCTCCAAAGGCAATAGCGCCTCACCCTTTTCACCAAGATGAGATCCCCAATCCAAGGGCACATATCTGCGGCATGTGACAACTCTGCAGGACACATAGAAATCTGAAAGGACCTTGCCGAGCCAGAAGCAGTGTGTACCTCCCCTGTCCCCTCCGAGCCCACAGCACTGCATGAATGTCTCTGTACCCCTATAGGCCACCCCCCCAGCACTTGTCTGCGCCTAACACCATCTGCCCTTGACGTCAAGTCCTACTTACCTTGTACAGCACTTCCAGCCGCCACTTCCCCTTGCACTTCATTGTGCCACCCACTCCTGCACTTGCGTGACATGAATGACACCAGCACCAGTAGGATTGTTGACTGGCATCCCCTTCTGCCCCACCACCCCTCAGTGCTCCGCTGTACCTTCATACATTACTTGACCGGTGCTTCACGAATGCAATATGAATCCTTTACAGGTGATGGGGAGGTGGAATCACATTGTTTACTGCATTTTGTTGATGTAGACAAGGCACTGTGCATCGTTGCCAATTTGGACTAGCAGATCCATGTACAACATGTATACTTATTGATGTGACGATGCAATGTCAGGACCAGAGTGGTTGAAATCCAAAAAAGTAGCCCTCCTCTCCCTCTTCACTTGGTGGCTATGTCACATGCCATGTGTGTGATGGCATGTGCCTTTGACATGGCAATCAACGGCCAATGTGTGATGGCAGTGCTAGGCAGCAAGGTGAGCAGGCGTTGCTCTCCAATCTGTACATTGTATGCCCTGAGCCTCCCCTACAGACCCAGTGATGGTGAATGCATAGGAGGTCTCCCAGTCATGTTGGACATGTGTCGTAGAACTACTGCCTCTGTTGTTCATCAGCCCTTGTTGCATGCCATGGTGCTAATGCCTGTTTCCATTTTTCTCTTTCATGTCTTTGCAGGGGACGAAGCACTTGTTGATGCTGGGGATGTGGTGGTGGAGCCGTCCCAGGAGGGCAACCCGGGCCGACCTACCACAAGTGAGGGACGTGGTGTGTTTGTGGGTGAAAACCCACAAGTGCTGCAGGCCGTGCTGTCGAGGGGTGTCTCTGGGGGTTCCTCCCCCGAGCAGTATTCAGGTGTAGACTCGGAGGATGACACCTATGTGCAGTCGCAGGTGAGTGTTCTTGGGAGAGAATCTCCTCTGTCCGACCCACCTGCAGCCGGGCCATTGCCCTCAATGGGGATGTCAGTGTCGGCAGATCAGCCTCCGGTGGTTACGGATGCAGGGCCACACCACCCAATCTCTGATCCTGTTCCTGGGGCTGCAGATCAGAGAGGGAATGCAGTCCTGCAGCCTGAGGCCTTGCGGGCACAGCAAGGCGCAGTCCGCCTTGCCCCAGGCAGGTGTGGTGCCCGTCAACGTGGTGGCCGTATGCCACCTGGCAATACCGTTTGGGAGCAATCCATCTACGGTATGGCCACCCAACAGGCAGCATCATCCGAGATGATTGCACAGGCCATGGATAGGGTGGCCACTTCCATTGTCCCCCCAGAAAGGCTGATGGAGCGACTGGAGCAGGCTACAGAGTCCATCTGCCAGGCACACAGGGAGGATATGTTGGCGTCCAACATGGACAGGCGGGCGGCACTGGCGACTCTGCGGGAATCACTTTCCATGGAGTCCCAGCGCCACAGGGAAGGCCTGAGGGAAGAACTCCGTCACCTCAGGTCGACCCTGTTAGAGCTTGAGGCTTCATCCCATAGAAGGACAGAGGAGCAGCTGGAGCGTCTGACACGGACGCTCTCGGCCGAGATGCAGGCAACTCGTGCGGAGGTCAGGTCATCCCGGGAGTTACTGCATGGGGACCTCCGCATGATTATAACCCAGAACCAGAACTACCAGACCCGCCTGCTTGCAGCCATGGAGGAGCAAACTCGTGCTTTGCGTGGGCTGCCTCCCATTGTCACACCATCTTCTGAGGCAGCTCCCCCACCTCCAGAGTCAGCTGCAGGGTCTGGCCAGAGCCATAGCGACTCATCTCCCACAACAGAGTAGCCGTGTGGGCCACGAGCCTATGGGGTGTTTTCCTTTCCCATGATCCACACAGGTGGATTGTGGCGTGCATCCTGTCCTCGGACCTCATAGGTGCCCCCCCCCCCCGCCGGCCCTTTCATGGCCATTTTTTCTCATTTTTATTTTTATTTTGCAAGAGTGTTGCCTTGTGTGGGTACCTGGGCATACACTGTATTGTGGCTGGGCACATGCAGGCTTGTCCTGAGTTTGGTTTCGATGCTTGGGTAGCAGACATCCACACCCCTCCTGCTTCCGTTTCCATGGGCTTGCAAAGGGTGTGCCCAAGTGACAGCAAATTACACGGTGACATTGGACTCCCATGAGCTGTTGGCCAGTCCATAGTCAATACTGTGTAGACATTCATAGTGTTCATTGTTGTTGCACCTAACTATGCATGATGGTTTGATATGTGCCTCTACTTACATATGTTGCTCATGTTTTGCAGGTATTTCACACAGATCTTCACAAGGGCATACTCTCTGGAGTCAGACTACATGTCGGTAGATGTGCACTGACACTTTTGCATGGCGCCATCACTGTACATCTGGACGGTGAGGACATACCAGCAGAATCAGGTAATGACACTACCATTGATTACATGCAATGTGTCTTGTTTGGGTGGGCTTCGGGGTGGGTTGGTGTGTAATTTGATTGAAAATACTCTTACACAGGTGTGTAGTAGTGGCTCCAGGGCGGTTAGCTGCTCAAGTGCGGCTATGTTCCATTTGGGGCACTGCTATTTGTGACACTGGTGTCATGTTGTGATGGCCAGTTTGTTTGCTGTCACATACCATGACATGGTGTCCTCAGTGGCGGGACTGTGAAGGGAATGGGTGACATGGCAATGTTGTCATGTAGTGAATCGCCTGTGGCAATGCATATTAGATTGATGGAGTTGTGTCTTTGCGTTGTGATGCATTGCTGGTGTATGTGTAGCTAGGGGTGCACACATATTGACACTTCCATGTTAACAATCTCAGGCTGATGTGTATCTGACTGTTTATTGTCAAGTAATTTTCAGACATTGTCAGGTAGTGTCTTCATTGATTGTCAGATGGTATGTGCCAGAGCAGTGTGCACTAGCCAGCACTGTGATTCCTAGGTGAAGAAGTTGGCCACCAGTTGCGTACGGGCTGCCTCCCCCCGTGCCCTTTCCCCTCCCATGCGCAGCGGGCGTGCATGTGGTTGTGGATGTGGGGGCACCACCATGTCCACGGGCAGGCCCCGGCGTGTTGCAACGTTGTGCAGGACACATGCTGCCACTATGATCCTGCACACTATTCGGGGAGCATATAACAGCTGCCCGCCAGAACGGTCAAGGGAGCGAAAGCGTGACTTGAGCACTCCGAATGTGCGCTCCACTATGCCCCGTGTTGCAATGTGGGCTGTGTTGTACCTTACCTGGGGTGGCGTGGTGGGGTTCCGGATTGGGGTCATCATGTGGGGGCTGATAGGGTAGGCACTGTCCCCTGCGGAGGTGGTGATGGGTATCATTAGTGGTGTTGTGTCATGACCCAGTATCTGACATGCATGCATGTGCAGTGGCATTCATGCTCACCAAGCAGCCATGTATCTCCATGCTGGCCAGCCTCTAGGTCCCGGCATAGGGTAGACATTCTGTAGATGAAGCTGTCGTGGGTGGACCCTGGATAGTTGGCATATACTGATGTGATTATTCCCTTGGCATTGCATACAACTTGCACGTTGATGGAATGCCAGTGCTTGCGGTTTCTATAGATGTGCTCTGTTGCCCTGGGTGGACGTAGAGCCACATGTGTGCAGTCAATTGCACCAAGCACTTTGGGGAATTGAGCCACACCATAGAATTCCTGGATGCACGTCCGCCTTTCTGCATGAGTCCTGGGGAGATATATGTGCCTGCGGACTGATGGCCGTGCAGTGATGATGTTCAAGACCTGGTGTAGGCAGCGTGACTGCGTGGCCTGTGACACACCACCCACTATGGCACTTGTCCGCTGAAAGGATCCAGTGGCCAAGAAGTGCAGTACATTCAGGACCTTCTGCAGGGGGCTGAGTGCTTGGGAGCACAGGGTGGGTGATGTGAGGTCATCCTCCCACTCACTGACCAGGTCCAGTATGATGTGTGCTGGAAACCTGTACCTCCCATACACCTGGTCATCAGGCATCCCGAATAGGCTGGTTCTGGGTGTGAATATTCTGGCCCTGACTCCCCTCCTCCTCCTCCTTTGGTAGCCCACTGCCACTGCTGCTAGGAACGGTATGTTCATCCTGGCATCTGGCTTGTTTATTGAAAAGTGCGCAAATTAATGCCTTGCGCGTGTTGTAGGCGAGCGTGTGAGCCTCGCACCCCTGGAATCGAGTTCCCACTCCAATTGCGTGTGGAAATTCCCACGCAGCAGGCATACAGGTGCGCTGACGTACTTGCTTGTGTAAGTGGCCGCGCGCCCCTTAAATACACGTACTTAGGCCAATGGCGCGTACGCGCACTTTTGGCCAATTACACGCGATGAAATACACGTACATAGGCCAATGGCGTGTACGCGCACTTTTGGCCAATTACACGCGATGACACTCTGACGTGCTGTATTTCCACGTGTGCTCCGTCTTCACGTGCTGAGTGGGGAAAGCCCGTGCGGATCACGTCAGACGCGCTTACGCGATGAGGGACTCTGGTCCAATAGAATCGCGTATGCGTGCTGACGCACTTACGCGCTAAGGGCCTTTCCTCGGATTTCACGCTGACGTGCAGGAATTTCACGTGCCAAATCACTCCGTATCAAGCTGGCCACCCGAAAACACACGGAACACCACGCTCCTGCCCCGAAGGCCGAGTTACTGCCCCCCCAGTGCCCTGAGCAGCCTCCCACGTGCTATCTGCTGCTGCCTGCCTGCCTGCCTGCCTGCTGCCACCGTGCCCTGCCATTTGGTGCCTGCACATCAGCCATCTGCAGGGGTCCACTTGCTGTGTCCACCCCTGCTGGAACTGAAGACTCCCAACTGGGATTACATCGCTCCACAGCCCAGCCCCAGGACCCAGTTGCCCACCCACACCTGCCTCTGGGGTTGCCATGTCGGGCACTTCTACATCTGGCACCAGTGGCAACCCCAGGCCAGAGGGGCAGAGGGGCACCAGCTTCACTGCCACCGAAGTTGGTGTCCTGGTGGAGCATGTCCTGGGGCAGTATGATGCCCTCTCTGGATCGTCCCGCGCCAGCAAGGAAGGACGGGAGAGGATCTGGGCCGACTGTGTGGTTGCCATCAACGCGGAGGGGGTGGCAACCCGCAACGTCTTGAAGATCAAGAAGCGCTGGGAGGACTTGAGGTCCAGGACCCTTGTGAAGGCCCGGCGCCTCGTGGAGGGGGGCCGGGGCCACATGAGTTCCATCCAGAAGAGGGTCCTGGAACGCGTACGCCCAGCGCTCCACGCCCAGATCCTTGAGAGGGAGACCCGTCTGGAGTTGAGCGGTAAGTGTCCAAGCATCACTGTGTGAGACAGGGCATGTTGCGGTGTGCTGGTTCTATGATACTTGCCTGTATGTGTGCCATGGGCCATGTATGCATGTATGTGTGCTGGGACATCATGGTAATGCATGTGCGACCAGTGATGTGTGACCCACATGGTTGTTGCATGTGTTGAAATGCGGCATGGGGAGCACTATGCAGATTTGGGACATGAGAGCATGCCAGTCTCTGTACCTGGACATGGATGGGGGTGAAGGATGGGTGCTGATGCCAGGTACATATATGGTAGCCATGTCTGTGTGCCTGACCTGCATGTCTGTGACTTGTGCATGCCATGGATGCATGACTCATGTGTGTGACAATGCACAGATTCAGTGACGCACCCAACTTACCCTTGTTTTGCCTGTGTTCGGTGTGATTGTGGCCAGATGGATGTGACTGAGGTGAAGTGTGTGCATGTGATATGCATGAGCCATGATGCATGTGAGTTACATATCATTGAATGTTTCAAGAGTCAATTGGACATGCATGGAAATGTGCATGGCATGCACCATGCCTGTTACTGTGTGTGTTTTGCCTGGACTGACCCATGTGTTGTGGAGGGACATGATGGAAGTGTACTTTGACAGGGGTGCTCATCTGCTATTGCTTCCTGTCTAGGGGACCATTGTACAGTAGCCTGATGCTTGTGTCCTTTGTCTCCCTCTACGCAGCGGCTAGTGAAGAAGAGGGCGGAGACGGCGCTGTGGAGCAAGGCGGCGGGGATGCCCCCACGGCTGCAGCGGAAGGGGTGGGTGAGCCCCCACAGGGGCCTGCTACGGCGGGAGACGGTGAGGAGCCATCCAGGTTGGTGGTTTGCACAGAGGAGGAGGAGGCCGACACTGGTGCACACATGGGGCCTGGTGGGAGCATCCCTGCTGGTGCAAGTGGTGCAGTCCAGGGCCAGGTGCAGGAGGCAGCACAGGTCACCGTGGAGGTGCCTGTGCATGTCGCTGTCCCTGACCCTGTGAGTGCACCACCATGCACCAGCAGGGATGCCCCGTCCCAGGCCCGTCCGCAGGTAGAGGGGATGTCCATGTCAACTGACTCCCCTCCACCTGCGGCCGTGGGAACCCCTGGCCGCGTGGAGCAGGTCCTGATTGGGGTCGCGATGCGCACGGCTGTGATTCGTGATGCCGTGCGTGCTTCCCGGGAGGAGCACGCACGTCATCACGAAGTGCACCGTGCCGACGTGGCCCAATTGGGATCGGCCATGTTTGGGGGGTTCCTGCATGTGTTGGCCAATCTGACGGCCCTCTCCTCCTCTGTGCAGGCTATCCACCGGTCGTTCTCCTTGCCGTCTTCCGGCCCAGATGCCACCATGGCCCCCTGTGGACCTGCCCCGACCAATGCAGCGAGCTCGGTGGGGATCCCATCCCTGCTGCAGTTGGGAGTCGGAGGTCCAGCAGGGGTGGACGACACAGCAAGTGGACCCCAGCAGATGGAAGATGTGCCGGCATCATCGGGCAGGGCACGTGCACGACGGCGTCGGTGGTTACCATCAGCCTGGATGCCGTCGTGCTGGCAGAGGCAGTGGCGTCGGAGGCAGCAGCGGGCTCGACGTGGGAGGCATCATGGCTCAGGGCCATCAAGATCGGAGGGGCAGGCATCGGCCGGAGGGCAGGGCAACCCTGGCATGGCAGTGTGTTCCGTGTGGGAGGAGTTTGGCCAGCGGATAGGTGCGGAGCGGCAGCGGGCGGAAGAGGAGCAGCTCGCCATGGCCAGGGCGGAGATCTCCATGCATCAGGCATTGAGGCGGGCTGAGTGCCTCGAGGAGGCTCGCAGGGAATTTGGTGAGCACATGGGGTTGTCCCTCCGAGACCTCGGGGCCAGGACTGAGTCCCGCCTCCAGGACATTGACATGGAGTTCGAGGATGCCCTGGCCAGCATCACCAAGTGAGCCGCAGGAATAGCCCGCTGCCTTTGTATATAGTTTTTTAGTTAGTTAGTGCTAGGTTTCCTTTATTTCTTTTTATTATTTTGGACCGCTTGGACAATGGCCACTTCTTTGTACATATTTTTTTAATTAGTTAGTATTAGGTTTCATTAGTGGTGTTGGGCTCATGGACCCTTGAACATTCCTGTATATATAGTTATTTTTTGGGAGGTACATTTTTTTACTTTCATATTGTTTACACCATGTCGTAATGGTTTTTCTTTCATTTCATACTACATGTGTTTACTTTGGACAAAATCTGTTGATTTTTCTATCCTTTGTTTTTTGGTTTCTCATTTTTGTTCCCGGACATGGACCTTTTATTTGCTTTGCCAGATAGTTGTATTAGTTTACTTGATTTTTTTTAAAATACATTTTTATATTATCTTACACTTGTGTCATTTTTTCTTTGGTTTCTTACATGTCATGATATGGGTTTTGACATTCACTTGCACCCATTGTGTATGTGTGTGTGGCGGACATGTGTTCTTTTGCATACTTGCCTTTGGGGTTGTGTCATGTGATTGCATTCACTATGTGGGTGCATGCAATCCTTGCCTGGGTGTTTGTGCTGGGTATGCTGACCATTACTGCCATTATTGTGTATCGTCAGGACCAGGGGCCAGGGGGACATGGGTGGGGGCCTGGTGGAGGGTGTCCCTGGTGGATGGGGGTTGGGGGTGGTGGGAGACATGGGTTGGACATGGGTGGGGGCCTGGTGGAGGGTGTCCCTGGTGGATGGGGGGTGGGGGGTGGTGGGAGACATGGGTGGGGGCCTGGTGGAGGGTGCCCCTGGTGGATGGGGGGTTGGGGGTGGTGGGAGACATGGGTTGGACATGGGTGGGGGCCTGCTGGCAGGTTCCCCACAGTGCTGGGGGTGGGGGTGGTGGGAGACATGGGTGGGGGCCTGGTGGAGGGTGTCCCTGGTGGATGGGGGGTGGGGGTGGTGGGAGACATGGGTTGGACATGGGTGGGGGCCTGCTGGCAGGTTCCCCACAGTGCTGGGGGTGGGGGTGGTGGGAGACATGGGTGGGGGCCTGGTGGAGGGTGCCCCTGGTGGATGGGGGGTTGGGGGTGGTGGGAGACATGGGTTGGACATGGGTGGGGGCCTGCTGGCAGGTTCCCCACAGTGCTGGGGGTGGGGGTGGTGGGAGACATGGGTGGGGGCCTGGTGGAGGGTGTCCCTGGTGGATGGGGGTTGGGGGTGGTGGGAGACATGGGTTGGACATGGGTGGGGGCCTGGTGGAGGGTGTCCCTGGTGGATGGGGGGTGGGGGGTGGTGGGAGACATGGGTGGGGGCCTGGTGGAGGGTGCCCCTGGTGGATGGGGGGTTGGGGGTGGTGGGAGACATGGGTTGGACATGGGTGGGGGCCTGCTGGCAGGTTCCCCACAGTGCTGGGGGTGGGGGTGGTGGGAGACATGGGTGGGGGCCTGGTGGAGGGTGTCCCTGGTGGATGGGGGGTTGGGGGTGGTGGGAGACATGGGTGGGGGCCTGGTGGAGGGTGTCCCTGGTGGATGGGGGGTGGGGGTGGTGGGAGACATGGGTTGGACATGGGTGGGGGCCTGCTGGCAGGTTCCCCACAGTGCTGGGGGTGGGGGTGGTGGGAGACATGGGTGGGGGCCTGGTGGAGGGTGTCCCTGGTGGATGGGGGTTGGGGGTGGTGGGAGACATGGGTTGGACATGGGTGGGGGCCTGCTGGCAGGTTCCCCACAGTGCTGGGGGTGGGGGTGGTGGGAGACATGGGTGGGGGCCTGGTGGAGGGTGCCCCTGGTGGATGGGGGGTTGGGGGTGGTGGGAGACATGGGTTGGACATGGGTGGGGGCCTGCTGGCAGGTTCCCCACAGTGCTGGGGGTGGGGGTGGTGGGAGACATGGGTGGGGGCCTGGTGGAGGGTGTCCCTGGTGGATGGGGGGTTGGGGGTGGTGGGAGACATGGGTGGGGGCCTGGTGGAGGGTGTCCCTGGTGGATGGGGGGTGGGGGTGGTGGGAGACATGGGTTGGACATGGGTGGGGGCCTGCTGGCAGGTTCCCCACAGTGCTGGGGGTGGGGGTGGTGGGAGACATGGGTGGGGGCCTGGTGGAGGGTGCCCCTGGTGGATGGGGGGTTGGGGGTGGTGGGAGACATGGGTTGGACATGGGTGGGGGCCTGCTGGCAGGTTCCCCACAGTGCTGGGGGTGGGGGTGGTGGGAGACATGGGTGGGGGCCTGGTGGAGGGTGTCCCTGGTGGATGGGGGTTGGGGGTGGTGGGAGACATGGGTTGGACATGGGTGGGGGCCTGGTGGAGGGTGTCCCTGGTGGATGGGGGGTGGGGGGTGGTGGGAGACATGGGTGGGGGCCTGGTGGAGGGTGTCCCTGGTGGATGGGGGTTGGGGGTGGTGGGAGACATGGGTTGGACATGGGTGGGGGCCTGCTGGCAGGTTCCCCACAGTGCTGGGGGTGGGGGTGGTGGGAGACATGGGTGGGGGCCTGGTGGAGGGTGTCCCTGGTGGATGGGGGGTGGGGGTGGTGGGAGACATGAGCAGGTGTGCAGGGTAGTTCCCTGTGGTGTGTGCTGCCTGCAGGGGCCGTGGAGGGTGTACAGGTAATGCCTGGGAGCACACAGCCAATTCGCGTGTGGAACTTCCCGCGCACTCCTGCAATCCACGTACCCGGCCATATCGCGTGTGGAACTTCCCGCGCACCCCTGCAATCCACGTAGCCTGCCATATCGCGTGTGGAACTTCCCGCGCACCCCTGGAATCCACGTACCCGGCCATATCGCGTGTGGAACTTCCCGCGCACCCCTGCAATCCACGTACCCGGCCATATCGCGTGTGGAACTTCCCGCGCACCCCTGCAATCCACGTAGCCGGCCATATCGCGTGTGCAACTTCCCGCGCACCCCTGGAATCCACGTAGCCGGCCATATCGCGTGTGCAACTTCCCGCGCACCCCTGGAATCCACGTAGCCGGCCATTTCGCGTGTGGAACTTCCCGCGCACCCCTGATATCCACGTAGCCGGCCTTTTCGCGTGTGCAACTTCCCGCGCACCCCTGAAATCCACGTACCCTGCCATATCGCGTGTGGAACTTCCCGCGCACCCCTGGAATCCACGTAGCCGGCCATATCGCGTGTGCAACTTCCCGCGCACCTGCTGAAATCCACGTAGCCGGCCTTTTCGCGTGTGCAACTTCCCGCGCACCCCTGAAATCCACGTACCCTGCCATATCGCGTGTGGAACTTCCCGCGCACCCCTGCAATCCACGTAGCCGGCCATTTCGCGTGTGGAACTTCCCGCGCACCCCTGTAATCCACGTACCCTGCCATATCGCGTGTGGAACTTCCCGCGCACCCCTGAAATCCACGTACCCGGCCATATCGCGTGTGCAACTTACCGCGCACCCCGGTATGCACGCACACGTTTATTTTTTCTCTCTGCGCGTGTCTGTGTTTGTGGGTACCCCTTTGTACGTCTTTTGTCCTGGAGGGCCACAGTATTGGACATTGATCATGTCTGTATATAGGTGCTATTTGTTGGCGCACCTTTTAGCGTACATTTCTTGCAGGCGCAGAGACGCTACCGCCTGCTTTCTTGTGGCGGTCGTGTTTGTGCCTGTTTGTGCCTGTGCGCTGCTTTGAGCGTGCGCTTTTTTGCCCTATTCTATTCCATGAATACGTGTTGTATGCGAGCGTGTGGGCGTTCCGCGCACTTGCCTCCTGAACTTTCCCCGTGCCGCCCACATTCTTCCCCATTCCGAGTGTTGTGCCCCATTTTATTCCCCATTCCGAGTATCCCGCCCTGTGTCCCGCCTACTTTAGAGCTGTGCGCTGCGCTCGGAGTGATGGCGCAGTGGCCGTGGCGCACGACGTTGGTTGACCTGTGCGCCGGCCTGCGCCGCGCGTTTTTTCCGCGCACGTCCTCTGCTTTTCTTGCGCAGGGACTTCCATGAATCGACGTGCGCTGGTTTCCCTGCGCTTTGCGCTGATTTTCGGCGCAGCGCACGTATTGGCCCCTCTGCGCCGGGATTTTCGGCGCACATTTATTCCATGAATCGGCCTGTAAATAATTGTTGGGTAGTTGGGAGAAAGAAATAGATACAGGATTTAAAAAATAAACTATTACAATAAGGTGAGTGTAAGTGTGATAGTATGTTTGTTTGAAGTATGTTGTGATTAAGGGGATGCTTAAAGTAGTTAGATACCTGTTGGCTTATTCCAGATACCTGGGTATCCTAACTGTTAATTGTGCTACAGTTGAGTGGGTACATTTGGGTTGACGGAAAATTAAGTAGGCATGTGTTTCGTTTGCTGGTTACTTATGTTTTGGAGTAACAGAGATGTTGTTACATTCAAACCAACCACATTTTGTTTTGAAATATGCAGTATGGTGCAATGAAACGGTTGTGGCACCAGTGTGGTAGATTACGTCTACTGTTGTGAAGGTTTTTGTTTTACCAAGATATACTTGGCAGTGTGTAAAAGTAGTGAGATTACAGTTATTTTTGGTACCATCTGCATTGTACCTTAGATGCATCAGTATGACCTATTGGCTATTTGAATTTATTTGTATGATTGTCTGAATTGCCAAAATGGGATAATATGGTAGGATTTTCATTTTGCAGAAGCTGAAATGGAATGGATTCACAATTTGGTATGGAAATATATATAAATCGTTCCTTAGGATTATGTTCTTGTGAAACATGGTTGCAGCGAGTGCATGCATGTTTCCACATGTATGAAATTTGTAAGATTTCATTTACAGGGATGTTTTTGGTTTCTAGTACTTGTGTTAAGTAAAATAGTAATTCTTGAGGATCTTCTTGTGTGTTTATGATACATTTTACCATTCCTGTACAGTAGTCCAAATCTTGCCTTATATCTGAGACACTGTAAGTGCTGTTAGGATTATGTGTGGCATTTCTATGAAGGACGAGCATCTGAAAACACAACAGGTCTGAGCCATTTAAGAAAATGCTGTGAACAATTGGTGGCAATTGTAAGAGAAGATTGATTGTTACATTTGCATAGCAATTAACTCCAGTTGTGTTGCTGAATTTAAATGGACCAGAGAGTTGTGTCTCTTCATCGTTTGATGGGCATGCACAATTATTGGAGAAGAGATATTTCTCTGTTTCTCTTCTGATGGACGTGCAGTTGAGTTTGTAGTAGACAGTTTTGTGGTTGTATTATTTGATGGAGAAGCAGTTGGCTGTGTTTCTTTTAGTGGTATAGTTGGAAGATATGCTTAAGGTTCTGTTTGTATTACTTTTCTTTTTTTCTTTTTGAGGTACAGGGTACATATCTAGATGGGGAGCACAGTTTATGTAGGCTGTTGTATTGTATGATGCAGGGAAAGTCACCTTTGACTCTGTTTGCATTAAAGTTAACCAGGAATAGACCATTGATTGTACGGAGACGTGAGTGTAATACTTTACTCATCCCTTCTTCAAAGACTGTACTATCAATACGTGATCTAGGGTTAGACATTACAATTTGTGAATAGTAACAGCATATGCAAGAGACAGATTTTCTTTTGCATACGTGCATGTCTTTGAAAAGAAGGAAATGTGCTTTTGTGCACCCAATTCTTTTAACTTCCGCAAGTTTGTCAAAGTGGATGTTGAAATACCGAATGTTGTCATGTGGATATGTTTGGAAGCCAACAACTCTACTAATTGCTCCATTGACTAAACCATCAAGGTTATGTACTAGAATTACTCTGCAGTTTAGACACAAAGTTAACATTTTCTCCAATCCAGCTGTGTTGTAGATACATTTTGCTAAGATATGTATCTGTGCTGTTGCTTGTTGATACATAGGAAGTGTCATGCCATGCACTTCTAGTTTTTCTGTGGAGCTGACATGCAGTACGGGTTGCATTTTTTTATTTACCATTGTCTCATTGAACTGAGTACAGCTTTGAAGGTTTGGCATTAAGGAAAAGCATTTTATATTTTGATTAGTTAATTGTTCCATGACATCAGGCACATATGTGTTTCACCCATTTAGCTCCTGGATTAGTCTTCTATTTAAGATGGATTTTCCATCTTTAGTAAGCAGACAAGTTCCAATGCTTTTTAAATGGTTAGCATAGGTGAGGTCTGCAGACCTATGTATGTTTTGACTTAGTTTTCTGTATTGAAAATTGACACCAGAGATTTACATTTCCAATTCTGCCAAGTGTTTTACAGCATTGTTTGTGTCCTAATATTTTGAAAATAAGTTATTGGTGTTAACTGTATGAGGTCTGCAAAAACAATAATGTGTTTTCCTCCAAACAGTTCTTCATATTTGTTTTTTAGGACTTCTTGCCACCTGAGGGGAATTAAAAACCAACATGAAATTGGAAGCCCTGCTTACTTCATCTATTAGGAGTACTTCCATGTGTTTCAGAATTCTGCATACTTCAGTAGCAACTTCAATTGATCATTTGTAGTATTGTAATTTGTTTTGGTGTTCTACTGGAAGGATCAGTAGTTGGTGTAAAGTTACACCTCCTATGTTGTAGGCAGCTAAACCTGTGGGGGCTATCACAACAGCCAAAAAGGTATTGTTTGTTAAGTTGTCTAGACATGCGCTGATTATTTTAAACAAGAATGTTTTACCAGAGCCAGCTTCACCACTTACATACAGGAGCAGAGGTTTATTATTTGTACAGATATGTGTTTTAGTTTCATGTTTAAACACATGTTCAGTGCTTTTATTGACTTTTAAATATATGCAGAGTTGTTCATCATTTAGCTGTGATTTGAGCACTGCCAAGTCTTCTTCAGATTGTTTATATTGATTGTTTATATTGATACCTGGTATTTACAACCTCATTCATGGCTATTTCTACTTCATTTAACATGAGGGGTTCTCCAAGTGCTTCTTGGCTTCCTGTTAGGGAAGGTTGACTGCCCTCAGGAGTGTCTTACTCTAGTTGAGCTTCAATTTATTCTTCGTGTTGGCATTCATTGTCCAGCATTTCTCTGTATTGTTTGAAATTGACATTTGTTAAAATGCTTTCATTTGCTTTGAATGCAACTTCAAATTAGTGATAGTCACCGAATAATTCTTCTTCTTTTATCAAAGGTTTAAAAATGTGCAGTAGTGCCATGTAATAGAGTTCTCCATGTTGCGGAGATACAAATGATAACTGTATATGATTAATTAGGCTGGATATTGTAAGTTATACTAGGTTTCCTTTGAAGTTGAGATATTTGCCAGTTGTCTCAACTGGTGTGACATTGTTTTGTAGGAGTCGTTTTGGGCTATACCATACAAGCACATGTTTTCCAAAGCAGTACTTCTGTTTGCGTAGTATGTATCGATGAAATTGTTTTCTAAAATGTACTGGCTGGTGGGATCATTTGTCACTATTGTTTTTATCTCTTGGTAGGATTTTATTGCTCTTTTTCAGGATGAAGCTGAACCAGGATTTAGCCAGATAATGTTTTTAGATTTTCCATGTAAGTCTGTACCTGTTAAACGGTCAGCAGCTTCGTAGCAGCCACATTGTCTATGGGAGAGCATTTTTATACCAAAGCTGTACAATTTCTGTGACAGTGTTTTGTCCGTTGATATGTCATTCCAGAGGTCTTTTAGCTGTGTTTTCTCATCTTTGGTGAGACTGTGACATATCTTGCAACTGCAATGTCATTTTCTGTAATGTATTGTATGTCTATGTTTGCATTCCACAAGAGGGCAAAGATTGCATCACAATCATTGATGTACTAGAATGCTTTGTCCATTTTAATGTTGCATGTATTTTTAGTGAATTTGCCTTTTACACTGTGTCTAACAGAAGACATTAAGCCATTTACTTGTCATTTTTTGAAAACTGGTGTAGGAAAATAAAGTGACATTTGTTATGGTGTTTACCTTTGTTTTTATATCTACATCAGCAGTTTTTGCCACATTTCTAATTCTGGAAGCATACAATTTGTGTACTTTGGTCACTGTCTATGGTTTCTGAAGGGATGTCCCAGGTAATGTATTTTTCAATAAACTGCAAAACAGTAGCATCACTGTCATGGTCAAATATGAGAGCATATTTTATCCACAAAAGCATGTGCATGCGTCGTGCTGCTTGGGTTTGATATTCTATTCTCTAAAATAAGTGTTGCACTTCACCAAGCGGAGGGATCGTTTCATTGCAGATGAAGTGCAGCATGGCAATGAAGCGATGGTGAAAGTACCTTGACACATTGACTGGGCCAAGACAACATAGTTCAGCTGGTGTCTTTTATATCTAGAGAAAAAGCACAACTGTACCTGCACTTCTTTGCGCCAAAGTAAATAAATAAAAAAATCCAAAACAACCGTTGTTTCTGATGAAAATAATTCTTTGTTTATTTGTTTGCTTTGATAAAGGTTAAGCCCTTCTTGGATGACACGTGTTTCGGTGACTGCGCCTTTCTCAAATCCGGCCCTTTTCAATAAGATTACAGTTCATCCACTGTAAAGTAACTTTGCCCTCCTATTATTGACTTTTAAGTCCTGGGTTCAATCCCATCTACAAATTAATTTTCTCTAAAAAATGTGATTTCCTTGTGTTTTAACCCCACACCATGAATCTCCAGAAACCATGCTTATGAAAATACATGACACCTCATGCATTTTAGGGAAAAAATATTGTGTGCGTGTGTCAGTGTTGCAGAGCCAAGGAAGGGGGGTGGGTGGAAATAGAGTTCTTGTATCAATTTTATATTGTTGACCTATATGCCATTTACCAATATTCTATCTATGTCTTACTCTTTGTAAAATAGCAGAAGGGTTATCACCTTGTTACCTGACATTCATTGTACTGTACAAACACTTCTCTTACCCTTTTCAATAAGGTTACAGTTCACCCACTGTAAAGTAACTTTGCCGTCCTATTATTGACTTTATATCCTGGGTTCAATCCCACCTTCACAAAAAGGCATAGGTGTTTGTTTACAACCATATATTAACATTAGGATTAAATCTGTCATTATTCAAAAATCAACATTGTAACTTTGCTTGGCTCCATGTTAGTGTGCTCCTTGGAAAAAATGATTGTATTTACATATATACATCAGGCTGTTGCCACCTCTAGCGTTGATAAGCACATAAAAAATGATTGTATTTACATATATAAATCTGGCTGTTGCCACCTCTAGTGTTGATAAGCAAATACAAATCATGCATGCATTTCACAAATGCCTCTACACAAAAGCCTCTTTAAATCAAATGTCAGAAAACTAGTTTCTACCCATATTTTAAAGTACTGAAAATACGAGCTGCCGGCTCCCGATCGCCGTGTACCCCGCATGTCACGCGTAAATATAAGCGTGCACAGTTTTTTATTGTCTTTGTAAAAGACAAATACAGTCTCATAGCACGATTCTAAAACGTGCCTGCAGCTGTGGGTGGGCTTCCCACCTAATCTCAGGGCTTACCTATAAATTCATTTTCTCCTGCTCCAAGCGTCGGGTTCCTTCTCTCCTGATGGTCACTGTTAGTTAAAGGAGCATTATCCCTAATTCCCTCCTCTCTTTCCTCGCCAACAAGTTGGCGGTCATATTTTGGGATGCCTTCCCATGTTTTGCTTAGCAACGGGTTACCATGAACCCTTTCTTCCATTATTGTGCTCGTGGTAAAAAAAGGGGGCGGCCATATTTTGGGATGCCTTACCATGTTTAACTTAATAACGGGTTATCTTAAAAGAATATGATTATTTAAAGGAAAAAGCATGGTTCATGTAGAGGGAGGTTCGGTAACTAGGTATGTGCTAAACTACTGACAAAACGACTAAAAGTAAAAATAACACCTTTCATTCATTTTTTGGGGGAAAGTACATTACCCATAATCCATCACTTTGAAAACAGGTTCACATCAGAATTAAGCAACTCCTACGACTAACAAATAACATTGATCAGATGTGGGACTTTTAGAAATGTAACCAGTGCCTAATAAGACTAATATTAGAGCACTATTCCACCGGCAAGGCTACATGTTAAAAAACTGTTCTTTGAATAATAAAATAATAACCACAAGCTAAATGCACGAAGAAAGGTTTTAAGATAACCCGTTATTAAGTTAAACATGGTAAGGCATCCCAAAATATGGCTGCCCCCTTTTTTTACCACGAGCACAATACTGGGAGAAAGGGTTCATGGTAAACCGTTACTAAGCAAAACATGGGAAGGCATCCCAAAATATGGCCGCCAACTTGGTGGCGAGGAAAGAGAGGAGGGACTTAGGGATAATGCTCCTTTAACTAACAGTGACCATAGGGAGAGAAGCAACCCGACGCTTGGAGAAGGAGAAAATGAACTTGTAGGTAAGCCCTGAGATTAGGTGGGAAGCCCACCCACGGCTGCAGGCACGTTTTAGAATCGTGCTATGAGACTGTATTTGTCTTTTACAAAGACTATAAGAAAATGTGCACGCTTTTATTTACGCGTGACATGAGGGGTACACAGCGATCGGGAGCCGGCAGCTCATATTTTTAGTACTTTAAAATATGGGTAGAAACTAGTTTTCTGACATTTGATTTAAAGAGGCTTTTGTGTAGAGGCATTTGTGAAATGCACGCATGATTTGTCTTTGCTTATCAACACTAGAGGTGGGAACAGCCAGATTTTTATATATGTAAATACAATCATTTTGTATATGCTTATCAACACTAGAGGTGGCAACAGCCTGATGTATATATGTAAATACAATCATTTTTTCCAAGGAGCACACTAATATGGAGCCAAGCAAAGTTACAACATTGATTTTTGAATAATTACAGATTTAATCCTAATATTAATATATGGTTGTAAACAAACACCTATGCCTTTTTGTGTAGGTGGGATTGAACCCAGGACTTAAAAGTCAATAATAGGATGGCAAAGTTACTTTACAGTGGGTGAACTGTTACCTTATTAAAAAGGGTAAGAGATGTGATTGTACAGTACAATGAATGTCAGATAACAAGGTGATAACCTTTCTGCTATTTTACAAAGAGTAAGACATATAATATCGTTAAATGGCATATAGGTCAACAATATAACAACGATACAAGAACTCTATTTCCACCCACCCCCCTTCCTTGGCTCTGCAACACTGACACACGCACACAATATTTTTTTCCTAAAATGCACGAGGTGTCATGTATTTTCATAAGCATGGTTTCAGGAGATTTATGGTGTGGGGTTAAAACACAAGGAAGTCACATTTTTTAGAGAAAATGAATTTGTAGGTGGGATTGAACCCAGGACTTAAAAGTCAATAATAGGACGGCAAAGTTACTTTACAGTGGGTGAACTGTAACCTTATTGAAAAGGCCCGGATTTGAGAAAGGCGCAGTCGCCGAAACACGTGTCATCCAAGAAGGGCTTAACCTTTATCAAAGCAAACAAATAAACAAAGAATTATTTTCATCAGAAACAACAGTTGTTTTGGAATCTTTTATTTATTCACTTTGGCGCAAAGAAGTGCAGGCACAGTTGTGCTTTTTCTCAAAATTTACAGGCGGAGTGGAGGAACTCAGTGTCTCCCTGGCCTACACTCATGCGACAAGTATTAAAATAATAGAGAAAGGAATACAATACACAAGGCAAGAATCAAAACTACAAGGAACAAACAATAACAGGTCGCGAAGGTACAAGCATGTGATATCTGTTCCAAAAAGTTCCTCAATCTCTAAAAAAAAGTCTTTTATATCTATTCCATCTTTATTTTGGTTTGCGGTGGGAAAGAGGTCATGCAAGTCATCCCATGTTTACTCTGCTCAACTTAAAGTAACAAACCATGTGGGTGGGTCTAGGTTCCTGAGCATCCAACGTACATCTGTGTGATGCCGAATCCATGATTCTTTTTGTACCACACATGTTTGCCAAGAGATTTGTGATACTTGATTTCAAGACGTCATCTTGGTCTTTTACTTTTTAAGCAGTTGGCTAGCGGACATGTGTAAAAAATTAAAACCTGTTTTTAATCTGTGTGCAACTCCATAGCATAGATTTGCTAGTTCACATTCGAACCTGAGGTGGTAAATGTACTCTTCACTTTGACTAAATCTGGGGTCTTCAGAATACATTTGTAAATAGTGATATTTTTATGCACTCATTTGTGTGGACCTTTCATTATATCTTCCTCCTTTTCCTGTAGGAAAGATTAGGGGAAATGAACATGCTTCAACACATTTTTACCATGTGCTCATTGAGGATTCTTTGGCTTGACACATTTATATGTTTCTAGTGTATCTACAATGGTGTCTTTGGAGTGTAGTGGGTGAATAGTATAAGAATTATTTGGGTGGTTTCTCTTATTTTTTCTTCTATGTTTATATCTGTGTAGTATTCATCGTTTTGTTTCAGATATTTTAGGGCATGTCTAACTTTGTATTGTATTTTGTATCCTGTTGGCGCACCATTAACTAGTACAATCAAAGTCAAAGATTGATCTATTGGTCGTTGTACTTCTAGAGTTTCTACATTTTCTTTAAGATCTTATGGCAAATATTCCACTTTGCCACAGATGCCTTTTAGTAATTCAGACTTAGGCAATTTTGTGGTTATTTTCTGGTGTTAGATATAATACTAATTGGAACCATTGAAATTTCTCATTGTTGTCTATTTTGTAGGACATATCTACTATTGTTGTTCTCTTTTTATTAAACGTTCTGTGACAACAGACACATACTTGATCTGGTATTTGAGAAGATGTGTTTTGAAACGTAGCTTTTTCTTTTTTGTATGTGTTTGTTAGAAGGTTGTTGTTTGTGAGGTTTTTGATAACGTTTTATGAAGTTGCTGAATATTTTAAGTAAACTTCAGTTCCCAAGTATTTACTTTGGATGTGCTCTATTTTTGTAAGGAATTCTTCGGCTGTTCCATTTAGGAGAAAGTTATTTAAATTGTGCAGTTCTAGATAGGACTTTTGTGCATAGTATAGTATATGCACACAATTCCGTATAGCGGTTGCTGAAATGCTGCACACTGGACAAGAGTCCATGATTTGTAAATTTATTATTTTGCTTTTGTCTGTTAGATTCACATAGTTATTGAGGAATTTATCATAAAGATTTAAAGGAATGTCAGCTTATGCTACCCATTGAGCTGTATGTCCATTTGTGCACTGGACTGTTTATTTCGGTGAAAGGAACGTTTAATAGAAAGTTTGTTTGGGAAGTTTTTTCTGTAAGGGTTTCTTTTGCCATAATGGTGTCTCTGACATGCCCTCAGCCAACACTGTTATTGTTTTATTTTTGTTCTTGTTTTTAAGCCTCTTCATTACAATATGGTTCTATGATGCTTGTGTGAATCATTTCCCCTTTACAGAAGTTAGAAAGGTATCTATGTTGACATTGCACATGTTTAGAAGTACATTTGTAATGTATACATTCATTTAGTTGGTGGTTTCATTCTGTTGAAAGCTAATATGAACAATTTTCTCTTTAGGTGAAATGTGCTTTCAATTAGAGCTTTAAGGATTAGTCTCTTGCTGTAGGTAGTTTTTCAGTGTTGATAGTGACTTTTCAGCTTTGGCTGTAAGATTGTGAAGAACAATATGGTGGAATATTTTTTGTAACATTAACTTTTCTGATTGCTTTATAGTGGCTATGTTAACACTGGTAGATATAGTGTTAGGTTTATTAGTAGGTTTTTTTAACTTTATGTTTCTGGAAGAGGGGACTTACCTTTATTAGTGGTGGCTGGTTTAGTTTTGTTGGGTGAGATTACTAGCTCTTTTGTTTTTTTATAAATTGTTTCAGAGGTGGATGAGTATATGGCTTGCTTTTATTTTTATCTGCACATTTTTTTCTTTCTTTTCTACAGAGTTGCTTTTCAGTAGGCATTTTGTTTTGTCTTTTGGGAAAAAATATGTTCGGGTTTGAAAGTTGTGGAATGTATATGCATGTATGGTGTATGGGTGCATGGGTGTGATTGTAGAGATGAATAAAGTGCTGTTTGATTGTGAAGTGGCATAATAGGTGTGGTTGGGAAGGTTGGAAGAGTAAGAGTCTGTGGTGTGTTGGGCTTGGGTTAGTGATGAAGTGGTGGTGTGATTCAATATGTATGAACATTGTGATGTGTTGAGGAAAACAGTGGGCGTTGTAATGGTGGTGTTCTAATGGGAACACAAAGAGTGTAAATGGAGAAATATATTGAGTTAGAGTTAAATAAAGGTTGATTGGGAACGGATACTCTGGGATAATATATAATGGAAGTATATTACAATTACAGAAATATACCTGGTACATTAATGTACTTACTTTGTAGGATGTGTTATTGAAGGGTATTATTGTTTGGGAAGATAGTGTCGACAATCGTCTTGTTTCCTATACTTGTATAAGAAAGTTAGTGGCTATATGTGGTAATGGTGAAGTATTTTTTGGTAAGGCAAGTTGTTATTTATGAAGGTAGGAGGAGTTGTTGGGAAAAACATTTAATGTTGTTGAGTCATGGATGGTGTACTAAAGTGTGTTAACTATGTTGTTAGACAAATTGGAGTGTAAGTAGTTCTGTTTTGGACCTTGCAAGGGACAGGGGAAAGATGGGTCTAAGGAACAAGTGCATATCTAGGTTATTTTTGTTTTGCTGGTTTTAATAAAGGAAGTGCTATGTTTGTGGTGTAATATATGTGTATTGTCTTGTAGTGTTTTTAAAGAATAGGGAACTTGTGGGCTAGTGGTAATGTAATGGCGGATATGATAGGATGTGGCATTTATAATGTACCTGTACACAAGTGTTTCTATACCCAACAAGACAAGCAAGGGGAAACATGGGAGGAAAAAATGATGATTGTACTAGGCCTTGTGTCATTCAGATTGCGCAAGTGCAGGGAAGAGGGAAGGGGACAAGTGCCAGGGAGGAGTGATGAGGGAAGTTCAGTAGGATTGTTATTGCAGCAGTGTTTGTTTTATAGTAGATATTGGGAAAGAAGCAAACTTTAAATGTAAGGTGAAGTGTTTTATATAGATACTTTGGTGATATACAGATATGTGTGAGCAGATGGAGAATGGCGGTAGTGTAAGCGATGTAATGAGTGAGGTTGGAAAGTGAGGCATTTATATTGAATGAAAAATGGAAAATGCTGACCGTTTACAAATGTTTCTTTTTCAGTGTATGTGCATGAAATTTTAAATATGTAATTGTGCTTTTATTGACTTAGTGTGCAACTTTTTTGTAAAATAAAGCAGATGAAAAAGATTGACAGTAATTATAGCACTTTGTGTGTAAATTTAATATGTTGGCAGTACATGCATATTTGCCAACATAATCCATTTGAATCTGTAGGTGCCTAGTTTTTTGTTTACGTTCTGGGACTTGTAGTTCCTTGCTCATTATAAAACTTAAACTACAAGTTCCGGATTGCAGAGAAAAATACCAGGACTGGATGCCAACATATTATACTTCCACTTAATGAGTGCCACTTAAAAATGTTATGGAAACATTTTGCATTTGATTTGTCTTTGTTTTAGGAAAAAGTTACGCTCAGTGGTGCTACAAATGCACATGTGCATTTTTTAACTTTCATGAAAATGCTCATAAAAATAAACATTTTTAAACACACGCATTATATTGTTTTTATTTGATATATATGTCACACTTTCAAATATTTTATTACAGTCATTTTGTTTTGCTTTGAGGGAGCTGTAGTCTGTGTTTAATATTAGGAGAAGTGGAATTCAAGTCATAGAATGTAAAGAACAAAATGTAGACTTGATTAGCACCTACAGATTGGAATGGGCCATGTTGGCAGGTATTCATGTACTTCCAACATATTAAACTTTCACACACCTAGTGCCACTTAAAAATGATTTAGAGATGTATGTTTTGCATCTGCTTGTTATTTCTGTTATAAAAAAAAGTTATACACAGTGCTGCTATAAATGGACATATACATTTTTTAACTTTCATGAAATTGCTCCTAAAAAGAAACATTTTTAAATGCACATCATTGTAAGTATTTGCTGCTTCTTGTGAGCAGGTGCGGAATGCTGCAATGCATGTATTTTGCTGTGGTGGTTAAAGAAGATAATATGCCTACTGAAATGCTTTTTACAGGGTAAGTAGCAGGATCATACTTAAACAATATAAGCATACCTGTACTATGTATTTTTAGATGCAGATACTCTTGAATCTGGAAATATAAATCTTGGAGAGTTTAACAGTAGTTTCTAATGCAGATGGCTGTGATTAACAGGAGATATGTACGCTCAAAGTTCAAGTGTACAACTGACCTGTTGAACTGAGATGACAGCGTTAGGTGTAGAGTTTGTGGATGTGATTGGTTGATGTGTTACTGTTTAAAAGCAGCCAATACGAGAGTGTTAGAAATAAGAAAATGGAGAGGGTAGAAGGGCTGACCCGTGTTACAGCATCTGCATAAAGCACGGTAGTCCGCAGACACCGGGCATGCCAGCCGTGTCTTTTAAGTATGCCTGGCATGGAAAGGGGACTGTGGGGATTAGCCGATCAGGTTTCCTGCATGTGGGGTACAGGAAGAGTGTTGTTTGTTGTGTGCAGTGACTATGGCTATGGCTACAGTTTTGAGGAAGCAGAGTGTTTGGATTTTGGGAGATTGGAGATTGAATTGGAAGAAGTGGAAGTTTTGTGGCATGCAGTTTGTTGGTTAAACTGGGAAAGCTTGTTCACATTCTGTGAGAGTATGGCTTACTTTAAATATCCAGATATTATAATTGTGCATTGTGGAAGGAACAGTTAGGGGTATGTGACTGTAATGTATTTGTAGTTTGCGCTGAAAGATTTTTTGAAAAGAGTAATGGAACTGTTTCCTCCTGCAAAGATTACTTTTTTTCGGAAATGAATCAAAGACAAACATGGAGATGTCCACATTCTTTCAGTCCACAAATGGAAGAATCGAGGAAGCTTGTGAATCGAGTTGTATCTGCTTTTTTATATGCTGCAGGAATGTCATCTTTTCAGAATGACAATATAAGGTCTGATGGTGTGAATCTTTTTCGTGAAGATGGAGTTCCTTTCAGAGATGTCGTAAATGCGATTTTTCTTCACAATGTACGGAAGGCATTGAAACAGTTTTGTTAGAAAATTGTAAGGGAAGATGCAGAGTGTACAGCATTACTGTACATAAAAGCAAAAAAAAAAGGAGGAAAATTGTGTTTGTTAACAAACCCCCCAAAAAAACAAATGTACTTTTCAGAGCCACCCAGGGACAACATTTCATCAAAGTGCCAGGGGTAGCAGAAGTGACATCACACAAACCTTGATATCTGATGACATCCCAGGAAGTGATGTCATTTGACCCCACCCTGAAGTGATATCATAGGAAGCGATTGGAACATGACCTTTCACCCCTTGACACAAAAGGAAGTGGCATCACATAGTATTGTTCCTAAGTACACTACGAAAAATATGGTTACGATATCACTATAATGTGATATACATTTCATAGAACAATGGATCGCCATACGTATGGTAAAGATCAGTGTGTATACGCCCATCTTACCAAATTACTGTGACTACAAGCAGACATCAATGGCAAAATAATAAAAATAATGTGTTATTATATGGCACTTATGCTAAAGAGCTTTATATAGAACAAATATACATACAGTATCATCCAACCTGTGTTGGTACTCATTTATCAGTGTCAAAAGGATGAAAGGCTGATTTGAGGTGTTAAGGGCCAGACTAAATCAGTGACTCACTCCCTGAGGTGTGCCTGAAATAAACATTTAATACACTTTTAATGATTCTAGCAATTATTGTATAGAATTCCAGAAAGACAAATTATTTGTGATTCCTATTCTTCCTTATTTAGGGTCTTATTAGGCTATTGAACGTGTTAGACTTGTGAAACCCCTGTTTTTATAAGAGGCCTGAACAAGAAAGCCAGTAACTCCAGAAGCAAAGAGAGACAAGCTGCTGACCACAGCCCATGACCTTGCATTTAAAAAGAAAAAAAAAAGGTTTTATTTTTCTGACATTTATTTTTAGGAGTAGCAAGGGAGACCACATGGGCATCAAGGGAGACCTCAGGCAATCCCTAAATGATGTCCCTGGAGCCACCATTGCAGAACAAATGATGCAGGCCGTGAAAAGTTGTAAAACGTTTCCAGATTAATCAAGAATGGGTCTAGGAGCTCTGTAAGGGTAACGTTTCCTCTTGAAATGCCCGGGATGGGCAGAAAATGCACATTTAAACTGCCTGCGTTCTCAGAAACCATCCACGGACATGCCATCACTCTGCATGGGAGCAGTCACATGATGACAATCGGGTGCAGGTCCGATGCCATGACGGCCGTCCGCAGACACCCATCGGGCGTGAACCACAGGGGGCATGCGCATGGGTCTCTGTAGAATGGACATGCTGTCCACAGACTATTTAAAAAGACATCAAGTGAAACCAGACATGTCCGGACACCGCGACTGTCATGGGACACCTCGATTTTGTGTGCGAACACCCCAGACTGTCAGGCGTGTCCATCCCAAAATGGAGGGGTCCCCGGACAGTGGTAGTGTCAGTTGACAATTATTAGGCATTTTAAAAAAATGATAGAACAATATACAAAGATATACATATTTTAAAAGAAACATTTATTTAGGAAAGAGATGGGGTATTGGAATGGGAACATAAATAGGAAAATTAGGGAATTCTGCACAATAATGATCAGAGGAGGAAGGGAGTGAGGTTTCATCAAACCGTCTTTCATTTACATTTTGGGAATTTGATGGGGATGATTGCGGGAGATAATGGGGACAGTTGCAAGATGGACAGTGATGATGAACATTTTTAATCACATGATTTTGTACATACTTTAAACGTTCCTTAAAGTCATTACGGATTTTATCCAATTTTGCAGACCCCATCATTGTTTCATTATGTACAGTTGGGGATAAGACTTCCAATTCGAACTGTTGGGATTCTGCATAATTAAATGGGGGTGTTGTTTCTTTGTGAAAACGATGTACTATTAGAAAAAATAAATAGTGTGGTATGTGTACATTTCATCAATTATTAATATTAAAATATCTATTATATACCATTGGAGATGTTATCATCAGTCATGTCTTCTTTTGGGAAACCATTCAAGTGTGTTTGCCATTTCTTTAAAAATAAAAAAGTGCTTTTTGCTTATAAGAAGTGTTTATATAAATAATAATGAATTTATATAATTAATGGTAATAATACAGAAATACACACAGCGTACTTTCTATTTAGTGAGAGCTTGTTTTCTAATAAGTGTCTGCTGTGTGTGAGTCTGTATGCAGCGTTGTATTGAGGTGATAATATGAGTTGTACAGTTCTAGTTTTTGCTTGGTGCATTCCATTATATTGTGTGCTACATGAAAAAATTACTTGTATATTTTCAAATAATGATTATGTAGAAAAAGGTATATTTGGGTGTAATAAATGTACATAATGTTGTTTTATGTATATGTGTTTGATGGTTGAAGGATGGAACATGTTTTGTTCTCCCCAAAGTTAAAGGGACCATAAGGTCTAACCTTGTTAAAGGGACCTTATGGTTATGTTGCAATAATAAAACCCTATGAAATTGAGTGAAAAAAACATTGTTAAAGGCATATTATGGTACCAGTAAAACTGAAACCCCCATAAATTTGCCAATTATGGTAAACTAAGCAACCATAACTCGCGCCACTACTGTGCACTGCTGACACTAAGACCCACGCCTTCAAAGATGACATCACAAATGTCATTGATTACATCACTGATGACATCACATTGGCCATTCATTTTGATTAAAAGACCTTACAAGGGGTTATGTTTATAATGTTGGATACAAGATGTCAGGGGTGTCGCATGGCGTTGGTCCCGTATGAGTACTGCCCAGGTTGTCGGCAACTGGTATTGCACTGAGTGCATTTTTCCTTGGTAGCCTTAGCCTTCCGTACATCCCCAATGGTGGTAAAGAAACACCACACCCATGATTCTTTCTGGGTGCTGGAGGTAGGCATTAGGCCTATCTCATCTTCCTGGCTCTCTTTATTGTTTTCTGCATCATTGTGCTTTTTCCATTATAGAGACCCTCCAGGTGGTGGCAGTGGTGTCGGTATTGGTGGATCCTTGGGAGGAGGGATGGCCATGGCTGATGCCATTTTTAAAGTTAAATTGCAGTTGTGTTCATATTTTTCCAAGCAAGTGCTCTCTTGAAGATTGCAGATGGAAAATAAGTAAGAATAGGGAGGTGTTCAAGGGTCACTTTTCAGCTTGAAAATTCTTATAGCAGCTGAAAATGCAGTTTTGAACTGTTTGCGAAGCATGGACTCGTTCGCGAAGTGCAGACTTGTTCGCAAACACGTCACCATGATGCGTGCATGCGTGTGTTCCCATGACACTGGGCTTCACATTCAATAGGATCCCTCCGGTCCAGAAACAAGGGTGCTGGCACCCTTGTTTCTGGACCGGAAAATTACAGGTATGTCTGCTGGAGCCGCTGTGGCTGACAGGTCTAACCATGCCGAGCACAGAGGCCACGTTAGGCAGACCCATCACTGAAGCACCAGCACAGTTAGCAATGGTGACTGTGCTTCTGTGTCCCCACTCTCAATGGGGACTTACCTTTTGCTGGTGTCTGACTTTCCGGGCCGCCAGACTTGTAATGAGCCAGTGGCACCGGGAAGTCAGGCGCCAGTAAAATATTACGGGTCCAGGGGCAACCCGCCGGTTGCACCGGCAGGGTTACCGCCAGACCCTTAATGAAGCCCACTGTCCAAAACATCTGTGATGGTGTCAGGCGTTTGTGAGCAAAAAAATTGTGGAATGTTCAGAAGTGTTACACATGTTGCTAGGAGGTGGGGAAAGGCCCAGTTTTTACTTGAAACTGTCTAGAACGGCTAAAAATGCTGATATATTGGGTTAAGTATGATATAAGGACGTTGTAGCGCATTAGGGTGCACTGGTAAAAACCTATGAAATTCATTGAAAAAACATAGTTAAAGGGAAGTTATGGTTAAGTTGCACTAATAAATACCTATGAATATTAGTGAAAACGCTTTGTTAAAGGGATGTTATTGGTACAAGTATAACTGAAAAACCCCAGACATTCGTCAGATATATTAAGCTAAGACATTTGTGATGTCTGGGTATTAGTCTTAGCAGTGCACGGTGGTGGCGCAAGTTATTGTCCCTTACATATATATGTGTTGAGAGGTCGATCCTGACAGAATTGCTGCAATCTATCCAGCACCTTTGGATACATTGCACCCATTCCTGTAGAAAAAAGTAACCAATCAATAATTAAATGAGAACACTCTCCCATTAGAAACAGATGGAGAGGGGCATTTTGCTTTCATCTTGGCTCTAGAAGTGGGGTCCAATCTGTGTCTATGAAACCTGCCAATATATTCCTCAGCTGTCTTAAAGGGGACACCTATCTCCTAGTTGGTATGGGAAATGAATTCTTGTCAAAAAGATGGGTTAACTAAATTGTCATGTAACCCAGATGAACCCTGCCCTGTGTCTGGTGGAACCAAATCCCCTCGCTGGAATACTGGAAATCCTAATATCCACCAACAAAGGGACTGTGGTAGAAGAGCATAGAGTCTCTGGTGATGCGCCTAGTGCGGTGGTTCTGGCTCTCTTACCATGTAGTTCGTACTCCTCCAGGCCTGAGTGTCTTGTAATTGCTTGAAGCAATTCTTCCACGCACGTTCCCAGCATCCTCCCTGTTCTGTGGTTGCTGGTCTTAGGAAAGTAACCATAGTGAGTTTCCTGTTCCCAATGTGTCCTCTTTGTGGGGCTTATTTGCAACAGACACTGAGCTCGCAGAGCCAGACCCTGCCCCAGATGACAAGCTACCTAAGGTCCTTCTGGGAATGCCAAAGCCTGGGATACAGCGGTCTGAATAGTTTGCAAAAGGGCAGCAACCTTCTGGTCTAAAGCGTTATGTACTGTCTTTGAAAGGGAGGAATTAACAAATGAAAGGAACAGGCCAAACCACTACTCATTCTATAATCAGGGTTCCCCTACCCCCTCATCCTCAAGAAGAATATCTTCTATGGGAATCTCCCCCGGATATCCCTCCTGTGCCATCCTAGCAGATGAAATCAAAACTGGCCCCCAGATCATCCTCCCACCGGATCTAACCTCTGTGTTGTGAAATACAAAATAAACTATTAAAATATGTGCTGAATGAACGCGTGATCACAAGGAGACAGGGTGCATTACTCAAACTTGCCAGAGCGATCGGCATGCCAACCTTCCATTGGGGCAGACAATTGAACCTGTATGAAATACCAACTCGGAGACTTGCCATTTGTGGCAACCTTACGGCAATTGATATATGATCTGAAAGTGCATCACACGCCAAACCTATAGGTGAAATCCCTGCACTGGGAACCAAAATTGTTGCAAAGAGCTAAGTAGTATAACTTATCTGAAGTTGCCATGGGGGAGTCAGAAAATGAGGACGGACTAACTCTATACTATCTGTTTATAGGATTGGACTAGAAAAAGGGTAGACAATCATGAGAAGGTACAGACCATGACATTTGTTGTTTTTATCAATATTGTTGATAAATGAGAATAATAGGCAGTCGTGTTGTCATGCATTAGAATAGGTCAATACATTTTATAGTATAGTATTTCAGCACATCTCATGATAATCTGATATTCTAGTGTCTAACATAGCCTAACATCTAATTGCTTTTTGTTGTTTGTTTGTGGTCATGTGCAAGTGCTGCTCCCACAAATAACCATGCCAAACAATTGTTGGTTGCCATCGAAACTAACATGTTTCCTTCACTGAACCTGGAATACAATAGACACAATATCAAAAACACACATTTGCATATCAGAATGTCCCAAAGTAAATGATCTTATTCAAACAACCCGATGTTCTACTTTGCCTTAACCAGTCAGAGCAGTTTTTGAACACAGCATAAGGTAATAAAGAACATAATAAAAATGTTGTAAGTTGTATTCAAATGAACAAGTAGAGATTCGTTTCCAGGCTGTTACTTCATATGGTCTAGTTAAAGATGCTTCTACCAGGATCCTTAATGCATCCATTGGAGCAGTTTAATATTAAGCCTTTGGTTCAGCAAAATGTGATCATGCTTTAATGATCAGTGTTCTATTTTATTTAGGAATCTTTGCTGTTGTGAACACAATGGGCTTCATTACACGGTAGGCGGTGAGCCATGGCGCTATTAGCGCCATGGCTCATGCCGGTAAAATACTGGCACCGCCTTGGCGGAAAGGGGATTTACCGCCCCATTCCAAGGTTGGAGGGGCGGTAAATCCCCTTTCCGGCATTGCCCTTCCCCATTCCCATTTCTGCCCCATAGGGCTCTATGGGAATGGGGAAGGCGCTAATTACGGCACCGCAATTTTGCGGTGCCGTAATTAGCTCCGAGGTCCCTTAGCGGGTTGGATTTTAACGCCTGCAAGAAGCAGGCGTTAAATCCTCCAACCCGCAAAGGGACCTCGTAGTACGGCGGTAAGGGTTAACGGTCACCGTTGCCATTAACGGTGACCGTTAACCCTTACCGCCGTCCGTGTAATGAGGCCCAATGTTTTTTATTTAGCAAATATATTGGATTGGAATGCATTAATTAGACGAGTCTTGCTTATCTCGATCGCATAAGTAGTTATGTCCCTTATTACAGCTTACAGGTATTGGGTGACAAATTTGGGTCTAGTTATAGGGCCTTAGAAATCACCATATTACCTGCTGCTGCTAATGTGATGTTTTTCTGTCTCCAATTGTCCCTACAATTAAAAACTTGACATTACACAGTAGTGTTTTGTTTACTTTTGGGAATTTTAAATGCAATCAATACATAGTTGTCTAGCCACTGTTCCGTTTCTGCTAACTATATGGGAGGAATTGCCATCTTGCAAGGTTGCAAATCCCTGGCCTTTTTATGTGTATTAGATAAAGGGATGCAGGTAATTCCATCCCCAAAAGGGCAATCTGCTGATCAGATTTCCCTTTCGTAGGCTCCATGAAAAAATCATAATGTACCTGTGCACTGCTGCATCAGTATCCTGACCTGCAGTGCCTGCTCTACCAGTGGCACAGAGCAGGTTCAGAGGGCACAGTTGTCCCCTCAACAGCTGCAGCAACAGCCAGGTCTCTGCAGTGCAGGGGTGGCATTTGAGACAAGCCCCTGTACAAAAACTATGATAATACGAAGTAACCCATGATGGTCGTAGTGGAAAATCTTAAATAAAGCTATGCCAGGTTTAGACATAGTGCATGGCATTAAATATTATCATGGCTGCCACATCCAAACTCTTATCACATATGTGTCAGCTCCTGTGATTGATCTCTACTGTGAAGGGTGATGTGTATTCTGGCCAGGTGGGTTGAGACTGCCAAATTGCAGGACAGGAACCTGAATGGCCATGTCTCTTCTTTGATCTCTTTGTGACAGTAGGTATAACCATCCACAAGATAAAGTCACAAAACAGGCATCTGACGTGGGCCCTGGCATTATAGGAGAAAACTTATTCAAAAGGAGTAGCCTCACACTGGGCTGCTGCATCTCTACAGGCCTGTGTTCCTAGTGAGAAGGGAAACTGGCAGGATTAGGGATAGACAGGTGTAATATATTCAAAGGAAGGAGACTGCCACATTTTGTTTTCCTCTGTCTCTCTCTCTCTCTCTACTTCCTGTCTACTCTGTTTCCTCTGGGGATTGGAAAACAAAGGCAGGCAGGCTAGCTTCAGCCCAATCAGCGTGTGCCTTTAAAAGAAGGGGGATTCCAACCCCTGCTGCAGATTCACTCTGGAACAACACCTGTGAAGAACTCACTGGACCTCCTTTGTGAAAGTTGCACTTTCCAAAGCCCTTAGCATGAGGAGAATGAGGAGCTGTACAAGGCAGAGGAGTGGTCTGCCTACTACCTACTCACATGGCACATTGGGGAGTGACATTTGCTGTGGACCAGGACCTGTCACTCTGACCAACATCTTCGAAAGCTAGGAGCGCAGACTCTTAATAGAACCATCCTGTCCTTGAGTCCCTCTGAATAGGCTTTACAGCATCCAGAGGACCAGACCATCCAAAGCTCCCTGTTGTGCCATACCAAACCAGTCTCCTCGTGTTCACCGCCCACAGAACTATAGGGAATATGCCAGTTCAGTTTTTGTATTCCTCCATCCATTCAAACTGTATCACCCACATCTCGAACCAGCTTGATGCTGCATCATGCCCTAACTGAGCATGTCACCTGCAATGTCCAAATCAGCTGCTCGGTGCTGGGATCCAACCAGAACCACAGGCGAGAAACACTCTGACTCTAACCAGGGGTTACAACCTCGGCTTGACCTGCCAAGCCCTCGAATGACCACATCATTGACCTGCACATTGGTGCACCCAGATCACCCATCCAACAACCATCGAGTGATGCTATGAACCGCTGAAGTGCCACTCATCAACTCTCCTCATCGGTCACAACCCGACATGGCCTGGCACACCCTTGAAGAGATCATGGTGGATGCACCGACCTGCATTGCTGAAAACCCCCTTGAACTATACATAGTGACTGCATTTGCCCCTGCTCGATGTCCGCTTGTTGCTTGGACCCGTGTAATTCATCATACTCGGTCCATTCACATCAACTTTTGACACCGGGTTCAACACTGTCAATCCACCAAAGAACTGAAACCAGGTTCTGTTGACCACAAACTGCCCCATTAATCCACGTAGGCTTCCGGAGGTCTAGGTGTATGGTTTCAGTTGTATTAGTGTTGGTAACATGTTACAGAGGCAGGGTGCAGAACGGGAAAGGCTTGCAGTCCTTGCCTGGCGATTTTGTGACTTGTGATGGTGCGCTTGTGATGAAATTACTTCTGTCCCATGTGAGTAAAAGAAGAGTAGTGGCTAAACTACAAGAAGAGTAGTGGCTAAACTACCTACTCAGCCCTCGCACTTCTTCAAAGTAATATTTATCAAAATCATAAAGTTGAAATAGGCACATAAAGGGGATATACATCATTCACCTTTTGTTGTAATGAGTGCCACTGGCAAGCTATACTCTTAAGAGGGTTTTGTATTAGAAAAAGTAGAAACCCACACAGGAAAAGTACAAAAGATCAAAATAAAAGTATATCCAACCAAGGTTTTTAAAAAATGCACATACTTTTTAAAACAAAGAAAATGCAAAAACAATAAAATAGAACAACAATACAGAAATCAAACCCTGTAGACAGAACACAGAATATGCAAGATACAGATGTCTCCAGCACTCTCAGTAGTGAAACAGGGTTGAAAGGCAATCAGTAACCACAAAGTTTGTAAAACAATGTGCCTTGTAAGATACATAGCACCTAATTGTACCAAACTAGTCTGTGGAACCCAAATCTGTCCCAGGGAAAGGTTAGGGGTCAATGATGTCCTCTCACTATTCTAGGCGATTATACAGTGTCAAACCAGTCTCAAAATAGGTTTCTAATTGTTTTCTGTTCAAACAATTTGAATCAGGGCAGATGGAGTGTGTCCTGCTGATCCTGACAGGGAGCAAGTGTCCAGTCAGGTTTGAAAAGAGGCGTGTTACATTTTGATTTGGCATTCAAATGAAGCAGGTCAATCGGTCACCAGGGTTTCAATGTTCGAGCTTTGCTCATAGACAAAGATGCTGGTGACTCGAAGTGCTTGGTCATTATGCAGCAATTTGAATGCTTCTGCAGCAGTGAGCTTCTTGTTTGAGCCAGGGCAATGACACCCTCAGCTGGCATGGGGGGGCGGCAAACTGTTTTGAAAATGCGGCAACAGTGGTTTGAAGATCATGAGAGTGCCAAAAGCAGCCAGGGTGGATCTTGTTGGTTTGGTGGTGTCAAATGGGGTATGAAGCCAGCCCAAAATGCTTTCACATAAGAAACAGGCATCACAGCGGTTCTGGCTATCAGAATGCTTTGAATCCCAATACAGGGGCTCAGGAGCAAGATGAGACCTTGTTCAATTTCCCCCCAAAATGAGGGATGCTGCCAAACACCTTCCAGTGTCCTTTACCTCCACACCCTCCACCAACATAACACAGGGTATGGCTTATTTTTTCCGACTATCCTTTCACCATTTAAAGAGTTTATCATAATTATATCCAATTTGCACATCAGGAGACTTGATTGTGGCAAGAAGGTTACTGAAACTGAGGTCTGATTAGCGGACCACCCATTCTGAGATGTAATTACAGATTACCCACATCGTTTTATGAATCAAAAACAATAAATGCATGCAAAGACTTCTACAACCTTGCCAGATGGTAATTTCTCACATGCCACCATCCACAAATGTAGAGACTCACCCTTCAAAGGATCTGTCTCTTCCCCAAGGCAAAAGTATATACTGAGGCCATCTGCATTTGTTTGTTGCTAGTCAGGGGGTTTTGTTACATTTTAGGTCCAATCCTTGTAGGGATATGGCCCAATGCAGTAACTTTGGATAATCAGCCTGTATGATCATAAGCCACAAAAGAGGTCTGCTGTGCTTGAATGGTGAAGTGAGACCCCACAACGTAGGGCTTCAGCTTGCCTACTGCCCAAATTACCACAATGCCTCTAGTTACATTGTGAGATAGTTGCGCTCACGTTGCTCAAGCACCTACTAAGATACGCTCAACATTGTTCTACCCCTTCACGTTTAGCTGCACTAACACTGTTTCAAATCCCAATTTACAAGCATCTGTCAGAATGATGAATTCCTGCCAATAATGTAAGATCTTTAGAACCAGGGACTTGCACTAGCAATCCTTCAAAATCTGGAAGGGGTCTGTCGTCACGCATCAAGGTGACTGTGTTGGTGACCTTCTTCAGCAACCTTTTAGAGGTAACATCAATGAGGGGAAGGGAAATTGCCTCCTAACCGTCAATAAAAGCCCTGTATTAACTAGTGATGCCCAAGAAAGCACTCACCGGTGTCTGGGTTGTGGGAATATCCCAGTCCATCACTGCACAGACTTTGGCCTGGTGGGGCTGTTTCTTACCACAACCATTTGGTGTCCAATGTAAGTAACAATGCTTTGCTCTATCTGGCACCTGGTTGCCATGATAGTCTAGCGAGCGTCCTGCATGTCTTGAAATACATCTTCAGGTGGGTAGATGGTACTGTCAGGTATGGCTAAAGACAGCAACAACATCTAGATAAGAAATGCTGAAATATTCTAACCAGAACTGATCTCATGCACCATCCTCTGAAGGGTGGACCGGGCATTTTTAACCTGCAGCAAAATGTTCTGCGCAAAAATACCAGTATTTCCTAGTAGGACATGCGAGATTGACTGTACGGGAAGAGTTAACAATCTTCGGTCATTATGTCATGCTTTGAAACAGGGACTACGATAAGCGGATCCTCTCCAAAATACCTTTTCTGCTGAGCTTTATGCAGATCTATGCAAAAGGATGAGCATACATGACCTTCGCACTTAAGGGGTTAAAAAAGAGTAAAGTATTGTATGTGGGAGAAAATGATTAACAAAGAGATTGATTTTCGTTCCATCATCAACCTTGCTCTTGGAAAACTACAATGAGTGTTAATTTGCCATTAGCACATGCGGTATACATGCTGTAACTAGAAGTCATGAGCACTCTTCAGCAAATACCCATTCTGGTGTCCCATTGGACAGCATTAGAGAACGCCAGCTTATTGCAAGTTGTATTACTGCAAATAGCAATGTCACTTGAGGTAGCATTCAGGCATGGCCTCAGCAAGCAAGGATTCCTCTGGTGCTTTTTGAGGGTCATTACCAGCAGCTCTGGGTAATACAGGCTCTTATGAGCCCGGCCGGATTCAGGATGTATGGGCCAGAGCAAAGTGCCGGCTTTGATGCCTTGTTCCTGATTATGAATACAAAAATAAAGGTATACAGCTTGTTCATATTATTTCAATTAAACAACCCTGGGTTGTATCTTGTATGTGTCTCAGGCAAATCATTGTATGAAATGTACAGGCATAGCAAGGCATAAAATAAGCAGTGTTGCAGAGCAATTTGGTATGCAATTAAGAAGGTTTGCTAATTATATTGATATTTGTGAAGCACAGTTAAGTATTTAAATTCCACTGCTCAATTAAATCTCACTGTCAGGGTCATTCTGAGTTGGGTGGTAGCTATTAGCACCATGGCTGCCTCCCAAACCGGGTCCGGGTTCTGTCTGGTTGAATGGGGACTTACTGGGTCATTCCGACCCTGGAGGACCCGGTAAGTCCCCATTCAACCAACCATTCCCCATTCCCATTTGAGCCCCTATAGGGCTCAATGGGAATGGGAAAGGAGCTAATAACGGGCCCGCAAATAGCAGGCCCTTTATTAGCGCCCTGGTCCCTTAGCGGTACCCGTAAAAGATGTGTGGTCAGACCACATGTTCATTGCAGCTCCCGCTAAGGGACCTCAGAATTGGGCAGTAAGGGTTTAATGGCACCAGTCTCCTTACCGGTGACCGTTAACCCTTACCGCCCAACTTGGAATGAGGCCCCTTGTATTGCTCTCCTTCCCTCGGGGCTCTCTCCACACTATTTTCTCTGTTCACTGCAAAAAGGTGCTAATGGAGAGATAGTGCTGCAGTAATGAACTCCTTCACTCTAAAACTGTCAATGGCCTGTGTGGGAGTGCTAGGCAAGATAGGTTATTTATCTTTCAAATAATTTCAAACCTAACTAGATCCATTCTGCAAAGACCAGTATTTGTTAACTTTATTTTTTAATAGACAGTCTAGCAATTCCATTCCTAAAAATGTAAATTGTTGTATAATTGCATTATTGCTATTGAAAAAAAAAAAAACAGCATTGTATCCATGTTTTCCAGTAAAGATTAGGTTAGTGTATCTAAATATTGTAGTATCAACTACATTTCATGTTGTTAGGCAAGATGTTTCATATTGACGAGAGAACACTTTTGAAACCTTATATGATAACACGACCAAATGCTTTTAATGGCAAACCTAGGTGTGTGACTTACTAGATCAACCCATGAGCAGATCCCATACTCCTTGACATACTAGCATATCACTGTGTTGCTTTATACCAGCTAGCCCGAAATAGAGGTGGCCACAAACTACAATATTGCACCCTTTTTGCCCTTTTGTCTGCATGCTACACCACTCACTCTGCTTAGATTCTTACTTTCTTTCCTCTTAGATAATGAATATACAAAGCAGATGTTTACGCAAAGTGAAAGATGCAAAGTAGTGATCAATAATTACATATAGCCTGTTCCACTACAGATCTACTTCAATACCATATACTGTAGTGCGCCGCCATAGCTGGCTTTACTCTATGATTACTATTGTATTATATATTAGCACCTGCAGGGGAGAGCTGGCCAATCCAGAGGCTGGGAACTCAATCTGAATCTGCAAGTAGCCACCTGCATTTTATGTTGGCCACACTGCACCTCTGCTCACCTTTCACCCTATCTTTGGAGGCAGTGCCCCAGGCCGAGTCACCACTCAAACCTCGACCCCCTTGCTCACTTACCTGCACACCTCCAAGTCCTAGAAATTAGTCATTTCCAATCACAGACATGTGCAACTCCTGTTCAACGGAATCTTTAATTACGCAATGCCCAGTTATCCTAAAAACAATAAAAAAAAGTGTTGGCACCCCAGAGGGCGGCTCTGAGTGCTAATAAGGATAAAAGCCAGTTTCATGGGTGCATAGGGCTGGAATGCTGCACTTCAGTCTACCGGGTTCAGGTTAAAAGGCTGTTAGAATCCCTGCCCTCTGACAAAATACACAAACATACTGTATTGTTGCTCATGTTATTTCTTTGGAACAAATAACCTATGGTAACATTAAACATATTAGTGCAAAAATAAGCTAATCACATAGGTTCTTTTGCTAATCAAGAATATTTTAATTAGCAATCTGCTAATCAATTTTTGAAAACTAATGTATGCCTTGCATAGTATGAGCAGATGTAACAGAGGAGTTAAAAGCGCATCTGTACAATGGGACTTCAAATTGGGGATTGAGGTCATAGTCCATACTGCTGTACATTACCAATAAATTATCTTTATCTCATCCAATAATAGTAATCGAAGTACCACCACGAACTGGGAAATCTCATCCTTAAAATAGACAGTAAAACCTTCTACACTAAAATTCTTGATCAAAATACCTTTATTTCCGAGCAGTAAATGAAAGATTGACAGTACTGGAAGAGTTAACAGTCTTCGGTCATTAAACTGTCTGTCTGGAGAAGGCAGTGTTGTGGAACAGATTCCCCTTCAAACATATGTACCCACAGCAGTGCGCGCGCCACTCTACAATAAATTCTGTCTTTCATTTCTATGCTAACATCTCGGCCGACAGCCTAACCACCTGCGCTCATTCCAAGCTCGGTGGCGCGCGGACAGCGGAGAGGAGGCTGTAAATTGCCGAAAGGATGATCATTTTGTGCGACCCCGTGTGACAGGAAAAGAGCCCATTTCAGGATTCAATAGGCGCGAGCGTTTCCCAGCGCGTGGCAGCATTCAAAGTTATAGCACCCCTTGGTACAGCGATATGTTATTCATTTCCTGTCAAGTGGCGTTTTACTACTGAAAGCGCGCCGTGCAGCAGTGTAAAACATAACCAAGAGGTCTTAAGGTGCCATTGTAAATGAACTTTGCGTCAATGGAAATGCAATCAGGAAAAAAAAAATGTGAAAAACATATACTGTAAATGGATGTTTGCACTCGTGCAATCATTGGTCCTGATGCAAAAATGAATTGAACGAGTGTATTTTTTGCACGAAGCAAACGTTTGACTGGATACCCATGGCCCAATGTAACGTTTCTGAAATAAGGACCCCTTTATTACCCACCAGTCGAACTGGTGGACTGATTCAAAAAATGAAAAGTTGTCTTTAAAAAAACAGGGTAAATGCACCCAATTCCTAAAAGGCAAGTGAACATTACTTGATATTCCCTTAATCTATGTGTCTTTTATGTTCCCATAGGAACATAGTAAATACTCAGGATTACATAATAGCTCTTCACATCCTAATAAGTAAGAACCCTAAAGGATTTGCTTTTCTCTTATTTTCTAACCAGGCAAATGGGTATTAATAATTCATTAAAGGCTTTTTGTAAAATGTATCAGGGATGTGCACAGGGGCAACCTGCTGGTCCTGGAAGCAAGACTATGCAGAGCAACAGAGGTCGAATCCCGGATCCGCGCTTAGACACTGGTATTAGGCATGTTATAAAAAAAACAATTAAAACAATAAATAAAAGTGATGTGTCCCGATTGTACAGTGAGTGCTGTTGGGAGAACAAATAAAAACATATGATGATTGGTGGGTACAATCATACCAACAGCATCTGGGCTTTCTGCCTTCTCAACTCATGGTCCTTCAATGTTCTGGCCATGATACCTACCTGCTGGTGTCAAGATTTAAAAAGTGTTTGGCATAGGTGCTTGAGAATTAATATTCCGGCAGAGTATTCATACTCAAGAAAATTGTAGGAGTCGAGTGAATCATTACATAGAGTTATCATCTGCAGGAAGAGTCTATTCAATAAAATAATAATTTTGTGTATGTGGACTCACATGAGCAACTGTGAAACACTCTGTTCAGCTGATTGATGCATCAATTTTCCGTAATAAACATTGAGTGCAAGGGCATTGGATGCCCAAAGGGAACCAGACTGAAGGCAATCTATGAGGATTCGCTTGATGCCCTACTACTTCACACAATGAGTCCCATTCCAGCATTTCTAATGTAGGAGGAGTCAAATTTGGGACATTTTTGAGCCAACCATGCCTAGTCCCAATGGGCACACCAGATTGTAGTTACCTACACCATAGTATAGGTTTATTGATGATTCTTTTGTTTCAGGAAACCAGTTAATTGCTCCAATAGAAAATACATAATTAAAGGAGACCATCAGTGATGTACAGTGTTATCATGGTAAAGAACATTTAGAATAGCACCATATTAACATTATCTTTATACATAAAACTGAATGTATGTATGCGTGGGTTTATGTTTGTCCGGCCATAGAAATCCACACCGTTGAACATACGTCTACCAAATTTTGCATGGACTCATCTTTTGTCTAGGGCAAGATCATAGTCTACGTTTGAATGCAAAAATCTTATATGCAAAAAAAAATGGTTGTATGTGTGTATACTTGTCTGGCTACACAAATCCACACTGTTGAACCCACTGCTACCAAATTTTGTACGGATTCCTCATTTGTTTGGAGTAAGATCCTAGACTATGTTTGGATGCACATTTTTTTTTCTCCATGTTTAACGATTGTGGGATGTCTTGACCCACTTTTGCTCTGCCATGCAGCATTCCAGTGTTCTGATGGTGCCAGAAACATCAAAATGGCCGCAAAACCCTTGTGCGTGCCAAGACCTATGAAAATCGCGCTTTGCAACACAAAAAGAGAGCTGCCAAATCTACCATGCAGGTTGTCAGTGTTGAAACAGAGATCTCACTCCTGAAACATGTCACTGGGCTTCACAACAAGTGAAAATGGAGCACAGAGGGAAAAGCAGTGCTTTGCTGAAAGAAATCCAAAATCTTGCTTTTAAATCCTTTTTCTTGGTTGCTGAAACTGCAGAATGCCCGTACAAAACACCCTCAAACATCCAATTTTCTTGCTGCGGGCTACAATTTAGTTCAATAAATCATTGTGAATTTACAATGTCCTGGAAAGCTGAAATTGTCATAAAAACACCCACAGCAAAAGTTGCCTGCCTGTGGAATCTGTAAAAATCTGGGCACAGTACCCTCGGCCACCTGAATGACAGCTGTCAGAAGCCTGCATTAAAACTGTAAACTTGTACAACTGAAATCTAATGTTTGAAATCTAAGTGGCCTGTTCTTGAGAGTAATCTATGTTGTAACGGTTTAATCCCATGGTTTAGAATCTGGAATCTGTTCTAGTTGTTTGTTTTGAAATTACAAGTTTGTTTTAAGCAAAGAAAAAATGCAACAGAATGATATTGAATTCAAGCTGGACTAAAAGCAACCAAACAAGTATAACAGCTTCCCCCACAGAGGCCAGGCCTCTCCCTTCTACTTCCATCTACCAGGAAATCACACCTAAGTGATGATTATAGGATGGGAAGAGAATTTGGGCTGCAGTGGGAAGGAGACAATGGACATCCTCCAGCTAAAAGGAAATGCGAAGTGTGAAGAGTGATAAATGGCCTGGGCCCAGGAGGAACTGGGAGGAGACTGCTTCTGAACTGCAGAGAGACAGAAGGAGGCAGAGACAAACAACCATTTGTTGCTTATCAAGGACCAAAGAAACATTTTAAAAAGACTGATAATTTACTGTCCAAAATTGTCAAAAACACAAAAATAACAGCATTGTAAATGTAAATATTGGCTGCACATTTTAAAAGGCGCTGGAACTCTGTGACATGTTCTAGGAAGAAACGGTGGAAAATGTGATATTACTCAAAATGTATTTTTGATAGAAGCATGAAACTTCAATTCACGTATGCCCATGTTCAATGCGCACATTTGTAGAAATTTGCTCTGAAATTGTACATTGTATTCTGGATAAAAAGGGCCAAATTCTGTAAAAAGCAGACACAAGAGCTTACAGCGATGGGGTTTGGAGGAGTATCTGCTACACAAAATATGTAAACTGTATATATGATTATTATAGAGATTGCACACATGGAAATATGTATTGTAGCAAAAGTAGATTTTGTGTTCAAAAGCTAGGGGTGGACCCTAGGCCTCGTAAACCCACATCATAAAGATGATGCACTGTTTTTCTCCTCCTATCAAGGAAGAGAGGAGACCCTGACCAATCCCTGTCCAAGGGGCGCACTTAGGATCGACCAGCACACACACCCCTTTATCATAAACTCAAATAGACACAGCTCTGCACTCAGAAACAGAAAGATTCACCCACTAAACGATTGCTGGAGGAGCACCTTGAAGCAGAACCATCCATCTTCCTTGCTCCAGATTCCACAAGCTTGGCAAAGCAGAAAGGCTCATTCCATTAGCTGAACCATTTTCAGCTAGGCCTTACATTTCCAGAACCAGAACCCACCCCAGAAATCTAAGGGGAAATAGACAGCCGGGCTGGGCTGTACTGCTGGCCTGTTGAAAATAATTATCATCAGAACCAAGAGGTCCAATCCAGTCCTGTGCCGAGCTGTGACCAGAACCATTGTAGACACAATCCAGTTCCGTGCCGTGCTGTGAACAGACCCAGACCAATCCTGTGTGCCCAGCTGTCTGTTCTGACCAGAATTCCTGACCAGAATCTCTGACGGTTCTGTTTGAATCACATATAGTGAGTATCTATAGATAGAACTATGTTACTAGCCTATGTACTTGGCTTAGTCCAAATCCCTATCTAAATCCATCATATCTTGTCTTCAGAACCTGCATTGTTAGAAATCTTTTTGAATTGCCTGAACTCTCTATCTTATCCCTCCTATCTTACTCCTGTACTAGTATTGTTAAAACTGTCTTTGCGCTGATATATTTCATCTGAAGAAGGCGAGATCCTTGCCAGGCAGTCACCCTGATCCAGTGGCTGTGCTTCCGTGTGGTATTTGTTTCTTCATAGTCATCCCCTAGTTTAAGAAATCCTTTTTGTCATTTTAAAGCGCATTCCTGTTTTCCCGTTTTGCGCCGAAAAAAAGACCTGCACTACAACGTTCATAACTTCCTCCAATTTTGTGCTCGAAACATTTCAAATCCATACAGTTTTCCCGTAATCGCGATTAGAGCGCAAGGAAAAGTTTGCCACAAATTTTAATTTAGGGAATTTTCGACACGTGTAAAACAGCTTTTGATTGCTTCCGACCTCAGTTTTAAGATTTCACATTGCTGCTTAGTATTAAATCATTCCTAGTGTTTGTCTGTAACTATCTAAAGCAGCTCCCATAAGTATTTAAACCATTACAGCAATTTAGACCATATTTTCAGGCCGATTCATGTAATTCCTCACAAAAGTGTCGCACGCACCTGGCGCACAGCGTGCCCGTGCGAATGTCTGCGCCAGCCGCATGCGATAAAATCAATTTCCGCACACAGCGTATTCATGGATTCTCGCCTCCAAAAGCAGACGTGGCGCAGAGTGGCGATTGGCCTGGGCGCGTGTATTTCAGAGGGCGCGAGAAGTCCCACACGCGATTGTCCTGGGCGCGTGTATTCCAGAGGTGCGCAAGAAGTTTCACACGCGATTGGCCTGTGCGCGTGTATTTCAGGGGTGCGCGAGAAGTTCCACACGCGATCGGGCCTGGGGGAGCGTGTGCGTGTATTTCAGAGGTGTGCAAGAAGTTACACACGCGATTGGCCTGGGCGCATGTATTTCAGAGGTGCGCGAGAATTTTCACATGCGATTTCAGTAGGGTACGTGTATTTCAGGGGTGCGCAAGAATTTTCACACGCGATTTCAGCAGGGTATGTGTATTTCAGGGGTGCCGGGGAGTCCTACATGTGATTTTGCAGTGTGGGTCCTCCCAGGTGGCCCCTGTACACCCTCTACGGCCCCTGCAGGCAGCCCACACCACAGGGGACTACCCTGCATCCCTGGTCATGTCCCGCAGGCAGCCCACCCAACATGGGCATGCCCCCCAGCAAAGGCACATGTCTCCTTGCACTACTGATCACCAACTCATGTCCCCTTGCACCCCCACCCCCAGCATTGCGGGGCACCTGCCAGCAGTCCCCCACTCATGTCCCAATCATGTCCCCCTGCACCCCCACCGCCAGCATTGCGGGGCACCTGCCAGCAGGCCCCCACTCATGTCCCACTCATGTCCCCCTGCACCCCCACCCCCCAGCATTGCGGGGCACCTGCCAGCAGGCCCCCACTCATGTCCCACTCATGTCCCCCTGCACCCCCACCCCCCAGCTTTGCGGGGCACCTGCCAGCAGGCCCCCACTCATGTCCCACTCATGTCTCCCTGCACCCCCACCCCCCAGCATTGCGGGGCACCTGCCAGCAGGCCCCCACTCATGTCCCACTCATGTCCCCCTGCACCCCCACCCCCCATCATTAGGGGGCACCTGACAGCAGGCCCCCACACATGTCCCCCAGCCAACATGTCATCACAATCTAGATCCCTGGCCCTTATGGTCAGCCTCCAAATGCAAAACATCCACTCGAGTATTGCATCCACCCACTTAGAAATGGCAATGACATGATAGAACCCCAATAGCAAGTTTGGAAATGAACACATCGCCCTCACATACACCCAATGGGTGTCAGTGAATCTCAAAACCCATATCATGATATGCATGATACCAATGAGATGATACTACACATTGAAGTTTGATGAAAAAAATGTATTAAAAACAGCATAAATGGAATTAAAAATAAACAAATGACAATGGGAATCAAAAACCAAAAGCAGCAATGATGTAAAATAATGAAAAACGACAAATCATGATCCAAAGGAAAGGTGTCCAAAGTCACAGATCAAGAAAGTAAATCCAAGGTAAAAACAAAACCGAAAACCATTGCTCCATGGGTAAATCCAAAAAAAATTAACAGTCAACTATATACAGATAAACAAACCAGGGTCCATGATCCCAACTGAAGAAATGAAACCTACATAAAAATACTAGCTAATGAAATAAAACTATTTACAAAAATGTGGCCCATTGTCCAAAAGGTCCAAAATAAATAAAAAAGCAAAGGAAAACTAGCCCGCTGCCCTAGTCCGACGGCTCACTGGTTGTTGTCATGGGCCAGGGCATCATCGAACTCCTGTTCAATGGCTTGGAGGCGGGCATGTTCCCTGGCCCGAGGTCCCGCAGGGATAATGCAGTGTCCAGCTCCAACTCCCTGCGAAGACCCTCGAGGCACTCAGCCCGCCTCAGCGCCCTCCGCATGGAGTTCTCCGCCCTGACTATTGTGAGCCGTTCCTCCTCTGCCCGCTGCTGCTCCGCACCTATCTGCTGGCCCAACCGCTCCAACACGGAAGCCACTCCCATTCCAGGGTTCTCCCGCCCTCCGGCCGATGCCTGCACCCCTGATGTTGATGGCCCCGAGCCATGATGCCTCCCACGTCGAGCCTGCCGCTGCCTCCGACGCAACTGCCTGTGGCAGCACGACGGCATCCAGGCTGATGGAAACCACCGATGCCGTCGTGCACGTGCCCTGCCCGATGATGCCGTCACATCCTCCATCTGCTGGGGTCCAGTTGCTGGTGTGTCCACCCCTGCTGGACCTCCGACTCCCGACTGTGGCAGGGATGGGATCCCCACCGAGGTGGCTGCATTGGTCGGGGCAGGTCCACAGGGGGCCCTGCTGGCATCTGGGCCGGAAGACAGCATGGAGTACGACTGGCGCATAGCCTCCACAGAGGAGGAGAGGGTCACCAGAGTGCCCGACACATGTACGAGACCCCCGACCATGACCGCTCCCAACTGGGCCACGTTGGCACGGTGCTCTTCGTGATGACGTGCATGCTCCCCCCGGGAAGCACCACCTCATCACGAATGACAGCCATGCGCAACGCGACACCAATCAGGACCTTCTCCATACGGCCAGGGGTCCCCTCGTCCGCAGGTGGAGGGGAGTCAGATGACATGGACATCCCCCCTACCTGCGGACGGGCCTGGGATGGGGCATCCCTGCTGGTGCATGGTGGTGCAGTCACAGTGTCAGGGACAGTGACATGCACAGGCACCTCCACGGCGACCTGTGCTGCCACCTGCCCCTGCCCCTGGACTGCACCACTTGCACCAGCAGGGATGCCCCCACCAGGCCCCATGTGCGGCTCAGTAGCGGCCTCCTCCTCCTCTGTGGAAACCACCAACCTGGATGGCTCCACACCGTCTTCCGCCGTTGCAAGCCGTGGGGGCATCCCCGCCGCTTAGCTCCACAGCGCGTCTCCGCCCTATTCTTCACTTTGCGCTGTGTAGAGGGAGACATAGAACACAAGCATCAGGGTACTGTACAATGGTCCCCTAGACAGGAAGCAATAGCAGATGAGTGCCACTGTCAAAGATCACTTCCATCATGTCCCTCCACAACACATGGGTCAGTGCAGGCAAAACACATGCAGTAACAGGCATGGCACATGCTATGGACATAAGCAAACATGTCCAATGGACTCTTGAAGTAAACAATGTTGTTTTTGGACTCACATGCATCATGGGTCATGCCTATCACATGCACACATTTCAACGTACTTTCACCCATCTGCACTCGTACACCCCAGACACAGTGGATGCAAGGATAACTAGGCTGCATCAGTGAATCTGAACATTCTTACAGACATGTGTCATGCATCCATGGCATCCACAAGTCACAGACACGCAGGTCAGAAACACAGACATGGACACCATACATGTACATGGCATCAGCACCCATCCCTCACCCTCACCCATGTCCAGGAACAGAGACTGGCATGCTCTCATGTGTCCATTCCGCATAGGGCTCCCCATGTTACATTTAAATACATACACCAACCGTGTGCTTCACACATTACTGGTCTCACATGCCCGACCATGATGTACCTGCACACACACACACGCGTACATGGCCATTGTCACACATACAGGCAAGTATCAGACAACCAGCACACTGCAACATGCCCTGTCTCACACAGCAATGCTTGGCCACTTACCGCTCGACTCCAGACGGGTCTGCCTCTCAAGGATCTGGGCATGGAGCGCTGGGCGTATGCGTTCCAGGACCCTCAGCTGGATGCTACTCATGCTGCCCCGGCCCCCCACCACGAGGCGCCGGGCCTTTATGAGGGTCCTGGACCTGAAGTCCTCCCAGCGCTTCTTGACTTGCTTGATGTTGCGGGTTGCCACCCCCTCCGCGTTGATGGCAACCACAAAGTCGTCCCAGATCCTGTCCCGTCCTTCCTTGTCGGCGTGTGGTGATCTGAAGAGGGCATCATAATGCCCCAGGACAAGCTCCACCAGGACACCAACTTCCTTCTGACTGAAGCTGGTGGCCCTCTGCCCCTCTGGCTGGGGGTTGCCAGTGGTCTCGGATGGTGTTTGCCCCGACATGACAACCCCCGAGGCAGGAGTGGGTGGGCAACTGGGTCCTGGGGCTGGGCTGTGGAGCGATGGTATCCCAGTCGGGAGTGTTCTGTTCCAGCAGGGGTGGACACATCAACTGGACCCCTGCAGATGGCTCATGTGCAGGCACCAAATGGCAGGGCACTGTGGCAGCAGGCAAGCAGGCAGCAGCAGATGGCTCGTGGGAGGCTGCTCGGGGCTCTGGGGGGCAGTAATTTGGCCTTTTGGGCAGGAGCGTGGTCTTCCGTGTGTTTACGCATGGCCAGCTTGATACGGAGTGATTTGGCACGTGAAAATTCTGCACGTCAGCGTGTGAATCGAGGAAAGGCCCTTAGCGCGTAAGCGCGTCAACACGCATACGCGATTCCATTGGACCAAAGGCCCTTAGCGCGTATGCGTGTCTGTGACGTATTGCGCACGGGCGTTGCATTTCGTGGGGTGCGGTGCGTGTGTTTTGCAGGCGTTGGGGTTCACACGCTATTACTTCACAACGGGTGTGTGTTGGCTACGCGTTCTTCTACACGCAAGGCAGACGGTGAGTGGTACCCTGCTCCCCCAGGCCTGATCGCATGTAAAACCACCCGCGAGCCCGTGAAATACACGTACCCCGCTACCCCAGGCCCGATCGCGTGTAAAACCACCCGCGAACCCATGAAATACACGTACCCCGCTCCCCTAGGCCAGATGACGTGTAACAACAACCGCGAGCCCCTGAAATACACGTACCCCGCTCCCCCAGGCCCGATCGCGTGTAAAAACACCCGTGAGCCTCTGAAATACATGCGCCCTGGCCAATCGCGTGTGAAACTTCTCGCGCACCCCTGAAATACACACGCCCAGGCCAATCGCGTGTGGAACTTCTCGGGCACCTCTGAAATACACGCGCCCAAGCCGATCGCATGTGGAACTTCTCGCGCACCTCTGAAATACACACGCCCAGGCCAATGGCGTGTGAAACTTCTCGCGCACCTCTGAAATACACGCGCTCAGGCCAATCGCGTGTGAAACTTCTCGCGCACCCTTGAAATACACGCGCCCAGGCCAATCGCATGTGGAACTTCTCGCGCACCTCTGCAATACATGTGCCCAGGCCAATCGCGTGTGGAACTTCTCGCGCACCTCTGAAATACACGCGCCCAGGCCAATCGCTTGTGGAACTTCTCGCGCACCTCTGAAATACAAGCGCCCAGGCCAATCCCGTGTGGAACTTCTCGCGCACCCCTGAAATACACGCGCCCAGGCCAATCGCGTGTGAGAAACTTCTCGCGCACCTCTGGAATACACGCACACGCTCCCCCAGGCCCGATCGCGTGTGGAACTTCTCGCGCACCTCTGAAATCCACGCGCCCAGGCCAATCGTGTGTGGAACTTCTCGTGCACCCCTGAAATACACGCGCCCAGGCCAATTGCGCGTGTAACTTCTCGTGCACCCCTGAAATACACGCGCCCAGGCCAATCGCGTGTGAGAAACTTCTCGCACACCTCGGGAATATACGCACATGCTCCCGCAGGCTCGATCGCGTGTGAAACTTCTCGCGCACCTCTGAAATACACGCACACGCTCCCCCAGGCCCGATCACGTGTGAAACTTCTCACGCACCTCTGAAATACACGCACACGCTCGCCCAGGCCCGATCGCGTGTGAAACTTCTCGCGCACCTCTGGAATACACACACATGCTCCCCCAGGCCCGATCGCGTGTGAAACTTCCCGCGCACCTCTGTAATACACGCACATGCTCCCCCAGGCCCGATCGCGTGTGAAACTTCTCGCGCACCTCTGAGATACACGCACATGCTCCCCCAGGCCCAATCGCGTGTGGGCCTTCTCGTGCGTGTAGAACTTTGGCGCACATTTTTTTCCTGCGCAGGGACGCTACCGCCTGCTTTCGTGTGGCGGACATGTATGGGCCTGTGCGCGTCTTTGGCCGTGCGCTGTTTTTCCCTATTCGATTCCATGAATACGTGTTGTAGGCGAGCGTGTGGGCGTTCTGCGCACTTGCCTCCTGTACTTCCCCCGTGACGCCCACATTTTCATGAGTTGTTCCCCATTCTGCGTGTGACGCCCCGTGTTACGCCTACTTTTGTTATGTGCGCCGCGCTATGTGCGAATTCGCTGTTGCCTTATCGCATGGCGTTCGATGACCTGTGCGCCAGCGTGCGCCAGCGTGCGCCAGTGTGCGCTGTGCACTTTTTCAGCGCACATCCCACATTTTGCGCGTGCACGGACTTCCATGAATTGATGTGCCATGTTTTCTGTGCGATAATCGCACTTGCACTGCGATATTCACTATTTCACTGCGAATCGCACGTTTTCGCACGTGTGCGCCGTTTTTTCGGCGCACATTAATTCCATGAATCGGCCTGTTAGTGTTTTCACCCAATCCATTCTTCAGATAACTGTGAAACCATTCTGACAGCTTGCCAATCAATTCTGGTTTTCTCTTGTGTTGCTGGGGGGACATTGGGATTGTTATTTTGTTTGAATTCTGACATTCCTGAAACCAGTTCTCTCCTCCTATCTCTTTACATGTCTATTGGGGTGTTGAGGGGTGTGCAGGGGGAAATAGTAACCAGACTGCTATTTGATTTGAACACACACACAAAAGTATTATTCTGTGCGGAATTGGTTTGCTCACTATTGCTCCTGATGCATTAAAGAGATTGCTTAATGTACATCACCCCATTGGTGATTATTGTAATTTCTGGTTCAGTGTGACCGGGGGGGAGGATGACCCAAGAGAGGGGCGTGATATGAGTGTTACATCGTTCAGAATAAAATAAATAAAATAACTTTTAGACACAAATAAATAAGGATGTCAGTTGTGCATTACACGCTAGGCATTGACTTAGGTGAAGTGCCGGATTGAAATCACTTATACGATTTGTATTTAAATCACATCATACAAGCCAAAAAATAATTATGTCTTATCTTTTATTAATTCAGAACATATAGAGGTAAAATGTCAAACTTAACAGTTGAGATATAAGAGAGCCTGGTTTGTGTACAAATTCATTCATCGTTAAAATTTTTGATTTTAGGGGGGCATACGCATACATTTGCAGACAAAGACATGACATGACAGGGACACAAAATATACAGGCGGAATGATGAGTTTGAGGAAGGAGAGGAGACAGAGGAAGAGTGTGCAACAGGTATTAAATAGGTGACTACTGAACCACCAATGAAAGTGTAAGACATTCAGTAAAAGGTTTCAATTTTAGTTCATGTTTATGTAATAAAGACACAATAGAAGCATTACACCTTTCTAGTCTGTGAGTGTCGCAAATTGAATTCCACCACATTTTGTAATGAAGCTTATCTAGGTTCTTCCAGTTGGATGAAGTTGTTTTGATAGCTAACATAATAAATACATAAATCAAACAACAGGTGTTCATGTCTGCATGTAATATCTTGAACAATAGAACCTCCAGCAAATAGAACTTGAGGACAGAAGTCAATTGAAATGTCAGAAGTACTTTTGATGGTTTTCCAAATATGAATCCAGAAGGAAGAGAAAAATCTGCATTCTAGACCCATGTGTTTAAAGGATCCAGGAGATTGATGACAGCTCCAGAAACAGTCATTTCGTGTGAGGCTACAACTGAAAAGAAGTGAAGGAGTAATGAATATCCTGTGATGGAAAAAGTATGTAGTTTGTAGTATATTTGCAAAAACAAAGAGGTGATGGCTGAAAGGTTTACAATGAATCTTAACCACTGGCATTGCTCTGGGCAACCCTCCAGACCACCGTTCTTCGCCTGCCAAGCCATTACAGAAGGGGAAAGACCATATGCAAATCAGGCTTGGCCCCACCCCAATAGGGGCAGTCCAGCCCGAACTGCTAGGCCACATCCCTTCTGCACGAGACCACAAGCATCCCCAAACATGTTACACCCTTGTTGGGGCTCATCAGTGAGGAGCCTAGCAGGCACGGGACCCACGTCTGGGCATACCCGTCCCACTCGGTGCTGGACTGCCCCAGGGCAGGACAAAGACTGATATGTTTGGGATATTTCTTCTCTGTGAAAGATAGTGAGCTAAAGACTCTGGGTAAGTCTCTCGTAAATAGGACTAATGTCTGGCAGAGGGACCCCCACAACCCCCCCTTGTTAATTTGCATATTTAAGTAACTTTGGATCTCACCCTAAATTACTAGGGGAATCCAGACATGGACCCCTTGCTCACTCTTCTTAGAGAGGCACAGATCCACCCTACTGATGAGGTCCAACTAGTCCGAAACATGTGCCTGGGGTTTCTGTTGGTACTCTTGTTCAGAGGAGAATTGCCTAGCATTTTGGTGCTGGACTGCCCCAGGGCAGGACAAAGACTGATATGTTTGGGATATTTCTTCTCTGAGAAAGATAGTGAGCTAAAGACTCTGGGTAAGTCTCTCGTAACCAGGACTAATATCTGGCAGAGGGACTCCCAGGAACCCCCTTGTTAATTTGCATATTTAAGTAACTTTGGGTCTCACCCTAAGTTACTAGGGGAATCCAGACGTGGACCCCTTGCTCACTATTTTTAGAGAGGCACAGGTCCACCCTACTGATGAGGTCCAACCAGACAGAAACACGTGTCTGGGGATGCTGTTGGTACTCTTGTTCAGAGGAGAATTGCCTAGCATTTCGGTGCTGGACTGCCCCAGGGCAGGAGAAAGACTGACATGTTTGGGATATTTCTTCTCTGTGAAAGATAATGAGCTAAAGACTCTGGGTAAGTCTCTCGTAACCAGGACTAATATCTGGCAGAGGGACTCCCAGGACCCCCCTTGTTAATTTGTATATTAAAGTAACTTTGGGTCTCACCCTAAGTTACTAGGGGAATCCAGACGTGGACATTTTGCTCACTATTCTTAGAGAGGCACAGATCCACCCTACTGATGAGGTCCAACAAGACCGAAACACGTGTTTGGGGTTTCTGTTGGTACTCTTGTTCAGAGGAGAATTGCCTAGCATTTCGGTGCTGGACTGCCCCAGGGCAGGACAAAAACTGATATGTTTGGGATATTTCTTCTCTGTGAAAGATAGTGAGCTAAAGATTCTGGGTAAGTCTCTCGTAACCAGGACTATTGTCTGGCAGAGGGACTCCCAGGACCCCCCCTTGTTAGTTTGCATATTTAAGTAACTTTGAGTCTCATCCTAAGTTACTAGGGGAATCCAGACGTGGACCCCTTGCTCACTATTCTTAGAGAGGCACAGATCCATCCTACTGATGAGGTCCAACCAGACCGAAACACGTGTTTGGGGTTTCTGTTGGTACTCTTGTTCAGAGGAGAATAGCCTAGCATTTCGGTGCTGGACTGCCCCAGGGCAGGACAAAGACTGATATGTTTGGGATATTTCTTCTCTGTGAAGGATAGTGAGCTAAAGATTCTTGGTAAGTCTCTCATAACCAGGACTAATGTCTGGCAGAGGGACTCCCAAGACCCCCCTTGTTAATTTGCATATTTAAGTAACTTTGAGTCTCACCCTAAGTTACTAGGGGAATCCAGACGTGGACCCATTGCTCACTATTCTTAGAGAGGCACAGATCCACCCTACTGATGAGGTCCAACCAGACCGAAACATGTGTCTGGGGTTTTTGTTGGTATCCTTGTTTAGAGGAGGATTGCCTAGCGTTTCGGTGCTGGACTGCCCCAGGGCAGGACAAAGACTGATATGTTTGGGATATTTCTTCTCTGTGAAAAATAGTGAGCTAAAGACTCTGGGTAAGTCTCTCGTAACCAGGACTAATGTCTGACAGAGGGACTCCCAGGACCCCCCTTGTTAATTTGCATATTTAAGTAACTTTGGGTCTCACCCTAAATTACCAGGGGAATCCAGAAGTGGACCCCTTGCTCCGTATTCTTAGAGAGGTACAGATCCATCCTACTGATGAGGTCCAACCAGACCGAAACACGTGTGAAAGATAGTGAGCTAAAGCCTCTGGGTAAGTCTCTCGTAAACCAGGACTAATGTCTGGCAGAGGAACTCCCAGGACCTCCCTTGTTAATTTGCATCGTTTGTATATATTTGCCAAAGTTGTGACCTTAGATATATGGTTCCAATCTTTAAGACATTCCAGTTGATTATCCCTTTATATGCCATCCTGCTGCCAGGCTGAGACGCAATCATGCAAACTGTGTTTAGAAAAGATTTTCCGAAGAATTTTGTAATATGAAGAGGCAAAAATAGACGATTTGTAGAGCAAATGTAACCTATCAGTATTTGGTGCAATGGTTTTGTTAATGAGAGAATCATCATTTTCAACAAATACTTTAATAATGGAAAAGAATTGGTGCATAAATGAGAGTGGAACATTGAATCCTTCAACAAGAACTTTTAAATTGACTGGAATATCATGAACAAATAACTGATCAAGATATTTCTTACCCAGAGAGAGCCATGGTTTCCAAAAAATGTATTTTTTATGAATTCTTGTATTTGTATTTGTATTTATTGTTTTATATAGCACCTTAATCCAATGTGCTTTACAATTAACAAGTTAATTTAATTTAATTTAATTAAAGGGTTAAACCAAATACATATGATGAGATGTAGTGATGAGACCTGGGAGTTGTGGAGAATAAGTACAATCTGAGGTAGCAGGCAGATAAAATTGTACTTGTAAATTTAATAAATCCAGTTTTAACTTTAATATGAAAGCAATCGACAACAAGGAGGGGATACCATCGCTCTTTCTAGGCATAACCATTGGGCTATACCATTAGAACGTTCATGGATAAACCATAGCTGAGCTTGCTTTAACAGAAAGACTATATGATAATTCCTGAAATCAGGAAACCTAACTCCTCCCACTGCCCATGGTTGTTTGAGTTTGCTGGGTGACAATCTATGGTTCTTTTCCCCCAGAGAAATTTTGCCAAACAGGTATCAATGGATTTAAAGAAAGAGGAGGAAAGGGGTATGGGTATCATGAATAGAAGATACAAAATAATTGGTGAGCTCATCATTTTGATGGATTCTAATCTACCTCACCATGACAGGTAAAGAGTAGACCAGGAACTTATGTGTTCCTTTGTTCTAGAATGGAGGTATGTGGTGTTAAGTTTAACAATGTCTTTGATAGAGGGGAAGAAATGTATTCCAAGATATTTAAAGCAGTTTGTACACCATTGCATACATGATGATGCCATGTGATGTTTGGTACAATGTACATTAAGAGGTTACATTTTGCACTTGTTTGTGTTCAGTTTGTAACCTGAGACCACTGAGAATTGTGAGATAATGTCTAAAATATGAGGCCAGGAAGAATCGGTATCTTTAAGCAGTAATATTACATCATCAGCCTATGCAGCCAATCTGATTTGTAAATCACCACATCTTATGCCTTTTACGTTAACATTTTGGCATATTTTTTCCAAGAAGGATTCTATGGTCAAGATAAACAGGAGAGGGAACAAATACATCATTGGTGTGTGCCTCTAAATAATGGAACATACAGTGATATATGTCCATTAATGAAAATAGAGGTCATCGGATTAGAATAAAGAACCTTGATCATTGCTAAGAATGGGGTTTCAAGACCATGCCATTTGAGAGCTTCAAACATAAAGTTCCATTTGACCTGGTCAAAAGCTTTCTCAGCGTCCAGGGCAATTGCTGCATAAGGCTCTTTGGAGCCACAATAAAGTCCAGAGAGTCTGGAACCAATCTTATGTTTGAAGAGGATAGTCTCGCTTTAATGTAGCGTACTTGGTATTGTTTAACTAAATTAGGCAGTACCAATAAAAGTATGTTTGCTTAGATCTTTCTAAAGATTTTACAATCTGTATTAATGAGGGAGATGGGCCTATAACTTTGGGGAAGTTCAGGATCTTTACCTGGTTTGGAAAAAACTATGAGCATGGCTTCCAAGAATGATCCCGAGCCCTGCCATATTGAATACATTGGGTAAAGAGTTCATTAAGGTTAGGGACTAAAATGTCTTTAAAATGTGCATAGAAACAGGTCGAGGATCCGCCTGGTCCATGAGCTTTACCTTTCTTGAGATCTTTGATGGCTTTATGAATTTCACTAACAGACATGGGAGCATTGAGCAACTGGAGATTAGTTAATGGATAGGATGAGTGAGGCGTTTCATGAAGATATATCTGAATGGGTGCATTATTAGGTAATGACTCAGAGGTATATAATTTCTTAGAGAAATCAGAGAATACCTTGATAATTTCTTTATCTGAACACGTTCTATTGCCCTGGAATCTTTAATAACTGGAATTGTGGCTTTCCCTTTTTTAAGTTTCAGATAAGACGCTAGGGACTTGCTCAATCTATTAGAAAGTTGATAGATTTTAGCCTTATATTTTAAATGGTTATCACAGAAATATTGGCTAACAATTTTGCTATATTGTGTTCCAACTTTAATGATGGAATGATGGCAAACACAGGATAGCACAGGTGGGCAACACACTGGCTTTGGAAGCATGACTATGCAGATCAACACCGGTTCGAATCTCAGATCCGCGCTTGGAAACTTACCCGGGTACAGTGTATGAGGCGCATTATAAAAACCAATTAATTAAGATGGAATTTGAAATTGTTTCAGAGTTGGCAAATGCATATTGAGATTCCAGGGCTTTAAGTTCTTTCAAAATGTTCTCTGATTCCTGTTTAAGAAACATTTTTGCTATGAAGGAAATAATGTGTCCTCGAAGGACTGCTTTATAACAGTCCCAGTTGTAACTGAGGTGTCTTGGTTTAAGATTTCTGAGAAGTAGTTGTCATGCTGCTTTATGATGAAGGGGGTAAATAATTCATCTTTGACGAGGGCAAAGTTAAATCTCCATCTATTAAAGTTTTGGGGCTTTTGCGGAGAGGATAGCTGAATATGAAGAGGTGCATGATCTGATAGTGCTATACAGTCAATCCTGGCTTCTAAAAGGCAATTCGCAAGAGGTTTGGGTATAAACAGATAGTCTAATCTAGATAGAGTTTTGTGAGGGCTGGAGAAGGTCGGAAATTCGAGGTCAGAAGGATGAGTAATACACCAGGAGTCTATAAGACATAATTCTGAAATTAATTTGGTGAATTGCATGTGGGACTTGGTGTATTTATAGCGAACAGAAGATGTCCTATCTAAAAATGGGTCCATAGTCTCATTGCAGTCACCACAGACAATAAGATTATTGGGATTAGAGAGAAATATGTGTTTTTTAAGTTGTAACCAAAAGGAAGGATCTGGCGATGTAGGTCCATAAATGTTAAGGACAGTAAATTCAGTGGAGTCAACTAAAAGTTTTACCATCACCCATCTACCAATGTCATCAGATTCATTTGCCAATACTTGAGAGTTAATTCTCTTGTTAATTAAGGTTATAACACCATTTTTCTTCCCATTAGCGGCACTCAAGAAGTCTTGAACCACCCAAGGACGCTTAAGTGTAGCCGCTTCTGCATTAGAGAGATGAGTTTCCTGAATACATGCAATGGAGGGTTTGGTTCTGTTATGGTGAGAAAGAATGTTCTGTTTTTTAATAGGATTATGTAACCCTTTAAAGTTCCATGCTGTTACATTGAATGTAAGTAGTTACAGCAGGATAATAAACATGAAATACAGTTTAGGAGTACAATGGTAATGACTAGTACAAGAGATGCTGTGAAAATTATATAAAACCAGGATCTATTCAAAGACGTGGGCTGATTCATGAGCACACGTGACAGGGACACATAAGGAAGGAAACATAAAGGGAGAGGCGAGACTAACAACATCAACATGGATAGCATTGAATCAGAAAAAAAAACCATTAAAAACTATTGTGGCTAACATGAGGCGGCCACTCCAAACCATGTTGAGTAAAAAGGTGGGAGAGCCTCTGAGGAAACTTTATGGCGAAGATCAGTGATGATTAAAGATATCAGAGTAGCAGCAATGAAGGAGATGGTCTGGATGTGTCCACATCGTCTCTCCTCTGACTTTGGATAAAGTGTCTTAAGGAAATTGGGTCTTGAAAAGAAGATGTGTGGTCATTAGGAGTCACTTTAAGAATCGCCAGATGCATAATCTCGCATTAAGCTGTTTAAGAGCACGTCGAAGGGCAAGTAATTGCCTCCTCCTTGCCGCAGAAGCGTTGGATACATCCTGGGAAATAAAACATCCTTATACCATTCAGTGTAAGTTGTTTTATTGATTTTGCTTTTTCTAAGAACCGAAGCACATGGGGTTAGTCCAATAGAGCAAATATGATGGTTCTGAATGAATTGTTGTTAGTACTGTTGGAGGGCTGCATTGAGTTAGTTGGTCCAATCCAGTGAGCCCTCTAAATGTTCAATTGTATTGATGATGGAAGATCTAGGTGTTTCATAAGGAGAGAGTTGAGGAACAGAATTAGTTCATCTCCCTCAATGCCTTCTGGCAGTCCAATAATTCGTACGTTATTCCTTCAGTTGCGATCTTCCATATTTTTCTGCAGGTATTTGATAGTATTCTCAAGTATTTGGACTCTATCTGGGACATCTTCGGTATTACTAACTCTCAGTTGAACTTCAGACATCATTGCTTCAATGCGGTCCATTTGTCATCAATGTGTTGTAATTTGACATTTGTTGACTCCATAAAGGGTTTCAGAGCTGTTATTTCCATAATAATGGCTTGCATGGTAGAGTCAGGGGTGTCCTCTTTAAAAGTCGGTGACTCACTTTTCTGTCTCTTGTTTGATGGATAGATGGGTATTTCCTTAACTTGGCTTTTCTTTGATGCCATTTTGAGAAAATATGCTCTGTGACAAACATGATTAATAGAACACTTGCACTCCACTTGCCCTTTAATACAGTTCTTAGGTAAGCAGGTATCTGTTTCACAGGTAGGTTGTTCGAAGGCAATGGTAGGTTAAGGCAAATGTTCAGTGGGGGAATAATGGCATCAATTAAAAACCACTAAATGCGTAATATTCAATTGACAATGCAGGCTTGGTGAGTAAGTCAAGATGAAAGAACTGTAGTCCGCTAATACTTCTGCATACAATTTTTAATGCGATTGACCAGTATAGTCCAAAGTATATGTTATACTTTAATGTCAATTCTCAAGGCTATACTGGTAATTGTGCAGAGTTGTGAAAGGATGCAAATAGTCAAAGATCAGCCATATGTTAAAGTGGCAGTCTTGCTTTTATATAAACTTATAATCCCAATTGTGTATTAAATGGAATCATCTTTTTATGGCCAGTGAGTTTTACATTCGCCGTAAAACATTTGTGCTTGCGTAGAATTATAGAACATTATAGCCAGCAAAAAGTTCCACCATGTGGGCAAAACAATATGTAAATGTTATAAATAAAAGAAATAAGTATGCATTCATGTGGGGCTTCAATGTTTCACCTTTAGTGCCTTAAATGAAGTGTGTACCTTTGAATTTCCAGCCGGGCCCGTGTTGTGAGGGAAAGTGCTAACACGCAATCCGGAACAGCTGACAGGAACGCGGCTTTGAAGTCATGGGACTTTACATCTTCAAGGATCGGCCTCACAGCTCACTCAGGATGTGGAATGAAGATCAGCACAGTACAAAGTATCACGCCATTCCGAATATGGCAAATGACAAGGTTACAGTTTACTTCAGTTCATTCACGATAAAAAGCAAAATCAATCAATCCGTCTTTCTTGGGCATTTTCTCAAATGTGCTGAAGCAATTAAGTGACTGAAACATGCTGCACAAAAAAACAAACATCACCTGCAAACACTCAATCTAATACAAAGCAAAAATAAATTTCAAGAACTTCTGAAACACAACAAAAAACAGCACCACGACTTGCCGACCAGAGGACAAGAGCAACTTTCTCATGGGCAAATGAGATGCTAGAGCAAAATGAAGCAAGAATTGCTGACATGAGGACAAGAGCAATATCCTCCAGGGAACATGAGACACTTGAGCAAACTGATGCAAGACTTGCCAACAAGAAGACAAGAGCAACATCATCCAGGGCACATGAGACACCACTCGATCAGGAACCGGGCAACGTCGGGTACCCCAGCGCAGAATCAAAATATCTGTTTGTTAAATGGCTGAAATAAAAATCAAAAGAGAACATTGATGGGGAATCTAGTACACTTGAGTGCTCACTTTCCCATTGTGAAAGTGTTCTAACCTTTTCTCCCACCACATTGACCTGAATGCTTACCTACCTGATCAGTGTGCATCCCTGTATTTTGTAACAGCGTGTGCATATTGAAAGACAAGGAGACATCCAAGGATGAAACGAAAGATGATACTTTGCCTGGCTTCATTGTCACTGTATCAGGGCATTTTGGTTTCAAAGCAGATGTGATATGTGTCCAGGAAATGGTGATTTACCCAAATTCTGCTCTCAAGTACAGTAAGTGAAGCTACAAATAACATAGGTATGGTTTCATGAAGCATGTACTATGAGCAGAGGAGCCTTTCCTTTGGCAATGTGGCCAGACAACCTATCCAAAGTAGGAGTTATGGGGAAAGGATATTCTCTGGGATCAGCTGCACCACTTACTTCCTGACATGATACCATTTTCTATTGTGGAAGGACATAGAACCTGCACATTCTGAAACGCATAATTGTGAAAGGTTGACATCATCTTCAGGTCTGGGTGCAAAGGACATTCTTCATCAGCAGAGATTTTTCAAATTAGAGGTGCATCCAGTCCTGAACATATTACATGCAATGTTGGACTCAGAGTAATATTGTTCCCATTACACAGGCAGAGCTAGATATCCCAGTATACAAATAATATCAAAACATGATTAGATGAGCTACTCTTCTGTTGCTTAAACAAATTGAGAGTTATGTATTCTACAAATTAGGCCCAGAATGCGCCTCAACTGTGGAGGTTTCACTCACATAACACAGGCCTAGCATAGGCTTTAGCTGTGCAAATTGCCCTTGCATATAAGAAGTACATTATGCATCTCCACAATTAAAGATCCCCTCACATGCAATGGAAGCAGTATGTATTAGACTAAGCCTGGGTTGTTGCTATGTCTGGAAAAGATCCAGGGCTACTAAAATGTCAGGACTGTCGGGACCCATCTCTAGCTAGCCTTCTGGCTGTAGACCATGAGCTTTTATCTTGGGATACAACCAAAAGACCTGCGACTATAGCCCTCTTGGTCCCACCTAGCAATGCAATGCATGCTTGCTCTCCTCACATACAGTAGACCAGCATGGGCCTCTGTATTGCAAGAGCCCCCAACATGGAACTGATCATCATGGTTCACAATATACTACAGCAATTCACATATTTCAGAAAGGGATGGTGGCATGGCAGGACATTCAAAGATTGGCTCAGAGGGCCGTGGGACATTTGTTCAGTCACTGTATGTTGCACAGTCTTCAAAATGGGTTCCACCTCCAGAGGGAGGAGATTCCAACAACCCTCCTTTGGGGAATCTCTGGGGTTCCCCGAAATGTAGGGAACTGTTCTTCTGCATGGAGGGATGATTGCCTGGCTCGGTGCTTCCGTTGTCTGCATAATGATGGTGACTGCCTAAACCATCCATGTATGTGAAAGCATAAATCGTATTGGCATTGAGGGCTGACATGGTGCTTCTTGAAAACTGTCCAGTTTATATAATATTCTGATGAACTGCAGGTGCTTATAAATTGCCATCGGGCAATGATCTAGAATGCCATTCCTGAGGGACATCTTTGAAAAGACCTATTTCATACAAAATGGATCCAGACAGTGGCAATCCTTATTTCTGATTGTTCTGGATCAAAAGACAAGCTCTAATATTGTTAAAAGACTTATCCAATCAGACAGCCATCGCCTTACAAAATAAGATTTTGATTTTACTCCAGCATACTGAAATTCTCCATAGCCTCTCAAGCTGATAAACCATTTACAAAAAAAAAGTATATCCAGTATCTTACTTACCGCCCAAGATCATTGTGTAAAGGAGTGCTAACACCAACCTTGAAATCAGCTATTATCATCCCCATATAGAAAAACTAAATGCAGGTCCATTTGATCATGTGAACTTCCGTCCGACTTCTAACTTCACCTTTCATGAAAAATTCTTGAAATAATAGAAACCAACAAACTGACATCAAACAGTGAGAGACATAATTTGTTCCAGGCCAACCAGTGTCAGGTTAGATTTCAAAGAAGCACAGAACCCTGCCTCATATGTATAAGAGGCAACATCTATTAGAGTGGGCCTCATTATGACCCAGGCGGTAAGTTACCGCCTGGGCCGTGACTTTACCACCATGGCGTAAACTATGTTTACGCCATGGTGGTTGGCGGACTTACCGCCCCATTCCGACCTTGGCGGGGCGGTAAGTCCCCAATCCCCATTTATCCTTCCCCATTCCCATTTTTGCCCCATAGGGCATAATGGGAGTGGGGAAGGCGTTAATTACGCCACCGTAAATTACGGTGGCGTAATTAACTCCATGGTCCCTTAGCGCCATGGATTATAACACCTGCTAAAAGCAGGTGTTAAATCCGCCATGGCGCTAAGGGACCTCGTACTCAGGCGGTAAGGGTCGGCGCTGTTTACGCTGCCGTAAACCCCTTACCGCCTGGGTCGTAATGAGGCCCAGTGTCTTTATAGAAACAAAACGGTTGGACAATATTATTTGATCACTCAGAGCCCTATAATATACTGAACATGTTTCAACTATTGTTGAGGCTAAAAAACTGAATGTTTTTTGGAGGCAACAGGCACATATGGGGTACAATCTATCTGCAGGAATTCACTACACCAGTCAACACTGATTGACTATTCATGTTTATTTGGATTTAGAATCAATAAACTGTAATCACACAATAATTGCAATTCAGATTAAAATGCGTTACATTAAAAGAGAAGTCCCAACAAAATAGTGCCAACACATATACAAACCTTTCAAATCACAGTCTACATAACAGTCTACATTACACAGTACATACTTAGTGACACCATTGCCTAAAATTAATTAAAATCAATATTGTACTAAATAATATACATGTATGATAAACACATATTAGTTTTGACAATCTCTGAGCTAATTCAGACCTGATTTTCAAGACTACTTTTGAAAAGGCAATCACTTTGTGCATGGCCATTAGCATATCCGGGGATAGCAGTTTCCTTTTCACACCTTTATAGTCTACAGGGTCTAACAACCTTACTAAGCATACAAGACACTTTCTTCCTGGGCGTAACACCAGGGATAAAGGAAAGGAAAATTGGCAAAATGTATATAGCGTGATGTTGAGATGGCCCTAGCCCTAATCCTGGTAAATTGGACTATTTAGAGTACCACTTGTATGGCTATGAACAAAAGATTGATCTATCAGCTGAAACAAATACAAAACAAGACAGCCAGCATCATTGTCACCCTTAGATCTCAATAGCCTATCTCACTTTGCATCACAAGGCCATCTCATCCCAAAGCAGGCATCACCAAATATATCCCCAAGAGAAACCAGCAACCCCCCCCTCTAGCCCCCCATTAAACATTTGTCAGGAGTCCTCATAAAGGCTGATCAAAAAGAAACTCAAAAGCTTTCAGTAGGCCATGCAGGCAGGTTCTTATGTACAGTGTTTCTCCAAAGCCCCCACAAATGACTGTCCACACACTATATTAGGTGATAACACACCTTCTTTATATAAAATATGGCTTGCTACATCTACCAACAGTATATACATATAAATAATAAACATGTGTACATGGAATACTTATTCAGAGAATGGTAAATATTTACACTCTGTGTGGTACCACATACTACTTAAATTCAGCAAGAACTGCACTAACTGCAGACAGTTTTAAATGGCAGGTGAATTCTTAAGTAATGTGAAATCAGCATAGAATAGGAAAGAATGGTAGGTTAGTTATGAAAAGGGGCAGAAGGCTTTCAATAGACTAGAGAAGTAATTCTGAGTGAGTATCCCCTCACCTGGGCAACGTGCATTACAAAAGTTATGGAGTAACTTATGTTGTCTTTTACAGCCCAGTCCAATATTGTGCAATAACTTTGTGCTTTCTTTTAAAAGGTTCTACCAACCCAAAAGTACCTGAGTGGACAAAGGAGAAAAGCATCCAAGACGAATCTGGGATCCTGGATGACTCCTGAGGCAAGAAGATGCTCTTCCTCGTAACAGTACCTTAGGTGCCTTGGATGTACTTGGATCAAGTTTTCTGGATGTACTCAACGATTCACTCTGAGGATGGACTCCCTTTGGAAGAAGGAGCCACTGGATTGCTGACTCCAAGAATAAAAAGAAACAACATTCTTTCGGAAGTGCAGCAGGTTTACTCTTCGCAGTACTCTCTTTTGGTCAACAATTTCTCAGACTGTAAAAGTCCTTTGCAGGTGCAACCGGCGGTGGGCTCCTTAAAGTCTTGGCAGATAGAAGTAAGATCCCTGGGACCCTTTGATGACTTCTGGCCTGGGACCCTTTGATGACTTCTGGCCATCTTTGTCATTTTTGGTGTCGGGTTTCAGAATATCATAGTTTTCCGTCTTTCGGTTCTTCGATGCTGCAACTGCAGCATGGACATCTGGTTGGCTTCTGGTGACCTGGAACTGACCACCAGAGTGGACCTTAGACTCTCACCAAGTCTGGGTCCTCGGGGAAACTGTAATAGCTTCTGGTGGTGGGAAACCCACTGGCATATCTTCCACTGCACCCAACGACTCTGGGCTTTATCCGGTGGGAAAAAAGTGGTCATTGGTGATTGCATCGATGCCCAGTTAAATGTTCTTAGGCAGATTGGAACTTTTGCAACACCGGGTGTCCAGCAGTACTATGCCAGTGTACTGCATCTTCTGGTTGGTAGACAGTAGCGGCTTCCAGCGGTCACAAAATGCACCTCTGGACCCTGTGTGACACCAATGGAATTTGCTGGCTCGAGATGTCCAGAACTCCTCTTCAGGAATTCGAAGACCCCTTCTCCGGATGGCAGGCACACAGGACCGGCTTCCAGGATACTTTGATGAAGAGCAGCATTTTTACACTATGGTTATGGTCCCTTGTAGCTCGGAGAGAGGTCTCCTTTCCAGGTCCTCTCTGGATTAGTCCTTGGGAGACATGACAACTTTCAGATTGCTGAACGATGCAGATGCAGCAGCTGACATCTCTTCCAAGCTGGACTTCAAGGAACAGTTTCTTCTTGGTAGCCCTAGACTTCAGCTACTGAACACACTGATAAGTGAGAGGTATCCAGAGATAAACACCTGCCCCTCATTCACTCTGGCAGAGCCAGGCTCAGCCAGCCAATCCTACAGTAGGCCATTCATGTAGGCAGACAGTCAATCAGGCTGTCAGGCATTTAGCACATTCACTCCACCCAGACACCCATAACTCCCAACTCCCAACTCCCAACTCCATTCACACAGGTCCCACCCCTAGGGTACCCCCACAAGACACAACACCTGGGAAGGCTCCAGTCAGTCTGTCAGGAGGCAACCCAAGAGCCATATATGGTATTTCCACCCAACAGCCAGTCAGGAGGAAGGGACAGAGTCAGGGTTTCCTAGGACTTTGGGAAACAAGGTAAACACCAATAGAAAGCAAGAGGCCATGAGGGCCATCATTCCTTATATCAGGAATCCATTGATTCCTATGGCAGATCCAGGGTGTCCCTAAAATGTACGGCACTCACAGCCACTTCCAAGTAAGCATTTAGCTACCATCAGCCCATACCCTACTCTGTGGGCAAGACACAGGTGCCCAGAACACACACACAAGGTGTAAAAGGGTGTACCCCCACCCATTGGTGCCATAAGGGTATCCCAGTGGTGATGTTCACCAAAAGATACAAATGAACAGCTCCACTGCCAGGGGTCCAGTGGTAGGACGAGGACTAGGAGGCCCTGTCCCTCATGAGGCATTTCATGCATTACAAATACCTTCACACAGATATACCTAAAAGAGGATCAGTGGAGATTTCTGGATCTGGCTGGCTAGGAAAGATAACCGAGAACTGCTAGAGAACTGGTTTCAATACAAGCTGCAGAAAGGAGCCCTGTCAGGAAGAGATTAAAATCGAGTAGCAGGACATATTGGAGAGTGGTTTCCAGAAATGCAGCTGAAAGGTTTCTTGCTGATGGAGTAAATCCAGATTTAGAGGGTTGAAGCTGATTCGCAAAATGAGAAGCCACATTTAAATGGGTAAGTAAAAAGGCATGATTATCTTCAAGATTGCATAGTGCTGACCAGGCAAATCCCAGGAATAAGAGGGGCTGGGAGCAAAATGGAATGTCAATTTAACTGATGCACAGGTGCATCATTAAATACAATTTCCTGCATCTTCTATTTAATTTAAGTTCAAAGTGATGTGAAATGTAAATGCAGTTTTGTTTTTGTAAAATTAAGAACCCTTTAAAATACAATCTGTGAGTCCCTATCAGCATAGAGAATGATGCAGGTCATAATGTTGTCACAAAATATTACTGCCTGATGGAAGATCAGTTAAAATTGTCACTATTAGGAGCTTAGTCTTTAAATAGATAATTGTATAGCAGAAGGATATTGTAAGTCCCCCAGCATTTTTAACAGGATAGTACACACTGGTTTAGGTAACATACAGGTGTCCAGTTAAGTTATTTAATTTGTTGGTGATTTACTAGTGTGTATTATCAGTTAACAACAGTGCAGGCAAGACTCCATAACACTCCTACAGCTCCATCCCCACAAGGGATACAAAGTTGATAAGGGTAATTTACAGTATTGCTTCCAGGAAGTGCTGTACTTGTGTCAGTTGATCTCTGTATATGGCAAAATAATTGTCCCTGATTGTGCTGCCTTGGTGCAGCCCCAAACTGTAAAAGAAATGGCAACATTCTTGGCACTCCACAACTATTGAAGGGCATGGGTGCTTGACTATGCTGAATACACAAGGCCCCTTTTACAAGCCCCCAAGAAAGTACAGAAGGGGGGCAGCAGAATAGTGTGGACAGAGGACAGAGTTCTACTTATTTCCCCCACTCCTACCGGCAACTGATGACTGCGGTCCTGCCACAAAAACGATCCATGGGCCACATGCCACTGGTCTATTACAGTGGTATGCTGGATTAGGGAATGCAGGGCCAATTCACATGTGAGCAGGTGCTTGCTGTTGCAGCATTTGCCCTTGCAATACGTTCCACGATCGTTATTGGAATCGTTATGGGATGCTCAGTAACTTTGTTTGTTGAGCATGCTATTTTTGCAATTTTAGAGTGTTCCAAATCCACTCTCACCACACAGTGAGCATCTGTGTACGAGATGATCCTATCAAGCTCAAACATTCACATTGTGTGATGCAAAACAGTAAACTCTGCTACCTTTCTAACAGAAATGTGCTCTGAAGAAGGCTTAGCAAACCATGATGGTGTTACTTATGAGGGAAAAAATGATGACATTCCAAAGGCCCATGATAGACCGCTCGAGGGGGGTAGTGTCATGATCTCTGCTTCCAAAAGATCAGGACTTGCCCGACTCCCTTGGAAGCAGACCCATAACCCCGGTTCCGAGTGCCAGCCAGTCCCAATTGGGACCTTTTGGACCCTGTCCTGGCGCCAGTGGCACCAGGCTCATAAAGATGCCCAGTCCCAGCGCTGGAAGCGCCCGGCTCATAATGCTTGGGTGGACTTACCTGCAGCAGACCATGCTGCTTACTTACCTGCCAGTTGAACCCCTGATCCTCTTCTGTTTGGGACTACTTTTCCTGTTGGGTGGGGCAGGAGCCACTCCCTAGGTTCAGAACACTGGAACTGTTCTGGAAAGCAGGAACTCTTTTCTTACCTAGGCGTGGCTGTGGAAGGAGACACCTAAGCACTACAGGAGGCTATTTAAACCACACCCGATGGATGAATCTTGCTTTGCGTTATTCTGCATTCTCTGCAGCAGAACGCTCATTGTGTCTCCTGCTTCTGATCCTGGGCCTAAGGGAACAAAGGCTTACCATCCTGGAATCCAGTCTTCAGCAGCACCTGTAAAGACAAAGAAAGAACAGGTTAGCACTACGGTCTTCAGTGGCAGCGCATCTCTTACCTGGTCCATCGGCTGTCACCAACGCCTCGCGCTGCATTCCGGCATCTGAAAGACAAAGGCTTACCTACTCTTCGCATGCTCCGGAGGTCTTCGCACTGCATTCCGGCATCTGAAAGACAAAAGCTTACCAGCTCTTCGCACGCTCCGGAGGCCTTCGGCGCTGCATCCCGCATCTGAAAGACAAAAGAAGGTGCGTTTAAAGACATTGGGCAACTTTATTACTCACGTGCCATTGCTCCTTCCCACGCCGAATCCAGTGGGTATTCCAGCACCCTTCAGCTTCTCTAAAGCTCCGAACTTGTACCTGCAAGATAAAAGGGACAGTTAGTGCGCATCGTGAAGCAGGCTACAAGCGCTTACTTACGTGCTTCCAGGCGCTTCTATGCCTCACGCGGGTTCGATCCTCAACTCTCATCAGCCCGCCATCCGCCATCGCCGGAACCCTGCAAAACAAGAGATATCATTACAAAAGACTTTTAAGACATTTGAAGTGCCCAGAACTTACCGTTCATGCAGTTAACGACAGACAGCAGTCCTCTGAGGTCAAGAGGCCTGCACCCTTATCCAGTGAAGAAACTGGTTACGGCACCCTGCCCCGAGGCAGATGGAGAGCCCGGCGTTCACTTACCTAAGGTGAGGGTGTTAACCTTTGGGGTTCTACAGGAGAAGAGAAAGGGAAGAGGAGAGAGGCACCCAATAACCCCAGTTCATTAATCCCATATTTTCTATCTGCAGACATCTTACTCTTCGAGTCAGACATACAGTGCACAGAGGTCCAGCCCAAAGAGCCAACCGTGTGTTACACATCACCTTTGAAGATACGGCATTCACCCAGTCAAGACCGGCGCCTCTGCGGGAATCAGGTGAGCGTTACAGGTAGGTGCTCTTCATTAACGGTCAGCAATGATTTATCAAGAGACAGGCTTGAGGTACACTGGTGCATCAGTGGTCCACCTGGTGGACAGGGAATATGAAACACTAGTTCAGAAAACGTTACCAATGAATTTTTTCAGCACTGGCAGCAGAGCATGTAGCGCCTATTGAAGTGCTACAAGCATCGCAGTGGTGCCACATGACCATTTACTCAGACTCTGCTTACATCACCACGACATTGCATGCAGGCCTATCATGGTGGAAAAGGAGGGGGCTCAGGATATCGGATGGTTCTCCCATTCAACATGCCACATTATTGGACAAACTCATTCACGCCCTGACCCAATCATCTATAGTGGCAGTCATGAAATGCACCACCCACAAGAACAACATAGATGAAGTCTCACTTGGTAACACTTTTGCAGATGCAGTGGTGAAAAAGGCTGCATACCTTCCAGTGCCCCAAGTATCAGATTTACCTGTGTTAACACCTAGCACCGATCAGTTGCTGTTATTTTACAGTGCCTTACTGATCGCACAGCTGATTGAGTTACAGGACCGAGCATCACAAGATGAGAAAGAACGTTCGGTTAAAAGAGTATGTAAGCAGTCCTCAACCAATTTGTTATGGAGGCAAGAGATATCTGTGAAAGCGGTCATGCCACATGAGTTATTACTGGTTGCATTCGACCAGTTGCACCATCCCTCTCATGTTTCTAAGCCGAACATTGCAGCAGACATACAGGAAGACTGGTTTGTCCCCAACCTACAGGAGAATGTACCTAACATGGCCATACATTGCACCATGTGTTCAAGTTACAGGACAGGGCTTACCCCATCGTGGTTGTGTGTCCCTTCTCCTAATGGGTGGAGGTGGGATCATGTGCACATCTAGGCGCTTAGTGCACAGTTACATTTTTAGCGCATGAAATGTTCCCTCAGTGGGGCGTGTGCGATGTATTAAGGTCAGATAATGGTGCAAACTTCTTCAACAAACTTTTTTAACAAGATTTCTGTGTTACTGGGCCTCATGCATCAGATCTGCACTATTTACCACTCCTAGGCCAATGGCGTCCAAGAGCAGATCAACAGCCTGTTAAAAAGCAAGATGTCGAAATTGTGCACCACATTAAAGAAAATCTGGGTGCACTGTTTGCCACTTGCATTATTCAGTTTGCGCACACAGCCCTGCAAAGACCACAACTTATCACCCCACAAGGTGGTAACTGGGTGCAGAATGCATACACCACTGTTTACTGTTAGGCGAACGTCAGATGCTAACAGGGCAGCGTCCATCTCAGGAGAGGAGTTTAGCAGCAATTTTTCCTACCTAACAAAGGCCATAAAATGTGTCTCCCAAACGATTCCAACACCCAGCACAGAGGAATCCACCTGCGCAGCAAAATACATGCCCGCAATGTCACCCCCTATGCAGCTGTTCCCCAGTAACTGGATATTTATTAAATATTTAATTCACCAGTGGGCAGGACCCAGATACAACAGCTCTTCCAAGTGATCTATGCCACTCCCCTTGCAGTCAAAGTAAAGGAACTACATTACGGGGTGCACATCTCTGATTTCAGCAAAGCACCACGGTCTGTGCTTAATACAAATGATTAAACTGCCCGTCTCCACAACACCCAGAATACCTCTTCCTTCATGACCCATGTGCTCCTTCTAAAACTATAAAATAACAGTGCCCAGCAACCCCCTCCAAACGATCCCCACACAAACTTTACGAAACTTTGCTATGATTGACATTTGCACAGGATCTGCACTCTTGCAGTTCCCCATACTGGTTTCTTTAACTTTCCTTGTCTGATTCTCTCTCTCTCTCTCTCTTTCTCTCTCTCTCTTTCTCTCTCACTTTCTCTCTCTCTCTCTCTATTTCTCTCCCTCTCTATCTTTTTCTCTCTCTCTACTTTTTTAATAACCTTCCATTCCAGGTGGTTTTGGCGATGGATCCAAAGTACTTTGTATGATACTATGTTGAGATTCTCCTATTCGTATTTATGTGCTATGCATTACATTGCTGGATTATTTGTGATGTTCATGTTTGGATTAGGGATCTACTGGGGTTGTGTTTTTATATGGGGTGGACATATAAAAAGGGTGGTGTAACAACGGGATCAAATATTATTAGTAATGGGTTTATTAGGTATGTGAATACTACCAAGATTTAGAGTTGCATGTGTCCGAAGTTTTTCAAACACACAACAACGTGGCCACAAATTTCCATGTAAATGACCAAGTCAAATGTAGCAATACTGTCAATAGTACCAATGAATACAAATATATCAATTCCTTTGGAAATGGATATAACCTAGTTCTAAAATGTAGAAAGAGGGAACTTAAGAGGTCCAAATATGATGCATAACGTGGACTGTGTTTATACAATAGAAGATGTTCACCATCCAGAAATGTTGAATAGCTGGTACGCAGCATGAGAATGGTGGGGAAAACAAGAGTGAATGGAAGTTGTTAAGTGTGTTCATTGATACCACACACTTCTGTAGCACCTAAGGTACTAATGCTGGAAGAATTACCAATTTTAGAGGGGCAATGCCTAGTTGATCTGGCACTGTGTAGGTTGCGAGGAACATTTTAGGCATGAGATGTACGACTACAAGTGATGGGTCCCGATCAAGTACAATGCACTCAAAATACCGAAACATCCAGTGCTTGTGGATGTCATACGTAAACATGCAAGGTGTAAAGTATTTGGGGAGCAAGTGACAAGAAACATGAACAAGCTGTACAGCAGGAGGATTGTTGGAGTTCGGAGATGAAGTGTTGGCCCGAGTGAACAAACCATGTGCACCATTCTGGAATTAAGATATTGCAAAACTGACATGCATCGAAGCAATGGAAAAGCCAGTGAAAGTGCAAAAGGAAGAGACTAGCGAACCAATGTTTTTACAATGAAGTAACTGTTTTTGAAGGGGCCAACCAAAGATGTAGTAAGACACTGTTCAGCCCAGATCTCAAGAAAGGCACTGCTGCAGTAATGGGCTATTACTGGGGGTGTGGACAGCAGGCAATCTTGCACCTGCCGCCATCATGGAGGGTCTGCTGCTCACTGGCCACATTGCACTCAGTGCATTTCTTGATCCCTGAAGATCACCTTAAAGTGGGGTCGAAGGACTGGCTTGATCCAACACCAAGTACAATAATAGGGGGACCCACCAGAAGCCTGGCACAGCCCCCTCTTCCATTTCTTACCTGAAAAACAAAAGTACCAACATCTGCACAGCTGAATACGTTTGAATGACCTGTCTCAAGACTCCTTTGAACTGCTGGAAGAAATACCCAATGAATATAGATTGTTCAGTAAAGAAGACATATTTTTGGCATTTCTCTTACTGTCTGGGATCCAGACTACAGCAAATGCCAAATGGCTCCAGATAGTGAGGTGGGAGGTCACACAGCTGGTGAATGACACGAGCAAGGCCTCAATGCAATTAGGGTTGAGATGTGTGCCATGAGATTGATGACCCTCCAGAATAGTACATGCTTGACCTGCTCACGGCCATGGACAGAGGTTTTTCTGAAAGATAGGCCATTCTTACTGCACGTTTGTGCCTCCAAACAATGCAGAGAACGGATTCCGGATGCAAATAATAGGAGCAAGGCACACCGTCAGCTTGCACATGCAAACTGCAACTGGCTTACAGAAAAACTGATTTGATGACCTCTTCACTTGGGCATCATCCTGGATTGGGGCGATCATACAATTACTGGTGCCCCTGATCGTGTTTGTGTTGGTCCAGTTCTGTATGTGACAAGAAGCTGTGCCAAAGTGGTACCTAGCAGTGCCGTGATGACGGTTTCAATTGTTGTTTCTAATGTACCTTGTGGTACAAAGGATATTGCTGTCCAAACAGATGACCCAAACAAACCATGCATGGTGCAGCTAGAGCAGCACTTACACCCTCCCGGCACTATCACTACACCCCCACCTGAACCTGAGCAATATACAGAGCATTGGGTTTATTTAGCAGGAGATGGCGATGTATATGTATGACATGCACAACTGAGGGGTATGCCCAATCCAGTCAGAGTTCACGTAATGTATGTAGAGCATGGATTCCAAAGGAGTCACCACCTTCTGTAGCAGCTGAAAGGGTGGAGGAGGAGCACAGGCGATGGACACATATGGATGGGATTATTGGGGAGTTTGTTCATGTAGAATTTGGAAAAGGGGGGAATGTTGGGAAGGGGACATGATCTTCCTGCACCCCAAGTCACAGCAAAGGCTGTCACAGGCACTGTAAGAGACCAAGGGATAGATAGGTGCCCTTAAGGCTTCTGTATGATTATATTATTGCATGCTTTATTGGGGCAGCACACATGCAAGAATAGCAGCCATCCTAGATATTAGCAGCCATATTGAGGCACCCAGTTTAAACAGTCAGCATCCCAGGCCGAGGCCGTGAACATGAATAAAGGAATATGTTGCAATCCAGGCACTGATGAGAAAGGCCAGTGCTACACGAACCATAAACCATTTTCCTAAAATGTTGCGAACCTTCGCACCCTAGGAGGAATGTGTCCTGCTACGCCCTGGCAGGAGGGCTGCCCCTCTGTGAACATCACAATCCCAGGAGAAGGAGGGCATGGGTCTCTGACCTGACCATTCCAAATGTCTTAGCCATGCAATCCCTGAATTCCAAGGTACAATCCAGCTCCAGACGACTGATCATTAAGCTGCTAGACCCCCAATTGATCAAGAAATATCAGAAAGCAGGCCTCTCTTGCCTTCACTTCTGGGTAACCTGATTTGTGCTGCAAAGTGCAGGAAGGGAAGAAATTGTAGCCCAGAACGAGGGTGGAAGACCTTCCAGAGGTGCCGGCCTGTCTGAGAGTGAGTGAAGTGTGTGTGAGTTAGTATGACCTCATATTTTCCTCCGTGTGCCCCTGTCTGCTCGTACCAGGTGCACTGCTACATAGATAAAGATGTGTTGTTTAGCTTGCAAATAAATTGCCAGTTATTTTGCCTCTGACCGATGACGAATGTCGCATCACCTACCTGGAAGAAGATGACAGGGCTGGGACCAATGGCCTGTCATCACCAATGGCGTCCTATTTGTAGGGTCTCACCAACCATCCAGGCGGGTTTCCGCTTTATATATTGATGTCACTGATGACGCTATGTACCCTTATAGTGTACCGCTCATGCAGATTTTGTCAGAACGTTCTGCGGCAGCAGAGTTCTTTTTTTCATGTTCCCTTTTTTGTGTAGAAATAAACTAGCAGGTTGTATTTTGTGGGGCTTTTCTACACAACTTAATATAGCACCAAAGTGCTACTGAACTGCTCAGTACTTTGGAATTATTAGGTAGGTTTTGACAAGACACTTCAACCTCTTTAGATAGGCAAGGCACTCTTTCTTTTAATCCCTTAAGTGCTAAGGATGAGTATACTCGTCCTTTTTGCATAGAGTTGATTAAACAAAATGAAACCTGGATGCATACAAAGAAAGAAAGCATTTTAACCCAAACCACCACCGACGAATATGAACCCTGCCAGACCAACATAACCACAGCACAGAAGGGCACAGACTACTAGAATCCCTAACTAACCCTACTAAAACGTTCCTGTATCCTGCATACTCACCGTCAAACACCAAAAACTACACACATATATCTCTACTGCTTCAGAAACCTACAACTGCTGCAACATGCACACGCTCCGAAAAACCCAAATAAGCACAACACACTCCAGAAAACTAAACCTATTTTCACACAAATCATCCCACATACACTATTACAAAAAATACCACCTAACCCTTACCAACGAAAAACAAACCCAGCACGCAGTGACCGGTTTTTCTGAACTCAGTCTACCAACAGAACATCATAGCTCTTTAGCGCTATCCCTCTCTAACCCGCTAATTAAGCAGCCCCCCCCCACCTTCCTTTTGAGATCCACCAGAGAGCACGGAGAACATGAAAATGGCAGTAGCGTGTGGTATACCTCACAATAACATAATATAGATATGAAAACCTTTGACGCCTCCCTAAGAACCTGAAAGACCCCCAATAAAGTTTCCCTGGTCCTTGACTGATATAAGAGGTATTTCATCGTTTTGCTATTCAAAAGATTTCCAAACACTTAAAACCTTTGCAGCTGGTTTAGAGGACCTGTGACTCCTCCAACAGGTACATGACCCAAGATATAGGAAGGACTGCATTTTAGATTTCATTTTTACATCCAATAACCTATTTGGTTTTCCATGAAGTGATGTGGCTACTAAATTAGACACATAGGGTCTCATTACAACTCAGGCGGTAAGGGGTTTACGGCGCCGTAAACAGCGCTGACCCTTACCGCCTGAGTACGAGGTCCCTTAGCGCCATGGCGGATTTAACACCTGCTTTTAGCAGGTGTTAAAATCCATGGCGCTAAGGGACCATGGAGTTAATTACGCCACCGTAATTTACGGTGGCGTAATTAACGCCTTCTCCACTCCCATTATGCCCTATGGGGCAAAAATGGGAATAGGGAAGGGTAAATGGGGATTGGGGACTTACCGCCCCGCCAAACTCGGAATGGGGCGGTAAGTCCGCCAACCACCATGGCGTAAACGTAGTTTACGCCATGGTGGTAAAGTCACGGCCCAGGCGGTAACTTACCGCCTGGGTCGTAATGAGGCCCATACAGACATAAATAGCGTGGGCCATGCCTTGAAACAACCAGACTTTCCTTCCTATATTGAGAATGTGTACTCTGTTAACCTCTATATCTAGTGTCTTCTGTCAGTATTGACTCTAAAAGTGTGGTTTTCATCTGTTTTCTCAAAGAAAATCAGATTTTATTATAGAGAAATCAACTCGCCAGCATGAGAGGAAAAATAATAATACATAGTTTACAAAAGATATTTAGCTGAAATAAAGAGAAATATATATATATTTTTTAATCTGCATGTGATGACATGAAAAGTCCATCATTGAGGCTAAAAGTCTATTATCATTATCAATAATCACGCATGGCAAAATTCGACCTTACAATAAGGTCTCTGTTTTTTTTATGTTATTGACAAATTTTACTCCCTGGCCACAGTTCTAAATGAAATTTTGGCAACTGAGACTCTTAGCAACAGCACAGCAAACTTTTTTCAGGTGCAGATTTGATCAATATATGCAGACATCATCTAATCCGAATTCCTGCATCAAACATGGATGCAAACACTGTACTTGCTCCGTTGATCCCCTGCTCCACGTTCAATGAGTTCCAACCCTCATGCCAGACTCAATTTATAAAACTGATTGAACCTGGTAAATTATCCATAATCCCCTTAAACCCTTGATAAATGAACACTCCCCAATATAACCTTGACTGTTCAAGACATTGTCCCCTCCTCATTATATTGCATACCATGCATACCATGTCTCTGTAACCTCAAGAAGTGCACTCAGATGCTTTTGGGCCAGGCACGGTATATATAAATAAATAAAATACAAATAAAATACAAATGCAAATTATACTCAGAGTGAGTAATATCCACAATAGTGAATTGTCATCTGAAGTAGCCTTTGCCAGGTGTCATGTCTGATTGACTTATTGCTCCAGATGCATTGTTTAATTGGTTGATGCATTTTCATTTCCTTACTGCAACAAGGGCAATGATTATTCTGGAACATATGCAGGCAGGTTACAGATTCCAATACGGAATTGAATTGAATTGGTGATTATGTCCAGATTAGATTACTTTTGATCACGGAAAGACCAATGGAGCAGATTTCAACACTGTAACCTTCGGTCTTCTAGCTGTGGGGATGCAAGGCTGGACTCCTTGCTGATGGATAGAGACCAGAGGGACTCACCCATTTCACCTGTAAAATCTGCCCACTATAGCAGTGAGATCTGCAAGGCTCCCCCTGTCGCCCGTATTTTGTAAAACTTGATATACGCAGCCCCCACTTACAATGTATTAAGAACTTTGTTATTAAGAGTTATAACTACTCTTATGATACCCGGTCGATTTGAGTTCTGTCCGAGTACTACTTTAAGGTTTTCTCTCATTCGCTTATAATTATCCAAAAATGGATGAAACAAAATGACCTCAAAATGAACCCAGCCAAAAGTGAAGTTCAAATTGTTGGGAATCTGGCTTGCACCTGGTCCATTGACATTTGGTCGGCTCATCTGGACACCTGTCCTCAGCCATGCACAGTGGTGAAAATTGTAGGAATCCTGTTAGTTGCAAAATGTTTATATAGAAGTTGTGAAAACATGTTTTGCCTTGAAACATTAAAGTTATTTTTGTTCTATTGTTGATCTTTCCTGACATAGCCCAGCAACGTATCTTTGTAGTTCTGTCTATTTGGGATTAAGCCAATAAGGTATACCTGGGTGTACCAACATTTATGCTGAATTGACTCCAGTAATTGCAGGATGCTGAAGAGCTCTTACTAGTCAAACCCCGGCATCTGGACCATATCACACTGGGATCTCGCTCACTCTGCTAGTTACTAGTGACATCACAATGAGCCTGAATTGAAACATGACTTATATTGGCCTCTTCTCTATCCTTTGTGATTTCCCAAAAACTCTGCATGCATCTTGGTTAACACACCTTCTAAGTATGTACATCCTTTAGAAACACAAGTACATTCTGAATTCATGCCTGCCTTTATCACTCTGTCTCATGTCCTTACAATCACATGGTCTTCTGGAAGTTGAAATGTATCAGCCTTATTTGGTCAGCTTCAAGCTTCTTGCATCTTACCAATAACACATGTTGTTTAGTGGGCCGCTATTCCTCTCTCGAATATTGTTTAAACGTAAAGGTCTTAATAAAGCAAGTTGAGCTCTGACCCTAGATATTTAAACATCATCACCACACCCTATTTCCAACCCAGGAACAGCTTGTCGATGTTGTAAGGACTGCTCCACACTGCCAAGGGGAAGAAGAAGCATGTTGGAGAAAGACTCCCCTCTATTGTTTCCCCTAATAGTGGAATGAAATTGCAGACAATCTCAAACACAAAATGATTCACTTAGACTTTGTAAGGAAACTTAGAACCTTGTTGTTTTCCTAGGTATATTGTTTCACACAATTGTGCAGCGCAGCCATTGCAACCTGTGAAAGGAAAAGAAGCGATTCTTGATGTCTAAGCTATGTTGAAGACATTTTCATCTAAACGTTAACTGTGAATGTCTTCTGTAAGTGGTAGCAGATCAAGGAGTGAAACACAGATGGGCAGTTTCCTGTCCTCCTTCTTTCTCATCATTCTGACACCTAACTATTACCCACCTACCCCTTTTGCCCAGTGCACCCTGATGAAGATCCCAGTCTGGCACATTGTGAAACTCTTGGAAAGAATAAACATATCACATGTCTCCATAGACTGCAGTAGTGCAGTAGTGCGGGTTTGTTGTTGTTTCCTAGTGTCTCAAGTTGGTTTACATATGGTATGAGAGCTGTAGGTCGTTGAGTGGAGCTTGAAATGTTTGTGTGAGGCATGGAAGGTGGTGAGTGAGAGGGTTCCAGGATTGACGGTTGGGAACTAGCAGGGAGAGAGCTAAGGGAAGCAGTTGTACATCACTTTATCTCCTATCTCAGTCTCCCACTATTTGCTGTAACCAATAAAGAAGTCTTACCTTGTATAATCTGGCTCTGGAGTGGTTCCTAAGGATCCTGCTTGCATTATTAACCACTCCCAAGATACTACATTTGCCTCACAGAGGGCAGAACACTAGTGGCCACAACTGTGAAAGCTACCCTGGGCGGATCATTGCCTTGTTTCTGTAGGCCACTTTTCGGTGGAACATGACTTGTGCACCTTCTTTCCGAGGCCCCATCCACTTTCACCTACCTGGACCGCAAGGCCTTTCCTGTTCCTTCCCTGTCCCTCCGTCGCCCCATTCTTCTCCTCTTGCCTCTTTTTTTTGGTACGTACTCCCCGGTCCCGCCTCTGTCGTGTATACAGGAACCCAATCATGAATATGGGTCTAATGCAATGTCATTTCAAAGGAGAACTCTGTGAACCCCACCTTTTTATACAGTGGCAGGGTGCCTGTTTACTGGGAGCCCCTATGTGACCCGAATCTCCAATGTTTGCTTTTTTCCGCTACAGAAACGTAGTCTGCAAAATATCAGATGTGGAAAGTTAGCCCGATTATGTGTAACAAGCTCCTCGGAAGGGGATGTTCATTTAAATAGATCAGCATTTGCACTGGCCTCAGTGGGGCATCCTCGCTAAAGGTAAATCGTGGACCTCAGCAGTGCAAACTTGCCTTCCATGAAACTGCCTCCATGTCAGCCTCAGCAGTGGAAGATCCCCCCACATATATACGTTTGAAGGCTCTTAAATTAGTGTGGGACTGCACTGCTGAGATGCAGCTCGTCTTTGTGGACAACCCCAAGTCTCTGAACTCTGACAGGTCCAGTGAATGGCCAACCCCAAGTCTCTGAACTCTGACAGGTCCAGTGAATGGCCAACCCCAAGTCTCTGAACTCTGACAGGTCCAGTGAATGGCCAACCCCAAGTCTCTGAACTCTGACAGATACCATCGCCCTCTTTAATCCCTACAACTAAGACATATCTCCACCCACCCTCTGATAGGATGGCTGTTGCCAATACCCCTGCCCTGCAATGCCCCTTGCCTGGCCAGGTCATGACCCAGAAAGAAGTATTCCAAGATGCAGAGGTTAAGGATAACACGCTTAGCCTTAAACAAGCGTGTGGGGCTGCATTACATGCACTTTAAACTTTACACGTGCAATGGCAACTGGGCACAGTAGGAGCCACTGGGAAAACATGCACATGGCAAAAGCATATTCTTCAATTCAGTACATTATTGCACCAAGGAAAAGTTTACCTTGGTGCTAACATTGTGCCATTTGAGCCCATGAGCAAGCATTCCCCTGGTGGAAGACATGCTTGGGCTACGTTTGGCATAGTTTGTGATTCTTTTAAAGTGAAATTTGGTAGATAACCTGCTGTTTCTTTTAAGGTTAAAGACGCAGTATAATTATAATTGTTCTTTTCTCGTGTTCAAAAGTTTTTTTGTTAAGGGAAATACCTCACTTAATATCGAAGAGGTTTCAAAGCACGGACACGGGATTCGAAACTGTGCTGTTTTGTGTTTTCTTGCTTCTAAGACGAACACGTTTCCAGTAAGCTATACTACCCATGTATGATATGTTATTTATAACACACTAATACCCAGACATTTCTAAGCGTGGATCCGGGGATCGAACCTGTGTTGTGCCGTGTGTTTTGCTTCCAAGACGAACACGTTGCCCCTGAGCTATCCTCCCCAGACATTTAAGCCATAAAGACAGCCCAAAGGGTGGAGACAAATCTTTTCTTGACATGAGAGGTGGAAGGGGTGTGGGCCCTTCTATAAAATCTATCTCAAGTGAGGGTCCTGGGGGTTCAAAGGGAGATGAGTGTGTATCGTAGTAGCAATGGAAGACTAACTGGACATTGGGAGCTAAAATGGGGGGCACTGGAGGCAAGAGCACTACGGGTAGGGGCACAGAGGAGCACAGCCGGGAACAATAAGCATGGGTTTAAACACGCTCTTCAGGTCATGGCTCAGAGAAACTACAGCAGATCAAAACACTGGGGCAGAAGAACATTCGGAAAACGGGTGCTAGTGAAAGGGGAGTACGGGGCAAAAGTGACGTTGTGTGGCATGTGAGAACAAAGTCTATAACAAGGGGGTTTGTCCTACCCTCTATGAATCAAAAGGGTGCACACAATACATTTGGACCAAATATGAGGTCAGACTTTAGCCAGGCATAGGAGACCTAATATCAACGTCTCCTCCACTCACACTTTTTATCCTGTGTTTCCTGTACCCAATCACATGGGATATTTTCTTCACAAGCAAGTTTACTGTTAAAATATGTTTATGGATGTTTTACACCTTATGTCACCTGTAAATATGTTACACTGAATTTTTAACAGAACTATGTGTTTGTTTACCACAACGGTCATTATGTACTGTTATGTATATACAAAAACTTAAAATACTTTGCTAAAAAAGAAAAAGCATCAGCTAAAACTAATAAATGCTGATACTTTCATACAAATTTGAGATATGTGTTTGTCAGCAGCAAGCATGTTCTTTTCAATAATGGTTGCCCCAATTGTATGGGCACCCATAAGGGTTTAAAAACCAGTGTGCACTTGATGTATTGTGTGCACCCTTTTGATTCATAGAGGGTAGGACAAACCCCCTTGTTTTAGTCTTTCCAGCCCTCCAGACCTCCCCGCTTTTTGGGCAGCCTCTTTTTGTGTTAATGTGAGAACAAAGAGCAGGGTAAAATGGAGCAGTGTAGCATTGAGAACATGGGCACAGAGATCTGGAGAGCAGTGGGGCAATGGATTTTGACAGAGCGATGGTGAAAAAGAGCAGGAAGAGGAGCAAGGGGGTGGAATGGGCATTGTGGCAGAGGAGGAGGAGCTGGGACATGTGAAAGCAATGATGGTTTGAAGGGTAGGGCACTGTGGCACAGGATACCAATCGTGTGTGGAATCTGGCACATGATTGTAACACTAGTAGGGGTACCAAAACTCATAAAGAGAATGGAGGGATGGGCACATGACGAGAGTGGTACTGGGGCATAATGGGCCAATTCAGCTGGGTTCAGTTTCTTTGAGGTGATGTCCAGGTCACACTGAGAAGTGCGTCAGGGGTACAGCACCAAGGACATACCCTGCAGCCAGGGGATCCGTAAAGGCCATGCTCGGGCAAAGCGTAAGCAAGGCCTGGCCACAGACCGTAGCCTGCGGGCACTGAGCTAGCACTATCTGGGCAAAATATACCAATACAAATTCCAACATCTTCATTGAGAAAAACCTTGTCTTGATTACTATGAGCAGGGCTAATATACGTAAGACATGATTGCATGAAAAGTCCAGATGCAAAAGCATGACTGCATAAAGTACATCAATGATGTTATTAATGTCACATGTGATATTTTTTGTGGCATGTTGGGAAGTCCATGAATGCACAGTAAGTTGTGGCCCGATGCTAAGCTTAGAGAGGTAAATCTAAGTCTTTCTTTTATATTTAGCATTGTAACTACACATCTATGGCAGCCATTAGTTGCCACCTGCAAGACATTGCACGTGGGATCACATGACATCACTGATGAAATTACCAAGTGCATTAGCAATGACATCATCAATGCCATTAATATCCCCATGTCACATGGGTACTGTACTCCAAGCCTGGCCAAGAAAACTCTTCTACCCAAAGTGCTCAGAGTGCATGGTTGTGAGCCTTGTGGAGGAATGAATGCAGGGCACTGCGTGAGGCTAGGCCCTTAGTATGTTACGTAAAGGAAGGAAGACGAATGGTGATGTCACAAGAACCCGGACTGACTCATATATAGAAGATATGACGACTTGCAAATGATGAAAAGAGACGAAACACCATGGATAAGTGACATCCTGAACCTAAAGTGAAATAATCAATGTCAAAAATGTCAGAAATAATGCCACATGTGCAATGAAGATATTCAGTTAGTTTACACGTCTACATAAGCAAGGAACCGCAAGAAGCAAGAATTTGTGAGGCTTGCTTATGCTTAGTAGTAAAATAGAGTGCCGCAAGTGGCACACATACATATCTACCTCAAAAGGAGCACTATATAAGTATACTTTCTGTATCCACAAGAGCAGAATCAACCAAAGGTTGCTAAAGGTCTCAAGAGAAGAGCTTTGCAGCGAAAAAATCAAACATTAAATACAGAGAGAAACTGAGATGCATGCAAATCATACCAGGAAGCCAAGGTCGTATCGGCTGAAAATAGGCCAACAGTGGATATAATTTATGAAAGAAGAACAGAGTATCCTGTTCAGAAAGGTCAAGATAAGCCACAGAAGGCAGGTGGCTGGCAGAATTAAATCAAATACACAAACTAAATGAAGAATAAGACGATTTTACGGTGTCAGAATCATATGACCAACCAAGTGAGACCAGATGAAAATTTTACACATATGCATGGCCTTGTGCCATGCACAGATATCTTAATTTTTCCAGACCGAGAAGCAATCTCGAGGCCAACCACAAAGAAATAATTGACACATGACCACTAAGGTGATGAGTGATTGTAGCAATAATTGAAGGGAAGCTGGGGGTGCAGGCAAGCTCACTGCACCTGGTCGGCTATTCTGCAGGCAGCTAGGCAAGTGGAAAAGTATGAGTGGGTGTGTTGCCAACCCAATCATAGTGGACCAAGTAATCTAGGGTCCTATAGTTAGTAAAACCAATGAGACGTTGTACTTTTAGTGACTTTTACAGTAGCCATTTTGAAGGTAGGGCTTAGATGCCCCACCTGACAGCGTTTATCCAATCCCCTCACTCCGTTACCGTATACAGATATAGCACCTGTATTAAAGTTACCTTCCTAGAACCAACAGAATTGCAGGACAAATGTTAAGCATTACATGTCATTGATGATGAGTTTTTAGTGTAAATGATGTGCTTTTTATGAAATTCATTGGAGTTGTTGAAGCGAGAAGGAAGATCGAGCGATTGCTGATATTCATGAACTCCCTGTTTTTTGTACTTATCATTAAACTGACTCCCTTTACCAAACCATTGAGTTGTCATTATTGATTTGATACGAGAGTATTAATCTGAATCCCCAACCATCTCATGGGTGCTGCTGCCTCATTTTAAAGTGCTATTGGGAAACCCCCAGCTCTATGGGCTGGTTGGGGTCCTAGTGCACACTTGGTAGCAGAGAGTGGATGGTTTATCGACTATCGATTAGTGAAGACACCCATTGGGCATCGACATAAGTAACTCTGAGTCCTCGGCAATATCACAAGTCCTTTGCCATCTGGCTAAGAAGACCGAGAAGCTCCACGTAGATAGTGGTTAGACTAAAGTGTAAAACCTGAAGGTTGAGGTATGAAGGAACCTCTGGTTTCTCCCATGAACCCCTTCCCACTTCTACGAGCAGAGGCGGTAACAAAGGCGGTGATCCCGAGCATCCAGAGAGGAAAAAAATGCGAACAGTGAGTGAAAAAAGATCAAATACTTTGGCAAAAAGTTGCATGCCTTAGAACACATAAAGGAAGGTAACGGAGGGAGGTGGGACAAAAATAATGTTAGAGCAAGAGTAGAATGTATATATATAAGGGGAAAGAAATATTGACTCGAGGGGGGGCGGAGCTAAAGAGAGGATACCGGGAAAGGTACCCGAGTAACAGAGGATACCGGGAAGGATACCCGAGTAGAGAGATACCAGGAGGATACCTGAGCTAGAGAGAGGACACGTCCAGATACCTGCGCTTTAATATAGCACTAGAAGAAGCCTGCATTCAAAGTTCTGAAAAGATAGGGTGGAGTAGGAGACCCGAATCGATGAAAGAGGCGATTTGAAAGGGATGGGCTTATATTCCATGTCAGAATAATGATAGAGGCAGGATATTTATGTAGCTGGCCAGAGTGTGTCTAGTCTGTCACACTTGTGTTTTCCTTCCCTCTGACGTCATAAAGTAAGAATTTTTTGGGGAAGAATTAACATAAAAATTGTTCAATTGTATAGCCAGGATGTTGTATGATATGAATTTATGGTTGTTGTGTGGAAAAGTAAAAATAATTTTTCTTGAAAAAACGGGAGTGGAGCTTGCGACGATTGGTGCTCGCTCATATTGTTGATTTTGTTTAAGAAACGTAAAAGCATAACAAAGTGTTATATGAGGACAAGGGGAACAGATTTAGGCATGGAAGACTTTACACTGTTAATACACTTGTGCAAACAGTTGCCAAAACATGCACCTAAGCTGAAAAAGTACAGTGCAGAATGGGTTAAAGGAACCGCCCACAAAATGTTTATGCCATGGCCCCAGGGCGGATCGCTATCTAAAACCTCCTGCAACACATGATGACGTATTTGCACGCCACATACACTGGCAAAAAGTTAGACAAACGCCTATCGAGTTTAGAACGTTGGAAAATGTACCAAGATGAGAAAGAGGAGGAGCCGCTGTTTGATTGGATACTTAACATATGCACATATGCGCCACCCGCCCCATCTGAACCAACAAGCGAAGCCAGAAAAGATGAGGGATTATACCCGTCGAGGGAACTTAAAGCAGCCACGGGATATAGCAACTCGCCATACGAGTCACCTACGCAAAGTAGCGACGAAATCTACGACATAGATAGAGCTAGAGATATCACCTCCAAATTCCTGAGGGACAAGGAGAGACACAAGAAAGAAAAATACATCTGTAGATACAGATAGAGAGGGCAAAAGATGGAAAGGAGATGAGGACAGAGCTGATGAGATGGCATGCACACAGAACGAATGGATGGGAGGTCAGATTCTATTGAAACTCAATGGTAAATGTATTGAGGATGTGAGACAAGAGGGAGAGCCAGACTATTCAAAAAGGAAAGAGAAGGAAAAGGAAAAAGGTTTGAGAGACAAAAGAATCAGGAAAAAAGACAGAGACGAGAGCAGTTGTATCACAAAGAGCAAGAAAGGAAACACGATCATAAGCAGAGAACAGCTAATGATCAGGACAGGCAAGAACAGCAGAGAATAGAAGAAGAAGAACAGAAAAAATGGGAAAAGAGAATAAAGAGACAAAGGGATGAGGAGAGGACAAATGTTTTGAAAAGCACTCAGTTGTAAGACACTGAGGACGCCTCCCAAAGTAGCAGAAATAGAGACCTTTCCCTAGATAGGTTGACGCTAAATAGAAACGAGGAAGATCAGAGGAATTGCATGAGTTGGGCACAGACAATATCAGATGCAGAAAGAGAGGAATATGAGGAAAAGGAAGAAGTGAGAAGGTATGAAAAACGCTTCTCTGGACAAAAAGGGATAAGATGGTCTGATTCTAGCGAGCCTGCACCTAAGGCATCAGAGTCAGCCAGACAATCGGACAGACATGAAGGAGTATCTTATGGTCAGAGGGGTTTGTCTCCACTGCCCTATGTGAGCAGACTAAGGACATTGCCAGGTAGACGGCGATGCGGGACTATTACCCCTGCACTGGATAGAAAAATGATGAGAGAGGAAAAGGAGTGTCACGTGTTACAATTCCCGTTGCTCGAAAAAGGAGGAAGAGGCCACAGTATATTCCATGGCCACACATGGATCTCTAAAAAATAAGCTTCCAATGTTAACATCGGGAGCCGGAAAATAGATACATGAGCTAGAAAAATTGACAGGAGGGAACACGTTAGCTATCGGGAAAATCAAGGGTCTTTTAATTGCCATACTCAGTGATAGAGCTGATGATGTGTGGACACGAGCAGGTTATCCTGGCATGACTACAGTTAATACTGTGCATGATGGAGCTCCATTTAACAATTGCAGAGCTGAGATATGGAAAGCAATATTATCGCTATACCTAGACACTTCTGACATGGGAGCCATAATGACACGAAAAAGGAAGGAGTCAGAGGATCCTTTGCTTTACATTCAGAATTTCCAAGACACCTGGGTACTAGAAACTCGGGAATCTTGGGGGAAATCTAAACCTGTGTTTTACCATATACTATGCCAAGGGCTGCCAGATCAGGTGCAGAAGCAGCTCAATAAATTGGTAGGAATCGAGGCGAACCTGTGGTCTGAAATACAATTGACCATAGCTCACTATTGCAGGCTGCTGCAAGAGAAGAAAAAAAAGGCTGAACGAAAATCTGAAGAGGCAAAATTAGTGCAGAAAAAAATGTCAAAGTATCTCATTGAAGGGACAATGATAACTAGCACAGACGGATCGAACATACAACAGGTCAATAATCAACAGGTTAATCAGGGCGGTAATGGATTCTACCCAAGGGGGAGAGGCTTTTGAGGTAGAGGATGGCAGGGTAATCAGGGAGGTTTCCAAGGTAATCAGGGAGGTTTTCAAAACATGCAAAATGGCAATCAGGATATGGCAAATGGGGTAATAATCCGACCATCGCCAATATGTTAGACGTGTGGAATGACAGGGCATCTAGCGCGCACAGGCAGAAGTGAAGGCATTGTGCAAAATGACCATGGAACAAGAGTAGGGATGGTGAATCCACCTGTATTTTTACAGCAGAGTTGAAATGGAGATGCACTAAATCACACTGTGCAGCAGCAAGCGCCAGGAGCACAGCAAAGCTTGCAACCTCAGAATATGACACATTTTTCTGCAAGGACAGTCTCAACAGTCGCCAATGCAACTGTCACAGATAACAAATGCAGGACAGGTACTGAATTCTGGAATGAGAAATAACACTGGTGATGGAGGAAGTCCATTCCATCAGCATGGGACAAAGTTATATATGGATTAGGACAGCTCACTGGGAAACCTGATGTGTTCTCTCCTTCGATTTTCAACCGAGTCCTAAAGATGGACTTAAGCAATATTGCATTAGAGAGTGTTGTCTTGCAATATGTGGATGACATCTTAATCTGCAGCACAGCAGAGGAGACTTGCAGACATGATTCTATTCAGCTATTCACTATATTGACTGTGAAGGGATATAAAGCTGACAAAGAGAAGTTACAATATTGTCAGCAAGAAGTGCTTTACATAGGCCAGCTGATCTCACATGAGGGGAAAAGGGTTACCCCTGAAAGGGCTCAGGCCATATTCAACACAGTCAAGCCACACACGATAAAACAGATGCAGAGTTTTCAAGGCCTATGCAATTATGTCAGGGCATGGGTCTTTGACTACAGCTCACATACGAAGCCCTTGTTACAAGCCCTAAAGAAAACACAGGTGACGAAAGAAAAAATTGAATGGACTGAGACCATGGAAGAAGGGTTTGTTAAACTCAAGAAAGCCATCTGCACATCACCAGTTTTAGGAATTCCCAATTATGCAGAGGAATTCTACCTGTTTTCACACACAAATGGCAGTGTTATGACAGCAGTACTCACACAGAGAACCACATTGGGGTACAAGCCCCGGGCATACTACAGTGGGAATTTGGACCCAGTGATGAGAGGTCACTTCCCTTGCGAATACTTTTTAGCTGCCACAGCGTTCACCATAGAAAAGGAGACAACCATTGTGAAAAACCGAAAGGCAAATTGACATCTTAGAGAGCTTCTGCTTATGAAGTGATCATATCAAATCCATCTATTATGTTATGTTATGTTATGTTACTTTGCATTTATATAGCGCCTTATGTACCATTGGTATAGTCTCAAGGCGCTGGTAGGTTGAACGCCCTCGGGAACCGAAGTTCAAGTCAGTAGAGAGAGTATAAAGGCATCAAAGATGTATGTGCGCACCGTATATGTGTGCTGCAGGTGTAGCATTCATGTGGAGGCAGCTTCTTAGCATTAGGTGTGGTGGTTGAGGGTTGAGGCATATGTGTTCGTTCTGGCCGGATTATCCAGATCGATTGAGGCTGCGTTAGGCCTGAGGAGAACGCCGGCTGGAGGGTGTAACCAGCAGTGTTTAGTTAGAGTGATGTGTAGTACGAGGAAGATGTTGGTATGAGAACAGCTATACCGAATGGTGTCATAGTATCGCTGTGTTCTAGTTGGGTGATGGTGTAAAAGAAGAGAGTAAGCGTGAGAGAAGAAGAGTAAGAGTAAGAAGAGAGAACAACTGCATTATCCAGCGCACATTTCAAAAGAGAATCTAGCAGCAACAATCACTGAAAAGCGGTTTATACCGAATTTAGCAGAGCATGTTGCTTTTTTTATGGTGTACTATATAATAAGCCAACAGTTCACGGCTGGGCATACACTAAGAGTCATTAGAGGAGTCATCCCAAGGCCCAATGGACCTTTTCAGCAGTTGCATGTCGATTATGTCGATATGATTCAAGTATGTAATGGGTACAGGTATCCAATTGTTGTGGTGTGTCCATTCTCTAGATGGCTAGAAGCAGGTCCATGTACACACCCAGACTTTACCTCTGCGGCCACATTTCAGGTGAGAGACGTATTTCCCAGGTGGGGAGTATGTAAGGTCATGAGGTCAGATAATGTGCCTCACTTTGTTAATGCAGTCTTTGAACAGATTAGCTTGCTGCTTGGTATAAAGCACAAGTTCTCTCACAGCGTTCACCATAGAAAAGGAGACAACCATTGTGAAAAACCGAAAGGCAAATTGACATCTTAGAGAGCTTCTGCTTATGAAGTGATCATATCAAATCCATCTATTATGTTATGTTATGTTATGTTACTTTGCATTTATATAGCGCCTTATGTACCATTGGTATAGTCTCAAGGCGCTGGTAGGTTGAACGCCCTCGGGAACCGAAGTTCAAGTCAGTAGAGAGAGTATAAAGGCATCAAAGATGCATGTGCGCACCTTATATGTGTGCTGCAGGTGTAGCATTCATGTGGAGGCAGCTTCTTAGCATTAGGTGTGGTGGTTGAGGGTTGAGGCATATGTGTTCGTTCTGGCCGGATTATCCAGATCGATTGAGGCTGCGTTAGGCCTGAGGAGAACGCTGGCTGGAGGGTGTAACCAGCAGTGTTTAGTTAGAGTGATGTGTAGTACGAGGAAGATGTTGGTATGAGAACAGCTATACCGAATGGTGTCATAGTATCGCTGTGTTCTAGTTGGGTGATGGTGTAAAAGAAGAGAGTAAGCGTGGTGATGTGATATGATGTGTATGAGATCGGATTATATCTACATACTTCCTAATTCGTCGCTCATGCGTTCGTTCGATCTTGCATTCAACTGCACTAAGGAATCACCGGCTCTACTAGCTGGTACTTTGTCTGGTCTGCGCACACATACTTCTGATCTATACACAGGTGATCTATTCACTGTGAGATAGTGAACTCAGCTCTGTTTATAGCAGAGCCAGTCACTGACGGAGAGCCAATCCATGAATGCGGAAACTATGAAGATTTCTATGATGAGATTCCAAGAGTGAAAGAAAATGCATTGGCAGAAGGAGAAATTGTCTTTGTTGACGGTTCCTCGAGAATCGATCAAAATGATGGGCAAAGATGTACAGGCACTGCTGTGGTGAAGCACACAGCAGGTGGAGAATTTCGAGTACTCATTAGTGCCCGATTACCATCAAATTATTCAGCGCAAGCTGCAGAATTATTGCCGTTGATACTCACTACTGAGAATCACGCAGACCAGGAAGTGACGGTGTACAGTGACTCTGCCTATGTGACATTGACAGTGCACGCAGGCATTGCATGCTGGAAAAGGAGGGGTTACCTCAGAGCCTACGGCCCGCCAGTGCAGCAAGCAGCCTTATTGGACAGGCTCATTAAGGCACTACAGCTCCCAGTGAGCATAGCGGTCGTGAAATGCACCGCCCATGTGAAAAGGACAGATTTTATCTCACAAGGAAATGAAGCAGCAGACAGGGAAGCCAAGGGTATCTAGACCAAGGACGAAATAATAATGAATGTGGAAATAACTGATGTGCATGAGAAGATGATTGTTGCACAAAGAAAACCAGAGGGTTATAGTAACATGGGGCAAACCCAATTAATGGAACTCCAAGGGGAGGCCCCACAGGAGGAGAAGAACATATGGAAGCGGCGAGGGTGTTCTTTAAACCCCTCCGAAAGCTTTTAGCAACAAGACAGCACTGGTAAACCAGGGATGCGGATAGCCCTGTAAAAAATAGCACTGGAACAACTGCATTATCCAGCGCACATTTCAAAAGAGAATCTAGCAGCAACAATCACTGAAAAGCGGTTTATACCGAATTTAGCAGAGCATGTTGCTTTTTTTATGGTGTACTATATAATAAGCCAACAGTTCACGGCTGGGCATACACTAAGAGTCATTAGAGGAGTCATCCCAAGGCCCAATGGACCTTTTCAGCAGTTGCATGTCGATTATGTCGATATGATTCAAGTATGTAATGGGTACAGGTATCCAATTGTTGTGGTGTGTCCATTCTCTAGATGGCTAGAAGCAGGTCCATGTACACACCCAGACTTTATCTCTACGGCCACATTTCAGGTGAGAGACGTATTTCCCAGGTGGGGAGTATGTAAGGTCATGAGGTCAGATAATGTGCCTCACTTTGTTAATGCAGTCTTTGAACAGATTAGCTTGATGCTTGGTATAAAGCACAAGTTCTCATCAGCGTATCATCCGCAAGGTAATGGGATATGTGAGAAGCTCAACGGCTTGTTAAAGGAAAGCATAGCCAAGTTGAATCTTACTCTAAAGAAGGGATGGCTACACTGCCTTCCACTGGCACTGTGTGCACTCAGAAACCAGCCTGGTTCTGACCATCATCTTATGTTGCACGAAATAGCAACAAGCAGAAGGATGCACACTCCATTGACACCCTGAGATAGAGCTAGATGTGATGCTCAGCCAACAGGGGAAATTCTAGGATCAGAGATGCAAAATTACTTGAATTGCATGCCATCTTGTCTTACTGTAATTTCAGGAAAGCTGCAGTGACGACAAAAAGGGTGCAGGGCAGCAGAGAACACAGAAGGAGATATTACAACAGACCTGATTCAAAGTTTACTTCTACCACCAGTTTTCACTGGTGACATGGTCCTGGCGAGGAACCACACGATAAAAAAGTGGGACGAGCTAAGGTTCAACGGACCCTTTAAAGTGTAAGACATCACTCCCTCTGCAGTTAATCTACAAAGAAGAAGAGATTGGCTATTCCCGGGTGATAGCAACCAATACAACAGAGAAGGCACCATGCCCGCACCCCAATGCATAGAGACTACAGACAATGGGGAAGAACCACAGCACGTGCAGACCAGATCCATAATGAGGAAGAAGGACACATGACCAGCAAATCAAAGGCAAAGAACTTTTGTGCAAAGTTGTTGTTCAAATTTGACATTTCCTCTGAGCAAAAAAGGGGATAAGGACATAAAAACGGACACTCTGTGCATCCTAGTTGCACGGTGAAGAAGACAATTGCATGCTTAAAGCCACAACATAGGTTATTGACTTTGAACTTTGGACTGAGGCACACTGAAGCCTTGATAAGAAAAGGATATGCCAAATTTTGATTGAGGACACACTAAATGGAAGAAAATACAATATCCAGACTTGTTTCAAAGAAGAGCATTATTTGGACTTACTTATGGTGTCCCACAGCAGTGACATCACTAAAGACGTTTTAATTTACTTTGAACTAGTATTAAGAACCTGTCATTCATAGGAAGGCTCACTAACATCACTGAATTTCTTCAAGAGCCAGAAACGAAAAGACAATAAGGACGCTGCTCATTGTAATCACCGAGCAGTTCCACCTGCTTCTGGAGTACAGAGAGGAAAAAACAAATGTCCCAAGCAGAAGAACAAGTGAAAAGGATTGTCAGCGTGCTATTCTTTCCTTTAATTAAAGAATGTCCAGATCTTGTTGGGAGAGACACTGACGTCTTGACATTTTTGAGACATCCTGCAAACACAGAACGTTGGAGTGTAATCCTGAACGGAATCATAATACAGGTTGCTCTTCACACTCATCGAAATCACAGAAGCTGCTCACAGTGAGCGCCGAGCAGTTCCAGAAGTCAGAAAGGACAAGACAAACGTCCCTTTCACCAGAAGATAGTACACTAGCAAGCAACATCTTCTCTCGCCTGATTGAGGACTTTCCAGAACTCGTGGGGAGGCCCACCGGTGTTGACATCCTCACTTTCATCAGAGACCCAGCAAACTCTACACAGATGAGTATGCTCCAGCATGGTATTGTGATGCAAGTTGAACTTTCTAATCATCATCAGAATTACTGGCGAAGATTGTTAGACTTTCCGCTGAGGGACAGATCAAGAAAGTGTTACCAGAAAACTTCACTCTTGTTCTGCTGACAAAGACACAACGGGCCTCATTACACGGTAGGCGGTGAGCCATGGCGCCATTAGCGCCATGGCTCATGCCAGTAAAATACCGGCACCGCCTTGGCGTAAAGGGGATTTACCGCCCCATTCCAAGGTTGGAGGGGCGGTAAATCCCCCTTCCGCCATTGCCCTTCCCCATTCCCATTTCTGCCCCATAGGGCTCTATGGGAATGGGGAAGGCGCTATTACGGCACCGCAATTTTGCGGTGCCGTAATTAGCTCCGAGGTCTCTTAGCGGGTTGGTTTTTAACGCCTGCAAAAAGCAGGCGTTAAAGCACCAACCCGCTAAGGGACCTCGTAGTACGGCGGTAAGGGTTAACGGTCACCGTTGCCATTAACGGTGACCGTTAACCCTTACCGCCGTCCGTGTAATGAGGCCCAACATGTCTTCTGGAGTGAAACAAATAAGAGGCACTGACTGGGAGCTTGTTTATTTTGAACATGCAAACTAAGAGACTTGCTGAACTTATTACCTGATTTTGACAATTTCGTATACAGCAAAGAAAACTCTTTCCAGAAACAAGAGACAATTTATTATTGAAGCAAAGAAGGACAATTGTTCTAGTACCTACAACCAGTGTCGGATTGGCCCCTCGGCCTTTCGGCCCGTGGCCGGGCCAAAATCATCCCTGGGGAGTGGGGGCCGGATTTTGGCTATGCCTGGGCCGGTTTGGAAGAAAAAAAATTTGAAAAAAACATATTTTTCTTTTTTCAAAAAGCCTTTCATACTTCTTAGGTTGATAAATGAGTACCAACACAGGTTGGTTGATATCGTATGCATATTTGTTCTATAAAAAAGAGCTTAAGCGTAAGTGCTATACAATAACATATCATTTGGCCTTGGACGTCTGCTTGCATTCAGAGTAATTTAGTGTACTTAGGAACAATGCTATTCGATGCCACTTCGAGTTTTGCCAAGGGGTGAAAGGTCGTATTTCATTGCTTCCCGGGATGTCATTTTCGGGTTGGGTCAAATGACATCACTTCCAGCGATGTCATCTGAGGTCATGGGTCGTGAGTAGAGGGGTGAGACACTTTTTTGAGGCGAGGGGTGGGCCACTTTTTTGTGTGTGACCGGGTCTATTTCTTGTCCTAGTCCAACCCTGCCTACAACCCACGAGCAGAAATGGCAGAATCCAGAGATAATATTGCCTAGAATGTATTAAAAGTTAGTTTTCTTTCCTTAAATGATAGAGATGGGCAACCAAAGCAGCAATGTTGTCATCCCTCAGGAGGAGAGACACTCTTATTATTCCAGAACTAAGTGTTGTTGATTGACATATAGAGGTATAATGTACCTATGGATTGTATTCATTATTGTTTTACTGTCACTGATGATTCGAACTGCATTTTTCATTGGTGCACAAAGTGTTCCGATTCCAGTGCACCCACCTAATGATGTATTCATGACACTCACACAGGCACCCACACCCTTTATAGTCATTCCAGTCCCTTGAAGGTCTGACAAAGGAGTGAGTGAAGTTGAAATGGATGTGATTAGCAATGGCACACACACATATGTGGTAACAATCAAGTTGAAAAGCCGGAGACAGGGTCGGCAGAGTAAGAATGAGAAAAGGTTAATGACAACCACACACATGCAAACAATGAGTGCACATACACCAGGTCTAGTGTCAATAACTGCAGAAACACAATCCAAAGAATGGGTGAAGGCTGGACAACCAACGATGAGTAGTTCCACTACAAGCGAAGTCAAAAGACACATGGAAAAAACTGAACTTTTAAAGAAACAAAAGGAGTTGGAGAAGAAATCAACAGAGACAGCATTGATAAGCACCCCTGACCCAGCACTGAAAGGGGCAAGTGCAAGCCCAGCAAAACTCTCATGTGCAGAGATGACAGCAGAATCAATATGGCCGTTCATAACCAAAGCCAGGAAAAGACAAGAGGACAAGGAAAGAATTGCCAGACTTTCTCGTACTCAACTGGTACAGATGACGATGCCTGAATCATGGATGGAAGTACCTGAAAGTCCTCCAGTGAGAAGAAGCTACATGGACACTATTAAAGATGTGATGATAGCAAACTACATGAAAACCTTGAGAATCAAGAGAAGCACACAAGAAGATGATAATGAACTAAACGATTACGTGGACAGCACAGCACACTTGGGAAATAACATCTGGTACCAACATATGAAAGAAGTTGTTTGATGAAACTTAAAAAGGAGGAATGATTTGTTTGCGCACTTCTACCTTACAGCATGGAGAAGTTAAAAATCTTTGTAGCTTTTGAAATAGATGTGCATATGGCACACTGTCTATCACACGTAGCAATGTGCAAGACCAGAGGCGTTCATGGGAAGTGTTGCTTCATTGAAATGGGCAACTGAAGCAACAGATCCAAATGAAGACGATTATGACATAAAGACAAGAAACATGGAAAAAACAAAGCATATTGTGATCAGATATTAGAAGCCTGGAGTTAAAGGAGCAGAAATCAGAAGAGAAGCAAATCAAAAACTGAACATCTAAGGAAAAACTCCAGAAGAAGCTCAGAAGTGGAAGAGTGTTGGTGAACAGTGCTTTCACCAGATGGCTGGGAGAAAGGAGATGTGATCGGCAAAGCAAGGATGGTCTTCGGTCAGTACGAGCCCACCATTGACATATTACGAATTGGATGCAAGCCATTATGGCCAAAAAGTGCTAAACTATTGACATGGGTCAAGGACAGAGAGGGACCCTTGCAGATAGTGTCATTGGAGAGCCCAACATTCTGCTTCAGGAATAATGGCACATGAAGAATGGGAGGGAATCATAACTGTGGCCGAGTATTTGACGCTCCAGGAATGGTACATGGTCCTGCAGTGATCATGGATCATTATTAGGTATGTGGATCCAAAGGATATATCAGGCTGCCGAGAAACTGGGGAGGTATTTGCACACTAGTGAATGTCCATGTTCCAGCATTGGTGATTCCGAAAAATGATCTGAATATTGACAGTTTCCCGAAAGCAGATGCTCACCTGAGGAAGAAGAGATCTGTGGAACTAATGAGCCGAATGAAGAGAGAAATTTACTTTTCTGCCAAATCCATAGAAGCTTTCAATGCTATCCCATATGAAGATTGACTGTTCAGTCAGACTTCTTCAGTGTTCACCTTAATTTTTATTCCAAGAGTTCAAGTTGGAGCAAATACTAAGTGGTTGCAGATAACCAGATGGGAGTTGCTGTAAACCATCAACACAACCATAAAAGTATTCAATGCAATCAAAGAAGAGTTAAGAGCAATTTGACTAATGACTCTCCAGAACAGATGCGTCCTTGACATGATCACAGCTATGGATGCAGGTGTTTGTGCAAAAATCGGAGAATCATGTTGCACATTTACACCATCTCATGACGACAAAAATGGAGTCCAAAACTATAGAATGAAATGATTGATGAAACTGACGAAGCGGACGATGACAGCTGGTTTGGATCAATATTTTCAATGGATGGCAGATGCATTCAAATTCCTAGGAGCCTTGCTAGTGATGATTTTGCTCGGATTCTGTGTTATCAAGATCATAATCTCCTAGTGCCATAAAACTGCAAAAAAGGCCATATGGATGAAGATCATGATTGATATCGAACCAGGATGGAAACCCAAGGACCTGACTGATGAAGAAATAAGGGACTTTGTGAAAGACGACATTTATGCACCAGAGGGAACAAAGTTTCGATATCCCAGGAAACATAGAAATTATGTGGGAGAATGGATCTATTGTAGTCCAAGTGGACAATGTCAACGAATGACTTGGAACAAAGATGAGCACATGAGAACAACAGCAAGCTTGAAGGGAGTCATAAAGATATGGACCCCGAACATCTATGTGTGGATCTAGAGGAGGAAATAAAAGTGGATCCAGAGGATGAAGGAAAGGTGGATACCAAGGAAGAAGTGAAAGTGGTTGATGAATTGCCCAGAGGGTGGAGTGTAGAGGAGGTCCCAAGCACGACTCACACTCCAGCCATCCATTTTGAAGTACCAGGAACTTTCACGCCTAAATATATAACTTATGATGAGCAAATAAACCAGTAGAGAGCCACAGTTGGGCTCTGTCCTGTACCTATCAGAAGAACAGCACCTGTTGAAGTACCGCTGCCTAAGAAAACCTGGACAGTAAGGTACCTATTGAGAAAGCCATATCGACAAATGAAACAGAATGAAGATTGTCAGAACACAATCCCTGAAGAAGTTAAAAAGATACTGATGGAAGACGAATGTTGACGTCACAAGAATCCGGACTGACTCACATATAGAAGATATGATGACCTGCAACTGATGAAAAGAGATGAAATACCATGGATAAGTGACATTGTGAACGTAAAGTGAAATAATCAATGTCAAAGCTGTCCAAAATAATGCCACATGTGCGATGAATATATTCAGTTAGTTTACACATGTACATATGCAATGAACCGCAAGAAGCAACAATTTGTGAGGCTTGTTAATACTTAGTAGTAAAATAGAATGGGGCAAGCGCCACATATACAAATCTACCTCAAAAGGAGCACTTTATGTAATCATACTTCCACTATGCACAAGAGCAGAATCAACCAAAGGTTGCTAAAGGTCTCAAGAGAAGAGCTTTCCAATGAACAAATCGATAATTAAAGACAGAGAGAAACTCAGACACATGCAAATCGTGCCAGGAAGCCACAGTCGTATTGGCTGAAATAGGGCAACAGTGGATATCATTTATGAAAGAAGAACAGAGTATCCTGTTCAGAAAGGTCACGATAAACCAAGGAAGGCAGATGGCTGGCAGAATTAAATCAAATACACAAGTTAAATGAAAAATAAGATGCTTTCACGCTGTCGGAATCACGTGACCAGCAAAGTGAGACATGATGAAACTTTCACACCTACGCCTGGCCTTGTGCCATGCACAGACATCTTAATTTTACAAGACCAAGAAGCAGTCTCGAGGCCAACCACAAAGAAATAATTGACACATGACCACTAAGGTGATGAGTAATTGTACCAATAATTGAAGGGAAGCTGGGAGTGCAGACAAGCTCCCTGCACCTGGCCAGCTATTCTGCACACTGCTAGGAAGGTGGAAAAGTATGAGTGGGGCTGTTGCCAACCCAATCATAGTGGATCAAGTAATCTATGGTCCTATAGTTAGTAAAACCAATGAGACGTCATACTTTTTGTGATGTTTACAGTAGCCATTTTGAAGGTAGGGCTTAGATGCCCCACCTGACAGCGTTTATCCAATCCCCTCACTCCGTTACTGTATACAGATATAGCACCTGTATAAAAGTTACCTTCCTAGAACCAAATGAATTGCATGCCGAATTTTAAGCGCAACACTTCAGTGATTACGAGTTTTTAGTATAAATGATGTGTTTTTTATGCAGTTCATTAGAGTTGTTGAAGCGAGAAGCAAGATCGAGCGATTGCTGATATTCATGAACTCCCTGTTTTTTGTACTTGCCAAACCATTGAGTTGTCATTATTGATTTGATGCGAGGGTATTAATCTGCATCCCCATCCATCTCACGGGTGCTGCTGCCTCATTTAAAGTGCTATTGGGCAACCCTCAGCTTTATGGCCGGTTGAGGTCCTAGTGCACACTACTATCTTACCTTCATCCAATGCTGTGACAACAGATGTGATGCAGTGCATAATTACTACACATCACTACCTTGCTGTGTAGTACTGCACTACATCTTGCAGCAAGGGCAGCATGGTCCTGGGGGCACAGCAGAGGTGCACCATCTGTAGCAGTGTGGATACATACATCCCCAGCTGCAGAGCCATCGACGAATGACAGCAAATGGTGGCATATGTTGCATGTGGTAAAGAAGCAAGACTTAGTTTACACCTTTTTAAACTGAGCGTTCCCTCACCCGCCCTTGAGTAAAAACATTGCTACTGGATCCCACCGCAAATCATAACTGCTTATATTTTCTATGTAAAGCAGTCATCCTAATCCCTTTTCAAAGAGCCTTGCGCCCCTCCGGACATCCTTTGTGGGCCAGCCCCAGAGATGGGAGACCACTGGCCTAGATAATGATGAAAAAGTCTGCGCTTAGATCGAACCCACTGCCAAATTGAGGTCCACGTTTGATATCGATCTGTCCATTGCTGTGTGCAATACCGCTGAACAAAACGTTCCTATTGATCATTATATAACATTCATTTCCTTTTAAAACAACCCTAATTTGGGATTTAGAGTATGTGCCCTGTAAAAAAACCCTAAACGTGCCACTGTAGAGAATATCTTCCGCACACAGATTTCTCGCTAGCTTTACTATTCTATTAAATTGCTTTTTTATATGGACTTGCAGCTAGCATATCAAATATTTACTAGAAACGATGAATCACCTTTTTCAGGAAAAAACACCCCCAAGAATGTACAAGTGATCAATAAATGGACGGTATGCAGGCGGGTGCCTTGATGGCTGAATTAAAATAGGAAAAGAAATGGCACAACCGATGGTCAGGGACTAAGCGTATTTCCTGCGAGAGTGAATGCGTTATTGCTTTAATGTTAAAATAGTACTTTAAGCGCTTAATGTTCACTTTCCATGAATTCCACATTCAGGCATATATAGGCTTATGCAGCCCAGGGGCATCAGTAAAAGGGAGTCTAGAGGCGGTGCATGGCAGGCCTACAGAAGCAGCCATCTACAGAGGGTCCCCAGATTTCCTCTTTCTAACAACCACTACCCTCCCCCTAGTTGCTGACTTAACCCTATCACTGATCCCATTTGATTTCCTTCGATAAGGGTGACAATACAATACAATACTTGATTGGGATGGCCCTTTGGACACATATTGCCTAAGTTAATGTGCAAGATACATAGAATACTATAATCTCTCCAGATCACTTTGGTTTAGAGCTTTTTTATTAAACTCGTGCTATGATATGATACGCCATTTATAACGCGCCTGTACACAAGTGTTTTTAGGCGCGACAAGACAAGTAAGGGGAAACAAAGGAACAACAAAAACAAACGATCTTAATAGGCCTTCTGTCATTCAGACCCTGCAAGTGCAGGGGGAAGTGTGAGGAGAAGTGCAAAGCTCAAGTAAGTGCCGTTGGACTGGCCGGTTCTAAGTAAGTGCAAGGAGGCAGGGGACTGTAGGTTTGCAGATACAGTTCCTAGTGGGAGGTAGCAGCCAAGGGAAAGGAGGGGGCTACTGGTCTTGAAGGGGCCTGCTTGGTATCATAAGGTTCAGAGGGAGGTTAGGTAATCAGTTAGTGCAGCAGACAAGAACATTAGCATGCGAGAGAGAAAGAGAGAGAGAGAGAGAGATAGAGAGAGAGAAAGCAGAAGCAAAAAGGAGGTTCTTGAGTTGCTTCCAGAACCTGGGGTGGTTATGCTCAAATTTGGGACAGTTAGGGAGGCTGTTCCAGACATAGGCACGAGCCGTGGAGAGAGATCTACCCCCACTCTCAGCCTGGAGAAATGCCTGACCCACAGAGAGTTGGAGGTGGATGAGCGGAGGCCTCGAGAAGGAAAGTGTGTAGGAAGAGAGAGTTGGATGTAGTGTGGTTCCCTGCCTCAGAAAGCATTATGGACAATTCAGAGGGTCTTGAACTTGATGCTTGCAGCTGCCGGAAGCCAGTGGAGCGATTTCAGGGATGGTGAGATACAATCCTTGGGCTTGAGGCCAAGGACAAGTCTTGCAGCCCTGTTCTGGATTAGTGGCAGAGAGCAAAGAATAGAGGCAGGCAGATTTCAAAAGAGGCTGTTGCAGTAGTCCAGCCTACAGAGAACCAGGGCTCTGAAGACAGGGAGCTTTTGGGAGAAAGTGTGAAAAGGAAGAATACCTCTGAGGAGGTGAAGCTGGTAGTGGGACTTTTTATAGACATCTGTGATGTGAGGAGAGAAGGAAACGGTATAGTTGAAGATTTCACCAAGGTTTTTTGCCTCATTGGAAGGCGCAGAAAGATGGCCCAAGGAGGAGGGCCACAGTTAAAGAGGGAAATTGGGAGCCGGGGTCCCAATGAGAAGGATCTCAGTCTTACTGGCATTCAGGCGGAGATAGTTAGATGCTCACCATTCCTGAATCACGGATAGACAACCAGGAATGAGCGAGAGAGGAGGCTGAGGGTAGCCTGAAAGAGAGCTGTCATCCTCATAACACTGAAAGTTAGGAGAGAAGTTAGAGATGAGATGGGCCAAAGGTGCCAAGTAAAGGTTGAAGAGCTAGGGTTTGTGGTTAGAGACCTGGGGAACACCACTTGCGGAGAGAGAGGTGTTTGAGAGAATGGACCCCAGTTGGACCTGGGAGGATGTGATTAGAGAGGAAGGAGATCAACCAGGCTAGGGCCTGATCTGTCATGCCCAGGTTGTCACAGAGACAGAGGAAAGATCAAGGAGGATGAGGACAGAAGGAAGGATACAGTAGAGATTTGAGAGCAGGTCTTCATGGGTGTTCAGGATAGCAGTTTCCATGCTTCTGGCTGCTCCAAAGCAAGACTGATGATCAAGGAGACAACCAACAGATTTGGTATGGGAGATGGTCAGCTTTTCCAGGAGTTTGGCCAGGAAAGAAGTGATAGAGATCGGGCAGTAGTTTGACAGAGAGCAGCGCAGGAGAAGGTGTCTCTAGTTCAAGTTTGTGGTAACTTACTCTTAATATGGTGAGTGTGTGCATGTGTTTCAGTTGTTTTCTATGAAAATGTAAAGGTGTGTGCCCCTGAACTGCAACATTTTATCTTGTCGTCTGGTCGTAGTCCTGTTTTTGAACACATTGCATGTTGCTTCTTAAGGGCCTAAATCCCTAGCTAATTGTTCTACTGTCTGTGCCACTGCTTCAGTAAGTCTGCAGAACTGTGATATAGGGTTCAACAAACTGTTTTAAGGGATTTCCTGTTTGGTTTTGCTGCACTTGGTGGTGGAGGGAGTTTGGTTTGCTCTTGGTTTGGCTCCAGAATTTAAAAAGTGTTTTTGTTTGTGGAGCAAGGGGGAAGCCCCACACAACACGCACATGAATTTTAGAAATTAAAGATGGTTCTCTCAAGGTTTTAGCATACATTTTACTACCAGATTGAAGTATGCTAGCTGAAGGCATAATATATAAGGGGGGAATTATTTCACTGGATTATATTTCTTGCTAATTTTAAAACGTGGAGATGTGCATATGAGATTGCATGATAAATATCACGCCCCTCCTGAAATAGAATTCCTCTATTGCCATTACTCTTTTTAGTGTTACTTGTAAAGCACATGAGTAAACTATGATTTCTATAAGCAGTATTTCACTGAGACTCCGGGGGCCTTCTTCAGGTCCTGCAGCAAACAATTAGCTCCACTGTGCCTGTAAACACCAAGCAGCCTAGCGGCTCCTCTTATTGGAAATGGTGAAAAGCATCATTGTCAGTCTGATTCCTTGCAAATGTGTCATGCCATTACGTCACATGACTAGACATTCAAAACTAATACATTGTAAGGTTTTTTGTCAATCCTGCCATTCCAGAGGAATGGTCTGGCTGAGGGTCTGCCAGCATAAACAAAACTCCTTCCTGGACCTGATGGTATACACCTTGCCTATGATGAATGGCTTCCAGGAGGTCATGTGATATACTCCCCATCTAGACACTCAGTGATCGTAGAGAATCTAGCCAGGGCATGGTTATCCAAAATGAGCATTGGGCGACTAAAAATGGCATTCCCCTTGTGTGTGCCTCTCAGGGCCTTCGCCAGGCACCTGCCCAAGACAATGATAACTTCCAGAGAAGGATGAAGGGAAAGGGTGATGTCTTGTAGCAATCCCTATTTAATCCTTCTAGAACCAAGGTAACGGCCAATCCTGCTCTTCTCGTCTCTGGTAGCAATACACACTCCTCCTCTGTAGCTGCCTGTGTTTACCTACCAAAGTGTATTTCTTTTTCCTCCCCTTGATTGTACCACAATGGCCCTTCTCCAGCTTCACCTAATAACTGTCACTACTGTACTCTCTCTCTCTCCCTCACTCTCTCACTCACTCTCTCTTCCCTCTCCTAACCTTATTCCAATTTTCTTCACCTCTCTATAATGACACTCTTGTGGTTCAACCTACACCCACTTCAATCTCATCTACCCCTTTGTCTTCCTTAAGTATCCCAAAGTCTCCAATCCATTGTCTCCTACTCCCCCACTGAACTCACTTTAGGATTCTGGCTTGCTCAATGTCTATATAACAACATATTGTTTATTAATGACGACTTTACCGCCCACCACCCATATTTTACCATGATGGCTTCCACTGAAACATAGATCTCCCGACATGACGCTGCCACTCATACACCCATGTTCTCTACATGACTGAACTACATTTTGTAACCCCCCTTGTCTATTTAGGCAATGCTGTGATGTTGACCCCAGGATCAACAAAGGTGTCCCACTAGCCCTCTAACCTTGTTCTCTTTTCATTCAAATAGCTATCTGTTCAACTTCTCAAACCAACCTATCATACCCTCATCCTCATCTAACAGCCTTCAATGATATGATATGATCTGATATGGCATTTATAACATGCCTGTACACAAGTGTTTCTAGGTGTGACAAGACAAGGAGGGGAAAAATAAAGGGAGGACAAAAAACAATCTTACTATGCCTTGGGTCATTCATATTGTGCATATTGTGCAAGTGTGGGGAAGAGGGAGGGGAGCAGTGCCAGGGTGGAGGGAAAGGGAGAGGTGCAGGTAACACAATAAGTGCATCCAGCAGGAGGATCATAAGTGCAGAGAGAAGGAGCTGTAGGGTTGCAGGTGAAGACCCTTAAGTGTTGGGAGAGCCTGAAGGCAGTGCAAGGGTAACTGGACAAGCACGGGCCTGGGCCCGAGATCAGAGGGTAGCCAGGTTACCAGTACGTACCAGTATGACGTTCTACTTGAATATGTACCCATTGAATTCCATCCATAACCATGGGAAATTCAAGCTTCTCAACATTACCAATCTTACAAACGTCAGATGCACTCCACCCTCTTAGACAATGTGCAGGTCACTCTCCATAATCTACCACCCAACACATTTTCAAGTCTCTCTATTGCATCTTCTTCTCCTCCTCCCTCCATCCAGCTCCTCTGCCATAGTTCCCACACTCGCTGACCACTATCTTCTACACATCACCTTCCCCATCGTTTCTCCACTCTTGTTTGGCCTAATTCTACAATATCAAAATGTAATGTAACCTATACTCTATGGCCTCTATCTACATCAAGTAAGGAGTTCCTGCCCCTCTCTCTTCCCAACTCCATTTGATCAGCATTTCTGTAGTTGAATTCAGCACTAGCATCCACTGTCCTCTTCCCTCCCCAACATCTGCAATACCCAACATTATGCAATCAACACCAGTGCATGTCAGCAGTCCCCATTCTGAGTCCCAGCACTTGCTGGGCCCTGAATCTGCAACCAACCCATTATCTGCACCAGATATATAGCTGGAGTGCCCCACAATACATTCGAAACCTGCCCACTTGCTCTGCATTGGTCTCCCACACACTACTGACCCCTCCAATAATACGTTCACAACATCAAGCTATTTAGCCCAACAAACAGCTAGGAGAATAATAATTAGAAAATGGTTTCACTTGTTCACTGAGCTCACGCTCCTCACCCCATGTACTAGATGACTGTCACCATAAAATATGCATCTAACCCACCTTGACTCACCGTACTCAACATCAAGCATACCAATTATGAGCTAGGAAATTCATCCACATACTATCCTAACAGACTGCCCCATGATGGAAACACTTTTGTATAGGCGCCATGCAAATGTTCAATGAATGAATGAATGAATGAATAAATGAACAAATAAATAAATCAATAAAACAATAAATCAATAAGGCATGGTCATCAGTAAACTCCCTTCACAACTACTGGTCTTTCTTTATGCCCTACTTGGTTGCAAATGTTGTATTTGAATGTATCTTTTCGGTTGCTACCAGCCTTACATATAAATGTAACCTTTTGGCTGGTTGTATTTTCTTTGGTCCCTACTGCCATGTGATAAGTCATGTGGTTCCCTATGCAGCCTATACAATGTGCTCTGTTTGCTACTGGCCTATTAGTATCTACTGCTGATCACTACGCATGTTGCTGTAACTCCTGTTGGTCACTACTGGTCTTTTTAAATGTAACTTGTTGGTTGGCATGGCCCAAGTTAAATGTATTTTGTTTCTACTAGCCTATTTGTATGTATTAGCAGTCGCTACTGAACTTGCAGTAAGTCGTTTTGGTCACTACCAGCCCATTTAAGCTTACTTAGTTAGTTAGCACTGGTTTATTTTAAATATGTTTTGTTCTACTGGCCTTTAAGTATTTATTGCTGGCCACTACTGGCCTCTCTGTTAGCCTCTTTGGTCACCATTGACAACTACTGATGAACCGGCACATGTCCTTCTCTCTGCTTTCATGGTATCCTGAAACACATCCTGCTTCTTTCTATCCTCTTTCTGCACCTAGTCATTCTAGACCCTCTATCCCCCCTTCATAACAGGGCTTCAGCCACCCACCTGCATTGTAAATCTGCCCCTGACACTCACCCTATCACTATCCTAACCATCCTTCAAATGACACTAGGATTTCTTCTATATATTATACTGGCTAACACCACACCTATAATCCCACTACCCATCCTCCCTTCCCCCCAGCAAAATAACAATAGGGCCCTGGAATGGTCAATCATTCTGTGACATGACTTTGTTCCTCACTCATCATGTTGTGGGGCCACTTGGACTCTCACCTCTCAGTGATGGCCTTCACAGAATACTTCCCATCAGTTTTGCAGCCTCCCCTCCCTCCTTGCCTTAGCAAAACAAAGCAGGGGATGTGCCTTCTAGTCAGCAAAACTCCCCACTATTGCCTCTTCCCCGCTTGACTTCATTCCTTCCTCTTTTCTAATAAATGCTTCCACTGGTACTTCACATCCGTATTGTCATCTATCACCCCCTGGAACACTAAGCATCTTTTTCATTGACTTAGACCTCCTAGTTGACTTCCTGCTCATGGATAATCCAGACATACTCTTTGGTAACTCCATACTCCCATATAGGCTGAACACCCACCATCTTCAGCTTATCTGCTCTCTTTCTGCCCACTCACAGGTCACTATGCACAGCCAGACTGCCAACATTCATGGAAAGTCACTGCATTGTGTCTTTCTTCCACTTCCTGACATCACCGCCTTTGATGATCCCACTCTGATTGCTACCCTATGTAATTATCTGTTATTTCTCCCCTGTTGGACCTCTTTGACAGGGAACTGCAACTTTAGTAGTTCATCACCATTGCTGCTACCACTGCTGGGGGTACTTCCGAAACATTGTTAAAATCCATCCGTTTCTCACCATCCAACCACCTAAAATGTTCATCACCACTGTGGTAATTAGTAGACAAGCTCAGTACTCATGACTCCATATGGGACTCCTACTCTTCTCCCCCCCCAACCCGATATCCCAAAATGGCATCATACTGTTTTCTATCGTCCTTCTCCTATTCATTCCTTGCACCTCCATCCCAACACTTCATCAGCAGGCTTCAGCAGCCCATCTGCACTTGCTCATCTGCCTCCACTGTGTTCAGATGGGATAGTTATCCCTGAAAGACTGATCCCTCTTAAACCTCTATTTTCCTGAGCTGAAATCAACACATTGGGTAGCATCCTCACCCTGGCTTAATCTATCTCCCACTACTCATGCAACCCACTCTATTCCTCCAAGCTCCTCTCAACCGAACCACTCACTGTATACCCTGTGCTGCCTCCCAGTACTGCTCCTTTCCCCTCCTAGGCCCACATCAATGAACGTCATTGCCACTATAAATGTGACATGTCAACAAACTATAAGCTTCCTTATCACCCTCAAGGAACACTTTCTCTTCCAAGCACGCCAATCATTGTATGGTGATATCATTCTCCCACACCCTCATTGAACCCCTTCCGCAACCTGCACTCGACACATATTAGTGCATATATGATAGACTGTAATTAATGATTATTCATTGCACTTCCTATGTGCAGCACCGTTCCCACCTCTGTATGTTTTGATGTACTGTTATATTACTTTGTAAAGCACCTAGCAATGGGAATGCACCAGCCATCAATATTCGCTCGGTGCAGTGCATCATAATGAAGAACTCTAATTTTCAATAAATACAATAAATACAAAACATGCCTGTCTTTAATTCCTTCTAGATCCATTGTGTGACACAGCGACATGTTCTATATATTAATATAAAGAGTGAGTTTCAACACATGCATTTGTGTAAGATGTTTGTTGCTTATGGCTCATAGGTGATGTTGTATCACCAACTACTGTGAGCCAACACAATTGGTATTTAGAAAGCAAGTTTGGCATTACAAAGGCAAGTATAGTTGAAGTGTCCCTATGCTGTCTTTCCATGTTCAGACAGGAACTGCACTTAGACAGTCACATAATGCAGCCCTTAACCATGTCAGGGTTAGGCATACCAGGATCAGTGGTGTAACCATAATTTCATTGACTTGCCCTTAGGCTGTGGTCCACTGACTACATTTAGCTACGGCAATGCCATGCTACGATCACATATTACATAGGACAAGGTGTGGATAATGGTGTCAGCACCTGAAGGCTCAATTGGAGAAAGGAGAAGACTCTGGCAGCACCAAACAGCCGGTGCCTGTTTGTCCAACCGTGTTAGTGCCACTGCTACACAGTGGACCCTGATGAGTCCAATGGGTGTAAATGAAGACAGCCCTCTCTTGGGCCTCATCTATAGCCCCTGTGTAGAGGAGCAGGTGGATGCCTCTCCTCTAGTACCAGCCCCCTCACCACCGTGCTATTGGAGTAACAGATGAAGAGCTACAATTGGGAACCCATGCATGAATCCATGCAACATTCCTATACCACGTTGAGTGTATGAAAGACGATATGCACTCAGCAGCCCTTCAGATTATAATCTCACATAGAAGCAGAATAAGGATGCTACCAGGAAGATTTCCCACTATCAAGATGCCAGAATGCGGTTATGAGTACAATGGATAAACTCTGAGTAAAGTCTGAAGATGACAGAATGATGTCATAAAGAAGATGTATGAACCTATGCCGAAAATATATGAAAAAACTTAAAACTTACAAGATAACTGAAGCACTAAGAAAAACATGTACATAAAGACAAAGTAATCATGAATAAAAGAATATGAAATAACGTGCTGACCAATAACTGTAAATAAGCTGCAACACAAGGTAAAAAAGGTTTATAGAAGCTTGCTAAAAAGAGGTATTTGTACAACGCTTAGGACGTCCATTGGAAGAAAATGGCTGACCGCCTGAGTTAAGAATCAACGCTGTTACCTCAAAAGACAAGCCTAGGATTGCAAATTGAAGAATGGATAAAGAAGCTGTTTTCGTGTGCAGAATAAGGGAGTATTTTGGCCTAGGTTCAAGAAGGCTATTTAGAGGGATGGGTGAAAGACACAAAGGAGTCGAAGGAATGGACCACATGCATAAGACTTGTTTCTGCTAAGATTGGGAGCGATAAGGACATTTGCAAGTGACAAGTGTTGAAAAATCATGAGGGGAAAATCCTATGTGTGGTGGAGTGAGCAAGTCTCTAAAGGCCAGAAACGGTAATGACACCCTTTTTAATAAAATCAAATAGTCCTAAATAGGAGGCTGAAATGAACATAATCGTGGTCTCCTAACAAGTGACTCAGCAGTTGAAAACAAGGGCTATTCATTAAAACCCAGATGGAGATAGTGTACTGCTCATCCTCCCTGAAATGTTCCAGAACAGTGAGTAGACTATGATGACAACTACAAACAGAAAGCCTTGGCTAAGGATCAAGTTGATGACATAATATACACTAATTGGAAAAACAAGGAATGAATTGACACATCTCGAGCACCTAGGTTTCATTTCACTCATGTGCTACTAACAAGCCGGAAGTCCAAGCTGCGATGGGGTTGACAACCAATCATAAAGCCTGCCACACACTTTTTAATACAATATTGCAGTTACCAACCCGCTGCCATATACTCTGCTACAATCAGTATGCTACCGATGTAGAATTAGCTCAGGGCCTGTCCTATAGCCAAGGAGCAGCCAATGAGATATTAACACATATAGGATTCTATAAGTAGACATGTTGCCCTAATCAAATCCCTCCCATTATTAGCGTTTGCAAAATGCCACATAGGATGACGTCATATATGACATATAAAAAACGTATTTAACCTCTGTACAAACAAGAGGAGGTGTGATCAAGTTTGCATCTATTTTGATAGCTGTACAACTCCCTGCTTTCTTTCATTGAGATTAAAGCAGTATTTTACCATCTTCCTTGAGTCTTTGTGATTATTTGCTCTAAGATATTTACTGGTAATTCTATCTAGTGCATAGAGGATGCTTCAAAGTCCTGGAGCACACCTGGCAAGGGTGAATCTCTCTGTTCATTATCCAGAAAGGACGTGTTGTCTTGCTCCTTGGACACCATTGCAACTTTAATATGATTATGGCATAAAACATCCTACTTCTCTTCATAGGTTCCTACAGCACATTGGGAAGGAGACTCAGAAGCTGATGGGGCTCTGTGGGTGCCCCTCAGAGAAGTTTTCCCAATGCCAACCCACATGCATAGCCACCAGTGGCAGCGTCTTCTGGTGGGAGCAGGTGCATGTGTGCCCATGTCTCACGTCCTCCCTGACCTCTCTGCTACTTATGCCCACATGTTCTCACATCTTCTGATACCCACGCTCTTCAATTCTGTCATTCCTACCCTAGGAACAGTCTGTGTTCACTACGGCAGCTTTTTGAAGAGCTGTGTGAGAGTTAAGTTTCAGTTACTGACATGTTTCAGAAAACTGTAAATGGCTAAGAATGTTCTTCAGTCTCTTACGATATCAGGATGGTTTATCTCAAGACTCTCATCAGCTCTTCTCAAGTCCAATTTCCAAGACTTACATCAGAATAGTCTCTGAATCTATTAGATATACTGGCCCTCATTACGACCCTGGCGGAAAGTAACTGACATGACCGCCATAGCGTAAATAGCGTTTCCGCCATTGCACGATGGAGCAAAGTGCGGCTAATTCTGACCCATCGGGCACGAGCATTACGCTATGGCGGAAGTGCAAAGTCTGCGATGGTGGAAATGACCCCAAAATGCCCCTTACCGCCGTCGTACGCCGCCCTAGGTGCAATTCCGCCACCCATCTTAGCGGTCACCGTAATGAGCGGTCAGCGCAAATTACGGTCACCGTAAATATACGGAAACGGAAGTAAAAACATGGGGCCGGAACGGGAAACAGCACGCCGTACACCTATAAAATCAGAATCCCAACACAACCATTAAAAATCCGACCCTGAGACACATCCCAACCCGTTAGCCACCCCAGTTAAAAAAATAAATATGGGAAAAGTTGCTAAAAAAGCGTGCGATCGCAAACGGCAGGTCCACTTCTCCCATGAGGAACTCACCGTGCTCGCAGAGACCCTCCAGGAGAATGCTGCCGTCGTCTTCTCGACGCAAATGACCAGGACGGCACTTGCGAACAAGAAGGCCATATGGGCCCTGGTGGCACAGCGGGTAAGTGCGGTGGGGACCGCACCCCGCAACCCACAGCAATGCAGAAAGCGATGGGACGACTTGCGGATACGCGTCCGGAGCATACTTTCTGCCAACCGAAACATTGCCACAGCTACTGGTGGAGGATCGGACTCACCCATCAAGTTGACCCCCTGGGAAGAAATCTGTGCCTCCACCATTGGAATGGAGAGCATAGAGGGAGTCGGAGGGATGGAGAAAGGAGTGCAGACATCCGAAGAATCAGGTAGGTGGCCCAAATAAAACAATGCTAAATCCACAATGTCCAATCATGTGAAGTACCATGTGTCCCCATAGTGCAATAGAAACACATGTCCAGGAGAACGTCCACATACATTGCCATGATAGCGCCCTTTAAAAGTCAGATTAAATACATAAATAAGTAAAAATCCTAAAAACACCCTCTACATGTGCAGCATGCACACCCTAACTGCAGGCTGCAAAATAACTGCATCCTCAATCCACACAAAAATGAGACCACCTCCAAGGCCCTGACCCAAATCACCCTCAGGTACCACCCCAATGCATGTGATACATTGCCATTCCAATTTCCACAGACCCATAAATAACGCTCGCCCTCCTTTACTCCACCACAGGGTCCGATTCAAACGACGAGCTACAGGACACCCCTACCAGCACACCTGCAAAGAGGGCCAAGACCAACGGCCAAAGACCCTCCACCTCAGCTGCACGGAACAAGACACGGCAGCAGCACAAATCAAGTGGCAGCACACTGGAGGGGACTTCAACAGGCACCCCAGCAGCCAGCATGTCCACAACAGCAGCACCACAGGTCCCCCCAATGGATGGCACAGAAGGCACTGCTTCTGGTGGCAGCAGCACCATAGGTGACACTGCTTTCATGCCAGCATGCTCCGACACAGAAAACGGTGCTGTAGATGTAGGATCCATCCATGACCTGTCTCAATCCCCCTGTTTGTTTCATCCCGTACACCATGAGGAAACCACGCAGGGGCACCCACAAGATGACGACTGGCCAACCCCCACAAGGCCTGTGGCAAGGCAACATGAGGTGATCAGCCCCTCTGTGACACCACCGCAAATGGGCATGGCCCAGCAGAGGCAACAGTCCCTCGAGCAGATGATTGTGCAACAGCAGCAACTGGCCACGCTCCTCAAGGAGCATGCTGCTGAATGTGGGGGTTCTAAGGCAGCCATTGAAACATCTACTGAGACACTTAGGGCAGAAATGGAGTGAAGTACAGAGACACTAAGGGCACAAATGGAGGGAAGCACCGAGAGCCTGAGGGGACAAATGGAGAGAAGCACCGAGAGCCTGAGGGGACAAATGGAGAAAAGCACCGAGAGCCTGAGGGGGGAACTGCATGCGACGTCCAAAGACGTATGTGGTGAACTTGCCGCTGTGCGCCGTGTGCTCACTGAGCTCTCACAAACCCTTAGGGACATGCATGGACGTGAGCAGGCAGAGACATCATCCGTTGCAAGTTCCGTCCAGGGCAGCCCCCAACGTAGATCTGGGAGGAACCTGCGCTCCACAGGCAGGGGTGCCCCTGATACCCGGAGAGGGGGCTTGCAATAGCGTCTGCCCACTGACAATGAGCATCTTTGGACACTGGTGTTCGGGGGGGAGGTAGGAGGGTGGAGGGGGTGTGTTGGACTTTTTTGGGTGGCCGGTCGATTGGGTGTGTAATATCATTTCACATTTGATATACATTTCTTCATATTCATCCAATGAGATGTGTGGACATTGATCTTTGTGTACGAGGCCTTTCTTGGCGTACAGTCCACATTGTGCATGTTCCAGACACACACAGTGCCACAAGTCCCGTGTCCATGTAACAGCCACCAGGCGTGAGTGCTAGAAGCATGCATCTATGAGATTCTGACAAATTTCACGGGCCTCCTGTGCCTCGCGGACTCCTTGTGGTGCTGCCACATCCCCACCCTCATCATGACCATCTTCAAGTGCTTGCAGTTCTGCGTAAGGGGGCATGGCCACATTTCTACATACGCACATGTTGTGTAGCATGACACATGCCATGACCATCTTTGCAACCTTCTCATGGCGGTACAGGAGTGCCCCGCCAGACCTGCTGAGGCAGCGGAAACGAGCCTTCAGTAGGCCGAATGCCTGTTCTATGACTACACGGGTACGTGAGTGGGCATGGTTGTAGTCCTCCTCATGCTGGTTCTGTGGGTTCCGGATTGGTGTAAGGAGCCATCTCTTCAGTGGATACCCGGCATCACCTGTATGTGGACAAAGAAGGATGTTTGTGGAATGACATTGCTACGTACGCATCCCCCCCTTCCTGCCAGGTCATTGACGCATCACCTACCCCACATTCACATGCATTAAATGAGACTCACCGAGTAGCCAGGATCGGTGCCCTGCGTGTCGCTCCATGTAGCGTGGTATTGTAGAGTTCCTCAAGACCATAGAATCATGGGTTGATCCTGGAAATCGGGCACAACAATGCGCAAAGATCCTGTTGGAGTCACACAACATTTGTACATTGATAGAATGATATTGTTTCCGGTTGCGGTACTGGACCTCCATGGCATGTGGGACAACCAATTCCACATGGGTGCAGTCGATGGCACCAATGCAACCCGGTATGCCGCCAAGTGCATGGAATCCCACTTTTGTGTTTGTAAGCTCCTGCTCCGAGCGTGGTAAAGAGATGTAGTCGTCTGTGTGCTTCAGGAGGGCATCAAGCACTTGGAATAGTGTCCGTGACAATAGTGGCTGTGAAATGCCATGCAACTGTCCGACTGTGTGCTGGTAGGTGCCTGTGGCCAGGAAGTGGAGTACAGACACCACCTTCAGTAGGGGTGGGATGTCGGTTGGGCTATCTATCATGCTGACAAGGTCAGCGTGTGTCATGTTGACAATGGCGGTTATGGTTTCCCGGTCCAAACGGTAGAGGGTGTGGATCTGCTCAGCAGTGAGGTTGAACGGATTAGCTCGGAGGCGTGGGATTGCGGGCTGCCTGCGTGGTGGTAGTGGCTGTGCTGGTGGGCCTTGCTGCCCCTGCCTTGCCCTCCTCCTCCTCCTCCTTCGTCTCCTCTGTGCGACCGGTTGTTGTAGTAGTTGGTGTTCGTCTTCTTCTTGAAGTTGGAGTACTTGCAGTGCTATCAGGTCCCCCAGGCCCAACATCGCTAGTCCTGTCGGTAGCATTTTGGAGTGGGTGTGGTTGTGGGAGGGGTTTGGGTGTGCAATTTATGTGTTTTCAGGCTGTATAGCCTCCACCTGTGGTGATTCATTCCACCTGTGCCAGCTGCAGTAACTATTGGGCGAGCACGTCCCGCACACAACGCTGCAATTTGACGCATGGCATCTTGCAATTACAATCATGTATTTAATCCCGATGGCAGTGAAATATTGGTTTATATGTTAATTATGCTATGGTCCCATTGTTTCACATACTATATTTGCTGTCGCGAACAAACTTGTGAAGGGTCAGTGGAATGTAGTACTCGATCAACGGTGGACCCTCATGCAGCACTGTACCGACGTTCACCGACGGGCGGGGAGTCCCATTAGTGATTGGAGCCTGTTAACATTTTCACACACAGCCGCACTACATAGATGTATTTGTGAATTCAAGCGTTCACAGATGCCTTTTCGACGTGATGTTGCAAATGAGGAATTCGAAGGACAGCGCTTTTGGTTTTCAACTAGCGGCGAGGAGACGCCCACAGGTCTGACTGGAAATATAACGTTCTATTGTTGAATGTCCTTGGGACAGGGCCCATGACGAGAATGCAATGATTGATATGAATTGAATGGGATGCGCAATAGCGTAGTGGACGATAAGGCAGGACGTTCCCAATTACATGTTATTTCACTACACTAGAAATCCGGCCAGGAGCACAGTGGATTTTGCAGACTGCATTACGCACAGACTCAATGGAAATTTCAAATGTTATGTGAGTAAATATTCAGGAGTTTTTAAACCGGGATGAGGGAATGATGAATGGATGCATGGACAGATGATTTAATTGAGGGTTTGCCATGTACATGGCTTTTTGGAATCTATCCCCTTCACCTGCGCTATGTGATGCAATGCTGCCATAGTGGGACCATCGTCTATCTGCCCTTGTTGAACCCTCCCTGTCTCGACGCGCCTTCAAACACTTGTGTCTATGCACGTTACCAATCCCATCTAATGGATTCTGTTTTAACAGACGCATGCACACAAACACTCGTTTGTGATAGTGTATTCACCTCGATTTATATCGTTATGATTCGCAAGTGATTTTTGGGTGAAATTGATCCTTTTGAGTGGGCTAGCATGCATATGGTTGTACATTTAGTGCGTTGAATGAAGTGAGTAATACATATGAAGGTCGGTTGCCCATACTATTTTTATTTTTATTCATTTGGGTGACAGGTATCTCCTCCCCTTTTGCCGCTGCCATCTGTACGCCACTCCTGCAGATGGCTTCTACAGTCGACACCTGCAGCTTCGAGTTAATCAGTGGAGCACCATTACGATCTTATGGGACGATCGCCAATGGGCCACATGCCCTTACGCAGTACTAGTGGCTAGGAGCAACATCTCAAACTTTCAGCTGGACTAGTGCCTACTTCATGGGACGGCCCTGCGGTTCTAGGCGCTTCCATGTTGCCTTTTTGAACGTAAATGTAGCCCCTGTGTACCATGAAGGAACAGGGCGTCACACAAGAAGTAGCTGGTCATTTATTGCGGATGCAGCCTACAGTAATGAAAATTATTTGGGAGTTCATGAGCAAATAGCTGTATGGGCTTGGTGATTTTGATGTGCATTAAATTTATATTCAGATATTAACCGTGTAGCGTTATTCTTTGCTGGTAATGTAGCATATTCCGATTGGTGCCGCGGTGTATTGTGAGATGATCAGCATTGGGTTCCGGCTTCTGAGTAGAGTTGTGTGGTACTGTACTGGCCGCGTTTGCCTACGAAGCCCAGTTAGGTCAGGGATAGGGGCTGCCATTATGACTGTTTTTGTGATGTCATGCTTAGGGGCGGGGCATTATCTTTTGTGCAACAGATGCCGGTCAGCCAGGTGGATTGGTGGAATGATGGGATTATCAGAAAATGGCTGGTCACAGGTGCCTGTGTTTGCGTGCGTTTCTTGGAGGGAGACTGAGGTCAGGTCCATTGGAATTGCTTCTGTATTCGTGCAATCTGTGCCCTACAGCTCCCATTGGCCCCTCTTGAGATGAGCCTGGCTGCTCAGTCACTCTGCCAACTTGTGTGGTACATGCTTATGCTTATGGTTGGTTTGTCTACTGGCAAGAGTACAGGGCTGGTGCAGTCTCCCTCAGGATACTGCTTTGAATGTTGATTTACACTGGTGGCAAGCAATGAGGGACTATTGTTGTTTTGTCTAATGGAATATTTCAGTTCATTTTGGTGTAATTGAACCTTCACATGCCTGTGCTGCATCAGTACGGCAATGGTGACATGCCAAATATGGATGGCCACTCACAAGCCACTTGGAGCCCCTGCATGCATTTGTTCGTTGGCATGCATGGGTGACTTGTACATTTCACTGGTTGCATAGTGTGACTACATTGCGCCTACGGGGAGTTGTGCAATGTGGGCAGGGAGTGGAGTACAGGCACTCAGTAGGGCCATTTACGGTTGGTTCGCGATGCCGTAATTCTCGCCATGGCGGAATGGTACTTTCCGCCATGCTTGATGGCGTTGAGTAAATGTCCGCTAGGGTCAGAATTTGCGTACCGTTGCGCCATGTCGGTAATTACGGTTTTGCAAGGCGCGCGTGCGCGTACTTGGTGCAGTTAGCGTTGGCGTTCACTACGGTGTCGCTAATGGCATCGTACTTTATGGTGACGGGTCATAATCGCAACGAGCGGTATTCGATGGCGGTATTACATTTCCGCCATCGTTTTTCGATTTCCGCCAGGGTCATAATGAGGGCCACTGTCTGTATTCTTGTCAATGTACATCTGGCTATGTTCAACTTCTAGGAGCTTTATGCTCAGTGTCACATCAGACTCTTCCCACCTTCTCAGGAGTATATGCTTTGCCAGACTCTGAGGTTTTCTCCAGCCTCTTCCGGTATGGGTGTGAGACACCACTTGTTTAAATGTCTTACTCACCCCTTTCAGGACATAGGGAAGATATGAGACTTAAAGAGTCTCAATGGCTTCTACCAGCTACTATACAATGTTTGGTTGGGGTAACTTTACTTACTTTATAAATTTATATCACACTAGAAACTCTCAGAACATGTATGGGGTTTTTATTGCCAGCATACAAAATACAGCATTATTGCCAGCATACAAAATACAGGATTTTATTGCCAGCACACAATGTATAGTAGAGAAACACACCCAAGCCCAGTTTGAAACTGCAGGCATTCAGAACACACATAAAAAATAAATAAATAGTGTGCTGCCAGGTTAAAATAATGAGGTGCACAATTTATATTGGATGCTTCATGTGTGAAGACTACATTAGAATACATAACTGATTAACATTACTCACATTACTAAAGTGCTAATTTCTTACATGATACTGCAGTCTTCTATGCACAATGAGGCACAGTCCATGTTATTGGTGCACTGTTTAAAATTCATTTTTCAATGAGGAAATGCACACTAGCATTTTTTTTGTAGAGAACATAAAATATGCAAGATGCAGGAAGCAAAACGAAACCGTTAGTCTGGATACGAAGTCTTCATTGTTTTGTAAACGAAGGCTGGCACAGGGCACATTCTTTTCACGCTGATTGGTAGGGATTGTAGGCAGACAAGCTACGTCAATAGGGGGATGAATGAGAGTTTCCTGAAGAAGTAAAGTGAGGGGAGTTGGGAGTTTGTGCTGGGTTCCCGGGACAGACAGGCAGACGGTGTTATCAAAGGGTTGAACGCTGACTTTGAATTTAATCAGTTGGTGCTCCCCACACATGTACGGAGGAGTTTTGCGCTAACACTGGGACTGCAAAAGACAGTGAGGTTGTGCGGGGATCTCAGATCACTGGCCTTGGTAAGAGATTTGTGCCAAGTGAGGAAAAAAAAAACAAAAGTATGGTGCGTGTTTGTTGTTAGAATCCATTGGCAGTGCAGAGAAGTTAGAAATCATTGTATGTTTTAATTTCTCTCTATATTCAAAGTCTAATAACATAAATTCATGGTTGCAAAATACATGATTGTTTCTGCTGTTCTTTCATATTTTGCAGGTGATGCTGTAAATATCATGTGGTACGATTCTGTGGTTTGTAACTATATTGTAATACAGTGCAGATAAAAAAAAATAGATTTTGGTGTCATTCATGCATCTGTGAATTATTTATATAGGAGGAACAAAAGTGATGTTTATACCAGTGCATTAGTGTATTTACCAATTTATCATTGTAGCTAAAATAGCAAACAAGAGAAAGTCAGTAATAGACATTTACAAAGTAAAAAGTTGTGTGCAATGTGATGAGTGATTCCTTCCTTGCACTCTGATGGGAAGGGGTGCCTAATCCGGCACAAAGATTACTGGATGTACATAAACCAGTAATATCAGCCACAAACTATAGGTGGCGCCATGAATAAACTCATTGGGTGCTCTGAAGTGTTCTAAGTCTGGGGCTCTCTACAGGCGACTCGAAGACATTCTAATAGAAAGGAAAGGTTTGTTTTATGATGGGGTTATTGTATAAAAAATGCTCACCACTATACCACAGGAATAAGATAATTCTGAAAATACCGCAAGGTAAAATACCACTAAAATTACTGCCAACACAGGCTAACAAGATATGGTCACTAAAATAGTCTGATACCAGACCCACTCTAAATGTAAGACTAGTTTACCACCAAATTACCACCAATATTTTTATGGTAAGAAAATACCACCAAGTCCCGAATTTACCCCAATAAGATAAAATCTCCTACAAAATATGGTGCGTTGGCCAGGAAAGTGACTATAGAGCATCTACTGGGCATGGCAAGTGTGTTCCACACTACCATATGTGCATTAAAGGGAACTCATTTTGTAAGAGCAGTGTGACACCGGAAGTGAATCTCAAAATCTCTGAAATGGAGGCCACATTCCCACAGTTCGTGCAATATCTGGAGGCAAAATGATATGCACATGGAACATGGTCATCAAATAATGCCACAGAGCGGCATGACGGTATATATGGGGAAGTTCAACAAGAGCCATTGGACAACATTTTTGAAGAAGGTAGCATAATACAGGTCTGACTTCTGAGATTATTAAATGCTGCTGATAAACAAGCATAGAAAGATTGTCTGATACGGCTATGTGCCAAAACATGGTTCTTTTTAAATAGGTCCATGCAAATGCAAGAAAATCATGCCAAGCTGATTAGCAGATTACAAGTTGAATTAGATGGAGCTAGTGAACAGGAGGAAAAGTTAAGAGCAGAACTGGAGGTATGTCAAAAGGACATGCAATCAAAGTGTAAAGAACTCGACGCTCAGTTGTCCCAAAGGAAAACAAACTGTTTGAGGATAGTGAGCAAGAATTAAAACACTTGAAAGGACTAGTAGGTCATATTAGACAAGATAAAGATGAGTTTATTTTGGAAATGCACATTTTACAAAAAGAACATTTTGAGAAAGAAGGTGAGCTTCAGAATGCTGAACAAGAGATACCTACAATGTTTCAAGAAAGAGACAAGCGAGACAAAGAGTTTAATAAATGCCAAATGCAAATGAGCGATATGCAAAATGTGATTAATAAGATGGGCGATGAAACAATTACTTGCGTAAGGAGGCCGATTGACTCCTTAAAAAGTGCAAGGTTTTGGAACAGCAGATATGCACTTTCAGGTCCCAGGATAAACAACAGGGCACCACATTCAATGGAATTGAGGTGAATTTCATTTCTACACAGGGAGATAGTGCCCCAGTGGCTGTGCCGGTTTCTGAGCTTGGTTGCAGCACCTTTGGGGGGTTCGACACACCCATTGGGGGCTGCCACCAATCCCATATGCCTGAAACAAGGGTTGAATTACAAAGTAAAACAAAGATGTTCCCAGTCTCACTGCGCCAAGAAATTATAATTAATTGTTTGTGCAAAGAAAAGCCTTTATTGTTTGTGCGAAGAGAAGCCTGACACGTGTTTCAAGCTGTGTACAGCTTTTCATCAGAGGCTTAAATTGCATAGTACATCATTCCCATACAAATTGGGTAAAGTTAGAAATAAAACATACACATGATTGTTTTGTGCAAAGAATTGTTACATAAAGAACATAGGCACAAGTTGTGAGCAAGCAGTCCAGGGCGCGATGCAACCACAAAAAATATAACACATGTACATCACATGTAGGAAGAGTAAAAAAGTAGAAATTAAGTTACCACAAATTAACCAATTTCATTCGTAGTAGTCCGTTGACAGACAAACAAAAAAATAAGAAAAAGAAACATAATTTTAGAAACATCAGGTTAAGAGAGCGGATCTATTGGTGCCGAAAACTCGGTCTAAATCATTAAACTCTGAAAATATCAGGTTTATCACAAGATATAATTCTGATAGTCACAAAATACATGCTATTTTAAGTAAACATTGGCACTTGTTACATCTCGACAAAGACATCTCAAATTGGTTGGACACTAATGTCAGTGTGACTTACAGCAAAGGTACATCCCTTAAAAATGTATTGAGTCCATCATTTATGAGCCCCTTATCTATACCCAAGACTTGGCTCAATTCCGCCAGAGTCATTGGCTTTCATAAATGTGGTGTTTGTAATATGTGCAACTTTACATTTGAAACATCCGCAGTCTCTTTTGGGCTACGAGGTAATCATGAAATCAAGTCTTTCATCAATTGCAATTCTAAGTATGTAGTGTATTGCATTATATGCACCTGTGGCCTGAAATATATAGGGAGCACTATTCGCCCACTCAAAATTAGAATTCGTGAACATCTGGCTTCCATTGGGAGCCAAGATGCTAAATATCCCCTTGCCTATCATTGGCAAAAATCTCATCAAATGGACTGCAAAAATGACATTCGTTTTGTGGGGCTGTGCAAAGTGTCATTGCCCCCACGGGGTGGTAACCTTACACTAAAATTACGACAATTGGAGGCCAAATTAATTTGCAAATATCCCACTGTTTCTGAAGGACTTAATTCAGATCATGAGTTTGCCATATTTTTATAATTCATATTTCCTCTGTTGGGGTTGACAAGTGCCTTACATTATCCTCTTGGGGGAGCCCCCCCTGTAATTATATTCTTGTTCCATGTGTTTTATTACTGTGCAATGAGCCTCTATTTGTAATGTTGTTCAGTAGCAGCGCACTCAGGCACCACACACTTTTAATTTTTTTTTTTTTTTTTTTTTTTGACTAGCGGTGGTTTGTTACTTTTAAATTAATTTTGTTTCTAAAAAAAAAAATATATATATATAGATATTTACATAAATAAATTTAAACAAAAAACTAAAAATAAATTTCATCAGCAAAACATGAGTAATTGTTTGCTAAATTCTCCTTTTTATTTTTTGGCTAATTTGGGTTTATGGACCGGTTTCACTAAGTTCAGGCTTTTCTAAAGGTGTGCTTAGTTCACCCAACATGGCGATCCCTTTTGCCCCTTTCTGTTTGTCTAACTTGGAAGGCCATGCATTGTGCTATACTGCATTCCAGTATATTTAGTCCTACCTTTCTTTCGTGCATTTTGCAATGGTAACACGAGTAGACTGAAACAAGCGGTCATTGAGGTAGGTCTGTTTATTTTGCTCTCCCCATGTTGTAGTTTTAACTTTTAATTGGCTTTTTTGGTTAACCAGTCAGGAATTGTCCACAGTCCTTTTGAATCATAAGTTAATTGGAGTTAATCTAATGGGTACTTTGGTGGTTTTTTGAATACTAATTTGAGATTTATTTTCTTTTCCTGTTTTCTTTGGCTAAATTAGCTTTCCGCAACTGCGAGGCATTTTGAGGTATGTTCTTATTGATTTTATTGACAGCATTACGGTTTGTTTTGGTAACTTATGTAATATATTTTTTTGCAATTGGCTTTCCAGTAATTACTTAATCTATCTGCCTACAGAACTGTATTTGGCATTGTCCTACTCTAAATGTGGAGTTCTTATTGCTGCAACCTAAGGTACTTATTTTTGGAATACATTACACAGTCTTTGATTTAAGACTTAGCTTACTAAGTGGAACTTGATTGCGCTGCTATGGCCAACTTTTGTTTCTAAAATTATGTTTCTTTTTCTTCTTTTTTTGTTTGTCTGTCAACGGACTACTACGAATGAAATTGGTTAATTTGTGGTAACTTAATTTCTACTTTTTTACTCTTCCTACATGTGATGTACATGTGTTATATTTTTTGTGGTTGCATCGCGCCCTGGACTGCTTGCTCACAACTTGTGCCTATGTTCTTTATGTAACAATTCTTTGCACAAAACAATCATGTGTATGTTTTATTTCTAACTTTACCCAATTTGTATGGGAATGATGTACTATGCAATTTAAGCCTCTGATGAAAAGCTGTACACAGCTTGAAACACGTGTCAGGCTTCTCTTCGCACAAACAATAAAGGCTTTTCTTTGCACAAACAATTAATTATAATTTCTTGGCGCAGTGAGACTGGGAACATCTTTGTTTTTCTTCAACTATTCCTGTGGATGTGTATTGGCAGTACACCCACACCGCCCAGATACCCGCAGCCTTGATGTTTATTTTCTTAATCACTGTATAAGCGCTGTGAACTTGTGACTTTTTCTGCCATAACTTTGTTGTTGTCATTTTCAAGTCACTATACCCAGCAGCTGTATTATGGCTGAAGCAGCTGAATATTTACTCACTCGAGATGATGACATTAAAGCATTATTTGCCCCTCGGGGCTCAACTCTGAATCCTTTCAAAAGAATGGACACTGCTAAAACAGACCTTAGATCCTTATTTTTGAAACTAGAAAAACTAAGTATCAAGGAGATTAACAAGTTTTGGGAGAAAACAACTGTGGCTCATTATTTACACGAACACAAAATCCCCAGGGGACTCAGAATCCTAATTTTACCGGATTTTGAGGATCCCCTAGACACTGATCTTCTATCAGAATGGGAAACCAATTTAACCTCTAGTTCTAATAAAATGTTGGAGCTCTTAATAGAACATGCCACTCGGGTACATTCCTGCATCGTTATTGAAATTGACAGAATTAAGGAACAGATCAACTCATTTGAGGCCCCCAGCTCAACCATTAACAAAAACTTTAGGACACTCTATGAAATTTTGCGGAAGCATCAAGATGAGGTCAAACTCCGCAAATCTAGGAAATTTTCCAGGGATGATAAAGATTATAGAGACAATAGAATTTACACATATCAAGCCAAATATGATGAGGTCTCGAGATCTCGCTCTAGCAGTCTGGCGTCTACTCCAGCCAGTTCTGAGATTGATAGTGATTCTGAAACAGTCCCTCCTCGCATATCTAATGTTTCACTTACTGACCCTACCTCATTTGTTACACTCGATAATTCTGATGAGGATTCAGTAGAGCCAGAAATGGTGCCATCAGGTCCATCGCCTTTTTTGGAACAACTCAGGCGCTACAAAAAAAGCAACAGAATAGCCGCAGCAAAAAAAGTTCGTTTCCAGACCCCACTATCCACAAATATTGCAACCCTAGGCATACCACACGGGGCACAAGGGGCGGCAGGTCCAGGCAGCGGACCCGTACCACCATCCCGAAGACTAACCAGGGCCATGTCACAGCAACAATTTCCCAACCAGAATCTGTAAATCTTATTACCAATTTAAGTACATATCTGCTCTCTTCAGCTGAAATATCTGTGTTGAACAAGGGACTTTCTTTTGTCTCCACAGTTATGAATAACTTCGTAGACATCCAAATTGATTTGTTCAAGTTTATTCGGAAACTTAAACTGAAGAAATTTTTTGCTACACAAGTACGGACTTATAAACCTACGCCACCGACACCTATCCCATCTCCCATTTCTCTTCAAACTCTATTTACCACCCATGTACTCATGACTTTGGATGATGCAATATCCAATACCTCTACTAGCGTTACAGATGTTCTTAAAGAACCTGATATTGTACAGCAAAATGTGTGTATTAAGGAACTGTCCAGGAAATCAAAATTTTCACCAACACTTCCACCTGATAATATTATTGATACATTTTATCAGGCGGTGTTAAAGGATATTCATCATTTGGAAGACTCTATTCCTGGACGCACATTTAAAGTGAATTGTAATTTGAATAAACTTGAAAAACTTGCAATCTATCATTTGTCTCGTAACGAAGATTTGATTATTAAAGAGGTTGACAAAGGTGGCAATGTGGTCATAATGAATAGGTGTGACTACATTGCCATGGGTATGCATCACTTAGATTCGGCAGGTTGTTACTTAATCATTCCGCACAATCCTCTACATTCTATTCATGAAATGGCTAATGCACTTATTTTGAAATGGTATAAATTAGGTTGTTTGACTGATGTTGAAAGGAATTTCCTCACAGTTGATGGGCCCATCATGCCCACTGTATATTTTCTCCCGAAAATCCATAAGGCTTTCTCAGATATACCTGAAGGGAGACCGATAGTTAGTGGAGGCGGTGGGGTACTTGAGCCAATATCCATTTACATTAATGAATTTTTACTACCAGAGGTATTGCGGACCCCAACATTTATTAGAGATACCATGCACATTTTGGAAATGTTAGATCACCTCAAATTTAACCAAGACTGTTGGTTGGTTACCTTAGACGTCAAAGCTCTGTACACGTCAATAGCTCACCACAAAGCATTACAAAGTGTTGATTTTTTTTTCGAGAATTTTCTGCTTCTTATTTTGAGCATCTAGAAATGGTCAAGGAATTATTATTATTTACTTTGCAAAACAATGTTTTTGTTTTCAATCAGATGTACTTTAAGCAATTGATTGGTATAGCCATGGGTGCAAGCTTTGCACCTGCACTGGCGAATGCTTTTATGCATTGTTTCGAGCAAACATGTGTGTTTTTTAAATCCATGTATTCACCTTTTATTTATTTGTGGAAACGTTATATTGATGATGTTATTTTAGTGTGGACTGGTACAAAAGATCTTCTTGTTGAATTTGTATCCTGTTTAAATGATAATGATGGGGGATTACAATTTACCTCAACCTTTAGTCAATCTCACATTGACTTTTTGGACCTTTCCATAGAATTAACCCCTAACGGCCTAATTACCAAAACCTTTCGCAAATCGACCTCAGTGAATGCCACGTTACATGCAGAGTCATGCCATAAAAAACATGTCATTGCCAATATTCCCAAAGGGGAATTCATTCGTGCTAAGAGAAATTGCTCCCAATCAGTGGATTATGATCAAGAATGTGCTCTTATCAAATCCCGTTTTTTTAATAGAGGTTACCATAAGAAGTGTGTCGAACAAGCATCAGCCACAGTACGTCAGGTTAAGAGAGCGGATCTATTGGTGCCGAAAACTCGGTCTAAATCATTAAACTCTGAAAATATCAGGTTTATCACAAGATATAATTCTGATAGTCACAAAATACATGCTATTTTTTAGTAAACATTGGCACTTGTTACATCTCGACAAAGACATCTCAAATTGGTTGGACACTAATGTCAGTGTGACTTACAGCAAAGGTACATCCCTTAAAAATGTATTGAGTCCATCATTTATGAGCCCCTTATCTATACCCAAGACTTGGCTCAATTCCGCCAGAGTCATTGGCTTTCATAAATGTGGTGTTTGTAATATGTGCAACTTTACATTTGAAACATCCGCAGTCTCTTTTGGGCCACGAGGTAATCATGAAATCAAGTCTTTCATCAATTGCAATTCTAAGTATGTAGTGTATTGCATTATATGCACCTGTGGCCTGAAATATATAGGGAGCACTATTCGCCCATTCAAAATTAGAATTCGTGAACATCTGGCTTCCATTGGGAGCCAAGATGCTAAATATCCCCTTGCCTATCATTGGCAAAAATCTCATCAAATGGACTGCAAAAATGACATTCGTTTTGTGGGGCTGTGCAAAGTGTCATTGCCCCCACGGGGTGGTAACCTTACACTAAAATTACGACAATTGGAGGCCAAATTAATTTGAAAATATCGCACTGTTTCTGAAGGACTTAATTCAGATCATGAGTTTGCCATATTTTTATAATTCATATTTCCTCTGTTGGGGTTGACAAGTGCCTTACATTATCCTCTTGGGGGGAGCCCCCCCTGTAATTATATTCTTGTTCCATGTGTTTTATTACTGTGCAATGCGCCTCTATTTGTAATGTTGTTCAGTAGCAGCGCACTCAGGCACCACACACTTTTATTTTTTTTTTTTTTTGACTAGCGGTGGTTTGTTACTTTTAAATTAATTTTGTTTCTAAAAAAAATATATATATATATATATATATAGATATTTACATAAATAAATTTAAACAAAAAACTAAAAATAAATTTCATTAGCAAAACATGAGTAATTGTTTGCTAAATTCTCCTTTTTATTTTTTGGCTAATTTGGGTTTATGGACCGGTTTCACTAAGTTCAGGCTTTTCTAAAGGTGTGCTTAGTTCACCCAACATGGCGATCCCTTTTGCCCCTTTCTGTTTGTCTAACTTGGAAGGCCATGCATTGTGCTATACTGCATTCCAGTATATTTAGTCCTACCTTTCTTTCGTGCATTTTGCAATGGTAACACGAGTAGACTGAAACAAGCGGTCATTGAGGTAGGTCTGTTTATTTTGCTCTCCCCATGTTGTAGTTTTAACTTTTAATTGGCTTTTTTGGTTAACCAGTCAGGAATTGTCCACAGTCCTTTTGAATCATAAGTTAATTGGAGTTAATCTAATGGGTACTTTGGTGGTTTTTTGAATACTAATTTGAGATTTATTTTCTTTTCCTGTTTTCTTTGGCTAAATTAGCTTTCCGCAACTGCGAGGCATTTTGAGGTATGTTCTTATTGATTTTATTGACAGCATTACGGTTTGTTTTGATAACTTATGTAATATATTTTTTTGCAATTGGCTTTCCAGTAATTACTTAATCTATCTGCCTACAGAACTGTATTTGGCATTGTCCTGCTCTAAATGTGGAGTTCTTATTGCTGCAACCTAAGGTACTTATTTTTGGAATACATTACACAGTCTTTGATTTAAGACTTAGCTTACTAAGTGGAACTTGATTGCGCTGCTATGGCCAACTTTTGTTTCTAAAATTATGTTTCTTTTTCTTCTTTTTTTGTTTGTCTGTCAACGGACTACTACGAATGAAATTGGTTAATTTGTGGTAACTTAATTTCTACTTTTTTACTCTTCCTACATGTGATGTACATGTGTTATATTTTTTGTGGTTGCATCGCGCCCTGGACTGCTTGCTCACAACTTGTGCCTATGTTCTTTATGTAACAATTCTTTGCACAAAACAATCATGTGTATGTTTTATTTCTAACTTTACCCAATTTGTATGGGAATGATGTACTATGCAATTTAAGCCTCTGATGAAAAGCTGTACACAGCTTGAAACACGTGTCAGGCTTCTCTTCGCACAAACAATAAAGGCTTTTCTTTGCACAAACAATTAATTATAATTTCTTGGCGCAGTGAGACTGGGAACATCTTTGTTTTTCTTCAACTATTCCTGTGGATGTGTATTGGCAGTACACCCACACCGCCCAGATACCCGCAGCCTTGATGTTTATTTTCTTAATCACTGTATAAGCGCTGTGAACTTGTGACTTTTTCTGCCATAACTTTGTTGTTGAATTACAAAGTAGTCCAATCCCAAACATAGCACCAAGTAGTCCTATCAAGATAATGAAATCAATCAAGGCTCTGATCAAACCATTCAAAAAAGGAGGAGAGTGCTGTATAGAGGACCACTTAGAAGCGGTGCACAATATACAGCCCCTCCATATACCTAAGGAACAATATAGACAATACTCTCACTTAACTATGGACTCTCCCAAAGAGAGTATAATCAGAGGATTAATTGAACAGCAGAACATGACATGGGCAGAATTTGAAAAAGAGATTAGACGTCATTTTTATCCATTCCAGTCATTACAGGAGGCAAAACAAGGTGCATACACGATACAGCTGGGCCAAATACATCCCCTCGCCAATTTTTGCAAGACCTCATTTTGATGTATCTTTTGATTCCATTTCCAATGAGTTTAAAACTGCCTATTTCTATGGGTTGCAGAAAGACATTATATCACAGTTAGTCCTTGAATTTGATCGTGAGAACTCCCTTGAGTGGATTGTGCACCAAAGTACAAAACTATATGAAGTGCTATACTATCAGGGTAGAGAGGGTGATAAAATGAAAGATACCAGATCAAAATCTAAAGAGTCCTCTGCAAAAGTAATGGAGATCAGGGCAGCTAAAATGTCACTTGAGTCCGCCCAAAGTCCAGGCAAAAATAATGTGATACACGAACATGATGTTTCAATCACGTGATCCTAGTAATAGGGAGAGCTACATTAGCCCTAGATATTTAGGAGACAGACCCCGGGCAGGATATCGGCCTGATATGTCAGGTATGAACAATAATCAGAGACAAAATCAACTTCAAAGAAGTAATGGTCCCTACCAGACATTGGGGACACAGAGCAGATTTGACCCCAACACCATGATATTGGCAACCAGGATAGACCCCGGTATGTGGATCGATTTACTGAAAATGGGAAACAGCATAGGGGACAATACTCACAAAATGAGAGACAGGACATGAGGCAGAATATGAACTATGTTCCACATCAGTACAATCAATCACCCCCACCAGGGGATTACAACCAAAGAATAGCTACACCCCGCTCCCCGCCCGACATGACTCAAGAGTTCATAAACAACTCCAATAAGAATCACTTTCCTGAGAAATACCAGAATAGATTTAATCAGGGGGTAAATAACCAATATCGGCATAGGCCGCAGAGTGAAGTTTCTAGAGAGATGGAAAGATTCCAATGTCTCGAGGCCCAAGTGAAAATGTCGGCTGCACAAATAGGAAAGCTTTGTATGGCTCAAAAACAGTCATCAAAGGAGGGGGCAGAAGGCCATAGTGGTGACCGGGTGGCTTCCGATAATAAGTGACTAAATATTCATGACACCTGCAATGATAAAAAGACAGATTTCGCTTATCTGGTTTTGTATAATGACTCTGAGATGTTTAATGATTTAAAAATGAAAAAAACGGCAAATGAACATGAGGCAGAAATTGCAAATACATCTAAAAAAGAGGTTTGGTTTAACCTGGAGTTAAATCAAATGTTCGGAATTTACACAAATGAAAAAGATGAAATTCCAAAAGAACAAAGAGACAGATTTAAGAAAGACAACTCATGCATGGATAAAATAACTGATCAGGGAGTAAGTGTGAGTGTTAAAACACCCTACCTTGACAATCAAGATGCTAATAAAATACAGGCAGGAAGAATAAGTATTAAAAAGGAGGGTACAGATCAATCACCTGAAGAGTTGTTTGAGCCACACATATTTGAAGAATGTAAAAAGAGTGGTACCATACCAAATAGCCACACATTTCCAAAATTAGAAAATTACAATTTATCAGGTGATGTTTATATGCATATTCAGTTTGAGGTTTGTAGTGTGAACGCTGATGATCTCCGGATGGCCTCCAATTCCCTCAGGCTCAGTCGCTTCTCCAAGCAACAAGTTGGTGGCAGATCACTCTCTTCGGTAGGGGCCTCTCTCTGGAACAGCCTTCCTGCCTCCCTGAAACTCGAGGAGAACCATCTCCGGTTGCTGATCAGCCTCACTTTTGTTGTGTATTGGTTTTATTTCTATTAGCTCTGTGACAAGCACCTATGTAGCATAAAACCAAAAAAGAGTTTCTTGGTTGATTACTTGCTACTAGAGATTGATGAAATCTGCTCTAATTAAGCCAGGGACAGGTAGATATTACGGCAAAGCCAAAACATTAAGCCCTACAGACAAATTAAGTCTGTACTAACACATGTGTCACATTGAGCTATATTGGTCAAATTCAGTTAATTTCTCTAAACTGCACTTTTCTATTTTGTTAAGTATTGCTTGATGTTTATCTGGAACATACCAGCTCCAGTCAATTTTCTGTATTTTTCATATATTTGTCTTATTATTTCTAATCCTTTTTTTTGTTTTGTTCTGTATATATTTGTTATTTCCTGTGGATGTTATCATTTTTTGTGTACCATTGGTATAATAGAACATTGGTCTGAATATGTCCTAGATTTGTCTATTCTGCTATACTTGTGCCAATAAGCATATATTGCACAATCATAGTAAGATAGGTAACACATTTTTACTAAATTATGTGATTGACTCATTATAGACACAGTCTAGTAAATGCTGGCAGTTCATAAACTACTTGATTAATTGTGTTTACACAGGGACACCTCATTGTTCATTTTCAGTCAAGTTTTGCAGTGCAGTAATTGCAAAGTATTAAGGGATCAGTAGTGTCATATTTGTTTTCTTCTATAAGGTAGAGAGCTAATTGGAACTATTTAGAATCTTCATTGTATTTTATTTTGTACATTAACAGGGTAATTCATAGAATTTCGCAGAAAAGTGTCGCAAGCGGCTGGCGCAGAGTGTCCGCGTGCGATTGTCTGCGCCAAAACCGAAATCCGCGCACAGCGTATTCATGGATTTTAGACTCCCAAACCAGCCGTGGCGCAGAGTATCGCAGCGACCCTGCAGCAGCGCCAGTAACGCCCTCAAGAACGCCCTCGCGCAAGGAAAAGCCATCAAAATCGCTAAATCATCGCAAAAGGCTGCGCTAACCCTGGACCAGTTGATAGGGCTGCCAAACAAGGAACGCAAAGTCGGTAACGTGTATTTCAGGGGTACGCGGGAAGTTTTACATGCGATTAGCCAGGGTACGTGTATTACAGGGATACGCAGGAATTTTCACAAGCGATTTCGCTGGGTACGTGTATGACAGGGGTACGCGGGAAGTTCTACACGCGATTAGCCAGGGTACGTGTATTACAGAGGTGCGCGGGAATAATCACACGCGATTTGGCTGGGTACGTGTATTACAGGGGTGCGCGGGAATAATCACACGCGATTAGGCTGGGTGGGTCCCTGTACACCCTCCACGGCCCCTGCAGTCAGCCCACAAAACAGGGGACTACCCTGCACACCTGCTCATGTCTCCCACCACCCCCACCCCCCCAGCAGTGTGGGGCACCCTCCACCAGGCCCCCACTCATGTCCAACTCATGTCTCCCACCACCCCCACCCCCCAGCCAGCATGGGCATCCCCCACCAGGCCCCCACTCATGTCTCCCATCAACCCCACCCCCCCAGAAGTGCAGGGGCAGCCTCCACCAGGCCCCCACCCATGTCTCCCACCACCCCCACCCTCCAGCCACCTTGGGCAGCCTCCACCAAGCCCCCACTCATGTCTCCCACCCCCCACCCCCCAGCAGTGCAGGGGCAGCATCACCAGGCCCCCACTCATGTCCAACTCATGTCTCCCACCACCCCCACCCCTCCAGCCACCATGGGCAGCCTCCACCAGGCCCCCACTCATGTCTCCCACCACCCCCACCCCCCCAGCAGTGTGGGGCACCCTCCACCAGGCCCCCACTCATGTCTCCCACCACCCCACCCCCCATCCACCATGGGCATCCCCCACCAGGCCCCTACTCATGTCTCCCACCACCCCCACCCCCCAGCAGTGCAGGGGCAGCACCACCAGGCCCCCACTCATGTCCAACTCATGTCTCCCACCATCCCCAACCCCCAGCCACCATGGGCATCCCCCACCAGGCCTCCACTCATGTCTCCCATCACCCCCACCCCCCAGCCACCATGGGCATCCCCCACCAGGACCCCACTCATGTCTCCCACCACCCCCACCCCCCAGCAGTGCAGGGACAGCCTCCACCAGGCCCCCACCCATGTCTCCCACCACCCCCAGCCCCCAGCCACCATGGGCAGCCTCCACCAGGCCCCCACTCATGTCTCCCACCACCCCCACCCCCCAGCAGTGCAGGGGCAGCACCACCAGGCCCCCACTCAAGTCCAACTCATGTCTCCCACCACCCCCACCTCCCCAGCCACCATGGGCATCCCCCACCAGGCCCCCACTCATGTCTCCCACCACCCCCAGCCACCATGGGCATCCCCCACCAGGCCCCCACTCATGTCTCCCACCACCCCCACCCCCCAGCAGTGCAGGGCCAGCACCACCAGGCCCCCACTCATGTCCAACTCATGTCTCCCACCACCCCCACCCCCCCAGCCACCATGGGCATCCCCCACCAGGCCCCCACGCATGTCTCCCACCACCCCCACCCCCCAGCCACCATGGGAATCTCCCACCACCCCCACCCCCCAGCAGTGCAGGGGCAGCCTCCACCAGGCCCCCACCCATGTCTGAAAACCACCTACCACCCCCCAGCAGTGCAGGTTAGCACCACCAGGCCCCCACTCATGTCCAACTCATGTCTCCCACCACCCCCACCCCCCCCAGCCACCATGGGCACCCTCCACCAGGCCCCCACTCATGTCTCCCACCACCCCCACCCCCCAGCCACCATGGGCATCCCCCTTACCAGGCCCCCACTCATGTCTCCCACCACCCCACCCACCAGCAGTGCAGGGCCGGCACCACCAGGCCCCCACTCATGTCCAACTCATGTCTCCCACCACCCCCACCCCCCCAGCCACCATGGGCATCCCCCACCAGGCACCCACTCATGTCTCCCACCACCCCCACCCCCCAGCAGTGCAGGGCCAGCACCACCAGGCCCCCACTCATGTCCAACTCATGTCTCCCACCACCCCCACCCCCCCAGCCACCATGGGCAGCCACCACCAGGCCCCCACTCATGTCTCCCACCACCCCCATCCCCCCAGCAGTGTGGGGCACCCTCCACCAGGCCCCCACTCATGTCTCCCACCACCCCCACCCCCCAGCCACCATGGGCATCCCCCACCAGGCCCCCACTCATGTCTCCCACCACCCCCACCCCGCAGCAGTGCAGGGGCAGCACCACCAGGCCCCCACTCATGTCCAACTCATGTCTACCACCACCCCCACCCCCCAGCCACCATGGGCATCCCCCACCAGGCCCCCACTCATGTCTCCCACCACCCCCACCCCCCAGCCACCATGGGCACCCCCCACCAGGCCCCAATTCATGTCTCCCACCATCCCCATCCCCCAGCAGTGCAGGGGCAGCCTCCACCAGGCCTCCACCCATGTCTCCCACCACCCCCACCCCCCAGCCACCATGGGCAGCCTCCACCAGGCCCCCACTCATGTCTCCCACCACCCCCACCCCCCAGCAGTGCAGGGGCAGCACCACCAGGCCCCCACTCATGTCCACCTCATGTCTCCCACCACCCCCACCCCCCCAGCCACCATGGGCATCCCCCACCAGGCCCCCACTCATGTCTCCCACAACCCCACCCCCCAGCCACCATGGGCATCCCCCACCAGCCCCCACTCATGTCTCCCACCACCCCCACCCCCCAGCAGTGCAGGGCCAGCACCACCAGGCCCCCACTCATGTCCAACTCATGTCTCCCATCACCTCCACACCCCCAGCCACCATGGGCATCCCCCACCAGGCCCCCACTCATGTCTCCCACCACCCCCACCCCCCAGCCACCATGGGCATCCCCCACCAGGCCCCCACTCATGTGTCCCACCACCCCCACCCCCCAGCAGTGCAGGGGCAGCCTCCACCAGGCCCCCACCCATGTCTCCCACCACCCCCACCCCCCAGCAGTGCAGGGGCAGCACCACCAGGCCCCCACTCATGTCCAACTCATGTCTCCCACCACCCGCACCCCCCCAGCTACCATGGGCACCCTCCACCAGGCCCCCACTCATGTCTCCCACCACCCCCACCCCCCAGCAGTGCAGGGGCAGCACCACCAGGCCCCCACTCATGTCCAACTCATGTCTCCCACCATCCCCAACCCCCAGCCACCATGGGCATCCCCCACCAGGCCTCCACTCATGTCTCCCATCACCCCCACCCCCCAGCCACCATGGGCATCCCCCACCAGGACCCCACTCATGTCTCCCACCACCCCCACCCCCCAGCAGTGCAGGGACAGCCTCCACCAGGCCCCCACCCATGTGTCCCACCACCCCCACCCCCCAGCCACCATGGGCAGCCTCCACCAGGCCCCCACTCATGTCTCCCACCACCCCCACCCCCCAGCAGTGCAGGGGCAGCACCACCAGGCCCCCACTCAAGTCCAACTCATGTCTCCCACCACCCCCACCTCCCCAGCCACCATGGGCATCCCCCACCAGGCCCCCACACATGTCTCCCACCACCCCCACCCCCCAGCCACCATGGGCATCCCCCACCAGGCCCCCACTCATGTCTCCCACCACCCCCACCCCCCAGCCACCATGGGCAGCATCCACCAGGCCCCCACCCATGTCTCCCACCACCCCCACGCCCCAGCAGTGCAGGGGCAGCACCACCAGGCCCCCACTCATGTCCAACTCATGTCTCCCACCACCCCCACCCCCGCAGCCACCATGGGCATCCCCCACCAGGCACCCACTCATGTCTCCCACCACCCCCACCCCCCAGCAGTGCAGGGCCAGCACCACTAGGCCCCGCTTATGTCCAACTCATGTCTCCCACCACCCCCACCCCCCCAGCCACCATGGGCAGCCACCACCAGGCCCCCACTCATGTCTCCCACCACCCCCACCCCCCCAGCAGTGTGGGGCACCCTCCACCAGGCCCCCACTCATGTCTCCCACCACCCCCACCCCCCCAGTAGTGTGGGGCACCTTCCACCAGGCCCCCACTCATGTCTCCCACCACCCCCACCCCCCAGCCACCATGGGCATCCCCCACCAGTCCCCCACTCATGTCTCCCACCACCCCCACCCCCCAGCAGTGCAGGGGCAGCACCACCAGGCCCCCACTCATGTCCAACTCATGTCTCCCACCACCCCCACCCCCCAGCCACCATGGGCATCCCCCACCAGGCCCCCACTCATGTCTCCCACCACCCCCACTCCCCAGTCACCATGGGCAGCCTCCACCAGGCCCCCACTCATGTCTCCCACCACCCCGACCCCCAGCAGTGCAGGGCCAGCACCACCAGGCCCCCACTCATGTCCAACTCATGTCTCCGACCACCCCCACCCCCCCAGCCACCATGGGCATCCCCCACCAGGCCCCCACTCATGTCTCCCACCACCCCCACCCCCCAGCCACCATGGGCATCCCCCACCAGGCCCCCACTCATGTCTCCCACCACCCCCACCCCCCAGCCACCATGGGTAGCCCCCACCAGGCTCCCACCCATGTCCCCCTGCCCACAGGCCCTGACAATCCTCAAGCATGGGCCTCACGGCCAGCCACCACAGCCCAAAGACACAACCAAGTATTACATGCACCCATGATACTACTCAAATGGAAAAAATGTAAATCAACACATGTGTCTCACACACACACAATGGTTGCAAGTGAACCTGAAAACCCATATCATGACATGCATGAAAACAATGAGATGAAACCACACATTGAAGAATGAAAAAATCCATATAATGTATTAATAACAACAGTAATGGCAATCAAAATGAAACAAAATACACAAGTAAAAAAAATAACAAAATCAAGCTGGCTGTCCCTTTTCAAATTAAAATCAATAAATGATAATCCTAAAAATGTCTTCCAAGTTTCAAGTCCATAAAAAGGAAATGAAGGGAAAAAAGAAAATGAAAACCATTGCTCCATGGAAAAAAATATCCATAGTAAAAAAATATCCAAATCCAAAGTCCAACTATGTACAAAGTATTCAGGGTCCATCATCCCAACAGAAGAAATGAAACCTACCAAAAAATGGAAATATATACAAAAGGTGGAGCAGTGTCCGTCGACTCCAAATAAAAATAAACTATAAAGGAAACCTATCACTAAATAACTATATACAATGGCGGCAGGCCAGTCCAGCGGCTCACTTAGTGGTGTTCCGGGCCAGGGCATCATCGAACTCCTCGTCTATGTCCTGGAGGCGGTCCTGTTCCATGGCCCCGAGGGTCCGCAGGGAGGCTGACATGTTCACCTCTAACTCCCTGCGGATTGCCTCTAGGCACTCGGCCCGCCACAGGGCCCTCCGCATGGAGTTCTCCGCCCTGACCATCGTGAGCCGCGCCTCTTCCGCCCGCTGCCGCTCCGCATCTATGGCGTGGCCCAACCGCTGCCACACGGAAGACACTTCCCGTCCAGGGTCCTCCTGGCCTCTGGCCGAAGCCTGCACCTCCGATGTTGAAGGCCCCGAGCTATCGTGGCTCCCACCTACAGCCTCCTGCTGCTGCAGCTGCTGCTGTCCATGTGCCCTGTCCGATGGTGCCTGCACATCCTCCTCCAGTTGGGGTGCTGTCGTTCATGTGGCCACCCCTGCTGGACGTCCGACTCCCGACTGTGGCAGGGATCTGTTGTCCACCAGCCTGGCCGCACGGTCAGAGGCAGCTCCACAGGGCACCCAGGTGACACATGGGTGGGAAGATGGCATGGAGGACGACTGGGGCATAGGGGGTTCTGTGGAGGAGGGGGTCAGAACAAGGTCCAGGAAACGGAGGAATCCAGCCCTGGTGAGCTGTCCCAGTGGGTCAACGCAGTCAACGAGCCATGCAAGAAGACGTGCAGACTCATCATGAAAAGACTGCAGGTCAGCTCGCATGGCCCGTTGACGCAATGCCACCCCACCCTGGACAGGCTCAACCTGGTGCAGGATAGCCACATCCGCAGGGAGAGGAAGGCCAGGTGTTGTAAGCCAATCCCCTCCCTGAGAACAGGTCTGGAGGTAGGCATCCCCGCTGGTGCAAGATGATGCAGTGACAGGAGCAGGGACAGGATTGCACACAGGCACCTCCGCGGCGGCCTGTGCTGCCTCCTGTCCCAGATCCTGCACTGCACCACTAGCACCAGTGGAATCCCCACCTCCAGACCCTGCCTCTGTCGCTTGCACGGCCTCCTCCTACTCCAAACCCCCCACCAACCTGGATGACTCAGTGCCATCTTCCTCCATTGGGCCCTGTGGGGTCCCAGCTGCCCCTTCTGCTGCCGAGGAGTCCAACTCCAACCTCCACCTCTTGGACCTCCCCTCGGCAGCTGCGGCCTGGGACACGGCACCGGACTCCTCGCTCCCGACGAGATCAGAACCTGGGAGGGGATCCGGCCCTTGCGTCTCCGGCTGGTGGTGCGACCCCTGCCTCTGTGCTCCACAGCACCTTCTCCGCCCTCTTCATCAGTTGACGCTGCAGACACGGAGAAAGAAAACACAGGCATCAGGGCACTGTCCAATGGACTCATACACACATGACAGTCATACATGAGTGGCATTGGTAAACCTCAGACATGGCATCACAATCCCCAACACACATGTCATTTCAACTTGCACACATGAGCCATACCACAGGCATATTGCAACAGCCAGCACCATCCATTCACATACAACAGCATGAGCAGCCAAAGGTCATCCACATATCACATGCAACATAGGGAGTACACTACACATGCCCACACACCACCAAACTTGCATGCATGTGTACACCTCCGCCAACTGTCGCAGTGTTCCGATCGACATCCATGTCACACCTGACAATCATTCCTCCACATCCTGTGCCATGCAAGCCCACACACACACAAGCACCATCCATGTGTCACACATGAGACCCCTCGCATGTGTCACCCTCACGGCCCTGTACACCCCCCCCTACTTGCCCACATAAAAATACATGTTCAACCTGCACACTCCTGGCACACCACACGCACAGCTTACAATCAGTATGCATGTACACTTACCGCTCGACTCCAGACGGGTCTGCCTCTCAAGGACCTGGACGTGGAGCGCTGGGGATATGCGTTGCAGGACCCTCATCTGATCTTCCGACAAGTGGCCACGGCGCCCCTTAGCATCCGCTGCCCTCAGGAGGCGCCGGGCCTTGTTGAGGGTCCTGGACCTGAAGTCCTCCCAGCGCTTCCTGACACGTTCGTAGTCGCGGACTGCCACCTCCTCCGCGTTGATGGCAGTCACGATGTCCATCCAGATCCGAGTCCTTCCTTCCTTGTCGGCGCGCAACCTTCCGAAGAGGGCTTCATAGTGCCCCAGGACATGCTCCACCAGGACACCAACTTCGGTGGCAGTGAAGCTGGTGCCCCTCTGCCTCCTTGGCCGGGGGTTGCCACTGGTGCCAGATGTTGCAGTGCCCGACATGGCAACCCCAGAGGCAGGAGTGGGTGGGCAACTGGGTCCTGGGGCTGGGCTGTGGGGCGATGGAAAAGCAGTCGGGAGTCTTCGGTTCCAGCAGGGGTGGTCACAGCAACAGCACCCCTGGCTGATGTGCAGGCAGCAAATGGCAGGGCACGTGAGCAGCAGGCAGTCAGGCAGCAGCAGATGGCAGGTGGGAGCGTGCTCAGGGCTCTGGGGGGCAGTAATTCGGCCTTCTGGGCAGGAGCATGGTCTTCCGTGTGTGAACGCGTGGCCAGCTTGATACGGAGTGATTTTGCACATGAAAATCCTGCACGTCTGCGTGTAATTCGAGGAAAGGCCCTTAGCATGTAAGCGCGTCAGCACACGTCTGTACATTCATTGGCCCAAAGGCCACCAGCGTATGCGGGTCTATGAAGTCACGTGCCGTTGAATATGGCTCACGTTTGAAATGTTGCCTGTTAAAAAAATGAAAGACACGTCCCAGTGTCAAAGCGTGTAATTGGTGGAAATAGCGTGTACACGCGGAAGTGACAAAGCGTGCAAATGGTGGAAAAAGCGCGTACACGCGGAAGTGACAAAGCGTGTAATTGGTGGAAACAGCGCGTACCCGCGGAAGTGACAAAGCGTGTAATTGGTGGAAATAGCGCGTACCCGCGGAAGTGACAAAGCGTGTAATTGGTGGATACAGCGGGTACACGCGGAAGTGACAAAGCTGTAATTGGTGGAAATGGCCCTAGCGCGTACACGCGGAAGTGACACTGGACGTGTGGGCCTGCATAAATGTACGTGTAGAACACCATTTCCTTGTACGTGCTTTTCGTGGAGAGCGAGTGGGTGAATTCTGTACTTCTTGTCGTTTCACACGCAATTTACTTCACGGCGTTTCAAGTTCGTACTCCCTGTTACCTCTGACAGCTTTTTCTTTTTTTCTCTTTTTCTGGTTTTCCTGGGCCTGTTCCCTCAAACAGTGTTCCATTCTACTGTTGTCCTGTCTCCTCAGACAGCGTACAAATCTTCTTTTGGCGGGGGTGTTGCCAACCAAACGCGCTTCTTTTTCACGCTCTTTTTCCTGGTAGATGGTGAGTCACGCACGTATCTAACATCTGTGCTTGCCCCGTGTGTAGCCTACCCCTTCAGAGGTCATTCTAGGCTGCATGTGACATGCATACGTTCATTCTTGTGTTACTGGGTGCCACAGCGTAGTGCAGGTTTTTTTTTCCGCACACGTGGTCTAGGAGGGGTTGCGTGCACGTCATCTCCCTTTTTTGGGCTTCCTGTGCGTTGCGTGACCCGTCATCTTTCCCCAGGGGTCACATTCAGCCTTGCTAGAGCACTAGGGTACAATTACCATCTGGTACCCAACCCCTTTGACCCCCAATTGCCCAGGACAATAGTTTACAGCCACTCCCATATGCACATTAACATCAGTGCCATGGTTGGGAGGCGAGGATTCCGTAAGGGTGGCAAAGGTGGACGAGCCACAAGTGGTGGCCGTGGTGGATCCGGTAGGGGACCTGGTTGTTACTTGCAGGGTGACCATGTCCCCCCATGTGTGGAGGACCAGTCAAGGGCACCCATAATCCCCCCCCCCCCTGGTTGAGGCTGATGTGGCTGACACCATCCATGCTCAGCCCTTGTTGGACCAGCCCATTGTGGCACCAGACCTGGCTGACTCGATGGCTGACTTCCAGGTCAGCAGGCCTATGACACGTGTGCTGGTGCACATTGATGTCATCAGGCCACGTGGATCAGGGGCAGCAAGGTCATCTGCTGCCCCAAGTAGGCAGGGTGGAGAGGCTGCAGGGGCAGCTGCAGCTCCATCCACCCCAACTCTCACACACCCAGCCAGGACAGTGTCGGTCCTAGTCCATCCTGCTGACATTCCCCCTGACACCATTACACTTGAGCCAAAGCCTGCACCAACTCCCATGCTGAGTGTGCAATCCCACACTCCTGATACAGAGTCCACCAGGGCTCCTGCCCCTAGTGTCCAGAACGGCGCAGGACACTCAGGATCACCACCACCTTCCAAGCGGAAGAGGAAGAGTGCTCGTCCGGCACAGGCTGATGCCCCAGACACGGCTACACAGTCCGGACCGTTGAGGAAGCCCAGCTTCACGGATGCTGAACTGAATGCACTTGTCGAGTATGTGTCCGCACATGATAACGAGATGGTCATTGTTGCAGGATCCAAGACCACACCTGCACAACGCCAGGCACACTGGCATACCGTTGCGGACATTGTAAGTGCCCTTGGAATCGTGAGGCGCACAGCCAATGATTGCTATAAGCGCTGGAATGACCTAAAGCGCAGGGCAAAGTATAAGCTGGCCTCAAGTCATGCCGCAACTCTAGTGACTGGAGGTGGGTCTCCAGTAGAAGACATGAAACTCACTCCACATGAGTCAGTCGCTGGGACCTACGTCACGGAGGAACAGATCCACGGCGTGGGAGATCTGCCTGATTATGAGGCATTGTCCGGTGAGTGCACATGCATGTGTGTGTCATCCATGTGCATGATGTGTGTGTGAGGGCTTCTGTTTGTGTGCCAGGTGAGGGTGTGTGCGCCTGAGTCGTTTGGGTCACCCATGTGCTTCATGCAATACATTCTGCGCAGCAGCATTTGGCCATAGCAGTATCCCTTCTGCCAACAGTAGACATCTAGCCCAACAGCATGCCAGTTGCCCTTGAAGTGTCACCTTGCCACAACATTGTTGCTTATTTTTCTCTGTTCATTCAGGCAGATTGTTTGCATTCCACCACTTTTACTAGGCATTTCTCAGTCCTCTAGTCACATGTCTGACATGGCTATGGTAAAGTGGAGTGACTTTGTTACCTGGATATCATTTGTTCACACATGTCCCTGTGCAATCGGACCATTTTGGACTAGCAGACCTGTTTGAATTAGAAAAGCTATTACATGAGGGAACTGGACTGAATGAATAAGTGCTGCCCTCTGTTAGGGAGAATTCTCTGTTTAGGCTGAATTTCCCTACCTAGTGAGTCCCCCAGCAGCTTTGCTGGATTTCTGGGTTTATTTTTTCTCCCCTGCCAAGAGTGAGACTCTTTTACCCTCACTCTTGGGCATGTTGAAGTGTGTTTTCTTGGTTAAACCTTGTGTTGAATGGGCTATGGGGTCTTTTACTCCATAGGGCCTCATATATTTTTATGATGTGGGTTACACAGCACCCTCTGTGCCGTAACCCAGGGGTGTCCTAGGGACTCCCCAACATAGACTCCATACCCTGGGACTGACTACTGTCTCCCAGGGCATGTAAAGTCACCAAAGACTTTACCAGTCTTAAATCCTGAACAGAACCAGTACAAACCATCATATTGTGGACGTACTGGCTGGGGCAATTCGATTGCCCCAGGGTCTGTTAGTCGAGGGGGCACGTCTCCGTCCCCCCTGATCGAGTTTTGGCTGGTGGCAGTGGAAACTACGTTTTATATTCGACCGCGAATATTTTCCTAGGGGATTTCCCATTGTTTTAGGCTAACACATTTAATTATTTATTTACGGTAGCCTTAAACATACCGCCGGTTTATATATTTATTATTATAACTCCGGTTGGGATTTTTTGCCAAAACTCGAAGCTAAAATGGCGTTGGCATTCGCCTCTGTAACTCTGACCCAAAGTGGAGCCCTTTGTCCCACTTTTGGCGGGCTTCTCCACAGAAGCCCTCCAAAGTGGTGCCACTCTGTCTGGGGTACTTAGGAGGGGTGGAGGGGGATTTAGGCACCCTGGACTGAGTTACCTAGGTAACTCAAGTCGCACTCCGTCCTGATTGGCCCAAGTGGTGAGCCGGCCGGCTCACCACTTAGCATGTTTGAGTGACAGCTAGGCTGGGTGAATGGGGGTTTGCTGCATAAAAGCAGGGCTTTGGGGACTGGAACTTCAGAAGTCGCCACAGGACCTAAGAATCCAACGAGGGACGAGCTGAGCTGATCTGCTACGACGACACCGCCGGTGGAGCCCTGCTGAACCATCTCACCACTTTTCCCGACGACCGAGGAGAACTCTTAACGGAGTGGCTCCTTCCCTTGACTGGTGGGGACAACCAGTTTTCACCTTCTTTCCGCTCTTCGAGGTATCTCGTGGCCGCCTTGCCAGTGCCAAGCACCCCGGCAACCGGAATACCCACCACTTTTACCCCAACCGCGAAAGTCGGTACGACCCTTTAACCGGAGGACTCCGCGGCTGGTTTCTTCCCGGGCAGTGCAACGACCTTCTTCTTCTGCTCTTCAGCGAGATCTTCTTCTCCCCTGACCGACGTCGAGCCTTGCTGCCACTGCCTGGAAAAACTGCCCCCGCTGGAGGATCCTTTCCGTTAAGGTACCGTGTTCCGCCTGGCTTCCCTTGCCACCGACTGTACGGGGTAGTTTTAGCCCCCGGCTTTCGATCCTGGGATTGCCTGGGACACTTTGGCTAAACTTTCTAAGCCTCTCTAACTCGTTTCCGAACTCTTTTGCAAGACTCTGAATCCCTACCAACTGTGTGATCTTGGGCACGTTTTCGCTCTGTCTGCTCCAAGAGTGGGCCCTGCTTAGTGACTTTTGCTCACCTGTGACTTTGTGCTTCTTTGAGCTTACAAAAAGTGTTCTTAACCTTAGAGTGGTGTGTTTATCCTAATTCTGCTCCTTCTCCCTTCTTTTTACCTACTAGAGTGTCATCTAACGTTAAGCGCTCACCTCTGTTTGAATTATGTGGTGTTAACCTAGAGTTGTCTAGATAGGAATAAGGATTGGGACTGCTTTCCATATAACTGTGTTTAGAGTGTTTTACTATATTTTGCTAGAGTGTTTTCAACGTATGTGTTCTAGAAAATAAATAACTATATACTTTTGAAACCAAGCTCTGGTCAGAGTTTGCTTGTGCTATTGTGTCTGGAGTACATATTGTGTATACTTTGCATACTGCCTAACTCTTCTTGAGGGAAGTCTGACTGCTCAGCCACAGCTACCAGGTAAATCTGGGTGGTGCAGACTGCTACCAAGTGGGTTTACTGCTATACCTGTAGTCTTAAATCTTTTGCAGTGTTCCCCAAGGGAACTGCACAGGTTTCTGCCTAACACTGGTGTACAGCGGTGGGATTTGTATTGAGTATACATTTTATTGTGCTTTGGATACCTTAGTGCAACTAACCACAAAGCTTAGCACTGTAGAAGTAATCCTCTAACATGTCAGTTATAGAAAGCTATAGTCAAGAGTCCCTTGCAGCCAAAACTGCTGATTGTTTAAGAGTGCTCTGTAAACATAAGGATCTCCTGACTAAGGGCAAGAAAATGGAGCTGATTGAAAGATTGTTAGCTAACCAAAGTCTGGGTAATGGTTCAGAGGAACCTACCACTCCAGCAACTGTAGATGACAGTATTGAAGTTAACATGGAGCAAAATGTTGATGATTCTGAGGAAGAGTCAGAAGAGGAGGGTGAGGCTGTTGTGACTGTCCCCCCTAGGCCTCTGCCTGCTCTACCTGCTGTACCTACTGGACCTTTACCAGGTCCCACATTTAGTCCTCAGTACTTTGAACTGGAGAAAATGAAACTAGAATTGGAGTATAAGAAACTTAATGCTCAAACTGACAAAGAACTAAGGCTAAGGGAAATGGAGCTCAAGTATGACTTAGAAATGAAGAAATTATCTGTTGAGAATGTTTCTCTCTCTGGCTCCTCTAGAAGTTCCAGTCCTAAAAGACCCCGGATGCCTAAAGAATTGGTTGGTATGTATGAGCCTAAGTTGGATGTGTTGGATTGGTTGTCTCTGTTTGAATATAATCATGGGCTCCAGAACATCACAGGAAATGACTTACTCCCCTGGTTGTTCTCTAGGCTTCCCCCTGTTGCAACTGATGTGGTAATGGAGATGGGGGAGGAGGATAAGAAGGACTATGAATGTGTGAAGCTAGCTTTAATAGCTAGATTTGGGAAGACCCCTTCCCAGTACCTTAAGAGGTTTAGGAGCCTCAAAAAGCATGATGGTACCCCTTGGGCTACCTGGGTGAGTGAAGGGTTGAAAAACTTAGAGGGGTGGATTAAGGGTTACAAGGTGAACACTTATGAAGGTATGAAGAATTTGTTTATGTTGGAGACTATTTATGATGCCTGCTCTCCTGAGCTCAGACAACACTTGGCTGATTCCAGGGAATTAGATTCCCGGAAACTAGCTAAGGCTGCTGACTTGTGGGTTGCCAACAGGGCCACTCACAAGGATTCTGGGGTAACTCAGAAGAAGGATGGGGAGAAACAGCCTAAAAAGGACTCCAAAGAGAATTCTAATACTACAAATTCCAAAGAGGGCCCCAAACAAAACTATAAGGGTAAGCCACAAGGGAAACCAAATCAGGCTAGTGTACCTTCTGGTCCCAGACCAGAAGGAGGTCAGAACAAGCCTCCATTCCAGCGAGCCTTTGGCTCATGCTTTGTTTGTAAGGCTACTGACCATGTGAAAGGAGATCCCAGATGTAAGGGTAAACCTTCAGGGGTCCAGCTTGCCTCCTTAGACTTCGCTCCAGAAGAGGAAGTACATATGGCAAGTGGAAACTTTCTATTACTAGCTGATGAACCCACTGGAGTCTCAGCTGGTGTTTCTTTAGTCTCTCTGGGGTTGTGGGAACAACAGAATTTAGATGTCTATAACTCTATCCCAGATAATACTAAAGAGTATTATAAGGACAGTGTCCAGGTGAATGGTCAGGAGACTCCTGCCATTAGGGACACTGGAGCCAGCATAACTGTGGTGGATGAATCATTTTTCAAGGCAGAGGATGTTGCTAAGGCACCCAAATGCCTCACCAAGTTAGCTGGTGGGCCTGTGCAGATGTGTCCCCAGTTACCAGTTCTCATCCAATGTAATGATATGGCTGTAAAAATACCTGTCAGTGTACAATGTGAAGTGCCAGGTAGGGTTCTGTTGGGTAATGACCTCAAAGCTCTTGGAGTTGTGTCACATACCCCCAGACCACCTAGCAAGACGTTACAGGAGCTCACAAAACCTGCAAGAGAGAAAACCCTGCGAGGGTTATCTCAGGAGATGATGACAGAAATCACTCCTCTCCCACTGGAGCAACTTACTGCAGTAACTACCAGATCAGGAGCAAAGGGGCAACCCAAGACTCCTAGAAAAAAGCCAGCAGCAAGCACTCCAGTGCTTCCAACAAGGACTTCCCCTAGGTTGTCCAAAGTTACACCTGTAACTCCACCTCCAGCTGAGGCTGAGAGGGAGGTACAACCCTGTGTGGTTGAGCTAGACTCTGAGGAAGAGCTAGAAGGAGGCCCCAACCTTATTGGAGATTTGGACCCTGAGGACCATCCTGAGCTGCAGTCTTTACTGGCAGAAGGTGGGCCTAGCAGGGCAGCTTTTCGTAAGGGGCAAAGAGAATGTCCAACTCTGGAAGGTCTCCGCCACCAGGCAGCTTCTCAGGCTGATGGGCAAGAGCCTGGGAAGTATAGGTTACACTGGGAAGATGGCCTCTTCTACAGTGAACCGACTGAGTCTGAACCTGGAGACTACAAACGCCTTGTAGTCCCACAAGAGAACAGACAACAGTTCTTACAACTAGCCCATGAGATACCTTTGGCTGGTCACTTGAGTTTCAAGAAGACCAAGGAAAGGCTCTCTCTCTACTTTTATTGGCCAAAGATGGGGGCTGAAGTAGATAGATATTGTAAGAGCTGCCACACCTGCCAGACTTCTGGTAAGGTTGGTTCCAAGAATGTGGCACCTTTAGTGCCTCTCCCAGTTGTGGGAGTCCCATTTGAGAGGGTAGGGATTGACATTGTTGGTCCCCTTGATCCCCCAACCTCCTCAGGCAACAGGTTTATCCTTGTTGTAGTAGACCATGCTACTAGGTACCCTGAGGCAATTCCTATGAGGACTGTTACAGCTCCGGCTGTGGCTAAGGCCCTCCTTGGTATTTTTACCAGGGTTGGGTTTCCTAAGGAGGTAATCTCTGACAGGGGGTCAAACTTTATGTCCCACTACATGAAAGCCATGTGGAAAACCTGTGGAGTTACCTACAAGTTCTCAACCGCATACCACCCTCAGACAAACGGGTTGGTTGAAAGGTTTAACAGAACCATGAAGAGCATGATAGGTGCTTTAGAAGAACCCCTTAAGAAAAAGTGGGACCTTCTACTGCCATGCCTTCTCTTTGCTTATAGAGAAGTCCCTCAGGAGGGAGTAGGCTATTCTCCCTTTGAGCTTCTCTATGGCCATCCAGTCAGAGGTCCATTGGCCCTGATTAAGGAGGGATTGGAAGGTGCTCCTCCCCTCAAGCCAGTCAGAGTGACTGACTATGTGATAGGTCTCCGGAGGAGAATGTCACACATGATGGCAGAAGCAAGTGACAACTTGAAAGCTGGTCAAGCTCTGGTCAAACATTGGCACGACCAGAAGGCTAACATGGTTGAGTTTACTCAAGACCAGCTAGTTCTAGTTATGCTCCCAACAACGCAGAGGGCCTTGCAAGACAAATGGATGGGACCCTTCAAGATTGTGGGAAAACTTGGAGAGGTCAACTATCTGGTGGATCTGGGCAGACCCAGGGAAGCTCTTAGAGTCTTCCACACCAACCGACTAAAAGCATACATCTCCAGACCTGATGTAGGAGCCTTGCTTCTAACTTCAGCTGCAGAGGAAGAAGAGAGTGAATCTCTCCCTGATCTCCTCAGAGGTGTGCCTTTAGATGAAAAAGTTGAAGGAGTCAATCTCTCTTCAGACCTGAGCAACAAGAGGAGTGCAAATCTATGTTAAATCAGTTTGCCTCCCTGTTCTCACTGTCACCAGGCTTGACCCCTTGGGGCCAGCATGAGATACTCACTGGTGACTGTCTGCCAGTCAAAAGCAGAGGATACAGAATGTCAGAACATATCAGAACCCACATCAAAGGAGAGGTCAAGAAGATGCTTGATCTCGGGGTAATAGAGCCCTCTACTAGTCCATGGTCTAGCCCAGTTGTGTTAGTACCAAAGGCAGGATCCAAAGACTTGAGATTCTGTGTGGACTATAGAGCTCTAAATGCAGTCACCAAGACTGATGCCCACCCTTTGCCCAGGACAGATGAGTTGGTGGATAAACTTGGTGCCGCCAAGTACCTCAGCACATTTGACCTGACGTCAGGCTATTGGCAAATAGCCCTGACAGACCATGCCAAGGAGAAAACTGCATTTTCAACCCCAGTTGGCTTGTACCAGTTTAAGGTCATGCCTTTTGGACTAAAAAATGCACCTGCCACATTCCAAAGGATGGTGAACCAAGTTCTAGCTGGGATGGAAGACTTCTGCATGGCATACTTGGATGACATTGCAGTCTTCAGCCACTCCTGGGAGGAGCATGTGAACCACCTAGGACATGTGTTGCAGGCCCTTGAACAGGCCCATTTGACAATCAAAGCCAGTAAGTGCCAGCTCGGTCAAAGTAAGGTGGTCTACCTTGGACATGAGGTAGGAGGTGGAGAAATAAGGCCTTTGCTCAGCAAGATTGAAGCTGTGCAAAATTGGACAACACCAACTACTCAAACCCAAGTGAGAGCTTTCCTAGGCCTCACTGGGTATTACAGGAATTTCATTGAGAACTATGGGACCATAGCTTCTCCACTGAATGTAATCTCCTCTCCCAAATTCCCTAAAAAGGTAAAATGGAATGAGGAGTGCAATCAGGCCTTTGAAAAACTGAAGAGAGCTCTTTGCCAAGCTCCAGTGTTAAGAGCTCCTGACTACCACCAACCTTTCATTGTACAAACTGATGCTTCCAATGTAGGTATAGGTGCAGTTCTAAGCCAGCTGGATGAGAAGGGTAGGGAGCACCCCATTTGCTTCATCAGTAGGAAACTGAACGATCCTGAGATAAGGTGGGCAACTATCGAAAGAGAATGCTTTGCTATTGTGTGGGCACTGAAGAAGTTTAGGCCATACTTGTATGGTTCTACTTTTGTTATTCAGACTGACCACCAACCCTTGAGATGGTTAATGCAAATGAAAGGGGAAAATCCAAAACTATTGAGATGGTCAATCTGCCTGCAAGGGTTTGATTTCACCATTGAGCACAGGTCAGGGTGTCACCATCAAAATGCTGATGGACTCTCTAGGATGTATATCATCGACTAGAGGTATGAGGTTCATCCAGGAGTGGATTAAATCCGCCTGTCCCTTAGTCTGGGGGGGGCGAGTGTTAGGGAGAATTCTCTGTTTAGGCTGAATTTCCCTACCTAGTGAGTCCCCCAGCAGCTTTGCTGGATTTCTGGGTTTATTTTTTCTCCCCTGCCAAGAGTGAGACTCTTTTACCCTCACTCTTGGGCATGTTGAAGTGTGTTTTCTTGGTTAAACCTTGTGTTGAATGGGCTATGGGGTCTTTTACTCCATAGGGCCTCATATATTTTTATGATGTGGGTTACACAGCACCCTCTGTGCCGTAACCCAGGGGTGTCCTAGGGACTCCCCAACATAGACTCCATACCCTGGGACTGACTACTGTCTCCCAGGGCATGTAAAGTCACCAAAGACTTTACTAGTCTTAAATCCTGAACAGAACCAGTACAAACCATCATATTGTGGACGTACTGGCTGGGGCAATTCGATTGCCCCAGGGTCTGTTAGTCGAGGGGGCACGTCTCCGTCCCCCCTGATCGAGTTTTGGCTGGTGGCAGTGGAAACTACGTTTTATATTCGACCGCGAATATTTTCCTATGGGATTTCCCATTGTTTTAGGCTAACACATTTAATTATTTATTTACGGTAGCCTTAAACATACCGCCGGTTTATATATTTATTATTATAACTCCGGTTGGGATTTTTTGCCAAAACTCGATGCTAAAATGGCGTTGGCATTCGCCTCTGTAACTCTGACCCAAAGTGGAGCCCTTTGTCCCACTTTTGGCGGGCTTCTCCACAGAAGCCCTCCAAAGTGGTGCCACTCTGTCTGGGGTACTTAGGAGGGGTGGAGGGGGATTTAGGCACCCTGGACTGAGTTACCTAGGTAACTCAAGTCGCACTCCGTCCTGATTGGCCCAAGTGGTGAGCCGGCCGGCTCACCACTTAGCATGTTTGAGTGACAGCTAGGCTGGGTGAATGGGGATTTGCTGCATAAAAGCAGGGCTTTGGGGACTGGAACTTCAGAAGTCGCCACAGGACCTAAGAATCCAACGAGGGACGAGCTGAGCTGATCTGCTACGACGACACCGCCGGTGGAGCCCTGCTGAACCATCTCACCACTTTTCCCGACGACCGAGGAGAACTCTTAACGGAGTGGCTCCTTCCCTTGACTGGTGGGGACAACCAGTTTTCACCTTCTTTCCGCTCTTCGAGGTATCTCGTGGCCGCCTTGCCAGTGCCAAGCACCCCGGCAACCGGAATACCCACCACTTTTACCCCAACCGCGAAAGTCGGTACGACCCTTTAACCGGAGGACTCCGCGGCTGGTTTCTTCCCAGGCAGTGCAACGACCTTCTTCTTCTGCTCTTCAGCGAGATCTTCTTCTCCCCTGACCGACGTCGAGCCTTGCTGCCACTGCCTGGAAAAACTGCCCCCGCTGGAGGATCCTTTCCGTTAAGGTACCGTGTTCCGCCTGGCTTCCCTTGCCACCGACTGTACGGGGTAGTTTTAGCCCCCGGCTTTCGATCCTGGGATTGCCTGGGACACTTTGGCTAAACTTTCTAAGCCTCTCTAACTCGTTTCCGAACTCTTTTGCAAGACTCTGAATCCCTACCAACTGTGTGATCTTGGGCACGTTTTCGCTCTGTCTGCTCCAAGAGTGGGCCCTGCTTAGTGACTTTTGCTCACCTGTGACTTTGTGCTTCTTTGAGCTTACAAAAAGTGTTCTTAACCTTAGAGTGGTGTGTTTATCCTAATTCTGCTCCTTCTCCCTTCTTTTTACCTACTAGAGTGTCATCTAACGTTAAGCGCTCACCTCTGTTTGAATTATGTGGTGTTAACCTAGAGTTGTCTAGATAGGAATAAGGATTGGGACTGCTTTCCATATAACTGTGTTTAGAGTGTTTTACTATATTTTGCTAGAGTGTTTTCAACTTATGTGTTCTAGAAAATAAATAACTATATACTTTTGAAACCAAGCTCTGGTCAGAGTTTGCTTGTGCTATTGTGTCTGGAGTACATATTGTGTATACTTTGCATACTGCCTAACTCTTCTTGAGGGAAGTCTGACTGCTCAGCCACAGCTACCAGGTAAATCTGGGTGGTGCAGACTGCTACCAAGTGGGTTTACTGCTATACCTGTAGTCTTAAATCTTTTGCAGTGTTCCCCAAGGGAACTGCACAGGTTTCTGCCTAACACTGGTGTACAGCGGTGGGATTTGTATTGAGTATACATTTTATTGTGCTTTGGATACCTTAGTGCAACTAACCACAAAGCTTAGCACTGTAGAAGTAATCCTCTAACATGTCAGTTATAGAAAGCTATAGTCAAGAGTCCCTTGCAGCCAAAACTGCTGATTGTTTAAGAGTGCTCTGTAAACATAAGGATCTCCTGACTAAGGGCAAGAAAATGGAGCTGATTGAAAGATTGTTAGCTAACCAAAGTCTGGGTGATGGTTCAGAGGAACCTACCACTCCAGCAACTGTAGATGACAGTATTGAAGTTAACATGGAGCAAAATGTTGATGATTCTGAGGAAGAGTCAGAAGAGGAGGGTGAGGCTGTTGTGACTGTCCCCCCTAGGCCTCTGCCTGCTCTACCTGCTGTACCTACTGGACCTTTACCAGGTCCCACATTTAGTCCTCAGTACTTTGAACTGGAGAAAATGAAACTAGAATTGGAGTATAAGAAACTTAATGCTCAAACTGACAAAGAACTAAGGCTAAGGGAAATGGAGCTCAAGTATGACTTAGAAATGAAGAAATTATCTGTTGAGAATGTTTCTCTCTCTGGCTCCTCTAGAAGTTCCAGTCCTAAAAGACCCCGGATGCCTAAAGAATTGGTTGGTATGTATGAGCCTAAGTTGGATGTGTTGGATTGGTTGTCTCTGTTTGAATATAATCATGGGCTCCAGAACATCACAGGAAATGACTTACTCCCCTGGTTGTTCTCTAGGCTTCCCCCTGTTGCAACTGATGTGGTAATGGAGATGGGGGAGGAGGATAAGAAGGACTATGAATGTGTGAAGCTAGCTTTAATAGCTAGATTTGGGAAGACCCCTTCCCAGTACCTTAAGAGGTTTAGGAGCCTCAAAAAGCATGATGGTACCCCTTGGGCTACCTGGGTGAGTGAAGGGTTGAAAAACTTAGAGGGGTGGATTAAGGGTTACAAGGTGAACACTTATGAAGGTATGAAGAATTTGTTTATGTTGGAGACTATTTATGATGCCTGCTCTCCTGAGCTCAGACAACACTTGGCTGATTCCAGGGAATTAGATTCCCGGAAACTAGCTAAGGCTGCTGACTTGTGGGTTGCCAACAGGGCCACTCACAAGGATTCTGGGGTAACTCAGAAGAAGGATGGGGAGAAACAGCCTAAAAAGGACTCCAAAGAGAATTCTAATACTACAAATTCCAAAGAGGGCCCCAAACAAAACTATAAGGGTAAGCCACAAGGGAAACCAAATCAGGCTAGTGTACCTTCTGGTCCCAGACCAGAAGGAGGTCAGAACAAGCCTCCATTCCAGCGAGCCTTTGGCTCATGCTTTGTTTGTAAGGCTACTGACCATGTGAAAGGAGATCCCAGATGTAAGGGTAAACCTTCAGGGGTCCAGCTTGCCTCCTTAGACTTCGCTCCAGAAGAGGAAGTACATATGGCAAGTGGAAACTTTCTATTACTAGCTGATGAACCCACTGGAGTCTCAGCTAGTGTTTCTTTAGTCTCTCTGGGGTTGTGGGAACAACAGAATTTAGATGTCTATAACTCTATCCCAGATAATACTAAAGAGTATTATAAGGACAGTGTCCAGGTGAATGGTCAGGAGACTCCTGCCATTAGGGACACTGGAGCCAGCATAACTGTGGTGGATGAATCATTTTTCAAGGCAGAGGATGTTGCTAAGGCACCCAAATGCCTCACCAAGTTAGCTGGTGGGCCTGTGCAGATGTGTCCCCAGTTACCAGTTCTCATCCAATGTAATGATATGGCTGTAAAAATACCTGTCAGTGTACAATGTGAAGTGCCAGGTAGGGTTCTGTTGGGTAATGACCTCAAAGCTCTTGGAGTTGTGTCACATACCCCCAGACCACCTAGCAAGACGTTACAGGAGCTCACAAAACCTGCAAGAGAGAAAACCCTGCGAGGGTTATCTCAGGAGATGATGACAGAAATCACTCCTCTCCCACTGGAGCAACTTACTGCAGTAACTACCAGATCAGGAGCAAAGGGGCAACCCAAGACTCCTAGAAAAAAGCCAGCAGCAAGCACTCCAGTGCTTCCAACAAGGACTTCCCCTAGGTTGTCCAAAGTTACACCTGTAACTCCACCTCCAGCTGAGGCTGAGAGGGAGGTACAACCCTGTGTGGTTGAGCTAGACTCTGAGGAAGAGCTAGAAGGAGGCCCCAACCTTATTGGAGATTTGGACCCTGAGGACCATCCTGAGCTGCAGTCTTTACTGGCAGAAGGTGGGCCTAGCAGGGCAGCTTTTCGTAAGGGGCAAAGAGAATGTCCAACTCTGGAAGGTCTCCGCCACCAGGCAGCTTCTCAGGCTGATGGGCAAGAGCCTGGGAAGTATAGGTTACACTGGGAAGATGGCCTCTTCTACAGTGAACCGACTGAGTCTGAACCTGGAGACTACAAACGCCTTGTAGTCCCACAAGAGAACAGACAACAGTTCTTACAACTAGCCCATGAGATACCTTTGGCTGGTCACTTGAGTTTCAAGAAGACCAAGGAAAGGCTCTCTCTCTACTTTTATTGGCCAAAGATGGGGGCTGAAGTAGATAGATATTGTAAGAGCTGCCACACCTGCCAGACTTCTGGTAAGGTTGGTTCCAAGAATGTGGCACCTTTAGTGCCTCTAACAGTTGTGGGAGTCCCATTTGAGAGGGTAGGGATTGACATTGTTGGTCCCCTTGATCCCCCAACCTCCTCAGGCAACAGGTTTATCCTTGTTGTAGTAGACCATGCTACTAGGTACCCTGAGGCAATTCCTATGAGGACTGTTACAGCTCCGGCTGTGGCTAAGGCCCTCCTTGGTATTTTTACCAGGGTTGGGTTTCCTAAGGAGGTAATCTCTGACAGGGGGTCAAACTTTATGTCCCACTACATGAAAGCCATGTGGAAAACCTGTGGAGTTACCTACAAGTTCTCAACCGCATACCACCCTCAGACAAACGGGTTGGTTGAAAGGTTTAACAGAACCATGAAGAGCATGATAGGTGCTTTAGAAGAACCCCTTAAGAAAAAGTGGGACCTTCTACTGCCATGCCTTCTCTTTGCTTATAGAGAAGTCCCTCAGGAGGGAGTAGGCTATTCTCCCTTTGAGCTTCTCTATGGCCATCCAGTCAGAGGTCCATTGGCCCTGATTAAGGAGGGATTGGAAGGTGCTCCTCCCCTCAAGCCAGTCAGAGTGACTGACTATGTGATAGGTCTCCGGAGGAGAATGTCACACATGATGGCAGAAGCAAGTGACAACTTGAAAGCTGGTCAAGCTCTGGTCAAACATTGGCACGACCAGAAGGCTAACATGGTTGAGTTTACTCAAGACCAGCTAGTTCTAGTTATGCTCCCAACAAGGCAGAGGGCCTTGCAAGACAAATGGATGGGACCCTTCAAGATTGTGGGAAAACTTGGAGAGGTCAACTATCTGGTGGATCTGGGCAGACCCAGGGAAGCTCCTAGAGTCTTCCACACCAACCGACTAAAAGCATACATCTCCAGACCTGATGTAGGAGCCTTGCTTCTAACTTCAGCTGCAGAGGAAGAAGAGAGTGAATCTCTCCCTGATCTCCTCAGAGTTGTGCCTTTAGATGAAAAAGTTGAAGGAGTCAATCTCTCTTCAGACCTGAGCAACAAGAGGAGTGCAAATCTATGTTAAATCAGTTTGCCTCCCTGTTCTCACTGTCACCAGGCTTGACCCCTTGGGGCCAGCATGAGATACTCACTGGTGACTGTCTGCCAGTCAAAAGCAGAGGATACAGAATGTCAGAACATATCAGAACCCACATCAAAGGAGAGGTCAAGAAGATGCTTGATCTCGGGGTAATAGAGCCCTCTACTAGTCCATGGTCTAGCCCAGTTGTGTTAGTACCAAAGGCAGGATCCAAAGACTTGAGATTCTGTGTGGACTATAGAGCTCTAAATGCAGTCACCAAGACTGATGCCCACCCTTTGCCCAGGACAGATGAGTTGGTGGATAAACTTGGTGCAGCCAAGTACCTCAGCACATTTGACCTGACGTCAGGCTATTGGCAAATAGCCCTGACAGACCATGCCAAGGAGAAAACTGCATTTTCAACCCCAGTTGGCTTGTACCAGTTTAAGGTCATGCCTTTTGGACTAAAAAATGCACCTGCCACATTCCAAAGGATGGTGAACCAAGTTCTAGCTGGGATGGAAGACTTCTGCATGGCATACTTAGATGACATTGCAGTCTTCAGCCACTCCTGGGAGGAGCATGTGAACCACCTAGGACATGTGTTGCAGGCCCTTGAACAGGCCCATTTGACAATCAAAGCCAGTAAGTGCCAGCTCGGTCAAAGTAAGGTGGTCTACCTTGGACATGAGGTAGGAGGTGGAGAAATAAGGCCTTTGCTCAGCAAGATTGAAGCTGTGCAAAATTGGACAACACCAACTACTCAAACCCAAGTGAGAGCTTTCCTAGGCCTCACTGGGTATTACAGGAATTTCATTGAGAACTATGGGACCATAGCTTCTCCACTGAATGTAATCTCCTCTCCCAAATTCCCTAAAAAGGTAAAATGGAATGAGGAGTGCAATCAGGCCTTTGAAAAACTGAAGAGAGCTCTTTGCCAAGCTCCAGTGTTAAGAGCTCCTGACTACCACCAACCTTTCATTGTACAAACTGATGCTTCCAATGTAGGTATAGGTGCAGTTCTAAGCCAGCTGGATGAGAAGGGTAGGGAGCACCCCATTTGCTTCATCAGTAGGAAACTGAACGATCCTGAGATAAGGTGGGCAACTATCGAAAGAGAATGCTTTGCTATTGTGTGGGCACTGAAGAAGTTTAGGCCATACTTGTATGGTTCTACTTTTGTTATTCAGACTGACCACCAACCCTTGAGATGGTTAATGCAAATGAAAGGGGAAAATCCAAAACTATTGAGATGGTCAATCTGCCTGCAAGGGTTTGATTTCACCATTGAGCACAGGTCAGGGTGTCACCATCAAAATGCTGATGGACTCTCTAGGATGTATATCATCGACTAGAGGTATGAGGTTCATCCAGGAGTGGATTAAATCCTCCTGTCCCTTAGTCTGGGGGGGCGAGTGTTAGGGAGAATTCTCTGTTTAGGCTGAATTTCCCTACCTAGTGAGTCCCCCAGCAGCTTTGCTGGATTTCTGGGTTTATTTTTTCTCCCCTGCCAAGAGTGAGACTCTTTTACCCTCACTCTTGGGCATGTTGAAGTGTGTTTTCTTGGTTAAACCTTGTGTTGAATGGGCTATGGGGTCTTTTACTCCATAGGGCCTCATATATTTTTATGATGTGGGTTACACAGCACCCTCTGTGCCGTAACCCAGGGGTGTCCTAGGGACTCCCCAACATAGACTCCATACCCTGGGACTGACTACTGTCTCCCAGGGCATGTAAAGTCACCAAAGACTTTACTAGTCTTAAATCCTGAACAGAACCAGTACAAACCATCATATTGTGGACGTACTGGCTGGGGCAATTCGATTGCCCCAGGGTCTGTTAGTCGAGGGGGCACGTCTCCGTCCCCCCTGATCGAGTTTTGGCTGGTGGCAGTGGAAACTACGTTTTATATTCGACCGCGAATATTTTCCTATGGGATTTCCCATTGTTTTAGGCTAACACATTTAATTATTTATTTACGGTAGCCTTAAACATACCGCCGGTTTATATATTTATTATTATAACTCCGGTTGGGATTTTTTGCCAAAACTCGATGCTAAAATGGCGTTGGCATTCGCCTCTGTAACTCTGACCCAAAGTGGAGCCCTTTGTCCCACTTTTGGCGGGCTTCTCCACAGAAGCCCTCCAAAGTGGTGCCACTCTGTCTGGGGTACTTAGGAGGGGTGGAGGGGGATTTAGGCACCCTGGACTGAGTTACCTAGGTAACTCAAGTCGCACTCCGTCCTGATTGGCCCAAGTGGTGAGCCGGCCGGCTCACCACTTAGCATGTTTGAGTGACAGCTAGGCTGGGTGAATGGGGATTTGCTGCATAAAAGCAGGGCTTTGGGGACTGGAACTTCAGAAGTCGCCACAGGACCTAAGAATCCAACGAGGGACGAGCTGAGCTGATCTGCTACGACGACACCGCCGGTGGAGCCCTGCTGAACCATCTCACCACTTTTCCCGACGACCGAGGAGAACTCTTAACGGAGTGGCTCCTTCCCTTGACTGGTGGGGACAACCAGTTTTCACCTTCTTTCCGCTCTTCGAGGTATCTCGTGGCCGCCTTGCCAGTGCCAAGCACCCCGGCAACCGGAATACCCACCACTTTTACCCCAACCGCGAAAGTCGGTACGACCCTTTAACCGGAGGACTCCGCGGCTGGTTTCTTCCCGGGCAGTGCAACGACCTTCTTCTTCTGCTCTTCAGCGAGATCTTCTTCTCCCCTGACCGACGTCGAGCCTTGCTGCCACTGCCTGGAACAACTGCCCCCGCTGGAGGATCCTTTCCGTTAAGGTACCGTGTTCCGCCTGGCTTCCCTTGCCACCGACTGTACGGGGTAGTTTTAGCCCCCGGCTTTCGATCCTGGGATTGCCTGGGACACTTTGGCTAAACTTTCTAAGCCTCTCTAACTCGTTTCCGAACTCTTTTGCAAGACTCTGAATCCCTACCAACTGTGTGATCTTGGGCACGTTTTCGCTCTGTCTGCTCCAAGAGTGGGCCCTGCTTAGTGACTTTTGCTCACCTGTGACTTTGTGCTTCTTTGAGCTTACAAAAAGTGTTCTTAACCTTAGAGTGGTGTGTTTATCCTAATTCTGCTCCTTCTCCCTTATTTTTACCTACTAGAGTGTCATCTAACGTTAAGCGCTCACCTCTGTTTGAATTATGTGGTGTTAACCTAGAGTTGTCTAGATAGGAATAAGGATTGGGACTGCTTTCCATATAACTGTGTTTAGAGTGTTTTACTATATTTTGCTAGAGTGTTTTCAACTTGTTCTAGAAAATAAATAACTATATACTTTTGAAACCAAGCTCTGGTCAGAGTTTGCTTGTGCTATTGTGTCTGGAGTACATATTGTGTATACTTTGCATACTGCCTAACTCTTCTTGAGGGAAGTCTGACTGCTCAGCCACAGCTACCAGGTAAATCTGGGTGGTGCAGACTGCTACCAAGTGGGTTTACTGCTATACCTGTAGTCTTAAATCTTTTGCAGTGTTCCCCAAGGGAACTGCACAGGTTTCTGCCTAACACCCTCCTCTCCATCTTCACACAATAGCAATGGTACATGCCATCTGTGTGATGGCATGTGTATTTCACCTGGCAATCACAGGCCAATGTGTGATGCCACTGCCAGGCAGCATGCAGAACATGTGTTCATCTTCCATCTTGGTGTAATCAGTGTGTGCCATTTGCCTGCCCTTCATACGCAGTGAGGGTGCATGCATGGGAGGGTTTTAGTCATGTGAGACATGTGTCAATCAAGTACTGGTTCTGTTGCTTCTCAGCCCTCATTGTGTGCCATGGTGCTAATGCCTGTTTCCATTTGTTTGCTTTTATGTCTTTGCAGGGGAAGACGCACCTGATACTGCTGGGGTTGTGGAGATGGTGCAGACCCAGGAGGGGTCCGAGGGCCGACCGACCACCAGTGAGGGACGTGGTGTGGTGGTGGGTGAGAACCCACAAGTGCTGCAGGTCGTGCTCTCAAGGGGTGTCTCTGGCTGCACCTCCCCCGAGCTGTACTCAGGTGTTGATTCGGATGATGAGACCTACGTGCCGTCGCAGGTGAGTGTTCCTGGGAGGGATTCTGTTCTGTCCCACCCACCTGCACCAGGGTCAGAACCCTCAATGGGGATGTCAGTGTTGGCAGTTACGCCTTTGGTGGTTACGGATGCAGGGTCACACTCCGCGACATCTGATCCTGTTCCTGGGCCAGCAGATCAGAGGGAGAATGCAGTTCGCCTTACCCCAGACAGGTGTGGTGCCCGCCGACGTGGTGGCCGTACGCCACCTGGCAATACCGCATGGGAGCAATCCATTTACGGTATGGCAACCCAACAGGCAGCATCATCAGAGATGATGGCTCAGGCCATGGATAGGGTGGCCACTTCCATTGTCCCCCCCGAAAGGCTGATGGAGCGACTACAGAAGGAAACCGACTCCATCTGCCAGTCACACAGGGAGGACATGTTGGCGTCCAACAGGGACAGGCGGGCGGCAATGGCGACTCTGCAGGAAGCCATCTCCATAGAGTCCCAGGGCCACAGGGAAGCCCTGAGGCTGGAGCTCCTTCACCTCAGGACGACTCTTGTTGAGCTTGAGGCTTCAACAAACCGAAGGACAGAACAGCAGCTGGAGTGTCTCACCCGTACGCTCTCAGCTGAGATGCAGGCAACTAGGGCGGAGGTCCGGGCATCCCGTGAGTTGTTGCATGGGGACCTCTGCACACTCATCCTCCAGAACGAGACCTACCACACCCGCATGCTTGCAGCCATGGAGGAACAGACTAGGGCCTTGCGTGGGCTGCATCCCATAGTGCAACCACCTCCGGATGCAGCTGCACAGGGTGATAATAGCGACAGCAGTGATACTCCCACAATAGGGTAGCCGTGTGGGCCATGCGCCCATGGAGGTGTTTTTTTTTCGCAAGATCCACACAGGTGGGTTTTGGCGTGCACCCTGTCCTCGGACCTCCTGGGTGGCCTCCCCAACCCCCCCGGGCCCATTAATGGCCATTTTTGATTTTTATTTTATTTATTATTTTTTTTCTTTAAATTTCTTTTTTTTTTGGGACAATGTGTTGCCTTCTGTGGCTCCTGTGGGCATACGCTGCATTGTGGCTGGGCACATGCAGGCTTGTCATGTATTTGGTTCAGATGCTTGGGTTTCTAGTCAATACTGTGTATACATTCCTAGTGCATATTGCTGTTGTGTTGTACACTGCATGTTGCATTGATGTGTAACTCATCATCTGTGTCTACCTCCTAATTTTCAGGTCCTTTCCTCATGTCTACACAAGGCCCTGTACTTTGGAGATGGGGTCCATGTTGGCAGCAGTGCACCTACAACTCTACATGGCGGCAGCACTGTACAGTTGGAAGTGGTGGGAGTGCAGGCATTTCGAGGTGGTTAGACCACTAATTCCTTACATTCGTAATGTCATGTTAATGGTAGTTTAGAGTGTCAGTGGCTGATAAGTGTTATTGCTAAATACCTGCTCAAGTGTGTTGTTGGTCATGCATTACTGTGAGCATTTCAGGTGTTGCGAGTTTCAATTAGGGACACTGTACATTGTGACACTTGTGTCATGTTGTGGGGATTACTTTGTTTACCTGCACATAGCATGACATGGCACGGTGTGTCATGTGGCTGTGCTGGGGATGAGATGGGCGACATGGCACTGTCCTCATGTTGCATTTTGCAAGTGGGTATTCATTGTAGCTGCATGAATGTGTTTTTTCACGAAACTGCATTGGTGGTGTCTGTGTAGGTAGGGATGCACACATTGTAACACTTCCAGGTGAACAATCTCAGGCTCATATGGTTTGGGCGGTTGATTCTCCAGACATTCAGGATCAGTGTCAGGTTGAGTCATCATTGATTGTCAGATGGTATGTGCCAGGGCAGTGTGCACTCCACAGGGGTGTGATTTCTATGTGAAGTGATTAGCCACTAGCTGTGTAAGGGCTGTCTCCCCCGTGCCCTTTCCCCTCCCATGCGCAGCGGCCGTGCATGTGGTTAGGGATGTGGGGCCTCCACCATGTCCACGGCCAGGCCCCGGCGTGTTGCAACGTTGTGCAGGACACATGCTGCCACTATGATCCTGCACACTACTGGGGGAGCGTATAACAGCTGCCCGCCAGAATGGTCAAGGGAGCGAAAGCGTGACTTAAGCACTCCGAATGGGCGCTCCACTATGCCTCGGGTTGCAATGTGGGCTGTGTTATATCTTACCTCGGGTGGCGTGGTGGGGTTCCGAATTGGCGTCATCATGTGGGGGCTGAGAGGGTAGGCACTGTCCCCTGTGGAGGTGGTGATTGGTATCATTGGTGGGGTTGTGACCTTGCTCAGTATCTGACATGCATGCATGTGCAGTGGCATTTATACTCACCAGGCAGCCATGTATCGCCATGCCGTCCAGCTTCTAGGTCCCGGCTTAGGGTGGACATTCGATAAATGAAGCTGTCGTGGGTGGACCCGGGATAGTTGGCATATACTGAGGTGATGATTCCCTTGGCATTACATACTACCTGCACGTTGATGGAATGCCAGTGCTTGCGGTTCCTATAGATGTGCTCAGATGCCCTGGGGGACGTAGAGCCACATGGGTGCAGTCGATGGCACCTAGCACTTTGGGGAATCGTGCCACAACGAAAAAATCCAGGGCAGCAGCATGCCTTTCTGCAGGTGTTCTTGGCAGGTATATGTGCCTGCAGCCTGATGGGCGTGCAGTGATGATGTTCAAGTCCTGGTGTAGGCAGCGTGACTGCGTGGCCTGTGACACCCCACCCACTATGGCACTTGTCCGCTGAAATGATCCAGTGGCTAAGAAGTGCAGTACATTGAGGACCTTCTCCAGGGGGCTGAGTGCTTGGGAGCACAGGGTGGGTGATGTGAGGTCATCCTCCCACTCACTCACCAGGTCCAGTATTATGTGTGGTGGAAACCTGTACCTCCCATACACCTGGCCATCAGGCATCCCGAAAAGGCTGGTTCTGGGTGTGAATATTCTGGCCCTGACTATCCTCCTCCTCCTCCTTTGGTAGCCCACGGCCACTGCTGCTAGGAACGGTATATTCATCCTGGTGTCTGAGCTTGTTATTTTATTTGCGCGCAAATTTATGCGTCGCGGGTCGACGTATGCCTGCTTCCTACTGGCGTACGTGTTTCTTTGCGCGTGTTGTAGGCGAGCGTGTGAAACTTCCCGCGCAGCCCTGAAATCCAGTACCCAGGCCAATAGCATGTGGAAATTATCACGCACCACGGTATACACGTGCGCTGATGTACTCGCGTGTGAAACTTCCCGCGCACCCCTGAAATCCAGTACCCAGGCCAATAGCGTGTGGAAATTCCCACGCACCCCGGTATACACGTGCGCTGACGTACTCGCGTGTGTAAGTGCCCGCGCACCCCTGAAATACAAGTACATAGGCCAATCGCGTGTATGCGCACTTTTGTCCAATTACACGCGATGACACTCTGACGTGCAGTCTTTCCACGTGTGCTCCGTCATCACGTGCTATGAAGGAAACACCCGTGCGGGTCACGTCACAGACGCGCTTACGCGCTGAGGGCCTTTGGTCCAATAGAATTGTGTATGCGTGCTGACGCGCTTACGCGCTAAGGGCCTTTCCTCGAAAATCACTCCGTATCAAGCTGGCCACGTGAAAACACACGGAAGACCATGCTCCTGCCCAGAAGGGCGAATTACTGCCCCCCAGTGCCCCGAGCAGCCTCCCACGTGCCATCTGCTGCTGCTGCCTGCCTGCCTGCCTGCCTGCTGCCACCGTGCCCTGCCTTTTGGTGCCTGCACATCAGCCATCTGCAGGGGTCCAGTTGCTGTGTCCACCCCTGCTGGAACAGAAGACTCCTGACTGGGATTACATCGCTCCACAGCCCAGCCCCAGGACCCAGTTGCCCACCCACTCCTGCCTCTGGGGTTGCCATGTCGGGCACTTCCACATCTGGCACCAGTGGCAACCCTAGGCCAGAGGGGCAGAGGGGCACCAGCTTCACTGCCACCGAAGTTGGTGTCCTGGTGGAGCATGTCCTAGGGCAGTATAAGGCCCTCTTTGGATCGTCCCGCGCCAGCAAGGAAGGACGGGAGAGGATCTGGGCCGACTGTGTGGTTGCCATCAACGCGGAGGGGGTGGCAACCCGCGACGTCCAGAAGATCAAGAAGCGCTGGGAGGACTTGAGGTCCAGGACCCTCGTGAAGGCCCGGCGCCTCGTGGAGGGGGGCCGGGGCCGCATGAGTTCCATCCAGATGAGGGTCCTGGAACGCGTATGCCCTGCGCTCCACGCCCAGATCCTTGAGAGGGAGACCCGTCTGGAGTTGAGCGGTAAGTGTCCTAGCATTGCTGTGTGAGACAGGGCATGTTGCGGTGTGCTGGTTGTCTGATACTTGCCTGTATGTGTGACATAGGCCATGTATGCATGTATGTGTGCAGGGATATCATGGCAATGCATGTGCGAACAGTGATGTGTGAACCACATGGTTGTTGCATGTGTTTAAATGCGAAATGGGAGCCCTATGCAGATTTTACACATGAGAGCATGCCAGTCTCTGTTCCTGGACATGGGTGGGGGTGAGGGATGTGTGCTGATGCCGGGTACATATATGGTAGCCATGTCTGTGTGCCTAACCTGCGTGTCTGTGACTTGTGGATGCCATGGATGCATGACACATGTGTGTGACAATGCACAGATTCACTGATGCAGCCTAGTTACCCTTGTATCCGCTGTGTTTGGGGTGTATGAGGTCAGATGGATGTGACTGAGGTGAAGTGTGTGCATGTGATAGGCATGACCCATGATGCATGTGAGTTCCATATCATTGTATGTTTCAAGAGTCCATTGGACATGTATGGAAATGTCCGTGGCATGCACCATGCCTGTTACTGTGTGTGTTTTGCCTGGACTGACCCATGTGTTGTTGAGGGACATGATGGAAGTGTACTTTGACAGTGGTACTCATCTGCTATTGCTTCCTGTCTAGGGGACCATTGAACAGTACCCTGATGCTTGTGTTCTATGTCTCCCTCTACGCAGCGGCTAGTGAAGAAGAGGGTGGAGACGGCGCTGTGGAGCAAGGCGGCGGGGATGCCCCCACGCTGCAGCGGAAGGGGTGGGTGAGCCCCCACAGGGGCCTTCTACGGCGGAAGACGGTGAGGAGCCATCCAGGTTGGTTGTTTCCACAGAGGAGGAGGCCGCCACTGAGGCACACATGGGGCCTGGTGGGGGCATCTCTGCTGGTGCAAGTAGTGCAGTCCAGGGGCAGGGGCAGGAGGCAGCACAGGTCACCGTGGAGGGGCCTGTGCATGTCGCTGTCCCTGACCCTGTGAGTGCACCACCATACACCAGCAGGGATGCCCTGTCCCAGGCCCGTCCGCAGGTAGAGGGGATGTCCATGTCACCTGACTCCCCTCCACCTGCGGACGAGGGGACCCGTGTCCGTATGGAGAATGTCCTGATTGGGGTCGCGATGCGCGCGGGTGCAATTCGTGATGACGTGCGTGCTTCCCGGGAGGAGCACGCACATCATCACGAAGAGCACCGTGCCGACGTGGCCCAATTGGGATCTTCCATGTTCGGGAGATTCCTGCATGTGTCTGCCAATCTGGCGGCCCTCTCCTCCTCTGTGGAGGCTATACGCCGGTCGTTCTCCTTGCCGTCTTCCGGCCCAGATGCCACCAGGGTCCCCTGTGGACCTGCCCTGACCAATGCAGCCAGCTCGGTGGGGATCCCATCCCTGCCACAGTCGGGAGTCGGAGGTCCAGCAGGGGTGGACACCACAGCAACTGTACCCCAGCAGATGGAGGATGTGCCGGCATCATCAGGCAGGGCACGTGCACGACGGCGTTGGTGGATTCCATCAGCCTGGATGCCGTCGTGCTGGCAGAGGCAGTTACGTCGGAGGCAGCAGCAGAGTCAACGTGGGAGGCATCATGGATCGGGGCCATCAACATCGGAGGGGCAGGCATCGGCCGGAGGGCAGGAGGACACAGGACAGGAAGTGTCTTCCGTGTGGCTGCGGTTGGACCAGCAGATAGGTGCGGAGCGGCGGCGGGCGGAAGAGGCGCGGCTCACGATGGCCAGGGCGGAGAACTCCATGCGGAGGGCCCTGAGGCGGGCCGAGTGCCTCGAGGCAATCCGCAGGGGGTTGGAGGAGCAGATGGTGTCGTCCCTGCAGACCCTCGGGGCCATGGAACAGGACCGCCTCCGGGACATAGACGAGGAGTTTGATGATGCCCTGGCCCGGAACACCACGGAGTGAGCCGCTGGACTTGCCCGCCGTCTTTGTATATAGTTCTTTAGTTTTAGGTTTCCTTTGTTTCTTGTTATGATTTGGAGTCGACGGACACTGCTCCACTTTTTGTATATAGTTGGATTTTAGTTAGGGTTTTTTGTAGGTTTCCTTTGTTCAGTTGTGCTCATGGACCCTTGGATGTTTTGTACATAGTTCTTCATTGGATTGTTTTATTTATTTTTTTTTAATTTATTCTCCATGGAGCAATGGTCTTTGCATTTATTTTTCTCTCTCGGATTGATTTTATTTTTAATGTGACTTTGAAGAACATTTTTTTGGATTTGGATTTGTAGTTTTGATTTTTTTGGACGGACATGCAGCTTATCTTTTTTTCATTGCCATTGTAGTTTGTTTCATTTCATTTGCATTCAATTTTTTTTTAATACAATTTTGTTTTCATACTTCACTGTGTGGTATCATCTCATTGGTTTCATGCATTGTCATGTTGGGTGTTTTCCCATTCAATTGCAACCATTGTGTGTGACGGACATGGGTTCATTTGCTTTATGAACATTGGGGGTGTAACATGTAATTTCCATTTCCATGTGGGTGAATGGGTTACTTGGTAGGGCCTTTTGGCTGTGGAGGCTGACCATAACGCACATGATTGGGGATTGTGAGGACCTGGGTGCGGGGGGACATGAGTGGGGGCCTGGTGGGGGATGCCCATGGTGGCTGGGGGGTGGGGGTGGTGGTAGACATGGGTGGGGGCCTGGTGGAGGCTGCCCCTGCACTGCTGGGGGGTGGGGGTGATAGGGGCCATGAGTGGGGGCCTGGTGGAGGGTGCCCCTGGATGCTGGGGGGTGGGGGAGCAGGGGGACATGAGTGGGGGCCTGGTGGAGGGTGCCCCTGCAATGCTGGGGGGGTGGGGGTGCAGGGGGACATGAGTGGGGGCCTGGTTGGGGCTGTCCATGGTGGCTCTGGGGTGGGGGTTGGTGGGAGACATGAGTGGGGGCCTGGTGGGGGATGCCCATGGTGGCTGGGGGGTGGGGGTGGTGGGAGACATGAGTGGGGGCCTGGTGGGGGATGTCCATGGTGGCTGGGGGGTGGTGGTGGTGGGAGACATGAGTGGGGGCTGCCCATGGTGGCTGGGGGGTGGGGGTGGTGGGAGACATGGGTGGTGGCCTGGTGGAGGGTGCCCCACACTTCTGGGGGGGTGGAGGGGTGGGAGAAATGAGTGGCTGCCTGGTGGAGGGTGCCCATGGTGGCTGGGGGGTGGGGGTGCAGGGGGACATGAGTGGGGGCCTGGTGGGGGATGCCCATGGTGGCTGGGGGGTGGGGGTGGTGGTAGACATGGGTGGGGGTCTGGTGGAGGCTGCCCCTGCACTGCTGGGGGGTGGGGGTGGGTGGGAGACATGAGTGGGGGCCTGGTGGGGGATGCCCATTGTGGCTGGGGGGTGGGGGTGGTGGTAGACATGGGTGGGGGCCTGGCAGAGGCTGCCCCTGCACTGCTGGGGGGTGGGGTGATAGGGGCCATGAGTGGGGGCCTGGTGGAGGGTGCCCATGGTGGCTGGGGGGTGGGGGTGCAGGGGGACATGAGTGGGGGCCTGGTGGGGGATGCCCATGGTGGTTGGGGGGTGGGGGTGGTGGTAGACATGGGTGGGGGCCTGGTGGAGGCAGCCCCTGCACTGCTGGGGGGTGGGGGTGGGTGGGAGACATGAGTGGGGGCCTGGTGGGGGATGCCCATGGTGGCTGGGGGGTGGGGGTGGTGGTAGACATGGGTGGGGGCCTGGTGGAGGCTGCCCCTGCACTGCTGGGGGGTGGGGGTGATAGGGGCCATGAGTGGGGGCCTGATGGAGGATGCCCCTGGATGCTGGTGGGTGGGGGTGCAGGGGGACATGAGTGGGGGCCTGGTGGAGGGTGCCCCTGCACTGCTGGGCGGAGTGGGGGTGCAGGGGGACATGAGTGGGGGCCTGGTGGGGGCTGCCCATGGTGGCTGGGGGGTGGGGGTGGTGGGAGACATAAGTGGGGGCCTGGTGGGGGATGCCCATGGTGGCTGGGGGGTGGGGGTGGTGGGAGACATGAATGGGGGCCTGGTGGGGGATGCCCATGGTGACTGGGGGGGGGTGGTGGGAGACATGAGTGGGGGCTGCCCATGGTGGCTGGGGGGTGGGGGTGGTGGGAGACATGGGTGGTGGCCTGGTGGAGGGTGCCCCACACTGCTCGGGGGGTGGGGGTGGTGGGAGACATGAGTGGGGGCCTGGTGGGGGCTTCCCATGGTGGCGGGGGGGTGGGGGTGGTGGGAGACATGAGTGGGGGCCTGGTGTGGGCTGCCCATGGTGGCTGGGGGGTGGGGGTGCAGGGGGACATGAATGGGGGCCTGGTGGGGGATGCCCATGGTGGCTGGGGGGTGGGGGTGGTGGGAGACATGAGTTGGACATGAGTGGGGGCCTGGTGGTGCTGCCCCTGCACTGCTGGGGGGTGGGGGTGGTGGGAGACATGAGTGGGGGCTGCCCATGGTGGCTGGGGGGGTGAGGGTGCTGGGGGACATGAGTGGGGGCCTGGTGGGGGCTGCCCATGGTGGCTGGGGGTTGGGGGTGGGTGGGAGACATGAGTGGGGGCCTGGTGGGGGATGCCCATGGTGGCTGGGGGGTGGGGGTGGTGGTAGACATGGGTGGGGGCCTGGTGGAGGCTGCCCCTGCACTGCTGGGTGGTGGGGGTGATAGGGGACATGAGTGGGGGCCTGGTGGAGGGTGCCCCTGGATGCTGGGGGTGGGGGTGCAGGGGGACATGAGTGAGGGCCTGGTGGGGGATGCCCATGGTGGCTGGGGGGTGGGGGTGGTGGGAGACATGGGTGGGGGCCTGGTGGAGGCTGCCCCTGCACTGCTGGGGGGTGGGGGTGATAGGGGCCATGAGTGGGGGCCTGGTGGAGGCTGCCCCTGCGCTGCTGGGGCGTGGGGGTGCTGGGTGAAATGAGCAGGTGTGCACAGTAGTCCCCTGTGGTGGCGGCTGGGAGCACACAGCCAAATCGCGTGTAGAATTTCCCGCGTACCCCTGAAATACACGTACCCAGCCAAATCACGTGTGAGACTTCCCGCGCACCCCTGTGATCCACGTACCCAGCCAAATCGCGTGTGTAAATTCCCGCGCACGTACCCGGCCAAATCGCGTGTGTAACTTCCCGCGCACCCCTGAAATCCATGTACCCTGCCAAATCGCGTGTGGGACTTCCTGCGCACCCCTGAGATCCACGTACCCAGCTAAGTCGCGTGTGTGAATTCCCGTGCACGTACCCTGCCAAATCGCGTGTGAGACTTCCCGCGCACCCCTGAGATCCACGTACCCAGCCAAATCGCGTGTGTAAATTCCCGCGCACGTACCCGGCCAAATCGCGTGTGGAACTTCCCGCGCACCCCTGAAATCCACGTACCCTGCCAAATCGCGTGTGAGACTTCCCGCGCACCTCTGAGATCCACGTACCCAGCCAAATCGTGTGTGGGACTTCCCGCGCACCCCTGAGATCCACGTACCCAGCCAAATCGCGTGTGTAAATTCCCGCGCACGTACCCGGCCAAATCGTGTGTGGAACTTCCCGCGCACCCCTGAAATCCACGTACCCTGCCAAATCGCGTGTGAGACTTCCCGCGCACCCCTGAGATCCACGTACCCAGCCAAATCGCGTGTGTGAATTCCCGCGCACGCACCCGGCCATATCGTGTGTGGAACTTCCCGCGCACCCCTGAAATCCACATACCCTGCCAAATCGCGTGTGAGACTTCCCACGCACCCCTGAGATCCACGTACCCAGCCAAGTCGCGTGTGTGATTTCCTGCGCACGTACCCCGCCAAATCGCGTGTGGAACTTCCCACGCACCCCTGAGATCCACGTACCCAGCCAAATCGCGTGTGGGACTTCCCGCGCACCCCTGAGATCCACGTACCCAGCCAAATCGCGTGTGAAAGTTCCCGCGCACCCCGGAATACACGCACACGTTATTTTTCAGTCAGCGGGTGTCCGTGTTTGTGGGTACCCCCTTGCACGTCATTTGTCCTGGAGGGCCACAGTATAGGACATTCATCATGGCTGTATATAGGTGCTATTTGTTGGCACACCTTTTGGCGCACATTTATTACAGGCGCTGAGACGCTACCGCCTGCTTTCTTGTGGCGGTCGTGTTTGTGCCTGTGCGCTGTTATGACTGTGCGCTTTTTTGCCCTATTCGATTCCATGAATACGTGTTGTAGGCGAGCGTGTGGGTGTTCCGCGCACTTTGGCAAGTTGTTCCCCATTCCGAGTGTTACGCCCCGTGTTCCACCTACTTTTGTTGTGTGCGCCGCGCTATGTGCGATTTTCGCTGTGGCCTGTGCGATTTTCGCTGTGACCTGGCACACGCCGTTAGATGGCCTGTGCGACAACGTGCGCCGCGCACTTTTTTAGCACACATCCGATGGTTTTCTCGCTCACGGCCTTCCATGAATCGATGTGCGCTGCTTTTCGTGCGATTTTCGCACTTGCACTGCGATTTTCGCTATTCCACTGCGAATCGCACGTTTTTGGCCACTTGCGCCGCGCTAATTATTCCATGAATCGGCCTGTAAGTCTATAGTTTTTGTGGTACTTTTATAAGAAGTCCTGCGGCAACACACACACATGGTTTGGTACTTCAGCTGAGGTACTTTTAAACTTTAGTATTTCTTTTTTGTATTTGTTTAATAGAAGGTTGCTATTTGTATAGTAGTTGCTATTTTGTTGTACATCTATTTCATTTTGAAAGTGGCTTTCAATTCCAAAATATTTTCTCTGGATATGCTCTATTTATTCAAGTATTTGCTTGGCTGTACCATGTAAAAGATTGTTATTTAAATTGGCTAGTGCTAAAGCAGGACTTTTGGTATAGTAGAGTTTGTTGACTAGATTTCTTATAGTCGAATGGTGTGTTGATATCATTTTGATATGATGGAAGATGCTTTTGTAAATAGGTCCTGAAATGCAGGCTAATGAATGTCCTTGTAGTCCTGTGTATTTGCGCACTGGACAGGCTTCCATATGTTGTAGTAGTTTCATTTTGATTGAGTGTCTGCTTTTTACGTACTGATTGAGGAACTGGCATAAAGATTTGAAAGTTTTTGGATATGTTACACATTGATGTGCACAGCCATTTGTAGACTGGACGTTTTGGTTGTGTAGAATGGGGAGGTGATACTGAGTTTTCTGGGATATTTTTGTGAGCAGAGTTTCTGGTTCCATAATAGTGTTATTAAGTTTTTCATACCCTCATCCACTGCTATGCATGGCAATTGGGTTTGTTTGCTTTTGTTCATATGCTTCTTCATTAAAATATGGTTCTGTGGTCGTGGTGTGACTACATTCACCTCCGCAGATGTTTAAGAAGATATTTTTGTTGATATTCCATTTATTGAGAAGTATTTTTTGTAGTTCAGTAGTTAGTTTTGTTAGTGGATTCATCCTGTTTAAAACTAAAATAAATAACTTCTTTTTGAGAAGGATTGCACTGTCTATGAGAGCTTCTAGGATTAATTTTCTACGGTAGGTTTTAAGGGTTGTGCATGATTTCTCTCCTGTTTTTAACAGGTTCTCAAGGACTCTGTGGTGGAACATTTTTTGTAAAACATTGTTTTGGTATGCTTACTTGCCACTACATCAAGATTTATAGGTGCAGCATTAGCTGTAGTGGTAGCTGAAGTCTTGTTAACCACTCTGTTTGGTTTTACATTTTGATAGAGGAGGGAATGTTTCTTTACTGGAAGCTTGTTTTGTTTCGCTTAATGACTGTGTTAGCTGTTTTGTTTGAACTTTTCGTACAAAATCTGCTAGAGATGGATGCTTATTTTGGACACTTTTATTTTTATTTGCTCTACTTCTGCATTGCTTTCTACAGAGATTGTTTTTGTTAGGCATTATTTGGGGTCTGTTGGAGAAAAAAAGAAAGTGCGGGTTGGGCAGTGTATGCCTTCTTTGTGCATGAGTGTCTGAGTATGATGGTAAGTATTATTGTGGAGGTGTGTGATTGTGCAATGGGCAGCTGCATCAAGTTGGGAAGGCTATGCTTTTGTTTGTGTGTTACTATACTGGGCTTCAGATGACAATATAAAGTATGCAACTGGTAAGCGGAAGCACTAATACTCCATCTTATGGTAAAGGGTGAATACATGTGTTTCTTCTACAATACTAACATGCTAGTGTGTTTAAGTAACAGTTAGAACATTATGATAGTTTTGTACTTACTTTTTTGTATGGAAAGAGTAGGTTTCTTGTAAGTCCTCGTTCGTATTTCAGATGCGCTGCTTTTCAGGAGAGTGGTCTTAACTGAAATTGTAAAAGAAAGAAGTTAGTGAATATGTGTGTTTATAGCACTTTTGTTAATATAGACATTGTTTTGCACTTTCCTTTGCCTATGTGCATCCTGTATATTTTATTTAGAATCTGCTAATTGAATATGTTTTTCAAATGAGTATAATAGTAAACGTATAGAGCACACTTGTTTTTTTTAATGTTATGTTAATGGATGTTAAGAGATAGAAGAAATAGTCATATGCATTTTTTGCTATTTTTACAGGGTAAATGGCAGAGATTGTACATAAAAGCATTCAATGTATGGCTTTATAAAGGTGTGTCAAATAAAGCAGACGGATTTCATATAGAGGCAGTGGTGTTGTTTGATCTGGGTGACTTTCTAAAGATATTGTCTGCGTGTGTGCTTGAATGAAGATATATGTACTCATCCTGGCTGCGTGTAATTTTAGAATACACTGGACAGTCTTTTTTTCATAATTATACTGTTATTTTACCAATCTTATAATATGAAACAATATTTTTTTTTGACAGGTGTGTGTGTTATCAAAAATGTGGAGAGCTGAAAAGTTTGCAATTGACACTTCATCATAGTAGATGGGAGAAATGAATCTAAGTTCATTTTACAGTTTATACAGAGTAAGTGGCAGTTACTCTGTTAATATTTTTATTTATTTTATTTTACATTTTTAAAGCACTTACACAGCCCGCTGGAATTGAGGCTCTGATAAAGGAATTGTTGTTTTTTAGATGCGTAATTATTTTGTCTTAGTTGCATATTTATAACGCACTTAAACACCCAGAGGTTTCATGTCGTTTTGCTTTCAAAGTGCGCACGTTGCGGCTGAGCTATGCTCCCGGGGTGTATTGTATTACTAGAAGAGGTGTACATTTACTGTGTAGAAAATGTTCATACCTGTAGTCTGTGTTCATGCATGTGGATGTGCATGAATCTGCAAGTAGAAATCTTGGGTAGTTTTATAGTAGTTGTTGCTGTGGGTTCTTTGCAGTCACAGCAGTATTGTACTGAGAGTGATCAAAAGTACATCTAAAGTGCTGATCTGTGATGACAGAGTTAGATGTAGAGTTCTTGGATGTGATTGGTGGATGATTGTGTGACTGCTTAACAGTAGCCAATGAGGAAGTGGTGCAGATAGTGCAGTGGAAAGGGTAGAAGGGCTGCTCCAGTGTTAGTTATGCACTCTGTGGAGATCACGGTTGTTCGCAGACAGGACATGTCACATCCAGGGTTTCTGAGCATGAAGTGGGAGTGTATTTTGAGGATTAGCCAATCAGTTGTTGAGGTTCTGCTTCATATTGAGAGAGGCTGAGTGTAGTAAAGATGGCAGAGGTGCAGAAAATTAGGGTGTTGGTGGTTGGAGATATGTTTGTGAATGCTTTGGAGCAGTAAGCTAAATCTAGGAATGGGGCTAGCCATTTTGACACAAAAGGAGTGGATGTGGTGAGGAGTACTGTGCCTGATTTAATTTTTCAGGCAATTCTAGTAGTTTGTCAGGACATGGCTAGGTTTCATAGTCCACATGTAGTTGTCCTACACTGTGGTGCTGTGCTTTTGGACTATGTCAGTGCCCCTACTTTGTTGAAAGATCTGCAAAACTTGGTTCAGGAAATCATGAAAGTCCTTCCAAATGCCAAGGTTATTTTTTCTGCTTTGTTACCCAGCTCAGTATGGGACAATAGTTCTGTTTTTTGTCTTCAGCAAAATATTGCCAGGTGTGCAATCAACCGAGGCATGTTTGCTTTCATGCTTAGAGCTGGTATGTTCTTTTGTAATAATGAGAACATTGATTCTGGTAATGTTGTTTATTTTAAAGAAGATGGCATTTATTTATCTTTTCTGGGAAATTCCATGCTGTTTTGGAACATAAGGGTTGCTTTGGAGAAGCTAATATGAAGATTTTTGGAGGAAAATAAGAAAAAACACCAACAAGAAAATACAAAATAAAAGGTGTTTCTGAAGCATCTGCAAAAAAAACAAAAGAAATGCTCTTTTCAGAGCCAACCTCAAAGGGGAAAAGGGGCACACTATTTAAATTTTCATTCCCCACGCTCAGATTTTTCGATTTATCCATGGACAGTGCGGTTGTTCGCGGACAGCGCGTATTACATATGGGGATTTTGGGGTTGAGAGGCATGCAAATTGCAGAGAAGGGATTGGTCAATAAGGTTTACTGGCTGCGTTGTGTAAGGACAGAGCTTGTCAGTAGGTGTTTTTCCTGAGAGAAGAGCAGATAGCGATGGCTGTGCGCTTCAGAAAGCATATTGTTTGTCCACGAATCTCCCAAAATAAGTGGGAGATTTGTGGATAAATTGGTTGGAGGTGCATGCAGATTGCTGTGGAGTGGCTGCACATCTTTGATTCTCTCATGTGGAAGTGCATGGAATGAAATGGGTGGATTTGGTACCTCTCTGTGCTTCTTTGGTGAAAAAGCGTCATCTAGACATTATTATTATTCATTGTGGAGGGAACAGTTTAATCACTGCAATTTGCAATGAAAGAAGGACTTGGGAAAGTCATGGACATGTATCCAAACTCCAGAGTCATTTTTTCCCGTATTGCGCAGAGACAAATGTGGTTGCATTCTTTTTCATTTGGTCCACATATGGAGAAAGCAAGGCACAATGTTAACAAGGTTGTTTGTTCCTTTTTGAGAGATGTTGGTAAGAATGAAAATATTATGTTTTGTAGCACACACATTTTTAGCAGAGATGAAGTACATCTTACTTATGCCGGCAATCAGAATTTTCTGTGAAATATACAAAATGCATTGCAATCTTTTTTTTTTAGAATTACAGCAATCCATTTTGCAGTAGGTGTTGACCATTTGAAGCTTTTGAAGCACAAAAAAACAGCACAAAAAGTATCTTTTCAGAGCCACCACTTCCTCCCAGAGAAAAGTGCAATGGTTGTGACAGGGCAGCACTGCACAGATTTTAGATGTCCGTGGATTGTCTACGGACTACTAAAAATGGACAGTGCCCTGCACTATTTATTCGTCACTTCTGTTTTAAACTCTGAAAAGAGCCTTTGTTTTTTGTTTTAGATTTTTTTTTTTTTTTAAACACGACACACAAGGAAAGGAGGGGTAAGGAGGGTAAGGAAGGGACACCAACTACAGGGATAAGAAAGGGGAGGTGGAGAGAGGGCGATGTAAGGTGGGCCTTATTCAGGTAGGTCGCAGACCTTCTGATGCTCCTTGACCGCAGTCTTGAAAGCAGTCCAATGGTTCTCCCGACTGCAGAGTACTGCGTCGCAGTACATGAACAATATTGTGACCCTCGAAAGGTAAGAGTCAACAGCATCATGAATGGCCTTTGAGGCAGCTGGACGGATGCACTGTCCCACAGGAGTATCTTTTGTGGTGACAGGAGTGGAAACGGAGGATGCTGCAGAGGAACTCAACCTACTACGTTTATCGCAAGGACCTTACGAATAGCCCCACCTTGGAATGACTTTAGGTTTCGCTTCATTGATGTAGTACCAAAGCTATACGAACCAGCCTTGCCACGACTCAGCACCATGTGGCACTGAGTGCAGATCACCTTGTTCGCTTCAGTTTTTGACATTCCATCAACAGTGGTAAATAACCGCCACACCCAAGATTCACGGTGAGTGCTAGTAGTAGGGACTTCCATTACCTCATCCTCTTCATCCTCTTCATCCATCTCCTCTGCATCCTCATGCCTGTTCCCGTCTGCAGGCCCTTGGGGATGTGGCGGTGGTAGAGAGGGTGGGGGTGCGGATGCCGGGGCAGTAGCAGCAGAAGCAATTTGGGATGCCATCTGGAAGGTTAATAACCAGGAACTAGGAATGAGGAACCAAGAACAGCAACCTGCACAATTGTCCTGTTGTAAATCTTGGAAATCCAAAAGCAGAATGAGGATCAGCTCTGGGTTGTAGCCTTTTATAAGGGTGCGGGGGTATGCTTCGCGGACACACACGCTGTCTCCGAACACTTCGAACACCAAGAACGGGCTCAAAAAGTTCCAAAAAGTATGTAGATCGTCAGGGACATTGTCGGGGACATGTGCAATTGTGAACTTTTACTGTAAAATACCTTGGATTGCTCAAAAAAACACTTTTTAAGTGTTTGGGGGCCCGGACAGTGTTCGCAAATAGAGACACATGCGCAGCATGGGTGCAGTAACATGATGACATTGCAGACACGTTCGCAAAAGGGACGGCTGTCCGCAGGACACCAAATGCGCAGTGACGGTGGTGCGCATGCGTGCAGGTGTTCTACGGACAGTGTTCGGGTCCCTGAACTAATGAAAAGTGGACACATGTGCAGCGGACAGTTGCAGAGAGGCACGATGTTCGTAAGACCCAAGTATGTGATGCGCATGTGCGCGGGTGTTCTACGAAAATGTTGAAGTTCCTCAATAAAATAAATGTGTGTCAAAACTTTGCAGACAGACGGACAGAATATGTGTTCTACAGATATATTCATTATGGTTGCGAACATTACGAACAGCGGGGTGTTATTAGGACAGCCCCATTTTGGGTGATTGCAGAGAAGTGGACATCTTGTGTGTTCTAAGGACACCTCCCTCCATTTTAATTACAGACAGTATGAACAGATATATTGTCATTAGGACAGCCCCATTGTTGTCAATTACAGACAGGCAGACATCTTGTGTGTTCTAAAGACACCTCCATTTTAATTACGGACACTGCGAACACCCCCATGTTGGTTAATTGAGGACAACCCGGACAGCCACGCTGTCTGCGGACACCCTGACTGCCTTTTTAAATAAACAAAGAAGAAGACACTTAAAATGTTATTATTGTTTAACAGAAGAAACATTAGGAAAGAAAGGGGGAAACAGAAACTGAAACAAATACAGGGAAATTGGATATGATGTATGGGGGGGGAGGAAGGGATGGAAGTCTCATCGTACTCTTTTTCTTGGTGGAGAAGGTTTGGGGATAGTTGTCTGGGACATGGAGAGGGGGAGCAGGATCACGTGGGACAGTGGTATTTAGTGTTTTCTTTAATGTGGTCCACAATATGCTCTTTTAGTTGATTGAAGTGTTGCATTAACAAATTCATTTTTAGTTCCATTCGTTTCAGAGGATCTTTTAATATCTCTTTTGGTATATTATTTGTATTGGTTGTCTGGTCTGTTAAAAGAAAATGTGTTAGGTACACATAAAGTAATGGTTATTAATTGGCTTATATAGAGAAATGTTGTTTCTCAGTGATTATTATCACTGTCTTCAATCGTTTCCTCTTGTGAGAAATTTTCTTCCAGCCATTCCAAAGTACTGGATATTTCTGTCTTAAAAAAAATAAAAATTAGTTTTAGTGTACATAATACAGAAAATGTATACGTATATGAAATACATGTAGTGTACTTACTACTTTTTTACAAACTGTTGCTGTTACTGCTATGTAAGTATGCTCTTGCTTCTTGCTGTGCAGTTTCTGTGAGGTAATTCAGTTGGAGGCATATTTATTTTGTTTTGATATATTCCATTATATTGGAAATGCTACTTCAGTGGATGGTTGTTGTCTTACATAAACAGTTTCTACTTCTTATTTATTATTAAATGTAATGCATTTATGTGGTGCTTTTTGAATATGTTTGTTGTTTTTATTGTATGATACAATAATGTAAGATACCCTGAGTTTTTGGATACTGCTGATGGTGACTGCGTCCGCCCGCGGACATGCAAACGGTGCACGGACATCAAAATCAGTAGCAGGGCAGGGGGTTTAGTATATTCTATGTTATATGAATGTAAAGAAAGGGAGTCTTAGTAAAGATTTATCACATTTCCATTATCTATATTTATAAAATATATAAAACCTATGAAATTCAGTGAAAACAACTTTGTTAAAAGGACGCTATGGTTAAGTTGCGCTACTAAAAACCTACGAAATTCAGTGAAAAAAACATTGGTAAAAGGGCGTTATGGTTCCAAGTAAAACGGAAACCCCTGGAATTTCACCAGTTATGGTAAGTTATGCAACCATAACTTGCGCTACCACGTGCACTGCTAAGACTAACACCAGGACATCAAAGATGACATCACAAATGTTGTTGGGCCCACAATAAAAGCAGTACTTTGTTATACTTCTTTGCTAACAATTATATTATTATTTGCAGAATGTACTCTTCTTCAATCTTAAGTAGTCAGTAACTTCTCTCTTTGCAAATACCTTCCTACTCAAGCTCTTCACTCCCTCACCTCCCACTACCTCAGGGTCAGTCGCATCTCCAAGCAACGAGTTGGTAGTAGATCTCTTTCTTCGGCTGGGGATCTCACTCTGGAACAGCCTCCCTGCCTCCGTGAAACTTGAGGAGAACCATCTCCAGTTCAGGAAGCACCTCAAGACCTTCCTCTTTGCTTCTGCCTTCTCTCTTCCTCTCCCGTGCTGATTTCCTGTCTGATACTGCACTGGTCACCTGGCTACCTCTGATTCAGGCCCAGGTCCCTGCCCGCCCAGTTGCATACCCACACTCCCTCCCGGCAACACTTGCACTTGGGTCTGTATCTGTAACCCTACAGACCCCCTACCTGCACTTTTGGACATGTACTGTCTGCACTTACCCTTGCACCTGCCACCTGCTGGCTGCACTTCTTGTTATTGTTTTGATCCCATGTACAGCAGTGCCCTCCTCCCTTTTCCCCTGTCACTTTCCTCCTCCCTCCTCCCCTGCACATGCATATCCTCAGAATGTCCCTTGGCCTAGTAAGATCATTGTCTCTGTCCTCCCTCTATTCCCCCTTCCTTGCCTTGTTGTGCATTGAAAAACTTGTGTATAGGCGTAATACAAATGCCATATCATATCACAAATGCCATATCAGATCCCCTTGAAGCTGTTGATCTCATTTTTCTAGATGAGGCTTAATTTCCCTCATTTTCTCAGGTATTGGAAAATAAAACCTTGATTTGGGATCGAGCACACAACATAGACAAGCTGCGTCACAAAAGAAGATATTTTCGACCGGCGCACCTTGCTCTCACTTATTAAAACCTTGTGCGATTGATTCATGATGTTTTATAACTCACTGGCGCTTCAATATTTCAACTACATTGTAATACACAGGTGTTGAGTAGTAGACCACACCAGGTAGGTTCTTCAATGTATTTAATAGGCATATGCAGGATACATGTATGAGACCCCCAACCAGCACAGCATCACATCCCCAACTGACAAATACAAGACATAACAAGAGTTTAGGTTCCAGGGCAGCACATTGTGACATCAGCCCTCTAATGACCAATGACAGCCAATCAGAGATAAACAACATATCCATAGCAACAACTGGGCATTCCCACAATACTGATAGCCCATACATACCACACGGAGTGGCACTGATTATGGAGAAAGGTGTTGTCGCCTATGTGGCCTCGCTGCGGAAACAAGCATACCTACTATCCTCACTGCATATACACTTTTACAGGGAAAATATGTGTTAGGCTATGGCAAGTTTCTGCATCATCCATTTGGCTTTTTAGCAGATCAGTTTTGGAGTATTGTCTGTTCGTGGGTGAGAATCACTTGTTATTACAGTAGCCACGTATATTTGGTAGGAGGTATGTATATTTTAAATGTAAAATGATTCCTTGAATTATTTACATTTTTTGGGAAGTATTTTATTAATTGATTATTAGTTGTATTCATGATGTTTTATCATGTGTGTGTGGTATAGCTTTTGATTTATATGTGGTGTATTTTATTTATTTTCAAATCTACTACTTACCAATGAATAACTATCACGTGATGTTCCTGCATCCTAAAGAGAGTAATGCAAATACAAATATGAGCATATCCACAGAAAGTACAGTGATAAAAAAACACCAGACAAATAAGAAAGTGTTGATAACCTTATTGATTGTCTTCATTACCAGAAAGTATTGGTGTCTTTCAAATGTGTATTCTCCCTATGTATATGTTTCATATGCTATGAGTGAACCCCAAATGAATTAGTGTAAAAACATATTTGAAGTGTAGGTCTACAAATATAGTAGTTTTTGATTTTTTTGTTCCTAAGTATTACTGGCTAAGATAAATCACTAAAGGAAAAAAGAGGGAGCCAGACATGTGATGTTATCAGCGATGACATCAATTGGCCTCATTAGGACCCTGGCGGTAAGGGGTTTGCGCCAGCGTTAGCTGCGCCGACCCCTTACCGCCAACTACGAGTGCCCATAGCGCCATGGTCATTTTTCCGCCCGCTTTTTGCGGGCGTAAAAATCCATCGCGCTATGGGACCTTGGTGTTAATTACGCCACCGTAATTTACGGTGGCGTAATTAACTCCTTCCCCACTCCCATTATACCCTATGGGGCCGAAATGGGAATGGGGAAGGGTAAATGGGTCAATGGGGACTTACCGCCCCGCCGACCTCGGAATGGGGCGGTAAGTCCACCATCCGCCATGGCGTAAACGGACTTTACGCCATGGCCGGAAAGTCCGTCGATGGCGGAAAAAATCCGCCAGGGTCGTAATGAGGGCCAATGACATTTGTGATGTCATCTTTGATGTCCTGGGTTTTAGTCTTAGCAATGCACGTAGGTGGCGTGACTTATGGTTTCTTAGCTTACCATAATTAGCGAATGGCAAGTGTTTTTCAGTTTTACTGTGAACCATAACGTCCCTTTAACAAAGTTCTTTTTTACTGAATATACATATATATATATATATATATATATATATATATATATATATATATATATATATATATATATGGCTGTGAACAAAAACAAAGGGGCTAAACATGTGATATCATCAGTGATGTCATCAATGAAATGACATTTGTGATGCCATCTTTCATGTCCTGGGTTTTAGTGTTAGCAGTGCACAGTGGTGGGGGCAGGTATGGTTGCTTAGCCTACCATAACTGGCGAATTTCAGGGGTTTTTTGGTTTTACTTTGAACCATAATGGCACGTTTGTAAGGATTTTTTTAGTGAATTGCGTAGGTTTTTAGTAGGGCAACTTAACCATAACGTCCCCTTAACAAAGTTTTTTTTAGTGAATTTTACAGGTTTTTAGTAGGGCAACTTAACCATAACGTCCCTTTAACAAAGTTTTTTTTTTTTTTTACTGAATTTCACAGGTTTTTAGAAAGGGAACTTTATCATAACATCTCATTAATAATGTTTTTTTGCTGAATATAAACTTTCATCATGTGATTTTGGGAGATATGTAGTATAATTTCCTTACTTTATATAGATGTAACATAGAACATACTGAACCCCCTCGCTATTGATATTTGAAAGGCACGGACTGTGCGCCTGTCTGCGGACGGGCGCGGACGAGTTCAACAGTACCAAAACAGTCAGGGGGTATCTGAAATTGTACTATTGTGTTACATAAAAACTTTGAAAAAGGACACATAAAGACATTATAAGCACTAATAAATAAATAGGTAAACCTAAACGTCTGAAACAATAACCATAAATTTAATGACCATGTAGAATGAAATGGATTATACCATAACAAAAAATAGTATGCCTCCAACTTAATTACCTCACAGAAACTGTGCAGCCAGGAGCAACAGTAAATACACACAGTACAAGGAAGACAAATTTCAACAAAATAGTAAGTGAACTTCATTTTTCTTATATGTGTGTGTACTTTTTTTGTATGACGGGCAATAAAAAATAATTTCTTTCTGTTGTTTTGACTGAGAAATGTGCAGTACTTTGGAGTGGCTGGAGGAGAATTTTACGCATGGGGAAATGTCCGAAGATATCGATAATAATGGTACACACTACTCTGCATAAGCAAATTAATGGTCAGTATTTTACGGGCATTTAACATATATATATATATTTATTTTTAACAGACTAGGAAAAAAAGAAGAAAGGCCAACAAACGACACAGAGGAAGACAGGCTGAAAAGGATAGAAGTGAAAATGGTCACACTAAATGACAATTTTAACAGTTTAAGCAATTTGTGGAGGAATTTGTGAGAGGAAAAATACGTTATCACTGTTCCCCCTTCTCCATTTCCTAGTGAAGCATCCCCAAACTTTCAAGAAGAAAATTTTGATGAAACATCCATCCCTTCAACCCCTCACAAATCATCCCCTCACAATCAGCCCGTGTTAATGCCTAATTCCCCTATATTTGTTTCAGTATCTTCTTCCCCCTGTATTTCTCTTGATTGATGTGTGTCTGTGTATTGAAAGTTTTTTTTTTTTATATTAGTTGTAGTGGAAGGGTTTGAGGAACATTTTTTTTTTTAAAAGAGTTCAAATGTCCACGGACAGTGTGCCTGTTCGAGCTAGCCGTAAGCAATAGAATATGGATGTCCTAACGGCAATACACCTACCCGTACCAATGGCAACCAAGATGGAACTGATCTTAGAGCGCACCATCTGCTCAAGTTGTGCGTAAATGAACAGAAAGTGGCGTCCTAAAGACATTATTCCTCTCCGTACCACTCACAAACGAGATAAAACATTTTCTTAGAACACACTAGGGGTCCGGGATGTCTGTAAATGAGCAAAATGGGAGTGTCCTAAGGACACTATACCTGTCCGTACCGTCCACAGCCAAGATGGAACCGTCCATAGAACAGGCGCAGTGGCCGACATGTCCGTAGTCAAACAAAATGGAGGTGTCCTAAGGACACTGTAGCTGGCCGTACAGTCAGCAGATCATGTACGCACATGCGCAGTACACCCATAAGTACTGCGAACATCGCGCCTGTCCCTAACTGTCCGTCTCACTTGTGTCACACTTTTAATTGGTTTCAGGACCCGAACACTGTCCGTAGAACACTTGCGCGCATGTGTACTTCCGTTACTCTGCATTTGCTGTCCAGCGGGAACCCATTTCCCTCGCGGATGTGTTCAGGACGTCATCATGTGACCGCACCCATGCTGAGCGTGTAGACTAATTTTCTCAGTTTGTCTGCTTCCGCAACATTGCAAAAGAACTTATACAAACAAGGGAAATTATTTTACAGTATAAAATCACCATTTCACATGTCCCGTACAATGGCTCTACCTTTGAACGTATTGTTTAGAATTTTTGCAACGCTTTTGAGTGATCAATATGGTCATGAGCCGCACCCCTCCACCCCTATAAATGGCCACACCCCCGAGCTCATCTTCATTGTGCTTCTGACTATAGCAGATTGAGGTGTGCTTCCTTTACTGCTCTGGCGACCATTAGCCAAGTAATCCTTATGGCATCCATGGCTACTGTTGCATCATTAGCCTGAGCACCACCCCCAAACCATCCACCGCCACCACCTCCCCAAGGGCCTGCAGAGGGAAATACAGGTGAGGATGTAGAGATCGAGGAATAAGAGGAAGAAGAGAATGAGGTGGAGGAACTCCGTACTACAAGCACTCGCTGGGAGTCGTGTGTGTGGCGGTTGTTTTCTGTATAACCAGTGCCAGTTGGAGCTGAGTCGCAGGAGATCTGTTGCGTACAGCTTTGGCATGACAACCATGAAGCGACACCTAACTTCGTTCCACAGTGCGGACATTTGCAATGTGGTGCCATGAGAAGAAAGTAGTAGATTGAGTTCCTCCACAGCATCTTCCGCGTCTGATCCTCTCACCACAGGAGACACTCCTGTGGGGGACCGCATCTCTCCAGCTGCCTCACAAGCCATTTGCGATGCTGTTGACCCTTACCTTTCGAGGGTCACAATGTTGTGTATGTACTGAAATGCAGTACTCTGCAGGGGGTAGAGTCTTCAAAGTGCTTTTGAGGCTACGGTCACAGAGCACCAGAAGAACTGCCCCCTACCTAAGTAAAGCCCACCCTACATCTTTCTCTCTCCACCTGCACTTTCTTATCCCCGTGGTTGGTGTCCCTTCCTTACCCTCCTTTGCCCTCCTCTCAAAAGCAGTAAACTGGAAAACAACAAAAATTACAAAAAAGGCTCTTTTCAGAGCTGCCTTTCTCAGTTCAACAATAGAACTATCAAGTGACCGTTGTAGTCCCCCGCGGATTTTTCAAAAAGTCAGCGGACAGTCGTAGGACACACAAAAATGGAGGGTGCAAGCGTAGCAAAACCAATGGACTTTTCGCTGGGAGTAAGTGGTGGCTCTGAAAAGAGCCTTTCGGTGGTGTTTTGTGTGTTTCAAAAACTGTAGATTGGAAAAAACGGATTGCCAAATAGGTGACTATGGATCCAAAAAAGGTCACAATGCATTTTGTACATTGTGAAGAAAAATCTGATTGCCAGCATATGTGAGATGGACTCCATCTCTGTGAAAAATGAAAGTGCTACGAAACAAAATGTTTTCGCTGTGGAATGAGGACATGCCAACATCTCTTAGAAAGGCACAAACAGCCTTATTGACATTTTGCCTCAGCCATATTTGTCTTTGTGCAATACGGGAAAACACTTTTTGGCAATTTGGAAACATGTCCATGACCTTCGCAAGTCCTTCCTTCATTGCAAATTGCAAAGAAATTACAGAGACATGGCCTAAACTGTTTCCTCCGCAATAAATGGCTTTCGCCATGCACCCAAGTCTCTACACACTCTCCACAACCATTTGATCCATAAGCAATACTACAGGTGTATCCATTGCTGTGACATGCTGTGGTGGTTGTAGCCAGGGCCTAGAGTCTTGGAAGTATGGCCTACGGCATACGGCCTACGGCCATGCACCCAAAACTCTAGACCCTGGCCACAACCACTGTAGCATATTACACTCATGGTCGCTTATAAATCATTAGCACACCCATAGAATGAAACATTATAACTGTAGCATGTTCTCAATTTGTACCCAGGACTCTAGGCCCGGCCCACACCTACCAGATACATAATTGAATGTATGGGTGTGATGTATGAATGTAATATCCTGCAGTGCTTGTGGGCAGGGTCTACACTCGTGGGTTTATGGCCTACAGCCTGCAGCCATGCACCCAAAACTCTGCGTCCTGCCCACAACCACCGCACTATATAAAACCCATGTTGGCTTATAACTCTAGAGCTTATATGTTTGTTCTTGGGTGCATGCACCCAAGACTGCAGGCCCTCCCCACAACCACATGAGTGATGTGCGGTAGTACGGGTGTATCTATAGGTGTGGTATGCTTCAGTGGTTGTTGCCAGAGGCTAGACTCCTAGCTGTATGTCCATAGATATTACAATGTATGGGTGTGCAGTGGCTTATACCTCGAGTGCATATAACTTTGTTCTTGGGTGCATGGCCTTTGGCCATGCACCCAAGTCTCTACACACTCCACACAACCATCTGATCGATAAGCAATACTACAGGTGTATCCATTGCTGTGACATGCTGTGACATACATTCAAGACTCTAGGCCCTGGCCACAACCAGCGCAGCATGTCACACCCATGGCAGCATACAAATGAATAGCACACCCATAGAAAAAAATAATTTTATTATGGCATGTACTCAATTTCAATGTTCGCTAACACCACACGTGTCATTAGAACAGTTTCAAGTTGCTTGCGCACAGCACGGACTGAAATACTACCCTTATGAGACCCCTCATTTTCAGTACTTACAAACATCCCGAACAAGGCGGGCATAGGGAATGCATCATTAACACCTACCGCCTGAACAAATACAGTTTTTCACCCATCTCTTACTGTCTGAATCTCCCCAAGCACTCTCCCACAGCAAAATAGTTTTCGAAATAGTATGTTGCTGCTGGTCGCCACTGCGCTGTCGGCAGATCCAAGATGTTGGGCGCATCCAAACAATCTGACACAGAACACGGCTCACTGCAGCCAATCGGCAGAGATGTTGCGTGTCCGCGGTCATGACGCCAGCTGCCTAGGCCAATCGGTATCTTGTCCGCGGAGCGAACAGGAAAGTTTGACCGCAGAGTGGACATAGATATCACAAATTTTTCTAGAACTACTTTTTGGTCATTTGAAAGAAAAGTACTGCACGGATTGTCACCAAATTTACAAAAGCACGCTTTGGGGACCAAGCCCCTGCCACAAATTTGTTGAAAATCCGTCCAGCGGTTTGGCCTGTAGCCGTGCACAAAGTTTTTCCCCTATTCAGTCCATGTGAAAAGTTTTGGGACCCCTCTATAACTTTTCCCCCCCTAGACGAATCCTCACCAAACTTTGCAAAAAAATTCAGAGTGGCCCATATACTTTTTTTTGCAAAGTTTGGTGAGGATTCGTCCAGTGAGAGCAGAGTTATAGGCCACCCTAAAAGTGCTCTTCCTGTGGAAACAGCAACTTAACCATAACTACACGCCACTACCATGGCCCTGTAAAAAAAAAAAAAAAAATAATATATATATATATATATATATATATATATATATATATATATATATATATATATATATATATATATATATATAAATATATATATATATATATATATATATATTCATATATATATATATATATATATATTCAATGAAAACACTTTGTTAAAAGGGATGTTATGGTTAAGTTGCGCTACTAAAAACCTATCAAATTCAGTAAAAAAACTTTGTTAAAGGGACGTTATGGTTCAAAGTATCAAAGTAAAACCGAAAAACCCCTGAAATTCGGCAGTTATGGTATGATAAGCAACCATAACTCACGCCACCGTGCACTGCTAACACTAACACCCAGGACATCAAAGATGACATCACAAATGTCATTGATGACATCACTGATGACATCACATGGCTGGCTCTCCCTTATTTTCCTTTACTGACATATCTAAGCCACATAGTTTTCTTTAGTAACAGTCAGGAAGTAAAAATTGAAAAGGTACTATATTTGTAGACTTAGGGTCTTACCATAACTGCCGAATTTCAGGGTTTTTTTTCGGTTTTACTTTGAACCATAACGTCCCTTTAACAATGTTTTTTTACTGAATTTGATAGGTTTTTAGTAGCGCAACTTAACCATAACATACCTTTTACCAAAGTTTTTTAATTGAATTTCATAGGTTTTTATTAGCGCAACTTAACCATAACGTCCCTTTAACAAAGTATTTTTACTGATTTTCATATGTTTTTAGTAGCACAACTTAACCATAATATCCCTGACTTTATATACATGTAACATAGAAGATACTGAACCCCTATCTAGTGATTTCGATGTCCGCGGACTACCGCCATGTCCGCGGACATATCGAAAATCTGAGCGTGGTGAATGTAAATTTAAATAGTGTGCCCCATTTCCCCTTTGAGGTTGGCTTTCTTTTTTTGCAGATGCTTGACAGACACCTGTTATTTTGAATTTTTTTTTCTTACTTTACTCCTAAAATATTCACATAACCATCTCCAAAGCAACCCTTACATTACAAAACAGAATGGCATTTCCCATAAAAGATAAGGAAATGCCATCTTCTTTAAAATAAACAGCATTACTGGAATCAATATTCTCATTATTACAGAAGAACATACCAGCTCTAAGCATGAAGGCACACCTGCCTCGGTTGATTACACACCTAGCATTGTTTTGCTGAGGACAAAAAACTGAACTATTGTCCCATATTGCCCTAGGTACTAATCCAGAAAAAATTACTTTGGCATTTGGAAGGATGTTCATTACTGCTTGAACCAAGTGTTCCAAATCTGCCAACAAAGTAGGGGCACTGACATAGCCCAAATGGAAAGCACCATAGTGCAAAACTACCACATAGGGACTGTTCATCATGCCCATTTCTTCGCAAACTTGTACAATTCCCTGTACATTGCAATCAGGTACAGTGCTCCACACCACCTCCACTCCTTTAACATCAACATTCTTTGCAACATGCCTGCATTGAGCATACTGTTGTAAACCATGCACAAACATATCTTCAAGCACCAACACCCTGACTTTCTCCACTTCTGCCATCTTCACTACACACAGTCTCTTTCAACACAAATCCACAACCTCAACATCTGATTGGCTGATCCCTACAGTCTTCTTTCCATGCTGGATTTGCTGGAAAACCCCAGATGTGGCACGCCCTGTCCGTGGACCGCGTAACTCTTAGACAGCCCTTCTACCATTTCCACTTCACTCTCTGTGCCATCCCCTCATTGGATACAGCTAAGCAGGCACACAATACGGAGAACGTCCTCAGAACACCCCCATCTTGTTTATTTTTGAACATTTCAGGACACCGCGAGTGTTCTTAGACCACATTCAACTTGCCAGCAAACAATACGGACAATGTCCTCAGAACACCCCTTTTTCTTTATGTACGAACATTTCAGGATACCGCGAGTGTTCTTAGAACACTTTCAGCTTGACAACGAACAATACAGACAACGTCTTCAGGACACCCCCTGCGAACATTCCAGGACCCCACGAGTCTTCTTAGAACACTTTCAACTTGACACCGAATCCATTCTGTTTATTTACAAACATTTCAGAACAGCTGTGTTGTCCGCAGAAAAATCGAACACAACAAAAGCGTCTAGCACATAAAAAAAATAACATTGAACCTATCTCATACTCCCCCACCCTCCCCATACACTCTTACACACCAACACACTCCACTAAATACAATTTTTAATCCAAGTTTCACCGCGCTGTCCGTGGTCGTCGGCGAATGCAAGATGGCAGGCGCCACAAAAAATATGACGCGCTCCACGCCCCACGCGTCCAATCAGCGAACACGTCACATGTCACATGCAAGCTGCGCCGCCAATCGGGGCACTATCCGCGGAGCGAACCGGGAAGTCCGTCGCGAAGCGAACAGAGATATCACTTATTATTTTGCCTTTCATTTTGGTCATTTAAAAAACATAACTACTGGACGGATTTACACAAAATTTGCAAAAGCACGCTTTCGGGAGCAAGCCCCCGCTTCTGCCACAAATTTGGTGTAAATCCATCCAGCAGTTTGGGCTGTAGGCATGCACAAAGTTTTTTCCCATTATGTCTATGGGAAAAAACTAAAGTTTTGGGACCCCCCTATAACTTTGCCCCCCCTGGACCAAACCTCTCCAAACTTTGCAAAAAAAATCAGAGTGGGCCATATACTTTTTTTTGCAAAGTTATTGGCCCAAGTGAAGTGTGTCTGTGTGTGCCCTGATGCCTGCGTGCTATAGCGTGTTATAAATAAATTAATAAATAAATAAATAAATAAATAAATAAATAGGGCTCCAGACCATTATCCTCCATTGCTTTCCCTTCAATGGCAGATTAAGGCTATTAGCACACCTGGTTCCCAAAGCGAGAACCCGAAAAATCCTTTTCCAAAATAGCCACCATGGAAAGAGAAGGTGGGGCTCAGTATAGAGCACCTCTTCCCTTTCCATGGCAGCCTGCAGAAGGCAAAGTCAGATCCCTATGACCAAATTACCGCAAGAACATTTTTAATTTTTCCCCTTTCAAACCTATCCTACCTTCGAATAACTTTATCACATGGCCGGTCCCAGGTGGACATGGCCACTTTAACACCATTTTTCATCCCTCACAGTCAAGGCCAATAGCCATATTGTCTGGGTCATGACCTTATAACATGACATGGACAATCTGGCCACTGCCCATGGCTACAGGCTATACCTCAGTCACCAAAGGTATATCACTATTTTTCGTACCGACATTATGACACTTGTCAAAAAATAAAGTGAAGTGTGTCTGTGTGCACCCTGATGCCTGTGGGCTTCGGTACGTTACAAACAAACAAATAGATAAATAAATAAATAAACAATAAATAAATAAATAAATAAATAAATACATAATGAGGGCCCCGGACCATTATGCTCCAATGCTGCCCCTGCAATGGGAGATAAAGGCCATTAGTACCCCTGGGTCCCAAAGCGGGAACCCGGGCTGCTAAGATATAGATTTTTCTTCCTACAGTGGGATGCCAGCGGCCCTCTTCCCTTTCAATGGCTGCCTGCAAAAGGCGAAGTCAGAAGCCTAAGACCATATTAACACAAGCACATTTTTTCCCTTTCAAACCTATCCTACTTTCGAATAACTTTATCACATAGCCGTTCCCAGGTGGAAATGGCCACCATTTTTCATCCCTTGCGGTCACGGCCAGTAGCCAGATTGTCCGGGTCATGACCTTATACCATGACCCAGACAAGCAGGCCACTGTTCATGGGCACAGGCTATACCTCAGTCACCAAAGGTATATGAAATTTTTTTTGTATCTACATTACGACAGTTGTCAAAAAATAAAACACTGGTACGTTTGCTAAACCATGCTTTCAGGTCCTTGCCAATGCTCCTTACATGAGTTTGCTTGAAATCCGGCCATGTTTTTTTTTCCCAAACATGTGAAAATGTATGTACATGCAATAGTCATATAACTAAGCCCCCAACTACACAATTCACATTCAAGGGTGGGTCTATAATCTGAATATATATATTTCTGAAAACATTTGTCCACATTCGTCAAACAGCAACAACATTATAAGCCATCTAAAAATGTTGAGACCCTCCTCTAATTTAGCCCCCACTTGAGAAAATCCCACCAAACTTTACACAAACATTTATATCTTGATTTAAAATCGTTTTGCAAACTTGTGTGCAGATTCGTCAAAATGGCACCATATTTATTATTAATATTCTGGGACCCCCCTCTAACGTTGCCCCCTCTTGACAGAATTCCACAAAACCTTGCAAAGTCTTTCAGTACCAGGTCTAGAATAGAATTCCAAAATGTCATGCAGTTTCATTGAGTGGTATCAAAGGTATAAGCCATCAATGAACTGCTCCCGAACATCTGAAGTGTCTGCAAACTTCACAGGACTATTCACGAACATCCGGACCGTGGGCAGACTTTTACTTTAAAAAACACCCATTTTTCGGCTTCTTATGGCCATATTCCATCCCATCCACATCACCCCTCACCTCCCCAGAGATTGTTTGATAAGTTTGATAAGTGTAATGTTGTGTTTTTTATATGTTTTACTGCGATGTCCGTGGACATCGGCCGAAGACCGCAAATCCATCATGGTGGTTGTTTCCAAAATTCTGACGCACTTCACCCTTTTCATCATCCAATCAGAGGATGTTTCTGATGTCCGCGGACATCACGTCATCCTCTGGGGGACCGAAAAGGAAAATGTGTCCATGGACCGAACCCAGATATCACACATTTTTTGGGACCTACTTTTTGGTCGTTTTAAAGAAATTACTGGATGAATTTCCACCAAATTTACAAAAGCCTGCTTTCGGGACCAAGTCGCCGCTCTGGCCGCAAATTTGGTGAAAATCCATCCAGCGGTTTGGGTGTAGGAGTGAGCAAAGGTTTTTTCCATTCAGTATATGGGAAAAAAACTATTTTGGGACCCCACCTATAACTTTGCCCTCTGTTGAAAAACCCTCACCAAACATAGCCTAATGGTTCAGTGGGCCATACACTTTTTTTTGCAAAGTTTGGTGAGGATTCATCCAGAGGAAGCAAAGTTATAAGCCGCCCAAAAAGTGTTCTTCCTATGAGATGAACAACTTAACTATAACTACACGGTCGCTACTGCAGGCCATGCAGTTATGCAATCTGTATTAATGAGTCAGTGCATGATCTGGCCTAGGTATGCATGTGTGAGTGTATGGTGAAAGGGTGCACACACAAATGTATGGGTGGCTGGGTGTGCGTGTGTGATTGTATGGTTAAAGGGTGCACACTTCAATGTATGAGTGGCTACATGTGTGTGCCTATGGTGAAAGGTTTTTCAATGAAATCTAAGGGTGGATGCCTTGGAGTGCCTGTATGGTGAAAGGGTGCACACTTAAACGTATGGGTGGTTCGGTGGGAGTGCCTGTATGTTGAAAGGGCACCCACTTAAGTGTATGGGTGGCGTGGTGTGTGTGCGTGTATGTGCATGGTGAATGGTGCGTGTGTGCTTGTTTTCAGGGGCTCAACAAAACCTACATTTTGGGGTGGCAAACCCTTCAAATGTTGGGAGAGGCGCTAACTTCACAGGCGGTGGAGGAGGGGCAAACCTATTTGTGTGGGGGCATATAACTTCTTTAATCATTCTAATGAGACAATTCCAGTGCAGCTTCAAAGTTACAAACAGTGAACTCTCTCTTTTAAGTCGGAAAGCACCCATGTATGGACTTCTGTGCCCCGTCCCCTCTTTATCATTCCAATCACTCTACTGGCATGCAAGAGCTAAATCCACATCACAATTTCAACTGCCTAATGACTAACAGTGAAATGCTTTACGTTAGTAATTTCCAGACCTTGGTTAACGGTGAAACCCAGGCACCGTTTAACATCCGTGTCCTGCTCTGTCCAGCAACGGCTTTGTGCGTCATCCAGGTTACGTCAACATAGCCTAACATAGCCCAACATTTCAGGGTGTGGGGGAGAAGACTGAAGCCCAGTCAGATCAATGGCGTTGTGTTGCTGGTTATTCTGTATACCATGATTACTTCTTGGTTATTTTCATCACTCATAGCCCCATTCTTCCTCGTCCCAGTACTTGTGTATGAGGCATTTTGAGCATTTTGCCTAAGTACTGGGATGAGGTAGCGGATATGGAGGTAATGCCTGGCTTCATTACCTGTAATCTTCATTACTCCTAGCCCGACTCTTCCTTGACCTAGTACTTATCTATGAGGCAAGGTGCCTCATACATAAGCACTGGGACCATGTCCACCATTAACTACCAAGAAGGTTTGAATTATTGTTATAGGAGAGAGTCGTCAGTTACCTTTGATATAAAATCATTCAATACTAACATTCCTCAGGAAGATGTTGTTAGAGTGAAAGTAAACTCAACGTTCACACTCTCCCCCACTTGGTTCCTACAAATGTTATCATTGATTTACTCCAAATTGTACTGTGTCATAATATGCATAAATAAAACATTACATTTGATAACAGTCTAACATAAACATGTGATAGTCTAATCAAACTAGAACCCTGTGCATACAAATCTACCATTGGCTATTCCAGTATTTCCAAACCCACCAAGGTCCAAGCCAGTAACATAACATCACTTCAATGAGCATCATCAGTTCACAATGTCCTTGGCCGACCCATTACATGTTGACAATAATAAAATGTGTTTATTGCCATTGGTTGGAAATTCTTAGGATGCACTTGGATTTTGCTTCCTCCTGAGACAGTCCAATAATGAATTAATTCATTCATGTGAAGCGAGAGATCGATACCTATCTGTAAGTACAAGGGAAATACTTCCATCTCACCTCCCATGAATGGGCCCCATGATCCCAGGCAGTTCCCTAACCTTGAGCAGCTCATTCTGCACATTTCGGTCCCAATACATGTTGCCAATGCAGGTGCACAATATAAATAGGTCATGGGATAAGTTAACTGTTTTAAAGAAAGAAAGAAACTTGGTGTGGCCTGTGTGCAGAAAACAATTTCTCATCTTTATTGATTTGAACAATGCACTGTTTCCTGGGTGTAATGGCACTACCCGGTCCTAGAGGGCACTGTGCATACAGCTTGGTTTTGTTTCTTTGGCAATGTGCATGCATGAATTATGGTGCAGATGGCGTTCAAAGCTTTGTGTACTCATCTAGCTACCGTCTGGGACAAATAATTATGTAAGCTTATCTAGTTTCGTGTCTTGAGAGCCACACGTTCTCACAGCTCCGACTGACACTATCATGTACTTCCTTGTAAGCTGGCCGTGGCTGTCTAGTATTCGCAACAGACATGAAGAGGACAGTTTACATGAACAAATCTCAGTAATATATCCTTGCAATTGCAACTGACATGTCATGCAACTTCAAATGGACACTGTTCCTTAAAATGGCAATACCTTTGCTCACCGCTATACACAAAAACTCAACCTAGCGACTGTTTCTATGCATTATTGTTCATCCACCTATAATATATCGTCTGTTGCTTGTGGCTACACAAATGCTAGTAACTGAACTCTATTTCAGACCCTATACTATGCTATGCAAATCTCCATTCATTAGTTTCTTCGTGTATTCGCCAACATAAGCTCCCTGATTTGTGGCAAAACTAGTTCCCTTTAGTGTGGCGAAGTTAACTCTATTCTTCTTGTGTATACAATCGACAACCCAACATAGAAGATGTATTGTCAACAACGGCCAGGAACCCAAACTAAAAGAGTTTATTTACTTTGTATTTCCACTCTCGTCTTTGGGGAAAAGGGGAGTGGGTGGCTTTGTGTGACATTGTGTTTGCCCCACCTGATGACCTGAGACCTTTCGACAAGGGGTAACTTTTCAAACTCTTGAATCACTCTGCCAAACGAGCTCACTTTACTGACATAGATATTTTGTTATCCCCTCAAAAACCAAAGCACCTTCTCCCAAAACACCACTTAGATCAAAAAGCTAGTAAAAAACATTGGAACATAATAAAAAGTGCAGGGTGTGTGACTCAGTACCCACTCTTTGCCCTGAACGAGGCAAACACATTAAGAACTGCATTCTGCATTCCTGCTTTATGGCACAAACTAGCAGAAGTAACACTGCTGGAATGTTGGAACTTACAACACAGGGCAGTGGCAGACCACTTCCCTATTTGTAGTTGCAGTGTTTGCAAATTTAGCAACAGAATCACACTAATAGCAATAGCAACAAAGCAACGTACATGATTCAGTGTCCTTGCCACAAAGTATTCATAGGCATGACCAACAGGAAGGTGGCCACTAGAATTTATGAACACAGTTAACGAACACGTTTTGTGCAACATCCTTGGTACAACATTATATGGCACAGAACCATTGAGATTGTGATTTGTTATGGATGGTTGTCGATGTCATCAAACCTGATGCTCACAATTTATGTACGTCTAACCAGCTGGTTCAGCTTGAACAACAGTGTATTCTCCATCTTAATTCACATGAAACAGGCCTAAACAAAGAATTGCAGTGGTCAGTATAACTATGAGCATGCTTGCTCTACTTTGCATACTGTGCCAGGGTTTTCTCTCACACGTGTTCCATTTTAGTTTTTTTACAATGGGATCCTTCCCAGTGTATGTATGTGATTTGTTGAAGGGGTGGTCACCATTCCAAGATGGCCGCTGTCTACGTTATCTGGCTTGATCCCAGTACGTCTGCATCATTGCCGTGTTGGACAGGTGATCCATATTTCCCTGTAAGACAGCCCGCTGCTTATTGGATATGACTGTACTTGTGCGGGTCTCACAGACTACCGTCCAGAGCACTAAACGTTAGCGTTACATTGACAAATGGCAGGTAAAGCAGACCTTTAACTTCATAATACAGCAAATACATTGTAGCCAGCGTGCTAATGGAGTTCTGCCTTTTTGATATGGAGTTTTCTCCTATTGGAGCAGCACCTCTACAAGAGATTCTGAGAGTTTGAGACAGTGAAGGTGAGTTCGATGTACGTGCTTCTTATGTGGTCTTTTGCATTGTTTGAATACTTACGTGTGCCTTTTATTCAATTCAATTGAAACTGTGTTGGGTTTCTTTTTTGCAGACGCCCCCAGAGATCGTGTAGGGGAGATGACCTGCATGAGAAAAACGTGTTTTGATGTTCCTGAAACTTTTCAAAAAAATTGAAAAAAAATGAGATTGCCTTCAGAACTTACCAACTCTAGTAGGTTACACATACACATCTTACTCTTTTGGTAATCTTCTGTATTTTAGATTTCTTTTTCCAATAACTGTTCCATAGTTATTGTTGGTAGACATTATTGTGATTTACATACAACTCACCACCTTCTTCGCGATTTGCCATTTATTTTTCTTTTTTTTTACATTTGTTTAGCACACAAACAGCCCTAGGGCATCGAAGCGCTGTTACTTCTGAGGAACATGGTTACATGGTAAATAGATAACAGGTTATTCATAAGCGTAGGTTGGATATATAAATTCATACATTCTGGCCAACAGGTTGGTTTGTTGTCATAGGGTGGATATATAAATGTATACATACTGGATAACAAGCTAAATATCCTGCCAGCGTAGCTAGCAGGAACACAGGATGTGGAGGAAGAGGTGATTAGGTGAAAAACAACATTTTCACTGCTTTGCGAAATTACATTTGTACGTTTTCTGCCTGTAGGGGTGTTGCTAGGGCATTCCATTGCAGGGCTGCAAGGTAGGAAGACCTGGCACCTCCTGCTCTCACTCTCTTGATTTTAGGCACTGTAACCAGGTTTGTGTAGGGTGTTCTGGTCGGTCTTTTGGATGCAGTGAGCTGTATCCATTGTGAGAGGTAGGCTGGGGCTGTTTGGTGGATACATTTGTGGGTAAGTATAAGAGCTTTGAATAGTGTTCGCTCTTTGATAGGAAGCCAGTGCACCTTGTTTCTGGGCGGTCATGATGTGTTCCCTTTTGGGAATGCCCATAGCTACATGAAGTGCACGGTTTGTATGACTTGCATTTTTTCCATGTTCTTGGCTGATGTACCCAGGAAGAGGGCATTACAGTAATCTAGCCTTGATCCTGTTATGGCTCTTGCTATGGTGATGCCGTTATCCTTTGAAAGAAAAGGTCTGGCTGCATTCAGGAGCTTGGCGTAATAGGCCACGCCAGAGGCAATGGCATTGTCTTGCCTAGTCATAGATAGTTTGGAGTGCAGCTAAACTCCCAGTGTTTTCACTGGTTCAGAGAATGGGATTCTGATAGAGACAATGGTGAAGTAGTTAAATTGAGAGTCAAGATTATATATTGTTTCCATACGTGTTATCAGGAGGAGCTCAGTCTTGTCTGAGTTTAGGCACAGTCCGTTCACCGCCATCCAAGTCTGGAAAGTGATGTAGATGTCGTTGAGGGTTTTAGAGTCTGTGTCGTAGTCGCCTGTAAGTGTGAGGAGGATTTGTGTATTGTCCGCATAGTCGGTGTAGGAGATGCCTAGAGAGTCTGGAATGTGGAAGAGGGGTTGTGTAAGGATATTGTAGAGGGTGGGCGAGATGCATGACCCTTGTGGTTCGCCACAGAGTATGAGAGTGCGTGACGTGGAGGCTGAGTCGGAGAAGACTTGCATTGTCCTACATTGTAAGAAAGAGGTGATCCAAGTGGTGGCCTTGGGCGAAAATTTGGCAGTTGATGTCAGGTGATAGCATAGAATATTGTGATCATACAAGATCAAATGCTGTGGAGAGGTCAAGGAGTAGGAGTAGGGCCGGTTTACCTAAGTCTCTTGTGTTATCCATCTGATTTTTAAGATCAAGTAGCGCTGTTTATGTGCCGTGCCCTGTGCGGAATCCTGATTGACGCAGACCGAGGAGTTGTTCTCCTCAATGAATTGTTGTACCCGTAGGTAGGCTGCTTTGTCCAGTATTTTCAGCAAAAAGAGACGGTGGTTATAGGCCTATAGTTGGTCGGTGATGTAGGGTCAAGAGTGTTTTTTAGAAGCGGGTGGATCCATGCTTCCTTAAGGTAAAAGAGGGAACCTTAGCGGTGGCAAAGGAGGCGTTGATGAAGGCTGTCAAGAAGGGAGCAAGGGTGCTGGCATAGCGCTTGATGATTGCAGCAGGGCATATGTCCCCTTTACAGTTGGAGGGTTTAATGAATTTCATGATATTGATCATGTCCCTTGATTGCTTTGAAATTGAATTAGGTTGTAGTGGCTATCGGTTGAGGGGTGTTGGGGATGGGTGTGTTTGTCTGTTGTTTTTGAGGGGTCATTTGGATTTTTGTTTGGAAGGTGATCAGTTTGTTGATCATGGCTGCTTGGATTGCGTCGCACCAAGTCTTGTTTTTGGTGAAGTTTGTGGGATGGAGGGTAGGGGTCACTAGTTCTCTGCAGATTGAGAAGATCTCCTTGGTGTTAGATTTAGCTTTGGAGATCCTGGCTTCGAAAGCGTTATCTTTGGCATGTATGATTGCTTTTTTGTACTCTTTCAAGCGGTAATAGAAGTCAAGCTTGGCGGCATCCGAGTGGTTTGCCATAGAGATAGTCCTGCCCGTTTCTTAGTATGGAGTTCAAAGAGGTCTATGATGCAGGTGTTGGTGTGGCTGGTGGGTTTCTCTTTTGGGGGCTTGAGAGGGACAACGGCGTCAACTGCAGATTTGATATCAATGTCGTAGGACTGAGCAAGGGCATCAGGGTCAGAGGAGGAAGGGGGCCTGAAGGCTGAAGGCTGCTACCTGTAAGAAGAGTAGTATCCTTTCCTTAGTGAGCTGGTGAGAGCTTCTGGAGATAGCTTGTGGCAAGGGTGGCGAAGGGTGGTGATTGTTCCAGGTATGAATTGTATGATGTGGTGGTTAGTTCAGGGCGAGGGAGTTTTGCCCATGATAGTAAGCAGACAGTTGTGTTGGGCTATCCAGTCCAAGGTGCAGCCTTTATTGTGGCTGGGGTCTGTGATGGAATTGCTGAATCCTAGGGTCTGAAGCACAGTGTTGAGCGATTTGGCCGCTGGGTCTTTGGTGTCATTGAGTGCCAGATTGAAATTTGCAAGTAAGATAGCTTTAGTTATTATTTTCAGGTTGTCTGATTGGGTGTGAGTGAGAGCTGTTTGGAAGTCGCCTAAGGGTCCTTGGGGGCAGTAGACAAGGTGCATGGCAATGATGCAGTGGTGGGAGAGGTTAAGTTTAATAGGGAGGTTGTCGCTGTTGTCATTCATGCCCTTGTCTATCTTTCTTATGGAAAATGAGTCTTTAGCTATAAGAGCTACACCCCCCTCGGGTGATGGAGTAGCCTGTTGGAATGGCAAGGGATAATGTGGGTCCTGAGGCTTCATGTAGCCATGTTTCCATTACCATAAGAAGGTCAAGGTTATGGGTGGTGATGAGGTCATGAATGTCTAAGGCATGAGCGTTGATGGAATGGGCATTGATAAGCGTGCAGATCAGGTGGAACTTCTGAGCACTGCTAGTTGGGTTAAAAGGAGTAGCTCTAGAGGATGGCAGTGACATCACAGGTGGGGCCACAAGAGGTGTGTTCACCCTGGTGACATAGGGCATGGCATTCCATGAAGAAGGCTGGGCCATCTTAAGTTACGGGCCACTTTCAGCTGGTAATTGAGTAGGCAGTTTTGGATCCATTTTTGCTTTTTCCAAATGCTATTTGGGCTGGGATATATGCATATTGATTACCATGTCTACCTGTTCTTGGAGTAAAAATGCGAGAATAATATGTGTCAGGTTCACAATGAATTGTAGCTTTTTCCTGTATTCAACAGACATGTGTTATGTAATGTGTATAGAAATGTAATGGGCTGTTCTTTACTTTGTTTACCTCTTTACCTTGTGGTTGCACTTTTTTGGTTTTGTGCACTGTTTTGGAGGTGGACACTGAGGTTTTCTTTCGTTTTTCGCCAACAGATTTTAACATATTGTTTCCCTTCTCGTGTTCATTATATTGCTTTGTAACAATGATTATCTGAATTTTGTCTATAGTTTTGTTGATTATAATATGTACATAAATGCTTTATATTTATTTTGTGTTTCAATCATTAAACATGTATGATTTCCTGATTTCAACAGAAGTTGATTAAATATACAGTGACCTTTTGTTATTCTTCTGTGTTTAACATGAAGGGCATCCAGGCATTGCAGTTATTAAGAATTCAGTTAGAGACAGGTAATGGTGGCCTGGGGTGGATGTATTTTTAGAAAGGCAAAACTGAAATTGTTGGCCATGCACCAATTTGGATAAGAGCATCACGATTTTGATACAGGAGGATGGTAATGTGGATTTACCTGGGGGAGTGTGGAAATGGTTATGTGTTGCCACTGTGGGTGCTTAATTAGGATAGAAATTCTTATAGTTATGATGTAACATTTCTCTAAGTGGCCTGAAGTTAAGGTAGCGAAACACATGCAAGGGGATGATGTGATTTCCTTTTTGGAACAATTATTCAGAAGTGAAGGATACCTTAAGGAGATGCTAAATGATACTGGGCCACAATTTAGGAGCATAGAAATGTCAGAGTATGCCAAACAGAAAGGTTTGTAGTGGTTGTTCACAGAGAAATATCAACCTGAATTGAACAGATGGGAAGAGAGATTCAACTGGGTGGGGTTGGATCCTGTATTGGCCAGAAGAAATGGTATGGATGTAGAGAAGGCTGTGGAGAAAATGATTTGGAGTGTCAGGTCATCTGCAAATAAGATTATGGGTATTTCTCCTTTTAAGTTGATGTGAGGTAGAAGCTCGAATTCCATTTTGTTGAATCTGCATTGGGTGAATTCCATCAGTAAAGAAATGTGTGCACTGTGGAAAATGTTAGAGAAAGGATTAGAGGAACACAGAAAGAGGTTGAAAAGGAGGAATTATGGAGTTGAGAGAGAGGTTATCGGCATAGAAGATGTTGTGCGAGTGAAACAGGGTAGAATGGTTGACAATGGAATGTCAAGATTTTTGGAGCCTATGACAGTCATTGAAGAATTTATGAAAGCAGTAAGGGTTTGAAGATGGGTCGATATGGAATGTCAAAAGAGTTTTTTCGGTTTAGTAGTGTGATGGAGAGAAGGTCTAACGAAAATGTAGTCATTGAACATGGTAGGGGAGACATCTGTGTTGTGTAGAGTAGGCTTGGGGAGAAAACACTAGGGGTGGTTAGAGGATTAGAAACACCTGAGAGAAGAAAAAACAATAAGTGAGGAGGAGGAGTGGAGGGTCGAGTGGTTGAAGGCGCTTTAGGAGAGAAGGAGAGAGGCAAGGACAATGGGAATCACAGCATGTGTTACAGGTCAATGAGGGCACTATAGAATAGTTGTCTCCCCACTTACCCTGTGTAACTCCTCTGCCAACATCCAGGTCTTTGGGAATTGCCATTACCTCAACCCAGGCTCTTTTGACCCAGGACCCGGAATGTCCACTGTGGTTGATTATCTGGAACAGCTGGTGGGGAACAAGAAGAGACACATGGACCACAGACTAACAGGAGCAAGTCACCTCGGGGTAGGAGGAGATGATGGGGAACATCCCCAAGAAATCTGTGGAAGTTAATTGATTGGCCCAGAATTCCACAATAAAAAAAGTCGCAAGCACTAGACAATTCAGATTTTTTGTCATATTTTGCAATCACCTCTTTGAAAGGAATCCAAGAACTCCATGAATCTAAAGCAAAGCCACTTTGACATTTTTGGTAGTGCATTTAAGGAAAGTATGTCAAAATGTCACATGTTGCAAAACTTTGAGGGTGCGACATCCCAATTCATCCATTGTCAACTTTATAAAATGGAAACAACCGAATAAGTAGAGAGGTTCCTGAGATGAAGGATCGTTCTCCTTACTTTCTCCCAATACACCCAATCCATAGCCCATATGTGGCATGACAATGACGAAACAAAGCCTCACATATTCCGAAAGGGAATATACTCATAGAACAGAAAAACATGATTGTACTGGTCATGTTTTTCAGAATTGCATGTCAACACACCACACACAATGTGCAGTTACGTCATGGTGAATTCTTGTAACGTGGAGGCTACCCTTGTTTGCAGCTCACAGTGGAACGACCATCACAAACTGCACAGCTATGGCCACTTCCTAGATCACTTACCTATAGATGAAAGCAAAGTCACAGAAAGGTGAACTCTGCACAGGGCGGTGGGGGCTGCATTGCAGTTCACATGGTCTTCTTATGAACACTTTTCTATCTGATTACAGACTTTGTTATTCCCATGCAGGTGGAATAGAACAAAGTGCTTTTCATTTAGCTCTGTGAATAGGGTGGTTGAAGATGACATTCAGGGAACAAGCAGATATGAATCCATCAGTATATTTGGAAACTTGCTTCTCCATTCAAAAGTGAATGTCCTTGCCTTACAATAGAACTCTGCCAACACTCATTGAATCCTCTGCGAGAGTGGGCTGGCGAATACAGTTAAGAACATTAAACTAGACAGCATAACCCACTTCCCAGCAATGCTGCTGGATTTCAAGAAAGAATCTGTTCATTGTGGCCTCACAATTATGTTATATTGTGTTTGAAGGTCCCTTAACGTGCAATAGTGGTGTTATACATAGAACCATTGGCGAATGACTCAACACACACAACCTGCCAGGCTGACAATGTGTATGTGGCAAAACAATGCCACAACTGCTGTTGCAATGAAACTGGCCCCCTGTGCATATGCACATGCTCCCTTCTGTAGCATGCCACTACTCAACATTTGCTATACGAAGACCATTGCTGCTAAGCACAGAACTGCCATGCCTCTCACTAGATCTGTGCAGCCCTTAGTGTACAGATTGCAGCCATCAGTAATGTCCAGTGCCAACTACAGCTTCTGTGCATGATCATGCCCCATAAGCCTTTGTCTGACTCAGCAATGTACCTGCTGGTCATGTCATAAGTGGTTATTTGTCACTGTCCCATTCCTGTGATTGCATGACTTCGCCAATGGCATGCACATACAATCAGAGCTTTGACTGAATTAATGTTTAAAAATAAACAGGGATCACATGTCCGAAGCATGTTGCCTCACACCTGGATACAAGACAAAGTGCATTGGAATCCTGTTTTAGCATGTTGAATCACATGGCAGTGATCACTGGCGCTGCAAGGGAGTGACATCCAGCCACAGTGTCTGTTCTAGAAACACCTCTGTCAGGCATGCCATATCCTTGAGGACTGTAACAAGACCACTACATGTGCTGCCATGCTATAGAGCAAGGCAGCACAACTCCTGATAAAGGTAGACTGATGGCCACCAAATGTACAGTTTGCACTGTAGTCTGACCATGTGTCTATCAAACGTGAGATGACAAGGGAATGAGAGAAATTGATGTTCACTCTTGTGGTGACGTGATTTCAACCTTTGATGTTTATCCATCTAAAGGACATTCTAAAACATTGCTGTATAGCATGATAGCTGCCCATGCATGTTTCACATGTATGCACCGCTTGTGTGTGCACTGCTACGGAGGGTGTAGGTGCAGGGGTGTCTTTGCAAGAGGTACCAATATGCGAGGTGCATGTCAGATTATATGCCTACCAGTGCAGTGTGGGCATCTCTATCAGCAGTCTACCCTTCTTGCATCCTTGCTATTATGAGCACCAATGACCTTCAGAAACAATATGTATGCAACTCCCAGTAACCTCTAATGAGGTGGGCCTGCTAGTACCCTTATCATAAAACAGAGAATAGTGGAGTGTTTTGGAAGGTATCCAGAAGCAACAATGGGTGTGTATGCATGCATATACCATGCCTACTCCAACACTCTTGCCCAGCAAGACGTCAAAAGGGCGACAACAATGCAGCAAATGATCTATGCACCAGACCTTTACTAGTGGTCTGTGCTGCCCCACTCAAAAACACCAGCTCAGGCAACAAGTTCACACCAGGAGATGTCTTTGACATTCTACACACAAGCAGAGTTCCGAGATTTGCAGCACAGGAGCACACACCGAACGTGAACATGATAGCTCTGATGTGTACAGAGGATGCAGAGGTCGAGGGAGCAGGGCAGGATGCAATCCATGTCTCACTGTTGGTAGCCCTCCGAACGAGAGGAGAGGGAGCATGCTTGCACCGATGCCGCAGCGAGTTTACTTTCCTCTACACCAGCAACCTGGTAGATTTGGACCTAGCAAACACTGCTGTAGTCAAGTGCATTGCACAACACACCTTCAAGGGTGTGCAACCCACAATTCACCTACTAGAAGCTCGAACACATGTGTATTGAGTTGAAGACACAATTACGATTTCTTCACAGGGGGGCAAAGTACACAAAGAAGATGTAAAAAAGGAAAGGCCTAACAAACCCAGTGAAATGGGTGCATGCAAATGAAATTGGTGCAACTTCTGGTAGAAATGGGACAATATCCATGCACCTCCAGGAGAATGGTAAAAAACATCATCACCCCTGGGGGTGATGACACCGTAATGGGTTATAGCAAGACAAGAATCATATTTTATTGGGTTACAATACAATGAGAATCCTCAGACAGAGGTCAATGTGTGCTCTTCTGCCAGGTTGAGAGGAGTGTCCATGTCTGGTGACCAGTTCCACCTCTAGCTTCTGCTGCCAAACCATATGTACTGAAGGACTTATGTACTGGAGGGCTTTGTTTTTCCCTCTTTTGCTCCGTCATGATCTCCACCACCACCAGCCTTTCGCTTCAAATGTTTAGTAGCTCCACATCTTCAATATTTTACCACCAAACAGTTGTTAAAAGGAAATCATATTATGCCTCCTTTTGATTTATATTGGCCTAAGCCTAGTCACTCCATCGGGAAAACCACATTGCAAAGTAGTGAATTAGAATTGACTTCAAGCGCCATCTTGGAAAAAGTCCTCCATCTTGGTTCTAACTTCTGCTCACTCTTCAGTAATGATAAGCTATGTTGTCAGCTGCCAGAGCAGAATGGACCTTTGAGCCTATGTCAACACTAAGGCTGGCAGAGTAGACTATTTGTCCTGTGTAAACAAGACCTTGAAGTCAGAACAAACTCTCATTCAAAGTGTTATCTATGTCTACAAAACTCATCCTCCCACATACAGAGTTATACAATTAATGTAAACTAATGCTGCGTGTTTTTGAAGGAATCCTCTGTACATTTCTGGAAATAGAATTTACTTTAGGAAGCTAAAGATCCACACAGCTGACAACAACAAAGTTTGTCAGTATGTTTAAGGAACCTTGGAGCTATAACATGGCGCTGGTGCACAGTGCATTCTGGGGGCACTCAGAGCCATAATGGATATTTATCCATGCCTCAGTGGAAAGCTGCACTTGCTTTGCGAAACAACATGTTTTCAACGTTATTCGCTGCTGGGCCTGGAACACAGGCCTTCTCAGCCAAGGACACGGTGCTTTGAAAGCTAACATCTGCAGGTGCCGGCTGGTACCTCATAACCGGGTTTGTTGTGGTTTGCTATGCCGCGCCAAGGTTTCGAGATGAGTTATAGAACTGTTTTCCAAGGCGTTCTTAGGAGAGGGAAGCGCTTTGCTTCTTGTGGTTACTGTCGGTTGACCCAGCTGGCAACCAACGGTCACTCATCAATGCGCAAGCGCTATTGTCAGAAGGTTCGAGAAATTGCCACACCTTTTTGAGGAGTGCATATATGCGGAACCCCTCAACGGTCAGACGGGATAAGCACAGAAAGACCTCAGTCAGAGGGGGGACGCCTTGTTCCGACATACCTGTGGGATGTTGTGCTCTCGGCCTGGCTGTTACCGGGGTCTTCCAGCCGCTTCTGGCGAGATGAGGGATTCAGTTACGCCCATGGTGATGTATTCCTGCTAACCTACTATCTTTTCTGTGATTTATCTGTGATCTATTCCTGTGTTATCACTTACTGCTTATGTATGTCTAATTATGAATAAATAGCCATATAAGTGCTACTTACTTTCTAAGTGAGTGTGTGGTTGTAAGTCATTGCGTCGTCTACCTGCGTTCAAAGTATTGGCTCTGCAACTGCACTGGTGATAAATGACTGTCCGTGCACTCTGGGTGAGCAATACAACTGGCTATACTATCCTGGATGTATTCTCACTTTCTCTACCTCGATGTCTCAAACACTGAGACACTCTTCTTATTCAACTATTCCTCTTTCCCTCCAAGCCCTTATTATCTTATATCTTCTCTCTGTTATTCCCTTTTCACCATCTGTTCGCAATCTCAGAGTCATCCTGACTCCACAATCTCCTTACCTCTTCACATTTAAAATGTTTTTAGCTCCTGTCAATTCCAATAGTATAATATATGTAATGCCTGGTCTTGTCTTTCTTTCCATGCATCCAAAATACTTATCTCATCTCTTGTCGTTTTTGTCTTAATTACTCCTCTTCTCTGTTAATTGGTCTGCCAGCCTATCGGTCTCATTGCACTTTATTTAGACGATTTCACAACCAATCGCAAGAACGAAAAATAAAATAGATACAAAAAGAATATGAAAACAATAGGAACATGTAATAAGTGTACCAAGGATTAAGACAAAGATAAGATTCATAAACTCAAATAAATAGAAAATGATTCAAATCGTCAGACAGGAAATGCAAGACTTTTTGTTCTCTTAGCAAACGTAAACCTGATATGTGGTGGCTTTTAACAAGCATTGCATACAACCAATAAATCCAACACACGTCTGATTCACAAGCTACAATGCAAAGTTAATGTAGTCTCCTAGCCACAATGTTAACACAAGGTAACCTCATCCATCCCCTTTCTGGATGGGAAGGGAGCTTTCTTCTGATGTGTGCGGCCCACAACCACACCCTATGACATTATGTTTTGGCGTGAGGAGGGAGTGTATGTCACTGGACCTTACAGTCCTGCTGATTGTCTGTGACGCAGCCTTCAGAAGCCCACTGCTGTTGTTCATGGAGGGAGCTGTGCTGTACCTCTGTCAATGTCAGTAGAGTGAGACTCCAATCAGAGAAAGCCCAGGCAAAATGCTGGGGTGACCCCATTGGGGGAATCTGGGCTGGGCACGTGGCATGAGGGCACTTTTGTGCTGTGTGGCATGACCTCCACCACCATTGTGCAGGGTCGGGTGTGGAGTTTCGCGGGCTATGGCTAGGGCGGGGAGGCAGCGGCAACAATCACCATTGCCTTTCGAATCGTGGCGACATCCTGAGCCCACTGAGGATCCACCCAAAGGACAGAAGAGGTGGCTGAACCTTTTTCCACCCCTCCGTTCTATTTGTTGATGTTTTGGTAGGTTCAGCGGTGGATGAGTGCGTGCCAAAAGGATTGCATGTGAGCAGAACTTCACTGGATGGCCCTCAGCAGAACAAGGATATGCCTGGTGGTTGGGGCCATCCATTGAAGTTGTCCGGCCGGGTCACAACTGAAATTTCTGAGGTGGTATGGCCCACGGGGGCAGGGGAGAGGAATCAGAAGACAGACATTTCAGGTTTTGGTTTCCTGTCTCCTGGTATCACTCTCTGGGTACGGTGGAAGGGACAGAGTCAGGGCTTCCACGTCAAACAGTATTTGAAGGATTTGAATGTTTATATTTGATGAATTGTAATTAATAATTTGTGTGATGTGAAGCTTTCCCTAATTACCTGTTGCACTTTGAGACTAAATATAGAGACGTTATTCCAAAAGAAGTACTGTCTTGTGTCTTGTTAGTGGATCAGGCCCCTGTGAGGCCATTGATATGCACAATATTGGCCCCCCTCCTATGACATTATACCTAGATAAACAGAGGGACCATCAGTCATCATCTGCTGTAGAGTTACTTAGACTTGTAGTCCAACTGGTTGACGGTGGTTCATAGCTGCAAACATGGAGCATACATTATGAAGAAAACAAGCTTACATCAACCATCTTGGCAAAAAGGTTTGGTTAGAGGATTTCTTTTTAAGAAATTAGGCTTTTGTGTAATCTCTTTTCCCAAGTCGTCCTCGCAGAATCTTTCAGTGTTTCAAAGCCCTGATTGCTGGGTGCTTAGTACCGAATGGAACTGGTGCGTACTACCCTTCCAAGGGAAAAATGGGGAGCGGCTGATCCATCTCCACAAGGGACGAGCCCCAACAATCGGATAGCACTGTAGGTTCTTTCCTTTCTGTAAGCACCATGCCAGAACCAGGTAATTGAGGTAAGTGCATGCGTTCCAGTGTAAGATAGAGAAGTACAACCACTGGCATGCAGCACCCCTGGTAGATACCTTCCAAGTGCCACACTGTGGAACACTCACCCAGGCTCACGCACCACCATTCCAAACATGCATCATTTGCATGAACCAACATTCTGACAGGCAGACTATAACACTGCAAAAGGGCCTAACCACAACAATCGGAGAACACTCTACTGGTCGCTATTTGACAAAACAAAGACAAACTTGTCCATTGGTCAATCAGATCATTACACTAACAAATCAACTCCCACCGTCCCAATGCTTTCCTGGTGGACAATTACTCTGGAATCGCCATCAGTAGTACGGAATAAAACACCTCAAATAAATCTATAAAATACTGTTCTGATTGCGAAATTGGGACAACCTTTACGTTTCCTTGAATAGGAGGGACAAAGATAACAGTATTTTTCAGCTTCCTTTTGGGTCACAATTGTAGAGTTTTGCCAGACTAGAAGAAAGTTGATGTTTTTGGACCCCATCTTTACATTAAGCTACACTTTGTGGCTGTGGCTTTCAATCCAGGTGCCCACAGTACAACTGCCTTCTGGCCTACCCACTCTTCCGGTCTGGAACTGCACCCATGTAGTCCTATGCTGTCCCTCGCACTTACTCAGAGCCCTGCTGTCCGGACTGCATTTCCCCTCACACCCCTTCTCTGCACTTCTTCCACACACTCTCCCCTGCACTTGCACGATCTGAATGTCACAAGGCCTAGTAAGATCATTTGTCTTGTCATCCCTCTGTCTCCCATCCTCTGTCTTGTGGCACCTTGAAAAATGTGTGTAAAGGTGCATTCTAAATACCAAATCATATCATATCACCCTTTCCCCATCTTTTTAAGGGCCAGTCCGAGGACAAAGGAAAAGAAATGAGAAAGAGAAAGCGAAGGAGTTAGTGTATATGGAGGTCATAAAAAGATAATACCAAATTATAATGGCTCTGGCATGTCTATGTCTCTTAGTCTCCACCTTTGCCCTACTGCAAGTTGAACATTTACACTGTCAATGAATGGATGCAAGCGCTATTGATTGTGCTGCTGCAGGTACTGTTGCAATCACTGGTGTGTTTTCACACACTCCCAGCGGTCCTGGCCTCTCCTTACTGTACGGCCAGTGGGAGTTTAATGGAGTGTATACATGGAGTGCACACCCCATGCACCCAAACACAGATGGAAAACCCCACCCTGCGGCTGGAAGGTGCTCTTCCAGGCATAGATCGCCTCAAATTTCAGAAGGTGGGACTTGCGAAGCGTAGATGTAATGCTCACTGACATCTATATTTCCAAGGGAAGTGAGGTGAAATGTCCGAATTTCCATTAATTATTTAAAAAATACTGACAAATACCAGAACAACCACAAAACACGCAGTAGCGGTGCCTGCCAAGACAATAACAGCAAGAACAGGGTCATAACATACCCTGACCACACTTGTTGCTACAGTTTATATAATACCAGGATGTGTAGCACATGTTGCCACAACAATTAGTTGTCCAGCAAGCACTCCACACAAAGTGAGAAAAGTTACTGACAACACTCATGAAAAATTGGAGATGCAGGCACCACTCCCTTTTGACCTAGCAATCAGAGGATCTAGAAGGATGAATTATTTTAAAGCATATGCAGAGGCCATGGGACCACAGGAAGAAAAAATCATGAAAAGTATTCTGTGATGTTGGACTTGCTTTTGGATGGACAGGGCTTCCAAGTCCTTGTCCTACCACTTCTCTGTGTGTGTTTTATTTATGTTTTCTGCCACTGAGGTCCAGCCTGGACCTCTGGCAGTGCAGCTCTTCATGTTTTCCTTTTGGTGAACAACACCGTGGGATAGACTTATGGCACCCATGCGTGGCAGTACATCCTTGTACCCCTCATGCGTGTTTTTGGTAACCTGTTTGTTGCCCACAGAGCAGGGTATGGGCTAGTGGCAGCTACATGCTGACTTGGCAGTGGCTTTGAGTGTCCTCCATTTCTGGAACCCTGCCATAGGAATAAACAGTTCCCTGAAGGATGACAAGATGGTCACTGTGGCCTCTTGGATTCCATTGCCTCTTACCTTATTTTCCAAAGTCCTCGGAAGCCCTGACTCTGCCCCTTTCCCCAGACTGGATTTTGGGTAGAACTACCATACGTGGCTCTGGGGCTGCCTCTTGCCAGACTGACTGGAGCCTTCCCAGGGGCTGTGTGTTGTGGGTACACCCTTTGGTTTGGACCGGTGTGTATGGAGTTGGGAGACAACTCACATTCTGTGTTGTGGGTGTATGGTTGCTGTGTGTGACACAATTCTTAGCCATCCCTGATTGAACTTGGTATGAATTCAGTGTAGTGTGCTGAAAGCAGAGGCGTTCCTAGGGGATATCTGAGGGGGCTATAGCACTAGGTATTTTGTTTGTAGCCCTGGATGGAAGGCTAGCTAGCCCCAAGTCCCTACTGTCCGAACATTAAATTAGCCCCAGATTTTTTTCAGACCTAGCAACACCCCCACTGGCTGAAAGGCTGGGTACTTACCCCAATCCACATTCTTTTTTATGCGTGTCTGGGTGGAGTGAATGGCCTGAATGCCTGCGAGCCTTATGGGCTGCCTGCCTGCAAGAATGCCCTTTTGTGTTATTGGGTGACTGAGCCTGACTCAGCCTGAGTGAATGGGGATCAAATGTGTATAACTAGAGTCCCTGCACTCATCACATTTTTTCAGAAGCTGAAGTCGAAACCGATGCTGATCCCTGGAGTCCAGCTGGAGGAAAAAGATTGTGGCTGCAACTCTTCATTGAAATCCAAAAGCTGCTGTGCTGTGAAGAGAGGACCTGGATAGGAGACCTCTCCCTGAGCTATGAAGGACCAATGTGCAACCTGCTGCTCTTCATCAGAAGTACCCTGGAAGCCAGTCCTGTGTGCCTGCCATCTGGAGAAGGGGTCTTTGTGAATCCAGAAGAGGAGTGTCTGGACATCTCAAGTCATAAATTCCAGTAGTGTATCTCATGGTCCACAGGAGCTTTTGTGACCGCTGGAAGCCTGTTTCAGTGTAGCGCCCAGAAGAGGGGGTACCCTGGCATAGGGTACCTTGACACCCTGAGCTGCAAAAGTTCCAAACTGCTGAAGAATACTTCAAGGGACATCCTTGCCATCATCACTGAACTCAAGTGTATTTTGTGATCTTCAACTGTCTCATAGACAATGTCCTCCCTTTCATCTGTACACTGGATCCATGCTGGCTTCCTTGCAATGCAAGAACACTCCCTGTTTAATTTCCTTATTCTTGTCTTCAAATCCATCAAGGGTCCTCCGCCCCCACAACTTGTATACTGAATCTCCACGAGCTTTCCCTCCTGCACTCTATGCTCCTCCTCCGTCTGTAACATCTCCATCCCCTACCCCACTGGACTTCCTCCCATGTCCGCTCCTACTTCTTACTTGCCACACTCCACTGGAACCCTCTTCTTCCACATATCATCTCTTGAACACTTGAAGACCAGACTCAAGCTTCGAAATCTGTCCTGTGAAGGGAGTTCCCTGTCCCTCCCCAACTGATGTCAGCCCACCCTGTCCTGACTATCCCATTCAAATGCAGAGCAGTAAATATGTGAATATGGACTATGGTACTAACTCTATCATATACTATGTTGCAAGGTCTATAATAAGTGTATCAGCTTTGTATGTAGCTTGTCTATGTCTCAGGTATCTGTATCCTCTCACATATTCTATCCCTCACATATTCTATCCAACTACAAGCTTTCCACTCCCATAAACCATGCGTCTATTGCACAGGCACCTTGACGCAGAACTGCCTCTGTCTCCCTTTCTAAGGCCTTTCTGGTCGAACAGACCGATATGAAGGATCATAACTATATGCATGAAAAGAATTAGGAGATAATACTAACAAATCACGAGATGTATAACAACAATAAATAAATAATAAATCCTTGCAACGGGTGTACAATATATCCATTTGAAATCAAAATGAAACATCGATCGAGTGAATTGTAACAGGGAGCCCAGTTGAGGGGTGACCCAGTAGTTGAGTTGCTCACACAGTTGACGAGATGCACACCAGGCACCAGATTCTCTCAAGATTGCACTGTTGTTTGAAATTCATTAAATACTTACATAACACTGAAACATGTGCAAAGTGGCAAAAAGGAACCAGACTTTTATTGTAAAAAATGTGTTTGCTGTGAAACATTAAAAATAAATCATTTGCACGTAACATAGCAGAAATAGAAAATTTAAAAAAAAAAATAAAACAAAAAGTCTGTTTCATTTTTCCCTAATGAAAACCTCTTCAGGTAAAAAGATAATGCTGTTTGGGCTAAACCTGTCTTTTTTCCTCCATTCATTTGCTCAGTTCTTTTGCACAGGGGGAAAGTTTTAAGAACCTGACCCCAGATAGGTCTATAGCCCCGCCATTGATAGCGTGTGGTGTGGTTGCCTCAACCTACACTGAATGATAAACATACCGAGTGGTGAAACGATGAACTGCATCTCAGAAGGCTGTGTGTGTCCTGCAGCGTAGGGTTGGGCCCACAATGGTGTCACGATCTGTGGATTTTATTTAAGAAAACAATATGAACAAATGCCACGTTCTAGTAAGGACATGAGCTAACGCCGTCACGAGTAAAGAGGTTGACACAGCATCAGCACAACAATCCAGCATAATACCTGCACAGGGTTCACTTTTCCACGCCAGCACTGGATGGTCAATGCAGTACCGTCAAGGTGGATGACACTAGAATAGGCACTCCATACATTACCAGTTTAATGGCTAAACATGCTACTTGAACACGGCCATACCCTGACACCAGTGCAGGGGTTCGATATAACAAGTGTTCAGAGGTGTACTAAGGAAGCAGTGCAGGGTATCATTTGGCACGTGTGCCGGGAATAATAACATCACAGCACAGCCGCAGGGGGCCACTACTGCACCAATACAGTGATTCAATATGGGGCCAGTACAGGGGTTCAATATTATACCAGGGCATGGGTGGAATATGACATGAGTGCAGTGGATTCAATTTGGCACCCGCACAGGGATCTACTATGGTACCGGTATGGGGTATGATTGTACAGTACTGTGAGTCACTATGGAACCAGTTTAGTCATTCACAATGGCACACGGGCTGACACTGACACACGAATAGGGGTTCACTTTTAACTTTTTAGAAGTGTGCAACACAATACTACTGCAGCTGTCCTCTATGACAATAGTATAGGGGTTCATGATGGCACCAGTACATGGATTCAATATGGTAAAAGTATAGGGGGGTCACTATATGTGTTCACTCTACACATGCAGTAGTTACATGTTATTGGCGCAGGCGCATTAGTGTTCTCTCAGTTCCACTTGAAAGGGATTTCAAGCAATTCAACCTGTTGCTGATGTGTTCAACTGCACTAGGTGTTTCCAATTGTAGTGCAGGCCCCACTGGTATCGATATAACAACTATCTTCTAAATAATAGATGCCGGCTGGCCATCCAACATTCTACGCAGTGACGTCCCCTATCAGATCTAAGGTCATGTGAAGGAGACATGCGCCTAAACATGCGGAAATGAGCAGTGGTGAATCCATCTTTCTTAAAAATGAAACTGTCCTGCATGACCTTCCTTTGTGTCCACTGAGACACTCATCTGATGGTGACAGATGCACTGTACATTTATTACCGACGTGGCATCTGTGGGCAGTGTGACATGCTGTAGGGGGACTTGTCCTTATCATGAAAACATCCTACCGTGTGAGCAAGCACCTAACAAGCATTCACTGTCTGCCAGGTAAATGATCACTGCTTGTAACATTCTATGCTTCACCTATAACTTCCTACAGATCAGCACCAGCATGATGAGCCCTGGAGTGCCGCCCTGTCCCACTGAGATCGAAGCTTGCATACAGACTCTCAAGGCTCACGACTACCTGCCCAAGCAGAGGGGGCAGATGCTTCTACACCACTGCACCATGCCCCTGAAACAACCAGCAGTGGGCAGATTACAGAAACATTACACTGGTGTAAGTGCAACATTGAACCTGCTCATTTTTGTTGGAACAGGCATGTGTCCATTATGTGATTCTGCCATAGAAACCGTATGTCAATTATTATTTTTTCTGTGTGAAATCTAAGGCATTACGGTCTTTGTACCTGAAGTCAGTCCTGAGAGAGGCTGGAATAAAGACTGTGTCTGATGCAATCTCTTGTTTTTGCTAATTCACAAGATCCGCTGGTGGTTGGTAGTGTTGCCAAATATATTCACCGGGCCTGGCTGTCCAGATCAAAGCTCTAGTGGGAACTATGTGTTCGGAGGAGTGCATGTGCAATTGTCCTTCTATATGGTGCAAATACTTTAATTGAAGGGGCTTATGATATATTGCCATGCAGGACTGCGAGTTATTCTCTCCCTGTGTTTATAGCATGTGTTTTATTTTTATTATGAAAATTGTTCTTAAATCTTTTTGTTTTTAATATATTTCATTTATTTGCTTTAACTATTTATGATCTTTATATTCATGTGTCTCTTTATGACTTTGAGCCAAATAAAGATGTCATCATTATGATCTTCATTTTCATCATCATCATCGTCATCATCATCATCATGATCACCATCTTCATTATCACCATTGTTGTCATCCTCATCATAATCATCATCGTCATTATCATCATCACCATCATCACTACTATCATCATCATCTTCATTATCATCATTCCCATCATCATAATTATCGTCATCATCATCATCATTTCTGTTTCTGATGCCTTTGCTTGTCTTGCAGATCCTCACTTTATATAAGATCAAGGCATATGATCAGGTTTTAGAGCTGTAGAATTGAAATGTAATTGTACAGGCAAACTAATGTGCACACTTCTATTTACATACAGATATAAGGGTACTTGTAACAATCTTTTAAAGAAGTGCAAAGAAAGGTTGAGGTCCTGTTAGCCCAATTTTAAAATCAATTGTAAAATGCTAGTTTGTGATGGACCTGGTAAACATGGAATGCTGAACGGGTGCTATACAGACTCCATCAGATGGTGGCATATGTGCTCAAGTTGAATGAGGGGCAGCAGATCTTCAAATCCTTGGAACATTCCCCTCAGGGACATTATTACAGAAAATGAGCACCCGTGCAAGTGCAATTAGCACCCAGGCAGAGTGTGAAGATTTTTAGATAATACGCATTGTGACAAAACACGTTCGCTCCCTTCATTATTACAAAACAGCAAAATTGGTGCACAATTTATAATTCTACATGATATAAGCACACAGGCAGGAATCCCCCTACTGTTTATTCATTTAAATAACTAAATAAATAAATAAAATAAAATTCCCTTACTGCAAAAACATATGCTTTGAAAGCATCACTGCAAGGGCAAACGTTGCTCTCCTGCTAAGATCATTCCATATCAGAAGTAGTGCAACATTGCCCTGGTGCAAACATTACTTGAAAGATTAGATTTATGCTCTAGAGCAGTCGTTTTCAAACTGTGGGGCTGGCCGTCTTTGGGGGGGGGGGGCGGGTGGATGTACAGGCAACATCTTTCAATAGAATATATGGGCAATTATAGCTTGTGTAGGGCCCAGAAACAGTATTTTGTTTACCAAAGAGGGCACTGTATAAAATCGTGTTTGAATAACACTGCACATACTACTGCACTCGAGCAGCATTTGCCCATGGTGCTGAATCGTGCTGAATAGCATTTTCACCGGGGCAACGTGTCTGTTATCTGGCCCCTGGAGGCTTATTGGGGTTGTATTTCCGATGTATTAATGCGACGATAGATCACCACTTCTTATATGTAACACTCTTGTTATGCCTGACTTTCTGTCAGTCAGGCTGAACTGTTTAAACAAGGTCTCCAACACTAATCTCTTACAGAACCATGTCTTTTAATCATAACTCTCCAAGAGGTCTCACTGACAGTAAAAAACATGCATTGGCAGTGCCAATAGTTTTTGCTTTTGCAAAAGCATTTGACAGTTGTTCCCATCATATGCACTCCTTATGCGACTTATCGGTGTAGCATACCCATTTCAAAAACATTCTAGACATAGTTCTCAGATGAGCCTTATTTTCAGGGTGTCACGCTCCTTTCAAAACCATAAACATTAAGGGCCCTAATCAAAATGTTTCAGCCTTTTAATTGCTGCTTGCAGTTTTATACAAGCTGGAAACTTCCTGCCGTATCTACAGCAGGGTCGTGTAACATTTGCCAGATGATGTACCATGCAGTAAGCAGCTTTCCATGTGCCCCTCTCTGCTTGGTAGCCTAAAGTGAGACCGTCCTTGGCACACCCATTCAGGCAGCATTTTTGAAATAATTGACACCACATTATTTAATATGTATTTGCAAAAAATGACTGGTTTGATAAAAGTAGCAGCTAGAGCAAGGTTGCAAAACAGATGATTTCTCTCTAAAAAATGTCAGTACTGAATGACGTAAACAAAACAGGACGAGGAAGCTAAACTGTGCGGATCAGCTCAGGTGAGCTGATACAACAGAAACGGAGCAGTGCGTATCTTTGCATGATTCGTGTCCTCTGCTGCTGCTTACAGTAGCCAGTGCCATGCCTCCTAGCCCTTTCTTTTTGCTTGACATGTACGTGGCAAGTATACAATACTTTCCATAGTCTGCCCAGGTAATTATAAAGCCAGCCCTGCATAGCATTTTCAATGCATCAAAGCATAACAACAAATTCAACTGTAATTAGTAGAATAAGCAAATGATTTAAAATACATGTTTACCAACACCTGCTTTGTGCATGCATATCCCAGGAATATCCACAGTTGGGTAACTTGACCTCTTTCACTGAGCATTTTTACTGGATCCTGGGCCATTTGTGAGTGTGAATTTTAGTTGATAGCCAGAGAGCATGTCATCCACAGTTGGTGGCTGCACCAGAATTACTGTCATTATAGATAGCTAATGATTTTTTCAAAAGTGATGTTAAATTACTCCTGCAACACGGATGCAAAGCTCCCATACACCTGGCCATGTTTGTGGCCCACTGCTCCACTTCTCACACTGTTTCTCCATCGTGCAACATTTAATAGGGGTTGCCCTGCTAGAGAGTAATCTAATGTGAATGCTTTTAGATCACAATAACAAATATAAATAGTGTCTGGCACATCATCTCACCAAAATTCAAGGGGTAGTGGAAGTGACATCACACAACCGTCGACCTCTGATGACATCACAGGACATCATGTCATTTGACACCAACCCGGAAGTGACATCACGGGAAGTGATGGAACACAACCTTTCATCCCTTGAAAAAAACTCAAATAGCATTGATCCTAAGTACACTACAATAAATATGGTTACGGTATCACTATAATGTGATATACATTTCATACAACAATTGATCACCATATCTATCGATAATATCAGAGTGTATGGGCCCATATTACCCAATTACTGTAAATGCAAGCAGACGTCCAAGGCCAAATGATAATGATGTGTTATTATACAGCACTGACGCTTAAGCGCTTTATATAGAACAAATACACATACCATATCACCCAACATATGTTGCTACTATTTATCGATCTCAGAAGGATGAAAAGCTGAGTTGAGGTCTTTAAGAAGAGACAATGAGGCCGATTCATGGAATAATTAGCGCGGCGCAAGTGGGCAAAAACGTGCGAATCGCAGTGGAATAGCGAAAATCGCAGTGCAATTGCGAAAATCGCACGAAAAGCAGCGCACGTCGATTCATGGAAGGCTGTGCGCGAGAAAACCAGCGCATGTGCGATAAAAAAGTGCGCGGCGCACGTTGGCGCACAGGCCATCTAACAGCGTGCGCCAGGTTACAGCGAAAATCGCACAGGCCACAGCGAAATTCGCACATAGCGCGGCACACGCAACAAAAGTAGGCGGAACACGGGCGTAACACTCGGAATGGGGAACAACTTGCCAAAACGTGGGCGTCACGGGGGAAGTACAGGGCACAAGTGCGCAGAACGCCCACACGCTCGCCTACAACACGTATTCATGGAATAGAATAGGGGAAAAAAGCGCACGCTCAAACCAGCGCACAGGCACAAACACGACCGCCACAAGAAAGCAGGCGGTAGCGTCTCTGCGGCTGTAAGAAATGTGCGCCAAAAGGTGCGCCAACAAATAGCACCTATATACTGCCATGATGAATGTCCCATACTGTGGCCCTCCAGGAAAAATGACGTGCAAAGGGGTACCCACAAACACGGACACCCGCTGACAAAAAATACGAATAGCCTGGGTGCGTGTATTACAGGGGTGCGCGGGAAGTTCCACACACGAATAGCCTGGGCGCATGTATTACAGGGGTGCGCGGGAAGTTCCACACGCGAATAGCCTGGGTGCGCGTGTATTTCAGGGGTGCGCGGGGAGTTCCACACGCGAATAGCCTGGGCGCGTGTATTTCAGGGGTGCGCGGGAAGTTCCACACGCGAATAGCCTGGGTGCGCGTGTATTTCAGGGGTGCGCAGGGAGTTCCACACGCGATTAGCCTGGGTGCGTGTATTTCAAGGGTGCGCGGGAAGTTCCACATGTGATTTGACAGTGTGGGTCCTCACAGGTGTACCCTGTAAACCCTCCACGGCCCCTGCAGGCAGCCCACACCACAGGGGACTACCCTGCATCCCTGGTCATGTCCCGCAGGCAGCCCACCCAACATGGGCATGCCCCCAGCAAAGGCACATGTCTCCTTGAACTAATGAACACCAACTCATGTCCCCTTGCACCCCCACCCCCAGCACTGTGGGGCACCTGCCAGCAGGCCCCCAACCATGTCCAACTCATGTCTCCCACCACCCCCACACCCCAGCCACCAGGGGCACCCTCCACCAGGCCCCCACTCATGTCTCCCACCACCCCCACACCCCAGCAGTGCAGGGGCACCGTCCACCAGGCCCCCACTCATGTCACCCACCACCCCCACCCCCCAGCCACCAGGGGCACCCTCCACCAGGCCCCCACTCATGTCTCCCACCACCCCCACACCCCAGCAGTGCAGGGTCACCCTCCACCAGGCCCCCACTCATGTCACCCACCACCCCCACCCCCCAGCACTGTGGGGCACCTGCCAGCAGGCCCCCACCCATGTTCAACTCATGTCTCCCACCACCCCCACACCCCAGCAGTGCAGGGGCAGCCTCCACCAGGCCCCCACTCATGTCACCCACCACCCCCACCCCCCAGCACTGTGGGGCACCTGCCAGCAGGCCCCCACCCATGTCCAACTCATGTCTCCCACCACCCCAACACCCCAGCCACCAGGGGCACCCTCCACCAGGCCCCCACTCATGTCTCCCACAACCCCCACACCCCAGCAGTGCAGGGGCACCCTCCACCAGGCCCCCACTCATGTCTCCCACCACCCCCACACCCCAGCAGTGCAGGGGCACCGTCCACCAGGTCCCCACTCATGTCTCCCACCACCCCCACACCCCAGCCACCAGGGGCACCCTCCACCAGGCCCCCACTCATGTCTCCCACCACCCCCACCCCCCAGCACTGTGGGGCACCTGCCAGCAGGCCCCCACACATGTCCAACTCATGTCTCCCACCACCCCCACACCCCAGCAGTGCAGGGGCAGCCTCCACCAGGCCACCACTCATGTCACCCACCACCCCCACCCCCCAGCCACCAGGGGCACCCTCCACCAGGCCCCCACTCATGTCTCCCACCACCCCCACACCCCAGCCACCAGGGGCACCCTCCACCAGGCCCCCACTCATGTCTCCCACCACCCCCACACCCCAGCCACCAGGGGCACCCTCCACCAGGCCCCCACTCATGTCACCCACCACCCCCACCCCCCAGCCACCAGGGGCACCCTCCACCAGGCCCCCACTCATGTCACCCACCACCCCCATCCCCCAGCACTGTGGGGCACCTGCCAGCAGGCCCCCACCCATGTCCAACTAATGTCTCCCACCACCCCCACACCCCAGCAGTGCAGGGTCACCCTCGACCAGGCCCCCACTCATGTCTCCCACCACCCCCACACCCCAGCAGTGCAGGGGCAGCCTCCACCAGGCCCCCACTCATGTCTCCCACCACCCCCACACCCCAGCAGTGCAGGGGCAGCCTCCACCAGGCCCCCACTCATGTCACCCACCACCCCCACCCCCCAGCACTGTGGGGCACCTGCCAGCAGGCCCCCACCCATGTCCAACTCATGTCTCCCACCACCCCCACACCCCAGCAGTGCAGGGGCACCCTCCACCAGGCCCCCACTCATGTCACCCACCACCCCCACCCCCCAGCACTGTGGGGCACCTGCCAGCAGGCCCCCACACATGTCCAACTCATGTCTCCCACCACCCCCACACCCCAGCAGTGCAGGGGCAGCCTCCACCAGGCCCCCACTTATGTCACCCACCACCCCCACCCCCCAGCACTGTGGGGCACCTGCCAGCAGGCCCCCACCCATGTCCAACTCATGTCTCCCACCACCCCCACACCCCAGCCACCAGGGGCACCCTCCACCAGGCCCCCACTCATGTCTCCCACCACCCCCACACCCCAGCAGTGCAGGGGCAGCCTCCACCAGGCCCCCACTCATGTCACCCACCATCCCCACCCCCCAGCACTGTGGGGCACCTGCCAGCAGGCCCCCACCCATGTCCAACTCATGTCTCCCACCACCCCCACACCCCAGCCACCAGGGGCACCCTCCACCAGGCCCCCACTCATGTCTCCCACCACCCCCACACCCCAGCAGTGCAGGGGCACCCTCCACCAGGCCCCCACTCATGTCTCCCACCACCCCCACACCCCAGCCACCAGGGGCACCCTCCACCAGGCCCCCACTCATGTCTCCCACCACCCCCACACCCCAGCAGTGCAGGGGCACCGTCCACCAGGCCCCCACTCATGTCTCCCACCACCCCCACACCCCAGCCACCAGGGGCACCCTCCACCAGGCCCCCACTCATGTCTCCCACCACCCCCACCCCCCAGCACTGTGGGGAACCTGCCAGCAGGCCCCCACACATGTCCAACTCATGTCTCCCACCACCCCCACACCCCAGCAGTGCAGGGGCAGCCTCCACCAGGCCCCCACTCATGTCACCCACCACCCCCACCCCCCAGCCACCAGGGGCACCCTCCACCAGGCCCCCACTCATGTCTCCCACCACCCCCACACCCCAGCCACCAGGGGCACCCTCCACCAGGCCCCCACTCATGTCTCCCACCACCCCCACACCCCAGCCACCAGGGGCACCCTCCACCAGGCCCCCACTCATGTCTCCCACCACCCCCACACCCCAGCCACCAGGGGCACCCTCCACCAGGCCCCCACTCATGTCTCCCACCACCCCCACACCCCAGCAGTGCAGGGTCACCCTCCACCAGGCCCCCACTCATGTCTCCCACCACCCCCACACCCCAGCAGTGCAGGGGCAGCCTCCACCAGGCCCCCACTCATGTCACCCACCACCCCCACCCCCCAGCACTGTGGGGCACCTGCCAGCAGGCCCCCACCCATGTCCAACTCATGTCTCCCACCACCCCCACACCCCAGCAGTGCAGGGGCAGCCTCCACCAGGCCCCCACTCATGTCACCCACCACCCCCACACCCCAGCACTGTGGGGCACCTGCCAGCAGGCCCCCACCCATGTCCAACTCATGTCTCCCACCACCCCCACACCCCAGCAGTGCAGGGTCACCCTCCACCAGGCCCCCACTCATGTCTCCCACCACCCCCACACCCAAGCAGTGCAGGGGCAGCCTCCACCAGGCCCCCACTCATGTCACCCACCACCCCCACCCCCCAGCACTGTGGGGCACCTGCCAGCAGGCCCCCACCCATGTCCAACTCATGTCTCCCACCACCCCCACACCCCTGCCACCAGGGGCACCCTCCACCAGGCCCCCACTCATGTCTCCCACCACCCCCACACCCCAGCAGTGCAGGGGCACCCTCCACCAGGCCCCCACTCATGTCTCCCACCACCCCCACCCCCCAGCAGTGCAGGGTCACCCTCCACCAGGCCCCCACTCATGTCTCCCACCACCCCCACACCCCAGCAGTGCAGGGTCACCCTTCACCAGGCCCCCACCCATGTCCCCCTGCCCCCAGGTCCTGACGATACACAATCATGGCAGTAATGGGCAGCATACCCAGCACAAACACCCAGGCAAGGATTGCATCCACCCACATAGTGAATGCAATTACATGACACAACCCCAATGGCAAGTATGTAAATGAACACATGTCCGTCACACACACATACACAATGGCTGAAAGTGAATGTCAAAACCCATATCATGACATGTATGAAACCAAAGACAAAATAAGACAAGTGGAAGTAAAAATAAAAAATGTATTAAAGATTAAAAATAAGTAAACAAATCAAACATACAACTATGTGGATAACAAAATAAATGGTCCATGTTGGAGAACAAAAGTAAAAATCAAAAAACGAAAAAGGAATAAAAAAACAAATGTTGACCAAAGCAATATCAAGTAGAAGCAAAAGAATGAAAAACCATTTCCACATGGTGAACACAATAATGAGAAAAAGAAAATTTTCCTTCAAAAAACAAACTAAATACAGGAATGTACCAGGGTCCATGAGCCCAACACCATAAAGGAAACCTACTACTACCTAATGAAAAAAATATATACAAAAAAGTGGCCATTGTCCGAGCGGTCCAAAATAATAAAAACAAATAAAGGAAACCTAACACTAACTAACTATATAACTATATACAAAGGCAGCGGGCAAGTCCTGCGGCTCACTTGTTGATGTTGCTGGCCAGGGCATCATCGAACTCCATGTCGATGTCCTGGAGGCGGGACTCTGTCCTGGCCCCGAGGTCTCGCAGGGATAACCCCATGTTCAACTCAAACTCCCTGCGAGCTTCCTCGAGGCACTCAGCCCGCCTCAACGCCCGACGCATGGAGAACTGACCATGGCGAGCCGCTCCTCTTCCGCCCGCTGCCGCTCCGCACCTATCCGCTGGACCAACTGCTCCCACACGGAAGACACCACCATCCCAGGGTTGCCCTGCCCTCCGGCCGATGCCTGCCCCTCTGATCTTGATGGCCCCGAGCCATGATGCCTCCCACGTCGAGCCCGCTGCTGCCTCCGACCCCACTGCCTCTGCCAGCACGACGGCATCCAGGCTGATGGAAACCACCGACGCCGTCGTGCACGTGCCCTGCCTGATGATGCTGTCACATCTTCCATCTGCTGGGGTCCAGTTGCTGTGTTGTCCACCCCTGCTGGACCTCCGACTCCCAACTGTGGCAGGGATGGGATCCCCACCGAGCTGGCTGCATTGGTCGGGGCAGGTCCACAGGGGGCCCTGGTGGCATCTGGGCTGGAAGACTGCAAGGGGAACGACTGGTGGATAGCCTGCACAGAGGAGGAGAGGGCCGCCACATTGGCCAACACATGCAGGAAACCCCCGAACATGGCCGATCCCAATTGGGCCACGTCGGCACGGTGCACTTCGTGATGACGTGCGTGCTCCTCCCGGGAAGCACGCACGGCATCACGAATCACAGCCGTGCGCATCGCGACCCCAATCAGGACCTTCTCCGCACGGCCAGGGGTTCCCACGTCCGCAGGTGGAGGGGAGTCAGGTGACATGGACATCCCCTCTACCTGCGGACAGGCCTGGGACGGGGCATCCCTGCTGGTGCATGGTGGTGCACTCACAGGGTCAGGGACAGCGACATGCACAGGCCCCTCCACGGTGACCTGTGCTGCCTCCTGCCCCTGGCCCTGGACTGCACCACTTGCACCAGCAGGGATGCCCCCACCAGGCCCCATGTGTGCCCCAGTGGCGGCCTCCTCCTCCTCTGTGCAAACCACCAACCTGGATGGCTCCTCACCGTCTCCCACCGTAGCAGGCCCCTGTGGGGGCTCACCCACCCCTTCCGCTGCAGCCGTGGGGGCATCCCCGCCGCCTTGCTCCACAGCGCCGTCTCCGCCCTCTTCTTCACTAGCCGCTGCGTAGAGGGAGACAAAGAACACAAGCATCAGGGCACTGTACAATGGTCCCCTAGACAGGAAGCAATAGCAGATGAGCACCACTGTCAAAGTACACTTCCATCATGTCCCTCCACAACACATGGGTCAGTCCAGGCAAAACACACACAGTAACAGGCATGGTGCATGCCATGGACATTTCCATGCATGTCCAATGGACTCTTGAAACATTCAATGATATGTAACTCACATGCATCATGGCTCATGCCTATCACATGCACACACTTCACCTCAGTCACATCCATCTGGCCCCAAACACACCAAACACAGCGGATACAAGGGTAATTTGGCGGCTTCACTGAATCTGTGCATTGTCACACACATTTGTCATGCATCCATGGCATGCACAAGTCACAGACACGCAGGTCAGGCACACAGACATGGCTACCATATATGTACCTGGCATCAGCACCCATCCCTCACCCCCACCCATGTCCAGGTACAGAGACTGGCATGCTCTCATGTTCAAAATCTGCATAGGGCTCCCCATGCGGCATTTCAACACATGCAACAACCATCTGGATCACACATCACTGGTCGCACATGCATTACCATGATGTCCCTGCACACATACATGCATACATGGCCTATGGCACACATACAGGCAAGTATCATAGAACCAGCACACCGCAACATGCCCTGTCTCACACAGTAATGCTTGGACACTTACCGCTCAACTCCAGACGGGCCTCCCTCTCAAGGATCTGGGCGTGGAGCGCTGGGCGTACGCGTTCCAGGACCCTCATCTGGATGGAACTCATGCGGCCCCGGCCCCCCTCCACGAGGCGCCGGGCCTTCACAAGGGTCCTGGACCTCAAGTCCTCCCAGCGCTTCTTGATCTTCAGGACGTCGCGGGTTGCCACCCCCTCCGTGTGGATGGCAACCACACAGTCGGCCCAGATCCTCTGCCGTCCTTCCTTGCTGGCGGGGGACGATCCAAAGAGGGCATCATACTGCCCCAGGACATGCTCCACCAGGACACCAACTTCGGTGACAGTGAAGCTGGTGGCCCTCTGCCCCTCTGGCCTGGGGTTGCCACTGGTGCGAGATGTGGAAGTGCCCGACATGGCAACCCCAGAGGCAGGTGTGGGTGGGCAACTGGGTCCTGGGGCTGGGCTGTGGAGCGATGTAATCCCAGTCGGGAGTCTTCAGTTCCAGCAGGGGTGGACACAGCAACTGGACCCCTGCAGATGGCTGATGTGCAGGCACCAAATGGCAGGGCACGGTGGCAGCAGGCAGGCAGGCAGCAGCAGATGGCACGTGGGAGGCTGCTCGGGGCACTGGGGGGCAGTAACTCGGCCTTCTGGGCAGGAGCGTGGTCTTCCGTGTGTTTTCGCGTGGCCAGCTTGATACGGAGTGATTTGGCACGTGAAAATCCTGCACGTCAGCGTGAAATCCGAGGAAAGGCCCTTAGCGCGTAAGCGCGTCAGCACGCATACGTGATTCTATTGGACCAGAGTCCCTCAGCGCGTAAGCGCGTCTGTGACGTGACCCGCACGGGTGTTCCCCACTCAGCACGTGATGACGGGGCACACGTGGAAATACTGCACGTCAGAGTGTCATCGCGTGTAAATGGACAAAAGTGCGGGTACACGCGATTGGCCTATGTACGTGTATTTAATGGGTGCGCGGGCACTTACACACGCAAGTACGCCAGTGAACCTGTATCCCGTGGTGCGTGTGAATTTCCACACGCTATTGGACTGGGAACTGGATTCCAGGGGTGCGCGGGTCACACGCTGTATCCCGTGGTGCGTGTGAATTTCCACACGCTATTGGACTGGGAACTGGATTCCAGGGGTGCGCGGGTCACACGCTCGCCTAGAACACGCGCAAAGCATAAATTTGCGGACTTTTACAATAACAAGCTCAGACGCCAGGATGAACATACTGTTCCTAGCAGCAGTGGCAGTGGGCTACCAAAGGAGGAGGAGGAGGATAGTCAGGGCCAGAATATTCACACCCAGAACCAGCCTTTTCGGGATGCCTGATGACCAGGTGTATGGGAGGTACAGGTTTCCACCCCACATTATACTGGACCTGGTGAGTGAGTGGGAGGATGACCTCACATCACCCACCCTGTGCTCCCAAGCACTCAGCCCCCTGGAGAAGGTCCTCAATGTACTGCACTTCTTAGCCACTGGATCATTTCAGCGGACAAGTGCCATAGTGGGTGGGGTGTCACAGGCCACCCAGTCACGCTGCCTACACCAGGTCTTGAACATCATCACTGCACGCCCATCAGTCCGCAGGCACATATACCTGCCCAGAACACCTGCAGAAAGGCATGCTGCCGCCCTGGATTTTTACGCTGTGGCACGATTCCCCAAAGTGCTAGGTGCCATCGACTGCACCCATGTGGCTCTACGTCCCCCCAGGGCATCTGAGCACATCTATAGGAACCGCAAGCACTGGCATTCCATCAACGTGCAGGTAGCATGTAATGCCAAGGGAATCATCACCTCAGTATATGCCAACTATCCCGGCTCCACCCACGACAGCTTCATTTACCGAATGTCCACCCTAAGCCGGGACCTAGAAGCTGGGCGGCATGGCGATACATGGCTGCTTGGTGAGTATGTATGCCACTGCACATGCATGCATGTTGGATACTGAGCAAGGTCACAACCCCACCAATGATACCAATCACCACCTCCACAGGGGACAGTGCCTACCCTCTCAGCCCACACATGATGACGCCAATTCGGAACCCCACCACGCCACCCCAGGTAAGATATAACACAGCCCACATTACAACCAGGGGCATAGTGGAGCGCACATTCGGAGTGCTAAAGTCACGCTTTCGCTCCCTTGACCGTTCTGGCGGGCAGCTGTTATACGCTCCCCCAGTAGTGTGCAGGATCATAGTGGCAGCATGTGTCCTGCACAACGTTGCAACACGCCGGGGCCTGGCCGTGGACATGGTGGTGGCCCCACATCCCCAACCACATGCACAGCCGCTGCGCATGGGAGGGGAAAGGGCACGGGGGGAGGCAGCCCGTACACAGCTAGTGGCTAATTACTTCGCATAGAAATCACACCCCTGTGGAGTGCACACTGCCCTGGCACATTCCATCTGACAATCAATGATGACTCAACCTGACACTGATCCTGAATGTCTGGAGAATGAACCTGGAATACCATGTCAGCCTGAGATTGTTCACCTGGAAGTGTCACAATGTGTGCATCCCTACCCACACAGATACCACCAATGCAGTTTTGTGAAGTTACACATTGAAGCAGCTAAAATGAATACCCACTTGCAAAATGCAACAAGAGGACAGTGCCATGTCAGCCAACCCAACCCCAGCACCGCCACACGACACACCGTGCCATGTCATGCTAATTGCAGGTAAACAAAGTAATCCCCACAACATGACATCAGTCTCACTATGTACAGTGTCCCTATTAGAAACCTGCAACACCTGAAATGCTCACAGCAATGCCGGACCAACAACATACTTGAGCACATACTACCATTAACATGACATCACAAATGTTACATATTAGTAGTCTCACCACCTGGAAATGCCTGCACTCCCACCACTACCAACTGTGCAGTGTTGTCGCCATGTAGAGTTGTAGGTGCACTGCTGCCAACATGGCCCCCATCTCCAGACTAGAGGTCATTGTGTGGACATGAGGAAGGGACCTGCAAATTGGGAGGTAGACACAGAAGAAGAGTTACACATCAATGCAACATGCAGTGTACAACACAACAGCAATATGCACTAGGAATGTATACACAGTATTGACTACAGACTGGCCACACAGCTCATGGGAGTCCAACGTCACTGTGTAATTCACTGTCACTTGGGCACACCCTTTGCAAGCCCATGGAAACGGGAAGCAGGAGGGGTGTGTGTGACTCAAACCCAAGCATCTGAACCAAATACATTACAAGCCTGCATGTGCCCAGCCACAATGCAGCGTATGCCCACAGGAACCACGGAAGCCAACAGATCGTCCCAAAAAAATTGGGAATAAAAGAAATCAAAACAAAAATAAAAATAAGAAACAATCAAAAATGGCCATTGATGGGCCCGGGGGGGTTGGGGAGGCCACCCAGGAGGTCCGAGGACAGGATGCACACCAGAACCCACCTGCGTGGATCCTGGGAAGATAAAACACCTCCATGGGCTCATGGCCCACACGGCTACCCTATTGTGGGAGTATCACTGCTGTCGCTATTATCACCCTGTGCAGCTGCATCCGGAGGTGGTTGCACTATGGGAGGCAGCCCACGCAAGGCCCTAGTCTGCTCCTCCATGGCTGCAAGCATGCGGGTGTGGTAGGTCTGGTTCTGGAGGATGAGTGTGCGGAGGTCCCCATGCAACAACTCACGGGATGCCCGGGCCTCCGCCCTCGTTGCCTGCATCTCAGCTGAGAGCGTACGGGTGAGACGCTCCAGCTGCTGTTCTGTCCTTTGGTGTGTTGAAGCCTCAAGCTCAACAAGAGTCGTCCTGAGGTGAAGGAGCTCCTGCCTCAGGGCTTCCCTGTGGCCCTGGGACTCAATGGAGATGGCCTCCTGCAGAGTCGCCAGTGCCGCCCGCCTGTCCCTGTTGGACCCCAACATGTCCTCCCTGTGTGACTGGCAGATGGAGTCGGTTGCCTGCTCTAGTCGCTCCATCAGCCTTTCTGGGGGGACAATGGAAGTGGCCACCCTATCCATGGCCTGAGCCATCATCTCGGATGATGCAGCCTGTTGGGTTGCCATACCGTAAATGGATTGCTCCGATGCGGTATTGCCGGGTGGCGTACGGCCACCACGTCGGCGGGCACCACACCTGTCTGGGGCAAGGCGAACTGCGCCTTGCTGTGCCGGCACTGCCTGAGGCTGCAGGACTGCATTCCCCCTCTGATCTGCTGGCCCAGGAACAGGATCAGATGTCGCGGAGTGTGACCCTGCATCCGTAACCACCGAAGGCGTAGCTGCCAATACTGACATCCCCATGGAGGGTTCTGACCCTGGTGCAGGTGGGTGAGACAGAACAGAATCCCTCCCTGGAACACTCACCTGCGACAGCACGTAGGTCTCATCCGAATCAACACCTGAGTACAGCTCGGGGGAGGTGCAGCCAGAGACACCCCTTGAGAGCACGACCTGCAGCACTTGTGGGTTCTCCCCCACCACCACACCACGTCCCTCACTGGTGGTTGGTCGGCCCTCGGACCCCTCCTGGGTCTGCACCATCTCCACAACCCCAGCAGTATCAGGTGCGTCTTCCCCTGCAAAGACATGAAAACAAAGAAATGGAAACAGGCGTTAGCACCATGGCACACAATGAGGGCTGAGACGCAAGAGAACCAGTACTTGATTGACACATGTCCCACATGACTAAAACCCTCCCATGCATGCACCCTCACTGCGTATGAAGTGCAGGCAAATGGCACACACTGATGACACCAAGATGGAAGATGAACACATTTTCTGCATGCTGCCTGGCAGTGGCATCACACATTGGCCTGTGATTGCCAGGTGAAACACACATGCCATCACACATTGCTATTGAGTGAAGATGGAGAGGAGGGCAGCACCTATTCATTCAGTCCAGTTCCCGCATGTAATTGCTTTTCTAATTCTAACAGGTCAGATTTTTCACCTGGAGCTGCCAGTCTGAAATGGTCCAATTGCACAGGGACATGTGTGTACAAATGATATCCAGGTAACAAAGTCACTCCACTTTACCATACCCATGTCAGACATGTGACTAGTGGACAGCGACATGCCTAGTGAAAGTGGTGGAATGCAAACAAACTGACTGAATGAACAGTGAAAAATAAGCAAATATGTTGTGGCAAGGTGACACTTCAAGGGCAACTGGTGTGCAGTTGGGCTAGATGTCTACTGTTGGCAGAAGGGATACTGCTATGGCCAAATGCAGCTGCGCAGGAAGGATTGCATGAAGCACATGGCTGACCCATACGACTCAGGCGCACACAAACAGAAGCCCTCACACCCACACCATGCACATGGATGACACACACATGCATGTGCACTCACCGGACAATGCCTCGTAATCAGCCAGATCTCCCACGCCTTGGATCTGTTCCTCCGTGACGTAGGTCCCAGCGACTGACTCATGTGGAGTGAGTTCCATGTCTACTACTGGAGACCCACCTCCAGTCACTAGAGTTGCGGCATGACTTGAGGCCAGCTTACTCTTTGCCCTGCGCTTTAGGTCATTCCAGCGCTTATAGCAATCATTGGCTGTGCGCCTCACAATTCCAAGGGCACTTACGATGTCCGCAACGGTCTGCCAGTGTGCCTGGCGTTGTGCAGGTGTGGTCTTGGATCCTGCAACAATGACCATCTCGTTGTCATGTCCGGACACATACTCGACAAGTGCATTCAGTTCGTCATCCGTGAAGCTGGGCTTCCTGGACGGGCCGGACTGTGTAGCCGTGTCTGGGGCATCAGCCTGTGCCGGACGAGCACTCTTCCTCTTCCGCTTGGAAGGTGGTGGTGATCCTGAGTGTCCTGCGCCGCTCTGGACACTAGGGGCAGGAGCCCTGGTGGACTCTGTATCAGGAGTGTGGGATTGCACACTCAGCATGGGAGTTGGTGCAGGCATTGGCTCTAGTGTGATGGTGTCAGGGGGAATGTCAGCAGCATGGACTAGGACCGACACTGTCCTGGCTGGGTGTGTGAGGGCTGGGGTGGATGGAGCCGCAGCTGCCCCTGCAGCCTCTCCGCCCTGCCTCCTTGGTGCAGCAGATGACCTTGCTGCCCCAGATCCACGTGGCATGATGGCATCAACGTGCACCAGCGCACGTGTCGTAGCCCTGCTGACCTGGAAGACAGCCATGGAGTCAGCCAGGTCTGGTGCCACAATGGGCTGGTCCAACAAGGGCTGAGCATGGATGGTGTCAGCCACATCAGCCTCAATGGGAGGGGGGGAGGAGAGGGGATTATGGGTGCCCGTGACTGGTCCTCCACACATGGGGGGACAGGCTCACCCTGCAAGTTACGACCACGTCCCCTACCGGATCCACCACGGCCACCACTTGTGGCTCTTCCACCTTTGCCACCCTTACGGAATCCTCGCCTCCCAGCCATGGCACTGATGTTAATGTGCGTATGGGAGTGGATGTAGACTATTGTCCTGGGCAATTGGGGGTCAAAGGAGTTGGGTACCAGATGGTAATTGTACCCTAGTGCTCTAGCAAGGCTGAATGTAACCCCTGGGGAAAGATGACGGGTCACGCAACGCACAGGAGGGCCAAAAAAGGGAGATGACGTGCACGCAACCCCTCCTAGACCACGTGTGCAGAAAGAAAAACCCGCACTACGCTGTGGCACCCAGAAACACAAGAATGAACGTATGCGTGTCACACACAGCCTAGAATGACCTCTGAAGGGGTAGGCTACACACGGGGCAAGCACAGATGTTAGATACGTGCGTGACTCACCGTCTGCCTGGTAAACGAGCGTGTAAAAGGAGCACGTTTGGTTGGCAACACCCCCGCCAAAAGAAGATTTGTACGCTGTCTGAGGAGACAGGACAACAGTAGAAGGGAACACTGTTTGAGGGAACAGGCCCAGGTAAACCAGTAAAAGCGAAAGAAGAGAAAAAGCTGTCAGAGGTAACAGGGAATACGAACTTGAAACGCCTTGAAGTAAATCGCGTGTGAAACGACAAGAAGTACAGAATTCACCCACTCGCTCTCCACGAAAAGCACGTACAAGGAAGTGGTGTTCTACGCGTACCTTTTATACAGGCCCACACGTCCAGCGTCACTTACGCGGCGTGTACGCGCTAGGGCCATTTCCACCAATTACACGCTTTGTCACTTCTGCGTGTAGGGACATTTCCTCCAATTACACGCTTTGTCACTTCTGCGTGTAGGGACATTTCCTCCAATTACACGCTTTGTCACTTCTGCGTGTAGGGCCATTTCCACCAATCACACGCGATGAGACTCTGACGTGCAGTCTTTCCACGTGTGCTCTGTCATCACGTGCTGTGTGGGAAACACCCGTGCGGGTCACGTCACAGACGCGCTTACGCGCTGAGGGCCTTTGGTCCAATAGAATCGCGTATGCGTGCTGACGCGCTTACGCGCTAAGGGCCTTTCCTCGATTTTCACGCTGACGTGCAGGATTTTCACGTGCCAAATCACTCCGTACCAAGCTGGCCACGCGTAAGCACACGGAAGACCACGCTCCTGCCCAGAAGGCCGAACTACTGCCCCCCAGAGCCCCGAGCACGCTCCCACCTACCATCTGCTGCTGCCTGACTGCCTGCTGCCCACGTGCACTGCCATTTGCTGCCTGCACATCAGCCAGGGGTGCTGTTGCTGTGACCACCCCTGCTGGTACCGAAGACTCCCGACTGGAATTCCATCGCTCCACAGCCCAGCCCCAGGACCCAGTTGCCCACCCACTCCTGCCTCTGGGGTTGTCATGTCGGGGCAAACACCATCTGTGACCACTGACAACCCCCGGCCAGAGAGGCAGAGGGGCACCAGCCAGAAGTTGGTGTCCTGGTGGAGCAAGTCCTGGGCAGTATGATGCCCTCTTCGGAAGTTCCCGCGCCGACAAGGAAGGACGGACTCGGATCTGGACTGACATTGTGACTGCCATCAACGCTGAGGGGGTGGCAGTCCGGGACTTACAACATGTCAGGAAGCGCTGGGAGGACTTCAGGTCCAGGACCCTGAACAAGGCCCGGCGCCTCTTGAAGGCAGTGGATGCCAAGGGGCGCCGGGGCCACTTGTCGGAAGAACAGATGGGGGTCCTGGAACGCATATCCCCAGCGCTCCACGTCCAGGTCCTGGAGAAGCAGACCCGTCTGGAGTCGAGCGGTGAGTGTACATGCATCCTGATTGTGAGCAGTGCGTGTGGTGATTATTCGGTATTGTGCCGGTTGCACATCTGTTTGTATGGGGTGGAGTATGGGTGGGGGTGTACATGGCCGTGGGGCTGACACATGCGAGGGCTGTAATGTGTGAGACATGGATGGTGCTTGTGTGTGTAGGCTTGCATGGCAAATGCAGTTGTGCGTGCACACATGTTTGTATGTATGTGTATGTAAGTAGACATGTCCGTGATGTCACGCATGTATGTTGTATTGGGCTGCATGTATGAGCACTGTGTACATGTGCATGTGTGTGTATTTGACAAGGGTGCAACAGTGATGCAACATGGATGCATGTGACTGCGGTATGTGTAAGCCTGATTGGCAGATGTGACATGGATGCCCGTCTGAACAGTGCGACACTTGGCAGAGGTGTACACATGCATGCAAGTGTGGTGGTGTGTGTACATGTGTGGGTCACTTCCTGTGTTGCATGTGATGTCTGGGTCACCTTTGGCTGCTCATGCTGTTGTATGTGTATGGATGGTGGTGGCAGTTGCGATATGGCTGTGGTATGGCTCATGTGTGCGAGTTGCAATGACATGTGTGTTGGGGATTGTGATGACATGTCTGAGGTTTGCCAATGCCACTCATGTGCAACTGTCATGTGTGTATGTGTCCATTGTACAGTGCCCTGATGCCTGTGTTTTGTTTCTCCCTGTCTGCAGCGTCAACTGATGAAGAGGGCGGAGAAGGTGCTGTGGAGCACAGCGGCGGGGATCCGACCGCCAGCCGGAGACGCAAGGCCCGGCTCTCCTCCCGTGTTGTCATCTCGTCGGGGAGTGAGGAGTCCGGTGCCGCGTCCCAGGCCGCAGCTGCCAGGGGGGGTCCAAGAAGCGGAGGTTGGAGTTGGACTCCTCGGCAGCAGAAGGGGCAGCTGGGACCCCACAGGGCCCAACAGGGGAAGATGGCACGGAGTCATCCAGGTTGGTGGGGGGTCTGGTGGAGGAGGAGGCCGTGCAAGCACCAGCGACAGGGTCTGGAGGATTGGGATCCCACTGGTGCTAGTGGTGCAGTCCACGACCAGGGACAGGAGGCAGCACAGGCCGCCGCAGAGGTGCCTGTGTGCAATCCTGTCCCCGATCCTGTCCCTGCATCATCTTGCACCAGCAGGGATGCCTACGTCCAGACCCGTTTCCAGGCAGGGGATGAGCTGACGTCAACTGGCCTTCCTCTGCCTGCGGACGTGGCTATCCAGGTCCGGGTTGAGCCTGTCCTGGCTGGTGTGGCGTTGCGTCAACGGGCCATGCGAGGTGACCTGCAGTCTTTTCATGGAGAGACTGCACGTCATCTCGAATGGCTCGTTGACCACGTCAGCCTGCTGGGACAGGTCACCCAGACCGGATTCCTCCGTCTGATGGGGCTTGTTCCGACCCCCTCCTCAACTGGACCCCCTACGTGCCAGTCGTCCTCTGTGCCATCTTCCCACCCATCAGTCACCTGGGTGCCCTGTGGAGCTGCCTCTGACAGTGCGGCCAGGCTGGTGGAGGAGGCATCCCTGCCACAGTCGGGAGTCGGACGTCCAGCAGGGGTGGCCACATCAACAACTGCACCCCAGCTGGCGGAGGATGTGCAGGCAGCAGGAGGCAGTGCACGGGCAGAGGCAGAGCAGCAGCCGCAACATGGTGGGAGCCATGAAGGCTCGGGGCCTTAGACATCGGAGGGGCAGGCATCAGCCGGAGGGAAGGAGGACCCAGGACAGAGAGTGTCTTCCGTGTGGCAGCGGTTGGGCCACGCCATAGGTGCGGAGCGGCGGCGGGCGGAAGAGGCGCGGCTCACAATGGTTAGGGCCAGGAACTCCATGCGGAGGACCCTGAGGCGGGCTGAGTGCCTCGAGGCAATCCGCAGGGGGTTGGAGGAGGACACGGCGTCGTCCCTGCGGACCCTCGGGGCCATGGAACTGGACCGCCTCCGGGACATCGAACAGGAGTTCGATGATGCCCTGGCCCGGAACACCACGGAGTGAGCCACTGGACTTGCCCGCCGCCTTTGTATATAGTTATTTAGTTTTAGGTTTCCTTTGTTTTTTCTTATGATTTGGAGTCGACGGACACTGCTCCACTTTTTGTATATAGTTGATATTTAGGTAGGTTTTTTAGGAGGTTTCCTTAGTTCAGTTGTGATGATGGACCCTTGTTATTTTTGTACATAGTTCTTTGTTGCATGGAGAGTTTTTACATTTCACTTTGGACAATATTTTATGGATTTGATTTTCTACTTTTGTGTTTTTATGCGGACATGCAGCTTATTTTTTCACATTTACATTGTAGTTATTTTTCTTTCATTACCATTCGTATTTTTGTCCAATACATTTTTTTTTCCATTGTTCACTGTGTGGTTTCATCTCATTGGTTTCATGCATGTCATGTTGTGTGTTTTCCCATTCAATTTGAAAATCTGTGTGTGACGGACATGGGTTAATTTGCTTCATGAACATTGGGGGTGTAACATGTGTTTTCATTTCCATTTGGGTGAATGGGTTACTTGGTAGGGCTTTTTGGCTGTGGAGGCTGACCATTACGCACATGATTGGGGATTGTGAGGACCTGGTGGGGGCTGCACATGGTGGCAGGGGGGTGGGGGTGGTGGGAGACATGAGTGGGGGCCTGGTGGGGGCTGCCCATGGTGGCAGGGGGGTGGGGGTGGTGGGAGACATGAGTGGGGGCCTGGTGGAGGGTGCCCCTGCACTGCTGGGGGGTGGGGGTGCAGGGGGACATGAGTGGGGGCCTGGTGGAGGGTGACCCTGCACTGCTGGGGGGTGGGGGTGCAGGGGGACATGAGTGGGGGCCTGGTGGAGGGTGACCCTGCACTGCTGGGGGGTGGGGGTGGTGGGAGACATGAGTGGGGGCCTGGTGGAGGGTGACCCTGCACTGCTGGGGGGTGGGGGTGCAGGGGGACATGAGTGGGGGCCTGGTGGTGGTTGACCCTGCACTGCTGGGGGGTGGGGGTGCAGGGGGACATGAGTGGGGGCCTGGTGGAGGGTGACCCTGCACTGCTGGGGGGTGGGGGTGGTGGGAGACATGAGTGGGGGCCTGGTGGAGGTTGACCCTGCACCGCTGGGGGGTGGTGGGAGACATGAGTGGGGGCCTGGTGGGGGCTGCCCATGGTGGCAGGGGGGTGGGGGTGGTGGGAGACATGAGTGGGGGCCTGGTGGGGGCTGCCCATGGTGGCAGGGGGGTGGGGGTGGTGGGAGACATGAGTGGGGGCCTGGTGGAGGGTGCCCCTGCACTGCTGGGGGGTGGGGGTGGTGGGAGACATGAGTGGGGGCCTGGTGGGGGCTGCCCATGGTGGCAGGGGGGTGGGGGTGGTGGGAGACATGAGTGGGGGCCTGGTGGAGGGTGCCCCTGCACTGCTGGGGGGTGGAGGTGGTGGGAGACATGAGTGGGGGCCTGGTGGAGGGTGACCCTGCACTGCTGGGGGGTGGGGGTGGTGGGAGACATGAGTGGGGGCCTGGTGGAGGGTGACCCTGCACTGCTGGGGGGGGGGGTGCAGGGGGACATGAGTGGGGGCCTGGTGGAGGGTGACCCTGCACTGCTGGGGGGTGGGGGTGGTGGGAGACATGAGTGTGGGCCTGGTGGAGGGTGACCCTGCACTGCTGGGGGGTGGGGGTGCAGGGGGACATGAGTGGGGGCCTGGTGGTGGTTGACCCTGCACTGCTGGGGGGTGGGGGTGCAGGGGGACATGAGTGGGGGCCTGGTGGAGGGTGACCCTGCACTGCTGGGGGGTGGGGGTGGTGGGAGACATGAGTGAGGGCCTGGTGGAGGTTGACCCTGCACTGCTGGGGGGTGGTGGGAGACATGAGTGGGGGCCTGGTGGGGGCTGCCCATGGTGGCAGGGGGGTGGGGGTGGTGGGAGACATGAGTGGGGGCCTGGTGGGGGCTGCCCATGGTGGCAGGGGGGTGGGGGTGGTGGGAGACATGAGTGGGGGCCTGGCGGAGGTTGACCCTGCACTGCTGGGGGGTGGGGGTGGTGGGAGACATGAGTGGGGGCCTGGTGGAGGGTGCCCCTGCACTGCTGGGGGGTGGGGGTGGTGGGAGACATGAGTGGGGGCCTGGTGGAGGGTGCCCCTGCACTGCTGGGGGGTGGGGGTGGTGGGAGACATGAGTGGGGGCCTGGTGGAGGGTGACCCTGCACTGCTGGGGGTGGGGGTGCAGGGGGACATGAGTGGGGGCCTGGTGGAGGGTGACCCTGCACTGCTGGGGGGTGGGGGTGGTGGGAGACATGAGTGTGGGCCTGGTGGAGGGTGACCCTGCACTGCTGGGGGGTGGGGGTGCAGGGGGACATGAGTGGGGGCCTGGTGGTGGTTGACCCTGCACTGCTGGGGGGTGGGGGTGCATGGGGACATGAGTGGGGGCCTGGTGGAGGGTGACCCTGCACTGCTGGGGGGTGGGGGTGGTGGGAGACATGAGTGGGGGCCTGGTGGAGGTTGACCCTGCACTGCTGGGGGGTGGTGGGAGACATGAGTGGGGGCCTGGTGGGGGCTGCCCATGGTGGCGTGGGGGTGGTGGGGGACATGAGTGGGGGCCTGGTGGAGGTTGACCCTGCACTGCTGGGGGGTGGGGGTGGTGGGAGACATGAGTGGGGGCCTGGTGGAGGGTGACCCTGCACTGCTGGGGGGTGGGGGTGGTGGGAGACATGAGTGGGGGCCTGGTGGAGGTTGACCCTGCACTGCTGGGGGGTGGGGGTGGTGGGAGACATGAGTGGGGGCCTGGTGGAGGGTGACCCTGCACTGCTGGGGGGTGGGGGTGCAGGGGGACATGAGTGGGGGCCTGGTGGAGGGTGACCCTGCACTGCTGGGGGGTGGGGGTGCAGGGGGACATGAGTGGGGGCCTGGTGGAGGGTGACCCTGCACTGCTGGGGGGTGGGGGTGGTGGGAGACATGAGTGGGGGCCTGGTGGAGGGTGACCCTGCACTGCTGGGGGGTGGGGGTGCAGGGGGACATGAGTGGGGGCCTGGTGGTGGTTGACCCTGCACTGCTGGGGGGTGGGGGTGCAGGGGGACATGAGTGGGGGCCTGGTGGAGGGTGACCCTGCACTGCTGGGGGGTGGGGGTGGTGGGAGACATGAATGGGGGCCTGGTGGAGGTTGACCCTGCACTGCTGGGGGGTGGGGGTGGTGGGAGACATGAGTGGGGGCCTGGTGGAGGGTGCCCCTGCACTGCTGGGGGGTGGGGGTGGTGGGAGACATGAGTGGGGGCCTGGTGGAGGGTGACCCTGCACTGCTGGGGGCTGGGGGTGCAGGGGGACATGAGCAGGTGTGCAGGGTAGTCCCCTGTTTTGTGGGCTGCCTGCTGGGGCCGTGGAGGGTGTACAGGGAACACCTGTGAGGACCCACCCAGCCTAATTGCGTGTGATAATTCCCGCACACCCCTGTAATACACGTACCTGGCCAAATCGCATGTGAGAATTCCCGCGCACCCCTGTAATACACGTACCCAGCCGAATCGCGTGTAGAACTTCCCGTGTACCCCTGTAATACACATACCCAGCCAAATCGCGTGTGATAATTCCCACGTACCCCTGTAATACACGTACCCTGGCCAATCGCGTGTAGAACTTCCCACGCACCCCTGTAATACACGTACCAAGCCAAATCGCGTCTGATCATTACCACGCACCCCTGTAATACACGTACCAAGCCAAATCGCGTGTGATCATTCCCGCGCACCCTTGTAATACCCGTACCCAGCCGATTCGCGTGTAGAACTTCCCGTGTACCCCTGTAATACACGTACCCAGCCAAATTGCGTGTGTTATAATTCCCACGTACCCCTGTAATACACGTACCCTGGCTAATCGCGTGTATAACTTCACGCGTATCCCTGTATTACACGTGCCCTGGCTAATCGCATGTAAGACTTCCCGCGTACCCCTGTAATACACGTTCCCTGGACAATCGCGTGTTGAACTTCCCGCGTACCCCTGTAATACACGTTCCCTGGACAATCGCGTGTTGAACTTCCCGCGTACCCCTGTAATACACGTTCCCTGGACTATCGCGTGTTGAACTTCCCGCGCACTCCTGAAATACACGTACCCTGGCAGCCTGGCTAATCGCGTGTATAACTTCACGCGTACCCCTGATATGCACGTTACCCGCTTTGCGTTCCTTGTTTGGCAGCCCTGTAAACTGGTCCAGGGTTAGCGCAGCCCTTTGCGATGATTTAGCGATTTTGATGGCTTTTCCTTGCGCGAGGGCGTTCTTGGGGGCGTTACTGGCGCTGCTGCAGGGTCGCTGCGATACTCTGCGCCACGGCTGGTTTGGGAGCCTAAAATCCATGAATACGCTGTGCGCGGAAATCGGTTTTAGCGCACGTGCCTGGCGCAGACAATCGCACGCGGACACTCTGCGCCAGCCGCTTGCGACACTTTTCTGCGAAATTCTATGAATTACCCTGTAAATCAGTGACTTACCCTCTGAAGTGGGCTTGATACAAACCTTTAATGAGTCTAGCAATTGTATAGAATTCCAGAAAGACAAATGATTGGTTATTCTTATTCTTTCTTATTTAGGCTCACTGCTCAAAGTGTTAGACTAGTAGAAACCCCTGATTTTTTAACAGGCCTGAACAAGAAAGCCAGCCAATTCAAAAATAAAGGGCCACATGTCGCTGGCCACAGCCCAGGAGCGTACATAAAAAAAAAAACATATATAACGTTTTTTTTAGGTTTGTTTAGGGGTGGCAAGGGAGACCTTAGGGGTTGCCCCTTGTGACCACCAAATGATGTCCCTGAATAGTGTCAAGAAGCTTAGTAATCCAGTTCAGCAGGTTAAGACACTGGTTGTTTGAATTGTTTCACTGTACGGCCGCATGCCGTGGGCGGGAGCGGTCGGGAGCGGTGCTCCTATACTTCTTTTAATTAAGTTTTACCATTCCTATACTTTTATTTGAAATAAAAAAAAACGTTCCGGAACGATTTCGTTTTAAAATAAAAGTGTAGGAAGAGGTTGGAACTTGCACTTTCAGTGCACTGCATAGGACGTTCCCTTAAACAGCAGGCACATGTGTTTTAGGGTTTTTGTTGTGCATGGGAGGGGGTGCGGAGCTGGGGTCTGTGGGGAGCGGTGGAGGCCACTAGGGAACATAGTTCCACTATTACTTTTCGCTCCCTTTGACCACTGTCTGTGGCCTGGAAAAGCCAGACATGTTCAAAGCCTGGGTGAGGGGGACCAGTGAGTTTGTGAGTGTGTGTGTGTTTATGCCTTAAATGAAAATCTGATTGAATAACAAAGAGACAGTTGAGGCTTGAACACATAGTCAGTCATAGAGGTGGTTTTAGTACCAATTACAGGTTGGAACTTCTAAGTAATGATAGGACAATTTATAGTTTAGCCCAGTGTTAAATCAGCAAATTCACACGGCACTAACAACAGGTACTTATATAACCCCTCTCTCTACTGTTATTAATCTAGTAAGCATTAAATTCGAAGTTGGTATGGGTTTACGACGGGCAAGTTGCACACTGTTTTCTGTAACAGGCACATTAACCCATTGGTCTATCGCAGCAATTTAACTGGCATATATTACAACGGAGGACGGCATGTTTGTGACAAAACAATGACTATATAAAGGTGTCCTTATCAAGTCTCTTTTTCTGTTTTTGTTTAAATTGCAGAGCTGCAAAACACTAATTTGTGTAGGCCTAAATTACTTTGCACCCTGCTAGTTTTAGGCTTAAATTGAGGATGTGCAAAAATAAAAGGTGTGCTCTTTTTTTTGCTGAGGACTGTATTTCTGAAAATGTATAATATGTTTGTGGGTTAATTTACTATGTGAATTGTTTATTTTTCAAGTCAGACATTGTGGGGCCCAGAAGGGCTTTCCTCTGGTTTGAATTGACAAAACAAACATTAATTTACCAGATGTTATACAGCACTCTGCCGCAATTTGCATATAATCTTGACCATCAGACAGGTTTGAAAAAGTTGTGAGGTGGACAGGTAGGAAACACACAAGACCTATTTGCGTTGATGCATGAAATTCGGATACACCAAGTACTGTGCATGGGCATGTTTTTTGATGGTTTGTGTTGAGGGCACTTGAGTCATCTGTGTCCAGAGGGGAGGATTGGGTGGCTCTATTGTGAGGATGCATTGATCACAACTGTGATATATGTGTTGGCTGCGGAGGTGTGTCTTTCTGATGTTTGATATCTGTTGGCAGGGTGCTCCAATGCCATTCAGGGTTAGCACAGTTGGTATGCGTGTTGTGTGTTAGAATATTTGGGCATATTACTATGCATGAAATTAGTAAGTAAAGCATAAATAAATATATAATTAATTGTGTATGAAAGTGGGCTCATCCAAACAGTTGTGACATGCTTTGACAAACAACGGTCACACCAGATGTGCACCAACAGAAGGCGCACTTAATTTCCTAAACACCACATAACTTTGAGCACTCCTTAAGCACTATTCTCACATACACCACAATCACACAAAGAATTACCTCGCCAACCTGTAGTGCACGTTAACCACTGCCACAGACTTCTCACAAAATATGTCAAAACTGTGCACACAACAGAGAGCCTTATCTTTTCAGATCTGCAAACATTAACATTGTAACAAAGCAATCTTGTCCTGCGTCGACTACTAAATTCAATCCCTACCCTGCCTCTTTCAAGTCATGAAGCGCCACAAAACGTGAGAATGGAAGAAGGTGTGCTATTCAGATTCATTAGCATAACAGGGCATAGAAAAGAGTTTCACTCATTCTTCTTTGAGGCCTAATTTATAAAGGCACAAGCAACTTCAGTGACTGGCAGCAGGGGAGGAACATAATGTTGCTTCTGCTGCAGTTCCCCCATCCCCGCAAAACATACATCTCTGGTGCACTGTATGGCTGGTGATACTACCTACCTGCCTGTCAATTTGATTGATGTGGTACTGTGCACGGTACAATATAACATTAATGCTATTCTAGGTCACGGCATTGGAGGGGACACTAAGAGAGGCGCGAGAGGATTGTGTCCCTAAAATCATTAAACCCACTCCATTGGTAGGGCGTCCTTTTTCATATAGTGTGAACTTAATCACTTTTAAGGACTCCTGTGACAGCAGGTATGTCACAGGGAGATTACGTTACTTGTCCAGGTTCACACACTTTGCATAAACAGTGAAACAGGGATTTTAACGCACTCTGCAATTTAAACACCTGACCACACACCTACCGAGATTCATTTGAAATACATAATTTTAGTTTTTAATTTGAAAGTCCACAATAATACTGTTGTATAGAGTGCACTTGCATAAAACAGAAATTGAAGCAACCTGACATGTACATCTGTATAGAAAGTTGTTAAGCTAAAATAATAGCACTGTAGCGTTATTCACATCCTTAAGGACAACTCTGATTCCCAGAATACAGCATAATACATGCCTGAAACATTTCCTTTTAACATCACTGTACTTTTACCACTTGTGTTGCATATGTTGATGTTAAGAACATTTTTACTATCTAAATAAAGATAACCTTTTTTGTACGTTAAGCTAGCCAACATCCTGGATTCAATCAAATTTTAAAAAATGGTATTTATTTGTTAACGCCTTTTAACAGAGTTTCATGTGAACTGGGAACTGGTGCTGTTTGAGGTCTTTCATATAAGAAAGTCTCTGTAATAACAAACTAACTGCAGCAACGCGGCACTGCTGAACAAAAGACTTGTGTTTACGACAAGGAAATACTGACTTGTACCAATGCTCAAACTGCAGCCCTCACTTGCGCTCTCATGACGTTTCAGATCACATGAGGCTGTGTGCACATATGTTTAAGATAGCTGAAAATAGCTTCGCTCGGGTCTACCTATGCGCCCCTGGGCTTTACCAAAAATGGCAATGCCCCCTAGCTCGGATCTTATTGCTTAAACAATAGGGTGTTAAAATATTGTATTGTAAATATGTCTGTTCTAAACAAAACAAAAAAAACAACAAATGAAGACAAACTAGGAACATGTTCCTTTTATAGTCAAATTAGTTGTAAATGGCAATAAAGGGCTCAATTGTCAGCTGACCTGTCAGTGTGTTGTTAAAAGCAGCAGTGTGTTCCATTTCAAGATGGCCACACTATGTGTATATCTGGAGTGTAAATGGAAGCAAAGGAGACCCTGGTGTGTGTGTTTTGGGAGGAGATGCGTGGGGAGGGGGAGGTAGGAAGCATATGCCTTAAAGGATAGTTCCGGGACTTTTTTTTTATTGTCCCTACGGGTCGGCCATGTGTTTGTAAGCATAAATCGGTAGATCGTAGGAAACTTTCCTATGGACCTTACCCGACTTTTCGCCCATTATCGCACTCGAAATCAGCCTCCATTTTGTGATAATCCTATCATTCCGCCGCATCGACCTGGCTCACCTGCCTTTGCGGCACTAAATCAAATCCCCCGCCCCTGAAACAGACTTTATCAAAACATTCATATTCCCCGCCTCTATCCGTGACGTGACTGAGCTGCGTAGGCAAACGCGCCCAGGCGTCTTCTACGCGACTCCACACAGACCCCGGAAATCAACACAGATCAGCTCACAATACAGCGCACCACAATTCGGAATATGAAACTGTACTTTGAAATCAAACCGCAAGATTGTAAATGTGGTAAAGTACATTTATTTGACATCAAATGTTTAGAGAATATTCAGCGATTTGCATTTTTATTTGCTCATGTTCCAAAAAGTTCGTATTGAGGAACGCGATGGTCCTTTGCTGTACACAGGGTCTTAGAGCATCTCACAATACAGCACCACAATTCGGAATGTGAAACCGTGGTTTAAAAGCAAACGGCAAGATTGTACATTTGGCAAAGTACGTTTATTGGACATCAAATGTTTAGAGAATATTCAGCGATTTGCATTTTTCTTTGCTCTCGATCCAAATTAGTTCGTCTTGAGGGAAGCGATGTTCGTGTGCAGTACACAGGGTGTTGGTTTACGATAAAAATAAGCTCTTCTGTCGCACTGATAATCGCATGGCTGTTCCAACAACGAGGCACTAGGCCACCACAACGGTAGGTATGTTGCATCTAACCGTTAGTACCGCGTAAGGGCATACTTGTACTTGGCGATCGTCCCATAAAATGGTCAGGGTGGTAACGTTGTTCACGCGGAGAAGCAACTGGCGGCTGTAGAAGCCGTCCGCCGGTGTCTGGTACTCGTGACACAGACAGTAGTGAATGATGTACCTAAAAACATAAAAAATGAAATTAGTCTCACCATCAGATCCTTATTAAAATTATTCATTTCATAGCGAGGACAGCGCTACTGGGTGTACACAAGTGTTTAAAGGCGTGGCGAGGCATGGAGGGGGGGGGAGTGGAGTACAAGGTAAGTAGCATAAAATAATAAATAAATAGGGCCAGCTGGTGGCAAGTGCAAGGTAAGTGCAGAACAAGTGCTGGGAAGGGGGGGCTGTAGGATACTGAGACAGTCCCCCAGTGCAGGGGTTGACAGGGAGGCAGTGCAGGTGGAGAGTGGAAGGGCCCAGGACCGAGGTCGCAGACAGTGGACCAGTTGTAGCAGGGGAGAGGGAGAGAGAAAGCAGAAGCAAAGAGGAAGGTTTTGAGGTGCTTCAGTAAAAGCAGATGTTTCTCCTCCAGATAGTGCGCGGTAGAAAACACTATGCCACATAGAACGAACAAGTACAACTGAACCCGTCTTTAAAGCCACTGTATAGTAATGAAATTGCGGTATAAACTCATCAAAAGTTACTTACATTATATTTGCATTTTCCATTGTGTCTCTGTGTAGGGCAGACCCGAAACACCACTCCTTCTTTGCCGACGTTACTTCTTCTAATGAACGTGGCTCATCGTTTCGTTTCTGAAATTTTATTCATTATCTTTTCTTAGTCTTTCAGGATGGTCCCGGCCTGTCAAGGTCAAATCACAATAGAACCTTATATTGGGTCGTGGGCCGTTCCGCCACCCGAGCAAAACATCAAAGCAGCTGACCTTCACTTTGAGCGAGCACACATTTCTAGTTAGCTCCAGTTAGTGTAAGGGCATCTTGTCTGCGTGCCTTTTTTTTTATTGTCCCTATGGGTCGGCCATGTGTTTGTAATACGGAAACATTCTATAATGTTTGTAAAAATGATTTATATTACTGTTTGGTTTAATTGCAATGGGCCTGCAACATGAGGAGACTCGAGAGAACACTGGGATGTGGACGAATAGAGTGGGAATAGCGGTTGAGAGCAATTTTCGCCTCGCTCGCGGTGTTTTCGTCCTTATTAGCAATGATGTGGAGTACATGTCTGGGCTAAAGTGCCTGCTGCAGATGCGGTATCGATCACCCCTCTTGTCCGCAAAGACTTCTAGGACTCTACTTTCTATCTCAGAGGCTGGATATCCGCAATATCGGACCCATTCTCTTATCTGATCTATTGTCTTAGGGAAAACATGCATTATAGTACCTTCAGATTTGTTATGGGTCTTCGAAGGGCAACCGCCAATGGAACAGGCAGGCATTATGGAAAGTTCTGAAAAGTAAAGATCAACAATTCTCTATGAATACCAATGTGTTAAAACATTAAATGACACATAAAAGGTTCAAAGCAAGGTCCGTTTTGGTTCTTGGAACTATACACGTTATTCACATGCGGATAAGTATTTCAATAACTTTCAAAAAATAGAAAAAGTAATTTGACTAAACTCAGAACATGTGACTAGTTCCTTGCATGTACTGTCGTGAACGAAAAGAAAACATGGATGCAATTTGATGACTACTAGCAAATAGATATAAATTAAAAAATTGGACGCAAAATGATTATGGTACATGGACTTACCTTGACGAACAAACAGTTAGATGCAGGGATCAGAGTAGTTTCTTGTCGTAGAACAGGGAGCAGTTCACAGGTTGCAAACTGACGAGTTTGCTCAAAGTGGTCACGGAAGTTCACAGAGACGAAGAGCAGATAACCAGCACCTTCACGGGTTGACTAGCAAAGCGCAAAGAAGTTCTCATTAGAAATATGAAGTGGGTTATAAAGAATTCGAAACAGGGGTGTGTTTGTGAATGAATGACGTGTATATGTCGTGGCATTATGCGGTCTGCAGGGGGCCGTCCAGCGTGAGGGGGGATGCTTGGCAGGAGACACGGGGTCTGTAGGTAGACATGGGAACAACAACCCATGCTCTATAGACCACTTTGAAGTGTACATGGTCTTTGGCACCTCTTGGCCTTTATCGCTCCCTGACAGCTCCACTTGCCAGCACAAGTACCCCGGTGCGAACTGCCTTTGATAGGGCGGGGGGTGGATCGGGGCGGTGGTCGTGCAGACAAGACACAGGAAGACTCGTGAATGGAGACACACTTATGTGGATTGCAGGGGGCCTTCCAGCGTGAGGGGGGATGCTTGGCAGGAGACACGGGGTCTGTAGGTAGACATGGGAACAACAACCCATGCTCTATAGACCACTTTGAAGTGTACATGGTCTTTGGCACCTCTTGGCCTTTATCGCTCCCTGACAGCTCCACTTGCCAGCACAAGTACCCCGGTGCGAACTGCCTTTGATAGGGCGGGGGGTGGATCGGGGCGGTGGTCGTGCAGACAAGACCAGTTTGCCGCAGGGCCTCACCAAGGAGAGGCCATCTAACTGAATGTAAGAGGATGGCTGCAGGATCTACTACATGGAATGCAGGGGGGTGAGTTTATAAATACCTCACCCTCCCAGGAGAATATACACTAGATTCATTTAAAAAATCAAAACAACCATTGTTAAAATATATGTTGGGCTTTATTTTAGATTTTAATTAAACATAAATAATAAACATTACACATTGTAAAGTTGAGGTTGCAGCACATCGAGGGAAAATCCGCGGTATTGTCCACTGTCACTGGGGAAATGTTGTCTAATGGCAAGTACCGCACAGGCAGGTATTACTCTCCGAACGCGGTGTCCGAGCCTCCCGTGAAGCCACCAAGTGAAGCAACGATAGGCCACCAGCCTGTACCACCTGTGAAAAAAAAAGATGCAAACTGTATTAAACTGACCAAACTTTCTTATCAATGTCGATTCAGGTAACACATGTCATTTTTCTTAGAAAAAAATTATATCTAGAAAATGCACTATATGGAACAAATTTACATGCGTTCGAATGATATGTAAATGTAATTTTATATGTGGGAGACGACCATGAAATAGTGGTGGCATCACTGACATCACAAACAGAGTATACTTACTCGTTACTCGGATTACGCGGACGAACAGTGCCGCGAAGTTCGTGCATAAGCACCATCATCATCCTCAACACGGTCCGTGAGAGGCAGGCTTCCCTGAACTCTGGCAGCTCGGTGATGCATTGCGGACTTTGCTCGCCTTCCTGCAGACTTTGCTCGCTTTCCGAAATGTAGGCCAAGCACCCGGAATTTTCACGGCAGCAGCAGTTCTCCTCCTCAGTTGGCATTAGCTCGCACCGATTGCACGTGCACCAGGTGGAGACGCCGTCCATGCGACATGGTCCAGGCTCTTCATCCGTTGACTGGTCCTCCCAACTGCCGTCCGAATCCCCATCGTTTTCGCGTGCTTGACTTTCCAGTAGTTCTTCCTCGGTGTACTCGGGCTCGTACATATACGGCATTATTGTGGCCATTGTGCGGTAAAGATAGTAAAATAATTTACAGAGATGGTACAGGTGTTCACACGGGCTACAAGCGGCGAAGGTAGCTGACCAGAGCACTGAAACGAGTCACAGAATACTCAAAGTAACACAGAGAGAGGAATGGAATCGAAAATCTGCTGCTGTGTGTTGTGAAACGGTCTGTTTATACTTATTGGGGAAAGAGGCGTCCTGCCATTTCCATGGCAACACGTCAATAGCTGAGGCGCAGCGATTGTTGACACGAGACGTGCTTGAAATGGGCAGTACGCGTCTGCTGATGTCAGGCTCAGGGGCGGGGGATTTGATTTAGTGCCGCAAAGGCAGGTGAGCCAGGTCGATGCGGCGGAATGATAGGATTATCACAAAATGGAGGCTGATTTCGAGTGCGATAATGGGCGAAAAGTCGGGTAAGGTCCATAGGAAAGTTTCCTACGATCTACCGATTTATGCTTACAAACACATGGCCGACCCGTAGGGACAATAAAAAAAAAGTCCCGGAACTATCCTTTAACATGGCTATGGGCTGGAATGGGAGGGGGAGAACCAAACAGCACCCAGAGGCTGTGTGTCCTCCTCAGGTTGCATGTCCCAACATATCTTCCTCCTCAGATCCCATCTCCTATATCTCACCTCCACATGGCAATAGTGTTGGCGTATAGGTGTTACACTGCCACCTAATAGCCAAAACTAAAGACAATAGTTGTATGTTCCTTCCAGTTTCTGGAAGGCAGAAACGTTAACTTCAGTCTGTTCATTGCTTATATATTTAGTACGTGACATGTCTTCATTATGCAGCAATTGGTGGCAGGCAGATTTAAGAGGATTGAACTCTTTGAAACCAATTACTCACTAAGAGTGTGCGGCTGAAGAATATACAAGTGCATTTGAATGCATTAGGAACATGTCACTTTTCCAGTACTTTGCTGAATGGTTTATTGGAAAAACCACCGAAATCATGTGTTTTTCAAAACTCTCTGAGCAGCATATTGGTTGGGCCACACAGTGCATACATCTTATTTGAAGTCTGCGAGGGTTCATTGACTTGCGCTAATCCAAATGGCAGAAAGTTGATTTTCCAGAATTTTAAATTACAGGTTATATATCCATCCTATACACTGGTACCACCTCCCACACAGACACCATTTCAACCTGCACCCTACAGTGCCTTATATACCGCCCCTTCGCTAGCGGCAGCTGGTGTATTTTTTCATTAGAGCGGCGTAAACATCTCCCACAAATGCGCAGGAGTGACTATGGGCAGAGAGACCCAGTTCCCAGACACACATGTTCTAAATTATGGGTATAAATGGTGCAGTTTAAAGTGCAGGTTTTCAGAATAATTGGGTGAAATGGTTAACAATTTGTAATCGGTTTTAAAGTATAACAAATGCATTTAGAATTTTCTTTAAAACAAAAAAAAAACATTTTATCCATGGTACTGTGGCCGGTAAATAGGAAACCATTGCTATGAGACGGCTCAGCCATCCTTTTAAATTATCATAGTTGTACATTCTGTGTTAGACTTGAAAGCAAAGTCTATATTCTGAATAAATTAATGAATGATGGGAAATAGACACCTACAAATTAGTGTATGGTGGGAAAAGGATATGTAATCATCCCTGCACAAGATTTAATGTACTCCTTTTATTTTCTCTATATGCATCAGGATTCATTATTTAATTATGAATCCTGTACGCGACTCAAAAGAAGACATGTTTGTTTGTTTATTTATTTATAATGCGCTCCAGACCCATAGGTTACCGGGCGCAGCAGCAAGTATATATGCGAGACTTACAATGTTACAAACCTACATGAATAAGTTTACAATATTACAATATTACATGAATGTACAATTACCGGTTGCAGTATTTACATGAATGTACAGTTGGCAATATACAGAGTTAGCAGTTATAAACATAAGGGTTACACACATCTGATTACAGGTGTCTAGTCGTTGTTAGCGTTAATGTGTTTGATGAGGTTCCTTCTGAAGTGTGGGAAGGGTTGGTCTACTCTTAGGTTGGGTGGCAATGGTGTAATTAATGACTGTTTTGCTGAAACCAGTTGGCCATTTTCGTTTTCCTACTTTCTGCAAAGTTCTGTGTGGGAGTAAAATGAATGAAAGTTTCACTTTGATATATTAAATAATGCAATGATTGAGCTAATTCCATCTCAGAAAGGGTGGTCTGCTACACAGACACTGCTTTCATTAAACTCAGTGCCAAAATCATGGTGTGCACCTGTGTCCTGCTGCATCATCTCTTGACCTGCAGTGGCAAATAGCGGATTCAGAGGCCACATGTGCTCTCTCTGACAACTGCAGTGACATTAAAGTCACTGTATGACAGGGGATGCATGTCAATCTCTACCTCTGTCTCAGAAATACATAATAATGATGACCTATCTGCCTGGTGGTCATTTAATCTGAAAACATAAGCCTTACCTGGATTTGTGATCTGATGGCTGGTAGTTCAAATAATGAATAAAGCCACAATTGATCTATATCATGCACAGTTCAATACTGTGAGCCAAGACAAGCCACCTGCATGTTGTGTGTATTCTCCCTACACTGGCTGCCTCTTCTGCAACCAGCGGGACAACAGCCAGTGGAAACCGCCTCAATTTGATTGTATGTGAGGGTGGGTAACTCCTCTCTCTAGCTCAGGATGCTCTAGCAGGAATAGCCTGGCGAGGAGGCCTCAGAGGGCCCACCCTTAACAAAAGCACTACCCTGACTCCAGGGTGTTGCATGTAAAAGGGCCCTTGATGCAATGGCTTGAGTAGGAAGTGGGGATAGTGTAGCCAGAGGGAGCTCAGCATAGTTGAAGGATTCCAGTATCTTGCTTTTATCAACACCTCTCCTTCCTTCCTTCCTTCCTTCCTTCCTTCCTTCCTTCCTTCCTTCCTTCCTTCCTTCCTTCCTTCCTTCCTTCCTTCCTTCCTTCCTTCCTTCCTTCCTTCCTTCCTTCCTTCCTTCCTTCCTTCCTTCCTTCCTTCCTTCCTTCCTTCCTTCCTTCCTTCCTTCCTTCCTTCCTTCCTTCCTTCCTTCCTTCCTTCCTTCCTTCCTTCCTTCCTTCCTCCTACAATTCCTTTACTGCAAAGCACTGTGGATATGATAAAACAAGACAAAAACAAATGTCACAAGGAGAGAGTGTGAACACCATAAAGCAGGCATGATTCCTTCCAATCCAGTGTGGCCTTTTCGTAAAACAGAATGGGCTCTTCAACCCCTTCCTTGATTAACTTTTAGAACAACCCAGGACATAAAAAATAAGTGATTTGTATCTCTTTTTGGCGAATTGGTCTTTCCAAAGCCCCCAGCTATAAAAGTAAAAAGGAAGAGGCAAGCTATTCAGTATGCCCACTCTGAGGGCCCGTTCATGGTGACTCTTAAGGTTGGTGTGCTATAGGACAAACTTCCTGTCCCTTCTTGCTGAACTGGTATCCATGCCCCTCACTGGAGGCAAAGGACCTCTAAAGGTGTTTGCTATCCTTTTCAGAGTTGGGAATACACCTAACAACAATCAATCACGTCCCTGGGCACTTGGATTGGGTCTCACAGCATCTGGAGAGCCAGAACAGTGAGCACCCTGGTTTTAATTGCATCAAACCTACACACTAAAACCGAAGGGATCTGCTCTAGTCACGCTCTTGACCTTCGAACCACTGCTGCTGTAACTTTAAACCAATATGGTACCTTTCTCAATGGGTGCAAAACGTAATCAGCTTGGCTGGAACAACCAGCTTACTGCTGTGGAAGACTATGAACTGCCACCGCTGGATCAATGCTTCGGACGATCAGGGTCACAGTTTTGAACAGTCAGACCTTGACACGAACTGCAGGAGAACTGTGTCACATGTCGAACTAAGCAATGTCTTGAACTGAATCAACCTTTGAACCAATACTGGTGAGCCATCTTAACTGCTTCGCTTGACTGTTTTCTTTGCAACTTACAGAGGAACCATTTCAAACCGACTTGGCGCCAACTCGCCGCTTGGACCAATACTACTCACACCTGAATCTTTTTCGACTCGCATATGCAGCACCTCGAAGACTGGTTCGACAACCCGAACCACCTGAACTTGGAATAAGGTACTTTGAATTGACCCTGTCCCCCGATCCAACTTTTGGGGCCCTAGAGAATGGTTGGGCCCTGATGCTTTTCCGAAAAGATATATTTTCGTTTTGAACTCCTTGTGCTTTTGCTGTTTGGGTTGCTACTGGCTTCCATTCCTCTTCTAAGAGTATAGCTGTCTCTCGGCCCATATTACCTCAAAAGGTGAAGAAGGTATATCTCTTATCGGTGCTTGTTTTACGTTTATGTTCAGGATCACTCTTGGTTTGTAGAAGCATAGGGGGTGAGTAGGTCCATTTAGTGACTTCTCACCCATGGATTCCTGCAGTGAAGAAGCCATGTTTTCACAGCTTGTGGTTCACTTCTGATATTTGCACTTTTGTGATGGCATGGCAGGTTGAAAAACAATGGTATGGAGCGCGCCCAGAGCAGTGGCATTCGTGAATAATTCAGTTAATTCCTTCATGCCAGCACCTTTCTGTTTTTCTAACGGCAACTAACTTCTCACTAAGCATGTCATCTCTCATGCCGCTGTCCATGCAAGAAGCCCAGGATTTAATGTGACTTTGCCACAAAGGTCCACACCCCTAACAGAAGTTCAACCCACTGAGGTTCATTTTCAATGACCGAGAGTTGAAAACCTATGAGTAAAACCAAGGTGTACTGTGGTTTACGCCTTGGTTGACCACTCTATGTAATTGTTGAAAATGTTATATAGGTGGCGTGGAAGACAGGATGAGGAATCTGTTTCTTTCTCGTTCTTCTTGTTCCACCTGCAAAATCTCTTTGTGATATGCCTGCATAAGATTTCCATGTAGGAGTAAAATACATGGATTACTGAGGGATCAGCCTCCATTCAGCCCAGCTTCAACAGGTAGTTGCTATAGGATTCCATTTTAAGTGCCATCTGAAAAGTGTTATTTGCAGGCAGCATTTATACCTCTCAAAGAACTAAATGTAAAATTAAAGTGTAATGGTGATTTTGTCTGCTTTTACTCTTTACCTTTCCTCTTTCCTCTCTAACTTTTTACACCATTTTGCAAAAGTCAAAAGTCAGAAATTGCATTTAGGGCACCCAACAGCAGTGAAGTGCTAATGTTGGCGGAGCCTTCATGCAATTATCAATTTTTGCAAAATGACACTGGTTTATTGTGGATTTCATGCCCCCTGTGGGGGGTATACATCGCCTTCAAGGCCCACCAGCCTGAGCCATGGTAGGCCTGCAAAGCCGATCTCCTGAGGAAAAAAGAAAAAGAAAAAAAAGATGTCTGTTGCCATATGGCAAAGGGACTAAGTCCCTTTCCTATGTCTATGGCAGCAAACAGACAGGAGGAGCTCTGGGACTGGAGCTATGGTACTTCGGGTAAGTGGGGATGGATATAGGGGGTGGGAAAGAGGAACAGTGATTTTGGGAGCGGCCGTGGGTTGGCGAGCCAACAGCGTGCAGGCATTGTGTTTTCTCACCCACTGTTCAAGCTACTTGATTGGCTGAGTGCCCTTCCCGGGTGCAAACTATAATGTAGGAAGTGAGAATCCTACCCTGAATGTTGGACCACATCCAAAAGGTGAATCCAGATTTTCATATAAATACCAATTGAAACACCATTGACACGTGATGCTCACCTACTTTCTCCTTTGCTCTTGAAAATGCACTTTATGGAGAAATTCAATTTCTAGCCTTTTTCCTCATTTTGTTTCAATATAACCAGGACAGCAGCAGTGGTAACTGCCGCCTTCCCACATGCATAGATATTCCTTTAAGAAGGATGGGCGTGTTTTGTTTAAAAGTGTACAATCAGCAAAAGGGTTATTTCAGAATAAATGCATACTCATAGCTGGGATGATTTCACGATGCTAGAAATCAAAAAGCCATGCCTAGGTGAGTCCAGGCACACTAAATGCGTAATACTAATTAACACAGGCAGTATTCCTGTAATGCATCCAGACATATAATGAGGTCCGGGGTCTTTATGTGTGCATTTGCATTCTTCAGAACTGATTAATATTATCCAATATCCAATTATCCAATTATCCACTTCACTGCTGTTGAGATATAGATGGACACCACACAGCTGAGAGAGGTTCAGTTATTATTTTGGGGCATATGCAAATATTCTGCCTTGCTGAAGAATGCTTTTGAAGTTAAGATGGGAACCTGCTATCACATTTGCCTGTACAACTTTAGGTTGCTGTTCTCAATAAAATGCCAAGAAATGCTAAATAACTTGACTGGTGCTATATTAGCCTTTTAGATCTGTGAGTGAAGTTAGTGAGGATTCACACTACAAAGTACTGGCATAGAACCTTCTTTTTTCCACTGTTCCACTTCCGTCGAATAATTAACAAACACTGGCATGTGCTCAAATTGCATGAACATTTCAGCACTATTTTGGGAAACAAGATAAGCATCACTTTCCACAAATCCACATACCTAAAAGACAACCTTGTGTCAAGCTATGTTAGCCCTATTGTGATTTTCTGCAAATTACCTCTGTAAGGCATTTGCTGGATGATCTGGACTCTGCTAGATTTCATTTTCACACAACAAAACTTTGTTTAGGGAACTTTCGGAGATCACAGATTTGGTTTCTCCTTGTCCTAATATCTAAGATCTTATAATAATATTTTGGCCTGTTTTTGTAGAGGGGTTTTATGCACATTTTTCAACCATGATTATATGGTGTATTGTACTGGTGGTAACTCATCTTAGCCTCTTGTGTGACCTGTCAGTTTTTGTTTTAAACAAAATTTGCCCCAGGTAACTATTTGTAAATCAATTATATGTTTTGGTGTATTTATGTGAAACATTGTATGTATGCACATAGCACTTTCTTATCTTGCATTTCTGTATGCGATTCCCATATGCCTTGAACATTCTATATCTTCCCTCTCTCTCATATTGCTGTCTAATGTGGAGACTGTAGCATTTTTAAATTGTAATTTCTGCATTAGGCACTTTATTCTAAGCACTACACACTGTATAATGCTGCCTAAATTGCATACATGCAACATTTCTAGCACTATGATATGAGTTGCATATTTTGCACTCAATTGTTAAATTGCACATAGAGCACATATTATGCTTGCGATTTTTAGTCATATGTTTACAATATTACTATAACTTCTGCTTGACAGCTTTTATTACCGTGTATTACAAAAGTGGCAAAAGTGGATGAGTAGGCACTAAGCACTTGATAATGCTGCAGAATTGCACAGGAATCATTTAATTTGACACCTATATATAAGGATATACATTTATTTATTTATGTTATTTATTTATTTGTATTTGTATAGCGCACTTGCAGCCCAGAGGCATTGAGACGTTGTTACATGAAATTGTACATAGGCTTGATTCAATGGTTGCATATGACACAGGTGGTCTCTTGATTGCAAAAAACATTGGTGAAAAAACAAAGATGAAGAGGAGTTACATAGATAGTGTACATTTAGGCAACATTATACTCTTGTATGAAGGCGTTCTGAGAAGCAGCTAGCACCCAGTCACAGTACGGCTAGATGTAGAGAGTACAGAGTACACCATTAAACAAAAAGCTTAGTGAGTCAATCATACATAGGTGAATGGGAAGAGCATTCCAGTGTGAAGCAGCCATAGTGGGGAAGCTAGACCCCCGCATGGATTCTTCGTGTCATGGGCGTGGTGATCAGGTTGGTGTAGTCTTTTCTTAAGGGCCTAGAAGAGGTATGCTTGGCAATTCTTTGGACCAAGTGTGGGGATGCCAGATCATGGAAGCATTTATGCATGAGGGATAGGGTTTTAAAGACTATTCTCTCTTTGACAGGGAGCCAGTGAGCCTGCCTTCTCACTTCAGAAATGTGGTCTTTTCTTGAGTGTCCTGTGGCCGCCCTGAAGGCGTTATTCTGAACAAATTGAGGTTTAGCCAAGTTTTTACTGCAGGATCCTACAAGGAGGGCATTGCAGTAGTCAAGTCTTGATCCGATGATTGCCCTAGCATTGGTGAGGCAGTTCTTTCGAGATAAGAAGGGTCTGGCTGCATTAAGAACTTTGGAGTAATAGGCCGATGAGGAGGCAATAGCATTGACCTGCTATCCATAGGCAGATGAATGGGCTGGTGCATCTTTACATACTTTTTTTGTTTGTTTAGACTTGCAATACTTTTTACATCTTGTATGAGGTGGCAAAATTATATCGAACAGCACTGCATGTAACATATTAACAGATCTTGTTTATGGCGACTTTCCATGGCTGATTTCCGGATTTGGTATCCTTTCCAGTTGATGAGGTTTCAATGACAGATGTCACGTAGCCAATCTGCCATTCGTGCAAGTTTGGTCTCTTATTTTTACCAGCCGACTGAGCAAAGCGGACTACGAACACAATCGTAAAGATACTGTTTTACCTGTTAAGCATATTATATGCTTTCCGCAAACACGTTTGCAAAATTATCCTTTGCATACGTTGTTATACATTCAGTCTCCATTGGTATAAACACGGCGGTCCTTTTCCATTTGATTGCCCATTCCAAGTGCAAGGTTAGTGAGCTATGACTGTCTTTATTTTCACCCACACAGTCACCTCAAGATGTCTGAATTCTTAAACTGAAATGTGTTCTCAGTTTAGAGGCTGAGCGAACTTTCAGGTTGCTACCATTGAGTTTAGGCACCATTCATATGTCCCTCATTTGTGTCACTACCCTCTAACGTGATCAAGCGGTTTGCAAACCGCGAAACATGTCCTTGCCTGTTTTTTCCTTTCCACTGCACTTACAACAAAGGATATTTTGTTGCTGTGGATATCATGGTACTTTTTTTTGCAGTGCAGTGATTTCACTGTGCTGCTGCTCTTTGGAGTGCAGTCCACGTCCGTACTCTTGTACGTTCATTTTTTACATATATATATATATATATATATATATATATATATATATATATATATATATATATATATATATATACATATATATATATATATATTACATGGCCACGCTAGTGGCCATATAGTTATGGTTAAGTTGCTGTTTCCATATGAAGAGCACTTTTTGGGCGGCTTATAACTTTGCTCTCCCTGGACGAATCCTCACCATACTTTGCAAAAAAAGGAGGCCAAAGTTATAGCGGGGGTCCCAAAAGTTTTTTTTTCCCCATAGACATAATGGGAAAAAACTTTGCGCACGGCCACAGGCCAAACCGCTGGACGGATTTACACCAAATGTGCGGCAGGAGCGGGGGCTTGGTCCCGAAAGCACGCTTTAGCAAATTGGGTGTAAATCCGTCCAGTAGTTATTTATAAAATGACCAAAACGTAAGGCAAAAAAATTAGTGATATCTGTGTTCGCTTCGCAGACGGACTTCCCTGTTCGCTCTGCGGACAGCACCCCGATTGGCCTATGGCCTTGCGTCATGTCCGCGGACATGCGACATGTTTGCTGATTGGACGGCGAGGGGCGTGGAGGGCGTCAGATTTTCTGTGGTGCCCGCCATCTTGTATTCGCCGTCGACCGCGTACAGCGCAGTGAAACGTGGATAAAAAATTGTATTTAGTGCCGTGTGTTGGTGTGTAAGAGTGTTTGGGGAGGGTGGGGGAGTATGAGATAGGTTCAATGTTTTGTTTTTTTATGTGCTAGACATTTTTGTTGCGTTCGATTTGTCCGCGGAGAACACAGCTATTCTAACATTTTGTAAATAAACTAAATGGTGGGGTGTTTAGAGGACGGAGTATGTGTCATTTTTGTTCGCAAGGAAGGTAAAAATGAGCTATGAACACTCGCGGTGTACTTAATTGTTCGTAAATACACAAACTGGGGGTGTCCTCAGGACGCTGTCCGTATTGTAATCTGTCTAGTTGAATGTGTTCTAAGAACACTCGCGGTGTCCCGAAATGGTTGCAATTACACAAAATGGGGGTGTTCTGAGAACGTTGTTTGTATTGTTAGTTGTCAGGGTGAAAGTGTTTTAAAACCACTCCTTTTGTCCGCTAATAGCACAATTTCCTATGGACGTCAACCGACTTTTTGTCCACTAAAGAAACGATAAATCCGGCTGGTGTGCGCCGACATTATGTGATAATCCTATGACTGGCACTATTGACCTGGCTGACTTGCTTTTGCGACACTAAATCATATCTCCCGCCCCTAAGCCTGATATTATCAAAGCATTCATTTTCCCCGCCTCTCTCCGTGACGTTACAGGGTGCGTCATCAAACGTGCCCAGTCCTCTGCAGTCCTAAGTGACTTTACACAGAACCCGGAAGACAACACATATTAGGTCACAACACAGCGCGCCACAATTCGGAATATGAAACAGTGATTTAAAAGCAAACAGCAAGATTGTAAATTTTGTAAAGTACATTTATTTGACATCAAATGTTTAGAGAATATTCAGCAATTTGCATTTGTCTTTGTTGTCGATCCGCAAAAGTTCATGTTGAGGCACGCGATGTTCCTTTGCATTACAGAGGGTGTTAGATCAGCTTACAACTCAGTGCACCACAATTCGGAATATGAAAATGTGGTTTAAAAGTAAACAGCAGGATTGTACATTTGGTAAAGTACATTTATTTCACATGAAATGTTTAGTGAATATTCAGCAATGTGCTATTGTCTCTGCTGTCAATCAGCAAAAGTTTATTTTGAGCCACGCTTTGTTCCTTTGCGGTAGATAGGCTGTTGGTTTATGATAAAAGCAGTAAATGGTTGCTCTGATAATCGGAAGGTTGCTCCAACAACGAGCCATTAGACCACCCTATTGGTTGGTATGTTGTTTGTAGCCGCTAGTACTGCGTAAGGGCATATTGGTCCTTGGCGATTGTCCCATAAAATGGTGAGGGTCATGAAGTTGCATATTTGGACCTGCACCTGGCAGTTGAAGACCCCATCCGCTGGAGTCTGTAAATCGTGACATAGGCAAAATGGGGCCACATACCTGTTTTAAAAAACATAAATTAGTCTCACCAGCCGATCTTCATTAAAAATCATCATTTTATTTATTAGGGCGTGAAATTATTTGCTATCGAAGATAGTGCAACAGAGTATGTTAAGAATAAAATAATAATATTTTCCCATTCATATAGCGCTAAGAACCGTGAGGTATCTAAGCGGTGCTTATTATTAACCACGGTGTGTGGTGCTCATATATCGACCACGGAAGGATGAAAGGCTGAGTTTGGCCTTGCCGGGATTCAGAACTTGCGTTAGCAAGCTGTGCACGGATGTCAAAGCGAGCGTTGTACTCGCTGTGCCACTTGACAGGCTACAGTGAAGTGGCACAGCGAGTAGAGCGCTTGACCGCCTATAGACTGGTTAAATTATTTCTATTAACCCACCCTGTGTCGTCTGCCTTTTTCAGAGCCCTCTAAACGACAGGGGATCAATTCGGCAGTGATAGTGCGCGGTAGAAAACATTATGCCACTTTCAACGAACAAGTTCAACTTGAGCGGTCTTTAATGCTACGCTATTCTAATTATATTTGGTATAAAATAATCTAAAGGGTTACTTACAGTACAATTGCAATTTCCATTGTCTACGAGTAGTGCATTCCCAAAATACGACTCCGCGTGTGCGAACGATCTTTTGCATAGTGATATAATATATAAAAGTGGTTTCGTTTCAGAAATGTCATCCTTATCTTCTCTTACGTTTTAGCAACACTCCTCCAAGAGAAGTCTTTCATCACAATCTCTGTCTGTCAAGGTCAAAACACAATACAACCTTATAGTCCGCTTCGAGAGCCTCTACGGGGCCCGAGAAAAAAATGGAAGCAGCTGACCTTCACTGTGAATGAGAATAAATTCTTACTTTGCAACATTCTGTGTAAAGCCATCTATGAGAAGTTGGTTTTTGCACGCCATGTTTGTATATTGTTTGCGTGATATTAAAAAAAGTTTGTTTAAGGGACGTTATGGTTCTAAGTACAGCCGAAAGACCCCTGAAAATCGCAAGTTATGGTAAGCTATGAAAAATAACTCGCGCCACCACCGTGCACTGCTAAGACTAACACCCAGGACATCAAAGATGACATCGCAAATGTCATTGATGAAATCACTGATGACATCACATGTGTATGTACTTTTCATGGAATTTGTGTACTAGGGATTTTTATTATAATGTTGCGAAAAAAGTGTCAAGGATATTGTTGCAATAAATATCATACCGTTATTAGTGCTTTGAACGATGCATTGATATAAATAGCATTGTATTATGGGATTCTATCTAGTATACTGAGCTACTAATGGAGAAACATAGCATTGTGTGCAGAGTACAAGATGAAAGTATAATATTTGTAATGTTAATATGTTGAATAATGAAATGATAATTGTCCTGAAATGTTCGAAAATTCACAAAATGTGGGTGTTCTGAGGACGTTATTCGTATTGTGTGATTGCTTAGCTGTATGCAATGAGGGAATGGCACAGAGAGTAAAGTGGAAAACACTTTGTTAAAGGGACGTTATGGTAAAATTGCGCTACTAAAAACCTATGAAATTCAGTGAAAAAACTTTGTTAAAGGGACGTTATGGTTACAAGTAAAACCGAAGACCCCCTGAAATTTGCCAGTTATGGTAAGCTAAGCAACTATAACTCGTGCCACCACTGCTAAGAATAGCACCCATGACATCAAAGATACATGTTTTTATTGAATTTCATAGGTTTTTATTACTGCAACTTAACCATAACGTCCCCTTAACAAAGTTTTTCATTGAATTTCATAGGTTTTTATTATTGCAACTTAACCATAACAACCCCTTAACAAAGTTTTTTCATTGAATTTCATAGGTTTTTATGAGTCCAACTTAACCATACCGTCCCTTTAACAAAGGTTTTTAGTGAATTTCATAGGTTTTTATTAGTGCATGGGAGTCTGCAGAAGGCGAAAAGTGAACCTTATGACCATATTAGCACAAGCACATTTTTCTTCCCTTTCAAACCTATCCCAATTTCGAATAACTTTACACAAAGCCAGTCCCAGGTGTACATGGCCACATTAACCCCATGTGTTGTCCCTCGTGGTCATGGCCAGTAGCCTGATTATCTGGATCATGACTTTATTCCATGACCCGGACAATCTGGGCACTGCCTAAGGCCACAGGCTACACCTCAGTCACCCAAGGTATATCACTATTTTTTGTACCTACATTATGACACTTGTCAAAAAACTGGGCCTCATTACGAGTAGGGCGGTAAGGGATACCGGGCACCGGTAAGGAGATGAGTGCCGGTAATCCCCTACCGCCCTATACAGAGGTCCCTTGGCGGGGACCGTAAGGAACGTGTGGTCAGACCACACATCCCTTACGCGTCCCGCTAAGAGACCAGGGCGCTAATAATGGGCTTGCACATCGCGAGCCCATTATTAGCACCCTCCCCATTCCCATTGAGCCCTGTGGGGGCCAATGGGAATGGGGAATGGCATGTTCAATGGGGACCTACCGGTTCCGCCAGGGTCGGACTAGACCGGTAAGTCTCCATTGAACTACACCGTCACCTGACCCATTATTGGTAGAAGTCATGGCGCAAATAGCAACATGACTACCACCAATCTCGTAATGAGGCCCAAAATCCATTCAGACTTTACAAAAACATTTATATCTAGATCTATAATCTTTTTGCAAACCTTTCTGTAGATTTGTCAAATGGCACCATATTTATAAGCCTTTACAATATTTTTAGACCCCCCTCTAGTTTTGCCCCCTCTTGACAAAATCCCACCAATCTTTGCAAAAACATTGATCTATTATCAGTTTGCCAAAATAAGTGTAGATTTGTCAAATGGCACCTCATTTATAAGCCTTTACATTATTTTGGGACCCAACCTCTAATTTTGCCCACTCTTGACAGAATCACACCAAACTTTGTAAACTCATTCAGAATCAGGTCTGGAATAAAATTGCAAAATGACATGCAGTTTTATTAAGTGGCGTCAAAGTTATAAGCCATCCAAGAACTGCTTTTCACCAACCCTATAATGCTGAGGTGTCCGCAAACTTCCCAGGACTTTTCTCGAACATCTGGACTGTTCGCAGACTTTTGCGGTGAAAACATCTTTTTTTTTGCTTCTTGCAGCTATATCCCATCCCATCCTCATCACCCCTCACCTCCCCCCAGATTATTTGATAAGTTTGACAAGTGCAATGTTGTGTTTTTTAATATGTTTTTATCGCGATGTCCGGGGACACCGGTCGCTGTCTGTGAATCCAAGATGGCGGGTGTTTCCAAAAATCTGATGCACTTCATGCTTTTCACCATCCAATCAGTGGGTTCGTCCGATGTCCGCGGACACCACATTGCCTTCTAAGCCAATCGTTGTCCTGCCCGTGTACCAAACAGGGAAGTATGTCCGCGGAGTGGACATAGATACCACACATTTTTTGGGACCTACTTTTGGTTGTTATAAAAAAAAACTACTGGACGGATTTCCACCAAATTTACAAAAGCACACTTTTGGGACCAAGTCGCCTCTCCTGCCTCAAATTTGGTGAAAATCCTTCCAGCGGTTTGGGCTGTAGGCATAACCAACATTTTTTCTCCATTCAGTCTATGAGAAAAAAAGAAATTTTGCGACCCCCACTATAACTTTGGCCCCCCTTGACCAAAACTCACCAATCTTTGCAAGAAAATTCAGAGTGGGCCATATACTTTTTTTCTAAAAGTTTGGTGAGGACTCATTCTGGGGGAGCAAAGTTATAAGCCACCCAAAAAGTGTTCTTCCTATGGGTTTAGCAACTTGACCATGACTACATGGCCGCTACCGATATATATATATATGTAGTATAGTTGCATCTATTGACTCTCTTTTAGATAACACTTCCAAATACCTGGACAGATGTTTGTTTCCTTTTGTAGAAACTCTACTAACGTATTTATTTATTTATTCACATTTGTTAAGCGCACATCAGACCGAAGGCATCGTGGCACTGGTTACAGTGTTTCTTAAACTTAGTTACACGCAGTTGTACCCTTGGTTACATTGGGCAATGGTTATGCTTAAGTATATGTACATAGAGAACACAGTGGTTATGCTTAAGTATATGTATATAGAGAACACAGAGTCGGTCAGGTGCACAAGTTAGTTGAAGAGAGCAGTTTTACGTTGTTTCCGAAAGGAGAGGAGGGATGATTCTGCTCTGAGGTTGGTGGGCAGTGCGTTCCAAAGCTTGGGTGCCAGGTACGGGAAGCCTATACCTCCTGCCTTGGATCTATTGATGCGTGGTATAGTGATACGGTTGGCGTATGTGGATCTAGTTGGTCTTGTGGATTGGGATCTAGACAGTGTGTCAGATAGGTAGGATGGTGCTGTGAGGTTGATGCATTTATGCGTTGTGGTGAGGATTTTGAAAGCAATCCTATCCTTGACTGGGAGCCAATGGACTGCTTTCCTGGCTAGTGTGATGTGCTCTCTTTTAGGTATGCTGAGTGCTGCTCTAAGAGCATTATTTTGGGTGGTTTGGAGCCTTGCTAGGTTGTTCTTAGAGGTGCCGGCTAGGAGCGCGTTGCAGTAGTCCAGTTTGGCTCCAATTGTGGCTCTTGCGATGGACAGGCAGTTTTCTTTTGTTAGGAACGGTTTTATAGCATTGATGAGTTTAGTGCTCAATGCCGATGCCGAGACGATTGCACTTACTTGTTTATCCATAGATAGGGTGGCATCTATGTGAAATCCTAGTGTTTTAACTGATGATAGCACTGGGATAGTGCAGTTGTCTATGCTAAAGTTAGTGTAAAGTGGGTTAAGGTTGGCAAGGGTTGGCTTCTGGCCTAAGATGAGGATTTCAGTTTTGTCCGCATTCAAGCAGAGTCCGTTGGTGGCCATCCAGGCTTGTATGGTGGAGTAGATTAGTTGGAGGGAGGTGGAGTCTTGATGATAGTTACCAGTCAGGGGCAGGAGTATCTGCGTGTCGTCAGCGTAGTTCGTGTAAGTGATCCTCATAGCGTCCAGTTTGTCGAATAGGGGCATAGTAAAGAGGTTGTATAGCGTAGGGGCAGTGCAGTGCAGGAGCCTTGAGGAACCCCACAGTGGATGATGGATGGTGCAGAAGGAGCTGTGTTGGAGAAGACTTTCATAGCTCTGCCTTGTAGGAAGGAAGTTACCCATGAGGCTGCGTCCTTAGAAAAGTGTGCTGCTTGTGTTAGATGATTGGTGAGAGTGTTGTGATCTACTAGGTCAAATGCTGCTGATGGGTCGAGGAGGAGGAGGAGGGCAGGCTTGCCGTTGTCGAGGATGTTAGTAATTTCATTTTTTAGGTCTAGAAGGGCGGTTTCAGTTCAGTGTCCCTTACGGAATCCAGATTGCCTTTTGCCTAGAATTGCGTTGGATTCTAGGTAGTGTTGGATCTGTATATGTGCGGCTTTGTCAAGTAATTTTAGAAGGAATGGGAAGGTGGTTATGGGGCGATAGTTGTCAGGGTTTGTGGGGTCAAGTGTGGTTTTTTTTAGGAGGGGGCGCACCCAGGCCTCTTTGAGGGTGTCTGGGACTATGCCTGACCTAAATGATGCGTTGATGAACGCAGTGAGGAGAGGAGCGAGCTGCTCAGCACATTCTTTGATAATTTTTGGGGGGCATATGTCACCCTTACAGAGTGAGGGTTTGAGATGTTTGAGGATGTTGATGACCTCAGTTTTCGGTGAAAGTGAACTTGGGTATGTTGTTGGCTTTGACACTATGTTTCATGTGTGCGTGCAAACTTTGCTTAGGTAAGGAGTTGTAGTGGTGTGATATCTTTTTTTGGAGGAGGTTTATTTTTTCTAGCATGGCTGTTTGTATGCCTTTGCACCAGGCCTCGTCCTTGATGATCTCGTCTGGGCAGGTGGGCGGTATGGTTTGTTCTTTAAAGATACAGAATAGCTCTTTAGATTGAGAGTTGGCCGCCGTGATGCGTTGGTTGTAGGCTTCGTATTTGGCTCGGAAGATGGCCTCTTTGTATTTTTTGGCTATGGTTTTGAATATATCTTTTGTGTTGTCGCAGGGATTACGTTGCCAGTTCTTGAGCGCTTGGCGTTTATCTGTGTGCATTGCTTGGAGATCCTCTGAGAACCAAGAGTTGGAGTGGAAGGATTTTTTCTCTTTTTTGCTTTCTAAGGGGGCGGTAGTGTTGACTGCCCTTGTGATAGAGTCTTTAAATATTTCAGCGAGTGTATTAGGGTCTGATGAGAAAGGGGGCTTTAGACAGGGCATGTTGAGTAGTGCACTGATTTTAGCTGCTGTGAGTTTTTTGGCACTTCTGGTTAGAGTAGCCGCAGCTTTGGTGGGCATCCTACTACTTACAGTGCAGGGGATATCGAATAGGATGAGGTTGTGGTCTGTCCACGGGAGGCTGGTGTTGGCGGTGATTACTATGTCGCAGTTGTGGTGAGAGATCCAGTCTAGGGTGCGCCCTTTGGCGTGAGTGGGAGCTACGATTTTTTGGGAGAATCCTAGGTTGTGGAGGTCCTTGGCTAGAGTTAGGGCAGCTTTGTCCTTGAGGTCGTTAAGTCCTAAGTTTAAGTCTCCTAAAAGGAGTGACTTCGTGGATTTCTTAATGTTGTTTCCTACGAGGTGGTTAATTTGGCCTTGGAAGTTGGTGGAGGGGCCAGGTGGACGGTAGATAGTATGGATATTAATAGTACCGTTAGGAGATGGTGCTAGTTTGATAGAAAGGATGTCAACATTTCCGTCCTCTTGATGAGGTATGGTTCTAATGGGTAGGGTTTCCTTGTGTATAAGGGCAACACCCCCTCCTGTTTTGGTCATTCTATCTTGTCTGATGATGGCATACCCTGTAGGTAGGGCTAGAGCGATGGCAGAGCCGGATGCTTGGTGAAGCCATGTCTCGGTAATGGCCAATATGTCTAAGTTATTGGGGGTAAGTAGGTCATGTACTTCTATGGCGTGGGCATTGAGGGATCTAACATTGAGGAGAGCGCACTTGTATGGAATATGGCCGGAGTTCTGAGGTCGCATGGTACGAGGATTTGGTGTGGTGGTATCGTTAGTAGGGGCACAGGGATTACTGCTGGGTATAATGATTGTGGACTTACTCCTATGGTACGAGGTAGAGTTCCTTTGATAGTGTGGTGTACTAACTTTCGTGGTACGTGAGCTGAGTCTGTAATTTCTGAGTGTTATGTCTGCAGTATTGGCCTGGTGTATGAAGGGAGCTGTGCGGGCTCTGAGTCTGCCTAATCTGAGGTTCGCGTCTGGTGTCAGTGCCGTGAGTTGTGGTAGAGGTGTGGGCGTGCGCATACGGTCCATTATAGTTGGGTGTCTCTGTGAATGTTGGACGAGAGTGTGGTCTCTGTTGTGGCTGAGTAGTGTGATCATGAGGGTTAGTAGCGCATATAATAGGCAGGTGTGGAGGTGCGAGGAGAACATACTGGGCGTGGGTTAGGTACACGGGGCAAACTAACACAGTGGATGCAGGCTATCACAATGGAGGCAGGCTAACACAGTGGAGGCAGGCAGTCACAATGGAGGCAGGCTAACACAATGGAGGCAGTCAGTCACAATGGAGGCAGGCTAACACAGTGGAGGCAGGCAGTCACAATGGAGGCAGGCTAACACAGTGGAGGCAGGCAGTCACAATGGAGGCAGGCTAACACAGTGGAGTCAGGCTAACACAGTGGATGCAGGCTATCACAGTGGAGGCAGGCTAACACAGTGGAGGCAGGCTATCTCGGTGCTGGCTAAGGCGATTCTATGCATTAACATTTGCAGCAGCAGTGGTGACTTACGATTGCTCTGTCTTCCCTGTGTTAGGACTGTGCGCATTGTAGTCCATAGTTCTTAGCTCTAAGCACAGATTAAAGTTCATGGAGCAGCTTCAGTGATCTCAGATGGGATTCTTGCCACACAAGATACAACAGACTTCTTGATGCAGGTAGACCAAATACCATGGAAATCTAGTTATCTGTTGATTACATTAGACGTTGTTCTATTGTACACTTGTATTGAACATGATGAAGGCATGGAAGCCATAAAAAGGTTCCTATGTACAACATCTCTAAGTTATAGAGAACACTCTTTAATGCCACCTGAAATGTTAGCATTTTGTTTGACACATAATTCTTTTATGTTTGATGGGCAATGTTACACCCAGATATGTGGTAAAGTGATGGGCACAGCAGCAGACCCCACATTTGCAAACCTAAATATGGGAGCATGGAAGGAGAAGCTATTTGCAGAAGAAACAATGGAAAGGTATACCAACAAAGTTATCTTGTGCCGTTGATATATTGATGATTTATTCATCTTCTGGGAAGGTTCAGAGACAGAGTGGAAAGACTTCTTCCAAATTATCAATACTCGTAGTAGAAGTCTAAAATTTACAGAACACCACAGCAAAATGGAAGTCATCTTCCTGGATATCAAGGTGAAAATAGTAGACAACAGAATAACAACTGAGGTATATAGGAAACCAACAAATACAAATACAGTTCTACATGCAAAAAGTGCCCATCCCACAAATTTAAAGAACAGTATACCATATGGAGAGTTTCTTCGTATGAAAAGAAATTGTAGTGAAACCTCCACTTTCATTCAAAATGCTAAGACAACAGCAAGTAGATTTCTAGCCCGAGGCTATAAAAGATCTGTCATCAACCAAGCTTATAATGAATGCAACAAACAGACCAGGCAAGGGCTTCTAATCAAAATAACAACAAAAATGCACAAACAAAGGCAAACCATGATAGTAAAGAAGAAATCATCAGATTTATCACAACTTTTGATAATGGTGCCAAGGAGATTAAGAAAATATTGGCCAAGCACTGGTATATCCTGAGAAAAGATCAAGACATCAGCTCAGTGATTAATGTTCATCCAAGTGTAACGTTTAGCAAAGCTGTAAGAGGATTCAATTCAGCACTACAGCTAAGTTAACGCCTAGTCTAGAATACTGAATGAAAACCCTTATTGATATATCTTTAGGTCCAGTTCATGCGTTCTGGATGACTACCCCTGTATAACACCCCTCTCTTGGAATCCCCCTGACCCCACTGAGCCAAGAAGTAGTTCTGTTTTGCAAGTTTAAAAGGTTTATTTGATAATTTAAAATAGATATATATATCACGCTTTATAATAAATTAATAATTGAATAGCACACTTAATCTGATATGATAAAGATCAACAACGGAGAATCTGGCACTAGCACACTTCTATAATCACTAATGAGTTGACATGAAATGGATAAGGTAGCACACTGGTAAATAGGAACAAAAGTATAATGTGGTAGAGGATGCTTTATGTAAGCTCAGGTGGATGCAATATTCAATGAATGCAGTACAGAAAATACGCAATATGATTTCAACCAAACAATGTAATCACTTTTCTCTGGCTATTCACTCCCCCCCTCTTTATGCAATGCAAGGAAATGGGAGGAAAGCACACAGTTCTCAGAAATGCAATCAATGTAATCAGTTCAATCCAGCAAGCTTAGACAACAGAAAACAGGTAGGAGTTTTGAAATCACAGGCCCAAATTGCTTTGATATGTGCTGGCAATGAATGAGAAATATGCTGGAAACGCTTTTAATTCCCTTTCAGAGGTTCAGGGTGAGTGGTATCTAGTTAATATTAGTCCAGGCTCACACTAGCAATGATGCAGGGATAGTTAGCAGGTTAAACGAATTTCTGGCAAATGGAAAGCAAACAGCAGCAGTTTTTACATGTGAAGAAATTGCAAATCGCGGTAAAATTCGCGGATGCGTGTTCCGCGATTGCGGTAAAACTATAAGGGGTAGGAATGCGGTCCTAGGTGCGATTCAAAGCTACGATTCTAAGCTATCAGAGGAAAGTTACTGCAAGTCTCTAGCCCAAACGGTCGCGGAGATATGAGCGATTTAATAAAGGTCGTTTTTGGGTTTGCAAATTTCAAAAGCTCAAAATGACAAGTGCAGCTTGCAACTAGAAATGACAGGTGACAGCTAGGAGGCAGTTCTACTTAGGTTAAATAGATTGAATTAGATGAATTTAAACTAAGAGATTGGTTCTACACAGTTCTGCTGGGTACTCACACTATATTCTTGAATTAAATGGGCCTCATCACGGATCTGGTCAGGGTTTTAGACTGGGCTCTGGTCACTCTCTCTGCTGGTCTGGGTCTCTCTGGTCTGGTCGCTTAGTACAGCACTGCTTTCTCTCTGGTCTGGTCTCTTAGTTCTGGATAGATTGAAGTCTCTAGTTTGGCTCTCTGGAGGTTTGATGGAGGTAAGTATGGATTTTTCCGGCAGAGCGTCCCGCTGCAGATGGATTTGGAAGGTGCCTCTCTGTCCTGTCTGTCTGCTTTTATGTGTTTAGAATGTGGGTGTGTTCTAGCATCACTGACCCTACCTCTCTCTCAGCTTCTAATTGGTCAAACTTTCATTCGTCCCCTGATTGGCGAACTAAGTTGTGTCAGAGTGATGTCATCCATTTATGATCTCTTGAAGAACCTCCCTTATCATCTGTGCACCCAAATCTATATATGATCAAAATACATACTTCAGAGTTACACAGTTGTTTGAAATTACATATACATGGTGTGGCTGAATTTAGCCATGTCTCTGTCCAAATCTGCTCATTCTAGGAGCTTGCATTCAAAAATGGCAACTTCTAGAACCTTTTCATGTGCTGAACAACATTGGATCTTCATTAAATTTTATACAACTGTTCCTCACATATCTACCCACATACCAATGCATTTTCGTTTGTCTAGCTGAAACAGGGAGTCTGTAATATTAATAAACAATGGGGTTTTGCCCCAGAACATCACACAAATTCGAGTTTGGGCTTGAATTAAAGGTACATTTTTTAAATTAAAGCTCTCCAAGTTATACATTTCTGTCATTTGATTACAAAGAGTTATCAGTGTTTTTGTAAAATATATATTTTCCTTTCAATTCAGTCCTCAGAGTGTTGGAGTCCGCCTCCAAGACTTGGGTGGGTCAGTCCTCTGGGCAGGCAGGGCTTTGTTGACATTAACAGTCAAAATCAACATATTCCTTTCAGAGGAAAGGGTCCTTTGTGTGGTCTCTGGGAAGCTCCCAGCCAGTCTGCCTTCTATCAATCAAAATGTCATGTGAGATTCTAACTCCTAGTGTGAAGCTCTGGAGGTGATAGGGTTTCCCAGGCTTCAGGCCTCTGGGAACAGCATGTGGCTAATTTTTAATTAAAATGCAGCCTTTGAAGTCAGCTGAGTCAAATCCCTTTGTCAGCAACTGCACTCAATTCTCCTGTCAGAGTTTAGACCGCCAGCGCCACCATCGGGATTTTGTGGTTACTGCATGCAACTTTGGGATTTTCTTGGATTAATGCATTCTAAACAGGAATGGTTCTTACATGGTAGTAAATCCTTGCTTAACATTGTTTTGATGGGGCTCCTTATAGTAAGATGGTTATGTGGAACCCCACAAAAAGGGTTGAATCTTTAAAGTGGTCCAATGAGTCACGATTTCAGCAACTTTTTGACATCAGTAACAGTGGATTTTGTTAACAAAGACCTTTCTTTACACTGGTGGGTGGCAAGTTAGGTAACCATTTTGGTGTGCGCACAACTGCGCAGCTCTCCTGGATTCTGGGATGAAATGATGGGCGGCGACAGCGCATCCCCATCTTTACCCACTCCAATTATTTATTTTTGTTCTGGGGCAAAATGATGGGCAGCGACAGCTTAATCCCCACATTCACCCCGTCTAATGATTCCACATGGGTCAAAACCCTCCACAAACCCCCCCGCCCGACTGCGCTTTGACTTGAGTCGAGGGGGAGTCGGTTGCAAGGGAGGTTTTGAACCCTGGCGCTGGTATGTCCACATTATCTTCTTCTTCTTCTGTAGATGGCACAGTTCAGCATCTTCTTCTCCATCCGGTCGGATCGATCAGTTCTCCTCGCCGGTCCTGATGGGAAGATTGGGCGGTACCCCGGGCCCGTTGCGTCTCTGCTCCCGGTCTCCGGATCGTCCTCCTTGGCCCGTCTCCCGGTTTTCTTTCTCCTAGGACGACAAAGGAAGAGCGGCAATACCTACTCATAGACGTTTTTCCACCACTGTTGAGATAGTGGGGCAGCATATGCATTTCATCATAACGAAACATTACATTCTTATTTTGAAAAAAAAACAGTATAACTAAGAGACAGTTTCATGCAAATCACAATATTTTAGAGACTAGATGTGGTATGTTTTATGATTGGAACTGAATTAGTCTGAGACAGTACCCGCTAGGATTCCAGAGGATTCCTCCAGTTGTTGCAGAGTGTGCCTGGGATGGCAACATTTCAACTGGTTTATGTGTACCCACTTGTCTTCCCCCTCTGCCGAACCGCCTTTGGGGATGTGGATTTTGTAGGCCACAGGGGAGATTTTGTCTATGATCTCGAATGGTCCCTTCCATGTAGGCAAAAATTTGCGCTGCTTGGCCTGGTTCCTTTGGAAGTTGTATAGATAGACCCGGTCCCCCACCTGATATTCCTTCCTGGAAGTTTTCAGGTCATAGTGGGTCTTCATGCTATCAGCTGATCTTTCTAGATTCCGCTGAGCATAAGCAAAAGCATGTTGGAGGTGTTTCCTTAAATTCTCTACATACTCATGAGTAGTGGAGGCATTTATCAGTGTCTGCTCTTGGGTCCTGTAGAGCAAATGCTGAGGAAGCACCATCTTGCGTCCAGTCATCAACTCAAATGGTGACATTTTGGTTGCAGATGAAGGGGTAGATCTGATGGCCATTAGGACCAGAGGTAATCGGATATCCCAACTTGGCCCAGAATCTGCCACAAACTTCTTTAATATGCTCACAATTGTCCGGTTATATCTCTCTACTGCCCCAGAAGAAGCTGGCCGATAAGCAATATGCAACTTCCTTTTGACCCCCAGTATCTCCCACATCTTTGTCATTACTTCACTGGTGAAGTGGCTACCTCTGTCCGACTCAATCCTTTGAGGTAGACCAAAACGGGAAAAGATGTGGTTAATCATCAAGGCAGCTGCAGTTTCTGCCTTGCAATTTGGGGCTGGGATACATTCCACCCACTTGGTAAACAAGCATGTCACAGTCAACATGTACTTATTCCCCCTAGCCGAGCGAATCACAGGGCCCACAAAGTCGATTTGTAAATCTGACCATGGCAGTGTCATTCCCCTCTTTTGTAAAGGCGCCCGGTGTGTGAGGGATGATGGCTGAAATTGTGCACACACAAGACACCCCTTCAAGTATTGGTCGAGGTCCTGCCCCATGTGTGGCCAGTATGCAACCTCTCTTAAGATTTCCAGTGTTGTGTGAAACCCCCTATGACCGGCGGTGGCCGCATCATGGGCGTGACTTAACGTCAGGCTTCGGAATGAGGTAGGAACCACCCACTGATCGTGGCCAGCTTTGGATTTCCTTACCAACAAACCGTCTTGGATCCGGAACATTTTTGGACATTTCATCAACACTCTTAGGTCCTCTTTCCCAATGTAATCGGTATCCGTCAGGGGAAAGTTCTCAGGGTCCTCAAGGTGCTGGTAAAATTTACCAATAATTGGATCCCCCTTCTGAGCGGTAATCAAATCAGCATCAGGGGTCTCCTTACTCCATTGTGCAATTGAAAGGTCGTTGTGAGCATTTGTCTGGGACCTAGTGATGGCAGTGACCTGGATTTCCCCCAACAGGGACTCAATCTCAATTAGATCCCCTTGGATGGCCCCGGTTTTGGCCAGCTGATCAGCTAAGTCATTTCCAGTTTTGTCTGGTCCCTCTACTTTGGAATGACCCTTGATCTTTTTCCAGTAGATGGTCATCCCATTCGATGTGACCAGATCATCAATGTTTTGGATCAACTTCCCATGTTTCAAGGGTTTGTTGTTAGCACATAACATGCCTCTGGTTTTCCAATTAACCAGGTGCTCCACGAACCCGTTCCGTACATAATCCGAATCTGTGATTATGACCAGTTCGTGGAGTTGATGCTGGACAGCAGTGAGGATGGCCTGATGCACAGCCATCAATTCTGCCACCTGACTACTTCGGGGACCAATTTTGTATCCAGCGGAGGGTTCTGGGGACTCATTCACCCATGCATTCCCTACGCCAGCCACCAGTTCTTTCTCCCCGTTGTTGTCAACATGGTAAGAGCATCCATCCACATACACAGTGGGCATTCCCTCACACTTGTCTTCTTCAAAGACTTTGTGGGGGGAATTAAGGTATGCCTCCATGTTGTCCTTTATTTTTAGACTTTCGTCCTCGAGACAGTTTTCTCTGGCACAATCATGCAAGTCAGCCAGACCTTGCGCGAGGGGACTCTTCTTGTTTTGGCCATATCTGACCTCCACAGGAAAGCCTTGCATTGACAGAATCCAGGAAGTAATTCGGGAATTACTCACATTTCCGGCCCGGATTCTGTCACTTTGGAGATATTGCAGAGGCTGGTGTGGAGTCTCCACTATGATGTGTTCCCCCTGGATAAACGGGCGGTAATTCTTCAATGCCCACACCGTTGCCAGGAGTGCCTTCTCACAATCGTTGAATTTTTCCTCCACAGAGGATAAAGTTTTGCTCGCATAGGAGATTACTTTATTGACCTTGTCATGCTTTTGGTATAATACTGCCGTCAAGCACGTATTAGAGAACCCTGTCTCCAGGAAGAACTCCTTGTTTCTGACAGGGTAAGCTAGGCAAGGCGCTTGTGAGAGGCTTCTCTTGAGTTGTCTTACTGCCTCGGATTGTTCTGGACCCCATTCCCACTTGACCCCCCCTTTCAGGAGATGAATCAGGGGTCTGGTGATCTCTGCGTAGCCCTCAATGAACTTTCTGCTGTAATTAGTCAGTCCAAGGAGGCTCCTTAGTTCCCGCAGAGTTGTGGGGTCTTTCAGTTTCTGAAGTGCTTCCACTTTCTTTTCCTGGGGACAAAGACCCTGAGGAGTAATCTCATGCCCCAAGAAGTTAACACGGGTTTTACACCACTGTGCTTTCTGAAAGGAAAGTTTTGCTCCGGCGGCCCTCAACTGTGTCAGAACATAACGGATCTCCGCTATGTGTTCCTCCACAGATGAACTTTTGATGAGGACATCATCTACATAGGCCAGGTTACCCCTCGCACCCAGGTCGGGCATGGCCTTATGTAGGAAAATGTTGAATTCATTGCCGGAGTTAAGGTATCCGAAGGGAGTCCGGGTCCATGTGTACTGCTGGCCCCCAAAGGTAAAAGCCAGCTTGTATTGGTCCTCCCTACTGACAGGCACGGTCCAGTATCCATTGGTCAGGTCTATTGCAGTGAATACCTGTGACCCCTGAATCTGGGCCAGACCTTGGTCAATGTAGGGCAGAGGCCATCGGGAAGTATGGACCCGTTTGTTGAGCTCCCTGAGGTCAGCGCAGAGTCTCCACTGGCCGTTTGGCTTCAATATTCCCAGCACCGGATTATTGAAGGTGCTGTGGACAGGACGGATTATTCCCCGGGACTCAAGGTTCTTAATTATTTCAGTAAGGGACTCCATTGATGCGAGAGGCAAGCGATATTGCTTCACAAACACAGGAGTCATGCCAGGGTCCGTGGGGATTGTTGTTGTGTGGATGTCAGTGCGACCACAGTCATATGAGTCTACCGCAAAGAGATCTTGGAAATCCAAGAAAACTTGTTTCAACTTTTGCTTTTGTTCCAGAGTCACACAGGCATCAGCTAGGTTGACTCTCTCTTCCACCATCTGCCTGAAGCCTGGAAAGACTTCTGGTTTGGCTATCTCCGCGGCCTCCTCCAGCTGGGTGGAGAAGTCCCTGGTCAGAGTGCTGATCTGGACCGGAGGCTTCAGGTGGGAAAGGCAGCCCTCATGGACCTGGAAAATCACCTCATCCCTCCTGAAGTCACAAGTCACATCTTCCTTACCATAGGGGCAGGAAGTGTACACCAGGAAGTTCCCCCCATGCCGGGTAAAAATCCTGTCTGGTGTTGCGTGGTCCTCACTGTCACTGTCAAAACAGTCCTTGGGGATTGGTCCTAACAGTTCATTTCTAAGATCAATGGAGAAATGTCGGTCATCAACCGCCATTCCAATAATGGTGCCTGCGGCTAGAGTAATACTCTTTAAGTCGCTGTTATCCACCTCTATTGGAATGGTGTCATGTTCTATGTTGACTAATGGTGTTGGGTTTACCCCCAACCCTTGCTGTTGGAGAGAAGCATTTAGATGTATGTAAGCATCAGGGTTTTTCAACTCTTGTCCCCTTTTAACTTTCACTTCCAGGGAGAATTGTCGGGTCCTTTCTGGGATGGTGACTTCCTCTTTAACCTGAATTTCAACTGCATAAGGTAGCAATTGAGCTGACCTAAATGCTTTTTCTGAATCATCAAAGCCCATGGGATTATCCGCTAATCGGGACCAAGCTTTGAAGTTTATTAGGTCCAAACTAATGGCAAAGCGATTGAGAATGTCACTGCCTAAGTAAAAGGCGGCAGGGACGTCTCGCACGACCCAACAATTGTGGACTATGCTCTTGTTGCCAATGGAGATTTTGAGCATACACCTGCTTGGCAGGAGATGTTTTGAATTGGGTGCTTCCAGGTCCATTTCCCATTTGTCTATCAGTTTGAAGGTGGGAATGGCTGGATCTTTTGGAAGTTGGCGAAACATGGCTTCGCTGATGAAGCTCTTACCGTTGTTCACACACACTCGAGCGAGAACAGAGTCCTTCCCCTCATTTAACTGAACAGGGATGAACAACTGCTCTCCAATTTGCTGAATATCAGCTAGGCTTTGAGCTGATTTCACATCTTTCTGGACTATAGGAGTGGGAGTTTCTGATTGTGGATTAGTATAGAATTTCAGAGTGTTTCCTTCCAGCGTGGAATACCACCTTAAACTAGAAGGAAGGTTAATTTTCAGAAATAGAGAGGACCCCCCATCACCAGTCCGTTGTCCTACTGCTATTACTGTCACGTCTGGAATTTGGTTGTTCTGGAAGTGAAATTCTACTTGGTCAGATTTTTGTTCAACCATGTGGCAGGTGCCGTTTAAACTAACATGGTTGACACTCTGTTTTAATTTTATTGGTCGGCTAGTCTGGGTCCAGAGGACCTCGTTTACACAATCTATTAGGGGTGACAACCTTCTCAGGAGGTCATTCCCTAGTAAACAAGGGGTGCCCTCTGGGGTCACAACTATGACCGGGTGTTTCAACTTGTGTCGCCCAATTTTAATGTCCAAGTCTGCAGTCCCCTCAACGGGAATTTCCTTCCCGTCAAAGTTCTGTAGTTGTCCCGGAAGAGAGGTGAGAGGAATTTGGTAATTCTCTCCCCTTCCTGCATTCAGTTCGTCAAAGGCCCTTCTGGACAGAAGGGTAGCTTGAGATCCAGTGTCCACCAGTGCCGAGATTGTACCCTGCCCCTGTACTTGTACCGGGGCATAATATCTTCCCTCCTTCTCCTCAAGGGGGCACAGATAATGCACATTTTTGGACAACTGGTGGGCTAATTTTCTGGTTTTGGACATTGCAAGAGAAGAAATTTGGGCAGAATTCTGTGGAGAGTCTTGGGAATCTGAAAGAAAAAGTTGGCAACTGGAGATCAGAGCCATTGTGGGTTCCCCTGGTTCCGGTTCTGGGCTGCCCCCCCCTTTTTGGAGGCAGTCCCCAGGATGGGTTTGAACCAGGGGATTTTCTTGCTGTTGGTTCTGGGATGAGATGGTGGGCGGCGGTAGCTCAGTCTCCACATCTCCCCAGTCTGGATTTGCATCCCTAGGGACCCATTTTTCTTTGGGAGGAGTTCCCCCCTCTCTGAAGGAGAAGATCCTTTTCCCAGGATCCTCTGAGGATCCCTCTCCCTCAAATTGGAAGATCTGTACCTCCTCCTCAAACTGAGTCTGTTTGGGTCTTTTGTTTCTCCTACCCCCCCTCTGCTCCTTAGGAGGCAGACTTTCAGGGGCAAGAGATTTTGTTTCCGGTTCCTGGGTTTCCAGGGGCTGTTTACAAGTGAGGAAGGAAGCTTCCTCCAAGGCTTTACACCCCCCTTCCCTTTGTGCCTCCTCCCTGGGAACCGGTGAGTTATCGGGGTGCTGCCCCCGTCATTGTTCTGGAGCACCAGGTCCAGAGTTGGGTGCGTTCTGCGCCGGCATGCTGATCTGAGGGTTCTGCTGCGCCCTCAGTATATGACCCATATCCCGCGCCATGTTTTGAACCTGGCGCTCTAACTGGGAAACCCGCTCAGGCTGATACGGGGCCCTGTTTTCTCCCCTGGGCTGATCCCGGGAAGGGTAGCTGTCCCTCCTCTGGTAATACCCCGGGTTGGGAAGATTTGGGTACCCCTCCACCCTTGGCCTCCCCTCTCCCGGATTCAGTGGTCTGGGCTCAGGGAATTGGGGAAAGAAGGATGGATGGTTTTGGGGCTGAAAGTCGGGAGGATATCTGGGGAAAAAGTTCTGCCCAGGGTTTGGTAAATTTCTGCCCTCCTGTGGGAAGTTTGGAGGGAAGTTCCCTGGGTTAGGTGCTTGGCTGGATCCCCCCCCTTGGGCTGGAGGAGTCCACACATAACCCAGGATGGGTCTGTTACCTTTGTAGCGAGGACTTACATAGTCAGGAGAGCGAGGGACCCCATTTGTGGGGCTGCCTCCCTGGCTCCCTGTCTGTGACTGGCCCGAGGACCTTCTGGGCCTAGCATTATTAGGTGCAGGTAGGTTTTTAGGCCCCCCCATCTCCAGATCCAAAACGGGGGTGACCTTTACCTCTGCCACCTTGACAGCAGCAGGGGTGCTGTTGGCTTTGGGGTTTTTCTGGGCATTGCTTTTATTTTCTATGGGCTTCTGCACCTCATAGATCCGGGTAGCCTGTTCAATGACCCAGTCTAAAGATCTTTTCTCATGAAAATCTCTCACGAGCTGGGTCATTATATATTTGGGCAAGGCATGGAAAAACGTATTGACAAACTCTCTACTATCTGTGCGCACCCTTCTGGTGGTTTGCGCAAAAGCACGCTTTAACTCCTGCACAAATTCTCGTGGGGCCTGATCCTCCCCACATTGCAAATTGTAGGCCGCCTTGCGAGCCTCTTGAGGATTTCTGTGAACAGAAAAATGTTTCAGGATGGCCGCCTTATATGTGGACCATCTTAAATGATTTTGGTCCTCCAGCCCCGCAAAGAAACTGGAGTATTCCGGGGAGAATGTCCACTTTACATATTGAATACAGCTTTGGCTGTCCTTCAAATGGAAAGTCTCCATCATTTGTTCAAACAACTCTAAGTGCTCCCAAACAGAATACTTAGCGTTCTTATGGTAAGGCGTGATGACGCTCCTGATCGCCTTAATCTGCTTTAAGGGGTCCTTAAGCAAGGCCCTTTTTGCCTTATTGGCCTTTTTGGTTCGGGTAACCCTTGTCCATTCTTCCTCGGACTCAGAGGCACTGCTCCCAGAGGTTCCCGTCTGTTCTTACAGGTTTTCCCGGATTCTGCGAGCCTGGGAATGGCTGGCAGAATGTGGGGACCTGGTCTCCTGTGTCCTGCGCAGTTCAGAGGAGTCTTCAGATTCCTCCTTGCTGCCAGGATTTGATGGGTACCCCCTCCACTGACCTAACTGGGCAGAGGTTTTCAGGATGCCCTTAATGGGCCTACTCTCCTGGGGTTCCCCATTGAACTGTACTGTACTTGGGTGCCCATACCCGGATGCCCACCCCTCCATTCCTGAGTGGTACTGGCCTATGAGCCCCATACTCTTAGCTGGATAGTAATCTGCCATCCCTGTGGCCCTGTGCTCATGTGCGCCAGGGGACATGGGGGTGGCAGAGTCCAGGGACTGAGAGGTATGAGGGCCTCTGGTACTAGGGCTCCTGAGGTTATGCTCCGGAGTTTCCATTTCCCAGCGAACCTCATCTCTATCCGCCCCTGCTCCCTGTTGCAATGCAAGAGCCTGCATTTGTGCCTTCAGTTCCTCAGTTAAGGCCTTATTCGACTCTATCAGTCTCTCCTGCATCGCTACCTGCTGTTGGAGCCTATCATTGTGCTGGCAGAGAGCTTCATTCTCTCTCTGTGTTTCCTGATTGGTCCTGGAGAACTGGGCCAGTCTTTGCTGCAGGAGGGTTACCTCCTGGGCAATGTCCCTATTGGCCTGCTCCTTTCTTGCTAGAGCATCCTCCACCCTTCTGGTGTGCTCTACCAAGTTCTGGTTTTCTTTTTGGAGGTCACCCAGCCCCTGGTGGGCCAGGTGATTTTCTTCCATTTTTCTTTTTAAATGGCAGACTTCCTGGCCTAAGGCGTCTCTTTCCTGACTAAGAGCCTGCATTTGTGCCGCCAGGTCGTCCCTTTGCCTTTGGAAGGCACCAGCTTTCTGGCGCTCCTGATCAAACTCTGCCTGGGTATCCAGGTCTTTCAGAATCAGTTTATTGCTCTCCTCCTTCACTCTATCTAGGTGGCCTTGCAGGGTGACTACCTGCTCAGCACATGCCCTATTGAAGTCTAGCTGTTGCTCCAGCTTTTTCTGGCTTTGCAGTAGGGAGTCCAAACCTTCTTGGTGTTCCTTCTGCAAGGCCAGAAATCTGGTATCCTGTTCTGACTTTTCCTTTTTCAGCACATCCATATCCTCCTTTATTTTAGTGATGTACTGTCTGGTCTCATTTTCTGACTCCTGGCTTCTGTGCAGCCTTTGCTCAGAAGAGTCCAGATCAGATTGGGCCTTCTCTAACGCCATCTGTTGCCTTTTTGCCAGATCATGGCTTTCAGCACATCTATCCTGCATGTCTCCCACGTATAGGTACAGGTATGCTGCTATCCTGGCAATCTTATCGTGTTCATCTTTGGCCTTAGGGGCCATGTATAGTTCACTCAGGGCCACATGTAATGGACCCTGATCTCTATATATATCTGACCCTGTTTCAGTGACCTGTTGCGTGATGGCCTGCAACCAGACTGTTTGGTCCTGGTGAGTCCACTCACCTCTCACAAATAACTTATGTAAGAAGTGCTCTCTGGCTATTTTCATGTCTACTAAGGTCGTCATTCTAGAGATTGGTCTCTGTCCTGACTTACAGAAGTTTGTATTTTATTTTTGCAGAACAGAACTTTTCTTGGAGTGTCCCTTTTGAGGAATGCTTCACAGCGTAATGCAGCGTGGTGATCCGACCGGATGTATGTATCCCGTCAGTTAGCACACTGTATTAAGCTGCACAAGTGGTAAATCTAACCCAACGTCTCGGCTCGAGCCCCCACTTTGTAAGAGGATTCAATTCAGCACTACAGCTAAGTTAACGCCTAGTCTAGAATACTGAATGAAAACCCTTATTGATATATCTTTAGGTCCAGTTCATGCGTTCTGGATGACTACCCCTGTATAACACCCCTCTCTTGGAATCCCCCTGACCCCACTGAGCCAAGAAGTAGTTCTGTTTTGCAAGTTTAAAAGGTTTATTTGATAATTTAAAATAGATATATATATCACGCTTTATAATAAATTAATAATTGAATAGCACACTTAATCTGATATGATAAAGATCAACAACGGAGAATCTGGCACTAGCACACTTCTATAATCACTAATGAGTTGACATGAAATGGATAAGGTAGCACACTGGTAAATAGGAACAAAAGTATAATGTGGTAGAGGATGCTTTATGTAAGCTCAGGTGGATGCAATATTCAATGAATGCAGTACAGAAAATACGCAATATGATTTCAACCAAACAATGTAATCACTTTTCTCTGGCTATTCACTCCCCCCCTCTTTATGCAATGCAAGGAAATGGGAGGAAAGCACACAGTTCTCAGAAATGCAATCAATGTAATCAGTTCAATCCAGCAAGCTTAGACAACAGAAAACAGGTAGGAGTTTTGAAATCACAGGCCCAAATTGCTTTGATATGTGCTGGCAATGAATGAGAAATATGCTGGAAACGCTTTTAATTCCCTTTCAGAGGTTCAGGGTGAGTGGTATCTAGTTAATATTAGTCCAGGCTCACACTAGCAATGATGCAGGGATAGTTAGCAGGTTAAACGAATTTCTGGCAAATGGAAAGCAAACAGCAGCAGTTTTTACATGTGAAGAAATTGCAAATCGCGGTAAAATTCGCGGATGCGTGTTCCGCGATTGCGGTAAAACTATAAGGGGTAGGAATGCGGTCCTAGGTGCGATTCAAAGCTACGATTCTAAGCTATCAGAGGAAAGTTACTGCAAGTCTCTAGCCCAAACGGTCGCGGAGATATGAGCGATTTAATAAAGGTCGTTTTTGGGTTTGCAAATTTCAAAAGCTCAAAATGACAAGTGCAGCTTGCAACTAGAAATGACAGGTGACAGCTAGGAGGCAGTTCTACTTAGGTTAAATAGATTGAATTAGATGAATTTAAACTAAGAGATTGGTTCTACACAGTTCTGCTGGGTACTCACACTATATTCTTGAATTAAATGGGCCTCATCACGGATCTGGTCAGGGTTTTAGACTGGGCTCTGGTCACTCTCTCTGCTGGTCTGGGTCTCTCTGGTCTGGTCGCTTAGTACAGCACTGCTTTCTCTCTGGTCTGGTCTCTTAGTTCTGGATAGATTGAAGTCTCTAGTTTGGCTCTCTGGAGGTTTGATGGAGGTAAGTATGGATTTTTCCGGCAGAGCGTCCCGCTGCAGATGGATTTGGAAGGTGCCTCTCTGTCCTGTCTGTCTGCTTTTATGTGTTTAGAATGTGGGTGTGTTCTAGCATCACTGACCCTACCTCTCTCTCAGCTTCTAATTGGTCAAACTTTCATTCGTCCCCTGATTGGCGAACTAAGTTGTGTCAGAGTGATGTCATCCATTTATGATCTCTTGAAGAACCTCCCTTATCATCTGTGCACCCAAATCTATATATGATCAAAATACATACTTCAGAGTTACACAGTTGTTTGAAATTACATATACATGGTGTGGCTGAATTTAGCCATGTCTCTGTCCAAATCTGCTCATTCTAGGAGCTTGCATTCAAAAATGGCAACTTCTAGAACCTTTTCATGTGCTGAACAACATTGGATCTTCATTAAATTTTATACAACTGTTCCTCACATATCTACCCACATACCAATGCATTTTCGTTTGTCTAGCTGAAACAGGGAGTCTGTAATATTAATAAACAATGGGGTTTTGCCCCAGAACATCACACAAATTCGAGTTTGGGCTTGAATTAAAGGTACATTTTTTAAATTAAAGCTCTCCAAGTTATACATTTCTGTCATTTGATTACAAAGAGTTATCAGTGTTTTTGTAAAATATATATTTTCCTTTCAATTCAGTCCTCAGAGTGTTGGAGTCCGCCTCCAAGACTTGGGTGGGTCAGTCCTCTGGGCAGGCAGGGCTTTGTTGACATTAACAGTCAAAATCAACATATTCCTTTCAGAGGAAAGGGTCCTTTGTGTGGTCTCTGGGAAGCTCCCAGCCAGTCTGCCTTCTATCAATCAAAATGTCATGTGAGATTCTAACTCCTAGTGTGAAGCTCTGGAGGTGATAGGGTTTCCCAGGCTTCAGGCCTCTGGGAACAGCATGTGGCTAATTTTTAATTAAAATGCAGCCTTTGAAGTCAGCTGAGTCAAATCCCTTTGTCAGCAACTGCACTCAATTCTCCTGTCAGAGTTTAGACCGCCAGCGCCACCATCGGGATTTTGTGGTTACTGCATGCAACTTTGGGATTTTCTTGGATTAATGCATTCTAAACAGGAATGGTTCTTACATGGTAGTAAATCCTTGCTTAACATTGTTTTGATGGGGCTCCTTATAGTAAGATGGTTATGTGGAACCCCACAAAAAGGGTTGAATCTTTAAAGTGGTCCAATGAGTCACGATTTCAGCAACTTTTTGACATCAGTAACAGTGGATTTTGTTAACAAAGACCTTTCTTTACACTGGTGGGTGGCAAGTTAGGTAACCATTTTGGTGTGCGCACAACTGCGCAGCTCTCCTGGATTCTGGGATGAAATGATGGGCGGCGACAGCGCATCCCCATCTTTACCCACTCCAATTATTTATTTTTGTTCTGGGGCAAAATGATGGGCAGCGACAGCTTAATCCCCACATTCACCCCGTCTAATGATTCCACATGGGTCAAAACCCTCCACAAAGCCAAGTCTTTACAATCCAACATTTCTCCAAGTATGTTTCAGTCCAAAACCAAAACAAATTGGCTTCCAGAAAAACCAGCAGGATTTCAGAGATGCATCAAATGTAAAGCTTGCAAATTTGGACAAAACATAAAACAATACATTCACCCACAAACAGGGGGAGATGTCAAGATTACGAACACTATATATTGCAGCACGAAATTTGTAATCTATGTAATTACCTGCAGCTGCAATCTCTGGTATATTGGAAGCACAAAATTGGAAGTTAAGGTCAGGTTCTTGCAGCATCTCAGAGCAATTACAAATGTGGATCCTACTTATCCTCTAGCAAAACATTTCTCTGACATTCAGTCCCTTAACTTCTTCAGTACAGATAATGTACAGCCACATGCAAGGGGGGGGGAGAACAGGGAGTGCAAATTGCGTCAACTGGAAAGTCGATATATAATTGACTATAACACCAAGTGCCCTGGTGGACACAATACAGATGAAGAATTATATACATTTATTGGGGAATGATACAATTAAAACAATGTCTCAGAGAGATCCTAAAGGTCTAAATGGATACTGGAAAAATAAAATAGATGTTATGATGGATCTAGCATAAATGAGAAAAAGAACTTTATAGCAGAGACAAATAATATGTTGCCAGTATTGGACAATAACTTAGTAGACTCACTGAATAAGCTTGTTTCTACTTGTGATTTTTCCATGTGTGAAGTTTTTAATGTATGTTCAATTGTGTTTAATACAGTTTAAACATATTTCACATTTGCATATTTAGTTATCCAGGTTTTAGCACATTTTATTTAATGTTTTTACTGACATCAGGCTATTTAAACCATTAAATAACCAAGCAAAGATAGAGGGACAGACAAAAAGAATTATGTATAATATAGTGAAACACTAGGATGTAAATAAAGATGCTAGCCCTGATTTGCAGTTATTATATAAAGTGGCAATATAGTGCATATCAGATTGGACCCAATATAACGAAGTAGCCACAATCAAGGCAAATAAAAAGCGAATGATTAAACATGCATGTAATTAATGATGTAATCCAAAAAGGCACTAGGCACTTTATTATAAAAGGCACTGAACCTTGAACTTGGGGCGAATTAGCATATTTGCACATGGTATTGTCACAACATAGGCAAATATTAATGAAGAGATATAGAAGCAGATATTGCACAAAGCACTAGGCACTTTATAATGCACTGATACCCAAAGTTAGATGAATACAGCTTGTTTAATGCATGTCATAATTAAAACATCTATTAAGCTGCTTAATTTGCCAAATATTCGAGATCACTTGATCTTTATTACTATCTTGATGAAATATATCCCAATCTTATGCACTAGTCACTTTATATATATAATTATTTTTTTCCATGATTCAATGTTGGAAAATCAAACCACAGGAGTATACATATATCCCGCATATTTCATCAAAAAACGTAAGCACCTTATTTTGAGCAAATTTTGCACACAATGAAACATTTGTCTTTCCCTATCCCTTCCCTTTATCTTCTTTCCTTAGCACATGCACTTTACAAATATATAGAAGTCCAAATCGGCCAAAAACACACAACATTCTATTATTTTTAGAAAGTATGTAGTGAGCAAAGACTCACCAAACATGGCCGCCGTTAGACGGCGAACAACAATGGCAAAACTATTGTTCTAGTGGTCATAACACAGGAAAGAGTCTGAAGCCAAGCAGGAAATGAAATATAATGCATTGCAAACATGGTGTCAGTTACAATCTGACGAAGCCCAGTTTGAGGAGAAATACGTTATTGTTTTTTTTGTTTTTTTCACGGATGTGCTCTTGAATGTCCACACCACCGAATAAAGGACGTTTTTACAAATGCATGATGCACAACTGCGTGGTGTACTTTTATGATGCAGTTTGTTTTTTGCTTTGGATATATATATATATATATATATATATATATATATATATATATATATATATATATATACATATGTGTGTGTGTGTGAAAAGAAGCTCCCATATACGTTTGGTTTGGCAGAAACATACATTTATTCAGCAAGTTTAACAGCACAAAACCCATCCAGCACATCCTCGCAAGCCCTGATCTCCAACTGTAATAATTAAACACAAACATTCGACCCTTCTGCTCAGTATGAGCCACATTTCATCTCATGGTTCCATATACCACAAGAAGGCACATTGCAACACATCTTCCTCTCCTACCCATCACTCTAACACAGCTATATACATGTGACACAACAGAAAACTATATAAAATGAACAGTTATTTCTCCAACATACCTACCACATGACCAGTTACACAGCAAGGTTTTGGTTTACACATCTGTTCCTAATTAAACTTTTCTACAGCACTGGCTTGATTTTTGCCACCCTTGCCATGTTCCACACTTGACCTCCCTGCTCCCTTACGTCCCCTCTCAATTTGTGTACCTGGACAGGTTTGCTATATAACAACTCCCCTTTCTTTCTCACCACTCCATTCTTGATTTGTATCCAATCTCCCACTTCAACCTTCATACTTCTCCTTCTCAACTTCTCATTCACCTTTTTCACCAACACATCCTTCCTCGTATCCATTCTTTCTCTCACCTCTTCCACAACACACTCTGATTCACGTTCCTTCCCAACATGGGAGGTGACACTCTAGTGCTTGGTTTCCTCCCCCTCATAAGCTCAAAAGTACTCACCCCTGTGCATGTATGTGGAGCCAACTGTAAGGCATACAGCCTGTCTCTCACTGCAGTTTTTCTGTCTCTCCCACATGCTTCTAACATCTGTACCACTTCAATTATGCATCGATTGACCCTTTCAACCATCCCATTGGTTTGAGGTTGATATAAGACAGTTTTGTTATGCTTCACAACACATAATCTGAGATGGTCTCGGAAGCATCCACCCACACATTTCCTCCTATTATCAGTTAACACTGAATCAGTTAATCCCTCTCTCTCAAATATGCATTGCAAAAACTCAACCACACATTGAGCTAAAATATCATGCACAATACGAAATTCCATCCACCTTGAAAACAAACCAACTAGTACAAGTATGAATCTCCCTCATCCACTCCCCATATCCACAGGACCCAAGATGTCCAATGCTAATTCACTCCACACCTTATGATTATCAACCTTCACTATCGGCTGTTGCCTCCACATTCTTATCCAGAACATCACATTCGATACACTCCCCAACCATTCTTTCCACGTCTCGATAAAAACCAGACCACCAATACTCATCTCTAAAAATACCTTTTGTCTTCGAAACCCTGATATGGCCCAAATGAACAATATCAACCAATCTTCATCTCAACACACGAGGAATCACTACTCGGTCACACCTGTAGAGGATATCTCCCTTAACACATAGTTCAGACCTTACTTCCCATAATGACCTCTCTTTGCCGGTTAATAGTCTCTTCTCTGGCCACCCACCTTGCACAAATCACATCACTCTCACAAATGTCTCACAAATCACATCACTCTCACAAATGTCTCACAATGTCTCATCCTCCCTCAACACACTTAATAACTCCATCATGGATAACATACACTATGTCGGTAACCACATCCTTCACCTGTTCCTCAATGCTTCCATCCTCACACTGAACCAGTCTTGACACATGGTCCGCGAACACATTTCCTTTCCCCGAAAGAACTTTCATGGTAAACTTATGACTTTGCATCCTAGCCATCCAGCATGCCTCTCTTCGCAATACTTTCTCCAGACCTTTCTCTCCAATTTTTTATTTTTATTTATTTATTTATATTTATATAGCGCACAAGCAGCCTACGGGCATTGAGGCGCGGTTACTTGCAAAAAACTTAGTTACACAGGTACAGGCATAGTGGCGGTTGTTGATACATTATGAATACTACAGAACATCATGCTGGTGTTGAGACATTGCAGTTGGTCATAGTGTTACAACTTATGCATTGGGTCATGTGGTGAGTATTCATGATAATGTGTGGGGCCTTATGTGAAGAGGATAGTTTTCATAGCTTTGCCTCAGATCGTGGGGGGTAGAGCGTTCCAGTGAATGGGTGCGAGATAGGGGAAGCTGGCCCGCTCTGGCTTTTTTACTAGTGGCACAGAGAGCATGTTGGTATATGGTGATCTAGTTGGCCTGGTAGTGGAGACGGGGTGGATTCTTTTTGAGAGGTAGGCAGGAGCGGTGAGGTGAATGCACTTGTGGGTCAGTGTCAGAGCTTTAAAGACAATCCTTTCCTTGATTGGGAGCCAGTGGGCTGTTTTCCTGGCCTCAGAAATGTGTTCTCTTTTGGCAATGCCTTGCCTTAGGGGGCCTATGATGGGTTTGGATCATAAATTCTGATCCCCACACAACATTTTGGAATTTCACCACTCCCCAATGACAGGCTAGGGCTTCCTTCTCTAACACTGAATAGTTTCTCTCAACGCCCCTCAATATCCTTGAGTCATTAGGTACAATTACTTTGAGATCAATCTCCTCAACCTGCGCCAACACAGCCCTGATTCCAGAATCACTGTCATCCACATCAATAACGCTTCTCCTACCAGTGTCAAACATTGCCAATGACTTTGCCATGTCTATTTCTTTTTCTATTCTCTGGAATTCACCTTCACACTCTGCATCCCTATATGAACTCAACCCCTTTTCTGAGCAGGCTTTGCATTTTTACAATCTTGTCCGCAAAACCACCTACAAACTTCTGATAGAATTCTATCATACCAAGGAAAGATTGCAACTCTCCCTTACCTTCCGGTGACCTAATCATCCTGATATCATCTACTAAATCTTTTCTTGGTCTCAACCTTTCATTTGATATTTCATGTCACAAATATTCTACCACCTTCTTTCCAAACACACACTTCTCCGCTCACAGGGTTATCCCCTTCTGTTTGAATATCTCAACAACCTCCTTCAAATTCATCTTCTTCATGTTCCTCCCAGCTATCACCACACACTAGAATATCATCTTGAAACTAATGCACTTCCGTTAATTTTTTAAACAGCATGTCCATCACCTTTTGGAAACCTACGAAGCTGACACCAATCCAAAGGCATTCTGCAAAATTGGAAAATGCCCTCATGGGTAATAAAAGCTGTCAATTCTTTGGATGTCTCATCCAACCTGAGCTGATGATAGGCAGACACCATATCCAACTTAGAAAAGAATGTTGCCGTCCCCACCATTGCCAACATCTCACTCATATTGGGATGAGGATGTCTCTACACCACCACACATTTTATTGAATTCCCTTAGATGAACACAAAGCCTCAATTCTCCACTGGTTTTCTTTACTACGACAAGGGGAGAGACTCATTCAACACTTCTGGCAGGTTCAATTATCCATGCATCCGTTAATTTTTTGAGTTCCGTCCTAAAACTATCTCTCAGAACCATTGAAACTGTCCGCAAATTTGCCACCACACGTCTACTCCCTTCCATTAAGATGATCTTATGCACCATGCCACTCACACACCCAATGTTCCTTGGAAACACCTTGAGGTATTTTTCGACCACACTTACATCCTCACCCACATTGAAGATTTGTTCATCCGTGTTGGGGTCCAATCTTATCCGCAGACCTTTTTGCTCCCTCCATCCCAGCAGGGTTTCACCACTTCTGGTAACATATACTTTGCTCTGGGTTTCTCTTCCCTTGAATTCAGTTGGGCAATAAAATATCCAATAACATCTATCCTACCCATGTTATACCCTCTGGGCTTTTTATCCGATGGTAACAAATCACACATATTGCAGCCCACCACACGTTATACATCTTGTGACATTAAGGACAGCTTTGAACAAGAGTGCACCATCATTCGCACTTCCTTGCCATTTATTTTTTATTTATTTGTTTTATTTGTTTATTTGTAGTGCACCGACTGCTCGCAGGCATCGGGGCGCATACGTGAAGATGAGGACACATAAGAAAACAAAACATTAGATGTGACAAGTCAACACATAGGGAAGATAGCCAGCAGAGGACGAGGATCTTATCTTGGATTATTTAAAGAGCAGGGTTTTAAGTTTTTTACGGAACACGTAGAGATTTGTTTCCAATCTGAGACATGTCGGTAGATTGTTCCAGAGGGTTGCCGCGCGGGTGGCGAAGGCTCTTCCTAGACCTAGTTCTTTTTTGAATTTTGTGGTTGTTACCAGGCCCTTAGCTTCAGATCTTAATGTTCTGGTCAGATTGTAGCGTGTGAGTTTGGTCTTTAGGTAGGTGGGAGCTTTTCCATAAAGACATTTATGGGTTAGACACAGGGACTTGAATTGTACACAGACTTCCATTTTTAACCAGTGTAGGTTGCGTCTGGAATCGCTAATGTGATCTCTCCTAGATTTTTGTTTGATGACTCTTATTGCCTCATTTTGAATCAGTACTTGTGTAGGCTTTGCTTGCTGGCGCCAGCAAGGAGTGCGTTACCATAGTCCAAACGCGATAAAATGGTGGCTCTGGCAATAGTGGCGCAATTATTTTCATTAAGAAGATGTCTAATCTATTTTTCTTTGCTTACATCACCCACTCCCAATATTTCATTAGTCATTATTCTGCTTTCCTTCCTCCCAAGTTTTGCAACTCATGTCATGGTATGTTCGACCCTCTTTGCTATTGTCACCACTTCATCCAAACTTGGGTCGTCCCTCAGCCATATATCCTCCTTTATCTTATCATTACAACAATGGATCATGAATTGATCTCTTATATACTCATCTAGTCGGTCTCCAAATTTCCAATTGATGGCAAGTTGTCATAGGGCTGTTGTATATTCCTCTATTGATTCTTCCTCTCACTGATTCTGCACCCCAAAGTTGTATCTTTCCAGAACCGTGCTGGTTGTGACATCAAAATGTCAGTCAAATTTGAGCATGGCCATTTCAAATTCATTAATTCCACTTTTTTAGTCCAGGTCAGATAGATTTGGTAAAGTCTCATAAATCTGTTGCCCTTCATATCCCAAAAAGTGCATAAGAAGTGAGACCCTACATTCTGCTGATATGGAATTTCAATATGCAGCTCTTATATAGTGAATACAACCTTTTTATTCACACTGCCCATTTAATTTTCAGTGAATCAAGACTTGCCATGAACGCTGGTAGACCTGGCACTCCTGCAACAGCCATTGTTCAGCAGAACCCTTTAATATACTGTCAATGGTATTTATCAGGGTTTAAACAACCCACTCCAGTTGCATTTTTCCTTTAACGCCAAAACAGTTAAGTTAATGCCATGTCTGCAATGTTTGCTGCTGTGTGTGTGTGTGTCGTCCCCTGCAATGCACACGCTATGTTATTTGGGTGGTACATACTACACTTGTGCCCAAAACAAATGTTGTCTCCTCTTTTCAGAAATACAATTTTTTCACTGGTGCATACCCTCCCCTCCCCTATGGCCCTCGGCACATGTGCAGATCCTTTCCGTTACTGGAGTGCTGTTGCCACGCAATGCAAAAACGTTGCTTTCGTTCTTACGGCCGCACCTCGCGTCGTTGCTATGGACGCTACAGAAAGTGTTGTGTAGTTAGGCCGCTAATATAGTTTCTTAAGGCCGCACCTCGCATTGTTGCTATAGACACTGCAGTGGTGCTTTCCGCGGCTAGGCCACCTGTATAGGTTCTTATGGCCCCACCTCATGTGGGCATCTTAATCAGGGCATCTCCTATTATTCCCCCTCTCGCTGTGCCCAGCGAGCAAACTGTTATGACTTGGTTGCACACAACATTGGCTCACCAGTTATACAGCGACTCCCCTGTTTCACTCTGGATGGCTCTCCTTCTTCAAGTAAACCTGCATGTCATCCCTCCGGTACTTTTAACGCTGTGCATTGCCAGTAAACTGCTATAATCCGGGTGCATGCAGCATTGACTCACCGGTTATTCGGTGTCTGCGCCGTCTATCTCTCGATGGCTCGCTCTTTCCCTCCAAGTAAATATGCACTTTATCCCTCCGGTGCTTATAACGCTTTGCACAACTCTCTGCTTTTTATCTCCGAACAGCCTTCCTTCTGCGGGCATATTTCTCCTCACTGCATGAGGAATTGAATGGTAGGGGTCTGCTGACCCTCATCTCTAATGTAAAGAAGCTCCCATATACGTTTTATTTGGCTGTAACGTATTCAACAAGTTTAACAGCAAACAAAAAAAAAACAGCACATCCTCTCAGGCCCTGCAGGGGCGTTGCTAGGGGGGGGGGCTAAGGGGGCCATAGCTCCTGATCTTTTGGTAGTAGCCCCTGATAGAATCTCAGGAGCTACAGCCAAAAGACTAGCTAGCCCCCAGTCTCAACAGTTCCAACATCAGCTTAGCCCCGGGTCTTTTCCAGACCTAGCAACTCCCCTGCCTGATACCCAACTGTAATAAGTGAACACAAACATTCCACCCTTGTGCTGAGTATGATCCACATTCCATTTCATGCTTGAATGTTCCACAAGAGGGTACATTGCAACACAAAATATATATGTATATATATATTTTAAATGTTATTATTTAAAGCACAGTCCTAGCTTGAGAGCAGAAGAGTGCTGCACAAGGTTTGGACAGCCGGCATTTGGGTGTGTATATTTGAACAGTAGCACAGTACTGTGATTTGCATTTGGTGCATCGAATGGGCTGGCCCATGCCCAAGTTCTGAGGAAAAAGCCACTCTTTGAGAGATTTGTAAAATAGAACTGTGTGGGCATCCCAAGTCAATAGTGGGATCGCGTTTCAGAGGGTAGTCCTATTCCTTATTTGCTTTGGATTATTGGACATAGAAATTGCCCTCTACTCACCATTGCTAGACTCAGTGTCCTTCCTTTCAGCTCTTGTTATGAGAAGATGGTCCAATGTGCAGGATTGTGTAACTATTGTTATATGTGTTCACGTGGGAATAGTTGAATTGTTCTTTCATTTCATGATGTTTGCTTTCTATAAAGAAAATACTCTGATTCTTGTAATTACTTTTATTTTGAAACTCCTGCTTTGTCCTTGCCTGCTTCTGATGTTTTCACTTGTTTTGTGGTTTGCAAGACCATATATTATATCAGTTCAAGGGAGATGATACATTTTAATGAGTTGTGTATATTCAAAGTAACTGTAGTGGAACATGACTGTATAAGCTTCTGACTGTTTACATGCATATATTTAAGTTACTTGTACTGGAGTTTTAAAGAAGTGCAAACAACGGTGTGAGGGTGTCATGTTAGTCTAATTTTAAAATTACATACAATCCAATTGTGTATACCTTTTTAGGGCTAAGTTGAAATATGGTTCTATGCATTAGCTTTCAAAGTCCATAGCCTTCCTCATGAGATGAGAGTCACAGTGCACTTCAGTAAAGAGGGATAACCGCTTATCAAACCCTTGGTATCTTCAGATCATGGGCGATGTTACAGAAAAAGGGGCAACCATTAAAGCACAATCAGCACTAGAGCAAAAGTTCCCCAATGACAAAATGCATCATCTGTCAATGCATTTTTGCATAAAACAATGTTTACCCTACTTCTTATCCTTTTCTCTGGTGGAGACATATATTGGAAAATATGCTTTTACCCAGGGCATTTTTTTTCCTGTGATAATTGTGCTTCCAATATTTCTTTAACATGGCCCCAGGTAAGTACTAAAGGGTGTGCGAAGAGCAGAAGTTCAGTGGGATGGGAGAAGAGTGACAAGTGCAATTACAGGTGTTACAGCAATGCAATTTAATAACGGGAATAACAATACCCAACAGCATGGATACGTGCTCGTGAATGAGCAACAACGTGCCAAAGTGAACTAAGGTGTGCTTTTCTGAAATCATTGAATAATCAGTAACGTTGAACTTGCTTTTTGAATGAATACACTTTTAGGAAGAAAGCAGAAATGGCAAAGCGTGACATCATTTAGACAGTGATCATGTACTTTCGTGTTTGTACGTGGACAGTGGCCAGTGAATTATTGCAACAGCTGGACAGAGAGGTACCCGTGTCGTATACATTGGCATTATTAAGGTGCCATTCCTGTTCATGGTGTAACAGGTTACTAAATTAGCTGTTGAATAAACTGGCCCCAGTTTTGAATTTTAGGTAATTTTTGCCATACTGTTAATATTTGTAAATGCTATGGTTTGCGATAAAACCTGTTTGCTCCATTCCCTATGACATAAACACACGCGCTGATACATTTAGACAAGGGCAAAGTTTAAATTATCTGGCTCGCGGAATCATGTTACAGCAACGTTGCAACGTGCAAAAGCAATATTGCATGTTATCATCACATAAGCAAGTGCTAATTTTATTATGTATTAGCATTAGCGCAAACTTTGGCATGATGTAAAAATGCATTGAAAGAATACGTTTGGGTTATGGGTGTCACATTTGTGATATTGTGTGCTATTGTACAGGCGCTCTTTGCAGGAATGCCTCTGCCATCTGTAAAAGTGTTATCGTAAGCCACCTCTGATTGAAATTGACATGCCTGTTCTTCAAACAAATATAATTCCAAAACATGCATTAGTAACCGGCACACGCGGCTGAACAGGAATACTGTATGGTGATTGGCTCATTTGCGAGCCATACCACACGGTATTCCCATCCACGCCGTGCGTGCCGGCTACTCTGTTCGCGGCGAGGGGCGTGGCAGCCCCTCAGCTAATGAGGAGGCTCGAAACGGGGCAATCCCCGCTCCGAGCCTCCCTATGGCTGGAGGCTTCCTTCGACCCCCGCAGGGGACTCATGTAAGATTTTATTTTTCCCCAAGCCTTTCCTCCCTCCTCCATCCTCCCTCCCCACCCCACTTACCTTCTATCCCACGGTCTATGGTGGGGGACGATGGAGACCTCCAGCCATGTGGAGACTCGGAGCGGGACCATCCCCGCTCCAATCCACACGGCTGGAGGCTTCCATCGTCCCCCGCCGGGGACTGCGGTACGTTTTTTTTTTCTTCCTTCCCATCCCCTCCCATCCACCCTCCCGACCCCACTTACCTTCTTTTTTCTTCTGGTCTTGGAAGCGAACGCCCTGTGAACTCTTCTGCTCCCAGCGCGTCTGCTCCCGATGACCGCCATGGAAAGGGAAAACGGACTACGATTTCCCTTTCCATGGCGGCGGCCATTATTTTATTTTTTTTCCCTGTTCCGAAACATGTTTCAGAACAGAATAAAATGCCATTAGCACCCCGATCCAACCGGCTGTGGTACTAATGGCAATAAGACCCTCGGCAAGGGACGAAGGGTCTTATTGCCATACTTCTGATAGAGTAAGTGCATAGAAGAAAGTAAGGGGAGGAGGGGATGAGATAGGAAAAGGGAGAGGGGAGGAGAGAACTGAATGGAAGCAGTCAAAAAGAGTGGAGAAGCAAGAGGGGAGAGCAAATACAATTGTAGAAGTCAGAAGTAACACATAATGTTGCAAGCAAGGATACAAGATGAAGATGGGTACAGCATGATTCAGGGCACACATGAGTACAAGATGCACAAGATGCAAAGGGAGTCCAGCATGAGAGTTGAGAAAGGGTGATGCACCGTGAATCAATGAAGTCCATAAAAGTCAAATCCAGCATTGGCCACAAGACGTTGATGGTGAAACCAGAATTTATCAGGACAGACTCCTGCAGAAGTAGGCTTGAGTGGGGAGAGAGGGGAGCAGGTTAGAAAAATATAGCAAAACAGGCAGTTCTTAATACCAGTATCAAAACAAACTAGCCATGTATATTGTTGCCGGTTACAAGCAATTATAACTAAAGAAATAATAACTAATGAAAAAATAACAAATAAAAAACAACTAATTCCAAAATAACTAATTTTCTTTTAATTGTGGAGGGGTCTCCCAAAGTCCCCACACATTTTCTTAATAAGATTGTTCTCCCACCCCCCAAACCACTATTCCCTCTCACAACCCCATTTTTAGTTTTTTTTCCAGAATTAGATATTTTGGTATTAGTTGTTTGTTCGTTCTTTGTTTTTTCATTAGTTGTTTTGTATTCAATATATAATCACTGCATACCATTGTTACCAGTTTCTGAAAGTAAGAAACGTTTACTTGCCACTTTTAGATGCTTATATGTTCCTTCGTACGTGACATGCAAAACATTATGTTAGGACATTTCAGATGCTTGAACCTTTTGAAACTCATTATTTTCTAGAACTTAATAGTTTAGAAGTGTACTTCAATCCATTCGGAGATCCAATTTTCCAGTACCTCACACAATGCTTAATTAGAGCACTGTAAGCAAACAATCTTGTGAGCAGCACATGTGCTGGGTCAGATAGTGCATTACTGAATTCTCATATGAATCTCCAACAAAGACGATCCGCACTGGTTCATTCAATTGCAAAATCTCAATATTCAAACTGTTGATTTTTTAAGATTTTTAAAAACCTATTGAAATAGGTGCTTTCCCTCCTGTAGCCTCAATTACCCCCCACAAACATCAGATCTCCTATTTATATTTAATTCTTTCTAAAGAATGTATAACATTTTCAGTTTGTTAGATTGTTTAGGGAGAAATATCCTGGATCTAATATTCTTCGCCATGGCAATCCCTCATCAAAAATCTGGGACAAGAAACAGGCTGTTTGCAATCTGAATGTTATGTTGTATTTGAGATAATTAAGACATTAAAGGTGGTCTCCTTACGTACTAAGGAGGGGAAGTCATCCACAATATTCCACATGAATACAGACAACCTGTCTACAGTCAAATAAATAGAACCTTCCTGCTATTGTTTCACTAATATTTGCATTTCAATTAACACAAACATCCATCTATTCTAGGACACTGAATAAAATGATCCACAATTGGGACATGCAAATTGACTTTAAACAGAAAATGCAGAAGATGTCAGGTCACTAAGATGTATTTGCCCACAATATATGCCAATATTATGTCAGTGTACAAATACATGTTCATGCTGGCTGTGTCCACAAATGTGGGTACTTCCATTGTAATAATCCATGTCCTTGCCAGCATTGCCATGACAGAACAAATCAATGTGGGCTTTGCCCATACAGCCTTTAATGCCACTAAAATAAGACAGCTCCGTGCAGGCCACACATTTATATGCCAGTATTTCCACTTAAGAATGCACACATATTAATTTGTCCCTAAAGCATGTAAAGCAACTGTAAGAAGAAGCGACTATGCTGAATGTGCCATTTTATACCAATATTTCTTCATAAGAAGACACTCAATGGGGCTTTCATGATACTGCTAATATTGAAAGCAGACATTCAGAGTGGTGTGACACCTCTCCTATTAACTTCATGGAGGTCCAAGCCAGAGCGTTGCTTTCAAAATTACCAGCAATTTTGAGTCCCACTGTGACCACCCTATACATAAAGAGAACTTAGAACTGGCTCAGGTAGCCTGCGCAAAATAAATGCAAGAACTGGGCCAAAATGTCACCCGTAAGCTATTGAGCCTTGTCCCGATTGGTGCTAATCAGTTTCCTGAGTCATCAACTCTTAGGAAACAGTGTTAGTGTTAATTTGATTTTACATCACCTTTCTTCCCCCAAGTTGGTCACTTTAAGAGGGGAGGGCTTGGTGGACCGAGAGGCCACCAATCAGGCTTTGTGGGACAGGTCTGAGACACTTCATAGCTGATGGCTATAAATGGGCAGCTCCTATTGATTTGTTGGAGGTACATTGTTGCTCGGTATGTTGTGCATTACTGAGGATAGAACCTTGTGTCCCCAACACAATATTACTCTGCTACCCTACCCTGGAACTTGCTTCCCACTGATGGCAGGCTAGGATTTCCAGGCTGACAACAACTTTCTGTTGTATTGTTTGAGGTAAACTCTATAAATATGCCTATTCCACAAAGTGCTCTATGCTGCCACTAAATGATTATTAATATGATACTTCTACTAGTGTTTTTAATTCTGTTAGCAATGCCACCTCAACCTTCATGCATGTATAACAATGTCATTCACTTGCTCAATGTCTTCCTACTCAGTCACTCACTTCACACACACATACGTGCACAATTGTTTCTTAACTGACTCCCTGACAATCCACAATTCCCCACTCAACCATTCACTTGTTTAATCATTTGCACATGAACTAACATATTTATTATTTTGTCATTAGTTACTAACACTGGTGTGAGCCACTTTGAAAGCAGTGGTGTGCAAATACAGCCCGAGAGTGAAATAGACTACAAAGCCATGCAAGGCCCTATTGTGAGAATGAAGCTGGCTGATGTTAGGAGCCATTGGGATATGTAGGGCAGTCCAAAACACTTACTTTATAACAAGTGACCAAGTGAATGCAAAAAGTGGGTGCCACTCACCATTACCAGAATGGGAAAGAGAAGGAAAGCGTACCTTAAAATATTAATACAGCAGAATGTGCTCGATGGATTCCAAAAGACATGTGTTTCTGCATATGCTGACCTCATGTAAAATGGGAAAATGCTAATTTTGACTGAGAAAAAGAAACAGCATCATGATACATGCGACTACATTCATTAAAATGATGTACATTTGGAAAATAAAAAGGAACAGTGACTTATATCTAAAAAGCAAAGCCAAGTGACATATTTCATTTGACATGAACCAAAACATTTACTTTCAAACACACAAACTGACATTGTTTAAATGTTAAGGTCTACTTTGTTTTACAATGTACACTGGTTTCCCATGTTAATTAATGGCCTATGTGTGGCCAATTCTGAAGGAACACTCATTTATTTTTAACCGTCAGATCCAAGAAATATATTTACCTATGATGGAAAGAAGGCCCAAATGCTATGTATGGAAATAAAATGTATGACATGTAAAACACTTGTTTAGATTTAAAGAGACACTGCTTTCAGCTTGCAAATGTGATTGTAGTTTGTTTTTGCAGTATCCCCTTTGAACTGCTGGATAGTGCATCTGGATCTCTGACCCCTGAGACCTTTGGTTACTAGATACCAGGAATGTAGTTCTGTTTCTGCAAAATGCTAAGTAATACACTTTTGGAGATCAAACTCTTGGAGGAGTCAGATAAGGAAACACAGGCCTGACCTCTCGTCCAATGAACTGTGTGTTAAGCTTCAAACAAGAGACCTTTGCTTAATTTCCGAGCTGGAATAACATGGAGTCAAGCAGATGTCCAAGTCATGGTACCTTGGATAAAATTAAACTGTCTGGGTTTTGAGAAATGGAAACCCAAGGATAGCCCATTTAATGTCTTGTCATATGATTAACATTGGACTCCTTTTTACTTAATAACTGGAAAAGCGTGTGCCACAATGAGCTCATCCAGGACTGATATTAACGATCACAAAAAGCCTGTCAGTTCTATGTAAATATTAACCATATGCCATGTGTGTAATTTTATTTAGAGATGAAAATGGGTTTGTGAAACTCCTAACAAACAGAAAGATTCTGAAACTTGGTGAGCTGATATAAAGTAAAATTAATGTGTGTTTTGTGAAGTTTGATGTTAATAAATATTTCAACTCATGATTAAACAATGAAAAATGATAGCTCCTGCCAGGAAGGTTGTGCAGTGATAAAATGTGTGTCCCTGAATAGTCATAATTTGTCAAATTCAAAAAATATATATGTTTATGCAGTTATCAGAAAGGAGAAGATAGTTGCAATGTGGTGAGATTCTAAATAAACCGAATATGTAAAGAAAATAGTCATTTGAAATGTTGTAGTTCTCTCCTCCCCATTATCATAACCCAGACCTCCTAAAACTCCTTGTCCATTCAGCTGGCAGTAGGCGGATTGGCGGGAGTGGGAGGAAGATAGGTGTTCAATCTCTAGCGAGGGAATATTCCTAATATGGAAGTGTCATAAGCACTATACAATATCAGTTTTCAATCTTAAGAGAGACAGAAGGACAAAAGAAGAGAGCAGACAGATAAGCTAAGACTGACAAAAACAGAGAGCTGACAAAAATTAAGGCTAACACCCAGGAGAGAAGATAGACAGGAGACCCTGGGACACTTGCTAGGGTCATCTGCCTGGAAGCTGAGAGACCTATCTGTGAGAGAGACCGGTGTCTGGAGGGACTTTGCTGTGAATAGAGATCAGAGGTGTGAGCTGCCTGCCTACTCTCAAAAGAGGGTCTGAAATATGGCTGACCTCCTGAGCTGCGATTAAAGATCTCCTATGTAAGTAGATAGATCCCCAAAGCTGTCCATTGAGTTGGGGGCTACCTGCCTTAATCCTTTCCATTTAATAGTGGGGGAGGGTTAAAACTGTGTAGACCCTTAGCACATTTAATTAAAGTTAATTCAATTGATTCCCATGTAGAAAAGGTCACAGGATGATTTGTGTTACAATTCGAAAATTAACACATGTGTGTTACAGCAATTATAGTCAGTAAATAATTGGGTGACCCTATTTTCCTGTAACCCCAACTTCCTTACAGAAGAGAGGTGTCCTTAATCCCAAAATAAGAATCCCTAACACTCCGAATTTCAAGTGAATGTAGTTTGTGCAAAACACATTTTACCATTTGTTCTCATGTATTCCCAAATCAGAATCCCAAAGCACTGAATTCCCCTGAATTTCACTTGAATTTTTTCCATTTAGTTCATTTCCCAAACCTTGCCTTTCAGATAAAAAGCCCAAACAAACGTCCCATTATATTCCCACTCCCTGTCCTTGCTTTCAACCCAGAGGGATCATATATACAACTGATTCCTGGGGTGGGACGGCTGCTGGCAGAATAGAGCACAGGGCTCAATGGGAATGGGGAGGGTGGATGCACCGGCACCGGTCAGAATGGTGCCGGTGCATCTAACATTCTCTGCTCTCGGGTGCCGTTATGCTCGCTAGGTCAGTCCTGGTGGGCGGGAAGGCACCCGTGAGCAGAATTTGTAGTTTGCTGGTCCGGTAGCAATAGTACTGGCAAGCTTACTGGTACCATTGTTACTGGACAGGCAAACTTATAATGAGGCCAACTGTGTGTTTTAAAGTTTCCTATCTGTTAATGTGCAAATATTTCATATGTATGTTTTGACTTAAAATTCAACCTGTCTTTGTTTGTATATTAAGGTCTATTAAGAAATACATGTCAGTCAATTGATGCCAGTGATTTGCATTTGGGATTATTGTGTTGTGCCACAGAGTTGGTGGCTAGTGTTATTGTGATTTTTTTATTTTTCAGTGTAGAAATTTTAATAAATATACAATGTTATTTCTATACAATGGCTTGGCTCCTAGCTTATTGGTGATACAGAGGGTGTCTGTTGAACAGAGTTATACAGGTTGGAGACCTAACCAAATTTGAATCTGCTAAGCGCTTTGTTGTGCGACACCTTGATTGGCTGGGTATTGGTTGAGAGTTTTCACTTATGGCATTTGCAGTAGCAGCAGACTATTGATTTGTGTGCAATTGCATTGCAGTAGATGTAAAGTTGCCTTTGCATTGTTAAAGTGCCACTCAGACTTGTACCCTGGGTTCCAGGAAGGTGTATAGAGAAAACAGAAGATTAAAGAGAACTATTTTGGGGTGACATTGTCAGTAGAAATTAAGTAGGAATGGGTTGAGATTTTGTCCCTGTATAGAGAGTATTTAAGGTTGCAGAACACATTTCAAAATTAGCATTGTAGGAATCAAAATGGTCAGGAAGCACCTCCTATCAAAATTATTTATCAAAGGTGAATGGGTGAGGAAGAATATGAAATGTGGAAATCCAGAAAGATGCAGGAGGTTACCTATGAAAATGTTACAGTATTAAGGTCTGTTACATCAAGCGATAACAGACTTGTATATGACACAAAACAGTAGAGAGGGGATAATTAAAATGTCTTAGCTTACAACAAACATGTACTTCCATTTGTTGATAGTGGAAGAACAACATCAGAATAGTGTGATCTCTATGCAAAACCAGGTTGAGCTTTTGAATCAAGCCCAGCAAGAGCAGAGACAATTAGAAGCTAAAACGCAAAACAGAGCCACAGCAAGAAAGTCTCATTGAACAACAAGTTTTTAAAATAATTTTATTTTATTGTGTAACAGTCAAAGTATTAGACTTTTCACAAACAGATATTAAACAGTACAATTTAGAAGACAATGACTAAACTACATTATAAAACACATTAAAAAAGGAACATGATAATAATAACAAAGCAGCAGAAAAGAAGGAAGAAGCAGAAAAAAAAGAGCAAGAGGAAGACGGTGGAGAGAAATAGGAAAGGAGTAAAGAATGGAAACATGTCTTCATTTCCCTTTCCCCAAGCTTTAGCGATTATAATTCCAATTAACAATCCATTATTTCAACTAAATTTAGATCTTTCAACAGTTTCACCATTTCTGTTCTCAATAATATATTGATATTCGATATTGTATGTGATGATAAGTATATTCTTACCATGTTGATGTCTGTACATTTTTATAATGATAATGCTGTTTAATTCTCTTTGGTATGTTATGATGAAATAATCTTTTGTGAAATGTCAATGAACTATAACACAATAAGAAAAAAGTTGTCAATAATAATTCATTACCTGAAGCTAGCCCTTCCCAGAAACAGTCAGTTCCTAGCCACCACTCTTTGTGTGCAAAGTCAGACAATCTGCTCACCATCCTTATGAGGTGCCTCAGAATGTGTGGGCTCGAGTCCTAACATAGGGAACAGATGTTATCCTCAAGCTCCTCTTTCTGTCTGATGAAGAATATTTTGTGGGTAGGCAAAAGGTTAAGATGAAATCTCAAGAAGTGTGACCTGTTAAAAGGATCCGAAGATCTCTTCAAATATGCAGGAAGGCATGCTTGTGGTTCATGCAAGCATGATAGTGAGGGAGATACACGAGCAGAACGCATGACTGCTATCGTTCTAATCGAATCACCCCTTTTTATGCGCTCTTTAACTTGGTCAGGCTTCTGAATCAGATCTGCTTCTTTGCATTCACTGGCTATAAGGGGCAACAAAGGCCAAAGACTTGAAATCATTTAAGAAATTATTCAAAAGTCCCTCCAAAGAGAGCAAAACTTCCTCATAAAGTGATAATTTGGGGGGGACCAGGATCAATCTATATAGCGAAATCCATTTCCATTCCATCCATGCTTTCATGGACTGACGGCCCAATCGGTATCTTAAGCTGGCAATAGGTACACAATTGGGAAGATGAAGTAAACTCTTCCACAATCGCCCTTCCAATCTATCCCAATCTATGTGGTGTGACTGGGGGTTTGCCTCTAAACTGAACAATAGTAATGGAATTACTTTCCCAATATAATATTGTATAACAGGAGAGAGGGAGTATTTACAAAATGTATTAACCTGTTTCATCATTCGAGCACCAAATTGAAGAATTTTCCCTTCCAAAAAAGTTGTCAGATGGACTTGTGTGGGGTATGAACGAACCACAGATCCTAGGTATTTTACTTCGACAGTGATCAAAATCACTTGTTCATCCAAATGCCAGGAAAATTGCTTAGTAGATTTAAGCCATCTTTTGAAAATAACAATTCTTGACTTGAAAGGGTTAATTCTCAAGTAATTGGATCTTGCATAGTTTTCTAGGGCATTCAGAATGTGCTGCAGACCAATCTGGGTATAATCAAGTAAAGATATATCGTCGGCATATGCAATCCAGTTTATTTTAGCCTTCCCAATCTTGGGACTTGCCAACGCTGACTCCTCCAACCACTGCTAAGTACAAATTGAAAAGGAAAGGGGCAAAGATACACCCCTGTCGTACCCCCTCTCTATCCTAATTGCACCTGAAAAATTCACTGTTTTATATCGTCTTATTTGGAGAACGGCGCCCTTATGCATTTCCACTATTATTGCCAGTAGATTTTCCAGTAAGCCCCAGCTCCTCAATTTACACCATAGACAATCTCTATTCATGGCAACAAAGGACTGGTATAGGTCAATCTAGGCACCATACAGCAGAGGGACACCTTTTTGGGCCATCACTTGCTACATACTGCACTTAGTACCAGGCCATTTAATGCAGTGGACAGTCCCCTATGGAAACCAATTTGATGTTTCGACAAAATACCCCTTGATAATGCCCAATTCCCAAGCTTCTTTAGAACCAGGCGTGCAAAGATATTTCCATCTGTGTCCAGCAGTGAAACTGGATGATAATTTGAGGGATCTAAATGATTTGTGTTCTTATAAATGGGTTTAATGAATGCCCTCCTCCACGTCTCTGGAAGGTACCCACTTGTCACTATCTGTCCAAAGAGTGTGGCCAGTAAACAACACCAGAGAAGGGGATCTGACTTTAAGATCTGATTGCTTAATCCATTTGGGCCGGCAGCCCAGGAAACTGACGTTGTTTTTAAATTAAATGTAATGTCTCTTCTTGTGAAATATTAAGCTCCCATGCTACTCTTTCGGAGTTGGTAGCTTTCGCGGCGTCCGCTGCACCGTAAAGTTTTAGAAAGTGGACCACCCAGACTTTTTCCTGTATGAACCCCACTCACAATAGTACTTTGAGCAGACACTGTAGAATGAATTATTGACCAGAAATTACGGGAATTCTTCAGGGCTATTGCTCTCAACATTGATTGCCCATCAGATACCTGTTTGATCTTGACTGATTTCTATAATTATTTCTTAGGTTTTTAACTTCCCTCCAATATTCATACAAATGCAATATGTTTATCTTCAGATTCCTCAGCGATTTCCTCAGTTCCCTTTTTTGTCCCAATTTTTTTCATCGAATCGATGATTATTTTTGGAGATGGCTTGATTACCTGTCCCACCTGGAGGATTGACATCCCAAAACACCTCTACACATTTTTTTGGATTGCAGATTATTTTAAGTCAGTGTTGTTCATTGGAGCGATGATATGATTGAGTGACTCAATCAGATCCCTACCCCCTTTCTGGAAAATCTCCAATCTATTCTTCCCACTATTAACATATACAGCATGTGGATATAAATCCTCCTTAATATCAAGGGGTACTTCAAGCACGCCTTCTAAGATTTCATGATCACTAGGAAACATGCCATTCACAGAGAAATGTGTGTATTTCTTGAACAAGTCTGTTGAGAAAAGAAAATGGTCAATTATGGAATTACAGTCATCTCTCTTCAATGTCTGAGCTGGAGGGGCATCCCCCTTGGTGTTCCCATTAACTATGAGTAGATTCCACTCTGACATGAAATTACACCAAATCCTTCCATTCATTGACGGTTCCTTGCTCGCTATTGCCTCCAAGCCTGGTAATTGAATGCACAGAGAGTTTAAATCCCCCATAACAATGAGGCTATAGGAGGAAAAACAAATGTAGATGTTCAATAATAAATCTGACAATGACTGCGGGAAGTCAATTAACAGAGAAGGATTCCAATAGATGTTAACCACTATCCAGATTCTGTGCGTGGGGCCTCTGCCCATTTCCAGTTTCACAACAAGAATACTTTTAATCGAATTAGATAGCATCACTGCATATCCAAAGATAGAATTTCTGCATGCTATCAGTAGCCATCCCAATGGTCTCCCCACCCCCACTCCAGTTGCCAACTGATGATGAAAAGAGAAACCATCCACCTTAAATCTTGTTTTCAGGAAGGTTTCATGAAAGATAACCAAAACAAACTGATTGAAAATATACTCTCTCCTTGAATTATTGCTAAAAGAGCTGGAACACCTTGTGTTTCATCCTAGTAATTTGATATCCTGTCTGGCTAGAGAGATTCCTCTTGCAGACCCATTTTTTGAAAGACCTGAGTTTAACTTTCTGGCACGAGGGCCAATACATTTGTGTGTACATCAGGTTTCAATAGGAAACCTTTTGTGTTTTTATCTCTGCCAATTAAGTATTTGGTAGTTTGATCCTCTGTGTATTCCACTCTCCCATTCAATCTATTAATGAGTTTACTATCATCTTTGAATAGCATCTCAGAAGAAACTGTACCTAAGTCCATCAATTCCTTATTTGAGTCCAAGATTACACTAACACCCAACCTTGATTTGACACCAATTTCAACAATGTTCGTGCATTGGGCATGTCGGAATCAATAATACAGAAGAGGTACACCTTTGAATATAGACAAGATCGGACTCCTATTTGGTGGCTTCCGTCTAGTTCTTCACTCTGCTACACGTTGCATAAACAGCATGGGCACCGATCTATGTTGAGCACCCAGCTGCCTTCTTTCTTGATAAATAGTGTGTTGGAAAGTCTGATTGGTGAAACAATTACAGTGTATAGGACCTTGCTTAGATGCTATAAAGGGTACCTGGGAAATAGCAAGATCCTTGATCTTATCTTGATCAAGGGAAGTCAGGACAGTTAGACATAATATTTATTGTGGACATTCTCTGATTGACAAGTCTTACCCACAGAGATCTTATCACCTGATTCCTTCGAGACTTGGACCTGATTTTCAGAAGTGATCAATTCAACCATTGTAAATTTAATCCCAAATGTCCCTCTCAGAAATATTGGAGCAATATTTTTTGGTTCACAAGGTGTTTCCATTTGGACACTGACAGTAATTGCTGTGATTACTGGTTCCTACACCATCTGTTCAGAACGTGTTTGCTTCTTTGCCCTTTTCTTACCCCCACACCCGCCCCCTTATCTGAATTTTCTGCAACTCCAGCACATTCACTTCCATTTACATTTGGGGGTAATCCTTTTTCGCTGGACTGAACTGATTTCATTTTACAAATAAAATGTGTTACTTCACATTTCCTAGTTGTGTTGTTACTTTGTTGTTTGGAGTGTTTTTTTCTCCCAAGTGTGTGAGCTCGCCATCTCCCCCATCAAATCCTTGTTGCTCTATAGGCAGCATTAAACAAGCTTTTGAGTTCTCTTTAAGACCTTCTTCTGCAATTTGAGCCAAACAAACACATTCCTCCATTGTCGATACTGACAGCCATGTGTCATCAAAAGATTGACAGAGGCTTCCAGGGGAGGTTGTTATGGCATGGACATAGGCCCCCAGGTTTATATCCCTCAGTGTCTCACTCAGTGGGATCAAATTAGTGTTCTCTCCCTCCAAGTGCCCCTGCAAAGAAAACAGATTTTCTGATTGTAGCATGCTCCCAGTTTTAATCTGTGTTAGGGTCTCCCAAAGCATTAAGTTTATTGCTAACTTTAGTCCCACCAGCGTACTTTCATTCTCATCCATATCTTTAGTAATTTCCAGTAGAATTCCTGTTTGTTGTTGGACTTCGCCTCTAAGCGATTCAAAGACCTTTACCAGGGAGGTCAGAATGAAATTCAAAGCGGATAATGTTGGCGTAGATTCCGCAATTACATTGGACACCTGCGTATACTTAGAGCAATTTCTTTGTCGACTCTCTTTCTCCCGTGATTTATTTAGATTTTAATTCACCTTTGTTGCTTTTCTCATACATGGAATAGCATTGAGTTTGAAAGAGGAGTCCAATTGAGTATGGGAATCCAAACAACCTTCACTCTCGTTATTCCCTGTGTTTGGCTCAGGTCGTTTTACAGTGTTTGAGTTATTTCCCTTCCTCCAAACTCGGGAGCACTCATTAGTTTCAACTTGCAACACGTTCAAACTACAAGTCCGTTTTACAGGAACGAATTCCGATATGGTGTTTGTGGAAGCTGAATGAATATATTCAATATTCACAGTTTAAGCCTCAGTCAGAGCCAAATGGATGGGCGTTGATACTCTTGCTACAACCATTCCATTTTCCGTCATTTCCCTCAATCCTGAGCCTGTGGGAATTTGATAGTCCACAGCAAAGTTGCTTTCAGAGGGATTAAATCAGTAACAATTCAACAGCTGGCGTTAAATATCGATTTAGGCAAATTTACAGATTTTCTTTTTCCGGATAGTTGGTTTCATCCAATTCTGGTGCTCGTAGGTCATCCCCTAGCACCCTGCTTCTCAAATTATATATGCAATACATCTTTGGGGCTTATCAGAGTATAACTCTCTGCTTGCAGTAGATGTAACGAAAAGGTGTGGCTAAGCCACGTTGCAGAATTGAAAGACAGACCAAAAATTAGGGCGGAGGGCTCACTGTTTCCAAATTAGCAGCTCAAAGGCAAAACTAGCACACAGTCAATGCTAATGACAGGTTGCCCAATAGATAAAAGATTGTCTTCTTTTTCACACCCCAGCGCGTCAAGGAATCGAAAGGACACACCGGGGAGACCCAAAGAGGTTTGAACGCAAATTGAGTCACTCATAGGCACAGACTGGCTGACAGTCGTTAATCTAAACTTAACAGATTTTAAAAAAAGAAAGAAGAAAAGTGAGTTTGTTGTTACAGTACCAGTTAATTTAACCAGAGCAAATCCTTAACTCCACGACTCCCCTGGCAAACCACACTATGCTGTCGCATTTCGCGCCATGCTATCGCGCCTGGGACAGTTTTTGTAGGAGAAAAGCAGGTAGGTAAAGGAGGTCCACCTCCAAGAGTAATAAATAGCCAGCGAGAAAAGACTCCTGTCTCCACTCTCCACACCACGGCAAGCCACAACTCATTGAACAGCTAAAGGATAAGATAAAAACACAGCAACAAGAAAATGCAGAGCACTAAATGCAGTTTTTCTGCACTGCAAGAGGAGCATAAAAATGTGTTGGAAATCTGGACACACTGCAACACAAATTAAATGATCAGTTTACTAACAATAGAGTCTTTTTAGAGGACATGATCACATTCCAAATAAAATAAAACTATTGAAAACCGAAAATAGCCAATTAATTATCAAATGGACAGAGTTCAAAGGTGATTTTTATCAAATGCACCAAAATATGGACACCTTGAAACAACAGAGAAAGAAATTGACAAAAGAAGAAAAAAAACTATTAAACCAAGAGAATAGTGTCATTTCTCTGGAAGTGTGTTAGTTAAAGAAAGATACAGAGAAAAATGAGTCAGATTCTCAGGAACTGACTGATATTAGATAGGAAAGTGCACAATTAATGGAATATGTGAGACAAGTAGAGACTCACCTATTGTAGGCAATACAGTTCAGAACTGTGCAAGAGGAAGAGGAAGAAATGCATCTCCTAAAACAGAAACACTCTGAATTGCACGAACAATGCAAGCCTCACAAAATGAAAATGAGTCCAATTGTGATGAAATTAAGTGACTAAAAGATCGAGTAAAGTAAAGTGCGGTAAGCCACCCAAGCACTTGTATCAGATTTCAAAACTCAGGTCTCTGCATCCCAGCAAGAATAGGGATCGAGAAAAGCAGGTGTGAGAGGTTTGTAAACTAAATAGCCAAATACAAATAGGCTTTGAGGCACCCTGGCCAGTTAGATGACCACTCTACCGGGGACCTCAAGCCAATTAACCACTTAATATGTCCAGAGTGAAGCTGAACGCATGCGTACCGTATCAAGAACAGGGAAACATGAGGCAGCTGGACTCACCCAGGCTAGTCAAACAGATCCTGAAGGCCAGTCCCTATCTGTCATCGATGAAGACTCATGTTACCAAGCAGAATGAGAGGTGACTGGACAAGTGGGTCCTGGGAAATTAAAAATACCCAAGCGAGTACTTCTGACCAGGAAGACACCTATGATGTAAGTATCAGGGAGTTAGACTTGCAGAACATGAAACTACAAATGGACCACCTAGTCTGTTTTGCAGAAAGAGAAGAGCCAGATTTTCAGCCTAGAAAGAGCATCTTGAAAACATCCACACATTCAGGGTGGTTGGGTGATGTCCCTACCATACCTGGGAGGAGGGATGAGGAGGATGAGTACTATTCTGCGCATAAACGGTACTACAAGGGAAAATACCCTGAGAGTTCACAGCATTATAGGAGAGAGGAGTCCAGACCCTGTAACTCCAGGAAGTCCTCCCAGTTTCAGAGAGGTAGGGAGCGCATAAGAACAGGGAATGGACCATCAACAGTAGCAGCTCTGAGTCAGAGGGTGAGTGGACTCAGGTGCAGTGGAAAAGAAAGTCTGCTAAACAGAAGAAAGGTCTTGTGAATGAACCAATTCGGCAGATCAAGGCCATAAAGAGCTTCATGACTCTCTACCATAAGATTGCAAGATATTCGGTATGTGAGCATCTAGAGCTTCATGAAAAAAGAATGACATCATTTGGAATTAAGAATGATAGGAACTGCATGGCGTGTGACAAATTGCCATTGTCCCCTGAGTACTCCAGCGTCTTTGCAGGACTGGAGGATCAAGATCAGCCATTTTAAAAGCCATTTTAAAACATGTTTATAGTGACATAAACCCACAAGAGGCCCGCAAGGCGGCATACAAACTGCAGTGTGGGTAAGACCATGCCTCTGGAGAGTTTTTGCAGGATGTAAAATGAGCATTTCCCCGGACCTCTAGGTGGGTGAATAACAGTTGTAGGGGGTTCATTAATACATACTTTCATGCACTCCCGAAGTACATCATGACTCAATTAGTGAGATACTTTCATGACCATAGGACCCTGGATTGGGTGATTGAACATGCCACCAGGATCTATGAGGTCCAAAAGCCCTCTGAAAATAAAAATAACCCTAAAACCCCCAAACCATCCAACACACATGCTGCTGCAAAGAGGGCAGAGGTAGAAAATACCCCTCCATTGGACTTGGAGATGGGGGGCCTAAAAATACTTGGTCAACAAGCAGAACGACAGGCAGTGGAGACCCTCGGATTCAGCCCAATTGAGGGGGAGTCAGGTAGGATACCAGACAAATGGCCTTGCCATATATGTTAGTCCAAAATACAAAGTTACACGAGATATACCTGGATATGTATGGACTCCCCTGGCACAAGGGGGGTCCATTCAGGTAAATATCAACCCAGGAAACTTCCCACCAATCTTTTCTCTGCAGGGAAGTAATAATCCACTTGCCAACTTGAACTTCTTTGCCAGGTACCCCTGAACCTTAATTTCTAGGATAATCCTCCTCTTGCTCCCCTCTTTCAGGACAATAGATTCCTGAACCCGGGAGAAGGGAGACCTAGGATTGAAAGATATCAGGGAAAATGCAAATACCCAAGCTACTCGGGGAGAAAGGACAGTTACCCTTTCCGGGAGCAGCATAGGTATGAATCAAGACCTCCCTACAAACCCGAAAAAGTTTCATAACTGGAGCGACAGGTGCACCAACTAACCCAAGACCAGGGTCTCATGATGACGATTCAGTTGAACCCTCAACTGGAACTTGCCACCCAGAATAACCCAACATCTGGGTCTGATGCCCCAGGGGGGAAATGACTGGAAGAAAATTCTGATGACCAACAGGTTCCTGAAGAGGAGGCCCGGGTGGAGTAGAGATGCACAGCCCTAGAGGAAGCTTCCTTTCCCACCAGAACAAAACCCTGGAAACCTCTTAGGCTGAATATGAATCTTCTACCGCCAAAAAGCTGGAACCTAGAGAACAGAGGGTAAGCAGGAGAAAGCAAAAGAAAATCAACATTGTGGAGGAAGTCTGCATCATGCCTTTTGAAGGAGAAGAATCCCTGGAGGATTCAGGTCATAAAATCTTCTCTTTCAGGGATTGAGGGATCCATCCCAGGGAAAATGGGTTCCAAAATACTCTGATTTTGACTGGATAAGTATGGAGACCGACTCAGAGTAAGAAGTTCTGAATCCCCAACAATGTCACCCAGACGACCCTGAAATCACAGATGTATCCTCTCCAAAACAGGTTCTGGGAACTGTCTCAGCAAAGGATCGGGGAAGGAAGAGGATCCCGCAATTCCATGTTTGACTGGATGCCAAATCTTTTTTCACAGATTCCTGGACTCCGACCCAGAAAACTGTTAAAGATCACACAGTGTCAGAGTTCAATATAAAAAAGTGAACTGCCAAGTTGGCACAGAATGCACATTTTCTTTGTCCCTTGAGGAAAGAAAAGGACGATGTTATGCTCCCTTCAAATTACAGGGTCAGTGTGCATTATCAGCGTTGGTGGATATGGGATCCCAAGCCACACTCCTATCCCAAATGTCTTCGACCAACTGAACTCAGGAAGGCGGAGAGTCACTGAATTCCCCTCACACCTCTTCCCAGACCACTCCAAAACGTTGATGGTAATGATATTTCTGCCAAAGGGACTGCGTATCTGGAAATAAAAATTGGGAGAAATGGGTGAAACACCTAATGATATTTGTGACTCCCAATGGCACATCTTGTCTATTGGGGAATTACCTTCTTCAGAGGTTAACACCACAGATTCACTGTGTGAACAAAGTCAGCTGGACTCAGAATAACGGCCTATCAAACTAAAACAAAGAACAAATTAAGAGAGTCTGAATGGCACATGCCATATGACTGAACAACGTTCAGAGAAAGTTGAATTTAATTTCGAGAACAATCAGGTCCCAGACATCACCGTCATCTCCATAGGAGAACAAATTGGTGACAGGAACTCTTCTCAATTCTTGAACATCCACCTTCCTCCCACTTTTAATCGGCATTCCACACTGGAATGGAATACTCTAAAATGTCATACTAGTCCAAACCCAGCAGAAAACCTGAGTCCCATAAGAAGGGACAATGAAAAACTGGCTCAAAGTCAGACCAACATCCAAATAAAGGGTGAACAGCTGTTTTCCCAATTCAGATAATTGAAGGGGATGAGCCTGTTCTCGCCTGAATAACGGAAGAAGCTTCAAAGGCGAAGCATTTTTCAGGAAACTCCCAAAAGATCAGACCATTCCCACATTGAAAGTGGTTGATAAATGGGAAGTATGCCTAGAAGCCCCAAATTCCAAACATCTCCTGCCTAGCAGTTGCATGCACAAAATATTCATTGGTGACAAAAGCATGGAACATAATTGTTTGGTTGCTAGAGATGTCCCTTCTGCCTTTTATTTAGGCATTGACATTCTCAATCGATTTGCAATTCATTTGGACCTTAATAATAATAAAGCCTGGTCACGACTGGGGGTTAGCCCCAGGAGCTTTGACAATACTGAAACATTTTATTTTCGGTCAGTTCAATTGCTGACTTATGTGGTTGAAGTTCAAGTGAGAAAAGAGGTTACCGTCCCAGGGAAGGTGCGACGATTTACAATTCCCCTAAAAATTAAGCGAGGACAGAACCTCAAAAATCAGGATGCCTATATAAATTTGAATTATCATCTCCAGCAATGTTTGTATTTACATCCAACACCCCTAGCCGACCAGGAACACAACACCGTTTCAATATTGGTGGGGAACAACAACCGTCAAATTATTACTTTGAGCGTATACATTTTTATTGGAATGGTTGTTGATGCCCAACATTATTCTACTGATTTAGGTAATTAGATCATTTGGCCAATCCCAAATAACTGCATTAATATCAACATAGGTATTCCTCCTGAAAAGATTTTCACCAGACAAGGGGGAATTTATTGATGTACTCTTCCTGCACTTATGGAATTGAAGAGGTGACCTGTGACATCGCAAAAGGTGAGGTTGTATTCCGAGTCAACAGTGACTACCTTCCATTCTTGGAACCTCACGTCCAGGCCAATACCATAACGAAAGATCTCTCCACCCAACTAGAGAATACCGTCGAATTTGCCAAGCCTGAGGTATTTCCAATATTTAAGCAGATGGTTGAAGAACAGATCAAACTTGCTATTGTCTGTGAGACTGAGGAGCAAAGAGAGAAGCTCAAACAGGTGCTCCTGGATTGCCAGCATATCTTTTCAGTCCACTCATATGAATGTGGCAAACAGTTATACATTCAACCACTATACCAACGGACCCCGAGATGACTCCTGAATTTGTGAAACAATACCGGTTACTTCTCATGTCCATGGAGTTACTCACAGAGATTATTAAAAATTTAGAATCCCATGGGATAATTTGTTCAATCCACAGTACCTTTAACAACCCATTACTGGGGATACTCAAGCCCAATGGCCAATGGAGACTATGTGCAGACCTAAGGAAGTTAAACAAATGGTTCCAAATGTCAAGATGGCCACTTCCCGACATCGATCAAGGGCTGACACAGATCCAAGGGTCAAAAGTGTACAACGCCATTGATTTGAATAACCGCTACTGGACTGTACCCGCAAGTAGGGAAGACCAATGGAAGCTTGCCTTTACTTTTGGGGGGCAACAATACACATGGACCCAAACCCCCTTTGGATACATACACTCTGTCAAAAAATGGAACATCTTCCTACGTAAGGCCATGCCCAATTTGGGCAAAAGGAAATCCTGGCCTATCTGAAGGGTATACCGTTCTTTTGCCGTGGGATTTTTCGTTGCGGGACTTTTCGTTGCCGTTTTTTTATCGAAAAAAAATAATTGTTTTTTTTTTTGGGGGGGGTTAAAAATTAACTAAATATTTGTGGGTGAAATGGAATAATTAAAAAAAGGGGTGTTTGGGGGGAAAACCCCCAAAAAAACAAAAAAAAGCTTTTTTCGATAAAAAAAACGGCAATGAAAAGTCCCGCAACGAAAAATCCCAATGCAAAATAATGTAGAACCATCTGGACTATGTTATGATCAAGAGCTCTACTGTGGAGAAAGATATAGCAGAAATATGCTATGTTCTGATCCAGTTGCAGAAATCCAGAGCAAAACTGTTCTTACATACGGCATAGTGGTGTAAGACCCTTGTGAACTTCTTAGAGCATGAGAGCACCCATGAGGGCAAAAAAGGTGGAAGCCTTATTGAAATTGAAAGACCCTTCTACTCTATGACAATTAAGAAGCCGTCTTAGACTCACTAATTATATTAGCAAGATCATTGTAGACTACGCAGAGGTCACTCGACCTTTGGTCCAGTTTTTAAAGGCTTGAGTCAAGTGGGAGTGGGGTCCGGAAAAAAACAGAGGCAGTTAAACAACTGAAAAGAAGCCTTTCCCAAGCTCCTTGTTTGGATTACCCCCATTAAGAATAAGGTGTTCTGCTTGGAGGCAGGGTTTTCAGATACCCGCCTAACAGCGGTATTGTATCAGAAGCATGACAAGGTCAACAAAATAATCTCGTACACAAGAAAAACATTGTCCTCTGGAGAAAAAATTCAACGATTGCAAAAAAGGCACTGGTGAATGGATTCAAACATGCGGGACAGCGGTTTGAAGTTCAGCAAGTGACAAAGGCAGCTCTAAGTGGCCCTAGTGGTTTGATCTCAGTCGAACACACTCAAATCATTGCTTGAAGTGGTTTGATGCGGAAATGGAAGGAATCTTGTCTGCATTCTCTCTCAGGAGCTGTTAGTCCCATTCCAGTTTCACAGGGACAAAATGAGTCCTTTTCCCAGGCTAACACGGCGAAGGCTGGCACAATTCTTACGAGGGTTCTCCAACACAGTGTGGTCCAGGGAAGCAGTTTGAGTGTCACAAATGCAGGTCTTGTTCTGAAGAGCTTGCCTCTGCATTGGAACAAAAGCCCTCACTGCTTAGCCAGTTATGTTATGTTATAACTACTTGTAAAGTGAACAATGGGCCAAAAGCATCCTGGCGCTAAGCAGAGGGCCACCAAGTGAGAGGAATGGAGCCTGGCAATGGGTAGTACAGAAAATAAAGGGGAACCCATCAACAGTGTCCGAATATTACTGATTAAATAAGATCATTTTCATGGCCTTTCACAAGTGCAAATGATCCTCAATATTCCAAAGAGACATGGTAAGGAAATCCCATAGTGCAGGAGCAGCCATATGAGAAGCTCTATCCCGAACAGTAAATTTGCAAAAATGCAGGACCTGGAGCAGGAATTGACTTGTGGACCGGAGATTCCAAGATATGCTAATTTTCTGGCAAAGAAAACCAGCTGCAAGGCCATTAAAAAGCAAATGGACCAAACAAAGAATTTAAAATTCAATTGAACTGGCAACTGGCAGCCAATGCAACTGCTGAAGCACGTTAGAAGTTCAAGAACATTTAGGCAATCCCATAGCCAGACGGGTGGCCACATTCAGCACAACCTGCAAAATAGAGGAGGGTTTTTGGCTGAGCAAAGAGGGCCGTGTTACAATAGTCAAGGTTCCCCATGACAAATGTGGAGACCACCAAAACACAGAGTCGAGAAGGCACAAAAGGAATAACCTTGCTAAGTAGTTTACGTTTAAAATGTGCAGCACTACATCTCACATTGATCTGAGGAGCTGCAGAAAGGGAAGAAGCAATTGTAAACACCCACATTTTTTACCTTAGTCACTGGTGTGGGAAGTGTGCCCAAGGCCAGAGGCCAGAATGCCATTGACCAGGAAAAACCCACCAAGGGATCCACTGCCAACACCATCACTTCTGTGTTGGCTGCATTAAGCATAAGCCATTTTCAACACATACGAGTTCCAATGTCAGACAAGTAGTTCGTGAGCGAGCAGCCGCAATCGTCTAATCCCGATCAATGTACAAAATAATGTGTGTATCATTGACATAGGTGAAGAACCTGCAGCCATGGGCATAAATGAGTGTGGCCAAGGGGAGCATATACATATTAAACAAGAGTGCCGAAATTGCTGAACCCTGAGAGATGCTGCAGGTAAGGGAACCGGAGCAGAGAAAAAAGGAGGCATGGTAGGGAATGGGTTTCATCAAACAAAAAAGACTGAAACCACTCCAAGACTGTGCCCCGAATTCCGATCTCCCTGAGGCATTGTCATAGAGTAGCAGTGTCAAACGCTACAGAGAGCTCTAATAGTATAAAAATGCCAACTCCGTCCTGATCAAGTACAAGAGAGAGATCATCAATAAAAATGTACTGAGACAGCCTCGGTACCCATAAGCGGGCAAAAGCCTGAGTCGAAGTGGTCCAAAATGACCTACAAATCAAGATAGTCTCTCAATTGGGGAATCACAATGGACTCAATGACCTTAATCAGAAACCACAACAGTGAGATAGCACACAGATCTGTGGGGACATCACAAACCAAAAAGGATTTTATGAGCAGGGGGTACGCAGTGCATGCTTCAGGAACGCAGGATTTGTGCCAGTCTGTAGTGAATGGTTAACCATGTCAGTGACCAGCCCTGCTAGCTCAAGACCAATAGATTTCAGAATTCAGAGGGGGACAGGATAGTGGGGAGGCAGATTGGGCCAATAGCCTGGAGTACTTGTTTCCCTGTGGGTAAGAGGGACGGAAACAGAAGAAGAATTATTAGAAGGAAAGATAGGTGGCACCACAAAAAGAAAGGCCACTTGAATATCATTGGAAGCCAGTATGTCCAGATGGATCCTCACAATCATTTGGACAAAGAAGTCTGACAACAAGTCAAAAAAAGCTTGTGATCCCAACATATTAGGTGCAATTGTTGTGGGCTGAGACAGCTCCCGCATTCCAGCAACACGTTATTTTCTAGATGACTTTGAAGAGGACTGTTCTTCCAATAGTGTTTAACCAAGTCTTTTTGAAGGTTTGAAGTCCATAGATGATTCAAAGAAGTGGTGGGAGAAACTTTGTTTTAAAGGCACGAGTTCTCAGGTTATTGGACTAAAGCTAGCTCACAGTTCAAGGGTATTCATTAAACTGTAAATGCAGCATGGAAAAACACCTAAGCTAAACCTAAATCTAAGATGGGAACAAGCGTCGACCATCAAATGAAAATAAAGCTGTCCTTCTGGCGTCTTGTCAAAGTAAAAGGCCTATACTAAAAAAAGACAAAAACTATTGCCAATGCCTTACAACTAATTACAAAAAGATTGTTAGATAGGGTTTCAATAAAGAAAGAAGTGTTCACAAATAATAAGTCTGGAAGTGATTGCCAAGGTTCTCCCTTCCCCATGTTTTGAGCACGAGACAAGTTGGATTTCCTGAGCATACTTACACTCGAGCTTTCCCACCACGAGCCAACAATTTGTTATCAGCTATCAGGTTCTTTTATGGTTAAGTCTCTTTCAATAAAAGTTTCTTGCCTTAGATCCCTGATATTCTCAACAAACACACACAAAGTTCTGTTCCACAAATACTTTGGGTTATGGCTTCACCCCTGGTTCCCCCTCTTCTGGGTGCAGACCCCTCACAAGTTCACAAAATAAATCAACTAAACAGTCCCTTTCTTAATGAACTTTTGGTGATGACTTTCCACCCCTGGATCCCCCTCGGCCGGGCTCGGACCGCAATCGACAAGGAGGACAGTTCACTTCTCCTTGTCTTGCAATACTTCTTGTTTCATGAATCTTAATGTTTTTCTAAACAGCTCTTCTGCTTTCACCCCATTGTGTCAACATCTCTCTATCAGATTCACTCCTGCCAACTTTTACAGACAGATCACTGTAGACACCCTTTTTTCGGGTTCACTCCTGTTACCACACTGCTCATGGGACTTCAGGCTTTGCCCCTTCTCATCAGCATCCCTCTGCTGGGTTCACTCTTGCCAATCTTTACAAAACAGTTTACTAGGGGACTTTAGACTTTGACCCTTCTCATTAGCATCCTTCCACCGGGTTCATTCTTGCCAACCTTTACGATACACAGTTCATTTGTTCACTTCACCAAGCGGGATTAATTTCCCTTTCGCTTAACAATCATCTGTCGGTCAAAGACTTTCGAGGGTACAGAGGATTTTGCAAGATCCCTGTCTGACCAGTTTGACCCTCTTTTTGCCTTCTTCCAAAGCCTTCTGGTTATCGTAGTTTCAACAACTGAGTAATCACCAGAGTTTCCTAAGTGAACACCCACGTGGTGCCAGACTTTTCTGAAGCTGGTTTTCCCCCTCTTTTCTCAACAGTATCCTTTTTGCCTTTCAAAGTTCAAATTAGCCATTGGCTACTTTTCGTTTAACACAGTTCGGCTTCTTATCGATACTACCTTCGACTCACCGGCTGTGATGAACCGCTTTGGTTCCTTTTTCCTGCGAGTCAAGGTTGGTACAAAGGAGAACAGCATCTCTTCCCGGCTTATTTATCAGCGGAGGAGGGTCTCGCGTACCATTGACATCTGCTGTACGACACGCTGGCTATTGTTTGCAGACTTATTATTCCTTCTGCGGAGGTTCCAAGGGTTTTGGTCGGAAAGGGCAAGGTCGATTCTCTCCTTGTCACCCTCTCTGTCTGTGCCTTCTTTCTCCTCCTCTTGAACTGCTGTGCTGGCTTAGCTCTTACGTCGTGTGATCTGCCTTGCTCGTCCTGTGCTCTTGTGCTCCACCTTTTATCAGTGCGGGGAAAGGAAAGGGCTGTCAGGTGTGTGTGATTCAGGTCAATTGTCTGACTCTGCCTGGCCCTTGGGTTGGGACATGTCAAGTAAACATATTTAACCTTAGTCCATTTTTTGTCACCGTGTAAAAAGGTGTTCGGGTTGGAAAAGGAGGATGGTAGAGGTTCCGGGTATCCTACGGGATAGGAGGGGGAAAAGGTGTTTTATGAAATTATAGCTTTTGTACAAGGTGGTTTGGTAAATTCAGAAGGGCGAGATTTGTAAGGTTTGAGGAACACACAGGAATGACCAGGAATATTGTCAGAAAGTAAACAGGGGGGGGGATTGTGGAAATGATAGTGTTTGGTCCAAATAGACTGGGAGTGTGACAAATTATAATCAGAGGGACGTGGAGAAGAATGACTGGGAGTGTTTGTAAAGGAAGCAGAAAAACAGGAATTCTGGGAGTTGTGGTTTTTGAGAGTAGCAGGATTTGGGCTAGTAGGAGATTTGCCAGATTTGTAGGGGTGGTGGGATTTGAGTAAGGGTGCTTCTTTGGAAGGAAGAGAGGTAGATGTGGCATAATCAAGAAAGACCCCAGGACTTCCTCCTCCTCACTTTTCACGTTGGTATTATACCATGTCTCACCTGGGGTATTCCCCAGAGTATAACCCTGGGTTCCCCTACCAAGGTGATCCTCCCTCACTCGTCCACCACCAGGGTTGGGATCTAAAAGTGACAGCCCTTCCCTGGCCAACTGAATAAGGGATTGCCTAGATCTACTTGGGAGAATATCCTCAGGTTTCGCACAGTGCCCAGGCCTGTTCTTGGAACAATTGGATTTTGCCTTCTGGAATCACACCCACAGTGCTTTGTGATACAGGAAGTGGAGGATACAGGAAGTAAATCTAGAGACAGGGAGAAACAAGATGGTAGTACCTCTATCCAGCTGTAAAGAGTTCCCTCTGTCTACAATGACCCTGCCTCCTTCCTTTCTCAAATTACTCAAAGGCCTTTGGATAAGCTGTCCGCTGGTGTGATGCTTTTGAGGATGGGTGTGCCCTTTGATTCATGTTCACAAGGCAGCTTCCTGTGTAGTGGTTGTCTCTCTGGGTGGGTCGGTATTTGCCCTTACAAAGAAACAAAGAGCGGCAATCCCCAAGGCTACAGTCCTGCCAGCAGTGGCAAGTTCCAGCCTGTCTGGTGAGAAAATAAATCCATAATCCTTTCACAGCGGAGCTAGGTTAACAGGGCTGACACATTTGTGATATTCAATTAATTTGACTTGGTTAACTTTGAGAGATGCTGCCAACATCTCCTAAACTCAGGTTTGTCTTATATGTGCAGTTTAACTTACCACCTGGACATCAATCTGACACTTGTGTACTTTTTGATACTGGGTAAAATATCTTAAATGCGCCCTCTGTGATGCATAGACTTAGCTTTCAACTTGGCACCAGCAACCTCTGAACCTGCCCTGTGCCATGGTACAGGAGGCACTGCAGATCAGGATACTGATGTAGCATGGCACAGGTACACACTTTGCATTTGGAATGAAGTTTATGATTGGGAAATCAGATTTACCCTTCAGAAATGAAAATGCCCGCATCATTTTATTAATAAAATAGCAAATAAAAAAACAGGGCTCTGCACCCTTGCCAGGTGGCAATTCCTCACAAGCTCCCAGCCAAAAATGACGAGACTCACCCTTCTAAGTGTTTGTCTTATCATCAAGTCAAAAGTGTCTTTTTAAATTTGTATTTTGTATTTTTATTTAAGATGCAAGGTTTATTACACATCTTTATCTATGACATCATGTACGCAGAAGTACACATCGTCACAACAGACGAGTTCCATGACTTTACATTTTGATATCACACTCCACCAGTCTACTCAAAAAATATGAAATTTGATCACTCAACACAATAAGTGCTATTAAAATTAAATTAATACAAGTTTCAAGAAAAGGGTTTTGTCTCTTCAAAAACGTCTTTCAAAAACGGAACTAAACTGAAAATTGTGTCAGGAAAAAGGGCACGGTTGCCGCCAGAGTCATTTACTTTCGGGCGCTCGGCAATGGGGACTTACTGGGGCATTAGAACCCCGGCGGTCCCCGTACTTCCCCATTGCCGGACTCTGGAAAAAAATTACTCCCCATTCCCATTAGAGTCCCATAGGGTAGGATCCTTTTTGCTACTCGCAGGAGAAAGAAGCATTTCTTGAGTAGAGGGTTTAGTTGTGGTGCTAGAGTGAGATTGTTGTCCATCAGGACCCCCAGGTTTTTTACAATCGATGATGGTGCTGGGCTTGTACCGAGTTATCTTGTACAGGGGATGTAGTGGTTGTCACCTCCATTTTTATGTGATGATCATTATCTCTGCTTTGCCTTGCCTGGGTTAATTTTGAGGTGGTTCGAGTTCATCCAGTTGCATACCTCACCAAGGCAGTTCTCTAGTGTTGTGTTTTCTGCATGGGTGTCTTGTATTTTGAAGTTTATTTGTGTGTCGTCGGCGTAGTTATAGCAGGTGAGGTTGTGTCTTTTGATGATTTTGATTAGTAGAGATAGGTAGATGTTGAATAATAGTGGGTAGAAAGATGATCCTTCTGGTACTCCGCATGTGGAGTCTTTTTGGTTGGACTTGAAGGGTGTTAGGCAGAAACCTGTGCAGTTCCCTTGGGGAACACTGCAAAAGATTTAAGACTACAGGTATAGCAGTAAACCCACTTGGTAGCAGTCCGCACCACCCAGATTTACCTGGTAGCTGTGGCTGAGCAGTCAGACTTCCCTCAAGAAGAGTTAGGCAGTATGCAAAGTATACACAATATGTACTCAGACACAATAGCACAAGCAAACACTGACCAGAGCTTGGTTTCAAAAGTATATAGTTATTTATTTATAAAACACACATAAGTTGAAATCACTCTAGCAAAATATAGTAAAAACACTTCAAACACAGTTATAATGAAAGCAGTTCCAACCCTTACTCCTATCTAGACAACTCTAAGTTAACACCACATAATTAAAACAGAGGTGAGCGCTTAACGTTAGATGACACTCTAGTAGGTTCAAGAAAGGGGTAAAAAGAAACAGGAATGGGTTAAACACACCACTCTAAGGTCCAGAACACTTGCAATAGACTCAAAGAAGCACAAAGTCACAGGTGAGCAAAAGTCACTAGGCAGGGCCCACTCTTAGAGTAGCCGGAGCGAAAATGTGCCCAAGATCACACTGTTGTTAAGGATTCAAAGTCTTGCAAAGAGTTAGAAAGAGTTTAGAGTGGCTTAAAAAGTTTAGCCAGGGTGTCCCAGGCACTCCCAGGTTCGAAAGCCGGGGGCTAAATCTACCCCGTACAGTCGGTGGCAAGGGAAGCCAGGCGGAACACGGTACCTTAAGTGGAAAGGATCCTCCAGCGGTGGCAGTTGTTCCAGGCAGTGGCAGCAAGGCTCGACGTCGGTCAGGGGAGAAGAAGTTCTCGCTGAAGAGCAGAAGAAGAAGGTCGTTGCACTGCCCGGGAAGAAACCAGCCGCGGAGTCCTCCGGTTAAAGGGTTGTACCGACTTTCGTGGTTGGGGTAAAAGGTGGTGGGGTTCCGGTTGCCGGGGTGCTTGGCACTGGCAAGGCGGCCACGAGATACCTCGAGAAGCGAAAAGAAGGCGAAAACTGGTTGTCCCCACCAGTCAAGGGAAGGAGCCACTCCGTTAAGAGTTCTCCTCGGTCGTCGGGAAAAGTGGTGAGACGGTTCAGCAGGGCTCCACCGGGTGGTGTCGTCGAAGCAGGTCGGCTCAGCTCTTCCCTCGTCGGATTCTTGGTCCTGTGGCGACTTCTGAAGTTCCAGTCCCCAAAGCCCTGCTTTTATGCAGCAAACCCCCATTCACCCAGCCTAGCTGTCACTCAAACATGCTAAGTGGTGAGCCGGCCGGCTCACCACTTGGGCCAATCAGGACGGAGTGCGACTTGAGTTACCAAGGTAACTCAGTCCAGGGGGCCTAAATCCCCCTCCACCCCTCCTAAGTACCCCAGACAGAGTGGCACCACTTTGGAGGGCTTCTGTGGAGAAGCCCGCCAAAAGTGGAACAAAGGGCTCCACTTTGGGTCAGAGTTACAGAGGCGAACGCCAACGCCATTTTAGAATCAAGTTTTGGCAAAAAGTCCCAACCGGAGTTATAATAATAAATATATAAACCGGCGGTATGTTTAAGGCTACCGTAAATAAATAATTAAATGTGTTAGCCTAAAACAATGGGAAATCCCATAGGGAAATATTCGCGGTCGAATATAAAAAGTAGTTTCCACTGCCACCAGCCAAAACTCGATCAGGGGGGACGGAGACGTGCCCCCTCGACTAACAGACCCTGGGGCAATCGAATTGCCCCAGCCAGTACGTCCACAATATGATGGTTTGTACTGGTTCTGTTCAGGATTCAAGACTAGCAAAGTCTTTGGTGACTTTACATGCCCTGGGTGACAGTAGTCAGTCCCAGGGTATGGAGTCTATGTTGGGGAGTCCCTAGGACACCCCTGGGTCACGGCACAGAGGGTGCTGTGTAACCCACATCACAAAAATACATGAGGCCCTATGGAGTAAAAGACCCCATAGCCCATTCAACACAAGGTTTAACCAAGAAAACACACTTCAATATGTCCAAGAGTGAGGGTAAAAGAGTCTCACTCTTGGCAGGAGAAAAAAAGAAACCCCAGAAATCCAGCAAAGCTGCTGGGGGACTCACTAGGTAGGGAAATTCAGCCTAAACAGAGAATTCTCCCTAACACTCGCCCCCCCCAGACTAAGGGACAGGAGGATTTAATCCACTCCTGGATGAACCTCATACCTCTAGTCGATGATATACATCCTAGAGAGTCCATCAGCATTTTGATGGTGACACCCTGACCTGTGCTCAATGGTGAAATCAAACCCTTGCAGGCAGATTGACCATCTCAATAGTTTTGGATTTTCCCCTTTTATTTGCATTAACCATCTCAAGGGTTGGTGGTCAGTCGGAATAACAAAAGTAGAACCATACAAGTATGGCCTAAACTTCTTCAGTGCCCACACAATAGCAAAGCATTCTCTTTCGATAGTTGCCCACCTTGTCTCAGGATCCTTCAGTTTTCTACTGATGAAGCAAATGGGGTGCTCCCTACCCTTCTCATCCAGTTGGCTTAGAACTGCACCTATACCTACATTGGAAGCATCAGTTTGTACAATGAAAGGTTGGTGGTAGTCAGGAGCTCTCAAGACTGGAGCTTGGCAAAGAGCTCTCTTCAGTTTTTCAAAGGCCTGATTGCACTCCTCATTCCATTTTACCTTTTTAGGGAATTTGGGAGAGGAGATTACATTCAGTGGAGAAGCTATGGTCCCATAGTTCTCAATGAAATTCCTGTAATATCCAGTGAGGCCTAGAACAGCTCTCACTTGGGTTTGAGTAGTCGGTGTTGTCCAATTTTGCACAGCTTCAATCTTGCTGGGCAAAGGCCTTATTTCTCCACCTCCTACCTCATGTCCAAGCTAGACAACTTTACTTTGACCAATCTGGCACTTACTGGCTTTGATTGTCAAATGGGCCTGTTCCAGAGCCTGCAACACATGTCCTAGGTGGGTCACATGTTCTTCCCAGGAGTGGCTGAAGACTGCAATGTCATCCAAGTATGCCATGCAGAAGTCTTCCATCCCAGCCAGAACCTGGTTCACCATCCTTTGGAATGTGGCAGGTGCATTTTTTAGTCCAAAAGGCATGACCTTAAACTGGTACAAGCCAACTGGGGTTGAAAATGCAGTTTTCTCCTTGGCATGGTCTGTCAGGGCTATTTGCCAATAGCCTGACGTCAGGTCAAATGTGCTGAGGTACTTGGCTGCACCAAGTTTATCCACCAACTCATCTGTCCTGGGCAAAGGGTGGGCATCAGTCTTGGTGACTGCATTTAGAGCTCTATAGTCCACACAGAATCTCAAGTCTTTGGATCCTGCCTTTGGTACTAACACAACTGGGCTAGACCATGGACTAGTAGAGGGCTCTATTACCCCGAGATCAAGCATCTTCTTGACCTCTCCTTTGATGTGGGTTCTGACATGTTCTGACATTCTGTATCCTCTGCTTTTGACTGGCAGACAGTCACCAGTGAGTATCTCATGCTGACCCCAAGGGGTCAAGCCTGGTGATAGTGAGAACAGGGAGGCAAACTGATTTAACATAGATTTGCACTCCTCTTGTTGCTCAGGTGTCAGGTCTGAAGAGAGATTGACTCCTTCAACTTTTTCATCTAAAGGCACACCTCGGAGGAGATCAGGGAGAGATTCACTCTCTTCTTCCTCTGCAGCTGAAGCTAGAAGCAAGGCTCCTACATCAGGTCTGGAGATGTATGCTTTTAGTCGGTTGGTGTGGAAGACTCTAGGAGCTTCCCTGGGTCTGCCCAGATCCACCAGATAGTTGACCTCTCCAAGTTTTCCCACAATCTTGAAGGGTCCCATCCATTTGTCTTGCAAGGCCCTCTGCCTTGTTGGGAGCATAACTAGAACTAGCTGGTCTTGAGTAAACTCAACCATGTTAGCCTTCTGGTCGTGCCAATGTTTGACCAGAGCTTGACCAGCTTTCAAGTTGTCACTTGCTTCTGCCATCATGTGTGACATTCTCCTCCGGAGACCTATCACATAGTCAGTCACTCTGACTGGCTTGAGGGGAGGAATACCTTCCAATCCCTCCTTAATCAGGGCCAATGGGCCTCTGACTGGATGGCCATAGAGAAGCTCAAAGGGAGAATAACCTACTCCCTCCTGAGGGACTTCTCTATAAGCAAAGAGAAGGCATGGCAGTAGAAGGTCCCACTTTTTCTTAAGGGGTTCTTCTAAAGCACCTATCATGCTCTTCATGGTTCTGTTAAACCTTTCAACCAACCCGTTTGTCTGAGGGTGGTAAGCGGTTGAGAACTTGTAGGTAACTCCACAGGTTTTCCACATGGCTTTCATGTAGTGGGACATAAAGTTTGACCCCCTGTCAGAGATTACCTCCTTAGGAAACCCAACCCTGGTAAAAATACCGAGGAGGGCCTTAGCCACAGCCGGAGCTGTAACAGTCCTCATAGGAATTGCCTCAGGGTACCTAGTAGCATGGTCTACTACAACAAGGATAAACCTGTTGCCTGAGGAGGTTGGAGGATCAAGGGGACCAACAATGTCAATCCCTACCCTCTCAAATGGGACTCCCACAACTGGGAGAGGCACTAAAGGTGCCACATTCTTGGAACCAACCTTACCAGAAGTCTGGCAGGTATGGCAGCTCTTACAATATCTATCTACTTCAGCCCCCATCTTTGGCCAATAAAAGTAGAGTGAGAGCCTTTCCTTGGTCTTCTTGAAACTCAAGTGACCAGCCAAAGGTATCTCATGGGCTAGTTGTAAGAACTGTTGTCTGTTCTCTTGTGGGACTACAAGGCGTTTGTAGTCTCCAGGTTCAGACTCAGTGGGTTCACTGTAGAAGAGGCCATCTTCCCAGTGTAACCTATACTTCCCAGGCTCTTGCCCATCAGCTTGAGAAGCTGCCTGGTGGCGGAGACCTTCCAGAGTTGGACATTCTCTTTGCCCCTTACGAAAAGCTGCCCTGCTAGGCCCACCTTCTGCCAGTAAAGACTGCAGCTCAGGATGGTCCTCAGGGTCCAAATCTCCAATAAGGTTGGGGCCTCCTTCTAGCTCTTCCTCAGAGTCTAGCTCAACCACACAGGGTTGTACCTCCCTCTCAGCCTCAGCTGGAGGTGGAGTTACAGGTGTAACTTTGGACAACCTAGGGGAAGTCCTTGTTGGAAGCACTGGGGTGCTTGCTGCTGGCTTTTTCCTAGGAGTCTTGGGTTGCCCCTTTGCTCCTGATCTGGTAGTTACTGCAGTAAGTTGCTCCAGTGGGAGAGGAGTGATTTCTGTCATCATCTCCTGAGATAACCCTCTCAGGGTTTTCTCTCTTGCAGGTTTTGTGAGTTCCTGTAACCTTTTGCTAGGTGGTCTGGGGGTATGAGATACAACTCCAAGAGCTTTGAGGTCATTACCCAACAGAACCCTACCTGGCACTTCACATTGTACACTGACAGGTATTTTTACAGCCATATCATTACATTGGATGAGAACTGGTAACTGGGGACACATCTGCACAGGCCCACCAGCTAACTTGGTGAGGCATTTGGGTGCCTTAGCAACATCCTCTGCCTTGAAAAATGATTCATCCACCACAGTTATGCTGGCTCCAGTATCCCTAATGGCAGGAGTCTCCTGACCATTCACCTGGACACTGTCCTTATAATACTCTTTAGTATTATCTGGGATAGAGTTATAGACATCTAAATTCTGTTGTTCCCACAACCCCAGAGAGACTAAAGAAACACTAGCTGAGACTCCAGTGGGTTCATCAGCTAGTAATAGAAAGTTTCCACTTGCCATATGTACTTCCTCTTCTGGAGCGAAGGCTAAGGGGGCAAGCTGGACCCCTGAAGGTTTACCCTTACATCTGGGATCTCCTTTCACATGGTCAGTAGCCTTACAAACAAAGCATGAGCCAAAGGCTCGCTGGAATGGAGGCTTGTTCTGACCTCCTTCTGGTCTGGGACCAGGAGGTATACTAGCCTGATTTGGTTTCCCTGGTGGCTTACCCTTATAGTTTTGTTTGGGGCCCTCTTTGGAATTTGTAGTATTAGAATTCTCTTTGGAGTCCTTTTTAGGCTGTTTCTCCCCATCCTTCTTTTGAGTGACCCCAGAATCCTTGTGAGTGGCCCTGTTGGCAACCCACAAGTCAGCAGCCTTAGCTAGTTTCCGGGAATCTAATTCCCTGGAATCAGCCAAGTGTTGTCTGAGCTCAGGAGAGCAGGCATCATAAATAGTCTCCAACATAAACAAATTCTTCATACCTTCATAAGTGTTCACCTTGTAACCCTTAATCCATCCCTCTAAGTTTTTCAAACATTCATTCACCCAGGTAGCCCAAGGGGTACCATCATGCTTTTTGAGGCTCCTAAACCTCTTAAGATACTGGGAAGGGGTCTTCCCAAACCTAGCTATCAAAGCTAGTTTCACACATTCATAGTCCTTCCTATCCTCCTCCCCCATCTCCATTACCACATCAGTTGCAACAGGGGGAAGCCTAGAGAACAACCAGGTGAGTAAGTCATTTCCTGTGATGTTCTGGAGCCCATGATTATATTCAAACAGAGACAACCAATCCAACACATCCAATTTAGGCTCATACATACCAACCAATTCTTTAGGCATCCGGGGTCTTTTAGGACTGGAACTTCTAGAGGAGCCAGAGAGAGAAGCATTCTCAACAGATAATTTCTTCATTTCTAAGTCATACTTGAGCTCCATTTCCCTTAGCCTTAGTTCTTTGTCAGTTTGAGCATTCAGTTTCTTATACTCCAATTCTAGTTTCATTTTCTCCAGTTCAAAGTATTGAGGACTAAATGGGGGACCTGGTAAAGGTCCAGTAGGTACAGCAGGTAGAGCAGGCAGAGCAGGCAGAGGCCTAGGGGGGACAGTCACAACAGCCTCACCCTCCTCTTCTGACTCTTCCTCAGAATCATCAACATTTTGCTCCATGTTAATTTCAGTACTGTCATCTACAGTTACTGGAGTGGTAGGTTCCTCTGAACCATCACCCAGACTTTGGTTAGCTAACAATCTTTCAATCAGCTCCATTTTCTTGCCCTTAGTCAGGAGATCCTTATGTTTACAGAGCACTCTTAAACAATCAGCAGTTTTGGCTGCAAGGGACTCTTGACTATAGCTTTCTATAACTGACATGTTAGAGGATTACTTTTACAGTGCTAAGCTTTGTGGTTAGTTGCACTAAGGTATCTAAAGCACAATAAAATGTATACTCAATACAAATCCCACCGCTGTACACCAGTGTTAGGCAGAAACCTGTGCAGTTCCCTTGGGGAACACTGCAAAAGATTTAAGACTACAGGTATAGCAGTAAACCCACTTGGTAGCAGTCCGCACCACCCAGATTTACCTGGTAGCTGTGGCTGAGCAGTCAGACTTCCCTCAAGAAGAGTTAGGCAGTATGCAAAGTATACACAATATGTACTCAGACACAATAGCACAAGCAAACACTGACCAGAGCTTGGTTTCAAAAGTATATAGTTATTTATTTATAAAACACACATAAGTTGAAATCACTCTAGCAAAATATAGTAAAAACACTTCAAACACAGTTATAATGAAAGCAGTTCCAACCCTTACTCCTATCTAGACAACTCTAAGTTAACACCACATAATTAAAACAGAGGTGAGCGCTTAACGTTAGATGACACTCTAGTAGGTTCAAGAAAGGGGTAAAAAGAAACAGGAATGGGTTAAACACACCACTCTAAGGTCCAGAACACTTGCAATAAACTCAAAGAAGCACAAAGTCACAGGTGAGCAAAAGTCACTAGGCAGGGCCCACTCTTAGAGTAGCCGGAGCGAAAATGTGCCCAAGATCACACTGTTGTTAAGGATTCAAAGTCTTGCAAAGAGTTAGAAAGAGTTTAGAGTGGCTTAAAAAGTTTAGCCAGGGTGTCCCAGGCACTCCCAGGTTCGAAAGCCGGGGGCTAAATCTACCCCGTACAGTCGGTGGCAAGGGAAGCCAGGCGGAACACGGTACCTTAAGTGGAAAGGATCCTCCAGCGGTGGCAGTTGTTCCAGGCAGTGGCAGCAAGGCTCGACGTCGGTCAGGGGAGAAGAAGTTCTCGCTGAAGAGCAGAAGAAGAAGGTCGTTGCACTGCCCGGGAAGAAACCAGCCGCGGAGTCCTCCGGTTAAAGGGTTGTACCGACTTTCGTGGTTGGGGTAAAAGGTGGTGGGGTTCCGGTTGCCGGGGTGCTTGGCACTGGCAAGGCGGCCACGAGATACCTCGAGAAGCGAAAAGAAGGCGAAAACTGGTTGTCCCCACCAGTCAAGGGAAGGAGCCACTCCGTTAAGAGTTCTCCTCGGTCGTCGGGAAAAGTGGTGAGACGGTTCAGCAGGGCTCCACCGGGTGGTGTCGTCGAAGCAGGTCGGCTCAGCTCTTCCCTCGTCGGATTCTTGGTCCTGTGGCGACTTCTGAAGTTCCAGTCCCCAAAGCCCTGCTTTTATGCAGCAAACCCCCATTCACCCAGCCTAGCTGTCACTCAAACATGCTAAGTGGTGAGCCGGCCGGCTCACCACTTGGGCCAATCAGGACGGAGTGCGACTTGAGTTACCAAGGTAACTCAGTCCAGGGGGCCTAAATCCCCCTCCACCCCTCCTAAGTACCCCAGACAGAGTGGCACCACTTTGGAGGGCTTCTGTGGAGAAGCCCGCCAAAAGTGGAACAAAGGGCTCCACTTTGGGTCAGAGTTACAGAGGCGAACGCCAACGCCATTTTAGAATCAAGTTTTGGCAAAAAGTCCCAACCGGAGTTATAATAATAAATATATAAACCGGCGGTATGTTTAAGGCTACCGTAAATAAATAATTAAATGTGTTAGCCTAAAACAATGGGAAATCCCATAGGGAAATATTTGCGGTCGAATATAAAAAGTAGTTTCCACTGCCACCAGCCAAAACTCGATCAGGGGGGACGGAGACGTGCCCCCTCGACTAACAGACCCTGGGGCAATCGAATTGCCCCAGCCAGTACGTCCACAATATGATGGTTTGTACTGGTTCTGTTCAGGATTCAAGACTAGCAAAGTCTTTGGTGACTTTACATGCCCTGGGAGACAGTAGTCAGTCCCAGGGTATGGAGTCTATGTTGGGGAGTCCCTAGGACACCCCTGGGTCACGGCACAGAGGGTGCTGTGTAACCCACATCACAAAAATACATGAGGCCCTATGGAGTAAAAGACCCCATAGCCCATTCAACACAAGGTTTAACCAAGAAAACACACTTCAATATGTCCAAGAGTGAGGGTAAAAGAGTCTCACTCTTGGCAGGAGAAAAAAAAGAAACCCCAGAAATCCAGCAAAGCTGCTGGGGGACTCACTAGGTAGGGAAATTCAGCCTAAACAGAGAATTCTCCCTAACAAAGTGTTTCATCCATATGGTTTCCATTCTATTTGATAGGAAGGATTTGATCCATAGTAGGGCCATGTCTGTTATTCCCAGTCCTTCTAATCTAATTATGAGGATGTTGTGGTTGACTGTGTTGAATGCTGCCGATATGTCTAGAAGTATCAAGGCAGTAATGTTGTCTGAGTCTGCATTTGCTTTTAGATCATCTCATATTGAGAGGCAAGCCGATTCCGTTCCTCTCATTGGTCTGAAGCCAACTTGTGCCTGGTCTAGTAGGCAGTGCTCTTCTATGAATTCTTGGGTTGTTTTGTATATGTGCGTTTCAAGCAGTTTGGCTATGTACAGGATGTTGGAGATGGGTCTGTAGATGGAGAGGTCCTCTATGTTTCCTGCTGTATCTTTGAGTAGAGGCCTGATTTACGCTGATTTGAAGGAGTGTGGAATTTTACCTGTTGAGATTGAAAGGTTGAGCACATTCCTGTGGTATTCCATGGTAGTTCCTTGCTTGAGAATTGATTTGAATATGTTTGGGGGTCAGAGGTCCCCGGGAGAGCCTGATTTGTTACTTTGATTTACCAGTTTGACAAAGGTCTCCACTGATATTTCGGGGAAGCTTCGTAGTCTGTTTAGGTGTTCCTCAGAAGGATCGGCGGGGTCTGAAGTGTGATCGCGCAGTCTGCTTTGTATGGTTTGTTGGATGGTAATGATTCTGTTTTTGAAGTGGTCTGCTAGGTCATTGCATAGTTCCATAAATGGTATTGGTGTGTTGTTGCAGGCCGGTGGATTTTTTATTTTGTTTATGATTTTGAAGAGTTCTTTTTGAAGATTTGGTTGTCAAAACGTGTTTCCTCTTTGCATTTTGTATTTACTTTTTGTATGAGCAGATATATTTCACTTTATTGGCATTGTTGTTCTTGATCCTCCATCTAGTTCTAGTTTTCATTTTATTCTTTTCATTGCGCTGAGTAGTGGGGTGAACCATTTTGCCATTGTTTTTTTTTACGTGAAGGAGTGAAAGGTTTTTCTTTGGCAATGTCATCTATGGTTGTTACGATCCAGGTGTGGAGTAGGGTTACTTTTTTGTCCATGTCAGCTTCTTCCATAATTGTTGCTTGTGGTTTCCTGAGTTCCAGAAGTTTGGTTAATTTTGAGTTTTTCATGGTGCTCTAGTTTCTTTTCATGGTTATCAGTGGTTTGTCTTGTTGCTTGTTTATTGGAGTGGTCATTGTGATTATGAATGGAATGATGAGGTGGTTGCTCCAGAGTATTTGAATTGTGGGTGCCGTGGTAATGAGTTGTTTATTGACAAAGATTGCATCAAGTGTATGCCCTGCCGAGTGGTTTGCTCCTTTGACCAGTTGTTGTAGATTCATTTCTGTGAGTTGGGCAGTTAAAGATTTTTCTGTGGTTGTGGTTTCTTCATTGAACCAGATGTTGAAATCTCTGAGGATGATAGGATGAAGAGTGAAGGCCATACTCTCAAGAAGGGTGTGAGTAGCAATCCAAACAGCAAAGTATAACATACCAAAATTAAGGGAGGTCCAATCAAGGATCTATATAAATGTACTTAAATAAAACACACCATGTACACTAATAACTAACTATGAAACACTGAACAAACCCAACCCTGTAGAAAGAACACAGAGTATGTAAGATAGCAAGATGTAGCACTATGGGTAATGAGACCGGACAGAAAATGCACTTAAAAACACAATGTTCAAAGTATATGTTCTTGAGTTTCAAAAAGAGATTCATTTGAACTAGTCAGTCCCTAGGGCCCACAATGGACCAGGGAGCAGATATGAGTCAATAATGCCATTGAAGGGTCTTAGCAGTTCAACAATAGCAGACCAGACTTCTGAGTGCTCTTTGTCTGCTCAATGTGGTTCGAATGTGGGGGTCGTCAAACGGCAAACAGATGCCAAAGTGGGGTCAAACTGTTACTCCTGCAATGCACATCATGGAGGTCATGAGGTTTGGTTTGGTATTCGAGGCTCTTTGGTAGACAGGGTGATGACCTTATTCAGAGACTCGTTGGTTCGATGTGTGGGCTTGACACAGTTTGTGAAGAACACCAGGATTGGATCAAATGGTGACTCATTCTGTGCAGAAGAAGCTGGAGGTTCGAATAGCGGTTCCAGTAGTGCAGATGCACCAGTATTTCTTTGTTCGAGCTGAGGCAATGACCTGCTTTCAGATGGCATGGTGCAGCATCAAATGGGTTTGAACATGCAGGTCATCAGTTTGTAGTTCTGCCACTGCCAAATGCAGCTCTGAAAGGTCTGATGATTCACTGTGAGTCGGAGATGATCAGATCATGGCTCACAGTGGTTCAACAGGGAAATGGTAGGAATGCTGGGTTTCTTGACTCTCAGGGTTTGTGATTCCCACACCAGAATCACAGGGAAAAGATTAATCCTTTTCTCAATGGGGAGGTTGGCACATACCTTCCAGGGATACTGCATTATGGTCAGGTCCTGAGCAGCAATGTGGCTGGCATAGATGCAGGTTTTGATCCAGAGATTATTCAAATAAATGTCGGGAAACCCTTCTGTTAAAGGCAAACCTTCTTAGATGATTGGACTAAAGCTAGCCTTCTTTGGGGATTGATTCCCTGTTCTTGAAACAAGTTGACTTGTCCTTCTAAATCACAAGCAAATTAGAAAGTGGAGGGGACTGGGGGGCAGAAAGCAACAGAGATAAATTCAATGGTGGAGCATTCCTCCAGCTCTAGAGAGATACCTCTGACTACACTAACCCCTCTCCCCTTCCTCTCTCTATAAAATGAAAGGACTTTGGATATGCAGCACCCTTGTGTGATTCTACTCCTTTTGAGGATGAGTGTGCCCTTTGATTCCTGCTCGCAGGACAGGTTCCTGTAAAGTGGATGTCTGTCTCGGAAGGGTGTGACCTAACCTCACAAAGGAACAAAGAGATGCAACCCCCAAGGCTACAATCCTGACAGCAGTGGTAAGGTCCAGCCCATCTGGTAGGATACAGATAATTCTTTCACAGCTGATCTGGGATCACAGGGCTAATGCATGCGCAATATGAAATTGAAGTGGCTGTGATTACGATGAGAGATTCTGGGCTCTGTACCCCAAACTCAGGTATGGCTTATATTTACAGTTTAACTTGCCACCTTGACAGCAATCACACAGGTATGTCTTTTTTTGTACAGGGGTGCATATCTTAAATGCAGCAACGACCCTGCAGAGAACCCTGCAGAGAGTTGGCTGCATTGCAGCTGTCATCTGGGCACCTGTGACCGCTGAACCGGTTCCCTGCCTCTGGCAAAGCAGGCAGTGCAGATCAAGATACTGATGCAGCAGGGCACAGGTAAACACTATACTTTTCGCATGGGTTTATGAAAGGGGAGTCTAGTTATCAGATTACACTTTTTGGAAATCGAATTACACACATCATTTGGTTAATAAATACAAATGAAAAAGCCAGGCCTTCTACACCCTTGCCAGATTGCAACTCCTCACAACAAGGCATACATAAACTGAACATTCTAGACTTAGGGACAGTGGTTAGATGTATACAACTTACAATTGTGCTTTCCTGGGCATAGTAACCAAGAAAAGTGGTGACGCGTGAGGGACAACCGATAAGGTGAGACAGGATAGTGTGGGGACACCTATACGAGGTAGCAAGTGGAGCTGGAGACTGGTCTTAAGGAAAATCACGAATGCAATGACTTTGATGGTGCAGAGAATGTGGAGGAGCAAGAAGTGAGAAGGAGCGGAAATGGGTGGCA